>NC_090927.1:1195764880-1197057364 GCF_040938575.1 Ambystoma mexicanum | reverse complement strand
ATGTGGGCCTTAGTGTGTACAGCTGTATGGGAGTTCCTCATGGGAACTGGAGTCTTTGTCCCCTTAGGGGGAGTCTCTCCCGGTGAGGTCCCACTTGCCTCAACCCCTAAGGAGGGTGTTGCATGAGTCCCTAAATCAGAAACTCCCTCTATGACTGGGTTTGCCTCTGTGGTCATACTGATATATTTTGCCTATTTTAATGTTTTTCAGCCCAGTGGTAAATTGCATTTGAATCTAAGGTGTTGCTGTGCCTTTACCACCCCAGCACAGCAGAATAATGCTGTGATCACCATTGGGGATCACTAATGGCAATGATCATGTACACATATTGCAGCTATTATTATAAATTAATCGCTTTGGATTCTGCTTGCTTTTTGAAATTGTAAAAAGAAGGCACCAATCAATAGGGATTCAAGTCTCTCTGCCTGTAATAAGCAAATTGGATGCAGGACGAAGACAGAGTTGGTTTGTCCTCATGGAGCGGGAAACACACAGAGCATATTTCCTGCTCCGTCAGCAGAAACCTCACCAAAATTTCATGTATTGCAGAAAACATGCAGAGAGCTTATTTCCAGGTGTTTGGACTGATCTATATCATTTTACAACCCCATCAAAATGAGGCTATTAGTGTTTCTCATTTTATCAGCTTCGTAGAAAGAAAAGCTGAGCCTGCCTTTTTGGGATGCAACCATATAACCTGCAGGTAAACAGGCCTAAATGACAAGAACTATTTCATCAAGCTTCCTCTATTTCACCACACACTATACTGAAATGGATACAATAGATAATTGTTTTTTGGTTACCCATAACATTGACCCCTGAATTCTGTGGCGGGCATGAACATAACGGTCTGCCAACACTAGCTGTGGTAGGCCCAGACAAACCAAGGGGTTAATGCTATTGGCAACCTTGGCAGTCATCTAGGTACCTAATAGCTTTTATTGTTTCGAGAAATCGGTTTTGTGTGATTTATGTATCCCGATCTCCCATACAAAAACCTACAAACAAAGATTGCCAGAAGGATCAAAGTAGTAAAGGGGAGAACGCTCCTTTACTAGTTCTATGGCAGCCATCTCAGCGAAAGATGGAATCACGCAGGTGCAGACAGGTGAGTGGGGCGGGTGGGTGAAAAATGGGGGCAAGGAGCTCAGGGGGACACAAAGGTGGCTACTGTATGTAGAGCCACACAAAATATGGGTGACCTGCGAGTGAAGCGCAGGTGGGTAGGAAAGGACGCAGGCCGTTACTTCCAGATTCTGCTCATGTTCGTGGCCACACGACTGGCTGGTGCCTCTACCTCACCTGCTAATGTAGAGATAGCTTTCAAAAGGGGGAGCAACATCCATACATAGGACATAATTGGTTTTTACATTGGGTACTGTAATCCTTAAATTGCGTGCAAGCATGGTGTGGTCCTTCCTTCCTCTTTTAGGTGTTTATCCTTTAAACTTGTATACATATCTGTTTACTAATATTCAGTTTGCTAAATTTTGTGTAAGGTACTGTTGATGTATTTTACCATAATAATGTTCTAAAACTCATGCATTATTAATTGGTATTATGCTTTCAAATTTTCTGCCAATAGTCCTATACAATCATTTACTTGTTTGCAAAAATGTCAGGTTTCAATACATCTTTTATCACACTGTAATGCTTATACGAAATAAGAGCTAAAACATGGCGCTGTTGTGCAGCCATCTTGGACACTCATCTCCCATCACCGTAATGAAAGCCTATGGTTTTCGTGGGTTCTGCAGAGTAAACACGCATGACGGCAGCGAAGGCAAAGCAAGGTCACATAAATATTGTTGCTGAGTGGACTTACTGTAGAGAATAGTTATTGTATTGTCCGCCGAAGGACGAGCCAACGAGGGAGTCGGAGCGCTCTCCAGGTGCGGTGATAAGGGGTCCTGGGAGAATGCGAGGCGAGGGAAGCTGGGTTTTTCCACTTTTAGCTTTTTTTTCCATTCTTTGCTCCCTTCCACTTGTGAGCTGCTCTTTGGCCGAGGGCAATCATAACTGAGAAGGGTGGGGTTAGGCCCCCATAAAGAGAGAGGTTCTTGCTCTGTGAAGACAGTTAGAATCTGGACCCTTGGGTGATGCAGTTCCGCTGAGAGGGAGGACGCTCCGCTCCAGACCCCCTTATTGCACATGATCTCTTTGCCTACCTGCTCTGGCACTAAGCAGTGTTGGATTGGCCAAGATGAAGGTGTCTTCTGCTACATTAATAAAGGTGATGAACTCTTTTTCTATGTTTCTATATGACTGACTATATGTGTATTTTTGTTTGGTGTGTGTTCATATACATAAGGTGTGAACAAAGGGCCTATAACGAGCCATTTATATTTTTTACCATGCCTAATGGTCTAAGAGTGAATTCTTGCCTGTCTGAGTCTAATCGCTTGCTTTGCCAGGGGAGTGGCAAGTCTAATGCTCTTCTCACGTGGCCAAGTAAACGCAAAACACACATATTCTATCCAGATGTTAGTGTTCTATGGAGAATTGGAAGGTGCCTTGCAGACACTCTGTAAGGTTTGTTGTTATCGCCCACACCCATTCTCTCCTCTCCCTTCTCCCTCTTTTTATTATCCGGCTCCTTACCTCCCACCGTTTCTCTTTCCTGTCCTTCCCATCTCTTTCTGACCACCTAGTCCTCGCCTCCAGCCTTTGATGTTACCTCTTGTCCCATTCTGTTTCACTACTCCTCTGCAACGCTACTCCCCTCCTCTTCACTAGGTGTGTATCGGTACTCCATTAATTCTAGTTTCGATATATTGTATTGTGGTTTTGTAAAAGAACAGTAAACATTACTTCATAAGCACTTTCCCCCAAGAAAGACATTGCATGAAAGCATATACAATAGTATTGGGTCAGACAGCTGGAATGAATGGGGTACCGCAATATCAGGATTTGTTGCTGTGAAAGGAAACAAGTAAAACTTTTTGAGAAAGAGAAGCTTAACAGATGTATAGTAAGTGCTGTGTGAACAGTAGTTGCAAGAATCCAGTAAGGTAGCAATACAGACTTTCAACTTATGTTCTTTATTTATCGATTTTATAGTGTTTGGGTGATCACCTTGTGCGTTACTTATTTTGGAACTGTCAGCTGTTGAGTTTCGAATAAAAGAAAAGAATGATTAGAAAGATAGAGAATAAGTAGAATAGAGGATAGCCTGCCAAGTTACAGATGGGGTAACTACTATAAGTCAAAGATATCGTAGACGTCGTACTGTTGTGTCCAGTGCTCCAGATAAGATAACAACTTTATATAGGTTACAGCATACAAAGACAATTGGGCACATGAGACATACCTGCCTCCATTATAACATAGAGAATATACCTTTAACTATTTCCCCCCCATATCCCCATTGTGATCGCCCCCAGAATCTCAAAGTTTGTGGATCGTCGACTTCAGCAGGCAGGGTGAGGGACCCTAAGGTCTCAGAAATGTTGTCACCAACCATGGCTGGAAGGTTAGAGCTGGGAATTGGCTATGGTATTCCAGCACCGGGGACCAGCAGTCAGTGAAGCGATGTAGAGCTCCTTCCTTTGTCGCCGTGACCTTCTCAGCCACCAGGATCTCCCAAACCTTTATCCACCTGAGGGGTATCAAGGGGCCTTACTGTGTTTACCATTTGCGGGCCATAGTTATTTTGGCCGCCAGTAGCAGTTGTGTGAGCAGTTTGGCGCTGCGCCCTGTTTTGGGGTAGACTCGCTACTCCCAGAAGGATCACCTTTAGGTCCATGGGCAGCTTGCGCTGGGTTATGTCCTCAATAACATGTGTGATCTCTACCCAAAAGGCCTACGCTGTTGGGCATTCCCACCACAAATGGAAGAAGGTCCCACGTGCGCCACAGCGCCTCCAACAACTCGGGTCTATGGACAGGTGGCAGTGGTGGAGGCGTTCCGGGGAGTAGTACCAATGGTGGAGGAGCTTCAATGCGCGTTCCTTATTTGTGGTGCATCTGGATGCTGAGTTGATCCTCGTCCATATATCCTCCCATGTTTGGTCCTCGATGGGGTGCCCTAAGTCTGCTTGCCATCTGGCCATGTACGGCGGTCTGGACGTTAGCATGTCCTTCTGTAGGAGTTGGTACAATCTGGTGACCTGCCCCCGGCGTGGCCCTCCTGGAGCGCATGCTCAAGAGGATGTAGGTCCCTTGTGGCCCCGGCCGGACCGCCGGCTGCGAGATCCAGTGCCTAATCTGGGCATATGTGAATCTTTCAGTTTCTGATGAAAGCGGCTCTTGCATTCCTCAAAGCGGAGTCGGATGCCACCATCATAGAGCTGTGAGAGGGTCCAAACTCCTTTGGACCATCCGCTAAAATTTGCTCTATATATTCCTAGGGAAAAATCCAGATTCCGGAGGACCTGGTAGAGCGGGTCCGGGCCCTTAGGTAGCTTCTTCCTGCGCCGGGCCCATGACCATGCGTTCAAGGTTGCTTTGGTAGATGATAGGATTGTTGGCCAACAACTGTGGGTGAAGCCTGCGAAATGGAACAGGGAATTTAGCTGAGGCGGGCTTCTAGCTTTTTCAATGAGTGTCCATTTCGGGGGGTTCATCTGTTCCGCCTGGGCCGTGGCGCCTGAGAGTTGAGCTGCTATGAAGTAGTTTGAGGTTGGGCAGACCTATGCCTTCCCATTTGGCCACTCCAGTTATGACCTTCAACGGGATTCTAACCCTACGCCCCTTCCAAACGAATCTCGAGAGTTTCTTCTGTAGCTCCACCAGGGGTTGTTTTGGGAGGGTAACCGGCAGGGTAGAGCACAGATATAGAAGTCTAGGGAGAAGGTTAATCTTGCATGCTGTAACCCTGCCCAGCAGAGAGATTTCCTGTCCCTCCCAGCATTTTAGGTCAGTTTCCAGCACCTTAAATAGGGGGTGGGGGGGAGTTTGCTGCATACAACTGTGTTGGGTCAGCTGTGATACGTATCCCCAGGTAGGATGAGGATGTGGTGTTCCATGACAGCGGGCAGTGTGTCTGGAGATCAGCCCTGTGTGCCGTGTCCAAGTTTATCCCCAGCGCCTCCGATTTAGAGTAGTTTACCTTGAACCCAGCCACTTGTTCAAAGGCTTTCAGTTCTTTCAGGACAACGGTGATGGAGATCATTACATCATGGCATACAGGGAGATCTTAAATTGTTCGCCGTTTATGTCCATCCCAGCTATCTTGTCATTCAAGCGAATCCTTTGGGCGAACAGCTCCATCACAAGGGCGAAGATCAGCGGGGAGAGTGGGCAGCCCTGTCTTGGGGCTGAGGTCTTTTGGTTTACTCTCAATGATGTCTTCGGAGCTTGGTAATTGGCTAGCAGCATCCTGCATAATGAGGGGCCAAACTGGAATGCCTCCAGCGTGAGATGCATAAAGTTCCAGTCCACCCTGTCAAAAGCTTTTGTGGCGTCCAGAGATAGGACTGCTAGGCCCTGGCAGTTTTGTGTGGCCACCTCGATGAGATTGAGGGCTCGGCAAATGTTGTCTCCTGTGCTTCTTCCTTTAATAAAGCCTGTTTGGTCCAGGTCTGTGATGGTCGGCAGGACCAGCGGCAGCCTATTTTCCAGCACTTTTGAGTAAGCGTTTGCGTCCACATTAAGAAGGGATATAGTTTTATATGAGGAGCACTCCTTCGGGTCCTTACCGGGTTTCAAGAGCATGATCGTAGTGGACTCCTGCATAAAGGGGGTTATGGTGCCTGTGTATCGGAATGAGATGAAGAGCTCTGTCATCGGGTCCAGGAGAAGGGGGTGGAAGAGTTTGTAAAACTTGGGCTGGAAGCATTCAGGCCCTGGAGCCCTAGGCTTCAGGGCCTTAAGCACTTCCTCAACCTCTTCAGCCGTAATAGGGGCATCCAGGGAAGATCTGTCTGTTTCCGATAAGTGTGGGAGTCCGGAAATCGCTATAAATTGTTCCTGTTGCGCTTGTGGATGGAGGGAGGCTGTCGGTGTGTCAGCCAGATGTGCTGTCGCTATCTGTAGTTTCGCCTCTTCTCCATACAGGATCGTGCCCTCTGGGGTCTTCAGAGCAGTAACGTGATTTTGCCGGCGTGTTCTGGCTAGCTTGATCACCAGGATTCTATTGGCCTTGTTACCGTTTACATAATAGCTCTGCTTCGTCCTAATCAGGGTCTGGGCGGTGTCTTCTGCGTAGTGAACCTCCAGTTTTGTGCGGGCCAGCCTCACAAGGTTGGCCGCTTTAGGTGACAATTTCTTCTTCTGGATAGCCTCAGCCTCTGCCATCTCTTTCTCCAGCTGGTCCTTTGTTGCGGCCCGTCTTTTCCTGTATGCAGCTGCCTGGGCTATCCGTTCCCCAATGATTACAGCTTTCATGGTTTCCCATCTGGTTGCTGTAGAGTTGAGGTCTGGTGGGTAGTCCCTGAAATAGTTATGGATTGCCCTAGTTATAGCGTCCCGCACTGACATGTCATGTAGCATTGTTTCGTAGAGAGCCCATGGAGGTTTTACTGGTGGTGCCGGGTCAACAGTATTGGAGCATGGTCGGACAGGACCCTGGTGCCAATCTCCACCTCATCCGTGAACGTTAAGAGTTGTGGGATTGCTAGTATCAAATCTATTCGGGATGAGGAGCGGTGGATGTGCAAAAAGAATGAGAAATCTGCTGTGTCCATAAGGAGGACCGTCCAGGTGTCTACAACCCCCAGGGACCTGAATAGATGAGAGGCCTAATGCGATTTTGAAGTCTCTGGGCGTTGGGGCGCCTGATTTGCCCATCAAGGGGTTTGGGACCCCATTGAAATCGCCCCCTATGGCTACTTGGCCTTCAGTGAAAGGGAGGAGGGATAACTCCAGGTCGGCGAGGAAGGCTTCCTGGCCTTCGTTTGGTGCGTAAATCGCAATCAGGGTGTGGAGTTGGCCATAGAGGTCTCCCTTTATTGCAATGTATCTGCCGTTTGGGCTTTGCAGGGTCATCCTTTCCCTAAAAGGTGTGCTTCTTGCTACTAGAAACACTGTGCCCCCTCTCTTGCTGTTCTCTGACGTCAAGTATTGTATTGGAAAGACACATCCTCGGAGCCGTGGGAAGTCTTCTGCAAGCAAATGTGTTAAGCTCACCTGGTATCCACGGGGACGCCCCTCAGCCCTGGTTGTTGGATTCGCCCTGGACCCTTCCCGATCCCGGATGGCGCTTTCAATGGAAGTCCGGCCTGAAAGCACAGGAGGGCTGAATTTAGGATCAGATTCAGCTTCCTCCCACCTGCCCCTGGGTTCAACCCGATGGCCCTCTCCTCACCTTGTCGTGATGTCTGGCGTGCTCTCCGTCCTTCCTTGTGTGCAGGGGTGCGTAGTGTCTGCGGGCTTGAGCGACCGAGTTAACTTCGCTGGTGCGAGCCCATTCAAGTGTCTTTTAAGGGAGGTAAGTCTGATTGCAGCAGTCTTTATATGCCCTTGCCTTCCTTTCGTGTGATTAATGTCTTTTCTTTATTCCCCCCTTAGGTGTATTTGTATTTATTAAGTTTATATAGCGCTTTACACCAAAGCGCTGCACATTTAACAACAGGATACATTTAACAATAACAAAATAACAGTAGCAGTAGAAACAAATTACAATTTTGAATCAGACCAACAAAACAATTTGTAGAGCAATTGGACAGAAGGGAAGGGGGAGAGAAGTGGAGTAGAGCTAGGAGGAAGAGGGAGGATGGGTAGGAGGAGGAGGAGGGAAACGGAAGGGGTGAAGGGTGAGGATGGGGTGGTGGGGGAAGTGGAGGAGAGGATTAAGGGGAAGAGGGAAAGGGTGGGAGAGGGGGAGCGAGAAGGGGGAGGGGTATCATGGCGAGGAATGGAGAAGGAGAGATTTAAGGGACGAGCGGAATGAGGAAAAGGTAGGAATAGAGCAGATTGAGAGAGGTAAGGAGTTCCAGTGGAGGGGGGCTAGGAGTTGGAAGGAGCGGAAACTGGAGGAGGCACAAAAGGGGGGAGGGACAGTGAGGAGGAAGTGGTCAGCAGAATGAAGGGAGCGAGAGGGAGTGTAGAAAGAGAGAAGGAAAGAGAGCTAAGGGGGAGCAAGATCATGGAGAGATTTGAAGACTAAGCACGGAGGTTCGGTGAATGCGCAGTTTGGATCGGGCTCCTGCCAGAATGGAGGGCGCAAGAGCGTACAATTAATTGGTAGGTAGTGCGCGAAGTGCGGCATTGTTATGTCTTTTACTTGCTAACCTGTATCTTTCTTCCTTTTCAGGTCACGATGGTCTTTCCTGGTGTGTGAAGAATTCTGGAGCAATGCTGGCCTAGAAATGTCCAGCCAGGTGAGGTTCTCATGATGGCTGCGGCAAACGCAGTGAGTAACTTGTTTTAACGTTGTCTTTCTCTCTCCCCCTCTAGGTGCTTCGTTCCGGTGCGTTCGTGGTGTCCCGATGATGCTGCTGACTGGATGGAAGAACGCGAGCAGCAGAAGGATGGATAATCGACAGGCAGAGGCAGGATGGACTTTGCAGGTAAGTAGAGGCTGATAATGATGTTCTTTTGTCTCCTTTGCAGGTCCACTGTTCAAGGATCGCTGGAATGAGGTCACGGACACAATGAGCATCACGCTGCTGGCTGTAGAATAACGCGAAGCACGTTCTGTAACTTGGGTGTGCTTTATATAGCCTCCTAGTAAAATAGTCCAGGTAAAGTAGTCCAGGCTACCACACCCTAAAACACTGCACCGCACAGTCTGGTTCTAGGAACTAGACTGTGTGGGTGCCTCCATGTTGGCTGCAGGCCTCCAAAGAAAAAGTAGTCCCTCAAGGTGGTTTCCCTTCCCGGACATGAGCCTGGCACCAAGGCGCCAGGACTGACTCCAGGAGAGTCCATGAAGATAGTGCAAGCCCCTTGGGGCCCCAATTGAACCTCGGACCCTAGCCCTACCTGGCATGTGGGCATGCCATAGGGGTTTTGGGTCAGGGGTCATGACAAATGTGTCTCCTGGGGGAGTTCAAGCCCCTAATGTTCAGTGAGATGTAGCTGTCCAGGCCTGCCTTTCCTGGTCCACAGAAAATGCTGAACCCCACAGATCCCTCAGGACTGCCTGATTAACAACTGAACTATTAACCAGCTGAAAAACAAACTCTCTCAAGGAAAAGGGGAAGTGGATAAAATAAGAAATAACAGACTGCTGCCTCTGGACTGCTGCGAATCTCCAGAGGGAGAAATAAGGGTCATCAGAGAACAAAACACTTCTCACCATACTGTTTTACCGTAATTATCACCAAGGCATAACATGTTACCTATATAACCTCCACTGATAACTTGAAGATTTGAATTTAACACTAAGAGTTATCTGGGAGATATTATCACGTTATTGATTAACTTTGTGAATGGACTTAACTCTTCAGCAGGACAAGAGGTCCAGTCACAACATAACAATTCTTCTCCTAAAAAACTCTTGATGCGATTAAGCTTGCAAAACTGAAATGTTTTCAGATCCAAAGAGTGCAATGTTTGTGTTTTTGTGCCGCTCCACTTCATTCTCTGAACCTGAGTTTCACTTCCTTTAATCTGCCACAACTGAAGATCGCCTGCGTGCTGATTTCCAGCGCTGACTGTTCAGGCACGATTCTTCGTCATGTTAATAAATCATAGGCTTATGCAAAGCACTTGCGCAATATCCTTTGATGCTAGTTCTTCAAGTGTGAAACCCTGTTACACCCTTGACTCTCGGACAGTCAAAACGCATGCACGTAATCCTAGACTCTTCCCTTAATGGCTTACAATGCAGAGGAAGGATTACTTGCCCCCCGTGCAGACGCGCTCTGACCGAAACTCTAGCGGAATCCAATCACAGGCAAAAGATCAGAAGCGCACTGCAAAGGGAGCCTCAGCCACTTATCCTTTGCGACTGCGCAAGCAGAGTCCGGAAGGAAAAGATTAGAATGTTACACTAGTCTGTTACACCTGTGCACTTAACACTTTCCCAAAGAGACGCTAATCTCCAGCTTCTTTCCGGGAACAGAGTGTTTCAGTTTTCTCCATCAGATGGAACCTTTTTGACAACGCTGAAACCGTCCTTTCAAATCCCATGCAGATGAACATCACAGAATTCGCTCCAGACTAAACGTTTTAACACAAACGGGTATGACTGAAAATAAATTGAAGGAAAACTGCTAATGTCAAATTCCTGTAGGACTGGGGCAGATCAGCCTCTTTAGTCCTTTCAAGTTCAATGCTAAATACCTAACTCACTAAATACTTAACCAAAACGAACTTGACAGATGAATTAACGCTTCCTGTGTATAAAAACACTGCACTCCCACCAAACCATGAAAGGGAGTTTAGAACACTGGGGAATATCAGAAGCCAAGTCTCCCTCCAATCAGTGCCCTGCACCATCTCCTCCATGTTGGCTTGGGAACCTCTCACTTTGATGAACAGCAGTTAAGAATAACACACTAATCGGGTATTTAATGAACACAGAATTGACAAACTAAACTTGATTTATAATAATAACACATAATTACATATTCTCATTTCCCAACCTAGTCTAACCTACCCTCCTATAATATCCAGATCTGACAGTAACCCCCTCTTCAAGCCCTGTCCTCAGGGCCTGGTTTTTTAGGATTTCTTCTATGAAATCTAGATACCAACTCTCTAGCATGCATTTCATAACTCCATTCCCAGGTCCGTTCTTCTGGACCAAACCCTTTCCAATCAACAAGATACTGCAACTTTCCCCGGGTCCTCCTTGAATCTTAAATCTTCCTAACTTCAAACTCCTCTGAATTCGTTTCTAAGACAGTTGCTTGAGGTATGGTATTCAATCTAGTCCCCTTTATTTCAGGCTTCAAAAAACTAACATGAAACACAGGGTGGATCTTCAAATTAGAAGTCAACTTCAATTTTACTGAAACTGGCCCAACCATTTCTTCAATCTCGAATGGACCCACAAATCTAGAACATAACTTATTTAACCTTTCAATTTTATATTCCTAATAGAAAGCCACACTAAATCTCCTTTCATGTAGCTCGGCCCTTTTTATCCTTCTGTCAGCAAACCTTTTGTAACTGGCCTTGCTCTTTCGAAACATCTCAATTGCCTTAGACCACCCTTTCTGAATGACCTCCACTCTTTCATCCACAGCAGGACTAATCTATTTAGTACCTTCTACCGCACCAAGAAAATGTGGGTGAAACCCCCTGCCACAGCCACAAAGAAATGGAGACATAGAGGTCGAATCTTTCTGGGAATTATATGTAATATCTGCCGTCCTCAAAAAACGAACCCACTCAGATTCCCCACACACAAAACATTGCAGGTACTTTTTCCAATTGTTGATTTATCCTTTCGACCTGCCCATCTGCCGCAGGATGATAACCAGATGTTAGCTTCACTTCCATCCCCAAATTTCGAAACAGATTTTGACCCTCTATCAGATATAACCCGACTTGGCAAACCTTGCAACCGTGCAATCACCTGGATACATTTTTGTGCCAAATTAGAAGCTGTAACCTCTCCCGTCATGGGTATAAAATGACCTTCCTTAGAGAAACAGTCAACTACAACAAGAATTGTAGAGCACCCCTAATCTTTAGGTAAATCTAATAAAGTCTAGGGAAATTGTATGCCATTGCCGAGACAGAATTAGTAATGGCTCAAGAAGACCAGCAGGCTTTCCTGTCTCACTTTTAGCTTTTGCACAAGTTTCACAAGTCTTTACATACTCCAACGAATCCTGCCTCACATTCTCCCACCAAAAATGTCTTTGAATTAGATCCAAAGTTTTTTGATAACCTGGGTGCCCTGCAGGACTGAATCATGACACTCCCAGAGAACTTTATTTTGAAGATCTCTCCTAGGAAGAAATAACTTTCAAAATATGGCAATCCATTAGAGATAGACCGCCTGGTATAAAGTCAAGCCCAGTTTTCCATTTGTTGTGGAGTTAAACTTAATTTAACTTGCTCTTGCAGATCTTTAATTTCAACTGAATTCGCCAAAACAAAATGTCCTTCAGGAATCACTATTTCCGGTTTTATTTCCAACTCCCTCTCACAGCCCGGAAACTGCCTGGAAAGCGCATCTGCCTTGTCATTTTGTCTTCCAGGTCTATATATAACAACAAAATCAAAGTCTATGAAGAACAAAGACCATTGTAATTGTCTGGGGATAGAGTTTTCAGAGACTTAAGAAAAAGCAAGTTCCGATGATTGGTAAGTACAGTGACGGTATAGCGAGCACCCGTAAGATAGTGCCAACACTCCTCCAATGCTGCCTTGATTGCCAATAATTATTTGTCCATGATAGTATAGTTACTTTCAGCAATTGAACATTTCTTTGAAAAGTAAGCTATCAGATGCAATTGACCCGTAACACGTTGCCTCTGAGACAGAATAGCTCCCACAGCTGAATTTGAAGCATCGGCTTAAGGAAAAAAGGTGGTGCCGGATCGCGATGCAGAAGTATCGGTCCTGAGGCAAATTTCTCCTTCAAAGTATTGAAAGCTTCCTCATCCTCCTGGTTCCAGGAAATGTTACTCCCTTCTTGAGGAGCCTAGTAATCGGAGGAATATTTGAGGAAAAATCCTCGATAAAACTGTGTTAAAAATTAGCAAATCCTCTTTAACTTTGGTAGGAGCTGGCCAATCCCTCACTGCTCGAACCTTCTTCTGATCCATCTCCAAACCTTGAGGGGATATCACAAAACCCAAAAACTCAACCACCCCGTTATGAAACTGACTCTTCTCTAAACTTACAAAACTTGCCTGACATGCTGATTATGTTCCGTATAATGTGAAAAAATTAAAATGTCATCAATATAAACAATAACAAAAAGCTCAAAAAATTCCCTTAGAATGTCATTAATAAAAAATTGGATGGCAATTGCCATTGCATAATCCAAATGGCATGACTTGACACTCAAATAGGCCAAATCTGTTTTTAAAAGCTGTTTTCTATTCATCCCCCTCCCTAACCCTGACCAAATGGTAAGCACCCCTCAAATCTAACTTGGTAAAAATGATAGCTCCTTGAATCTGATCTAACATTTCCGGAATCACAGTTAAAGGATAACTATTCTTTACTGTGACCTTGTTCAAAGTGCGGTAATCGGTGCATGCCCTTAATTTCTCTTCCTTTTTTAGCACAAAGAACAGTGGCGAGGCTGCAAGAGACTGAGAATGCCTGATGAATCCCTTCTTCAAATTTTCATCAATGTATTCATTCAAGTACTCCTTTTCCTTCTCAGTCAAGGCATACACCCTACTACTAGGCAAAATCGCACCATCCTCTAGATCAATTTTACAATCATAAGGCCTGTGTGGAGGCAACTCTCCCGCTTCTGCTTCATCAAAGACTGTAACAAATTGCCCATAACACTCAGGTAAAATTCCCATGTCCGCTCCAATCAAATGACCTTTAACACAACCATGTGCCAACTCTACCACTCTTTCCCCATCTGACCCACCTGCCCCAGTCAATCGTAGGGTTATGATAGGTGAGCCATGGCATCCCTAGAATGATTTGTTATTGAGGCGCATCAATGAGTTCAAAAACTATAACTTCGCCATGATTCTTAACCAAAGCCATAAACAAAGGGGCAGTTTCATGAGTAATGGGACCAGATGTCAACTGAGAGCCATCAACTGCTCTCGCCTGTTCCACAACCCTTTTCTCTACCAATGGTATTCCTAGAGACTTCGCCAAACCTCAATCCATGAAGTTTCCAGTCGCCCCCATGGCAGGTCCTGACCCCTTCAACTCCCCATTCAAATGTAAGATTGCATTGATCGTAACATGCGGAACTGCAGCCTGAAATGTATTAGCCCCCTGTTGGAATCAAGTGTTAGCTGATTGGCCTCCTTAGGGGGTATAAGAGCAGAACCCCAGAAAGTGACCACTCCTGCCGCAGTACAAACATAAATGATTAGCCCTCCTCCTATCCTTTTTCTCTTTAGATAACGGGCCTCTTCCTCTACCCGCCAACTCAGTTGATTTACTTCTCTTCTCTCTACTCGCCCCTCCATTCTTGACCTCTCAAATCGCTGAACATTTTTAAACCCTCTCCTCCCACTTTCTTGCGCTCATTTCTTCTTTCTCCAAGTCTAAAATCTATTTGCATGACTAAATCTATCAATGCATCAAAGGAAGTGGGACGTCCCACAACGAAAGACAAAGCATCTTTCACTTCGTCTCTTAATCCCCTGTAAAACAAGGAGGCTCTTTTTTCCCTCTGGCCAACCAGTCTCTAAAATGAAAGCTCTGAATGAAGTAACATCACTTACGAGATCCTTATTTTCTTGCTTAAGATCTAACAACACCCCATCATTCTTGAGAAACCAACCTTGTTCCAAACATCTTTCTAAACTCTTCTTTGAACTGCAAAAAATGTGTTAGGACTGCATTTTCCTGGGACATAAACAACAAAGACCAAGCTGCTGCGTCACCTGTTAAATAGGACAATACAAAAGCTACCTTTTCCACCTCCGATTGAAAACTCTCCGGTTGACAAAGAAAATGCAGCTCACACTGAGTCAAAAAGGTTTGGAATTTCTTAGTCTCTCCACCAAAACGCTCAGGAGGTGCCAAAAGAACTGGAGCCTGGTTCCAAACCTGCCTTCCAGATACTCCCCCTTCCCTGGGTTCCACATACGCCCTAGCAAATACAGGAGGTTGCACCTCACCCCCAACATTTCCAACCTCAAAGAACTGCTGCAACCCCTGAGCCCCGGTTACACCTGTAGGTTGCATTCCCCCTCTGGTATCCCTGGCCTCAAGAGCATGTGCCCCCCCCCCAAGACTCCTGTATCTGTGACTTCTTCTCCCCCAACTCTTCTACCTTTTTACAAAATGTTGAGTTCTCAAGATGGGCTTTTCTAAATTCTTCCTTCAATTCCTGAATGGTATGCAGTGATAAAATTGCGGCAACAATATCGCCTGTGAAAAGAATTGTGGCAAAAATGCTGTGGTTTGACCCGTTAAAGGTGTACCCCATTACACCATTTAAGGAGAGCGGGGGTTGCGGGGGTGTCCCCCGCTCCCCTTAAATGGTATAATGGGTCAGGGGTTGCGGGGTTGTCCCCTGCATCCTTTACATGGATTGCGGCATCAAAACCACAGCATTTTTGCCGCAATTTTAACACATGGATCCTCCTGAATGACCTCAGCTAATTGCTCCATGAGGGAATCTGTGTCAGAAATCCTTGGGACACTTGACCACATAGTGTAGTCGAAGATTTATTCCCAACAATACTACCAACTGGCTGTACCAAGTAACAGACAGCTGATGGTATTCCTTGAATGATGGAAAACCCACAAACACACCAAGATGAACGCCCACAGTAGGAGGTACCAACGGATAAATCAGGCACCAAAAAATCAAGAGACTAGTCGTAGTTTGACGTGGAGAACACAGAGGAATAAACAGATTAACACAGGATAATGTAATGGACTAACATTCAGTGAGCAAGAAAATGGTTGGCGTATCTTGGTGGCAAAGGGAACCTAGGTGTTATCAATCCTGCTGACCCGGTCTATGCAAGAAAGGGAGAGAGTGATGGGTTTGACATAATAACAGTAAGTGGATGATATGACTGGGAATAGTGAGTGTAGGTGGGCGTGAATCTTACCGTGAGTTCTGCAAGGATGAGCTTAGCAGTAGACGTGAGGAACTCGAAAGCACTGTAGCAACCAATCGACCTATTCCAGACGAAACGAGAATGCCTGCCAGAAGTCTCTAGTCCAGACGAGGAAAACCCGACGAAACGAGGACGAACAGCTGCAGCACACTGCAGGCAGTCTCAGGTCCGCGTGCTGCAGAGGAGAGCGCACTGGTAGTGTTGCTTGAGGTGGCAAGGAGTTTTCTAGGCAAATGAAGAGGAATTAGGCACACCGTGGGTCAGAACGGCAAAACCTTCATGGAGATGTTCCAAAAGCAGTAAAGGTCCAATGCAGATTTGAAATTCGTGGATGTTGAAAATGTAGCAGGTGAGGATCGGGGAAACGAGTTCCAGAAAGCAGATCCGAGTTCATGAACCATGGAAACAAGGCAACCAGATGACAAAACGGACGAGGAGCAGGCAAGGACAAATCCAGGTGGGTAATCCGAAATCCAATAAACCAAAGGATGCTAGAACAGACGAGGCAGTAGCAAACGTAGCACGCTTCCGCGAAATCAGAAACACAGAAACCATGGAGAACTGACGCTAAATAGAGCATGAGTTGTCACATGATGGCAACCACGTCAGGACGTACCGCAGCGTGCCCATCACGGCCGCCACCGCTTCCATGGCACTTTCCAATCACGGCCGTAAACGACGAGGACGCACAGCCTGTTGGGGTTTGTGGTTCGGTGGATGCAATGAACTGAACTGGCGTATGTTTTTGTGAATGGAGAGGAATCTGGGCTGTGACTGTGCAGTGTCTGTGCTTTTAGTGAAGGAAAGTGGTGGTAGGGGTGCATTAGGTGAGACAGACAGAAGCCGCTTGTGTGGCCTGGGTAAAACGGCTGATGGAAACCTAACAATCTGCAAGGCCCAGTGTTAGGCAGAAACCTGTGCAGTTTCCTCTGGGACCACTGCAAAAGATTTAAGACTACAGGTGTTTGGCAGTAAACCCACTTGGTAGCAGTCCCGTACCACACAGATTCACTTGGTAGCTGTGGCTGAGCAGTCAGACTTCCCTCAAGAAGAGTTAGGCAGTATACAGAGTATTCACAATAGGTCAAAGGAACACAGTAGAACAAGCAAACACTGACCAGAGCCTGGTGTAAAAGAGATATAAGTATTTATTTCAAACCACATCTAATAAAAAACACAGGCACTAATATTAAGCAGTTCAAAAACACGGTCACTAAAAGATATACACTCCCTTCAACGATTAGTTAGACAAGTCTTAAGTAAAGCAACACTTATTTTCAGACGGGGTGAGCACTTAACGAAGATGGCACTCTAATCAATGGGTTTACAAGGGAGAGAAAGGCAGAGCAAAGATAGAAACAGATCCCAACACTTTAAGAAGAACACAGTAGGAGAAGAAGGCAGGTTAAAACCGTAGAGTCAAAGTTAACAAGGCCGGACCCACTTTAAGAGGCTCTGGTCGAAATGTGTCCAAGGTCACACGGTTCAAAGTGCCCAAAAGTCTCAATCAGTTCAGAAAGAGTTGGACCAAAAGAAAGGGACCAGTTAGACGGTCAAGGCGGCCAGCCCAGTCCAGAAGGTTAAGAGATTATTATGACCTTGTAGCAATCTTTAGGAAGGGAGGCCTGGCGGACACGGTACCTTAAAGTGGTGAGAATACTCCAGCGGGGGCAGTTGTTCCTGGCAGCGGATGCAAGTCGGTGCTTCGTCCGGGGGAAGAGAGGATCTTGTCGGGGAGGAAGACAGGAGTCTGTTGCACTGCCAGGGAAGAAACCAGCCGCAGAGTTCTCAGTTAAAAGCAGCGGTCCTTTTATTCGCGGTCCAGTGGTAAGTGGCTATCCAGTTGCCGGGGTGCTTGGCACGGGCAATTCGACCACAAGACGTCCTGGGATGTGAGGAAAAGAAGGTAAACTGGTTGTGCCGACCAGTCAGGGGAAGAAGATTCTCCAGCCGGGAGATCTTCTCTGTTGTCGGGAAGTGGTGAGTCGGTTCCGCAGGGCTCCACCGGTGGGGTCGTCATAGCAGGTCGGCTCAGCTTCTCCCTCGTCAGATTCTCAGGTCCTGTGGTGAATTCTGAAGTTCCAGTCCCAAAAGCCCTGCTTTTATGCAGCACACCCAAATTCACTCAGCCTAGCTGTCAATCAAACATGCTAAGTGGTGAGCCGGCCGGCTCACCACTTGGGCCAATCACACAAGAGTGCGACTTGAGTTACCAAGGCAACTCAGTCCAGGGTGCCTAAACCCCCTCCCACACCCCCTGTGGTACCCAGACAGAGTGACACAACTTTTGGAGGCTTCTGTGGAGAAGGCCGCCAAAAAGTGGAACAAAGGGCTCGACTTGGGTTGGAGTCACAGAAGAGAACACAAACGTCATTTTAGAATCGAGTTCTGGCAAAAAATACCAACCGGCGAATCAATATTAAATAAAGTTGGTAGCCGTGGACAATGGGAAAATCCCATAGAGATATATTTGCGGTCGAATATAAAAAGTAGTATCCACTGCCACCAGCCAAAACTCGATCAGGGGGGACGGAGACGTGCCCCCTCGACTAACAGACCCTGGGGCAATCGAAATTGCCCCGACCAGTACATCCACAATATGATGGTTTGTACTGGTTTCAGTTCATAATTTGGGACTAGTAAAGCCAATGGTGACTTTACATGCCCTGGGAGACGGTAGTCAGTCCCAGGGTATGGAGTCTATGGTGGGGTGTCACTATGACACCCCTGTGTCACTGCACTGAGGGTGCTGTGTAACACACATAGTAAAAACACATGAGACCCTATGGAGTAAAAGACCCCATAGCCCATAAAACACATTAACAGTCAAAGGAACCCCTCAAATCATGTCCAAGAGTGTAAAGAAAAGAGACTCACTCTTGGCAGGAGAAAAACAACAAACTCCAGAAATCCAGCAAAGCTGCTGGGGGACTCACTAGGTTAGGAAATTCAGCCTAAACAGAGAATTCTCCCTAACACCCAGCAACCTAGACGGACTTAAAATGGCCTTTCATCTGTCCAGTCATGCCTTTCCTGGTCCGCGGAAGATGCTGAGCCCCACAGATCCCTCAGGACCGTCTGATTAACAACTGAACTATTAACCAGCTGAAAAACAAACTCTCCCAAGGGAAAAGGGGAAGTGTATAAAATAAAAAATAAGACTGCTGCCTCTGGACTGCTGCGAATCTGCAGAGCGAGAAATAAGGGTTATCAGAGAACAAAACACTTCTCACCATACTGTTTTACCATATTGATCACCAAGGCATAACATGTTACCTGTATAACCTCCACTGATAACTTGGAGATTTGAATTTAGCTCTAAAAGTTATCTGGGAGATATTATCAAGTTATTGTTTAACTTTGTGAATGGACTTAACTCTTCAGCAGGATAATAAATTCACAACATAACAATTCTTCTCCTAAAAAAACTCTTGATGCGAGTAAGCTTGCAAAACTGAAACATTTTCAGATCCAAAGAGTGCAATGTTTATGTGTTTTTGTGCTGTTCCGCTTCACTCTCAGAACCTGAGTTTCACTTCCTTTAATCTGACACCACTGAAGATTGCTTGCGCGCTGATTTCCAACGCTGACAGTTCAGGCACGATTCTTCGTCATGTTACTGAATCAAAGGCAGGCAAAGACCAACTGTGTTATAATTGCGATGTAGCCAATTAAAGTCCAGATTATAAAACCTAAGTGGTGAGGGCCGATGTTCAATTCCAAGTAGGGAAAAACAAGGCTGTGACGAGGGACAGAAAGGATAGAGCGAGTGTCTAGCTATCCCTATCTCAACTACGCCTCTCTGCTACATTACTAAGCACTTGCAGTGGACCCCACAGAACAACTCTGTGGCATCATTACCAACATAGTGTAAGAAGCAACCTGTGAGGGCTATATTAGTGCCAAAGAGGCTGCCTACTTTACCCCTAAATTCCCAAAGATACCTGTGTTTTATGCTCTTCCGAAAGTGCACAAAAGCACCCAGCCTCCCCTGGGATGCCCAATAGTGGCCGGGATCAGATCTATCCTGGAACCACTTTCCCAGTTCGTTGACTTCTTTTTGAGACCTGAGATCCTGAAGATGCGATCCTACTTGAAGGACACAATGAGCATCTTAAATATGCTCAACAATGTCACCTTTGATCCTAATATACAGTTTTTGGCTACTCTAGATATAGAAGCCTTATACACAAACGTCCCACAGGCAGCCACACTACAAATTGTAGAAAGTCTTAGGGGACCTGATCACTCCACCAGACGTCCCGATGGACTTTATTTTACAAATGGCAGAAATCACACTTACAAAAAACTTCTTTCTGTTCAAAGAGACATTCTATCAACAGTGCTCAGGCACAGCCATGGGAGCTATATTTGCCCCTTCACTGGCTAACCTATATGCCGCAAACTTCAAAGAGACACACACGTATCAAACTACGAATCCATTTAAATCTCAGGTCACCCTATGGACCCGATACATCGACGATGTACTAGCACTTTTCACAGGTACTATGTCAGACTTCAAAGACTTTATGACCTGGCTGAATTGGAGGAATAGGTACCTCAAATTAACACATTGCTTAGCTAAAGATACCATTCACTTCCTTGATGTGGAGATCATAGCAACCCAAGGAAAACTAGCAACAACTGTCTTAAGGAAACCAACGGATCGCAATTCCATGTTCGATTACTCCAGTTTCCACCCTAGGAGCCTCTGAGAAAATGTACCTTTTGGACAATTTTTGCGATACAGGAGAAATTGTTCCAGTCTACATGAGTATGACACACAGGCCAAAGTACTTGCAGATAGTTTACTTGAACGTGGCTATCGTACAAAAATCATTAAGAATGCAAGAAAACGTGCAAGAAATATACCCAGAGACCTCACCTTGCAACAGAAAGAACGCCCTGTCGAAGAAAAAAACCATTATAGCGGTTTATGGCTACTCAAACAAGGTCAATCAAATTAAAAGAGAAATCATCAAATTATGGCCCATTTTGAATGTTGGCCCGGTCACTTTACCTACATTGCGCTTTGCGATTGAAAAAAAAGGAACCTAAGAGACACATTGATACATTCATATATGCCCATGAATGAGGTCAGTAATCAAACTACACTCTGGAACTCAGCACAGCCAATTGGGCATACCCCTTGTGGGCTATGCAATGTATGCTCACTTACAAAAAGGACTAAGACTCTGGACCTGGGACTGAACACGTCTTGGAAGCCAAATTCATTGATTAATTGTAACTCGTCGAATGTAGTATACATGATTAAATGTTCTAGTGACAAAAAATATATTGGCATGACCACCAGCCAATTAAAAAGCAGATTAAAGAACAAATGTCCTGCATAAGAACAAAACGTGAAAACGCCCCCATGGAGGAACATTTCTGGCAGCAAAAACACCAGGCAAATGAATTAGAATGGACCATAATCGAGAAAGTCAAATGCCCTAGGAGAGGGGGCGATATGGCCAATCTACTACTCAAGAGAGAACCAAAATGGGTGTTCCGATTGAAAACCGATATAAATGGCCTGAATGACAACATCCCATGGCATTCCCTTGCCTTAATCACATGAAATAAGTGAAGAGGTTTTCATCAGTACAAAACCCTCAGGAATCCATCTATTAGGACCAATCACATCTATTTAGTGAGCCTTTATTTTCCAGCACGCAATCCCCTATTGTCCAACCAGGAATTGGATTGAGAAATTGAGTTAGACAAATCAGCCCACCACTGTTTGCCGTGCACCCCCCGAGGAAGGAATAATCAGATCATCGTATTTCATCATACAGGGCCACCTTTAAGCCCAAATATACTACGACTTGGTATAATCGGGTGTGATATTTGTAAGAAGAGATTATTCTCTCTGATCCGCCCCTCACAAAACAGCATTGTGCCCATGTATTAATACATCTCCAGGCATTTGGGGCTTTCGATAGCGCTGGTGACCGAACAAATCAGACAACTCGTTACCTTGCCTGACCATGTCCGGAGCTTCCCCCTGACAATGTAAGTACACAGAGCCTGACCTCCTGTACTGACGCACCGAAGCGCCCACGTGACATGATCTGTGTCAGGTGAGGCGGAAGCAAAACAACACTTATTCCCTTGCGGGATACGGAGCACCCAGACTGAAGCTTGCATTCACACGCGGACTGGGACCCGAACACCGGCCCTCAAAGTATGCCTTGCTCTATCTGCCGAAGAAGCCTAGCGAGAAACTGACCTCGAAGCACATTAAGGGCACACTTATTGCCCAGTGATTATGTAATATCTAAACCCCCGACCTGGGTTAGCCGCGAAGGTTTTTCACGGTGCCCGGTGGGAGGGCAGGGGGAGACAGTGTTTCAATCAGTGGCACCCATAAATGGACTGTCTTAAATAAGACACGTTCTTTTCTCACCCACAGTTGCTTGCACACAGCAAAGTCTCAGCTTGGATCGCCGTAGGCTACCGCCATGTGGAGTTAAGTTCTACACACAGGGACACCCCAGACAAGGTCAGTGCACTGAAAAAGTCCATAGTGGTTCCCCTGTGCCGTTCCCCTCCGATTCCCCCAGAGGATTACAAGGGGAATTGGTAACGTTTTTAAACATGAGTCATATTCTATTGTAAGATTTAATTGTTGGCTCCTATCTTCACCTTTAATGGAGTATTCCACCCCGATGCGGCGAAGTATCCATAGAATAACTGGTAGCTAATTCGCATTGACGGCCAGTTATAAAGAACCAACAATGGTATTTTCTAATCCACTTCTCTTACCAAATTGTGGCAGTCACTTTCAGCAGTGTTGTATTTATATATATATGAATAACATAGAATAGTGTGTTTTTTCATAATCAATTGATTTGAAGTGATCAGCCTGGGGGTGACCTTGGTATATTTTATCTTTATCCATAGGTTCCCTCTTTAACTGATGCAGCCATATGGCACCACCGACTAGGTTGTAAAGTATACAGACTCCCATTTGTCGTATCTTTGTTCTTCCCACTTGGTCAGTATCATCCTGACTGGACCGCTGGGTCGAACTGGAAGACTGTCCTGATGAAAATGTCTTCGTGTTGAATGTGAAATCTTTTTAACATTGTTTACTTTTGCGTCATTGGTTTTTCTTAAAACCTCAGCTCCCCAGGGACAACCAGACAATCTGTAGGTGAATAAAATGTGAAATACCCTACGAGATGTCTGTTTTTGATCCCTGGTGCACTGTTTTAATAAAGCTAAAAAAAAGTTATCTCTTCCACACACGCACACACATAGTGGAAGAGAGTGGTGAAGGCCCACAAGGCTGAAAGTATTACAACATTTAGAAGTTGTTAGTTTTCTTTCCTTATTCTATCTCTGTGACCTAGCGGAGAAGCGTAGTTGAGGTAGGGATAGCTAGACACTCTCTCTATCCTTTCTGTCCCTCGTCACAGCCTTGTTTTTCCCTTCTTGGAATCAAACATCGGCCCTCACCACTTAGGTTTTATAATCTGGACTCTAATTGTCTATAATGCAATTATAACACAGTTGGTCTTTGCCTATTTTTTGTGTTCAAAGTGTATAAAGTAAGGGCAATTAAATCCAATTACAGGCATAAGGTCAAAAGTGCGCTGCAAAGGGAGCCTCAGACGCTTATCCTTTGCGACTGCGCAAGCAGCGTCCAGAAGGAAAAGATCGGAACTTTGCACTAGTCCGTTACACCTGTGCACTTAACACTCTCCCAAAGAGAAGCTAATCTCCAGTTTTGCTCCCGGAACAGAGTGGTTCAGTTTTCTCCATCAGACGAACCTTTATGAAAATGCTAAAAACGTAATTTCAAATTCCATGCAGATGAACGTCATAGAATTCGCTCCAGAATAAACGTTTTAACACAAACTGGTATGACTGGGAATAAATTGAAGGAAAACTGCTAAAGTCAAATTCCTTTAGGATTGGGGCAGATCAGTCTCCTTAGTCCTTTCACGTTCAATGCTAAATACATAACTCACTAAATATCTAACCAAAATGAACTTGACAGATGAATTAACTCTTCCTTTATACAAACGCTGCGCTCCCACCAAACAGCTGAGCTTGTCCCACGCAGTTCTGGTAGAGCTGGAGTTGAATAAACCAACTCTTCTTCCCCTGAACTTCTTAAGAAGGGCCTATAAACAGGAACTCTACTAAGACAGGACCTTCTTCCTTGAAGGTAAACAAGGCAGTTTAGAACACTGGGGAAGATGAGAAGCCAAGTCTCCCTCCAATCAGTGCCCTATACCATCTCCTCCATGTTCGCTTGGGAACGTCTCACTCTGATGAAAAGCAGTTAAGAATTACGCACTAATCGGGTATTTAACACCAAATTCACAAACTAATCTTGATTTATAATAATAAAACATAATTACATATTCTCATTTCCCAACCCAGTCTAACCTACCCTCCTATAATATCCAGGCCTGACAGTAGCGCAGCTTGCTATGTGGCAGAGGGGTATCTTGCTGTCCTTCTTCAGTGTTCAGGTGGGGGAGGGTAAGCTACCGGGGGGGAGGTTGTCTTCCAGTGTTAGACTATGAACATTGGTCTGCTGCAACCGGGTTTTAGTTTTTTCCAAACCTGGGCGAAACCTGGGCCAACGACCAATAGGGCCAAAAAGGGGCACAACCAAAAAAATCAAAAAACAAAGTTTGACCAAACTAGGCCCAAGGAGCTTCGGGCCTGTGTGACTTTCCATGCACTTGGCTGGGGCATATCGTGAGACGCCTGGGCGCCGAGAGCGTGTGTTCTGGCACGGAGACCTGGCAGCTTCTCGTTAGTTATGTGCGGCAGGTGGCTTTCCTATGGACTTTCATCCAGTGATTCCGCTTTGACCTTGGTGTCGAGCTTTGCATTTTATCTTGGGACGGATTTGTCAGGTCTTCATCAGGGGGCGATGGTCCCCTCCCCCCCAATGATGCCTCCGGCTTCCTCGAGAGAATGGATTACCCTCGTCTGTCCTTCAAATGAGAATTGGAGTAAGGCCGGAAAGAACCACCACTATTTGATCTTTTGATCCTGAAGGATGACTGTCAGCGGCCGCAGGGCTCTCCACCACTGGACATTGGAGGGGGGCCAGGTCCTGGAATAGTTGTATGGCGGTTCCTTGATACATCAGGTCTCCCTGCGTACGACTGGCGACCATGATCTCTTGTTTTGTGGCAAAAAAGTGAACCCTGGTGATCACCTGCGGGGCATCTGTTGTGGAGGAGTCCCTGCGGCCTCACAGTCTGTGGGTAGGTCTAACATTTGTAGCAACTTATCGCTATCCGGGAGGAGAGTTTGGAAGAGGTTGCTGATATAGGCTGGCAGGGCTTGGTCTGATATCGAGGCGGGGACCCCTATAATGAGAATGTTATTCCTGCGAGCCCTATTTTCCAAGTCTTCCTGCTTGCGATGCATGTTTTTGCTGTTTTCTTCTAAGGATTGGATTTTCTGCTGCAGCTCAGCAATCTGCGCCGAATGATCTAGGACTTGGTCCTCCGTTTCGCCTACCCTATGGTCCACCTCTTCCATTCGGTTGTCTAGCCCCTCCATTATAGACGTGACCTCTGACATATAATTGCAGAACTCTGTCTTAATGTCTGCTAGGAGGCCCTGAATATCGTCCTTCGTGGCACATCTGTCCTGGGATCTTTCAGGCGACGAGGCTTGGGCTTGCACGGGGTCCGTCTTCTTGGGATTCTCTTGCAGATGCAGCATGTTGACTATGTCTGCTGATGTCCGGCCTTTGTGTTTGGTCATCCTAATGCAGTTGTCGGTGTCTGCCGGGGTGGGGCGGTAGCCCTGGAGGTGCTGGCTAGCCAGTGATCTGTTGCTGGACCAATGTATATAGCTCGCTTGCGAGAACCTGGGCTACGTAGGGGATCCACATAGTACCGGGTTTAGATGCCTCCCACTGGAGGTGTGATATTCCTTCCTAGAATCAGGGCAGTTTGAGTAACGGGAGGAGGGTCTTCGTGTCCAGAGGCGGTTGTTTGTGTCTCTCAGCATAGATGTACCAAGAGCGATGAAATAGACCTCCCACGTTAACTTAATGGCTAGGAGGATATCCGCTCCACCTTTGGGGAATCTGCTAGCAGTGCGCAGGTCCTTCCCTTGACTGTGGGGTTAGTGTTAGTTCTTTCCGACAGTTGCGCTCCAGATATGTCAAGGGGCGCTGCCTATCTGGGGGGGGCTGCCCAACTGAGGTGCCTGCGGAGGGGCTTCAGCCCCTTGCAGCCCCTTCTAGGGCTCTTAGAGTGAAGTCTGCATCGTCTGGGCCTCCTGCGCACTTCCCAGGACCCAAGCTGGGTGTGTCTGGGTCCCGCTGGGGGCTCAGCTGTCCTCGTGGTCTGCGCACTATGGGAGCAGGTGATGGGGCTCCTCCCTGTTCTGCTCTGCGGGAGCCCCCCTGCTGCAGCAGGATGTTATGGCCTTTGATCGTGGGATGAATTCCTCTGTGGGTGGATGGCCACAATTCGCTTTCCAGTGGAGTTGGTGTTGGTGTTTGTACCTGCGAGGGATACGAGCCGGTGTAGCTGGGTCCGGGTGCGTGTGGGCCTCCCTGCTTGCCTGACTTTGCTGCGCGGGCTGTTCTGGCCTTCAACCGTGGGCTGGTGATCTCTGCAGCTGGAGGGCTTCAGTTCCCTCTGTTGGAATCAGGGTTGGTACGCGCCCCTGCGGGATGCTAAGGGCAGTATCATAGGGTCTGGGTCCGTGGTTGTTTTGGCGCTTCAGAGGCCCTGCGGCAGTAGGTGTATTGTGCTGAGGTGGTGTGGGGAGTGGGCGGGGGCTCCCTGCGTCACCCCAGGCTCCGGACTCTCAGGGGGAGGGGAGCAGAAGTCAGGTGGGTGCGACGGGGGCCTCTTACCCTCCAAGGCTTTGCTTCTTTTGCTAGGGAAGGGGGCAGGGGGTCCGTTGGCCACCAGGCGTGAGCCGCTATGTTGAAAGGACCAACTCCTCCTCCCCAGCCCGGCCCTTTCAGGCGGCCGCCATCTTAGCTTCAGGACCTCGGCCCCGGCGCTGCTTTGAGAGCCCAAATTTTCATACGCTTCGCCACTCCAATTTTATTGCGCGTTCAAACAGCAGCGCCAGGAGGGGTTCTGCCACCCGCCAGGTTGCCTCCATGCCTGGAACAATGTGTCACGTATCCTGCCACCTCTCACACCACTAACACCATTAGGGTTCTCACTGCGCGCCCATATCCTACATCATTGTCACACATCGCTCACACAGGTCGGGACTCACGTGTGCAGTTGGTTGCCCATCATGGCCGGACGCGGCATGCCACACACTCTATGCAGTCTCGGTTGCACCAGTTTTTGCATTGGCAGCTGCCCTGGCGCTTGGGAAACAGATTAACCAGACAAGCACTTCTGCGTCACGTGACCGCCCGTCTCCTCTCATGTGATTCGATGCCTCGTTCATTTGATGCGCTTGCACGTCCCGTGACCAGGAAGCGACAAGTACAAAAGGAGTGATTCGCTGTGCGTTCTTCGCTTCACATCGAAGCTTTCCCTATTCTTTTACAGGTTTGTTGCCATTGGGCGGGATCTAAGTCAAGGGCCAGGTTTTGTTCCCATTTCTTAATGCTGGTTGCTGTATTGTTAATGAGAACTTTTTTATAGAATGCGCTGGCCTTGTATAGTTGACTTCACAGCAAAATAACATCTGCACTGTTTATAACCACTGACTGGTCTTTTTGCTTTGAGTTTGTGTATTACTCTAGTTAATTTCAGATAGTTGCCGAATTCACTGGATAGAAACCCATATTTAATTTGAAGGTCCGCAAACGCGAGTTCGTGCCCCAGAGTTGGTATGTATAGAATATTTTTCTTTCGTTCCAAGGGCTCCAATATAGTATTTTTTTTTGTTGTTAATAGTTAGCCCGAGCTTGCGCCATAATGTGAAGATGCAGAATTCAGTCTAATGGGAATGGATACGAAAGGGCTTCTTCGAGTTCGAGCCATCTCGGAGAATGCCACTTGTTCAGTAGGGGATAAGTAATTTGAATAATTGTATGAAGGCTTGATGCTATGCTAGGAAATTTGGCGATGTAACCCCTACCTGATCTTTGTCTGCCTGGAGTTTTTTATGGAGATTTTTGGTGGTTTGCCCGTCCACAATAATTTAGTCAGGATTTAGGTCACTTGCCTGTAGAACTTGTTGTTAAAGGGGATTGGGATCTTTGCAAGGAGGTACAGTATTATCAGCGAGATTATCCTTTTATTTGCGTCCAGTCGCCCACACCATACTAGACACAGAAGTTACAATGTTTCTATTGTTTTCTTTTATATTTCCAATTATGGCAGTTTGTGCTTTGGAGTTGCTTGAATCTGTGTGGGGTGAACTCAGTACCCAAGCATTTGGTCTTTTTTCAACATAGGCCCAGGTCGTCGAGGTCACTCTTATTGCATGTGTGTGTCTGATAAAGGAGCTCTGCCATTTCTGTTTAGTTTATACCTCGATACTTTCTCATAATTATCTATATGCATAATTGCTCGCCTCACTGTCGGGTACTCCGTAAATTAACCATAAAAATCGTGATGTTCCTTACGGTTTGCCGCAGGGGGCCATCACTTACTGCATAGTGTGCTTTCCGGTTTGTTTAACAAAGGCTGCAGTGAGTAAATGTGACTGCAGCATGGCTTCACTCACAACCTGACAGTGCAGTCTGCCCGGCCTTTCTTGTTTGGAAGACACACCTGTAGCGAGTGAGTCACCACAGAAGAAAAGCGGCTTTGCGCAGTGCTCAGAAGCTGTTAAGTGCGGCCTTAAACAGCAGCCCACTTTGATGTTTTTCAGACACTTTTCACAGCTGCCGTGGCTATCGCTTGGTGTATTTCACTTAGCGCCACAGAAATTGATGAGCAATCTAAAGTATTTAGTTTAATTTCAGCTTTAATTTAAAATAGACACTGATTTACTTGTACAAAAACCGCGCTCATAGTTAATAAAGTTGTTTGGTCAGCACAACTGCCCTACAGCGCCACCTTCTATTCTACTTTGCAAGACCCCTGGGCCATCACGTGGTGGGCAGAGTGCTGTGCACTTTTCAGTTTTTGCACTTGTTCACGTTGTCATTGAGTGCAACGAAATGTTATGGAAAGGGTCGAGAGAGCCTGTTGCTTAACCATCCGAGCAGCTGACATCTAAATATATCGCTTTTGCCTGTGCACGTGAGTTCCGATCCTAAAGTAACGAACCCCCTTCGCAAGAGTTCTCCTCGAGCGAGGCAGGGTCTGTGCTGCATGGACTGGCTGTGCTGGGAAAGCTGACCAGTGCATTGTCAAGTCGTCACTGTGCTAAGGGACTGAGAGCATGGACACAGGGCTCTCCAACAGCCTCCCTGCCTGCCTGCCTGCCTGCCAGTGACCAATAGTAAATAAAGTGCTCCCTGGCCTGCATTGATGCTGCAGACGACCTTAGAGATGTTATGTTGTTCTTTCCATCCACCAGACAAACCACGCTGGTATTGAGCCACGTGGGTAGCACAGACACTGGAATCGCTGTGAAGGTACTTCTTTTGGGGTGGGTTTTGCTCGTGTCTATTGTAAATGTGTCGCACCTTAACAAAACTGCATATCTTTTTTAAAAAAATATGTCTTAACTTTATTAACAGGTTCACATCAACAGCACAGACCACATCACGTATACAATAGTGCACTGCGAACCCAACAGCAGAGTTCCAGCATTATACATCATGCAACCTCCAA
The DNA here is from genome assembly GCF_040938575.1 of Ambystoma mexicanum. NCBI lineage: Eukaryota > Metazoa > Chordata > Amphibia > Caudata > Ambystomatidae > Ambystoma > Ambystoma mexicanum. Next base: position 1,197,028,096 of record NC_090927.1, on the reverse strand, counting down.
GAGTTACTTAATACACTCCGCTGATAATTCATCTCCCCTGCCCCTCCCGTACCCGGATGCGGTAGTATATCGTCCCTGTCCGCATCCCTGGCCAGCAGATATGCCGTCAGCGGGCCCCATATGTCCTTTGGTCTGTTCCGCATCCCATACAAGGCAGCGTAGTCTTTGTTTGAATCGCTCAGCCGGAGCAAGTCTTTCATCCACCATTTGACCTCCGGGAGGGGGGGGGGGTGCGTCCATTTCATTAGTATCCATCTCCTAGCAATAATCATACAGGATGGCAAAAGTTTTCGACATTTCACAGGCAGACCCGGGGACCACCCCAGCATTCCACACAACATCACCCGCAGGACTTTCTGCCCAAGTATGTCCGACACAACCTTGAACACCCCTTCCCAGAAGGGGCCCAGAACAGCACACTCCCACAACGTATGGATCATGTCCGTCTGATCATTCCTGCACCTCGGGCAGGCAGCAGATCTAGTTGCATCAATTTTATGCGCCCTCGCTGGTGATACATATACCCTGTGGAGCGTCTTAAATTGAATCAATTGAAGCCTCGAACTGAACGCCCCCGTATACGTAATTTCACATATTCTCCCCCATTGCGTAGCGTTGAGTATGACCCCGCTGTCACTCTCGGAGTGACCCTTACTTGGAGGGTGTTCGTAGTGAGTACCTGCCAGTATCATTTTATATATTATATATTGTCGACGTCACGCCTCTACATCCCTGGGAGGTGCGAATGTATTGCAGCAGGGGTGTGGTCTGAGGGACCTCCGGGAACACTGGGGACCATTCTTTAAGGGCTGCCCTTATCCTGTAATATTGCAACGTGCGCTGAAGACCCCTGTCCATCATCCCCCAGAATACCTCTTGAGGCATGAACTTTCCCTCAGGGTACAAATCCCCCAAAGTTTCAATCCCCTCCCCACTCCAATCACCTTCTATGGACTTGTCACACGTGGGCGCCAGTACCTCAATTTGCCACAGCCGGATGCCCGGGTCAAACAGGCGTTCTACTCCTACCCTTTTCATAACCCGTCTACATGCATTCACAGTGCACGCCACAGGGTCAAATCTGCTTTTATCAGCCACTTTACCCGAAATTAAGACTCCCTGTAGCGAGTAGGGGTATACCAAACCCCTCTCAATGTGGGCATGTGGTGGCCCCTGCCACTCCCACATCCAGTACCTCACAAAGGACATCTGGGCTGCTAAAAAATATGCCTCTATATCCGGAGCCCCTACCCTTGCGCGTTCCCATGGTTGCACCAGAGTTTCCCAGCCTATCCGCTGGGTTTTTGCGATGCCATGTCAAGCGAATCAACTGGGACCTAACCTCCTTGAAACAACTCTTCCCTGGCCAAACGGATATATTTGCAAACATGTACAAAAGCTTAGGGACAACTACCATTTTAATAATAGCCACCCTGCTCATTAGGGGGAAGGGAAGCCTACACCACCGATCTACCTTTCCCCTTAGTAGCTTTAGATACTCCCTATGATCCCTATCCAATAGGGCTTGGGCCTTCCCGCTAACCACCACCCCAGAGAAGTCGCCGAACTTTGCCACCTCCTGCGCCAAGGGTCCAAGGTTAGCCTCAGGATTCCTTATATAAATAATAGCATCATCCGCGTATAATGGAATCAAATCCCGCGGCCCGCCCATACCTAGCCCCTTATACCCATGCCGCTTTCGAAGCCTACCCGCCAGAACCTCTATAGCCATTGCAAAAAGCAGTGGGGAAAGCGGGCCCCCTGCCTCGTCCCTCTCCCAAGCAGAAATAACTCTGACCAAACCCCTCCCACGCTTATCTGAGCACTACACCCCGAATACAGCAGCCTCACAGCTTTCACAAAATAAGGGGGGGTTCCCACCCACTTCAACACCTCGAATAGGTACTCCCACTCAACGTTGTCGAATGCCTTTTCCATATCTAACAACGCAGCCACAGCTTGCGTCCCTGGGTCTATTTGTGCTAAAATTGCGAATAGCCAACTAAGATTCAGCGGTGTCGACCTCCCTGGAATAAATCGAGACTGGTCTCTGTGCACTATTTGCGACACATGCGGCAGGAGCCGATCCGCCAAAACCTTCTCAAAGATTTTCATATCTAGATTTAGCAGGGAAATTGGCCAATACGACGAACAATCGAGCGGGTCCTTTGCCGGTTTTGGAATCAACGTGATGACGGCCTCACAAAGTGTTGGGGGGAGTAGCTCCCTCTCCATCCCCTCCTCCCAAACCCCTAGCATATAGCTAACCACCTCCGAAACCCATTCTTTATAAAACTCTGCCGTTATCCCATCAGTCCCCGGCGCCTTCGCAGTGGGCAGGGCTTTCATCGCACCGAGCACTTCCTCCACAGTTATGGGCCTAGCGAGTGACTCCACCGCCTCTACGTCGAACCCGGGGAGCGCTGCGTCCTCAATATAATCTCTCAAGGCAGGCCCTGAAGGCGTACCCCTCGCTGTGTACAAGGATTCATAGAACCTGCGGAACTCCCCAGCTATCTCGCACGGGTTCACCAAGATCTCACCCCTACTAGATCTCACAGCCGTTATGTCCCCAGATCCTTGCTCACCCCTGACTAGAGCTGCTAGGTATCTGCCCGGCTTCCCCTCCTCCCATACACACGAGCCCTCACAGGGCGTGCAAAGTACTGCACCTCCCTGTCCGCCAACACCCGAAACCTATCCAATCCCTCTTTCAACTTGAGCAGCGAATGTGAAGAACCCAACCTCTCTACCTCCCCTTCCCATCGCTTAATCTCCGTCTCCACCCCATCAAGTTCTCTTCGTATCGTCTTTAATAGCCTGTGCTCTGCAGAAACACACCCCCCCCTCTCAGCACCACTTTAAACGCTTCCCAAAGCGTCCCCTTGCTCTGAACTAACCCAATGTTTTCCTGGAAGTAGTTCTTAATCATGCTATGTATATCACTTTTGAAAGCAATGTCCTGCCGGGCTGCTGACTTAAACCTCCACCTGGGCCTAGACATCGGTTCGCCCAGATCCACTGACCATAAGACCGGGGAATGATCAGACAACGCATTTCACAACCCACTGTACACTGGATGACATAGGGACACCCCAACACGTAATGTATCCTGGTCAACGTGTTACATACTGTTGAATGGTGGGAAAACCCTGTTATTCCCGGATGCAGAACCCTCCACACATCTCCTAGCATAAGGACGTCCATGGCCCCCAGCACCGCACCCGCCGCTTTTGTGTACCTCTTCCTCCCCTGAGTTGAATCCAGCCCCGGGTCCAGAATAACATTCAAATCCCCGGCCCACACGATATATGTATCCCGATATTGCAAGCATGTTTCCAGAAGGCCCTCAAAAAAGCCTGGATCTTCCACATTGGGACTATAGATAGTAACCAACGTCAGCTTTGACTGACCCAAACACCTCGAGACAATCGCATACCTCCCAACCGGGTCTATCTCCGACCCACTCACCCTGAATCCCAGTGATTTATGAAACAATGTCATCACGCCCGCTGAGTATGACGAATATGTGGTATAGAACTTACATTTACCCCACCCACGGGCTACCCCTTCATTCCCCTGTCCCTTGAGGTGCGTTGCTTGCAACAAACCAATCTTGGCACCGTGTCGCTCACAATACTGCATAACCTTCCTAGCCTTACACGGGTCATTCAGCCCCCGCACGTTCAGCTTAAAACCTTATACACCATGGCTCAACCCTATATAATTGAATGCGGCGATGTACCTCACCCAGGTGGCTCCACCCGATCCTCCACCATGGTCCTGCCTATATTCTGTGAACACTTTTCATGAACCCCAACCCTGCCAACTGGGCAGCCTGTAAACCCCCTGACCCTCCTCTCGCCACCTCCCACCCACACTGCCCCCCCCAACTTGCAGTGAACACCCCTCCAACCACCCCACTCAACCAACAGCATGGGCCACTGCCCGGGGGTGCCGGACACCACTTTCCAAGCGGCCATCCATGCGTCGGCTGCAGAGGAAGACCCCTAAATAGGAAATAAAATGGAATAATAACTTTCATGTATGCCGCTGGACCGACTAGGTACATAACTCGTAATATTCCAGCATGACCCCCCCCCCCAAAGGATAAGATCCGAGCAATCGAGTTTCTTTTTGACCACCATTCCACCATATAACAACGCCTGCTTGCCTATCACTTAAAGCACGGCCCAATGGGCCTTCTCCCGATCCTTTATCATCCCTGCCTGGTAAGTTCTCAATGAATTCATGTGCAGTCACCACCTCTGTAAAGAAATATGCCCTCCCATTGTGCTGCACCCTATGTTTAGATGGCTACTGCATAGAGTACTGCATACCCTTCTCCCGCAGCCTCCTCTTCACTGCCGCAAATGATATGGAAGTCTTCTGAACTGCCGGGGTAAAGTCAGGATAGAAGGATACTCTGCTGCTCTCATACATGAGATCTCCCAGCTCCCTCGCCCGCCAAAGTATAGTGTCCCGATCGCGGTAGTTAAGTATCTTAGCAATAATCGGCCTTGGGTTTTGACCCGGCCTTGGCACCACCTGCGTTAACCTGTGCGCCCTCTCCATTAAATTGCGAGGACAGGGCAGGTCCCTGTAGAACATCCTTGATGAAAGTCTCCATGAACAGCTCCAGGTTCCGCTGGGGGACCGATTCCGGGATACCAACCACCCCCACATTGCTTCTACGCGACCTCGCTTCAATGTCCTAATTTTTAACCCTAATGGCCTTTACCTCTCTTCTCAGCTCCTGCACCACCTGGGCCATTTCATTGCCAGTGTCCAATAGCACCCCCACCCTAGTCTCCACCTCCGAGGTTCTGCTGCTTTCCTTGTCAATCCTTTCTTGCATCCTGTCAACCGTATATGTCAGTCCATCCAGCTTGGAGTTGATGGCAGCGAACCTGGACCTCACCTCTGCTAGGATCATTCCCAAGTCTGAGGGGGAGGACTCGCCACTCAAACCCTTTACTGACTCCACGGTGGCCTCTGTTTGAGCCATAGTAAGTGCAGTTGTTCACAGCTCGGGTGTTTCCCAGTCCTTCCGAGGTCCCTCTTAATGCGCAAATGGCAAACGGGCTTGTTTCTTACCGCCCATCTCCAGCAGTACCGTCCCAGTTGCCAGCTGCCATGCGCCCCTCCAGAACCTTTACATTCCAGCTGAGTCACTATCTTGAACTTACAACAGAGTCCCGGGCTCCGCTGCAGCCGTACCAGCCCAGAGCCTGCTCAGCTCCCCAGTGTGTAGAAAGGGAGCACACTCCTGTCCTCCGCCCAGCCAACAAAGTCCACCAAGTCCCTTCTTCCATCCTCAAGGCCTGTGACCCCTCCTACCTGCTCCCTGGATACCTGCCCCACTTGTTTTTCAGCACTCGGAGCCGGGACACAGCCAGCCGCGGTAACCAAGGGCCCTCTGTGTCCACCCACTTCCAGCTTCCTCCGAATGTCACACCCCCATGCCGGCGGGAGATCCAGGGTCCAGTCACTCTCAGGGGCTCCAAACCAAGTCCCCCAGCCGCAGCCTCTTCGTTGTTTATTTTCTATCGCTGCGCCTCTGTATGGCCCACAACACTAAGTGCCCTAGTGATGGTCCAGCCACCGTCCAGTCATAGGCATCGCATATGCTGCTACCACGCGGTGATACCCGGCTCCTCCCCTCACTTGCCACTGCATGGGACCACACTTCTCAGCTCCCACCGGGAGCTCGCTGCTGACCTCCCTCAGATCCAGGAGGCCAGGGGATAGGGGCCCCGGTCCAAGCCGTATATGCAGGAGTTCCACACTTGCGCCTGCTGCTCTCGGCCACCGCCGCACCTTCTCTCTGGCCTGCCGCGGTATCTCAGCAGGGCCGGCTACATAGGAGCACTCGGGCTCCAGCAGAATTGCGCAAACAAGCCGATATCCCGCCCCCTCGGTTCCTCCCGGGGGCCGCAGCAGCAGACCCTCTGTGGCCGGGGGTGCACCCCCTCCTCTCCTGCACCGTAGGAATCCTCCCGCGTTAGCGCCTCTTTTCTTTCCACCGGACCTTGGACTGGCCCTGCTCCACAACTGGCCGCCGCTTCTCCTCCCCAGCGACCCCGAGCCGCGCCGCCCGATCCAGACTCTCCTCACCTCAGCGCCTCGGCCGCCTCCTCCGAATTGCAGGCTGCTGCCTTGTCTGCTCAGCCGCGGTCACATGTCTCCCCTGCCGCAGGGCTCTGCCCGCGTCGGGCTCCTCTCTCCTTCCCAGGGACTCCGGGGCTGTGCCGCTCCACCGCCTCCTCACCCTGCTGCGGCCACAAGGTCACCGGCAGTTGGGCAGCGCATAAGCATTCGGACCCTTGTTTCTCCGAGCCGCGCCGCCAGACCCGGGCCCTCCGCCACACCACCTCACTCCAGCTTCCTCCTTCAGGCCGTCCCCGCTCCTGCCCAGCCACGACCCCGCCAGGCGCTCCAACTTCTCCAAGGGCTGCCTCGGATCTCCAGCAGTTCTTTCCACCAAGCTACTGCGGATCTAGGTCCCGAAGGGTTGGGTTGTCTCTTCCCCTGCCGCCAAGTCATAGGGAGCTCACTGTCGTGAATAGACCCTATTTAAAGTCACGAAGACTTACGATTGCCCCTCCAATCACTTGGAAGATTCCTTGGCGTTTGGCTCAACGCCGAAAACATGGCGGTTCTGTGTGGACTACAACATCCAGCATTCCGTGTTAGTACTCGAGTCAGTCGCTACGGTCACGTGATACACACGGACCATCATTCGCGTCTGTATGCGAGTTCTACTTATTCTTGCTGCGCACATGGAACTGTGCTCCTTCTACAGCCAGTTTTGTAGTATCCGCTTTCTGCAATCTTGTTTCTTGAACCTGTTTTGACTCCTTGGCCTGTTATTACAGATTGCCCATTTTGAACTGTCCCTGATTTCTGGTATTCGGCTCCTTCGGATTGAGTCCTGTTACCCCTGACTCGGCATACGTTACCTGGATTTCCACTGCCTACCGTTTTGTTACGTCGCGACCCCGGAACTCTGCAACTCGGCGTTATCGCTTCTGGAACCTGGTCAAGTACCTCCCGCTCCCGCTTGGACCCGCTTCTTACCTGTATTTTCCTCTTTCATTTCCATTCCTTTACTCCTTCTATCCTTGTTTTGCCCCCTCCTCCATACCTCCATACACAGACTCATTGTTTCATTTGGACACAAGAGTGACTGTTGTGGACGCTCTCCTGTTTTCTTCTTTGGTCACTCTTTTCACTAAAAAACTGGGATGCTCTGCAGTACGACACAAACTGTTGTCAATCCTTTTCTGTTGGGATTACGGGACTTCTCCTGGACCTTCTTTATCTGGTTCTTCATTCAATTTCCTCCGTTGTGGTCAAGTAGGTTTCGGGTCTTGTTCTTCACGGAGCAGGTAAGAGTGGGAAATAGGGGGTGGTGTCGGATACAGTTGGTACTTTTGATCAAAGTAGTAAACAGCTGTTATTTTTGTTTCCTCTAGCTCTGTTAGTGCTGCTCCTACCTTTTCACTCAAGCCCCTAGTCTGTTAGGTGCTTTCTCATACTCCTACAGACTGTGCTCTTGTGAGGAAAGTTTGGCTGCAAATTGGCTTCAGGCAAAGAGGGGGTTGTGATAAAGATTGTCTGGTTTTGACATTCACAAAGACACCGCCATTTAGTCCGTGGGCTCTCTAGCGCCCCGACAAAACTCCATATCTCATGGTAGAAACATTAGGACTTCCATGGTAGAAACATTAGGACTTCCTCTCCATACCTTTGATCAAAATGGCATTTTATCTAAAAGATGTGCAGGAGAATCTGGATAATCATTTACTTCTTTCTTGGTCAAATGCACATTGCAATTCCTGTTTACACCCCTTATTCTCATCAGCGGCTTTAAAATCAGCAATTCCATATTGAGCTGGGATTGGGTGACACATGTGTTGCTTTTGGCTGTCCAGTTGGGTGACTGTCCTGTAGTTTATGCAATGGTAGAAATAATGTCCTCTCTAATCTGGGACATTTGTCTACAGCTGCAGTTATTGGTAAAGTGTCCTTTACTTTGACATGTCATATGAGATTGTATCTGATTGCTGGGATGAGGCTTGAAACCCTGTCTTCATTTTTCGAGGTGGACAGTGCATATTTGTGAAGGGAGTGTGAGGTACCATTTCAGCAGGCAGGCAAAGGAGCTCCACAACACTGAGAGACTTGCTTATCACGACAAGTTCTACCTTATGAGACCTTTCAGGTTAACATGGACCTAGTTGCACCTAATTTAAATTTGAAATGAATTAAGATTTGCCAAGTTGAACAGGCATATTAAACAGAACTACTACCTTGCTGTAAAAACTAGCAATTGGACATAATCCTATTCAGAAATAATTAACAAAAAGGACAGAAACTATCTCTTTTCTCCTGATGAACCATTGTAACTTACAATGGGGAAACACGTGTCGAGAGAGGAAATACAATCAGTGTGTTGAGAGAAGAAACATAATTTGTGTGAAAATTAACACAAAGAATTAATCAGTTTAAAGAATATAATCTATTGTTTGCTTTTTCAATTAAAGGATATTTTGAGAATACCCACTTTCTTGGATTGGTTCTATATATTTTTCATTCACACTATGAATATGGACTCTAGTTAAATATAACTAATTGGATGCCTAATTTTGACTCACCAATGTATATCTTTTACAAAACTTTATTGAAGTTGGCACATTTCAGTAACAATTTCTCATATCTCTATACCTTTGCAACTTATTTGTGTAGTAGTCACACAATTCTATGGGAACTAATCATGCTGACAACCCCCTATTTTCTTCTTAAACGAATAGCACAAACAGCTTCTTAAAAAATCTATAGAGCTGTCGCCAAGGGAGAGCTTTGCTGGCTACAAACATTTCTTCCCCAGCCTGTGTTGGAATATTTGATATGCCTATGCTACATCTTTTACCCTTTACTCAAATGTTTATTGTGACTAATGACATAATATAATTGACACCACATACGACGTCATGAACGCAGAACTGATGACGTGAGAATTCGTACATTAAATCCAGGTTTTTTTAAAACTTGTAAGAGTGTTCTTTAGTGAAGTGATTTATAATGCATTTAAGGAACTTCTTTAGTTGTGGTGTACCAGCAATATTTTATATTTTATTTATGTATTTATATAGCGCTGCAGCCCACGGGCATCAGAGCGCATTACATCAAGACACACATGGTTATTCAGGTAAACGGGACAACGGCATGAGCCATACACAACATATCAGTTTACTAGTGCTGCAATAGGAATATTGGTGTATCTAGGAGATGGTGTCTTATTTGAACAGGAGTGTCTTTAGTTTTTTTCTGAAACATGTCTCAGTGCGGGGGTAGTTAATTCCATTTTAGGACTGCTTTTGTCATGAAGGCCCTGCCTAAACCCTTAGCTTTTTTTGTTGGTTTTACTTGGAGTAGGCCTGTGTTTGATCTTAGGTTACGACATGGTTCATGCCACTTGAATTGATTTTTCAGGTATATCGGCGCTTTACCGAATAAATATCGATGTACCAGGGTAATGGCTTTAAATGTGATGCGTTCCTCGATAGCTAGCCAGTGTAGATCCTTTCTGTCATTTGTGACATGCTCTCTTTTCGGTTTGCCGGTAATAGTTCTTATGGCGTTGTTCTGGATCACTTGCCATTGTTTGAGGCATTTGCTGCTAGCACCCAGTAGTAGGGAATTACCACAGTCCAACCGGGAGAGGATAGTGGCTCTAGCTATGGTTGTACTATTTTGTTGACTTAGCAGGGGTCTAATTTTTTTCAGTAATTTCTGATGGTATTGAGAGTTCCTTTTAAGGAGTTAGGCAGTGTGTGTTGGCGAAAACTAGGCTTCCAGATTGGTTACTAGTCCAAGAAGTTTGTTATAGAGAAAACATGTGCTAAGACTCTGTGACATATGTTTTTTTTATTATCAAATTATAGATGCTAGACATAATGATCTCATGGTTTCAAACATGCATAAATCCGGTCCTTAACCTACATAATATCCATTTACTTCATGGTTTTCATTTAATGAAAGGGCAATATGTGATTTGGCTCTGGTGCTACTGAACATCCATGCAGCAGGGGAGGTTGCCCCTAGGGGAAGGATGGGGGTGCTGTGTGCAAACCTGCTGTAAGCCTAAGAGTTGCATTGCAAGGATGTGGTGGAAGAGGGAGGCATCCTCCATCGTACAATGGTACTATGGGATCTCAGTAGTATGGAGATAGTGACAGCAATCATACATGATGACTTGGCATGTTTTGGGAAAGCTTGGGCTCCCTACATAGAGTATGCCTTGAAAGATGAAAACCGTCTGTACATCCCAGTTGTTGGACTTTCTTCCGGAAGGAGGAGAGTAAATGCTCGATAGAATGCTGGTGGAGGTTGTAAACTGCTTTATGAACCCTAGACCTTTGGGGTGGAGGGGATTGAATGCATTTAAAGAGGTAGAGATGGTAGCATATAGCATAGGTAGAGGCATTTGGGTGTAAGTACATATTACTATTGTTATGTGATTATTTCCAATGAATACAGTGCACTGTGAGATTGATGAGTTCATGTTATGAATATCTGTCAATAAAATCTTGGTTGAACAAAAAAAATGTGCAAAGCATGCTTATGGACATTGGATATTTGTGAAGGGAGTGCAGGGTTCCATTTCAGCAAGCATTGGTGTCCCCCATTAAGGGAGCTCCACCGCACTGAGAGACTGGAAGTTTTGAGGAGCCAGGAATGAGACACAGATACAGAGGGACTCATGGTTTTGGCCATACACTTTTATTGAAATAAAAAGGGGTTTGAAATTGCCTCATTCCTATTTTAGGAGGTATTTCCTGGCCTAATGCAAAGCTAAGGGTCTGTCCAATGTCAAGATGTCCAAAGCAAACATGTCCTGTGTCAGAAATGCTATTCTGGCCCTCACACTCTAAATATTAACTCTAAGGTGAAAGGGGAAATGTTTCTGGCCTTGGAAAGTGTACAAATGTTCAAAAAGGAAAGGCATAACTCCAACACAATTGTTCCAAATGGATACAGTTCACAGCTCCAGTGGATGGCTCCCTTCCCCTGGATTTCTCTTTACTGCACTTTAAACATTTAAGGATGTGAGTTTGTCTTGTGCTTCTTTTGGTTAGGAAAAGAACTTGTCTGCAAAACAACTTGGCTGTTAGGAGAGTACATGAGGCATCCTATCAAAATGAAAACTGTCGGGTTTCTTCTTCTCTTCAATATAATCTCAACAGTCTATGGCTATACCTGATGTATCCCTGATGTATCCTTATCAGGACTCCCTCATGTGATTTACTTTACACACTATCCAGCTTGACTTTGCCTGGTATACTCTCCTGCCAGAGCCTTCTCATATGCTTCATTTGATAAAATTGCAAACTTGAATCAGCCTGGTAGCGGCAGCGTGAGTGGCAGTTCCCTGCAGTTTGAAGGTGCAAGAGTGTCTGTGTTGGATTGTGTTCGGGAACGTTAGCAATTGCTGAAGAAAATCATGAACAGCTGGCTACGCTGGGTTTAAAACTTCCCAAAACTCGAGCGTCAGTGTGAGTAGCAGTTCCCTGCAGATCAGAGTCAGAGGCTCACTGAAAAGCATTGACTGCCCTAATAAGAGTGGCTCCCCAGCAAGTACGGGTTAAAGCGTATCATTATTTTAAATTTCCTTCCTAGGAAATTTATTGGCTTCTATCTTATCAGTAACTTGCAGCCATCGTCAGTACACGTGCGTCCACATTCATTCTAGGAGAGCGGAGAAGCAAATGGGAATCAGCTGAGCTCTGCTCTCACGTAGTGAAACGAAACTGGCATGCCGGTTGTTACATTGTCGCATTGCTATAGAGTGAACAATCGCTTCCCTGGCAAAAGTTAATTAAACGTTGCTGTAACATTTAAACAGCTAAGTGCGCTTTCAAAAACACAATCTGAAGTGTGGGCTTTTGATTACAGAAGTGTATTTCCACCGGCGATCGGAATAGTAAAAGTGACAAAAAGTGCTTTGGTGAGCTCGGGGGTGTCTGTTAAAGGGCGAGAAGCTCTGCTGATTTACCAATAGAGCTTGCTTTCTAGGGCCTATTGGTTTCTGTGGCCCCTTACTCTCTACAAGCCTCGGAAGCAAACTACAGAAGTGCAATTGTGGTTGATGTCGTATAGATCGGTGAGCATTGCAACACATGCTTGCATGTAAAATACAAATAAATACTTATTTATACATAAAAGTATATACAAAACACTGGCACATTGGAAAGCAAATGGAGTGACGATTACCCTATAATTACAAGGTGCTTTTGCTCTGCTTGCTCTCTTCAGCTGTACGACAACAAGGCTGTAGACAGAAGGTTCCGCAGGAGCTGCTGACTGCGTGCTGGCTGAGCCTTTGAGCCGCTCCATGATCCATTATTATAAGTCAGCGCCCTGTTATTTCTATCCTTTAAGATTGTAAATAATTAATGATATAAGGCACTGGAGGCGGAGATTGTTGGCTGAAGAGCCTTTGATACGTCTTGCATTTTTAGGCCATTTTTAATATCATCCCTTAATTGCCAAACTTAACATAAAGATAACGAACATTTGGACAATCAGGAGCTGTACTGCTGGCATATTGTAGTGGCTCTGGTAATCACGTTTGCAATTAGGAAAGAAGTTTGAACTCACCTGGGCCCTGTGAAGTCATTTAGGGAAATTGTGTATTTGACATATTTGTGCTGGTTTAGCTGTCCTAAGTGGCTATATTGTCAGATTAATAATAACAAAAACTGTGCATACACTATGCCGCCACACACATGTAAAAAACAATTAAAAGTGCTTGCAGGAAAGAAGCTACCAAACCTTATACAATGACCAAAGCAGGCGGGGAATGTACTTTATACTATTGCTCTAGGAGAACCGAATCCTCTATCACGCCTTGAGACTGATAATGTTGCTCATAGCACACCCCGTGCTTGCAAAATCACAACGTTCTTTGCTATCAAGGATCAGGCTGTGGAAAATTATTCAAGATCTGAAAGGGTGGTGACCTCCTCACCTAATATGGGTTTTGAGAGGGGTTCTTTGTTACTCCCAGCCATCACTAATAATCATTCTCTACTGAACATGTGCTGTTCATTAGAGAGACTCACTGGGGGTGCGGGGGGTAGGGAGCTTTTAATGCAAGCTAACCTCCCATATGCAGAGAATATCGAAGATACCCTAAATATAATGAATCAAAGATTATCCACGTCTCCTGATGTAGTTAAAGGATAGTTCCGGGACTTTTTTTTTATTGTTCCTATGGTTCGGCCATGTGTTTTTAAGCATAAATCGGTAGATCGTAGAAAACTTTCCTATGGACCTTACCCGACTTTTCGTCCATTAACGCACTCGAAAACATCCGCCATTTTATGATAATCCTCTCACTTGCCGCATCGCCCTGGCTCACCTGCTTGCTGCACTAAATCAAATCCCCCGCCCCTGAAACAGACTTGATCAAAACATTCATATTCCCCGCCTCTATCCGTGACGTGACTGAGCTGCGTAGGCAAACGCGCCCAGGCGTCTTCTACGCGACTTCACACAGAACCAGGAAATCAACACAGATGAGCTCACACAACACAGCGCGCCACAATTGGGAATATGAAACTGTACTTTTAAATTAAACCGCAAGATTGTAAATTTGGTAAAGTACATTTATTTGACATCAAATGTTTTGAGAATATTCAGCGATTAGCATTTTTATTTGCTCACGTTCCAAAAAGTTCGTTTCGAGGCACACGATGTTCCTTTGCTGTACACAGGGTCTTAGATCATCTCACAATACAGCGCCACAATTCGGAATATGAAACAGTGGTTTAAAAGCAAACGGCAAGATTGTACATTTGGCAAAGTACATTTATTTGACATCAAATGTTTTGAGAATATTCAGCGATTAGCATTTTTATTTGCTCACGTTCCAAAAAGTTCGTTTCGAGGCACACGATGTTCCTTTGCTGTACACAGGGTCTTAGATCATCTCACAATACAGCGCCACAATTCGGAATATGAAACAGTGGTTTAAAAGCAAACAGCAAGATTGTACATTTGGCAAAGTACATTTATTTGACATCAAATGTTTTGAGAATATTCAGCGATTTGCATTTTTATTTGCTCACGTTCCGAAAAGTTCGTTTCGAGGCACACGATGTTCCTTTGCTGTACACAGGGTCTTAGATCAATGAATTTTTATTTGCTCTCGATCCAAAATATTTCGTCTTGAGGCAAGCGATGTTCGTGTGCAGTAGACAGGGTGTTGGTTTACGATAAAATAAGCTCTTCGGTCGCACTGATAATCGCATGGCTGTTCCAACAACGAGGCACTAGGCCACCACAACGGTCTGTATGTTGCATCTAGCCGTTAGTACCGCGTAAGGGCATACTTGTACTTGGCGATCGTCCCACAAAATGGTCAGGGTGCTAACGTTGTTCACGCGGAGAAGCAACTGGCGGTTAAAAAACCCATCCGCCGGTGTCTGGTACTCGTGACACAGACAATAATGGACGATGTATCTATTTGAAAAACATAAAAAAAGGAAATTAGTCTCACCATCAGATCTTTATTAAAATTATTCATTTTATATATTAGGTCTGGAAATTATTTCATAGCTAGGACAGTGCAACTGGGTTTTATACGTCAAGGGGGGGCTGTAGGATACTGAGACAGTCCCCCAGTGCAGGGGTTGACAGGGAGTGCAGGTGGAGAGTGGAAGGGCCCAGGACCGAGGTCGCAGACAGTGGACAAGTTGTAGCAGGGGAGAGGGAGAGAGAAAGCAGAAGCAAAGAGGAAGGTTCGGAGGTGCTTCCGTAAAAGGAGACGGTTCTCCCCAAGATAGTGTGCGGTACAAAACAATATGCCACATAGCATGAACAAGTACAACTTAACCCGTCTTTAAAGCTACTGTATAGTAATTAAATTGCGGTATAAACTCATCTAAAGAGTTACTTACATTATATTTGCATTTTCCATTGTGTCTGTGCGTAGGGCAGCCCCGAAATACCACTCCTTCTATGCCGACGTTTTATTTCTTCTAATGAACGAACATGAAATGGCTTTCGTTTCTGAAATTATATTCATTATCGTTTCTTACGTGGTCCCGGCCTGTCAAGGTCAAATAACAATAGAACCTTATACTGAGTCGTGGGCCATTCTGGCACCCGAGAAAAAATCAAAGCAGCTGACCTTCACTTTGAACGAACACACATTCCTAGTTAGCTACATTCAGTGTAAGGCCGTCTTACAGGACTTGAAATTTACACTCCATCTTTGCATTTTGTCTGCGTGCTTTGCTGCCCCACAGAACCATAAATACGGAGACATTCTATATTTTTGGAAAAATCATTTATATTACTGTTTGGTTTAATTTAATGCGCAAATGAACAAGGTTGGATAGATAAACATATTCAATGGGCCTGCGACATGAGGAGACTCGAGAGAACAGACAATCAAATTACAATAATTTAAACCGTGATGTGTATTTCTCAATGAGCTCTTCTTTAGGTGGACATGGAACAGAGGCAATGTTGGGTGGCAATGCAGTTGTCACCTGCACAGGTTCGTTCACAACTCCATTTATGTGCCTATCTAGGACGTCAACAATAAGTCTCTCAATAAACTCATATTGCATATCCTCAAACACTGGTTTGATCACCCATTGTTTACTTCTTTTAGTGAAGGCCTTATTGTAGCGAAGCGTCCCTAAAGTTCCGGTCGTCCTACTTTGTTGACGGCCGACATTATGGTTATGTGCCAAGACCGCTAAAAGAGTCCGATTTATCATGCCCTCCATGCCAAAATGCAATCGTTTTGGCCTGTACTTTAGGCACATATTGTGGAACACCTCCAAATCTCCTGTGTGGCAGAATTCCGTGAGTCCCCTCAAAGCTTTTGTTATAGTTTTATCAAATACAATCTTTTCAATGGCTTTGTGAGTGGGTGATGAAGGAATCAACCACTTCTTCTTCCGTGCCTCCTCTGTGGACAAATGGCCATGTTCACAATTGTGGAAATGTTGGTTCGTGTTCCAGCTGTGCACGTTTGTACAGTGTAGCATTACTGACCGCCATTTTTCCAGTAGAATTTCCAACGACCCTCCACATGTTTTTGAGCTCCACCAAAGATGGTTGCTGATTGACTTGGACCACTGTGAAATACCTTGCATATCTTTTTTTTTACCTGCAGCCGACAATTTTTTATTGATTGTTTTTGCAAGATGCCAAACGTCAAATTGGTGATTTATATTTTTGTACTCTTCTCTCATTGTCTTGGCAATTGAAACGTGTCTGTCCGTGGCTATCAGGTCGATCACCATTCCCCGCGATTGTAGTTCTTGCAATGATGCTACAAAGCCAACTTTCTCCATGGCCACTGAGGATGTACTTTGTGACACCTGCACGACCACCGAACTCACAATTTTCTTACTTTCCATGTCCTGAAAGTGGTAGGTGCAGTACTTGGCTGAAAATCCTGGGCTGTCGCACTGTCCATCACCGGCTAGCCTGAACCGTTTGCCCGCGAATGTACTATCAATAGACATTTTTTCCATTCTCCAAGCTTCGCTAATGGCTGGAAATAGATAATCGGTTTGGTATTTGTAGAACTGAGTTTTCGCAATGAAACGGATTCCCACAAACTGAAAGAAAGACTCTAATTTTTTAAAACTTGAACCACTTAAAAGTGCAGCCGCTGCACAAAGTAGATTGCCTGCTGGCAGTTGTCCCAGCATGGGTTGTGCAGACCATGAGAAAGGATGATATTTTGTACAGGTGGCATGTATTTTAAGGTTAGTGCCTCGAATTGCACGAGTCACATTAATCAATGGCTCCCCACATACTTCCCCACCTACCGAATGCCCACATTTCAACCGAATAATAATATCAATCAAACAACTATCGAATACAATGAATTTGGCCTCTTTCCTTATACTGTCACTCTGCATCCCAGCTGGTTCGGCCTGTAACGTTGAGGACATGTCACTCACATGAAAGGTAGAATCTCTGATATCGTCTTCCGCTATGTTCAGTGATATTGAAGGTGTTTCATTGTAGTCCACTTCATTCTCTTCCATTGCAACATCTGTTCCTTCTCCGGCAATGGGTGAATAGGACAATTTCTTCAACTTTCTCGCGGTCTTAGTTTTTGCGGGTGTGGATTCTGTGAATTTATCTCCAACTGCATCCGAACTACCAGGAGGACATTCACTATCAATGGCTGGATGTGGTATAGCTCCGTTGTCAATCACTTCATATTCTTCCCATTGGCACGATGCATCTCCAGTCTCAAGTCCCTGCCAAAAGGTTTGACAAGCAACATCTCTCGTTCGCTTCACTGTCTGTGTAGATCTAGTTCGTACACCCACTCGCAACTAGAGGACAGATTGGAAAAGGGATGTTCCGTTTAAACACAATTTACAGTATTGAACTATTAACAGTGAAAACAACATAATATAGTGACCAGGACACTAACCTTCTTTTGCTTTCTTTTCTTTGAAACTTTCTTGCCTCGAACTTCAACATCAGGACGCTGTTGCTCCGACTCGTGTGTGCATGTCTCCACTTCCTCTTGCGCTGCAACGACTACATTTTCATGATAAGCACATCCATCACGCACTGACGCTCCATCGACTCCCTGAAACATAGAACTTTCATTAGTATGTATAATAATATCGAAAACACAAAATGTACTTGGGGACCAATACCCACGTACATCTCAATAGCAAAACACGAATGAACGCTTTGTGTAGAACATTCAAACGACAATTATTCACGCATTGTTGATCTAGTTAGATGGAACTGTCAAGATCCATACCTCGGGCTCCTCGTAGACTTCCATTGATGATATTATTGAAGATGATGCTTCAGTGACTCCCTGAAACACAGTAATTGCATTAGTATGGTTTTCTATTTTGATAAATAGAACAGAAACTTTGTGCAGGCGTGAACGGCTCATCTAAATAGACCTGCACAAATGATCAGTTGTCTAAAATAAATAATGGATATGTAAATATGATTCGATTTGCTTGATCGTTGGAAGTGTCACCACCCAGAGATCTGCATCAACTACTAGGGGTGATGTTCTTGTAGAAGAAGCTCCGTCATCTCCCTGAAACATAGTACTTGCGTTAATAAAGAAGGAAGTATAGCGGATGTAATCACGTCATATGATTTCGCTTGATCGAACTGTCAGTATTGATACCTCGAAATGCATAAGAACATCAAGGGACGATGTAACTGCGGTGCACACTTCTGCAAGCTGTTGCGCCGACCCGTAACTGCATGCTCCCCCTTCTTCTTGGACTAATGCTCCATCGACTCCCTGAAACATAGGACTTTCATTAGTAATGAACATAAAATTGAAAAAAGAAGACACATAGGAGGGCGACGGAACTGTCCTGAAACGTACCTCGAGCATCTGAGTGACATCAACGGTAGTCGTCAATACGTTGGACTCCTCAGCATCTCCCTGAAAGACAGTACTTGCATTATTTTGGATAACAATAATTATAACTGAAAACAAAGACTAGAGGACGAGTACAATGGTGTACCATTAGGTAACATAATTACACAATAAATTAAAACTATTGATTTACATGCCTAAAACAAGTCAGTGGCAGAATAGCCAAGTAAGATTACCCGATAGGCGCTTGAAGTGGCTGATGACTGCAATAACGACACGGATGGAGAATCTTCCGCCTTCATATTGAGTGGATACATAAATGGGGAAATTATTGTTAGCTAATGCTACACACTACCGCAAGGCCAAGAGATAAATACGTAAACTTGACTCACCAGTGGAGGGATGTGGACGAATAGAGTGGGAATAGCGGTTGAGAGCAATTTTCGCCTCGCTCGCGGTGTGTTCTTCTTTATTAGCAATGATGTGGAGTACATGTCAGAGGTACAGTGCCTGCTGCAGATGCGGTATCGATCACCCCTCTTGTCCGCAAAGACCTCTAGGACTCTACTTTCAAGCTCAGACGGTGGATATCCGCAATATCGGACCCATTCTCTTATCTGATCTATTGTCTTAGGGAAAACATGCATTATAGTACCTTCAGATTTATTATGGGTCTTCGAAGGGCAACCGCCAATGGAACAGGCAGGCATTGTGGAAAGTTCTGAAAAGTAAAGATCAACAATTCTCTATGAATACCAATGTAAACTCAGAACATGTGACTAGTTCCTTGCATGTACTGTCTTGAACGAAAAGAAATTGGAAGCAAAATGATTATGGTACATGGCCTTACCTTGACGAACAAACAGTTAGATGCAGGGATCAGAGTAGTTTCTTGTCGTAGAACAGGGAGGAGTTCACAGGTTGCAAACTTACGAGTTTCCTCGAAGTGGTCACGGAAGTTCACAGAGACGAAGAGCAGATAACCAGCACCTTCACGGGTTGACTAGCAAAGCGCAAAGAAGTGCTCATTAGAAATATGAAGTGGGTTATAAAGAATTCGAAACAGGGGTGTGTTTGTGAATGAATGACGTGTATATGTCGTGGCATTATGTGGATTGCAGGGGGCCGTCCAGCGTGAGGGGGGATGCTTGGCAGGAGACACGGGGTCTGGAGGTAGACATGGGAACAACAACCCATGCTCTATAGACCACTTTGAAGTGTACATGGTCTTTGGCACCTCTTGGCCTTTATCGCTCCCTGACTGCTCCAGTTGCCAGCACAATTACCCCGGTGCGAACTGCCTTTGATAGGGCGGGGGGTGGATTGGGGAGGTGGTCGTGCAGACAAGACACAGGAAGACTCGTGAATGGAGACACACTTATGTGGATTGCAGGGGGCCGTCCAGCGTGAGGGGGGATGCTTGGCAGGAGACACGGGGTCTGGAGGTAGACATGGGAACAACAACCCATGCTCTATAGACCACTTTGAAGTGTACATGGTCTTTGGCACCTCTTGGCCTTTATCGCTCCCTGACTGCTCCAGTTGCCAGCACAAGTACCCCGGTGCGAACTGCCTTTGATAGGGCGGGGGGTGGATTGGGGCGGTGGTCGTGCAGACAAGACTCGTTTGCCGCAGGGCCTCACCAAGGAGAGGCCATCTAACTGCATGTAAGAGGCTGGCTGCAGGATCTAGTACATGGAAGGCAGGGGGGTGAGTTTATAAATACCTCACCCTCCCAGGAGAATATATGGGTGCAGTTCACCCTGGAGACCCTGGATGCCTAGGCAGTTAGTCAGCAGCAGGCTGGCCTGTGGTGGCAAGGCGGCACGGGCCAGAGGTGGTCATCTCTGTACCCGGTGCCCAAAAGGATGATTTATTATGATCAACCATATTTACCTATAACCATGTTTTGTATCAATAAAATACAACGGCCTTCCTTTTATTGCCAACGCTTGAACAAATCAAAACAACCATTGTTAAAATATATATTGGGTTTTATTTTGGATCTTAATTTCAATTGAACATAAATAATAAACATTACACATTGTAAATTTGCGGTTGCATCACATCCAGGGAAAATCCGCGGTATTGTCCACTGTCGCTGGGGAAATGTTGTCTAATGGCAAGTACCGCACAGGCAGGTATTACTCTCTGAACGCGGTGTCCGAGCCTCCCGTGAAGCCACCAAGTGAAGGAACGATAGGCCACCAGCCTGTACCACCTGTGAAAATGAAAGATGCAAACTGTATTAAAATGACAAAACTTTCGTATCACTGTCGATTCAGGTAAAAAATGTCATTCTGCTTTGAAAAAAATTCTATCTAGAAAATGCACAATATGGAACCAATTTACATGCATTCGAATGATATGTAGATGTAATTTTATATGTGGGAGACGACCATGACATAGTAGTGGCATCACTGACATCACAACCAGAGTATACTTACTCGTTACTCGGATTACGCGGACGAACAGTGCCGCGAAGTTCGTGCATAAGCACCATCATCATCCTCAAGACGGTCCGTGAGAGGCAGGCTTCCCTGAACTCTGGCAGCTCGGTGATGCATTGCGGACTTGGCTCGCCTTCCGAAATGTAGGCCAAGCACCCGGAATTTTCACGGCAGCAGCAGTTCTCCTCCTCAGTTGGCATTAGCTCGCACCGATTGCACGTGCACCAGGTGGAGACGCCGTCCATGCGACATGGTCCAGGCTCTTCATCCGTTGACTGATCCTCCCAACTGCCGTCCGAATCCCCATCGTTTTCGCGTGCTTGCCTTTCCAGTAGTTCTTCCTCGGTGTACTCGGGCTCGTACATATACGGCATTATTGTAGCCATTATGTGGTAAAGAAAGTAAAATAATTTATAGCGGTGGTACTGGTATCTGTTCACACGGGCTACAATCAACGAAGGTAGCTGACCAGAGCACAGAAGCGAGTCACAGAATACTCAAAGTAACACAGAGAGAGGAATGGATTCGAAAATCTGCTGCTGTGTGTTGTGAAACGGTCTGTTTATACTTATTGAGGAAAGAGGCGTCCTGCCATTTCCATGGCGACACTTCATTAGCTGAGGCGCAGCGATTGTTGACACGAAACGGGAAATGGGCGGTACGCGTCTGCTGATGTCAGGCTCAGGGGCGGGGGATTTGATTTAGTGCCGCAAAAGCAGGTGAGCCAGGGCGATGGGGGGAAATGATAGGATTATCATAAAATGGCGGATGTTTTCGAGTGCGTTAATGGACGAAAAGTCGGGTAAGGTCCATAGGAAAGTTTTCTACGATCTACCGATTTATGCTTAAAAACACATGGCCGAACCATAGGAACAATAAAAAAAAAAAGTCCCGGAACTATCCTTTAAAATTGCAGAGGACGTGTTGAACAGATCTGAGATAATGAATACAACACTGCAAATATATTATTGACTAAGATGGCTGAGTTAACTGCTGCTGTTAAATTGTTGTTGGCCCGTTGTACTACGATAGCTCTTTTATCCAAAAAGAGCAAACGTTGGTGATTAGCAAAAGAGTGGATGTTATACTAACAAATGATGTTCTGTCCTCGGAAAAAGATCTTATCGGTATAATCCATACTCTTATTGCTAACTCCCAAATTGAAAACTGTGCTTGGGATGAGGATCTAATTATAGTAGAGCCTGCAGACACCTGTGACGGGGATTGTAGCGAGGTATCTAACCCATTAAACAGAACCCTACTTTGTCAGTGGTAGCTATGGTAAATAGGGAGCCAAATTTAGCTTTATGTAAACCAAAATAAAATATGATTAAAGAGACAAAGGGAACGTCAGCGATGTAACTCTCTAAAATCTCTATCGAAGATGGAAAGGGTAACATAGCTGTGGATAAGTTGACCCCATCACACTGAAGCTTGAACAATTTATGACTGTTAGGAAAAGTAATAAGAGGGTGTCTGTGAATGATAAATCCTGTAAATATGGATGCATGGATCATTGGCTTGGGACAACGGACCCATGACTGAGACAGCATTTCGAATCTGAGGCTGTGGTAAAGGTTGATGATAGCATGCCAGATTGCCAGTTTGGAATTTCTGGCATTAGTGAGGCTGTTTATGTATACACAATGTGTCTTCCCCTTCATTTTTGTTTACTGGGGGCCTCACTCGATAAATGAGGAGCTAATATCAGGAAAACAGGCGAGTGTTAGGCTAACCCCCCTCTACTGTGCAGACCAGTCAACCGACCTGTGGAGGATATGCAGATGTGGAACAAATGCTGCTCAATACCTCCAACATTTCTGTTTCATAAAAATCATTTATTGAAAACATATAGTTATTACATATAGAATTCAACAAACATTAAGACCATTATATGATTCTTAAAACTTTACACAAATTACCACAACAAAAAGTGGTGTACGGATTTCATACAGAAAATTGACATAAAAAATATCAGCAAGTCTAGAAATCTTAATGGATAGGCAAAAAGGATTTGCCTGCTCGTTAATGTGTGAACGTGCAAAAAAAGTTGGTTTCATGCAAGTGCTATATATACAAAAGCAGCAGTTCTTTTTGGTAAATCTTCTATTCGTGCAGGTTGGCATGAGCATACAGACATGACCTAAAATATGAACTGCCTATTTGGTAGATCTGAGTCTAGATGTTCATGACAGATGATTTGGCTACCAGTTCTAACATTGGTTTCTGTATGCATACATTTCCCTGTGGTTAGATTTTTAAATTTTGGAGTCCGGTTCTGGGAAGGATATGTTGTACAATATGTGGTCGACAAGTAGTGTTTCGCCCCTTTATTGAGAATCCGCCCCTTCTTGGTGCTCTTCTTAAACAGTTTACAGTTGGGTCTTCATCAGGCCATATATTTAATTGGAATACATGATATTCAAATTGTATGCCTTTGTCTTGTCTTCTAGAATCTGTAGAGTTACAAATATAAACAAAGCTAATGAGTGAGGTTTCCTATGGTAAATTTCCTTCCCCAATCTATTCCTCCAGATTAAGCTACTGCCCTGAACCTTTATTTACTAAGGTGGGTGTAATGGCTATCTGGCCCTAATTGTAATGGGATGGTTCCCTTAACTGATGTATCTAAGGGTTGTTGATGTCTAAGAGTCCAAAACAATAGTATGTCTGTATCTAAACCTAGCTTTCCCTCACGCTTTAAAAAAATGTTTTAGGAAGTCTTCAAAAGGAAAAATAGTGGTTCAACAAAAAATAAGAAACCAAGGTTGATTTCAGGTGACTTTATCACCAGGTGTGGGATGGTGAGCTTCTCAAAAATTAGTTCAATCAACAAAGGGCTATTCATCAGTCCTTCTCCATAGTTCTTGTCTCAGTCTTACACTTTGAAACGTCTTAAGTTCCTTGGGATTCCCTTCCCCAAGCTTTTACTCCTTTAGCATCAAAACCAATAAGTATTCCACTTCTCTTGGATTCAAACACAAGTTCAGCTGTCACAAAATAATAGGTATTCCACTTTGTTAGGCCTCTCAGGGTTTCCCTTCCCCAAGTTTAGGCCTGCTTCGATTCAAACACAAGTTCAGCTGTCAGTATGTACCTTTCCTTTTATATTGAGTTCTTTCATACATATCTCATGTGTGGGGGGGGGGTACAGTCAGACTTTCGAAACCGCAAGGTTCTTTGCTTCTCCTCGGCGTGATTGCTCTGAGCGGTATCCCCTCTCTTTATTCGTTGCTCTTTCCTTTCAACCTCTCACCATCGGGTGCTTCCTGCACCCCTTTCTTGCTTTCCTTTGTTTCTTTTACTTTCTTTTACTTTCTCGTGCACTCTTGCACCTTCCTCTGCTTTGTTCTATTGGTTTTGTGCCTCTTGCACACTTTCCACACACTTTCAATGTCTTTACTTTCCTCCTGCGTCGCTATCACCTTTTTCCTTCTTTCTGCTTTCCTTAAACTGCTTTATTAAGCTTCCTTTCACTTTCCGCTCTGTGACGCTTTATCAACTTTCTCTCGCTTTTCTGTGCTTAACAAACTGTGTCGCTCTCCCTCTTTGCTCCAATCAACCGCAGGCTCCGGAGTTTCTCTCACTGACATGAAACTCACCGAGCAGCGTTGCGTTGATGAGCGGTTTCTCTGGATACAGAGTTGAGGTCAGGGTCTCACCACCTGCCCCTCAGACACCTTTGGGACAGGCACCAGTCCAAAGGGAACAAGCATTTCGTCGGACAGCAACAGCAGGATGCAGGCTGCCCTGGCACCTTCTGTAGCATCTCTGGGAGCACCAGGCAGGCCCCAGATGCATGGGTAATGCCATGTATTCACCAAAATAATGTAGAGTAAAAGCACAATGTACAAGATCCATCCCGCTTTGTAATACAGCCGCTGGATTTAGAAACACCTTCAATGCCATGCTTTTCTTCCTGATTCCCTGGCTGATCCCGACCCATTTCGCTATTCATATCTGTTACTGGACTTTCCTGTGCATAGGCCATTTCTGGCAACACAACTAACGAACCCACTACGGACTATGGACTGTGTTCCTGAACTAGTACTTTGGATCTTCCTTTGAGATTTGGCGCTTCAGATCTTTTGTACCGCTTCTGGAGTAGAGTTTGGACATTGACTTTGGATGGGGTTCACCTGTATTTATTGCTCCTCCTAGAAACACACATTTCTAGAACTGGCTCACCTGCCACTGGAGGGGAGTCTCCAATTCTTTGTCCTGACAGGAGGCGAGCATTATGCTTTGCTTTCTTTATTAGTCCAACTAACAGCATGTTAAAACTTTGAACATTTAAACTGGGTATTTTCTGTTTTACTCTCGAACTCTCGAACTCTAAGGAAAAAGTAAATTCAGTGGTTTAAAGCGTTCAAGGCCACATTTCTTCACTGGCACTACAAGCCCCATGAACCTCTACTCCCTCATAGTCCTGAGGCTCCTCTCTTCCACCGATCGGGTGCCTGGCCTTGGTATAAGAGGCCCTTGCTTTAGGTCCCTCCCTCTTTCTTTCAGCTGCACTCGATAAGTTACTTCACATTTATCATAGAATTTGTCTTATTTGTTTTAGAGTGAAGGTAGAGCATTTCTGTCATATGTCTTTGTCCATAGCAGTGCAGCGCTAATGCATTAAATTATGTTGCTTTATATAATTAATAAGAGCGGCGCACGCATATAGTGTCACAGAAGTTTCTGTTCTTTGTGGCCCACGTTGAGGGCTGACGCACGCGCGTGCACGTCCGGTATCTCTCTAATAGATTGTAATTATATTGCTGCGTATTACATGGGGCGTCTGGGCTTCCCGCCGCAATCATTTAAACTTTCCCCGCGACACGGAACACAGCGCAAGTGAAGGAATTAAACGTGCATTAGAGGGAATATCAGAAAAAAAGGATTATTAAGAAATATAACTAACGGAAGGCACATAGTGTTACAGTTCCACATGTACTCTGCTATTGAGCCCTTTCTACGCTGACTGTCCAGAAGCTGGCCTTGCCAGCCAAGCGCATCCATGGCTCATTATGAAGATCTCATTCAACCTCCCCAGAGAGGAGTGAAGAAGGGTGGGTGGAGGAGCCCATAGACCAAGAGACAGAGCTGTCCCTCAGCTTTAAAAAGGTTCTAGGGGACTCCCTGTCCCAAGCCGTTTCTCACGGTGTACAGTCCATAGCACAAAGGCTAGATATGCTGTAAGCTATAATAGCGGGGCAGAAAGACCAACTAGTTTCTAGGAAAAGACAGGCAGATAGCCCTGGAGAAGGGACGTTAGCAAGACACTCCCAAGAGGGGGTTGAGAAAAAGGGGTGTAAAAAAGCTTGCAAGAGGCCGACCTCTTTGAACCCCCCACCCCAGCCAAGATGAAAGGGTAAACGCTGTTCCCCAAGGAGTGGACGACCCTGTCGTCAGACTAAAGAAAGCCTTCCTATTGAAGTCTGCAAGACACTACGATAGATCCCCTACCGCAGGGGTGAATAATTTAGGGGACAATGACGAAGGCTATTCGCCAGATGATGGAGGTGAGGAGGAAGTTATCCTCAAAGAGCACACCTATGAGAGCGCAGTCCAGGAAGAGGACGACAATACGGGGGACATGTTTTACATAGTGTTCACACTGAATCTGTTGGTTGTCTTCATGACCATCAGTCTGGCTTCAGAGCTGCCAGAAGCACGGAAACTGCTCTCCTGAACATCCATGAAGACCTGCTCTCCAACCTTGATTCCAACACCCCCTGTGTCCTCATCTTACTTGATCTCTCTTCTGCCTTTGACACGGTCAACCATGCAATCCTTCTCAACTGTCTTTGTGATAACCTGGGTATCACAGGTCAGGCCCTGGCGTGGCTGACTTCTTTCCTCTCTGATCAACACCCTCCCAGTTCCAACTTGGGTCCTTCCTCTCCTCTATCTCTATCTCTGCCTGTGGTGTCCCCCAGGGGTGTAACCTCTCGCCCTGGCTGTTCAACCAATACCTGGCACTTCTGGCCCACCGCATTGCCGATCTCTGCCCCAACTTTCAGTGCTATGCGGATGACACTCCGCTCATTTTCATGCTACCTTCAGCCACCTCTTCCCCTTATCTCATCTCTGACTGTCTGTCTGCTATCTAGGAGTGGTGTGCCGCCAGTGATCTCTGCATTAATGACAGTAAGACTGAGATTCTCCTCATCTGCACAGCCGCTCCCTCCTTTGCTGTCACTCTCTGGCCAGCCTCTCTTGGCCCTCTTCCTGCTCCCACCTGCCAGGCTAAAAACCCCGCTGTCATCTTTGAGTCCACTCACTCCTTCTCTCCTCACATCTCTGATGTCTCTAAGAAGTCACACTATCAGCTACACCTCCTCAGAGGTATTCTTCCTTTCCTCTCCTTCCCCGCAGAAGCTCATTATCTCCAGAGCTCTGGTTCTCTCTAGGCTAGAGTATTGCAACAACCTCTTTCTAAATCTGCCTGCTTCTACTCTCCGCCCTCTGAAACTCATCCAGAACAGGACTCCGAGACTTGTCCTTGGCCTCAAGCCCAGGGATCGTATCTCTCCAGGACTGAAAACTCTGCACTGGCTCCCAGTGGCTGCAAGGATTAAGTTCAAAACCCTCTGCATTGTCCACAAGGCCTTCTGGGGCCGGGGGCCTCAATACCTTCAACTCTCTCTTCCTAAATATCTTCCTTCTCGAGCTCTTCGCTCATCTGCCTTCAACTCCCTCAGGGTCAGTCGCTTCTCCAAGCAACAAGTTGGTGGTAGATCTCTTTCTTTGGCTGGGGTCTACCTCTAAAACAGCCTCCCTGCCTACCTGAAACTTGAGGAGAACCATCTCCATTTCTGGAATAACCTCAGAACCTTCCTCTTTGCTTCTGATTTCTCTCCTCCTCTCCCCTGCTGAACTCTTGGCTGACACTTCACTGGTTACCTGGCCACCCTCTGATCTCGGGCCCAGGTCCACTCCCCCGCCAGTTGCACACCTGCACTGCCTTCCTGGCAACCCCCTGCACCTGGGGACTGTTTTCTGTATCCCTACAGTCCCCCACCAGCACTGACATCTGATATCTGCACTTACCCTTGCATTTGCCACCAGCTTGCCGTACTTCTCTTATTGTTTTTATTAATTCTATTTTTTCTCATGTACTGCACTGTCCCCACCCCCCTCCCATCCTGCACTTTCCCCATTCCCCTGCACTTGCGCGATCTGAATGACACCTGGCCTAGTAGGATTGTTGTCTGTCTTCCCTCTGTTCCCCCTCACTTTCTGCCTCGCGCCTTGAAATACTTGTATATAGGCACGTTATAAATGCCATATCATATCATGTTTGACCCAGAGTCAATCAGACACATGAAATCATCAGAATGGGTGCCGTCACCAAGAGTAGCGCTATGTATGGCACAACACATTGGAAAACCTCTATACAGGGAAGTGCGCTCAAGAATGAGGTCAACGTTTCCTCAGCCAGAGCTACCTAGCAAATTGGCAGACACCCTGCACCTTGATCCAAAGATGGTCACATTTGTGACTAAAGCAGCCAGAGATATCAGGAAGGGCGTTGAACGCTCCTGGAGAGGGTGCCAGGATAAACTACTGGACCTGCCTGGCCCATTGTCCAAAATAATGGATTGGGCAGAGAAGGTCATAGACACTGGAACGCCAGTAGACGCCCAGGCGCTGAGTAACTGGGCACAGTGTGCAGTATGCCTTCTGGGCAGTGCCAACTGTGTGCTTTCCTCTGAAAGAAGAAGAGGAGTGTTATTAAAAATTGACAGTAAGCTCAGTGACTTGACTTCCTATGAAGCAGGAGAGGGAGCCAAAGGGCTACTCTTTGGGGAAGCCTTTGCCAAGGAGATGGTGCAGTTTGTTGGAACTTACTCCGCATTGGAGAAGACCCAAAGCTCCATCAGGAAAATCTTCCCAGGGCGAGTTTTTGCCGGGACTGGACGACACCGGGGTCAGTCGTCCGGTCGCTTGAACTTTCACTGCAGACCCCAAGGGCAATATTGTGAAGGAAGGCAACAAGACATGTTCTTCCTGGCCAGGACTCAATTTCTCAGAGGTCGTAGAAGAAGAGGCGCATACAGACAGCCGAGTGTTTCAGGTGGTAAGTACACCAAGCAGGCATGCGTTGAAAGGGGTAGGAAGGACTCTCCTTTTTCTGCACCAATGGTGAGCATTATCCAATGATGCATGGGTGCTCCAAGCGGTAGCATGGTTGCATCTAGAGTTTGCCGGTGGGCCGATACAGAGGGTAGGGCCTCAACCGATACACAAGCTGCACGAAGAGGTAGCACTATTGCATGACTAACTGCACAAGCTAGTAGACAAGATCAGACAGCTCACCCGCTTCATCTGACACGCGGATCGCAGTAAACGATTCGAGTAACCTCGCCGATCATAGGCCACAAACTCCGGCATCACCGCCGCGACTGAGACCAGGCAGCCACAGACAAGACATGGACTTTGAATCATAGGAGGAGTGGACATGGGAGGCGGGCGGGGGGGCCCACACTGCAACCTTCTTTTGGTTTTTAACTGTCATGTGTTTGTTTATGTGTAAAAAACAAAAAACTCAAAAATAAAGTTTTTTAAAAAAAGCTAGTAGACAAGAACGCGATAGAGCGCCATACGCAAGTTGGCTCAGGATTCCTCAGCAATATGTTCCTAGTGCAGAGAGGAGAAAAGATAAGGCCAGTGATAAACTTAAAGGGACTAAATGCATGGCTCATGTACAACCATTTAAAGATGGAGGGGATTCACCTACTCCGAGACCTCCTATGCACAGGAGATTGGCTAGTGCGCTTAGATCTCAAAGATGCATATCTCACGATCCTGATAGGGACAGCGCACCAGAGATTACTCTGCTTTCGGTGGAACAGAGCGATTTGGCGTTTCACATGTCTTCCATTCGGTCTTGCAGCTGCCCCGTGGGCGTTTACCAAGATGAAGCCAGTGACAGCGGCCATAAGGGAGAGAGGAATACGAGTTATAATATATCTAGACGATATTCCAGTTTTGGGCCAAGACAAAGCATCTCCTCAAGAGAATGTATTTTGGGTTTTCACACTGGTGTCCTCACTGGGATTTATAGTAAACCTAGACAAGTCTCAGCTTCAACCAGGTCAGAGGATAGAGTTCTTGGGTTTCACGATAGATACCACGAAAGCAGTGCTGGAGCTCCTGACGCACAAAGTGAAGGCCATTAAAAAAAAAAGCTGAGAGCAGTCCTAACGAAGAAGACTATTTTGCTTCGCAGTCTAGCCAGGATAGTGGGACTGCTAGCAGCCTCGATTCAAGCGATCTTCCCTGGGCCTCTACATTATAGAGCGTTACAGAGACTCAAGATCAGGCTCTTGCAATGTGGAGTAGGGTATCATCAGCTAGTGACCTTAGACCAGGAAGCGATAACCGAGCTTCATTGGTGGTTACAGAATATGGAAGCCTGGAACAGACGAGAAATATTCGGCGATGTGCCAGACTTAGCAATAGAGTCCGATGCAAGCAGGGCCGGCTGGGGAGCCAGATGCGAGCAAGCAGAGACAGGAGGGAAATGGTCAGAAGAAGAGTTGAAATTACACATAAATTGTCTCGAACTCCTAGCAAGGTCTTTCGCAGTGTGCACTTTTACCAAAGACAAATTCAAAATGCTGTGTCTTACTCAAGATGGACAACATTTCAGCCGTGCGCCACATAAACAGGCTAGGAGGGACCAGATCCAAGAGGCTAGCAGAACGAGCGAAAGATTTCTGGCATCACTGCCTACAACAGCAGATTGCACTGTCAGCAGAATACTTACCAGGTTCACAGAACAGTGTAGCAGACTGGAATTTGCGATATCTCATAGACTCCAGCGACTGGAGACTACATCCCCAAGTGTTCAGTTGCAAGAGATTTGGGGACCGCTAGACACTGATCTGTTTGCGTCCAGACTGAACGCTTAGATGCCCAGTACTTCAGTTGAAGGATAGACCCAGGGGCCGTGGCGACAGATGCCTTCTTACATCCATGGGGCAGGGCAGTGCACTATGCCTTCCTGCTGTTCATCATGTTGACGAGAGCCGTAGTGAAAGCCCGCAGAGATTTCGCTTACAGCTTTCAGGAAAGCTAGCGATGCTGCTCTGTTTAGCAGTATGTCGAAGAGTGTCAGACGTCAAGGCTTTAGAAATAGACAGGAAGATATTTTACCCAGAAGGGGTAGCATTTAGCATAGCTAAGAGAATGAAGTGTGACTCAAAGATCATTTCCTACCCTTATTTTGCGTACAATAAAAAAATATGCGTGGCGCAGTGCATAAAAGAGTATGAAGGGGCAACAGCGCACCTTAGACCGCAAGGGCTAACACAATTGCTTATAGCGCGTAGGAAGCCATACCACTTCGTAGCTGCAGTGACAATAGCAAGATGGGTGAGAGAAGTGATGCAGTGGGCAGGCATAGACGTGTCCTTATTTGGCGCACATTCAGCTGTAGGAGCATTACAAGACATTATGAAATCAGCCGATTGGTCTTCTGAATCAACGTTTAAAACGTTTTATTTCAAACGTGTCAGAAATAACTAATAGGGTGGTAGCAAGCTTTGAACAAGCGTAATGCTTGCCTCCTGTCTTGACATAGAATGAAGATTGCCCATGCTTACAGCACATGGTAGTCTTGATTCTATTAAAGACACAGAGGCGAGCATTATATCCACCCAGGATGGCAAAAGTCTTGATTTTCAGCATGTGTGTTCATACTGTACAAGGTCTTTAGCGCATCCCCGCCCTCATGGTTTCTTCACCATTCCTCGTAGGAGACGACCAGAAAGCAGCATGAGACGGGTTGGGATAAACGCGAAAGTGTGGTGAAGAGGTGTGCGCGTTGTCCCGTTGGACCAAAGCGACCGGGGGACCGAGAGAACAGTTGGGAGTTCCGAGAGTTGGAGAAGTTTGCAAGGAGCAAATTCTAAGTTGGATAAGGAAGAACTGTTTACTGCAAAAGAAAGAGGAAGGGACCTAGAGCAAGGGCCTCTTATACCAGGGCCTGGCACCTGATAGGTGGAAGAGAGGAGCCTCAGCACTACCAGGGTCTAGAGGCTCATGGGGCTTGTAGTGCCAGTGAAGACATTTTGCCTTGAACGCTTTAAACCATTGGATTTACTTTTTCTTCAGAGTAAAACAGAAAATACCCAGTTTAAATGTTCAAAGTTTTAAAGTGCTGTGAGTTCTAGTAATAAAGAAAGTAAAGCATAATGCTCGTCTGTGTCTTTAATAGAATTAAGACTACCCTGCACTGTAAGCATGGGCAATCTTCATTGTACACTTCTCGGAGAGGGAGTTCTGCACTTTATTTTGGCTCCCCTGTGCTGCTTGGCTCGGGCCTTATGGACATTTTTTGTTTCCTCTTGGAAATGGGGAACGGGTCACCTAGTCTATGGACTTCCATCTCTGGTTCACCAGAGATCTTCACTTGGGTATTAATTTGGGCACTCGGTACATTCAAGTAAGTTGTTGGGCAAGAGGGTGGGTAACTTGGTTGAAAACAAACCTGAACTCTAGTAACTTCTGGTAAATTTTCTTAAAGTTCTTGGAGATTATACTTATAATGTGTAATCATAATTGGTTATTTATAACACGCTTAATACCGAAGAGGTTTCTAAGCGCGGACCCGGGATTCAAAGCTGTGTTGCTCTGTTTCATCTTGCTTTCTATACGAGCGTTTTGCCATTGAACTGTACTACCCACGGCAAAGATGGCCGTTTAGGCATTCCTGTGCCCTTTTTTCCCAGTTCACCCCATAAGTGTGAAGCCAACGAGCGAAGGCCAGGAGGCTAGACCAAGCTCCCTCTCTGCTGCTCTCCGCTGCTCGTCGCTGCTGGATGCTGGGGCCTGTCCTCCGGTTCAAGGTAAGGATCGTGCTGCAACCCCATGCACCACTAGATCCCATCTCCTTGCTATTCCTGTGATCCCCTTTGTGGTCCATTTCGCCTTCGCGAACACATCCAAGTCTGCTTTACTAAGTATCAGAAAGAAGCGCCTCCACGCACGCACCCTCCCTGTTTCATCCGTCACCTACTGTCCCTCTCACTACCAAAGAAAAGCGCCTAGGGACCAGGTGCTCGCCTTTACTAAAGTCTCGTCATGCACCTTCCACTGTTAGACTAGCCCATGTCAAAACTTCCATACCGCTAAGTCTACTGATGCCCCACGGTACAGGAACCGTTGCTGGTTTCTTTCTCCATGTATCATGAATCGTCACTAACTCCCAATACCTCTTGCACAGCGTACGATAGCGCATGCCCAATGTCCAGCCCGGATACGTTGGCCCTTGCACCAATCATGGTACCTAATAACATGAAGTCCACTGCAGGAAACCTCCTCTTAACACCACCGTTGCCTGATTCAACTACGACGTACTGTGCACCCTTGATAGACTTCATCACAGAAGTGCATCGGACCCCATCTGCCCAGAATGCCTCATGTGATTCCCCTTTGGCATTACCCAATGCCAACATTACTAAGCCAGACCTGGTTCTATCACACATTGTACAGGGCACATTTTTCAAGCCCAATGTCAAGTATCGCCGCTTGTTATGACCCTGTACCTACTATTATTAACCTAGATCT
The DNA here is from genome assembly GCF_040938575.1 of Ambystoma mexicanum. Classification (NCBI taxonomy): domain Eukaryota; kingdom Metazoa; phylum Chordata; class Amphibia; order Caudata; family Ambystomatidae; genus Ambystoma; species Ambystoma mexicanum. The sequence goes on along the minus strand of NC_090927.1, from coordinate 1,196,994,661 downwards.
GCACTTGAATAACTCAGTTGTTATAGATTTCATTGTGCCAGGGTCCAATAATTGTGATGTACTGAAGCCTCATTCTGCCCTTATGGGTTCCCCCATACAAGGGGCTGCTAACTGTGATGTGCTGATGCCTAAATATGCCATTATGGGCTCCCCTATGCCAGGGGCTGCTAATTGTGATGTGTTGATGCCTAAATCTGCCATTATAGGTTGCCCTATGCCAGGGGCTGCTAATTGTTATGTGTTGATGCCTACATCTGCCATTATGGGTTCCTCCATGCCAGGGGCTGCTAATTGTGATGTATTGATGCCGAAATCTTCCCTTATGGGTTCCCCTATGCAAGGGGCCGCTAACTGTGATGTGTTGATGCCTAAATCTTCCATTATGGGTTCCCCTATGCCAGGGGCTGCTAATTGTGATGTGTTGATGCCTAAATCTGCCATTATGGGTTCCCCTATGCCAGGGGCTGCTAATTGTGATGTGTTGATGCCTAAATCTGCCATTATGGGTTCCTCCATGCCAGGGGCTGCTAATTGTGATGTGTTGATGCCGACATCTGCCATTATGGGTTCCCCTATGCCAGGGGCTGCTAATTGTGACTCGCTTTTGCCCAAGATCGCCATTGATGGTTAGACTGGGCCAGGTGCGGGCAACACTCAGGATCAATTGAATGCCATACCATCGACCATCATTACCTCTAAGCCTGCACCCATTGTACCCCTTAAGTGTGCATTGATTAATGCCCGTTCCCCTACCAGCCCATGCATTGGACATCCATGATTTCATCACAGGAGTAACATTGACCTATTGATACTCAGTGAAACCTGGCTAAGTGAAGCTTCAGGCACATCCCTTGCTATACCAGTGGGTTACACCATCTTTAGGTACGACCTGACCCTCCAAAGAGGGGGAGGGGTAGCCCTCATTGCAAAAGAATCTATTTCGATTAGAAGGGTGGAAGGGGAACTTGGCTGCAATTGTGACTACCTTCGTCTCAAAGTGAACCCTTCCCCTAACTGTACCTTTTACATTCCACCTCATCTATCGACCACGAGGGTCAGCCTTGGATTTCCAAGACGCTCTGATTCAGACCCTCTCGGATAACTTGAAGAAAACTTCCAAATCCTTGCTCTTGGGAGATCTCAATTTATGGCCTAGGGCTTTATCCAGGGTAGCTGCATGGGAGTCATTAGGGTCATGACTCCCCTGCAGCTGCCCTGGATAAAGCCCTATCCACCCTATGGTATACTCAAGTTATCTCTGAGCTGACCCATATTAAAGGCTGTACCCTTGCTTGGGTGGCCCACCATAATTGTTCTGTCTTGGTCACAGATAATTTCTCCTATTCCCTGGTCCAATCACTATTCCATTCAATTTGACCTCAATATTATGAAAGGGCCCGTCATGCAGGTGACTCTGCTCCCTCCGGCACTCACCAGAAGCTCTTGTCAGCTTACTAAGGAAAAGCTTACTCCCTACCTTATGGTGCCTGCCCTTCAGCCCCCTTTCTTGAGGGACCCAGAAACTCTTGCCAGTGTGTTCAAATCTGTTATCTCCCAAGCGGTTGAAACTATTGCTCCACTGACCCTGAGGAAAGCTAAGCGGTCCAAGCATTCTAATGCCTGTTTCTCCCAGGAGCTCCTTGAGCTACGCTCCCAGAAGAGGACCGTGTTGTCTGCCTGGAAAGCTAAACCTAATGATGCCTCCAAGGCGGTTTTTAAAATCATCTCCAAAGAGTATAAAATGGCAATAATCAAAGCCAAAGCCACTTCCTATAATACTAGGATAGCAAAAGCTAAATCGGGGACGAAAGACATGTTTGAAATTTTGCTGGAGACTCCCATCACCCCGCCCCAGACTATCCTTAAGGATGAAAACTGGTGTAATCTCATCCAATCTATGTTGGACAAACTAAATACTCTGCAAGACAAATTCCTAGCACATCAACAGACCTTAAGCCACCAAATAGCTAACCTACAGAGCACCATGTCTGCTCAACCTGAATCTGGTGAATCTAGGCCTTTCGACTTTAAGGATATGACTGAACCAGAAGTCATTGCCCTCCTTAAATCTATTAAACCCTCATACTGCAAAACGGACGCCTATCCTGCACCGCTCACTGAAGACTGTGCCCCCACCCTGACCCCCTTCCTTACAGCATTAATTAATGCATCCTTCCAGTCTGGCCATGTCCCAACTGGACATAAGGAAGCTTGGGTACACCCTCTCCTGAAAAACCCTTCACTTGACCCTAAGGTCCCAGGCAACTACAGACCCATTACCACAGTTCCATTACTATTAAAAATCTTGGACAAGGGAGGGCGTGGCTAACCGAGGACCCGAGCGGATGGCTCCTCAGCGAGCTCCGTGACTTCTACCGGCCCTGGAACCCCTAACCCCCGTATAATGCATTATTGACACGGCAAACTCAACTTATATAGTGCTGAATCCCGTGGGCACCTGTTGGGCTGGAAATCGGGCAGCCCCAGCCAACACATCCGAAGCAGTGAGCAAGTCTAGGGGGGGGACCCAATATGAGTGCTCACCTAAAATGGCGGCTTCCGTGGACTTCGTATGAGGGAGGGGGCTGCAGAGCTCTTTGAGCGTGGGACCGAATCGAAGTTCCAAAATACCCAGAGTGCCTGAAGCCACTTTCCAACTTACTTTGATGTCCCGGTGGTTTGGCATGGAGGCTACCGTGGCCACAGGATCCCCCAGCAAGAAGAAACACGTGGCGTCCTACTGCAGGGCAGAGGATCCTGCAAACTGGTGGCTCAAAGCTAATCGAAGGTGATTGGGCCAGCTGGGAAGGAAGCTAATTGTGGCGACAGGTGCCCACGCTAGAAGGCAGCTGCAGACCCCCGGGTTCCTGGGGACAACACATGTGGTCGGGGTGGCGATTCCCGCAAGGGGCTGCTGAGTGAACTACAACAGCCACATTAACGCTTGGGCAGACCCAAAACCATGATGCCATATATTGCCATAAATGCTTTAAAGCAGCCCTAATAAAGAGGAAGACGCTCACGGGGCAACACATGCGACATCGAGCACAACGAGAGAGGAGGTGAGCCGGCCAGTTGAGGGAGAGGCAAAGGCTACAATGGGCGAGGCCCGCCCTGGGGAATGGTGAGGTGGATTGCAAGGCGTCCAGGACCCCTGGACTCGCACATGCAGCAACAACAGGGATTCTGGCAGAGGTGTCACGAAACTGACGTTTTGCAAAGCCGCTGAAATACACAAGGTGCAGCCTGGGCAAGTGTTACTCTGACCACGCACTCCTGATTCCCCCACGAGCGGCCTAGTGATGGAACCTGCGAGGAATGGGAATCCGCGAACCAGCTTGGGGGGGAAACGGGAACAACAGGAGGCGCCCGCACGACGAGGTGGCTACACAGGCAGGGCTGTGATGTCTGGCGCCTTTAAAGCTACATATACAATGTAAGGGTGACACCCATAAATGCCATGGCAAAAGGCAAACATCAGCAACATGCTAATGGACCTCTAATGTGAACTGCGGCTTACTGTACACTGCACACTTCAAGCATCCATGACAAAGCAAAGAGGCACTCATAGAACGGCCTGCATAGAGACTACCTTGAATATGCACAGCTGAACCACGGCAAAAGGGTGGGCAGTAGCCTGCACAGAAGCAAGGTAGGACGTCAGGCAGCAAAACAGACTCTTGGGCCGGGGCAATACTTGAATACGGTGGGGGCTCACAATGACAGCAATAACCGCTTGAACCTGAAGGAATACGGATAAACCTCAACCCACAACATGAACATAACACCGACATAGACATATATCTGGTTTTACAAAAGCTCCCAAAGAGACGAGAGGCCGAAAACCTGCCCGAGCAGCACCAGAGACGAGCAACAACAACCCCAACTCTCCAGAACTAATCTAGAGTGACAACCAGAATATCACACAACGTCCAAGATGTCCAAACAAACAATGAAAGCAAAAAGTCAAGGCTCTGGTGATATCAAAGCCATGCTACAGACAGCAGATACCCAGAAACGCATTCAAGTGCAAGCAATGGCCAAAGTGCACAACCCCCCTCCAGAGGGGGCAGGGACCTCTGAAGATCCACCTATTTGGAAATCGGACTTGCTAGAAATGCTGTTAGAGCTCAAAAAACACATAAAGAAAGTGCAACTAACCTAGCTAAATCCATCACCGATCTCAATAAGGGAGTCTTGGCGGTGGAAAAAAGAATTGACAAAGTCGAAATGGTGATAACTGAACAGAGCCACGAGGGGCGTGGCTAACCGCCATGTGAATAAAACGGCTTTCAGTGGGCTCCGTAAATGTGACCAGAATCCTGCGTTTTCATATATTTCCGGAGTACTGAAGCAGCTGAAAGTCCCTACAGAGGCGTACGAACCTGTCAGGCAGCACCATCCTGAGTTCCAGATCGCTGTGACATTCCCCTGAAGCGAGGCTCCCGACGAAGCCGGAATCGAAACACCTAGCTGGCTCCGACTCGTTGCAGCTCGCAGGGGGACCCGGCGCACGGACGAGAGGAATAGTGCAACAGCGGCAGAAGCGGAATGAGGTGGGGATACCTCCCCTGATCCCCTGCGCAACGGCTCTCCTGGTGAAGACTGGGTGGGGAGCGCTGGTGGGCCCTGCAGGCCCCGCCCGCGCAGCGGTCAGTGACGCCTGCAGCGACGCCGAACAACAGCGAGACGTGGCCCATCATCGAGGGGCTGGATCTGCCCAATGGGACCGGGCTGGTCCACTTAGGAGAGCCGAGCGAGGGACCGCCCTGAGGCTGGAGGCGGCGTAATGTGAGGAGGCGGCGGGCGGAAGGGACCGAGCGCGGCAGTACACGCCTGTTGGGCCCTGGAGGAGCGCTCCTCCCCAGATAGAACCACAGCTCAGATGAGGCCCTGATCCAAGCACCACAGACCCACCACCACTGGCTGCGGAGACCTGATTGAGGCAGCCGCCCCACCAGCATGGAAGAGAGCCTCCAGGCGATATATGCTTAGGATCACGCTGACTTCGTTCGGCGTCCCCCCTCGAGATTCCACGCCGCCTTCTGCACCCTGTGGCGTCCCCCCAACGAACAGTGGAACAAGCCGCAGGGTCTACCCCATGGCACCCTGGAGACTGCCTTGGGCCAGTACAATATGCCAGCTGCCACCAATATAAAGGGGACACACAGACAGCGGGTGCAGCCCTAGAATAGCCCCATCTGGCCCGACCAGCTTTGTCGCTGTGCAAACTGCCTGAAGATCCGGCTGACCTAAGCACCTCGGACCCACTGCCACTGGCTGCAGGGACCCGGCTAAAGCAGCCGCCCCACCTGCAAAGAAGCGAGCCTTCGGGCACATAGGCCGCAGCCCACATCAACCTCATTGGGCACACCTCTTCGAATCCTTACCTCCTTCGGCTCTCTGTGTGGCCCCCGGCGGACTGTGGAGCAGGCCCCAGAACCAACCCCATTGCACCCTGGAGGCTGTCCTGGGCCCGAACAACAAAACAGCTGCCATCAACATAAGGATAGGACTCTGACAAAGAGTGCAGCCCCAGAGCAGCCGCGTCTGGCCCGGCCAGCCTCGCCACTGAGAGAACAGCCCTGTAAACCAGCGAACCCCCAGGCGGCAGGGGTATGTCTGCGAAGGGCCAAAGAGGTAAACAAAAGCAGACCACCATGGATACCTACACAGCCGGAGGAGCGGCAGGATCAGAATCCAGCCCCTCAGGCCCCACGACAACAGGAACTGAACCTCGTGAAACATCGGCGGAACCAGCTAATTCGCACCTGCTAGAAGCCATTAAGACCCTCCAAAAAACTATGGAAAGCAAAATTGATGCGGTTGGAATCGATCTGAACCTATTGAGGCAACATGTCCGCTCCATCGCAAGCAGGATGGAGACACTCGAGACCCAGGTCCGCGAAAACACTGAGACCAAAACCCGGCTCCTGAAGGACGTGGACGCGCTAGCACAACAAGATTTTTTACTTTAAGATAGACCTGATGAAGCCGAAGGGCGGGCCCGGCGGAACAACATCAGAATCATCAGCCTGCCTGAGGGCATCGAGGGTAACGACCCCACAAACTATATAGAAAACCTCCTACTGCAGGAGGTTGGGGCTGGGAAACTATCACAAGGCTTCACCATTGAAAGAGCGCACCGCTGACTCACAAAAAAACCACCCAGGCCAGTCATTGCAAAGGTGCTCAACTACAGGGACAGAGAAACAATCTTGGCCTTCTCGAGGTCGGGAGGCTGCATTCAGAAAAACGCAGAGAAGATAGCTATATACCCTGACTGCACGTTTCAGGTCCAGATGAGAAGAGCCCAATTTATCCACTGAAGAAAGCAGGCCTACGCTATATGCTCCTATATCCAGCCAGGCTGAAGGTACTACATGATAACAAAGCGCACCTGTTTGACACCCCTGCCGAAGCCATTGAATGGATAGACGGTAAGCAGCTCCCAGAGCTCGAAACAAAAGATCACAAGCTGAGGTAGCTCACAACTCGAGAGCCTATCCGACACCAATCGCACGTGCACACTAAGGGAGAAACACTGAAGGAAACCCAACTCACATATTGGAACAGCAAATTCGATCCTAACAAGAGCCACACTGAACGGAGACCGCTCCCTACACAACAGCGGCCAACGTAACACCTTCTGCCCCCAGAAGAAATTGGGGTATATCTAACCCGCCCGTAGGGCACCAGGAGGCCACTAAGAGGTCAAATGGAGCGGAAACGGGGTAGTCAGAACGGGGGGAAACCCCGCTGGACCTGTTAAGTTACGGGGAAGTTCTAAGTTGGGTGGGGGAACCAGGGAGTTGTTGTTCAAGTGGGGGAACCATATACAAGAAATCCAAGACCACCGACAACGCGGGAAGCCTCCGGAGACGATGAGGAATGCGGCACCTCGCCACCCAAGCAAGGCCAACCACGATAAATCCATGGCTGACAAAATTAGAATCCTGACATGGAATGTCAGAGGTATGAACAGTTACGTGAAACAGTGCCGGATCCAAGCCCTCCTAAAGCGTAGCAGGGTGGGAATAGCCCTCCTACAGCAAACTCACCTGACTGCAGATAGGCTTGCAGCACTGGGCAAAATCTGGAAAGGGACACTGATAGGCTCCACATATTCCACGTACGCAAGAGGAGTCCTGATTTGGATAGCCCCTTCCATCCCCATAAAAGTGATGCAATCAAAAACAGATGACGAAGGCAGAATGGCCCTGGTACACGGCAATATTGAGGGGAAAGAACTCTGTCGGGTCAGTACCTATGCACCCAACCATGACGCTACAGTCTTCTTCCGCTCCTTATATAAACAACTCAGCCCATTCACGGGCTGCACCATGATATGGGGAGGTGACCACAACTGCACCCTAAAACCTCTCATGGACAGATCGGACACTAAGCATGCCCGTCCGGCCCCAACGGCCAAAATACTGAACGCACTAACACAACAGTACGTGCTGAAAGACCTGTGGAGGGAGCATCACCCAGAGAGGCGGGAATACTCCTACTGGTCAGCCCAACATGCCGTTCACACCAGAATAGACTATATCTTCGTAACCCAGGAACAACTAGCCACGTTCAATGATACACATTACCTGGCCAGAGTCCTGTCGGACCATTCCCCATTGACTACCACGTGGACAGTGCTGACGCCCAGGCCGCCGGTCCCCACCTGGAGGCTCAGGTCTGAAGCCCTGCTGGACGGGGCCTTCTCTGAACAGATTAAAACGAGAATGCTAAACTACTGGCAACTAAATATGAACAGCGTACAATATATTAGCACAGTTTGGGAGGCATATAAAGTGGTCATGAGGGGCGAAATGATTGCAGCTATAGGAGGCTCTCAGAAGTCCATACTCAACACACACACACGTGGTGAAGATGAGCTAAAAACACTTGAAGCCAAAGCCCCCGTAGACCCCACACATGTTCAAAGAATGATAGAACTTAAACAAGCTTGCCTAGGGCATTGGGAGAAACTTGGGAAACTCAGCTACTCAAAATATATAGAACAGAGTTATGCCCTCGGGGACAAGCCCGGGAAGCTCCTAGCCTGCCTTTGCAAGAGAGAAACCCCAAGAGCACCCATTTGCCTAGTCCACAACTCAGATGGCACTCCTGTGCACACGCAGGCCGAAATAAACCTAGCGTTCTCCGGTTTTTACCAAGCTTTATACACTGAACCGCCTTCATCCACAGACATTGAAATAGACGATGTCTTAGACATCATCAAGCTACCCAAACTCGACACGCAACTAGCGGAGGCCTTAGATGATCCCATCACCCCGAAGAGGTCACGGCCACCATTAGATCCCTACCATCCGGTAAGGCCCCAGGAACAGACGGGCTCCCGGGAGAGTTCTATAAGACGTATGAGGAGGCACTGGCTCCACTCTTAGCCCAAGTGTTCAACGAGGCATACGAAAGAGGCTCCCATCTTGACACCTTGAGAGAAGCCGTAATCATTCCCATACTGAAACCAGGAAAGGACAGCGAAGAGTGTGCTTCATATAGGCCCCTGTCCATGCTCAATACAGATAATAAAATTCTGACAGCGCTATTAGCGAGAAGGCTGTGTAGAGTGATCCCGCTGCTAATCCACCAAGACCAAACTGTGTACGTACCTGGGCGAACCATTACTGAAAACCTGCGCAAACTACACCACATCATATACAGCACCAATGGCAAACCCGGAAAATGCGCAGTGGCATCTCTGGACGCCACTAAGGCTTCCGACTCGGTCCGATGGAAGTGGCTACTTGCCACCATGACCAAGCTGGGAGTGGGGCCGGCCTTCCTAAAATGGACTAAACTCATATACAAGGACCTCACAGCCAGGGTGCGCACCAACAACACTTACTCTGACAAATGGCGCCTCCACAGGGGCACGCGACAGGGGTGTCCACTCTCCCCTATGCTGTACATTATTGCAATGGAACCCGTAGCAGCATACCTAAGGCAGGAATACAGAGATGGGGGCATTGTGATAGATGGAGTAACCCACCTGGTCTCCATGTACGTGGATGATACACTCCTCTACCTAAACAACCCTGAACACATATTACCATACATACTGGAGACACTGGAAGGGTTTAGTAGATACACGGGGTTACAAATCAACCAGGACAAGTCTTGCCTCTTCCCCCTTGCATCCCTAAGCGATGTCAGCGCAGAAAGGCTCCCTGACATGGCCATCAAGTGGAAGACCACCTCCTTCAGGTACTTAGGGATAACCATACACAGAGACCCTAAAACCGAGCACACCCTCAACACAGCAAAAGATAAAGACGGCTTGGAAAAGTCAATGGACTTCTGGGGAAGACTCCCACTCTCAGTCGTTGGGAGAGCTGCGCTCCTTAAAATGGTGGCGCTGCCCCACCTCCTACACTTCTTCACCAACGTCCCATACAACATCCCTCAGAGGTTCTTCAAGGACTTAAATAAATTATGCAGGAGATTCCTGTGGCAAGGCGGGCGACAGAGGGTGGTGCTGGAGGTGCTGCAGAGACCCTATGAGAAAGGAGGCCTGAAAATCCCTATTTTGAATTATATTACTTAGTGGGCCAACTGAAGCATGTAATTCAATGGATGGCGGACGAAACCACTACTGACACTCGCCTCCTACAGCCAGCCATCCCCCATATGCTGCTCAGAAACCTATTCTGGATCCCAGACAGACCACAGCAACACAAACCGTACCTAATGAGGCTTGGGATCCAGATGTGGAAAAGAGCCTGCAACGTCACAGGGACAACTGATCCATATTCACCCCAAATCCCGATCGCCGCAATTATGACAAATAGACCAGGGGACCTGAAAGAAATAAGGAACACTTGGGAACCCTTCGGGGTTGCCACCCTGGGGGACCTGGTAGACGACCAGAACATTCTAACATTCACAGAGTTACACAAAGCCACAGGATTACCAGTGGGGCAGTTCCTACTCCATGGAGCGGTGACCAAGATGCTCGCAATCAGATGGCCTGAGGCCGAGAGCCTAGACACTGGTCAAGATAGCATAGAAAACATACTAAACGCTGCTGAAGGCAGACACGAAACCTCGAGACTCTATGAAACACTCCTAGACAGCGCAACCAAGCAAGAGCTTAAGTGCAAAGCAAAATGGGAACGGGAGCTGGCCCTGCAATTTGAGGACAAAGAATGGGGATCGATAACCCACTACCATAAAAGTGTCCAGGAATGCTAGACTGCAGCTCATACAGTTTTATATTACCAACAGAGCGTACCTCACACCCGAAGTCATCACCTTATTCAAAGGAGCAGGAACGAAAGAGTGCCCCAAATGCTACGAACCCAGCGTGGGGATGACCCACATGTTCTGGGAATGCTGGATCATACAATCCTTTTGGACCCAGATTGCTGCGAAGGTTGCCAACGCAGATATCAACCTGGACGTGCAGTCACCGAGCCCGTGCATCCTGGGCAGATACAAAAAAAGGAAAAAAAAAAACCCTTACATATGCTCAAAGACCTAATGTACGTCTTGCCCAAGAGACGCAACGCTATGGGGTGGAAATCCCCCAGGGCCCCTAGTGTGATGTCATGGTGGGAGGACCTCCGCAAGTGGACTGCAGCCGAAACGGGTGCAAGGGAGACCGCGCAAAGGGAGCAGAGGCTGGACACCAGTGAGGATTTACAGCAATGGGTCGCGCTCACGACGTCACTATTTCATCGCACTGAAACATCTTCCGCCTCCGGCAGCCCAGGAGGGCCTTATGAAAAGTGAAAGACTGGAAAGGAACAATTGTGGTCTTGGACAGTTGAAAGGGGGGAGGAGGCAGGGACAAGGCGGTTATGCAGGATCTTTAAACGATGCAATAATGATGTTAATTGTTGTATAGTTGAAAACCAATAAAAAACGTTTTAAAAAAAAAAAAAAAAACTGAAGAGCCACAACCATATCTTGGCAAGCAGAGTCTTGGAGCTGGAACAGCAAATGGAACGAGTGCAGAATAATCAGGAAGATACGGAAAATAGGTCCGGACGAAACAACATACGAATTCACGGAATTCCGAAATCAATACTGGACCCTGATCTGCAACAATATGTGACTGATTTGTTCCGTCACATCCTGAACACAGAAGAGAATAAAGAAATAGTGCTCAATCGGACGCACAGGGTATACTCAACATATCAACTCAACAGGAACCTGACACCCAATGTACTAACACGGATACATCTGTACCCACTGAAGGAGGACATTATGCGAGCAGCCCGGAAAAAGGAGTCCATCAGGCTCCGCTCCACCCCAATTCAATTGTTTCAAGACCTAGCCCATGCGGTGCTCACCAGGAGGAAAAGACTGAGGGTGGTCACAGACTGGCTGACAACCAAGGACGTGCGATACAGATGGGGGAACCGATGGGGGCACCCAACAAGCCTCCGGTTTGAATGGAAAGGCAAGCTGTACTCAGTCTCCAAGGAGGAAAATATGGCAGATCTCATGCAGGAGGATGATGGGGGCAACCTCACCGACAACAAAGAATCTCCGTCTCAGAACGGGGAGACAGAAGGCAGATCTGGAACAGGCCAAAGGAAACTGGGACGCTCCCCGACCACGGGGATGTAACAAGCCTAAATCTTTAGAACCCACCTACACAATCGCCAAACACCTGAAGAATGGGGATTATCCCCTTAGAATTTGAAACAGGGAAGACAATAAAGAGAAGAAAGGGTCTCATATCTGGAAATAACTACACACTAACTTGACTGCTCGAGAAGCAAGGATACCACACACTAAGCAACATGGACAAGAAGGGGGGGAAAGGGGAGAAGAAGTCTGGAGCCCATACTTCCCCAGTAAGTAGAGCCCAGTGATTTATTATGAATACACTATGTTAAAAAAGTTATTTGGAAATTTTAGTTTAAAAGTTGGGGGGGTGGGGAGGGGCGAATTCCATTTTTCCATTTTTTGGTGAAGAAGTAACACATGCAACATCTCCAAAAGTTGGATCATAATGAAAGGGCTCAATGGGTGAAATATAATAATAGTCATGCGCAGTAGGAAGATCAGGCACACCAGGCACACCGCCTTACAGAACACTGATACCCTCGGGAACTCCCTGACACACAACACAGCGAAGATCTCCAAGTCACAGTCAGCCCTTCACATGATCATGCTACCTGTGGTGCGAGGGAAGCGTCACCAACTTCCAGGCTCTGTCAGAGGGCGATTTATTATTTGTTCCCTCGTTTCCGCTGGCAACTGCCATGGACATTGCGAGAGGGCTGGAGCAGGAGTAATCGGCGACAACTACTTCCTGGTTCCGGGCCGAACTCTCGGTCACGTGCCCTGAGCTCCGCTCACATGATCAGGAGTCGGCAGGTATAAAAGCGGCGCATTTTGAATCACTCTCCGCTTCTTCACAGCTGTTTCGCGACACTGTTTGGCGTTTTCGATTCACGTTGGATTCATTTGGTTATAGATCTCAAGCTTACGGATTACGGACTGGTTTTTCTTGTTCCTTGGATTTGGTGTTTGGTTTCTGCTTTGATTTACGGACTCTGGACTTTAGCTAATGTTTCACGGATTGTTTGGATCACCCTTCTCTGCTTTGTCAAGTATTCTACGCTCTACGGAATTACTCGAACGCTACGTTACCACAGTGTTAAGAATACATCCAAGAATCAGCAGGTGGTAGCCAGCGCTGAGTCTCTGGCGTCTTGGATTTGAAGGATTACTGACGCTTCCCTGCACCACAGCCTCAGAGTTCCTGGCAGTTAGAATATCACCCTTGGGTAAGCCATATTTCAATAACAGTAACATTGTTTACAGTACTGTGCTTGTTTGTACTAATACCTAATTCATTCCACAGCTCTGGGGTCCTCGGCGGCGTCTGGTCCTGCGAAACAACAACAACAACCACCTGTGGCCTCAGGGCTCGCACAGGGAGTAGTTTTCTTTCTCTCTGTGTGGAACTTGGGGACAGTGGCCCATATATTCTTCACGACGAGTCAAGTTACGACAATAATGGCTGAGTTAACATTTGTCTCACTGAATGTTCAGGGGCTCAACTCCCCAATTAAGCGGAAATCCATGTTGACCAGGTTGACTGATATGCACACCTCTGTGCTATGGCTGCAAGAGACACATTTACTCCCGGAGGATGAGCTGAGGTTGAGACACAGAGCCTTCCCTATACAATATGGGGCCTCTAGTGGGACTAAAAAGCGGGGAGTGGGCATCTTAATTGCAAAAAACATTAGTTTTGAGAAACGAATTATTAAAAAAGATTCGATTGGTCGTTACTTGATGCTGGGAGGGAAACTGATGGGCCAGCTGGTGACCTTGATCTCAATTTACGCCCCTAACACAAAACAGGACCACTTTATACTGAATCTGTTACCCAAAATTGCGCAATGGGGAATAGGGAAAATCCTAATTGGAGGCGACTTTAATGGGGTGATGGATGCAACAATGGATAAAACTCTCCCAGCCACCCCCAATGACCACCCATTTAGACAAGCTCTGGCAACATTTTTAAGGGAATTGCATCTTTTAGAGTGCTGGCATTTCTTTAACCCACAAGAGAGAACGTGTACCCACTATTCAGCAGTACACAGGGGTTACTCCTGTATCGATATGATACTTCTCTCCGAAACAGTCATCCCACAAGTCACAGGCTTAGAATTTGGGGTGTGCTGCCTCTCAGACCACGCTCCGGTGCTCCTAAAAATAGAATTAACCTGCTCACAACAGTCCCACAAACCCTGGCGACTGAATGAGGTAATATTGAAGGACCCAAATGGTCATGATGAGCATAGAACAAACCCTACAGAACTATTTCCGGGAAAATAGGACACCGGGGATAGATTGGTCAACTATCTGGGACACCAGCAAAGCGGTAGTACGGGGGAATTTATTGCGCAAACATAAAATTATTTTAAAAGTCGGGAGAGGGTGAGACGCAATATGGAAGCCAATATACACAAGGCGGAAGGAGTATATAAAGACAGGGGTTCACAGACGGCTTGGTGGGAATTAAAAAAGGCCAGAGCGACCCTAGAAACCCACCTAGCAGATGATGTAGCACGTCTTCTGGTACAAACAAAACAATTTTACTACATACACGGGGGCAAAGCTAACCGATTCCTTGCTGCTAAATTAAGACACCAGAAACTCCGGAACCGAATAACCAAACTTCGTAATGACAGCGGGGAGGTAATGAGGGCAGAGAAAGAAATAGAGGAGGTGCTGATCTCATACTACACCAACAACCTAAAAAGGGAAAACCTAGATGGGGAATCGCATATTACGTTCCTAGATCAGATAGACTTACCACAAATTAATGAGTTGGATAGGCAATAGCTGGAAGGCCCCATAACAGAAGCGGAAGTAAGGGAGGCTATAGGAGCACTAAAAGGACATAAAACTCTGGGCCCAGATGGGATAAGCAATGCATACTATAAAACTTTTAGAACCATTTTAACAGGCCCCCTAACCTGTCTATTTGACTTCATTAGAGATAAGGGACGTACATCTGGGGACATGGGTCCAGCAACTACAATATTATTTTTGAAACCAGACAGGGATCCACTGGACTGTGCAAGCTATCGTCCAATCTCTTTATTACATGGATATGCAAAGATCTACTCCATGGTACTGGCCCGGAGACTAGCAATGGTACTTCCCAAAATAATCCACTCAGATCAAGCTGGTTTTGTGAAAGGGCGGCACACATACGATAATATCCGTAGAGCCATAGATACGATTGACTGGGGACAGAGGGTGGGCCAGAGATTTTTGGTAGCAGCCCTGGACGCCTCCAGAGCTTTTGATAGCCTACGTTGGGGCTTCTTACGCTTAACCCTTGAAAGATTCAGGTGTGGGCCAATCTTCACTCGCATGGTAATGGCCAACTTCACAAGTCCATCCACTAGACTAATGGTTAATGGAAAGCTCAGAGGGAGTATCCGTATTCCCGAGAGGCACAAGACAGAGCTGCCAATTGTCACCCATTATCTTTGCCATGGCTATGGAGCCGTTCCCATGCAGGGTCCGTAACCACCCAGGAATCCAAGGGGTTGAAGTGGGCACTGCAGGCCCGCAAAAAGTAGCACTCTATGCGGATGACATTCTCCTATTCCTAAAGGATACTGCAAACTCTTCACCAGCAGCCATACAATTATTGGGGGAATTCGCTAGGGTCTCAGGATTCCACATTAACTATCCCAAATCCAAAGCTCTCAATATTACAGAAAAACCAGAGCAAATCCCAATTTGGGGATTCAGGGGGATTTGGGAGAACCAATACCCCCTGAAGTGGGACCACAAGGCAGTAAAATACCTCGGAGTACAATTGACCCCCAAATATGATATGTTATACAGAGCCAACATCCCGGACCTCCTGAAAGCACTAGCAAGGGAACAAAAACGTTGGCAACTACAGGAACTGTCCTGGCTGGCACGCATTACAGCGGTTAAATTGACCCTGCTTCCTAAATTCCTATATGTAGTTGGCGCCCTCCCGATAAGAATTGTAGGCCCTGCCATCCAAACATTACAGAAAGCAGTGATGAATTTTATTTGGGGGGGGGGGACCGAGAGTCCCCAAAAAAGTATTATTCAGACCACAGGCCCTGGGGGGTCTGGGAGTTCCAGATTTCCGTAGGTACTTATGGGCAGCACAGGTAGCCCTTATGCTGCAATGGACAGCTGGAGAATCTCTCAATCAGTGGGTCATACTTGAAAGTATGGCGACCAAGAAAGACCTGGGAAATCTTGGCTTCCTCGCCACACGACATAGGGAAAAAGAGGGCAAACTACTGGAATCAACTAGAGCTACTCTGTGGTACTGGGACAAGGTCCTGAGAAACAAGAAGATTAAAGGGGGGGACCTTTTACACCAATAGCTTATAACCCAGATTTACCCCTGGAACACACGCTAACTTTTGGACAAACTGGGGGGCAGGGAAAACCACATGGTCCTAAAAGATCTTTACGCAGATGGGGCACCTCTGTCGTTTGAGGAATATAAAACCAGGTTTAACATACCAGAGCGAGAGCGATATCATTATGTTCAACTCAGACATTAGGTCTCAAACGCGAAGGTGAAAGAAGGGGCAACCAGAAATCCTACAGGAGTGGAACTAACAATACAAGAAGGCCAACTAGACAAGGGAATAACTAGACTATACCGTCTGGTGGGGGAATGGGACCCTGAAGAGAACCTTACCTATATGCAAAAATGGGAGACTGATCTAGGGGGACACATGGGGTTGCATTTGGCATAGAGCCGCCAAGAGCTCTAAATGTACCTTGATGAAAGAGGCAGCATACAAACTCTGGCTTTTGTGGTACATGACGCCCACACGCATGCACGCCATTAACCCAGAATACCCGGCTGCGTGCTGGAGGAATTGCGGACAACCTGGGAACCTTGTTCACATGTGGTGGTCCTGTCCACTAGCAGAAACCTACTGGAAAGAGATTTTAAGTCACATTAAGGAAATAACCGTCGTGGAGCTTCCCTTCGACCCGCTAGTGGTGCTCTTGGGGGAAGCAGTAGAGGGATGCTACGCAAACTCAGGGCCGACAGCCACCCTAATTACAGATATGTTGAGCGCAGCCAGAATCACAATTCCGCAAGCATGGAAATCTAAAGATGGACCAATAGTAGCCATGTGGTGGGTGCGGCTGTGGGGAGTGATGGCCATGGAAAAGGTGACAGCAATAGCCCACGGCTCTTATTCAAAATACCTGAACATTTGGCTACCATTACACAAATTCACAGATGACAAAGAGCAGATGTACTTTAAGGCCAGATTGCTCTGTGCAATACCTGTCATTTGATAAACTCGAAGATTAAGCTGGAAATGATCCACCTGGCTGAAATTTTAAGACAGAACAGATCACTTCTTCACCTTTAAATTAAGAAGATGTTTGGGGGAGGGGATGTTTGACATTTATTTTTACACGGTTATTATATATGAGCACTGGCATTGAACTGTACTGAAACCCCATGAGGGGGTAAGGAAGAATTGACATGTATAAAGCAATACATATTTGTTATTAACTGTTTATTGATGTACACATGTCTATAATGCTCCAAAACTTAAAGTTGGTAAAAAAACAAAAAAATCCTGGACAAAACAGCCTATCTGCAAGTCCAAACATTCATTGAGGCTAACCGTCTTTTCGGCCTCCAGCAGTCTGGTTTCCGTCCAGGACACGGTACCGAAACTGCATTGCTAGACCTGAAAAATCAAATGGATGACTTCAGAGATGCAGGCAAACCTGTGCTCCTGTTGCTCATTGATTTATCTGCAGCGTTCGACCTGGTGGACCATAAGATACTTTGTCATCATCTCTCCACTGCGGCAAACTTCTCCCCCAAGGCATGTGCTTGGATCACCTCCTTTCTTCAAGAAAGGGTTATGAAAGTCTTCTCTGACTCAGCCTGTGCCCACCCAAGTGACATAAAATGTGGAGTCCCACAAGGTTCCTGCATAGCGCCTACTCTTTATAACCTTTTCACAAGGCCGTTGTTCAACATTGTGGATGCCCTGGGCATCTCATACACAAATTATGCTGGTAATACGGGGGTGCTTATCCCTCTTACTGGTGATTACAAGTCCGACATGAACACCCTCAATGCCATATACTCAACAATCCAATCCCTGATGACAGAAAACTGGCTTTGTCTCAATGGTGAGAAAACTGAATTTCTGCTGATTGGATCACCGGACACCCTTGGAAGACTGGATAAACAATATAGTTCCTCCCTTGGGCGTATTTCTGGACTCTAACCTGACTATGAACAGGAAGGCTAATGCCATTGCTTCTACACCTATCATTCCAAACTGCTAAATGCAGCCAGACCCTTTCTCTCGGAAGAGAACTGTCTTACCATTGCAAGAGCAATAATTGGTTTCCGATTGGACTATTCCAATGCCCTCTTTATAGGTTCCTCTGGCACAAATATTTCCAAGCTCCAAATAGTACAAAATAATGCACTTAAGGATGCTACTGGGATTTCTGGTAAGGACCGCATCTCTGAGACCAGGAAACAGGTTCCCTGGCTTCCCGTTAAAGAGATGATCATCTTTAAAACCCTTACCCTTGCGCATAAATGTGTCCATAATCGGGCACCTCGCTACCTGGTTCACAGAATAGCCAAACCGATCTCTGCTAGACCCATCAGAACGGCCTTCACCAATCGAATTGTTATCCCTAAGGCACGTAGAGTTCGAGCAGGAAGCACTAGCTTCCCCACCATGGCCGCAACCCAGTGGAACTCTTTACCCCCTCTCATCAAGATGATTGATTCACACCTAGCCTTTCGTAAAGCGATAAAAAACTGTGCTATTCATATAACATTGTAATTAATGCTCTTGCTTATGTTACGCTACAAGACTTTAAATCTGTAACCACCAAAGTATGAATGATACCTTATTCAGTGTTAGGTTAATCGCATTTGTATCTATTAACAATACCTTCCCGTTTGAAATGCATATGTTGGTTTCCCAATTAAATCCTTATGTTAGAATGCCTGTTCTATGTAACCTTGATGAGTAACCATGTACCAAGCCGTCTTAATTGTAACCAAGACAATCTTATGCAACAGTGCCTCGATACCTATGGGCTGCAGTGTGCTTTACAAATTCAAATAAATAAACAATAGCTGATGGAGACACGTTCAAGAGGGAGGTTTATCGCCTTAAATGGCATTTTTAGGGGAGGGATTATGACACTACCACACCCGGGAAGGGCTTGCAATAAAAACTCATGGGGGTTATACCCTTTCATTTAACCTGTCTTCTGGCCTGCCTCTTCCACCCACAGGACATGAACTACCAGTATGAGCTCTGTCTTGGTTTCCTGTCCCTCTTCTTCCTGTCCTATATCTGCATTTGCCTCCTGTTCCAACTACTCTCACTCCTCCATTTCCACCACCACCTCATGTACCAATGGCTTTGGCTCATCCATCTCCACATGGTCCTCTTTGTGCGCAGTGGCCACCTCTATACATTTACCGGCCTGATGCCATACAATGTCTGCCTTCACATGTTCCACATCCTGCTGAACTTCCATCTGTGGATCTTCGTGTTCCTACTTCTGTTCGCCCGCTTCCTCACCCAAAGATGGCATGTGCCCAATGAGATCCACTTGTTCCATAGCAGTGATTTGGGGCACCAAGGGAGACGTTTTTGTAAAGCAATTCACTGTGGGCTTCACCTTTTCTATTTTGGGATTTGTAAGGAAAAACAACAATCACAAATGATTTAAAAGTTAAGGGAAAGGGATGAAAGAAACGGAGATCACAAAGAAGTTAACATAGGATTTTCAAAAAGAATATATTTGGTTTTTATTCTTTTCATTTTGCGGTGAAAGGAATGGAACGAGCCAAAAACAACCAGAAAGAGACTCGCAAATCATGGGGGGAGGTAGAGAGGATCAGACTTTGAGGAACGTACATAAAACAAGCATAGTAAACTATATAATGTCACCGATAGTGCATAAAATGTATTAAAAAAAAATACTTTCAGTGTCTACTGCACAAGCTTTGCTACTCACTCCCCGTATACAGCTGTCTTGTCGCTCCCTCGAACAGCAAAACACAAACCACACAAAACCATAAAGTGAGCTGGGCCTTTTATTAGGCTACTTAACAGAGAATCATGGGCTCTGACTGGGCCGCTGCAGCTATGCAGGTCGTTTGGTGGTTCTGGCCGGCCTGCCGATGCATGTTGCACACGCCAATGGTGTTGTGGGAGTTCAGGCGTGATTGAGGAATGCTGCGTGTCCCGCTAGATCGGTTTGATCAAAGTTGACTTCTCCTGTGAGATCAGGCTAATGCAAGTTTTCCACCTGTAGTTCTGAAACCATGTTTTTGGGGTACATTTAAATCCAATCCAAATAAACGTTTTTCAACATTCATTTTTTAACATTGTCATCCATAAGTCACCAAATTCTTGCTTGCCAAATTTGGTGAACTTTAATACACCTGTGCATATGTTGCAGTGAAATGGTTTTTTCATGTTCCTGTGGCATATAGCCGTAACTATGGTGACAGGCTGCAAAATGTAAGTTCAAGTCTAGCATGAAGGACAGTTATCCAAGTGCATACAGCACAGCATTTCTTACTCGCCAATGATGGGTGCTAATGTGTGACCTTTATGTTTATCAAGCAATCATTCACTTATCAAATACATCGTTATTGATTGAAAAAGGCTAATCTAGTGTGCACTAATATGAAGACTTTTTTTAAAAAGCAAGTGGATGTGTTTTCTTCACCCTTCCTACTAAAATGCATTGTCTGATATGTGCAGTCTTCACAAAGTGATATAGCCTCGTGTGTTTTCAAATATATTTGTGTCACAAAAGATACAAATGCTCATTCATTTCATGGCTGGTATTCAGGGTCCCAAAACGTCATTTGTACCAGTGCATACTCAAGACTTTCAGTTTTAACATTTGAGTAGCATCAAAGAAAGTAAGATTGCACTACATTAATTAGATCACGATCCACAGTACGAATAAAAGCTTAACTGACTTTTTAAACCATATGTCGGTTTTGCCTGGTAGTACTGGATCTTAAGCAGGCATGTTGGCAGCAATTTGTCAGAAGCGTCACCCTGTACAGTCTATTGACTGGTATTCAAAGATAAGTGATAATGCACTTTTGTGTCTTTTATTTTGTCCAGGAGTTTATCATCGATACACGCTGTGAAAATGCAGAGAAGATGTATATTGGCAATGCCATGAAAGGAAACTATGCTGCAGTATTTGCACAACTCATTATAAACAACAAATCCCAAGGTGTGCACCTCTTATCAATGTGTTTAAGAATCGTATCTTGTTTGTCCATGTTGCTTTAAATGTAATTGTGTTGTAATTTTGTGTCTTCTGAAATGGAAGGTGATTATTTCAAGCATTTAGATAATTCTTTTGTAAAATAGACATTTTAAATATTTACCTAAAGAATCCAGTTGCGTATTGCAAATTCCTGCTATTAGGGCACCCCACATTTTCTTTCATTTGGAAATGCTTTTCTTGCTAGATTTCGACTCCTTTATTATGCAGTGTTAATTTTACTGCCTTTCATGATCTGCTTTGTGATGTCTAGCCATCTGGTCTGTTTTCCGGTTGATTTGCAAAATCTGACAATATTAAAGTTATTAACACATATCAAAAAAATATCCAGAAACCCATGTCTTGGTCATCCTAATTAGTGCTATACGTTTAATTATTTAGAATTTTGTCTTTTTCAACAAAAAAGCTAATAAGAACCAGCCGCTTACACATATTAGAATAATCATTCAGACATCAAATTACAAAATTCCTCAATGCCGCTGGATATAGTTCCAAGAATAAAAGCTAGGCCCTAGTGCAGAATACGGTCAACATGTGAGTGCACTTTAACGATGCCAAAGCTACTGTAATGCTTACTAGTTTCGTGCTAACTCCCTCTCCCTCCAACCTCCCTCTTCCCAATGGCAGTGATGTGATTTAAGCAATATGCCCCTGTTAGGCAGAATCCAGTGCAGTTCCCTTAGGGAGCACTACGCCAGATTAGGACTACAGGTGAGAGCAATAAATCCCCTTTGGTGTCAGTCTGTACCACAAAGATTTAGTTGGTAGCTGTGGCTGAGCAGTCAGACTTATCTCAAGAGGGAGATGAGCAGTATTCAGGGTTTACACAATAGGCCTACTGTACTGTGGCACAAGGAAACGCTGACCAAAGCTTTGTAGTTCAAAAGTAGATATATATTTATTTTATACAATTCTAAGAAAACACATGTATCACAAGTATCAAGCAAGTTAAATTAAGTCATTATAAAAATATACACACTCCCTATATAAATTGTAGACCAAGTGAACCAGAGTGAAAACTGAGCAAAACGGCACAGTGACAACTACACACGAGGGATCCTCTAGCAATTTCTCACAAGGGAGAGAAAACACAAGTTATCTAGAAATGGGTTCTTATACCCCCTAGCAACACTTCCCATCAGTTGTGAACCAGTTCAGCCAGACAGTACATCAGTATAGGCAATACTTCAAATGAAAACTGAGCAAAATGGCATTTCACAATGATTATGCAGTGGGAAGGAAAGGGTAGTTATAAGAAAGGGTTGCACCACACAGATCGAATGAAGAATCAATCTCGAGAAAGCAGGTCTAACAAATGTGACCAGAGTCAGTAGGCCTGTGCCAGAGTTAATGGTACAGGGCAAGGGCCCAGGAGCAAAATGTTCTTGTAGCTGCAGTCAAGTCTTTGGTTAACGATGTTGAAAAGGTGGATGCAGAAAGTGAAAGACAATGTTGAGAGAGGGGCGGCCAACCCAACAGGTAGGAAAAGGATTTAAAACACCTTTAGGACTACCGCGAAGAAAGGACGGCCTGGCGGAACAATGTACCTTAAAAGTGAAGAAGTGGCTCCTGCGGTGGCGGTTGTCCCTGATAGTTCCTGCAGTTCGGGTGATCCAGCAGAGGAAGAGAGGCTCTCGTCGTGGAGGAAGGTTCCAGGTACTGCATTAGCCAGGGATGAAACCAGCTGCGGTGCTGCCAAACGAAGTTTAAAAGGTACGTTCCTTTTAATCGCGGTCCGGGTCGATAGCTGCTTGGCTATCCGGTCTCCAGGTGCAGGGCACTGGCGATTCGACCACAGCAGGTTCGGGAAGCCGATTGGCAAACTGGTTGGCCCCACCAGCTCAAGGGAAGAACGCTCTTTCAGATGAAGATCTCCTCTCGTCGTGTGGAGAAAAGTGGTGAGACGCTGCAGCAGGGCTTCACCAGTGGTGGTAGTCGTTTGCAGGTGTTTTTGGCTTCTCTCCTCTTCGGTTCCGTAGTTCCAGTGGCGACGCCTTGCTCTTCCAGTCCTCAGGACCCTGCTTTTATGCAGAAAGAGACCCATTCATACAGCCTGGCTGTCACTCACACAGTGGAGTGGTCTTCTTGGCGGGAGACCCTCCAGCCTATCAGGATAGAGTGTGACCTGAGTTGCTGTGGCAACTCTGTCCAGGGGTCTTACTCCCCCTCCCACACAATGGACCCACCCCAGACTCAGTGGCGGCGGAAAGAAGGGCTTCTGGCAGAAGCCCGCCAAACGGACAAACAAAGGATTGCCGACCTGGGTTAGGATCGTAGAGAAAGACACGAGAAAGAAGTTATATTAAAGTTCTGGCAAATAAAACCTACCGGAGCAAAGTTAATTTTAAAATGTACCAGCGGTATGTTAGAGGCTGTCAGAAAAAGTGGTAGCCTCGTACAATGGGAAAATCCCATAGGAAAATATTTGCGGTCTAATATTTATGGTAGTAACCACTGCCACCAGCCAGAAACTTTAGAGAGACGGACTTTAAGGTACCCCCTCAAAAATGAACATAAGGGGAAAACTATTAACCCCTTCCAGTACTTCCATAGTAAGATGGGTTGTACTGGTTAAGTTCATAAAAATCAACTAGTAAAGTCAATGGGGACTTTACATGCCCTGGGAGACAGTAGTCGGTCCCAGGGTATGGAGTCTGTTTGGGGGTCGCTACGACACCCCTGTGTCACTGCACTGAGGGTGCTGTGTAACACATGTGAATAAAGATGGTTCCTATGGGGGAGAGAAAATCCCATAGGCATTAAACACAAAAATAGCCTAGAACACACATAGCAGAAATGCCTAAGAGTGGGAAAAAGAGTCTCACTCTTAGTAGGTAAAAAGAAACAAACCCTTCAAATCCAGCAAAGCTGCTGGGGGACCCTATAGGTAAGGGAAATTAGTCATAGTATGAGAATTCTCCCTAACAGCCCTGAGCGGCGGTGCCATTACCGAGTCAGGAAATGCTCCGGGGCCCATAGTTATAGGCCCGAGCGAAGCTGCCATGGCCCCCGCCGTGGACAAGGCGGCTGGAATCCAGGCCGAGAATCGAGGGGTTCTCGGCCAGGTAATGACCCGGCGAGAGCCAATCAGAATATGTGTTGCATTCTGCTTAACTCTCGCTGGGTACTAATAAATATTAAAACATTTCTTGAGCACTTCCCATTTTAGATAGCTGTCTGCACCCTTTGAACTATTACCACTTGTGTCTGAGTCCTAATGGTATGTTCACTGGCCAACACATTTACCACGCACAAATGTTCCGGGGCCGATCACCCCTGTTTTTCCATCGAGCACTTCAGTCTCAAGGCCCACCTTGAGCTGCTGTGAGACTTTCCATTTTGTAGATTTCATAGGCTTTGCCTAACCATTCTGACTTTGGGGAGAGAGTGTCCCTTTTCCATTGCCTTGTTAAGCACACTCTTGCTGCTAACACCAAGTTCCGAGGCCTTTCTGGGTGCAGTGTGTAGTCCTCCTGCCCTACTCTATCCCAAACAACAGCAATGGTGACAGAATTCTGGCAATATCCCAGCCCAACACCTCTTTCCAATAGAATTGCGCCTTCGGGCAGCCCCACCATTGATGCTAATAATCGCTTACTGCAGCAAGCAGTTGTCTGCAAAGGTCCCGGTTCAGAACCCTCAAGGAGGAAAAAAGGGGGGAGGCCCCGCAACAGCCCTCCCAGGTCGTTTCCCAAGCCATGGAGGTCTCGTCCACAGACGAGGAAGATCAGGAGTCCATGCATACGGTCCACAAGGACGATGATGATGATGAGGAGGATGACGGCGACGATATCGCAGGGCCTAGTTTCCATGTGTTGCCTTCTCAGCCCGAGGGACATTTCCTTGGATATTCTGTCGACTCTCCACACCTTGGTGTCAGAGATCCAGATGAGAATGCCACCGGCACTGTTACTTGTGGTTACCGGTCAGCCTCAGCTGAAGAAGAGTGTCATCTCTTGCCCCCATAGCAACTTCCTCCACCGGGACCCAACTCCCCCAGCAGATCCAGGCACGGGTACGGGGAACGGATATGGACACGACGACGGATGACGATGAAGACCTAGTCGCAGCGGACGGTGAGTCGCCACATTTGAATGCTCCGCAAAGGGTTTCCCCACAGGACGAGGTGGATTCATTCCTCTTAGATCAAAGGCGTCTCTCGCCCGGTTCTCCTGGTCCGAAGGGCAGATGAAGAAAAGGGCAATCCCTTTTTGGACCTGTTCAGACCAGGAGGATCCAGGGCTCGAACTCCTGCCCAGACTGACCCCACAGGCCATCACCACCCCTTCTGGTCCCACTGTGATGTTCCCTTGTGCTCCCTACCCTTCTCGCACACAGTTGTTGCCTGTTGTGCTTGATTCTTCTACCCTGCTACCCATCCTTCGCTCCCCCTCCAGCCTCCTTCTGCAGGAGTCTGTCCTGATACGTTCTGGTTTGACCATCCCCATCTTGTGGCCAATGCTGGACTTGACTTTTATGGACTTCATTGTTTCATGGTGCATCACCCTTTCTCAACTCTCATGCTGGACTTCCTTTGCATCTTGTACTCATGGTGGCCCTTAATCATGCTGTTCCCATCTTCATCTTGTATCCTGGCTTGTAACATTGTGTTACTACTGACTTCTGCAATTGTATTCGCTCTCCACTCTTGCTTATCCATTCTTTTTGACTGCTTACTCTGTTCTCTCCTCCTCTCCCTTTCTTTCTTTTCCTATCTCCTCCCCTCTTCCCCTTACTTTTTTCTATGCACTTACTCTATCAGTATTGTCTCTGGACCTAGTATGATAGCAGCCTTGTCTGTCTCCTCCCACCTCCCCTTACTTGTTCCCACCACCCTCCAGCACTATCTGAAAAGTCGTCAGGCCTAGTACGATAGTCGCTTGTTTTGTTCCTCCCCTCCCTTTCTGCATCCCTCTCCCTTACCTTTTGGTTTTCATCGGCTCCACCAGAAATGTCATCAGGCCTAGTATGGTAGTCGCCTGTCTGTTTCCATTTCTTTCCCCCTCTCCCCATCCCTTCCTGATATATGTCTTAGCACTTGCACTATCTGAAATGTCGTCAGGCCGAGTACGATAGTTATTTTCACCTCCTTACTGTTCATGGCCCGTAAGAATGTCATTGTATTTTCCCTTTTTCCCTCCCTGGCCTTGAAGCACTTTGAAACACATTGTGTAGAGGTGCTATATTAATAAACTATCACATCATTCCATGATCGCCAGGGCCTCCGAGCTATTCCAGCTGGTGCCGAGGAAACCAAGAAGGAGGGCTTCCTGTATAAAAGGCGACAGGCCAATAGGAAGACTATCATGGCGGTGCCTTTTCTGGACGATATTTGGGAAGTGGGCGTAACCCTCATGAAGAACCCTTGCACAGCTCCAGCCAAGCGGAATAGGCTGGAAAAGAAGTATAGGGTGCCGGACTCCTAAATGCCCGAGGTTGCAGCCATCGCCAGACTCTGTGGTGTCAGCTGTGAGGAAACGGTCGGTTAACCTGTCCTCGTCATCTTCAGTCCCTCTGGATGGACGCCACAGGGAAGAAGGTGAATTACACAGCGGCGTCCACAATCAAGGCGGCCAACGCACTGGCAAACTAGCCAGGTACAACAGTGAGTTGTGGTACAAACTAGGACCAATCCTGGATTTCTAAGAAGATAGAGGCCCTCGCCCTCTTCCAGAAAGGAGAAGTGGCATCGGACCACACCATCACAGTGGCGTGGATGGCACCGACACAGGGTTGCATCGAATGGGGAACAGTGTCTGCCTTCATCGGCAGGGATGGATGAAGGCCACTAATGTCCGTCAGGAGGTCCAAGTGAAGGTGCTGGATATGCCCTTCAATGGCAAAATCTGTTTGGCCCTCCAGGCCATTCACGTGGATAAAGAGGCGGCCCATTCCCTCAGCACTCTCCAACAGCACCGCTCATCTTCTCTTCACTCCTCCAGGAGAAAATCGAGCAGGTCATCGTAAGGGTTCTCCACGTCGTTGAGACAGCCTTCCCGATCCTCAGTGCAAGAAGCCTACAGAGGCTGCTCCCAGGCCTATGGTAGTAGAGGACAATATCACTGTCGAACGCAGGGCAGGACGCCGGCGCCCAAGCAAGTCTGAATTGGCCAGGCCGGCTGAGGTTCGTCAGCAAGTGGAGAAAGATCACCACCGACAGATGGGTGCTGGATCCTCTCGACCAGGGAGACACCTTGGATGGCCAACGAAGGGTTGATGCGCTCAGATCCCAACTCTAGTGGTAAACAAGCAAAAACGTCTCACCAGGGTGGGGAAGACCAGGGTTGTACTCGGTGGGGAAAACCCAATGGAGACACAGTATTGTACCAGAGAAGGAGAGGAGGGCGAGATCCCTGAAATCTTCATAGGCTGTACTACATCTACCTCCCTTCCTCCCATTAGACCTCTCCTGTCCCAATCTGGCATTTTCTCTCTATCCGGTGAATACCCTAGGAGCCCAAACCATGTTGCACTTCAAAACCGTACCTCCCAGAATCGCTGTTTCTGTTCCCTTCCCGCATACTCCCGGTCATTCTTTTCTACGCCCCTCCAGTCACTATTTCCTGCGCTCCCCATCTGCTCAGACAAAACACTACCAATCCCACAATTACCCCTGTTCACTCCATACTAATATTTCTGGTCATTCCTGAGTGCTTCACAAACCCTCCTACTGATTCCAAAACCCCTCTAATAGTCACCCTTCAAGATCACCAAAAACCCCTCTAATACGAGGGTTGTAATTCCATATAGCACTGTTTCCCCATCCTATCCGTAGGAAAGTCTTGACAATCTACTCCCCCCTTTTCCGACACACATTCTTTTTTACTCCACGACATACAACAGATTCATAGAGCTGTTTACCCGATCTGTCCCGACACAAAAGTCAGGCAAAGTCAGCCATTTCCTTTCCCTGCAGGGATAAAAGGTGGAGCAAAAGAACACAGTTGAAGGAATTTGCCATCCAGGAGCCTGAGCGATTGTGTTACGCGCAACTTCGGCACTGGGTGATGCACCCGGAGGTTAAAAAGGCGGCCACCCGAGACACGACGGCTTTTGAGAGATTCCTCCTCACTAATGATGGCTCGAAAGGCCTGATCTCTAATATTTATAAACTCTTGTGCAGTGTACCTGCGGGCACTAGGTGGCCCTTTATGAGGGAGTGGGAGCGGGTGGTGGGGAGAGAGATTGGCTCTTCGGAGTGGGAGGATTTATGGAGAAAGAGTCCTAAACTGGCTAAGGCTTCCCAATTACTAGAAACTTGGTATAAGGTACTGTACGGACGGCACTATACTCCCGCGCGACTCCACAAGATGTATCCCGAGGTCTCGGAGAGGTGCTGGAGGGGGTGCGGCATGGTGGGCACCGCCGAGCACGTTTGGTGGTCGTGCCCGAAGATTGCACCTTTCTGGGGTGAGCTACGGGTAGCGCAAGATTTGGTTTTTGGCCCGGGCGATGATAGACCTCCATTACATATCCTACTGGGCCTCCGGGCAAAGGAAGTGGTGGGTGAGCCTAGAGGGGGGGAAAAAGCAAAGGTGATACTGGTTCTGGCGGCGATAATGTTAATAGCACGGAAATGGAAGAGCCCTGAGATCCCTGCTTCCCAGGACTGGCTTCGAAAGATGTGGGAAATAGTGGCTCTGGAGTGGGCGACATATACCTCTCTCAACAAGCTCCAGAGCTTCGCGGCGGACTGGGGCGAGCTGTTGGAATTCCTTAAAGATGACTTTAGGGTGATTTGGAGCCCGCAGCGCCTGAGACTGTTGGACCTGCAATAGTTGTGTTACGTTTTCTCTTACCCTTACATTGACTGGTGATTGGTGCAGTGGAAGCTCGTTGTCTGGGGGGAGGTGGGTGGGGCGGTGGAAGGGGGAAAGATTGGGAGGGGGGGGTTGGTTTTGTTGTTTTGTTTAACCATTTATAAAACCTTATTCAAAACTCGATAAATAAAGTTTTCAACAAAAAAAAAGAACACAGTAAGAGGAAGGCAGACCGCACAACGAGACAGCTATCCAGGCCCGGCGGCAAACATCGAGAGGCTGAAGAGGGGAAACGGGACCTTGCCCTCTTCAACAAAACCCAGCAAACCCTCCACTGAAAGAATCATAAGGCCGAAGTGTGCTGCAGCAGGTGTCAACAGTGCCCGGAGCGTATTGATGCTGATGAACCAGAGTAAGGGAGACTCCTGCTTCCGTGGTACCGGCCTTGACCAAGCGGTCCTTCACAGCTGGTGAGTCAAGGGGAGAGCCGATAAGAACCATGCTGTGGTGAATGAAACTCACAAAGTGAGAAATGCTAAAAGAACTGTAACATAGTAAAGGGGAGGCCAGCTGCAAAAGAGGACCAGCACCACATGGGTGCTGCTCCAAGAAAGTGGTAATTCCCCGGCTGAGTGAAACTACAGATACCAGAGGGCCGTAGGAGAGCTGCCAAGATAGGTCAAAGTGGTCATACAGGAGGTCAAGCAAAATCCCTGTACAGTCAAAAGCCTTTGACCTTAGAACTGTGAGAAAGTAAGGGAGGTGAATCCTGCAAACATTTGTGAATGAGAAGTTGACAAGAGTGAACCTGAAAGAGGGATGCTGACAAAGAGGGGGCAAAGTCTAAAGTCTGAAGAAACAGTGCGTTGACAAAAGTGAACCCGGCCGAGGGATGTCCACTAGAACTGTGTAAAAGTCATTGAGATTTGTGAAGGAAAAGCCATAGTGAGGGAGGCTGAAAGTAAGAGAAGGGTCGGCGCCCGGAAGAGGAGTACCCAGGGGAACCCATCACCCGAGAAAAGCCGTAGTGATCCCAGTGGAGGGAGGCTGAAAGTAAGAGAAGCGTCAGCGCCCGGAATAGAAAGACCAAGGGGTGACTGCATCACCCAACAAGAACGTATAACAGATCTTTGTGTTCTTTGGTAGATCTATCAGGCCCTCGGAACCAGGAAACTCAAAAACTGAAGGCCTTGATATCTATGGGAACTGTTTTAGGATCCAAGCCCCGAAGAGGGAGATACAGGAGGGTGAAAAGCTATCACCCAACACTATGAGGAACAGTGGTCAGTGCCTGGAAGAGGGTGACCCAGTGATGAAGCATCTTCACCTTAAAACAGGAAAAAAACATTCTTTTTGTTGAAGGTACTTTTGTTTTGTCAGGCCGTCGAAGGCAAGACACTTTCAGGAGAAACAAGACTTGGCCATCGAAGGCCCTGATAGTTGCAAGTGGAACTGTCATCTCGTGCTAGAGAGGTTCGAGGCTGTACTGCGCTGCAAGATCCCAAGCTACCCTGTGCTTAAAACGTGGCGAAAGGAGACCCAAGCTACCGCATCCCGACATATTATTTGTGAACACTTCTTTCTTTTCCTGAGAACTATCCCACAACCTTTTTGTATTGGCTGTAAGATTTGGCAATAGGTTTCTTAGTATAGGCCCTTTTTTATTTGAAACGATGCCACAAGGACTGCCTTATTTTCATTTGGTTGTCGACGCTTGCACTAATCTTAGGTTTAGGCTTAAAATAGGGTTTTTTCCAACTTGCATACAGTTTAACAAACACCCTTGAACTGTGATCACATGTGTCTGTCTTTACTGTTGCCACCATGAATTCCTTACACCATTCACAAGAAACATCGGAAATGTCTACGTTTCGTGGTGCAGGGCCAGCACTACCAGTTCAAGGCCCTACCATTCGGCTTGAAGTCTGCCTCAAGAGTATTCACAAAGTGCCTGGCACCAGTGGTGGCTCATCTACAGGGCATACATGTATACCTGTACTTGGATGACTGGCTGATTCACGCCTGCTCGCGGGAGCTGGCCGACGCGCACAAAGAGGCGACCATCCAGCTATTGATGGATCTGGGATTCTCCGTCAACTATCCAAAGTCCTTCTTAACGCCATCCCAGAACGTGCTGTTCCTAGGTGCCAGACTCAACACAATGTCTTGCCTGGCGTCTGCCTCGGGAGAGAGGCTTGCTGCCATTCAAGGAAAGGTGCAAGGGCAATCGGCTAAAACGGCCAGGGTGCGGGCCATCAAGTCGTTATTCGGCAAGATGTCCTGCATCTACCTCATCCACCTCTGCAGATTGCAGATGCAACCCCTATAAGAATTCCTGGATGCCCGTTGGATGCAGGTGTCCGGAAGTTTCATGGACAAGATCCCTCTTAACGTTCTGACAAGTGATAGAGTGGTGGGGGGATCCACTCCCACATCGCCCAAGGCATGGGATTTCATAACACCCGTACCAGGAGACTGTCACCATGGATACCTACCTGGAAGGTTGGGGAGTGCACACCAGAGGCCTGTGGCTGCCGGAGGAGAAGGATCTCCATATCAACATCCTGGAGCTAAGGGCAGTGTTCTGGGCCCTTAAGTCGTTCCTAACCTCTCTGAAAGGCAAGGAGGTGAGCATCTTCACGGACAACACCACCACCATGTTCTACATCAGGAAGCAGGGGGGCACTCGATCCCCGGCACTCTCCAAGGAGGCCCAGGACTTGTGGCACTGGTCCGTCGGACAGGGGATGTTCATCGTCCCTCTTCACCTAGCGGGAGTCAAGAACACCATCGCAGGCTCCCTCAGCAGGGGACTCTGCTCCTGCCATGAGTGCAAGTTTCATCAGGATCAGATGGACTACCTGTTTGCCGGATGGGGCAGACCGCAGATCAATCTGTTTGCGACGGCAGTGAACTCCAAATGCCAGAAGTTGGCCAGCAGGTTCCACCAGCTGAGGAGCATGGGGGACGCATTCTCCTTCCCGTGGGAAGGACTGTTTCTATGTGAGTTCCCCCCGTTCCCTCTCCTGCTACGAGTCATCAGCACATTCACAGTGCCAATGCAAGATGATACTCATCGCCCCGGCGTGGTTGAGGCAGATTTGGTACCCGCACCTTCTCAGCCTGTCAGCTGCGCCTCCAGTCAAGTTGCTGGTGGTTCCAGATCTTCTCATCAGAGAGGGAGGCTCAATCCTTCATCATGACCCAGCTTTGCTGGACCTGATGGCTTGGCTCCTGCAGCCTTAGATTTTGAAAGTTATGAGTAACCAGAGGACTGCAGGGAGGTCCTCGCCAAGGCCAGGGCGTTGTCGACCTTAAAGTGCTACGGCCATAAGTGAAAGGATTTTGTTACATGGTGCTGGTCGCAGAAGATTACCCCTCTGATGGTCAGGGCTCTACAGGTCCTGCTATCCTTGGCAAAGGCTGGTCTGGCGCACGCCTCCAAGGTGCATCTGGTGGCTATCTTCTGCTACACCAGATTCCCAGGAAGATCCTCGCTCTGGTCCTGCAGAGCCGTCAAGGTGTTTCTCAAAGGACTTTTCTGATCTTTTTCCGCTGGTGAAGGCTCCTGCCCCTGACGTGGGAACTCACCGTGGTTCTGACGAGGCTCATGGAGGCTCCCTTTGAGCCTATAAATCGGGACCCAGTCAAGTTTCTGTTGTGCAAGACAGCTTTCCTTGCGGCCATCACCTCTGCCAGATATGTAGGTGAGATCCAGGTCCTATCCTGCAAGCAACTGTACCGGACTTTCCACGAATCAAGGGTGTACTGCACCTCTTTCATGCCGACGGTTCCGTCGGATTTCCACCTCAAGAAGCCTTTGGTGTTACATGTTTCCTTCCCAAAACCTTTGTCGCCGGCAGAAAGGGCCTCGCACTCACTGGACGTTGCTCGTGCCCTGAAGTTCTACGTGACCCGCACAAAGATTTTTCGGAAGTCTTCACAACTGTTTGTGAATGTTGGTCCTATGAACCATGGGAGGACTTGTCCAAGGCTTCCATTTCAAGGTGGCTCTTTGGCTGCATCACGCACTGTCATCGGTTGGCGAACCGACCAGTGCCCGGCCATCCGAGAGCCCACTCCACCAGAGCGATCGCTGCAATGACGGTGTTCCCGTCTGGTGTGGAAGTTCTACTGCGCTGACAGGGATTCCAGGGAGGAGTCGAGTTGGTAAGAGTTAATTGCTTCTGTTGAGCCTTGCCGCCTCCCGGGGTTGTATAATGTTGAATTGCTATGTATTCATTACTCATGAGCATGTGAATCCATGCCAGACCCCATGCCGGAGAAGCTTTAAGTTACTTTCCTGTAACTATTGTCTGGCATGGATTCACATGCGAACCCTCCCTCCGGCCCCTCTGCGGCTCTTCTTCGTCATACTGCCACTTTATGTGCTTACCAAATCTGAAGATGGCTGCCAGGGGGAGGGGCCCAGGGAGAGGACGGTCTTTGGATGGGGGCAGTATGGCCCAGAGTACAGTGATTGGTTTAGAGGAGAAATACAGTTTTAAAGTGAAAGTGAAACTGTTTTTCTTTTACCGAGTATTCCAAGCCTGATGATGGGAAATATTCATGAGCATGTGAATCCATGCCAGACCCATGCTGGAGTACAATAGTTACAGGTAAGTAACTTTAACCATCCTCTGTAATGTCTTCTTGGTAAACTTTATTGTCAATGACTGCATGGCACTTTTGAAAGGAAGTCTTCTTAATAGCATTGACTCTAGCCCAGATACTCAATTGTAGTCTCTCTCATTTTCTTACATCGCCCTCAATGACCTCAGTCAGCTTGTTTACATTGAAATCCACTATCGTTTTCAAATCTCGTACTATGTAGATCCCTAAATATTTAACACATTGTTCAGACCATTTGCAGTTCCATGACCAGATCACTCCTCCAACAAGATGCTGAAAGTGGTAAGACTTTCGTTCCCTCTAATTTTTGACCCCTTTGCGTTCACCAATTGTAGCATGCATGTTGGGAGTAGTAGGGGGATTCAATGGTGTGAGACAGGCATGGTATCAAGAAATGACACAGAAAACAGATTTCAAGTTTCAAAGAATGTTTTATTTCAATGTCAGCATGGTGTAAGGCATAACCTGCCCTATATCTAAGGTAGGGCTTTCTCCTGCCTAAAGAAAACTAAGAGTCTGGGCCTCATTACAACCCAGGCGGTAAGGGGTTAACGGCGCCGTAAAAGGTGTCGGCGGCGTTAAACCCTTAACGCCTGATTACGAGGTCCCTTTGCGGGTTGCACTTTAACGCCTGCTTTTAGCAGGCGTTAAAAAACCAACCCGCAAAGGGACCTAGGAGCTAATTACGGCACCGTAATTTACGGTGCCGTAATTAGCGCCTTCCCCATTCCGATTGAGCCCTATGGGCCAAAAATGGGAATGGGGAAGGGGCCATGGTGAATGGGGAATTACCGCCCCGCCAACCTTGGAATGGGGCGGTAATTCCGCCATTCACCATGGCGGACCCCGGCATGGACCATGGTGCTAATAGCACCATAGTTTAGCGCCGGGGTCGTAATGAGGCCCACTGTGTCTATATGTCCAAATCAAAATTCTGTCTGTGTCAAAAACCTATGCTTCTCCTCACATCTAGAGAAAACGTGGTGTGGGATTTTAGCCAATAAAGAGCTCTATCACATTCTGGGCGGTAGCGCCAGATCCCAAGTTGTGGAAGGGGGTGGGGGCAGGAAGTCCTCATTCGCATTGGGTCCATTATACCCAATGGGGTATTTTGGGCACTATTATCGTGGCGCTATTAGCGTTAATAGCGCTGCAAATGGGCGGAAAGTGCCAAGATTTACCTCCAGCAAAAGGCTGGAGGTAAATCTCCCACCTTCTGCCCAAACTCTGGATTGTGCGGAGCGGTAATGTGGCGGTAATAGTATTACCACCACATGTTTACCGCTTTGCCTATCCCGTGATAACCCCCAAAATAGTGTTAAAAAAATTAAGTTTAAGCTGTTTTTGGATTCTTCTTGGATTTCCTGTCCCAAGTTCAGCACAGTATAATTTACACAAAAAGGAGGTCTCGAGTTTCCCTTTCCCAAGACAGCGTTTCTTAGTTCTTTCAACTTTCATGGTTCCCTTCCCCAAGATTTCACTGCAGCACTTATACTGCTTTCCTCTGCTCAATGTTCAATACAAGAAAGTAATAGGTCTACGTGACCCACCTTCTGACCTTGCTTTACCAATTGTTTCACAGTTCTTCATGAATAATTTACAATGTCTTTTGCTGGTTATCATTTAAGGCTCTCTGGTCTAGGCGCAGTTGTCAGGCCATCTGGTCCACCCATTACAGGTCAAGCAACTATGAGTTCTCTTAGCATTGTTTGGCCCTTTATCGGGCTCTTCTGCCTCAGGCGTCTGACTTCTCACACTTGTATGCACTTTAGTTATTGTAACACTCTTTTATTAAAGTAAGATTCTTCTGCAGTCTTTTGTTTTCCCATAGACTTGTGGGCCTTTCTCTCACTGATTGTTCGAATACTTAAATGATTGTGTAATATTCCATATGTTTTCATTCTGCCCACAGTGTTGCTTACATGCAGTCTGACATTCAGTATGTCTGTTTAACTCCAAATTTTCGATCAGCGTCCAATAAGCTGTGATCTTATTTTAAATAGCACTTAACTCCAAATGTTCGGTCGGTGTTCAATATACTTAATTATTAGTTTCAATATGTGTTTAATATACTCAATTAGTAGTTTCAATTTAGTTCTGTATTCAATATAGTTCACATTCACTTGGACTGACACTTGCCTGCGGTCCCGGGAGCGCTCTGGTCTCCCTGTGTCCTGACACTCACCAGCGTTTCACGTTTCCACAGCGGCTGCTTCTGTTGCTCTCGCTCACCTTCTCCATAGCGGGGAAGCAGACCACCACGTTCCTCCGGCACGTCCCGACTGCACTTCTCGGCTTCTTACTTCACAATAGACACGGACTGCGTCTTCCCTGCTCCTGGTTGCCTTTGCAGCTCCAGCTGCCTCTGGGTCTCGGCACGGACAGCATCTCTTTCCTTCTCTCTTCGGTTTGGCAGCTCAGCCCAGCAGCCTTCCAGTTCAAAGGCTCCCGGTTCTGCACCCACCAGCTGCAGGTGCTCTGGGATCGATGCCAGCGTTCAGGCTCCTGGGTCTCTCCCAGCATGGTGGTCCTCTTTCTCGTTCTCATTCTCCTTCTCCTTTTGTATGTTTGGGCATTCCGCTTTTATAAACCTGAGCACTATAAAAGGGCCTCGGGTGTGAGTTGTTGGCATGTCTTGCCTGACCATACTTAATCCAATCAATGGGACAGGCCTGACCTTCAGTACTGGATGTCTTCATATCCCGCTTCTTTGTACCAGTACCAGTGTGGTATTTGTAATAGGTAGCGTATATTACTCCTAGCTGCTTCTTCCTCTTCTCAGTACTTGTTGGATATTTAAAGGGGAATATAAGGGATGAATGAAAAATAGCCCATAAAGGTTGAGGGACAAGCCAAAAGGGAGAGGAAATGGGGAGGACAGGTGTACAGTTCCACACATTCGAACTATGCTAGGGGAGTATTGATATGGGTTGCCCCAGGGGTACCATTTCAGCTAATAAAGCAAGAGTGTGACTCAGAAGGAAGACTAGTCCTAGTGCACGGAATGCTGGAGAGTAAGGAGATATGCCTGATTAATACATATTTGCACCGAATCACGATGCACAGGAATGTTTTAGGAAAATTGCGTCCAAACTGGCCCAGTACAGAGAAGCAACGTTCATCTGGGCGAGAGACTTCAATTGCACTCTGGACACACTCCTCGACAGTCTGATGACAAACACAGGAAGCCAGCACCCCCAGCCAAGGCGTTACAAACGGTCCTGACTCGATTGCAGCTGGCAGACGTCTGGAGAAAGGTACACAGCGATGAGAGAGGGTATACACATTATAGTGCACCAAATGGAATATTTACATGTATAGATTATTTATTCACAGGCACTGAATCTTTGAAAGACTTTACGGGGATAAATGTTAAAGCACGCACGTTATCCGACCATGCACCATTACTAGCAACATGGGCACACGCACCCACAGAAGGGCTCCAATACCGACATGGCGGCTGAGGGTGGAGGCATTGAAGGAGGGCGAGTTTGAGGAATACTTGCATGACGTGATAGAAGATTATTTTGAGCACAACGTGGGAAGCATAGAGCGTAATAGTACGCTCTGGGATGCATTCAAAGTGGTGATAAGGGGGGCAGCAATAGGGAAAAAGGGAGGACTAAAGGGAGAAGCCTTGGCAGAGCTTGGCAACCTGGAAAAGTAGATTGAATTGGGGGAATGCCGAGCGGGGATTTCGGGGGAGAAAACGAGAGAACTAATGGTGCTGAGACTGAGATTCGTAGAACTCTGGGAGAAACTGAGAAGACTGGACTATGGGAAATATATACAGCGGCTGCATGCGGAGGGGGACACACATGGTAGTCTCCTGGCCTGGCTCACCAAGCAGTAATGTGAAAGAGACTCGATTAATGCAATAAACGATGAAGAAGGGGGATAGAGGTCAGAAGTCGGGAGGGCATAACCTTATTATTTTCCTGCTTTTATGAGCGACTGTGCGCCCCTAACCCAGAGGTGGAGCAAGGGGATATAGCAGATGCCCTGGCAGAGATAAGATTGCCGAAACTAGCAGAAGAACAGGCCCAATTATTAGATGATCCCCTCACAGTGGAAGAAATAGAGACAGTAGTTACCGAACTCCCGTCAGGCAAATCCCCAGGACCTGATGGGCTCCCGGGTGAATTCTACAAGACGTATAAGGGCACTATAGCATTGAGATTGCTTGAAATGTATCAAGAGGCGTATGAGAAGGAACAGCTGTCTGGCAGCATGTCAGAATCAGTAATTATACCGATCCTCATACCCGCGAAGTCACAGCTGGAGTGTGCCT
Source organism: Ambystoma mexicanum (assembly GCF_040938575.1). NCBI lineage: Eukaryota > Metazoa > Chordata > Amphibia > Caudata > Ambystomatidae > Ambystoma > Ambystoma mexicanum. The sequence goes on along the minus strand of NC_090927.1, from coordinate 1,196,957,137 downwards.
CATATATGCAGATTTTCCTCATTAATCAAGATGCTAAAATCCTTACGGCAGTGCTTGCTAACCGCCTAAAACAGGTGACACCCACTCTGATCCATTCGGATTAGACGGTTATGCCCCCGGGAGAAACGCGTTGTGGAATCCCCAGATGCTCCACCACGTGGTAAACCGGACAAATCTTAGATGGGGCAAATCCGCTACAGCGTTGATAGATGCTGTTAAGGCCTTCGATTTCGTGAATTGGGAGTGGCTGTTGAGTGTCCTCCCCCACTTTGGAATAGGGGAAGGGTTCCTTCGGTGGATTAGGCTGCTGTCTAAGGATCCCAGAGCTAGAGTGAAAACTGGACGATACATCTCAGAGGTCTGGAGGATATATAGAGGAACCAAGCATGGTTGCCCACTGTCCTGATGTTGTACATATTGGCCCTGGAACCTCTGGCGGTTTTCTTTAGAGCCAAGTATGGGGGCACAGGGATAGATATAGACGGTGTGGTGCATCAAATTTCGCTGTACGCGGATGATATGCTCCTTTTTGTGGGGAACCCGCGGGAAAACATGTCCTGCTTGCTAGAAGCAATTGATGCATACACTAGACCTTCTGGGATAGCCACCAATAAAGAAAAGTCCTCACTGTTCCCCTTGGCAGACCTACGATGGGTCCCCTTGAACCAACTTCCAGATCTTATGTGGGCACCGCGTTCCTTATGATATTTGGGGATAGAAATACATCATGATACCGCAGACACACACAAAATCAACACGCATGCAGCTCTGGATAGAACAGAAAAGGCCATGAACTTCTGGGGGACACTTCCGCTGGGAATGATGGGGAGGGCGGCCCTCTTGAAGATGGTGGTACTGCCACATATGTTATATTACTTCACAAACATCCCATATGACATACCCAGTGCCTTCTTCACAAAACTGAAGACAATAGCACGAAAGTTCTTGGGGTGGGGGAGGGGATGCAGGATTGCCATGACGACTCTGCAAAGAGACTATGAAGCAGGAGGCAATTGCAATTTGTGGTCAAATTGCTGGAGGAAGAGACAACAATAGACACAATACTTTTCCAGCCGGTGCTTAAACTATATTATTTGAGGGAACTGCCATGGATCGATAAATCCCTGATGAAGATCCTGCCTAATATGTGCAGACTCGCACTGGCCCTGTGGAGCAGGGCGTGGAAACTTCAGGGGATGAAAGATCCCTGCTCGACACAGATCCCCCCTAGTGGGATTCACAGGACCGGTCACAGGAACTCTTGCAACATATCAATCCCAGTGGGAGGCCAAGAGCGTAGCACAGATAGGAGATCTGAGGAAGGAGGGACAATGGGTGGAATTCCAGAACATCGTAGAGGATCAAGATATACATGGAGGCCAGTTTATCCTACATACCAGAATGATAACGATCATCAAGAAAAGATGGGCAGAATGGCCAGAGGAAGATGATGCAGGGGGTGGGGGGGTGGTTGGATGTGTGGTATGACATATCTGAAGGGGGACAAACGGCCTCTAGACTATATGTACAGTTGTTAGAATCCAGCAACGCGCAAGTGTTACAAATGAGAGAACGCTGGGAAGGAGAGCTTCATAGACCCTTTAGTGAACAGGAATGGCTAGAGTGCTGAGATATCCCAAAAAAAGTGTCCAGGTACGCAAGGTTCAGACAAGCGCAGTTATACCTTGCGCACAGGCATACCTTACGCCCAGAAGGATGACCATGATAAGACTGGGAGAACCTCGTAAATGCCCTCGCTGCTCCGACGAAGAGGCATACATGTTGCATATGGTTTGGACTTGTGATACAGATTTTCTGGGAGGGAATCAAGGAGAAAGTGGCAGGGGGTTGAATCCAAATGCAGGTATGGATTCCCGAGTTGTACTTATTGGGCCTTTTCCCCAGAGGAGGCAGACAAAGGACGCACCTAGCCAAAATGAAGGATTTGGTATGCATATTGGCCAAACGACTGATAGCAATGGCATGGAACTCCAGAGAGGGCCAAAGTATAGACTCATGGTGGTCTGATCTCCAGAGATGGGCAGTAGCGGAAACAGTGGTATGGACGAGAGCGGTGCAGAGTGGGGAGGGGGAGAGTGGGCAAAAGATACTGGCATGGAACTCCCTGATGCAAGACCTATTTGGACAAGGGGCAGAGAGCAGTACAGATGACCCCAGGAGAGCGGAGGAACAATAACTAGTGAATGGACAGATGTACTCCAAGCACCCTAAAAGAGCCGATGTGCAAGAGAGATGGACTTGAGTCTGACTAAATGGAAGGCGGTAGACCAGGGCTTCATGGTCGATGAATCGCTCCATGATGAAAATGTAGAGGCGGAATCCACGCAGAAGTGCCAGAGTGATTGTTATGTTTTATTTGTTTGTTAGTGTTATTGGTTGTTTAAAAAATAATAGAGTTAAAAAAAAATATTGAGGGAAGAGAGGGTGAGTCATTGTTGGGGAAGGGGGAATACCATGTCTCTCCAAAGGGCATCCAACTCCTAGTCCCCACAGACCCGCTACCCAGGTGATCCTCCCTCGCTTGTCCACACCCAGGGTCAGGATCCAAGAGCGATGGCCTTTCACTGGCCACCTGCGCAGAGGATCCATGAGGAATAGGAGGGAGAATACCCTCTGGTTTTTCACAATGGTCACTGATGGCAAATTCTAAATGTATGAGGCAGGTAGTTCAGGCAGGGTCTACCTGCCTCAAACATACAGAAGCTGTTAGGCCTTCTATGCTGCGCTGCCTGCATGATGGAAAACTGCAGGGACAGCATAGGCCGACATCTAGTGGAAGCTGCAGAGTATTACAGTTGTTTTCGAAACTCGAAAAGGGACGTTGACAGGGCATGCCAGTAATACTATCCCTAGCGTGACGTCCACTGTAGCCTTGGTCCTTCACGTGTCGAGGTCCCTCAGATTGTTTTTTTCCGCCATCGTGAGAGGTCGCTTCTCGCGGAGTTCAAATTTCAGCTGACACCATTTGCTTATATAAGTTTAAATATAATTACTCTTTCTGTCCTTTTCCTTCCGACATCGACGAATCATCGACATGGTGGAAAAGACAAGACAGCACCGTCGGACGAAGTCAAGATTCGACTGAACCTTTCTGTTTTTAGATTGTCCACCGGGCCTAGGCCCTTACAGTAGGTAGAATGGGGGGCGGTCATTGTACAATGCATTTTCCCACCCTTTCCCTTTCTCGCCTAGCTGCCTTTCCCAAACATGGATAAGACACTTTTCAAATCATACCCAGTGTGTAATAATAACAAGTTTTTGTGGATTGATAAACACAGAGTGCGCAACCTCTGTCTTAACCACGACCACGACGAAGGTCGAGCTTGCAAGCTCTTTAAACCTAAGACCCTTAGCGATCACCATTGATGTGGAGGGAGCCTCTAGTGAAGGCAGCGTCGCCGTCTTTTTGGACGGCGAGGGTGACGGGGAACAGCAAAGTTCCCGAGTGCATGCCCCGACCATAAGAGACAGACCGGCGGTACTGTTATGGAGACGTCACCCAGCGGCAAGAGCACTACCCTTTCTCATGCCTCACGAGACGACAACTTGGCACCGTCGACCAAATGCCCAGAAACGACATCTAGGGGCAAATCTGTAGATTCACTGTCCTCTGGGCAGTCCAGATCCCATCGCCCCATGACAGGCCCTGGAAATAGAAGGACGCTGCCCGTAAAACAACATCGACCGAACGCCGATCGTCGGCAGACGAGGCAGAGGTCCATCCCACTGCCGAAAGTCGACAGCCTTCATCGAAATCGGTAAAAAGCACTGGCTTATCTCATCCGATTAAAAACACATGTTCCTGAGAGCCTTTTAAAGGCTACCCAGACCAAAAAAATCTTCCTCTGAAAGATCAAATCACAAAGACAAGTCTCAAAAGGGCAGGTCTTCGCCTTCAAAGTCTCAGAAGGAAAAATCTACCCCTTCCAAGGAAGCTGTACCTGAAGAAGGTTCCCTGGCTCAGGCATTAAAAAATAAGGGCTTATCCACTCCCACACCTTTAGTCCAAGACCCTACTCTTCCTTACCCTGGGGTCATCCCCAGTTCAGCCCAATGGACTGCAGAGGATAAAGATAGGGTGATGTCAAGAATTACCTTTTTTGCAAAAAACCTTTGAGAAAAACCCTTAGGGTATCAAGCTTCCAAATTAAACTGTCTACTACTCAGGCTTCTAACTCTCAACCCCTGTCTTCCACTCCTCAGCCCCTGGCCTCATCCCATCCACCAGCAAAGAGGTCTTGTATGTCAGCTGAGCTTTATGACATTAACACAGACACTGAAGGGGATAATGAGGACTACTATCACTCTGATCAGGATCGATACTATGATGATGATGGTGATGATGATGAAGCAGAGGGATATACTATAACTTCGTCAATTCAACAGGATTTCCCAGTGCCCGATTCTCCGGTAGATAATCAGCCCCTTTTCAATGACATTTTAATCAAGGCAGCTGAGCACTTCGGTATTCAAACACAGGAGACTCAGCAATACAAAGATTTTGTCAACGATATCCGGGGGGACAAAAAAGCTGCCACCCAGTTCATCCCAATCCTAAAGTCTGTCCAGAGAAGAATCCAACCTTCACTGGAAAAGCCCACTCAAACATGGGCAGTAAACCCGTGGGTAGAAAAACGTTTCCGCCCGGCGCCATTTGACCCTTTATATATCAGGGGACAAATTAAGCTGGATTTGCTAGTTTGTCACGACTGCCCGAAAGAGAGCTGGGACTCCACTAGCCTCTTCAGAAGCTCACCCAAATAAGGAGAGCAAGAAGCTTTACACCATGGTAAGGAAAGTTGCAACTTCAGCAGCGTTTCAGACTACAATAGCCAACAATTCCACACTGTTGGCGAGCTATGATTGTCATAAATGGGATGAGATTTCTGCAAAGCCACTGCCAGCTGCATTCTCAAGAACAATCTTGATGCCGCAGATAATGCGGGCAGTATTATTGCAGAAGGAGCGATTGTCCAGCACCACACTTGGCTACGCCAGTCTGACTTTAAACTCGAGACCCAGACAACGTTGCTCAACATGCCAGTGGAACCAACCGTGCTTTTCGGCAAAGCGGTAGTGGACGCTCTGAAATCAGCCAAGGAGGAATATGATACTCTCAAATCCCTTGGGCAACTGACTAATAAACAACCTGGCCAAAGGGGGGGGGGCAATTTTTATCATTTTTGCGGCCAAAATTCACGAAGAGGCCCCAGATACGCACAAAGCCGAAATACATCATGGAACAACAACCAGGGACAATCGTCCCAAGGTTATCCAAGAGGCCAGCGCAGATCCTGCGGCTGGGGGAGAGTCTTCACATCTAGAGGTGGAGGAATACCTCCCAAACAAAAATGACAGCCCGCTACAGACAAGTGGGTGCTATCAACAGTAGCGGGAGGTTATTGTGTGGAGCTCCTTGAGAAACCATCGAACCATCCCCACGCCAAAGGAGGACAACAAAAGAAGAACAGTTTATCCCGATGGAAGAAGTCAACGCGCTGCTTCTCAAAGACGCCATCGAGATTGTGCCGTCCAAAGAGGTAAACAAGGATATTTATTCAACATACTTCCTTGTGCAAAAAAAAATCTAACTATGTGCCCAGTATGGAGCTGGGCAAAGTTGGGGATGGTTAGGGAGGGAAGGTGTGCAGTGAACATAGTTGGGGAGTATGGGGTTTGGGGGGTAGTTGGGGAGTTAATGTTGAAAAGGGACAGGGGACGAGCCCATATTCATGCCAAGCAAAATCGGAGAGAAGAACGAGGAGGGAGGGAGAGGGGATAAAATATGGATGACAATGGGAGGTCTTAGAATAGTAACTTGGAATGTGAGAGGCCTCAACAGTTACCTGAAGAGAAACAAAGTAATGATGTATTTGAGGAGGCAAAAAGTGGACATAGCATTACTGCAAGATACCCACCTGACCAAAGAGAAACTAGGGGTGGTCAAGAAAAAGTGGAGAGGGACCACCATGGGAGCGACATATTCAGTTTATGCCAAGGGGTTAGTCACTTGGGCGGCACCTCACGTGCCATTCCAGATGCATCAGGCCACAGCGGAGCCGGACGGATGGAGGATAGTGATGCGGGGGCTGCTGGAGAATAGAGAGCTGAGAATTATAAATACATATGTCCCCAATCAAGACACGGCGGCCTATTTCAGGACCCTGTACAGCAAAATCTGCCCCCACATAGGAGGCGCGATCATATGGGGAGCGGACTTTAACTGCACGCTATACCCTAAAATGGACAGGTCAGACACGAAATTAGATAAACACACTCCTGCCGCGAAAACACTACAGGCCCTGCTGAGAGACTTCGGGCTAGAGGATATCTGGAGGCAGCAACACCCGAATGATGGGCATTACTCGCACTACGCTGCCCCGCACAACCTGTATACGAGACTGGACTATATGTTCGTCGCTTCAGAACTTGTGGGGGAAATGGAGCGGCCATATCCAAATCTAGAAGGCTCCAAGGGGGCATAGAGCGTGAGCTACAAGAGACAGAGAAGAAACCAGAAGAAATTATGAAAAGGGGAGGTAACTCACGGGAGGACACGGAACAAGTGAGCCATCTACAACAAGTTAGCGGGGGGCTTTGGGAGAGCCTATGCAATCTGAACTATAAAAAATATATTGAAAGACAACATGCAGGGGGGGATAAACCGGGGATGCTGTTAGCATGGCTATAAAAAAACGAAACTGCAAGACCAGTAATCAGGGAGATAACGGGAGAAGGAGGCCAGATTTGGAACACCCAGCAGAGGGTAAACGAGGGGTTCCTCAGTTTCTACAAACTTCTCTCTGAAGACACGGGGGAGACTGCAGAACGAGAGACTCAGGAGACACTGGAAGACATAGGATTACCTAAACTAAACGAGGAAGAAAGGGAGAACCTGGAGGCCCCAATTACAATAGAGGAATTGGAGACAGTGGTACTGCATCTACCCACGAGCAAAGGCCCGGGGGTCAGATGGGCTCCCCAGCGAATTATATAAAAGGTATAGACAAGAAGTGCTCCCTCTGCTGCTGGCAATGCTGAATGAGGCGTTCAAAAGGGGAAGGCTGCCGGAATCCCTTAAGGAGGCGGTCATTATCCCACTTCTCAAACCTGATAAGCCAAGCACGGAATGCCGGTCGTACAGACCCCTATCCATGTTGAACCAGGATAGCAAAATTCTTACGACCGTGCTGGCAAACCGACTCAAAAGGGTAATAAAAAAAATCATACACCCCAATCAAACTGGATATGTCCCAGGCAGAAATATATCCGATAACCACCTGAGACTCCACCATATCACAGAACAGGCAGAGGGCGACCCAAGCGAAATGGCAATAGTCTCGTTAGATGCAGTAAAAGCCTTCGATTCTGTAAGGTGGCCTTGGTTGATGGCGGCGATGAAAGAATTTGGGATGGGACCAGGATACCTGCGGTGGGCGAAAATGGTTTATAGCTCTCCAACAGCTAGGGTCAAAATGGGAGCGATAATCTCAGGTAAATGGCAACTCGGCAGGGGCACGAGACAAGGCTGTCCCTGGTCCCTCATACTGTATATCCTCGCATTTGAACCACTAGCAATCTGTCTCAGACAGCAGTACGGAGGGGTAGGGGTCCACACGAAGGGGGGACCGCACCTGATATCATTGTACGCAGACGATATGCTGCTATACCTGTGCTTCCCAGAGGAAAACCTGCAGTATGTCCTGGAAGTGATGGAATGCTATGCGACCCTCTCGGGAATAGCAGTAACCCCAAAGAAGTCATGCATGTTCCCCCTGGGGAGGTATAGGGGAGTCCTGCAGGGGAACCTACCTACCTTACAGATACCCTGGCAGACCAGAACGTACAGATACCTGGGGATCAATGTGTACCACACGATCGCAGACGAATATATATATAATACGGAGAGGGCAGTGGAAGGCATCAAGAACAGCATGGGGTTCTGGGCGAAATTCCCCCAGGCTATGGTGGGTAGGGCGGCCCTGCTCAAGATGGTGGTCCTACCCAGGCTATTACACTTCTTCACGAATATTCCATATTTGTCCCCCAAACGCTTCTTCATGAAACGCCAGAGCTTATGCAGGGCTTCATATGGCATAATACCAGAAACAGGATAGCTCTAGGTAAATTGCAGAACACGTATGATAGAGGGGGCATAAACCTGCCGAATTTTGAAATATACCACCTGGTGGGACAGCTACAATATGTAGCCAGATGGCTGTCCAAAGACGAGACAGCAGAAGCCAGACTGCTGAGGAGTGACTGTGACCCATTCTTCCTAAAATAACTGAAATGGCTACCTAAATTAGAGCTGCAGAGGTGAGCGAGATTGCTGGAACTAGTTTAGAAAACATTGCTCTAAGCGTGCCAAGCGGTGGGGAACCCGACTCCATACTCCCCGCAGGTGCCACTCGTGGCGCTATGCAGAGAAGATGAGCAATTGATGAAAGGGATCTGTAAATTCTGGGAACCGGTGGGCCTCGCGGCCCTAGGAGATATATGGCAAGAGGGGGAGGCACTAGACTTCCAGAAGATAATGGAAGAAACTGGAGTACACAAGGGTCAATACATAACGTATACTAGGATCATTAAACGAGAGGGAGAAACATGGCCCGAGGCAGTATTAGCCGAACAACCCGATACCGTCATTGAAACAATGTATGACATCTCGGACGGTGGGCACGAGATATCCCGAATCTACGAGCTATTGATGTCTAGAGTGGGTAAGGAGTTGCCTCAACTGAGGCGGGATTGGGAGGATGAGGCAGGAGAACCTATGCAGGATGGGCAATGGGAAAGAGCCCAGAGATGTTATAAGAAGGTGTCCAGGAATGCCAGGCTGCAGCAAATTCAGTTATGTCACCCCCAGTAGAATCGCCAGGTTCGGAAGCACAGCAGTACAGAAATGCCCCAAATGCGATGAGGTGGGCGCCGGGATGATTCACATGTTCTGGGCGTGCCCGGAGGTGGGAAAATTCGGGGAGGAAGTTAAACAACGCCTGGCCGAAAAGGAGATTAAGTTGGAGGTGGAATCAGTAGGGGCATGTATGTTGGGGGGGGTTCACCAGACCACGCAACTTAAAGCATATCAGTAAACTGAAAGATCTGGCCTACGTCTTGGCCAAACAAAGAATTGCCATGGGCTGGAAAGCAGCCCAAAGACCCAGATTCGAGGTGTGGTGGAATGATCTCTTGAAATGGGCAGACGCTGAGACGGCAGCATGGTATGAAGCAGTTAGCAGGGGAGGGGAGGAGGAGGCGAGACCCCTGATAGCGTGGAGACAAATGGTGGCTACGCTGTCGGGATTCGCCCATATCGAATCCAGTGAAAACGATACGTCTGAGATCGGCGAAGGGGATTAACCCAAGAGAAATGAAATCCGGGGCACTGAAGTAGGAGCTCGAGTTAAAGGGGAGGGAGGGGGGGGGGGCTGTAATGTGTAATATGTAAATGTAAGCTAAAAAGCTAGTAAATGAAAATGCCTAATGTGTTGGTTAAGTTGGGTGTGTTAAAAAATAATAAAAATTGTTTAAAAAAATAAAACTATGCGCCCAGTATTAGACTTAGGCCCTGCAAACACTTAGGTAAAGCCACAAAAATTCTGCATGCCAACGCTACAAGAAGTAATCCCCCTGCTAAAGCGGGGGGGGATTACATGGCAACACTGGATATGAAAGATGCCCATTTTCATATTTCAATGTTCCCAGCGCACAGAAAACTCTTGCGGTTCAAGGTAGCAAACCAGCACTACCAATTGAAGGTGCTACCCTTCGGAATAGCTTCAGCTCTAAGGGTGTTCACCAAGGTACTGGCGGTGGTGGTGGCGCATCTGCACAGGTAGGCAATCCCAGTGTACCCCTACCTGGACGACTGGCTGATCACAGGAGAAACATCCTATCTTTGCAATCAAAACATGTAAAGAACAATAAACCTTCTCTTCCAATTGGGTTTCTCAATAAACGAGAAAAAGTCAATTCTTGTACCAAACACAACTAAACAATTCCTACGAGCTGTCTTTGACACAAGAACAGGCTTGGCCTTTCCATCCCTGGAAAGAGTTCAAAACATGCTTCGGCAAATACCCCAATACCAAGCCGGTCTCCAGATAAGCGTACACAAAGCAATGCGTTTGCTATGCATGATGGCATCGTACATATAGCTATTTCCACACGCACGTCTGCACATGCGACCAATGCAGGAGTGGTTGTTGAAACAGTGGTCTCAGGCAAGCGGTCAGTGGGACGATCTAGTGGTTGTTTCGCCAACACTAGTTCAGAACCTACGCTGGTGGTCAAGTCAAAACCTGTTAAAAGGAAAACCCTTCCACGATCCGGAAGCGCAAGCGATTGTTATAATAGACGCGTCAATCTCCGGGTGGGGGGCTCATTATCTTCACCACACAGCACATGGTCTGTGGACTCACATCACGGCACAGAACCACATCAGCCTGTTGGAACTACTAGCAGTATTCAAACCACTTCAAGCATTTGAGGTGCAATTGTCAAACCAGTCGGTTCGAATTCTAACAGACAGAACCACTGCAATGTTCTATATCAACAAACAGGGGTGGCACACTCTCTCCAAATCTGTCCAAGTTGGCGCAGAAAATATGGAAATGGGCACTCAGATGAGGGATATCCCTATCCTCTCAGCACGTTCCAGGGGTACTCAACACTCTAGCAGACTCTCTGAACAGAGATCCCCTACCAGAGGAACACGGATGGCAACTAGAACCAAGTGTCGTAGACCACATCTTCTCTCAATGGGGTAACTCAACACTAGACTTGTTCGCTACAGGAGAAAACAAGGAATGCCCAGACTTCGCGTCCAGGTTCCCCCAGCCAGATCCAAGGAGAATGCCCTATGGATGAACTGGTCAGGGAAATTTGCTTACGCTTTTCTCCCAACCCATTAGTGCATCTTAACCATAACGTCCCTTTAACAATGTGGTGTTTTGTGAATTTTGTAGGTTTTTATGAGTGAAAATGTTTAATAATGTTACATCACTGTGTACAAATTATTAATAATTCCTCTTTTAACATATATGAAACGACTATATATCTCCTTTAACAAATGTTTTGAAGCGCATACTGATGTGTGTTGTTATCAGCAGCGCATGCTGGGGATGCAAATCATGGTTGAATTGCTTAGGGCATGAGGCTCGACCAAGACCCCAGCCCCACCAAACCCCCCTGTTATTCACTGCACCTACCCTGCATTCTAGTTCAGTGTCCACAATACCCTCATAATGTGACCAATGGCCAGTGCTCATGGCTTGCAGCTAGTCTCCACAATCCATGGGGCATGGGCTTCGACCATGCAGAATTCTCCAATAAGCAAATCAGAGTAGACAATTGTCCTTGCCGAGGGCCAGGCCCACTTCCCAGACACCAAAGTTATATCCCTATTTTTGTACTTGGGTTTTGACACATTTAAAAAAGTGAAGCACAGGACAGATTTGCAAAGGCATGCTTTCAGGTCCTTGCTGATGCTCCTTGTGCAAGTTTGCTGCAATCCCGTTCAGCACTTTGGGCTGCACCTGCAAGCAGAATTGTTTTCCCCATATAAACCAATAAGTAAATCACAGTAGGCATTTTTCCTTGCTGAGGCCCAGGCCCACTGCCCAGACACCAAAGTTATATCACTAGTTTTTGTACTTACATTCTGACACTTTGGAAAAGTAAAACACAAGGCAGATTTGCAAAAGCAGGCTTTCATGTCCTTGCACATGTTTGCTGCAATCCCGTCCAGTGCTTCAGCTGCAGCCACAAGCAGAATTTCTTTTCTCATTCAAACCTACCCCCATTTTGAAAAACTTTACCAGATAGCCAGTACCTGGTGGTCATGTCCACTTTAACCACATTGCCGGTCTCTCGTGGTCATGGCCAGTAGCCAGATTGTCTGGGTCATCTGGCCACTGGCCATGGCTACAGTCTATACGTCAGTCACCAAAGATATAGCACTATTTTTTGTAGCTACATTATGACACTTAAAAAAAAAAACAGACTTATTTGTGAAATCATGGTTTCAGGTCCTTGCCAATGCTCCTTGCACGAGTTTGCTGCAAATCCATTTTTTGAAAAGTATCAAAATGTATGTTGTTGTTATTATTTTGCATTTATATAGCGCCTTATATACCATTGGTATGGTCTGAAGGCGCTGGTAGGTTGAAGGCCCTTGGGAACCGAAGTTCAGATCAGTAGAGAGAGTCAAAGGTGCATGAGAGCACCAGGTATGTGTCCAGCTGGTGCGGTATTCGTGTAATAGCTGCTTCTTAGCGGTAGGTGTGGTGGTTGAGAGATCAGGAGTATGTGTTAGTTCTGGCAGGATTTATCCAGACCGAGTGTGGCTGCGTTAGGCCTGAGAACGCCTGGCTGGGGTGTGTGTAATCAGTGGTATTTTACTTAGAGTGATGTGGAGTATGCGGCGGATGTTGGTATGAGAACAGTTATACCGAATGGTGTCTTAGTATTTCTGTGTTCTAGTTGAGTGGTGGTGTAGAGGTGAGAGTAAGCGTGGTGGTGTGATATGATCGGTTGTATGCTCTTTCAAAACATTCTCTGCATTCTAGACCATACTATATAAGTCACGCAATTCTATGCGCTCCAGTCCGTTCCATGCACTCCTATCCACTCCATGCATCCCAATCGGTTCCACACACTCCGGTTCGAAGCACTCATGCGCTCCAGTCTGCTCCGCACGCTCCGGTCCGCCCCGCACGCTCCAGTCTGACCCACACATGCACTATGCATTCATCTGTTTTGCTCACTCGTCCCCTCTACACACTCACTCGTCCCCTCTACACACTCACTCGTCCCCTTCTACACTCGTGCCCTTCTACGCACTCGTCCCCTTCTGCGCACTCGTTGTCAATGAGTTCCCCCCTTCTCACCTGAGCCCGATCTTTGCTGGATTTCTTGGTTGATGCCTTCTTGCGGACGGATCGGGTCTTGAATAAGGCTGCACGAGTCTCTTCCGACTCCAGCATGCGTTCAAAGTTCCGGCATGCCACGATCCAGGAATCCGGGAAATGAAGAAAGTGCACTACTCAGCACTCAGCAGAGGAGAGGGACTAGGAATGGAGTTAGTAGGGACAGAATTAGGGAAGCAATACCGCAAGCTACAGAGCACACGTCTGGTCGCTACTTCGCAATAGCATTGAGATGCGCGGATCCGTGGGGGGCATGGTCTATTAATAGAACAAGCCACGTCCAACGTGTAGAGCGAGGAAGGTGTTTCACGCTGGAAAGCCATGTTGGGAGTACCAGGGAGTGCAAGCCCCGTTGAGACAAGGACCAGGAAGTCCAAAAGGGGCACGTTCTGTAGGTCATGACAGCATGCCTCCTCCGAAGACCCGTTCCTGCAGGTTTGCCCGGGTATATGAGGTGAAATTTTCTAAGCAGTCGAGGGGCCTTGAGATTAGAAAGTGGTTCCCAAGTTCTTTCACTAGGAGGATATCCCTTCCATTCAACCAGGTATTGAAGCTGACCCCGTTTATACCTGGAGTCGCATATTCGGGACACTTCATATTCCAGTTGGTTGTCGACCAGCAGAGGAGGGGGTCTGCAGGATTTCCGGGAGGATTGGATGTAGGGTTTTAATAAGGATGTGTGAAAAACTGGGTACATTTTCTTCCAGGATTCTGGTAGTTTGATCCGGTATGAGACTGGATTTATAATTTCCTTGATGGGGAAATGGACCATAGTACCGAGGGGCCAATTTGTTGGGCCGTAGATGTCGGGGTAGTAATTTCGAGGACAACTAAACTTGATCACCAATTGCATAAGAAGGCCCTGGTCTTCTTTTGGAATCCGCATACCTCTTAGTCTGTGTTCTGGCCTTCTCTAAATATTCCTTGGCCTCCTGGTGTACGCTGATGAGGGTTTCAATCCAGGAGTCGACAGTAGGTACCGGTGTGGGATGAGGGAGAACAGAGGGTAGAACCGATGGATGGAAACCTTGGCTACAATAAAAGGGACTGGTCTTAAGTGCTGAATGATAGGAATTGTTGTAGGCAAATTCAGCCACGGGTATCAGGAGCGACCAGTCATCCTGAACCTTGGTGGCGAAACATCGAAGATACTGTTCCAGGGTCTGATTAGCACGTTCTGTGGCCCTGTTGGTTTGGGGATGATAACCTGATGAGAGGGTGCGTTGGATTCACAAAATGCGACATATGTTTCCAGAATTGTGAGAGGTATTGAGGTCCTCGATCAGATATGTTATTTTGACTACCAATACCACAAGTTTGGATGTACTGCTGTACATCGGTCTTCATTCCAGGCCACCAAAACTGTCTTTGTATGAGGCGGAGGGTGTTGGATATGCCACAATGTCCGGAGTGAAGGGTATCATGACAGAGGTTTATTATTCTTTGTTGTAATTTCTGTGTGGGAATGACCAGTGCATTGTCCTTGAATAAATATCCTTCCTTGACTCTTAGATTCCATTGATTCTTCCTTGAAATATCCTTCCACAGATCAGAGGATTGGGTTTGCACTCGAATTTCTTCCAGGAGATTGACTGCTTGAGCTACAAAGATCGTGTGGGGAAACATCTTAGGATAGACCCTATCTTCAGTAGTCAGGGCGTCGAGATAAGGCGTCAGCAATCGGGTTTTGTGATCCGGGAACATGAGTGATGTGGAACTGGTACTGGCCAAAGAAGTAGGCCCAACGCGCCTGACGACTGTTCCTACACTCCAATGACTGTAGAATTTGAAGATTCCGATGGTCCGTGCAGACCTGAACTGGATGTCTAGCACCCAGAAGTAGATGTCCCTATTCAGTGAAGACTTGGCGGATGGCTAACAGTTCCTTTACCAGGACGGAGTAGTGTGTCTCACTGGGAGTCAGGGTTCGTGAAAGGTAAGCAATGGGGTGTTCCAGTTTATCCTCAAATTCCTGCTTCAACACCGCTCCTATGGCATAGTTAGAGGCATCCGTTTCCACTAGGAATGGTTGATTTATGTCAGGTTGGGCTAAGATGGGGGCTTGCGTAAACTCTGCCTTTAAACGTTGGAATGCCTTATATTGTGGTGTAGACCAGATAAAGGGGGTGTCTTTCTTCAAGAGAGCAACGATCGGCTGAACGATCTCGGAAGAGGTGGATATGAACTTCCGGTAGAAATTGGCAAGCCCCAGGAAGGATTGAACTTGTTTCATGGACGTGGGAGCGGGCCATGCCAATATGGCCTTTACCTTTGAAGGGTCCATACCAATTCCTTCTGGACTAAGGATGAATCCTAGGTAGTGAACAGAAGTAACGTAAAACAAGCATTTTTCGGGTTTGGCTAAAAGTTTGTGTTCACAGAGTCGTAATACTGCCTTTACATGTTCTTCATGCTTTAGAAGGTCCTTGGAAAAGATCAATATGTCGTGCAGCTAGACAATGACGAAGAGGAATAACATGTCAGAGAACACCCTATCCATGAAACGTTGAAAAACTGCGGGGGCATTAGCTAGTCCAAAGGGCATGACTAGATATTCATAGTGACCAAAGGGTGTTCTACAGGCTGTTTTCCATTCGTCTCCTTCCCGGACACGGATCAAATGGTAGGCACCCCGGAGATCCAACTTCGTGAATATTACCGCGCCTCTCACAGCTTCCAGGATATCCGAGATCAAGGGCAATGGGTACCGGTCTGTGAGGGTGCATTGATTTAAACCACGATAGTCGAGGCAAGGTCTGAGTTCCTTGGTGTCCTTCTTGGGAACAAAGAACAACAAAGCACCAGCTGGAGATTTTGAAGGTCTTATGGTGCCATTTTCAAGGTTGGTATCCAGGTATTCTTGGAGGGCCTTTTTCTCAGGTTCGGAAAGGATGAACATTCTGCCAAAGGGAATCACTGCTGAGGGATCTGTATCTATGGCGCAGTCTTCAGGTCTGTGAGGGGGTAAGGTCTGGACTATGGCAGTTGAAAATACATCAGCATATCCCTGATAAGCCTCAGGGACTTGTATGATATTGGAAACCATGAGTGGTGTTTGCTGGTCTCTTGGTGGTTATTTAGAGGTTGTCAAGGAGGGATCCAGGAATAGACATACAAAACTCTGAGCCTAGGAATAGTGATCCTGCTGTCCAATTGATATACGGATTGTGCTTCTGTAACCAGGGCATACCTAATACCATGGGGTAATGAGCTAACTTAATGATGTCAAATCTAATCCGCTCTTGGTGATGGTTTATAGAACGCTGGATCCCTTTAGTCTGCAGGCTTATGGGCCCTGAAGTGAGGGGTCTTCTGTCGATTGCTTCCACCGGCTGCATGGTGCTTCGTGTCTCATATGGAATGTGATGACTAACAACCCAATCTTGATCAATGAATATTCCCATAGCTCTGCAGTCTACCAAGGCCAAAATGGAATAGGTCTTATTCTTGGAGGGCGATAGGAAGGCCTGCAGTATCACCAAATTGTTTTGTCCAGGAAAGTTCAAGGATGGAATTGATGTGGAGCAAACCTCTCTCTCCCGAAGCTCTGCTCCATCTAGAATCGGGAGCTGGCATTTCCCAAACGCCGAGGAGGGGCTAGAGGACATTCCCTAACCAAGTGTTTATCTGAGGCACAATACATGCACAAACCTGTATGAATCCTTCTCATACTTTCTTGCGGGGATATAGGTCCACGGAAGGCTCCTATCTGGATGGGTTCTGGTTCAGTGACTGAGCCTGGGTTTGTGTCCGTCTTGGTGGTGCTCTCAAAGGACACTTTCGGAGGATTTCCTCTGGATTTCTTCTTCTCTGCCTTCCTTTCCTGGATACGAAAGTCTATTTGCATGGCAAGGTCCATTAGTGCCTGGAATTAGTTTGGGCGAGCCACTCTGGCCAACTCAGCCTTAATCTCCTCATTCAGTCCTCTCCTGAAAAGAGTAAAACTCGCCTCAGGGGACCAATCAGCTTCCTTGGCCAATTGCTTGAATCGGGTTACAAAGGTGAGCATATCCTGGGATCCCTGCTGAAAGTTTAACAGGCGTTCAAGGGCACTATAGACCTGCTCTGGGCGGTCAAACATGGTTTTAAGGGCCTGTATGAACCCATGATAGTCATCTAGGAGAGCATCACCAGAATTAACGAGGGGCGTAGCCCAGGTTAAGGCATTTCCTGAAAGGTGAGAAATTATGAAACCCACCTTAGCCCTGGGAGTCGAAAAGTTTTAGGGCTTAAAAGTGAAGTGGACCAAACATGAATCCAGGAATCCACAAAGGGTTTTTACCGACCCATCGTATTTGTCAACAATGCCGCCCAGCAACACACTTTCTTTTGTAGCAGAATCACAGGATAGAACTAATTGTTTGAGAGCAGCGTTTTCCGCCTTTAGATTCTGTACCTCGGTTGTTAGTTCGTGCATGCCAAGCATCAGGTCCTGAACGGCCGCTTCCATGTCCATATCGAGTTCGGTCGGATGGCGTCTCAAACTGACACGGAGTTCCCCCCTTCTCACCTGAGCCAGATCTTTGCTGGATTTCTTGGTTGATGCCTTCTTGCGGACGGATCGGGTCTTGAATAAGGCTGCACAAGTCTCTTCCGACTCCAGCGTGCGTTCAAAGTTCCAGGATGCCACGATCCAGCAATCCGGGAAATGAAGAAAGTGCACTACTCGGCACACAAGTCCAGGAAGTAAGAAAGAAAGGAGAGGGACTAGGAATGGAGTTAGTAGGGATGGAATCAGTGAAGCAATACCGCAAGCTACGGAGCAGACGTCTGGTCGCTACTTCGCAATAGCATTGAGATGCGCAGAGCCGCGGGGTACGTGGTCTATTAATAGAACACGTTACATCCAACGTGTAGAGCGAGGAAGGTGTTTCACGCTGGATGGCCATGTTGGGAGTACCAGGGAGTGCAAGCCCTGTAGACAAGGACCAGGAAGTCCAAAAGGGGCGTGTTCTGTAGGTCATGACACTCGTCCCCTTCTACGCACCCCTTTTTTCATATGCACTGTTTTGCTCATATGCACTCGTCTGCTCTATGTACTTGCCGGCCCTACACACTAGTCTGTTCTATGCAGCCCTCCATTCAGTACGTTCTTCTGGTCAGCTCATCCATCAGTTCCCCGCACTCATCTGTTCTATGCACTCATCAGCTGTGCGTGCATTCTGCACTCATCCGTTCTACATGATTATCTGTTATGCGCACTCATCCGGTCTATGTAACTCCTCCACTCTAGGCATTTGTCCGCTTTATCCCCTCGTACGCACCATACCTTCATCTGCTCTACGCATTCATCCACCCTACGCACTCGCCCGCTCCCCGCACTCGCCCGCTCCCCGCACTCGCCCGCTCCCCGCACTCACCCACTCCCCGCACTCACCCGCTCCCCGAACTCACCAGCTCTCCATGCGCATCCACCCTCCACGCGCATCCGCCCTCTGCACTCATCCGCCCTCCACGCGCATCCGCCCTCTGCATTCATCCGCCCTCTGCACTCATCCGCCCTCACGCCGTCGTCCGCTCCCCGCACTCATCTGCTCCCCGAACTCACCAGCTCTCCATGCGCATCCGCCCTCTGCACTCATCCGCCCTCTGCCCTCATCCGCCCTCTGCACTCATCCGCTCCCCACACTCATCCGCTCCCCGCGCAAATCTGGTCCCCAAGCATTCAACAGCAATATGTACCCATCAGTCTTATAAAGTCATTCGCTAATACGCAGTAATCCTGTTCTATCAGTTTGTCTGCTCTGTACACCCATCCGCTCTGTACACCCGGATTCATCCGCTCTGTACACCCATCCGCTCTGTACACCCATCCGCTCTGTACACCCATCCGCTCGCTCTATACACTCGGGCACTCTATACACTCGGGCACTCTATACACTCGGGCACTCTATACACTCAGGCGCTCTATGCATTTTTCTGCTCTACACACCCAACATGCTCATTCTGATCATCCATTCTATACACTCATCCAATTTAGATATTCATTCGATTTATACACTCATTCAAATTATATAGTCATCTGTTCTTCCACTTGTGCATTCCTCCACTCAGTGCATTCATCTGGTCCACCCAACCGCTCAACCTGATCATCCATTCTATACACTCATCAATTTAGATATTCATTCGATTTATACACTCATTCAAATTATATAGTCATCTGTTCTTCCACTTGTGCATTCCTCCACTCAGTGCATTCATCTGGTCCACCCAACCGCTCAACCTGATCATCCATTCTATACACTCATCAATTTAGATATTCATTCGATTTATACACTCATTCAAATTATATAGTCATCTGTTCTTCCACTCGTGCATTCTTCCACTCAGGGCATTCATCTGGTCTACACGCTTCATCTATTCTAACTATTTCACCCACGACATTCATTTCGTTCACTCCTCATGCATTAAGTCCATTTCAGGAGTTTGTCTCTTTACTGTTTCAGTACGATTTATTCTTATTAACCACTTAATTGTTTTGATCTTTTTTATTCGGTTAATTCTGATTGTCCTTTTAGTTTATTAGGGATTTACTAGCTGTCAATTTCTCGCATCAGTTAGTTTGTTGGATTGGTGTTGTTGAGATGCTGTTAATCAGTTTGTGTTAGTTTGGTATGGGTTGGTTTTAGAGGAAGAGCCAGATTTTCAGCAGTTTTCGGAAAGACGTTAAATCCTCAGTTAGGCGGATGTGGGGTGGGAGTGAGTTCCATAACGTGGGGGCCAAGGCTGAGAATGAAGATCCGCCTAATCTGACTGCGTTTGTTTTAGGTATGACTAGGAGGCCGGCTGAGCTTGATTTTAGGGTGCGTGGGGGTGATAGGGTTTTAGCTTGTCTTGAAGATATTGAGGTCTGGTTTTATGCAGTGCTCAATGGGAGATGCCTTATGTTTTGAAAGTCACCCTACGCGCTAAAGGAAGCCAGTGCAGCGTCTTAAGGGCTGGGGAGATGTGGTCTCTTGGGCCGAGCGCAAGTAGCATTTTGGCTGCCGCGTTTTGTGACCTTTGGAGGTTATTCAGTTGGTAGGCATGGATTCCGAGGTATGGGGGGTTTGCGTAGTCCAGTCTTGATATAACGATTGATTGGACCGCGGAGAGTCTGTTGGGAAAGGAGAGATATGGAAAGATGCGCCTAAGGGTTTTAAGGTGGTAGTGGCAGGACTTTGAGACGTTGTTGACTTGGCGCAAGAGAGTTAGGTCAGAGTCGAGGGTGCATCCAAGATTTTTCACTGAGTTGGAGGGGGTCGGTGAGTTGCCCATGGCGGATGGCCAGGGTAGTGGGTGCGGAAGAAGATGGGAGTTGCCACAAACCATGATTTCCGTTTTGGAGGGGTTTAACAAGAGGTGGCTTTGGGTCATCCAGAGTTCTATGTCAAGGAGGCAGGAGGCCAGGTCAGGTCGCGAGTTGGGTTTTGAGTTCAGGAGTTTTAAAATTAGTTGAGTGTCGTCGGTGTAGTTGTAACACAGGCTGTTGTGTGACTGGATTATTGGTGGGAGGGTGATCAAGTAGAGATTGAACAGGAGGGCGTATAGGCATGCTCCTTGTGGGACTCCCGTGTCGACCGGTCGGGCTTGGGAGGTATAGGTGGAGAGTATCGTTATTTGGTACCTGTCTTTGAGTAATGAAGCTATCCATTTAAGAGTGGTTCCACGAATTCCTAGGGAGTGGAGGCGGTCTAGGAGGATTGAGTGATTGATCGTGTCAAAAGCGGCGGATAGGTCAAGAAGGATTAGTGCGGCGCATCCCGCGGAGTCTGCTGTCATTTTAAGGTCATCCCAGATTGAGGTTAGGGTGGTTTCAGTTCCGTGACGGGCTCTGAAACCTGATTGTGCGGGGTCTAGGAGATTGTTGGCTTCGACAAAGGCATTTAGTTGGGAGTAGGCGGTTCGGTCAATGAATTTGTCAAGGAACCTGGTGTTTGAGATGGGGCGGTAGTTTTTGGGCTCGAGAGGGTCGAGGGAAGGTTTTTTAATCAGAGGTTTGACATCGACTGTTTTGAATGCGTCGGGAAAGATACCAGAGGAAAGGGAGGCATTTATGATGGATCTTGCGTGTTCTCCTGCGCAGGTGGAAGCAAACATTTCTTTGAGGGTTGTTGCTGGGCAAGGGTCTAGCGGAGAGCCAGATGGTTTGCGGGCAGATAGAAGTTTGAGAAATTGCTCCGGTGATATTGGGCTAAAGGATTCAAACGTTGGTTGCGTAGTGGTTGCAGCTGGTGGGCAGGTCGGTATGGGGGAGTACTGCCTGGTGGATGTAAGAGCGCCAGTTTGGTGGCTGGAGTATTTGTTCTTTCGAGAGCTGTGGTGTAAAAGTGGAGGGAGAGGGTCACACGGACTCTCCCACCCCCCCACAGCGGAGAGCAAGGTGCTGGATCGCGGGCCCATTCAGGCTCGCTGCAAGCTGGAAAGTTAACACCCCACGCGAGGCGCGACGCTGGTGGGACCTTGGGACCTGTGGTGCCGCGCAGCTTAAACAGCAGCTGCCAACAAATATAGCGACCCCGGCCGGGTCTGAGCGTTCCGAGCCACACCGCAGCAGCCACAGGAAACGGCATCCATGAACGCGTGGGGAAATGGGTGCAATCCGAAAATACGGTGCGACCCGCAATGGAGACGGATTGCCTATAATTGGGGAGTGCGGCCCTCCCTTCCCCCCTCCCGGCGGATCTCTGGCAGGCCCCGACTGCTGCCGCACTGTCACACAGACCCTCCCACCCCCCACAGCGGAGACCAAGGTGCTGTATTGCGGGCCCATCCAAGCTTGCTGCAAGCTGGAAAAGTGCATCCTACGCGAGGCGCGGTGCTGGTGAGACCTGTAGTGCCGCGCAGCTTAAACAGCAGCTGCCAACAAATATAGCGACCCCAGCCGGGACCGAGCCTTCCGAGCCACATCAGCAGCGGTACTGGGACAGAGCCCATATGCTGTCCCCCCTTAACACCCCCTCTGTGGCAGCCTGATAACTCCGGATCCCGCGACACCGGGGTACGTGTCCCATTCCACCCGCGACTGGCGGTGAAGGCTCAGCTGGATCCGAGAGCACATTTGAAAGTGCAGCGTAGCTTTGAAACTGACTGCCACACAACACGCGAGCACAGAAGTCGAGGCTCACGGTCACCGGAGGCCTGTAAATTGAATTCAACACGACTGACCAGGTGAGAGATGTTTCCCCTGCCCTCTCCTCGCCCACATCACTGGGGCCTCCACTGGCCAGGCTGCACACCCAGAGTAACCTGCCTGCGCATGCTTCCCTCATGAAGAAAAGTCTCAGACAGTTCGGAAATTTAACACATTTAACACAATAGAGCGGGGGGGAGAGCTCAACCAGCCCAGCGAGCGTTGCGCTTTGCTTGGCTGGGGCACTAACCCAGCCCCACTCACTTCTGAATCCTTCTTCGCTTCGGGGGGCTCAAAAGGAATAGGCGGATCAACGGGCATAGCAAGCAAGGCAAAACCTGCACTGGCCATCCCGGACTAAGAACAGCTGGTCCCAATCCATGCGCCCAACCGAAGTCTACTTTAGCCAAGTGCTGAACGAAACAGATGCTTTGAGACTGCCCCCAGTGCTCCCCCTCATCGGACTCAGAGAATAGGATTCTGACATGAGCACATAAACACAGAGCTGGGACCACATCGACCCTGACTTCCCCTGGCCGGGCACTTTAAAAGTATAAGTCTGTGGGTTCCCCCCCATTAGGGTACACCCCAAAGATATAAGCTGCTTAGCCAAGACAGGTCCCCAACTCAGATGCCGGGCACCAGAACCAAAAGTGCCCCGCCCAGAACGAAAGGTTCGCCAAGGAGACAAGATCACCAACTATCTAAATACTGGGGACAGACGAAGCAGCAAGACCAGACTCCCCAGGAAGCACAATCAGAACTATCTGAGCCACCCCGGGAAACGCTTCATAGAACCATGGATGTAGATAAAGAACTGTTGACTTGTCTGAAAGGTATGGAGGCCAGGATGACCACAGCATTTCAGGCTCAAATAGGCCAACTAAGGGAAGACATAAAAACCTCTCTGCAGGAAATCCGGAAAGAGGTAAACGAACTTGGTGACCGAGTTGACACAGTTGAAAACTGCCTCTCCGCCTTATCTGAAGAGTCCAAACAGTCCAGCCTCCTGCTGGACCAAATAGCCACTGCTACGAACAACCTGGAACTACAGGTGGAAGACCTTGAAAATAGGTCAAGACGTTCCTACATTCGGGTTAAGGGGCTACCCGAAACGATCCCTGATAGCGAACTCCTCGAGACACTCCAACTGGCCTTCAGTAACATATTACGAGATCCAGCATCAGAATCCATTGGATTCGATAGAATACACCGGGTTGGACCCAGGAGTGACCCTGGGGCCCGCCTATGGGATGTGCTGGTGGCTCTCGCCTCATTCACAACGAAAGAATGCATCCTGAAAGCTGCCAGGTCCAGCACTGGCCTGACAGTTAATGGCCCTGAGATTAAACTGTTCCAGGAGCTTGCCCTTTCTACGCTACACAAGCGCAGACTCATGCGCTCGGTGACAAAAACCTTACAGGGAAAACAAATCCCCTATCGATGGCCGTATCCTTTTGGCCTAATGTTCAATTGGGAGGGCAAACAGAGGCGAATAACTACATGTGAGGAGGGTCAGGCGTTATTACATTTGGAGGAAGCCCCGAACTCTCCGGATAGAGACAGGACACAACAGCTACACGATTCCGGGCCCAACCCGTGGGAATGGTCCAAGGCGCGCAGAGGCAGACCGAGAAATGAATCAAAATTAGATGGCCCACAAATGTGCCAGGACCATCAGAAACGCTAATAGTGCCATACGATAGCTGAGTACACATTCCGACTGAGATCTGTTGATCTATACGCTGCAACATATACAAGCATCTATAAGCAGTTGGTGCGGAGGCAGGCAATGCCAACCTATGGAATCCAACGTAAGACCTTACAACTTTGAGTTTCGCGCCCCTTGTGAATTGTTGTCCGAACTGACATCCCAAATAGTGGGGAGGATTCTAGGGAATCCGGGTTGTTGAGGACACAAGGAAGGGAGTGGGGAGGAAGGGAGGGAAGGAGGGAAGCGGGGGGGACAAGGAGGGGGTGGGGAAAGTTATCAGAGATTAACATAAGGAGACGTAGCGAGAGGCTCCGTAAAGGTCCTAATAGGGAAAAGAAAGGGGATATCAGTGCAACCTTATACAATGGTAAGGGCAAATATTCTCCTCTTAAATATACATGGCTGAATCAAATCTAGTCTCCCTGAATGTTCAGGGTTTGAACTCTCCAGTTAAACGTCGGGTTATCCTCGATAGGCTAGTAAAAACGCAGGCTGAGATAGGGATACTGCAAGAGACGCACCTCCTCTCGAAAGATGAAAAGCGCATGGCACATCGAGCATTTCCGCAGCAATACTTTCCCTCCAGTGGGGAGAAAAAGAGAGGGGGTGGCCATACTAATAGGGAGGGCTCTAGCCTTTCAAAAAACCCAACTTTGTAGAGATAAAGAGGGGTGTTATCTGGGTTTGAAAGGGTTGATTAAAGGTAGAATGTACACAATCCTGGCCTTATATGCCCCCAATGAACGCCAAGATGTGTTTATAACAAACTTACTGGGAAAACTGGGCAGCTGGTGTGAGGGACAATTAATAGTTGGAGGAGACTTCAACTGTGTCATGGACCCAGCCCTGGACAAAACACTCCCACCCACAAACGCAGATTAAAGAAATAGACCGGCACTGGGTCGGTTTTTTAGGGAAATGGGAGTCATTGAGACATGGCGATTTTTTCAAGGGGACACCAGGGAATATACCCACTACTCGGCAGTTCATCTGGGCTATTCAAGAATAGATATGATCCTTGTCTCTACCACGTTAATTCCACAAATAACTGGGGTGGAAATTGGGGTGGAATATGACTCAGACCATGCGCCAGTGATAGTGGGTGTAGCTTGGAGGGAGGGAGATCACAAAAATAAACCACCCTGGAAACTGAATTAAGTCCTACTGAGAGACATAGCACTCGGAGCACATATTGAGACCTCTATAAATAACTACTTTAAAGAAAATGACAATGGGGAAACAAGTTGGGGGACAATATGGGATGCAGGGAAGGCGGTGATCAGGGGTGAACTCATGTCACAAGCAGCTGCATACTACCGAGAAAGAGCAATAGTGACTCATCGGTTAGAAACAGAGGTGAAAAATGCGGAAATACAACATAAAACTTGCCGCTCAAGGAAATCCCTGCGAGCACTCCGGAAGATCAGAACACAGCTCGAGCATCATACTGCAGACCAGATGGCCCTGTCACTACTCCGCACAAAACAGACCTATTACATTCATGGGGGCAAAGCAAACCGATTTCTAGCGGCGAAACTGAGGAAGCGTAAAGCCCGCAACTACATAGTACAATTGGACAATGAACATGGGAAACCGCACACAGCAGAGCCAGACAAAATAAAAAATAATGAAACATTTCCATGAGACATTCCTGAGCACCGAAAAACTAGACCCCACACAGCAGATTGCCTATGTAAACTCTCTACCCCTTCCCCAAATAACAGAACAAGACAGAATTAGTCTTGGAAGTCTGATCTCGGTGCAAGAGGTCAGCGACGCCATCTCGGCCTTGCCAGCCAACAAAACTCCGGGCCCTGATGGTCTCAGCAACGGTTACTATAAAACCTTTCGTATCCAATTACTCGGCCCACTGACAAAGCTTTATAACACCATCAGAGAAGAAGGGAGAGTGACGTCAGACATGGAAAAGTCAACAACTATTCTGCCCTTGAAGCCCGGGAGGGATCCGCGCAACTGCGCAAGCTACCGCCCTATAACACTATTGAACACTGATGCAAAGATTTACGCGAAGATATTGGCTACCCGACTGATGAAAGTACTCCCTGATATAGTACATGACGATCAAGCAGGATTCATCACAGACCGTCACACACAGGACAATATCAGAAGGTCAATAGACGTTGTAGACGCTGGGCGAAGGACGCAACAAGAGTTCGCAATAGCCGCCTTGGACGCCTCCCGTGCATTTGACAGTATGGACTGGAACTATCCGTCTCTAATCCTGGAGCACTTTGGTTGTGGCCCGGTGTTCACCAAGATGGTCCTAGCCAACTATCAAACCCCATCGACAACCCTCATGATCAACGGCCAGAAAACGGAACCGATGGAAGTCAGAAGAGGCACGAGACAGGGGTATCCCCTGTCCCCGCTGATATTCGCAATGGCAATGGAACCGTGTGCCACGCGGTTCAGACTAGAAACCAACATCAAGGGCGTAACCCTAGGTTCCAAAACTCATAAACTCGCATTATATGCGGATGACATTATTCTCTACATGGGTGATCCAGGTAACACAATGCCCTGGGCAATGGCTAAATTAGAGGAATTCAGGCAAGTCTTGGGATTCTCCGTAAATTTCCCTAAATCAAAAGCAATGAACATCACAGCAAAGAGGGAAACGATAGCAAGGCTAGAGCAATCATACCCATTGACCTGGGCGAAAGACTCCCTTGACTACCTGGGAATACGACTAACCACGGAACCAAGTAAACTTTTCCAGGCGAACATCACTCCCTTATGGGAGCAATTACAAGAAGACATGCTCAAATGGGAATCCCAGGAACTATCGTGGTTTGCCCGCATCACGGCAGTAAAAATGACTATACTCCCACGCCTACTTTATGCGGTAAGCTCAATCCCTGTGTCCATCCCACCAACCAAGATGAAAGAGCTGCAGAAAGCAATCGTTAAATTCATATGGCAAGGCAAGAGGCCAAGGATCCAGAAGGGTATCCTAATGCGACCCCCGCTCTTGGGAGGCCTCGGAATACCAGACGTGGGCAGAAACATATTGGCAGCACATTTAGCCCCTATGCTGTGATGGGCCAAGGTCGAACATCATAAAGGATGGTGTAGAATAGAACAATCAGTCACGTCGATCCCTCTGATCTCACTCCTAGGTCTGAAAGCTAAACACAGTGCCCTCCTGGAATCCACAATGGGGTCCTTGCAGAGCTGGGACATAGCTAGGAAACAGAAACGTATCCCAACGGGTCTGGGTCCATATTCACCTATACTACATAACCCGGACTTTACCGCGGGCCTTCGAGGCAAACTCTAGGAGGGTTGGAATGAAGCGGGGACCCTGACTTTGGCTGAGATGTACAGAGATGGCTCCACACTGCAATTTACGGACTGCCAGCAGAAGTTTGGTATAGGAGAAAGGGAGCGATACAGGTACTTGCAAATCAGACATTGGATAACTCAACCCATGGTGAAAAGAGCGGGCACACGACCACTGTCCGGCTTGGAACTAACCTTACAGGAGGGCCATCCCAAAAAAGGGGTCAACAGACTCTATAAACTTCTTTCAAACTCCCAAACCTCAGATCGCCTCCTATATCAAGTGAACTGGGAAAGAGACTTGCAAGAATCCATAACGGAAGAAGAGTGGTGCAAAATATGGTCACGGGCGCATGGTACCTCCAGATGCACCTCGATTAAAGAATCTGCCTATAAAATGTGCTTTAGATGGTATATGCCCCCACACCGTTTACATAAGATCACCAAGACCTACTCGCCGTTCTGCTGGAGAAACTGTGGAGAGAGAGGGGACCTAATCCACATGTGGTGGTCATGCCCCAAGGCAACGGTCTATTGGAAGGAGATTCTGGGCCACATTAAAGATATTACAGGTGTGGACCTTCCGATGTCCCCGACAACTATCCTATTGGGTGTCCCGATTGAGGGCAAATATGCAATGTCCGGGGCGACCGCCACTCTCATTACTCATCTGCTAACGGCTGCAAGGATGACCTTAGCACAAAACTGGAAAAATGAGGAGGGTCCCATAGTGGCATGGTGGTGGGTCAAGATCTGGGGAGTGATGGCCATGGAGAAAATCTGTGCACTTACGGCTGGAAAATATCCAACATTTCTGGCGACCTGGTCCCCGTTCCACGAGTGTGTGAGCTATAGAGAGGCCCTCTTTTTTAAACCCCGGCTTCTCAGGAGTATACATGTCATATGAGGGATAACAGCACGGAGGAATGAACTCAGGACTAACCCTAAACGGAACTCTTTCATATTTTGTTCTCTGTAATGTATTATGGTATTTTGAAGTGTTAAAGCAGGGTGGGGGGAGGGAAGGGGAAGACAGAAGGGGAAAGTTGGGGAATTACAAAATGGTCAATGAAGAACTTTCAGAGGTTAAGATGCTTCGTCTATTCTTGGTTAACATCAGAAAGAGAGGGAGGTTGATTTAGAATGTTAATTTACTGTTTCTGAACTGTTTTGATATACTTGTAGGCCTCGGATCCAAAAATAAAGTGTTTTTAAAAAAAGTGGAGGGAGAGTGAGTCGCACAGTGATTGCGAGGGGGTTGGGGCGGTCGTGGTGCAAGCCGGTTTGGTGAATTCGGTATGATTTTGTGGAGTTCTTTGCTCAGGTTTTTGCAGTTTAGGATTCGGGAGTTGTAGTGGGCTTTTTTTGCTTTCTGGATTTCGGCCTTGTACTGATAAAGGTGTCGGGCCAAGGTGGCCCTGCTCTCCTGGGTTTTGTCTTTCTGCCATTTGCATTCTAGGTATTTATATAGTTGTTTAGTGGATTTCAACTCAGGAGTGAACCATTTAGGGAAGAGGCTACAGTGGGTTGATGGTTTGCAAGGGGGGTGTGAGCTGCATCAGAGATGCGTTGAGCCATGACTCAAAGGCGTCAGGGGTTAGTTGTTTACTGAGTTGGCAAGTAGGTGGTGGGGACTGGAGGAGCGCATCGGCTAGGTCCGGGACGATAATTAGTTTTTTCAAGCATTTGCATAGATTCGGAGGTTCAGATTAGAGTACGGGAAGGGGGCGGGTGAGCGAATGGTGAACGAGAGAATGAAGTGATCGGACCAGATGATAGGGGTGGGGGGGTTTAGATGAATCCGGGTGTTGGAGCTAAAGATGGCATCAAGAGTGTGTCCTTTATAGTGAGTCAGGCCATTTATGTGGGGTTGGAGGTTAATTGCGTCTAAACCGTCAACCAGAGAGTGTGTCATAGGGTTGGTGGGGATGTCGAGACATACGTTGAAGTCTCCAAGAAGGGTGAGGTTGGGATGGTTCAGTTGAAGGGTGGCAATTGAGTCGCAGAGGTTGTTTGCGAAATGTCTATCGTAGCCAGGGGGCCTGTAGATTATTAGGAAGCTGTGTGAGAGCGATGTGGAGAGGGATAGTTTAACGAGGAATGATTCGCAGGAAGGAATGGAAGGTTAATTGTCGATGATTGAGGAGTGGAAGAGAGACTTGTAGACAAATGCTATTCCCCCTCTGGCGAGACGGTTCATTGGGATGAGGGAGTAGTCAGGGGGGAAGGCTTCATTAGCGATTGGGGCGAAGTCGTCAGAGAAGCAAGTTTCGGTGATGAAGACCAGGTCTGGTTTGTCAGAGGCGAGGAGGTCATAGATGCAATGTCTGTTTTTTGCTACGGATCGGGGATTAAATAGGATGCAGTTCACATCGGCAGGCGCGGTTGGTCTCTGAGCTGGAGCAGAAGGGGGTGGTGGCGGAGAGAGTGGAAGCTGGAGAGGGAGAGGGGGAGGGTCGTTGATTATCGATGGGTATAGTGGGCGAGCAGAAGTATCGGCGGGCTTCGGGTGGGATTGGGTGGCTGCGTGTGTTAGGATGATCCGGTCTGGCTCGGGGGATTTGAAGGCGGGTTGTGGGCAGTTAGGAATTTTAGTTGCAGTTGATGAGAAATCGAGGGAGAGGGGTTTCAGGAAGGGTGAAGCCACGGGGGAAGGAGGTGTGTGGGGGGAATGAGGTGGTGGGTCGGGACAGGGGAGGCGAAGAGTGCTGAGAGATTGTGGGGCCCAGGTATGTTTCCTCTTTAGTTTCTTTGTTGCAATTGGAGTGTGAGAGAGGGTAGGGGGGTCAGTGGGGGAGAGGGATGCGGCTTCGGTTCTTGCTAGGGCTAGGCGTGCCGTTTTTAGGGAGGGGAAAGGGTGCGGTCGGGGG
Source organism: Ambystoma mexicanum (assembly GCF_040938575.1). NCBI lineage: Eukaryota > Metazoa > Chordata > Amphibia > Caudata > Ambystomatidae > Ambystoma > Ambystoma mexicanum. The sequence continues at coordinate 1,196,927,185 of NC_090927.1, read as the reverse complement.
GGGAAGGTGGCGGGCGTTTGAGGCGAAGGCAGCGGGTGGATGCATGCAGGGCGGGGTGTGCCAGGTATGCTAGTGAAGGGAGCAGGCATGGTTAACGTTGGGTGGTTGGTGGTGGGGTTCAGGGGAGGAGTGGTCTTAGGGTGGTTGGCTCGCCATCGTGCCCCTCTGGCTTGGTGTTTGGATAGAGGAATGGCAGGGAGTGCGAAGGACGGTGGGGTGATTTGGGAAGGGGGGGACGAGAGGGGAGGCAAATCGGGGAGTGGGGGGCGGTCCACGGTGGTCGTTTCCGCCAAACTTTGGGTTTGTGGGTGCACTCATGCTTGGTACGAGCTTTTAGGTGGATTTAGGAGGGCTTTCTAATTGTAGTTCTAAGTTCAGGCACACTTCCAAGTTCAAATTGCACAGAAATGATATTAGGCTATTAGGCACTATTAGGTACACTTCTAGGATCAACTGTACACAGAGATGAATATTAGGTCTATCTCTATATTCAATTTGTATAGAGGGGATATTGGATTATTAGGCACAGTTCTAGATTCTACATGACACAGATATACTATTAGGTATACTAATAGGATTAATTAGGATATTTAGGCACGTTTCTTAGCCTCAATGGTGTCGTGTACACTTCTAAATTGAACTAAGCGCAGAGAGGCTATTCTGGACACTAGTCAATTCAATTAGGGCACGCTAATAGGCGCACTTCTCAAAATTCAACTTTATACGGGGAGGGTATTGGGCATGAATCTAACTCAACCTCGCACAGATAGGCACACTTCTCTCAATTCAAATTTGTACAGGGAGGGTATTAGGCATGAATCTAACTCAGCTTTGCACAGAGAGGTTATTAGGGAGATTAGTCCATTCAACCCGGCACGGTATTAGATTATTATGATATTGCACAGAGGGGCTATTGGGCACACTTCTAAGTTGAGCTTTCACACAGAGGCTATTGGGCACATTTCTAAATACAACCTTTAGATGTACTTCTAAATTCAGCTTTTCACAACGTGTCTATTGGGCATACTTCTAAATTCAGCTTTCCACGGAGAGGCTATTGGGCACACTTCTACGTGCAACTTTCACAGAGAGGCTATTGGGCACATTTCTAAGTGCAACTTTCACAGAGAGGCTTTTGGGCACATTTCTAAATGCACAGAGAGGCTATTGGGCGCACTTCTAAATGCAACTTTCACATGTATAGAACAGAGTTTCCAAATGCAAGTATATTACAGATATAACGAGTTTACAGTAGTGTAGCTTTGTTAGATGAGTGGTTGGGTAGTATGGCGTGAAGTGATTGCTTCTGGCCCTGCCCTTCCCACACTTACTTGTTGTTGGCTTCTTGCTTCTCCTGCGGATACCTGCAGATAGAATCTGGAGCCATCTCTGTAGGAGCCGTCCTTTGCCTCGGGTCCTTAGCTGATGGGCTGGCGAGCAGAGGGCTGCCCTGGGAGGACTGGCAATGAGTGCAGATCTTCTTTTCAGGACCAATCATGGTGAGAGGTGGATGGAAGACCAGGAAGGGGAGGCCGGGAAGAAGGTGCAACACAGGGCCTGGGGGCACTTTGCTTACCAGAAATGGGGTTGCCTATGGGTGGTACAACTCACCTGCTCCTCGGATGGAAAAGGGGAGAAGATGCAACGAGCGGGTCGCTAGACCCAGTCACAGAGCTGAGAACAGCCAATCAAGGGTGGGGGGCAGGCTGGGAAGCGGGGGGGCGATGGAGGACCAGGAAGGGGAGGCCGGGGAGAAGGTGCAACACAGGGCCTGGGGGCCTGCAACACTATAGAAAATAGTCGTATAACTCAGCTCCCACTTGACATAATCCATTCAAGATTTGCACCCACATTCAGGGTTGGGTCTTTAATCTATCTGCAAACTTCTGTGCATATTCGTCAAATGGCACCAAAGTTATAAGCCATCTAAAAATGTTGAGATCCCCCTCTAATTTTGCCCCCTCTTGACAACATCACACCAAACTTTCAGATTGGAGTCTGAAACCTTTTTGCTAACTTACGTACAGATTCGTCAAACGGCACTAGATTTATAAGCATTTCAATTATGTTGGTACCCCCCTCTAAGTTTGCCCCCGCTTATCAAAACAGCACCTGTCTTTGCAGAACCATTCAGGGTTGGGTCTACTATCATCTTGCACATTTTCATGTAGTTACATTGAGTGGCACAAAAAAATAAGCCATCCAAAAACTGCTTATCACCGACACTATAATGCAGAAATATGCATGAATGCCCCCGAGCATCTGAGATGTTTGTGGACATCGCAGATGAAAAAGCCTGATTTTGGGCGTTTTATGTCCATACCCCATCCCATCCTCATCACCCCACTACTCCCCAGACATTGTATAATTAGTTTGACAAGTGTAATATTGTTTTGTTATATGTTTTAACCACGATGTTCGTGGACTACGGGTGTAGTCCATGAATCCAACATGGCGACGGTTTGAAAAGTTTTGAGGCCCCTCACTTTTTAATTGACCAATCAGTGAGTGCGTACGTTGTCCGTGAACATCACGCTGCTCTCTGATTGGTCCAGAGGTGTCCGTGGACTCAGAATCAGGAAATGAATCTGCAGACCAGACCCAAATATCACTAAATTCTTTTGACCTACTTTTTGGCCATTTAACAAAAGAACTACTGGGTGGATTTACACCAAATTTGCAAAAGCACGCTTTCAGGGTTAATCCGCTGTTCCTCACGCAGGTTTGGTGCAAATCCGTACAGCAGTTTGCGTTGTAGGCGCGGGCACATTTTTTTTTCTCCATTATGTCTATGAGGATTTAAAAAGTTTTGGGAACTCCCTATAACTTTGGCCCCCCTTAACAAAACCGCACCAAACTTTGCATAATCATTCAGAGGTGGCCATATGCTGCAAAGTTTGAGGATCAGTCAAACGATTAGGTATATGCTGCCTCACAAAACCTTGTTAAATGGACGTTATGGTTAAGTTGCACTAGCAAAAACCTATGAAATTCAATGGACTAACGTTGTTACATGGACGTTATGCTTACAGGTAAAACCGAAAACCCCTCGAAATTCAACATTTATGGTAAGCTAAGCAACCATAAATCATGGCACCAGTGTGCACTGCAAGGACTAACACCCCTGACATCAAAGATGCCATCACAAATCTCATTCATGACATCACTGATGACATCACATGTGCATTTACTTTTAATAGGAAGCCTCCACAAGGGATTGGTATTGTAATGGTGGCAGAAAACTATCAAAGATTATTGGAAGAACCATCATGAGATACGTAGGTAATAGAGGAATGCATTGCTATACACACCTTTGTATTACACACTTCTTCACTGTACATGAAGGGACTCGTGTGCAAACGTCGCCATTGTCTGCACTATGCCTCATGGAAGTTTAACCTTCAAAATCCTTCCATGTTACATAGTGAAATCATGAATGCATTCGTTTGACAGTGTTGGGTACTGTGAAACATGTAAAAAGTAGCTACCATTGCCTTTATAACTACATAATTGCATTACTGTACATAAACCATAAAGCCACCACAATGCATACAAACATGACCATATACAAGGGAATTAAAGTAAGCTAAAAAGGAGCAGTATTACCAGAAACTGTTCATAACATAACTCATTATCTTCATGCACAGAAACCAGTGCTGTGTTTTATGCTTTCCTCTTCCCCTATATGTATATGTATCACATGATGTGAGTGAATCGTAAGGAAAGTAGTGTAAGAACATATGGGAAGGGTGTGGTACACAAATATAGAACCTTTTGAATTGTTTGTTCCTCACTGTTTGTGAAGAAAAGCACCTGGCCTACTTATGGTAGTAAACAAAACGGAGGGAGCCACACATGTGATGTCATCAGTGATGTTATGAATGAGCTTTATGATGGCATCTTTGATGTCATGGGTGTTAGTCTTAGCAGTGCACAATGGTGGCATGAGTTAAGGTTGCTTAGCTTACCATAACTGTTGAATTTAGTTTTTTTTCCTCGGTTTTACCTGTAACCATAACATCCCTGTAACAACGTTTTTCCATTGAATTTCATAGGTTTTTGCTAGTGCACCTTAACCATAACGTCCCTTTAACAAGGTTTTGTGTTAGTGAATTTCATAGGTTTTTAGTAGGGCACTTTAAGCATAACGTTGCTTTACGGTAGTTTGTTCAGTAAAGAGAAAATGTTTTTAGTAACGTATATAGACTTCAACTAGTTGCCGTGTAATTGCACATATGCCAAGTATCCGTAGGACTCCATTAGTGTCTGCATCTTGAAATGCACTTTTAAGTAGTTGTGGAAGCACACATGTTTACGTTGCACACCTTGACCCATGCATAGGTCATGCAGTGTATGCTGATAACACCGCCCCTGTCACCAGCCCTACGTATTCATGCACTAGGCTACCGCGCGCACCAGCTTTGCAATTTTGCAGCCTTATTACAAACTGTCACCTGCCGGTTAGACAGTTGAAGAAAAGATGTAACTGCAAGTGGGACAGTTTGTAATGAGGCTGCAAAATTGCAAATCTGGTGCACCTTCCGCACGGACATACTAGAGCATGCAAAGGCAAGTAAGGAAACAGCAGAATATACAGAGTGCAAACATGCTTACTGGTGGTTGGGAAAGTACCGTATGTGCATGGGTTGCACAGAATAAATGGCTTTGTGGCATAGGAAAAGAAGCTGTGATTGGCGTTGTTGTGAACATTCTTGTATTCTTGTATTCCACAATGTATGTATATCCGCGAATGGTACCGCTAACAGTAATGGCGTACCATAAAGTGTTTGTACTGCATGTGATGACAACTAAAATTGAAGGGCAAATAAGCAGTGGGCCGGCTACCGCCTTTCAAAGAATGACGTTGGGTACTGTCATGTGCAGCATTTAACACATCCGCTGCAGGCAACAAGAGGGGCACTTCTGTAGGGCAGCAGAGCTGTAAAACAACCTTTGCAAAGCATATGCTGCGCTACAGACCCTTACCTGACAAAGGGCATTGTATTGTACATGTAGTGCAATGCGGCACTGTACACAGGGATGGTACGTGAAAGTGCATTGCAACCGTCTTTACAGGAGCATTACAATGCGTACTGCCTGCATAGGTGATGGCCACCCAATAATTCTGTCTCCCGGCATGCCCCCTATAATATCTAGGCAGGTGCTGCCCCTTCCGTACCTTACTTTTCCTGACTTTCCTTCTGTGCTATGTATAAGAACACGATAATAAATAAAGATCCACTGGGGAAGGAAAAAAGGTAAACAAAGAAAGCACCTTTCAGAGATGAACAACGGAATTGTCAATGAACGCATGCAGGGCGGGAGGCGTGGCATTGTGGAGAACACTGCAGTGCAGTCGGTTAGAAAGGAGTGCGCTGTACAAAGAGGTTTCTTTACGTGTTTCAGAGCATTTTGAACACAGTCACAGCCCAACACTTACTGCAAGAAAATATCAGTACTTGCAAGAAAGGCACCAAGGCAATGTAGCTGGGGTGTGCAGAAAATTAGATAGCTGGCACAGTAAGTTGAATGTTATAGGTAGGGAAAAGTATTTGTGCTGTGAAATGTCATAATGGCATGGGTCAAATGCACAAATACACTTCTTTGCAATGTACCGTGCTGTTTCCATTGACGGACCAAATAGAAAATGATGCTGCAACATCGGTAGCTGCATACTGCGATAGAAAATTATACAAGAGATCGGAAAGAACTGCATGAACTGGGTTAGTGCTTCCTTCATCGCAAACAGCACTGGAACTCATGTAACATGCTGTGCAATGTTCCCTGCATAGTGAGCAACAGTAATGTCAGCATGTTTGCGTATCACACACAAACCAAAATCAGGCACTTCATTGCACCTAGTCCATATCAGTACACATGTACATCATAGATTGGTAAATGAGTAGCGAGTGCACAGTGTTTTGCATTCACTTTCACTGAATGTATGTCGGCATACCCTGAAAAACGCACGCTGTGCCTCAAAAAACACACACCCATAACGGCACCCTCTGTATTTCTGTGAACAAATACACAGTGTACACCCCACACCCACAAACTTGATTGCCCAATCCTGTAGCCTCTGTAGGCCCATTTCTATGGGCGTCATCTGCAAAAGGGGCTTATGTACCACATGCCATCCTGCAACTATCGCAATATTTGCTGACTTTTCGTGCTGCACGTGCGCGGAATGCGGGACTAACTTTGAACCAGGAGAGCGCATGTGGTTGGGTGTGGTGGCTCTTAAAAGATCTGTTTTTGTTTAGTGTTTTTTTTTTTTTTTTTTTTTTTTTTAAGGTTCTTCCCTAGAAACACTTTCTTTGCGGTTTTCATATGTGAATGCCTGTTTTGAACTGCAGCTCACAATCTTATAGAAGAGTCTTCAGTGCTGTCTGTAGATTGTGCACAAACATTTCATTCCCACTGGCCAACAAAGACATGCCATTTCCCTTGAAAAGGTGTATGTATCGGGAACCAATGTTTTCATTCTCTCAGAAGTACATCCCAGCAGCACTCAAGAAGTCACACATGCTTCTGTTGATGAGACCCCTTCTGACCTCTGGCTGCGGACAGGAAGCATTGGAATAATGCCAAGCGATTCTCAGCAGTATACTTGAGAAAAGCACCTTGGGAGTAGGAAAAATGCACTGCACTGCGTTCATCAAAATCTTCAGTTGACTGAACACAAGGGAACAAGGCATAGAACTCAAAAAGAAGCCTCCAAAATGCACGATCACAACATGTACAGTTTCCAAAGAGGCCATGCGTCGACATTCTAGAAGCAGTCTGCCAAAACAGCCCTATTCCATACCACTCCCTCCAAACCTAAATTGGTAGACCAGTCTTCTTGGAGGGCGTACATGCACCGATCTCCCATAAAGTAATCACCCACGATGAAAACTGTGCACCTTGTCATGTTTGCCAGCCGCAGTACACAAAGTTCTGGAAAAGTGAATGCCTTCCTTTCCTGTGATGCACACCAAAGCACTTGATGGGTCAAAGGGCATAGTCCCCTCTCCATTGGCCAACATGGTGAGAAGGGCAAAATGTGGCACGTGCCTTTCCCCAATCACCGTAAGGGAGGCGCCCCGGTGAAGCAGGAGGACTTCTTCTCCCTAACGGTGCTCTTTTCTGTAACGTACACCCTGACTGCCTCGTTGGCCAAATGGCATAGTCCCATTTCTATTGGCCAGCATGCTCACAAATGCAGATTGTGGCACGTGCCTTTCTCCAAGTACCAGCAGGGCAGCACCCCAGTAAAGCCGAAGGAGTCCTTCGTATTGGTGCGTGTTCCTCTGATGCACACCCTGAGCAGCACATGATAGGGCAATCGCTACATACCCATTTCCATAGTCCAACATGGTGAGGAGCGTTGAATGTGCGAGTCCCCAAATACGTTGAGGGCCGGGCCTGAATGAAGCAGGAGTCCCTCTTCCTATTGTCGCACATCCAAAGCAACTCATTGGACAAACCCCACAGTTCAATTTTCAAGGCTGCCACCTGCAAAATCCCTGCATGTGACATTTGTGCTGTGTGCTGCCTTGGGGGAATAACTTCCATCCAGGGCAGGGGGTGTTCGTACTAAGGCGCGACTCTTAATAGAGTCTGTTTTTCTTTTTTTTTAGATACTTCTACAAAAACACCTTTTTTGTCTGTTTTCAGTAGCTTTTGAGTTTTCTTCTACGCACATTAGTTCAGTAAACTCTTCACCGCACACTGTAAATGAGCAAACAAAACTGCTTTGACAGTGGAGGACAACAAAATGCCATTTTCTTGGAAACACCCTGTATATTCACAAGTAATAGGGTCACTGTTGCAGAAGAACATTGCACGAGCGGACAAAAAAGTGTACATGCTTCTGTTGATGTTACACCTTCCTTTGTGTGGCTCAGCACAATATCCATGAGCAGTAGGCCATGCTCTTCGCGGTAATGTAGATGAGAGAAGGACCCTGGCGTTGGGAAAAAGCATCCTCATGACACCCTGCAACCTCCTCAGTCTAGGGAACAAACTTAAGGAGGAAGGCAGGTGTTAGGCAGAATTATATGCAGTACCCTTTGGGAACTCACAATCGACTTAGAGAGACCAGAGGTACTATTTATTTAACGACCACTTGTAAACAGCCCTCTACCAAAAACCTTTGTTTAACAATACACTATGTTTACAGGGTCACTTGCTTCCCCAAATCCTATTGTGGTTTTTCCTTTTTATATATGATTTATACTCATTATATTTCCATATACCACACCAATTTGTATCAAAAATAGTTATTTATTATTTTTTAACCATATTATTAATAAAAAACTTTTTTTATCTTTTCTGTTTTACAGTTGTAGAAATGTATCACACAATTTATAAACAACAAACATTTTCTCAATAATTTTCGATTTGACTATGCACATTCAATAACATGTAGTATTTCTTAATTTAACAATTATTTAAGAATAAAAATTTCATAGGAATCTGTTATTTGCTCTCCTCTCTCATAGAGAAGTACATCCCAGTCCATAAAACATTTTACTCTGTGTTCAAATCACCCATGCTTACTTTCATACTGCATTCATACCATACCCTTTGGGAACACCACACAAAATTAAGACTACAAGTGACAGTACAATTTCACCTTTGGTACAAGCCTGTACTACACAGTTAAAGTGGTAGCAGTAGCGGAGCACCCAGACTTATCTCAAGAGCAAGTTGGCACTATCAAATAGTTACACAAAGGACAGCAATTACTATGATTCAGGCAAACACTGACTCAAGGTTTCTAAGTAAAAGAATATATATTTATTTACTCAACAGTTGTATAACTTTTCACCATTATAAGCAAGTTAAAAATCACAATCATAAATACACCACACCACTTCCCTTAAATTCTAGACAAGTTAATCTCATAAAATGAAGTGGGAGCAAAATGGCACTGCAGTAATTTAAAAGGGAGGGAAAGACAAAGTTATTCGAAATTAAGTCAAACCAACAGGTAAGTACTCAGGGCCTTGAACAAGAGGAACTTCAGTGAGGAGAATAGCTAGAAAAGGCTTAGGGCAAAAGTCAATGGGTCAAAAGTCTTTTGCTCAAGATCACACAGTTCAGGGTAGTTTGCGGTAAAGTTTGTGGCACATATTCCGGACGAGGTTGGTTGATAGAAAAGTTAGTTCAAAGAGAAGAGATGGACAAGCCCTCGGATTGGAGAAAGATTTCAAACGCTTTCACCGCGGTTGAACGAAACGAGCAACCAGATTTGCACAGTACCGTAAAAAGGAGAGGGAGCTGTAGCTGAGGCGGACGTTCCTGGTAGTTCCTGCAGGCTCACGGTTCCTGAAGCGACTGTCTAACTGACAAGAAGTAGGAAGACTGGAGGGTCCTGCACTACCCAGGGAAGAAACTAACAGCAGAGCAAAGCAACAAATAAAAAGTGTGCTCCGTAAAACCTATTTGACCAGAGGAGGGGTCCTGGCTTGTAGTTTAGGCAAACTGGTTGGTCCCACCAGCTCAAGGGAAGAAGTTTCCTGGAGGATATTCACTGTTGTCGGATTCTGAAGATTCGGACCGGCAGCAGGGCTTCCCCGGGCGGTTCAGCCATTGTAGGGTTCCTCTTCTGTCAGCTCCTCTTTGGTGCTTTCGTTCCAGTGGCGTCTCTTCCTTTCCAATCCCAGAGACCTGCTTTTTCTGCAGTTTTCCCCCATTCATACAGCCTGGCTGTCAATCACATAGCATGGTGGCTGTCCTGGTAAGGATAGTCCCCCTCAGCCAATCAAACAGGAGTGCGACTTGGGTTACCAAGGGAACCCATGGCAGGGGTCCGAAGACCCCTGCCTCACATCCTGCCTACCTAGACTTTTAGGTGCCTTAAGGCAGGCTTCTGTGCAGAATCCTGCGAAAAGACATCGAACAAAGGAATCATCCCCGGTTTGGCGCGCAGAGAAAAACACGAGAAAGACTTTAACAAAAAGAAATGGCAAATAAACCCAGCCAGAGCCAAAATATAATGTATTTGGTCAAGCGGGTTTATGTTCGAAGCTAATGTAATAGCCTAAAACATTACCACGTTTATATAAGATAATCGCGGTAGAAAAGTTAGGGTAGTTACCACTGCCACCAGCCAAGTCTTGATGTAAAGAGAGCGAAACAAGGCTCCAAGAGAAAGACAAAGGGATAAGAATTAACCCTTTCCATTACTCCATGTAAAATGGGGTGTACTGAGTCTGTGGTTTAGAGTGATAAAGTAAAGTAAATGGCAACTTTACCTTTTCTGGGGGACAGTAATCAGCCCCAGAAAAATTGAGTCATTGGGAAGTCTAAAAGACAACCCTGTGTCACTGCACTGAAGGTGCTTTGTAACACACATTAAAAATATGAGGCCGTTGAGTAGGTTAGGCTCCAGTGCTCAAGATCACACAAAATGTAAAAACACACACAGCAAAACACATGTAAGAGTGGGAAAAAGGTTCACACTGTTACCAGGGGAAACAAATAAATACTAGAAATCCAGCAAAGCTGCTGAGGGACTCATTAGGTAAGGGAAATCAGCCATTTATGAGAATTCTCCCTAACAGCAGGTATCCCATATGTATGCCGCCGTAAGAAATTACGATAACATCTACTACTGGGAACGTGGCGAGGTCTTTGCAAAGTGCATGCATATCGACGAAATGGCACTCATACACAGCATGTGTCCACTCCTTCCAAACCAAAATTGCCTTCCAAGTTTCTTTGCAGAGCACAGTTGTGCACATCTATTGCAAAGGGTGCACCTACAGGCAACGCAATACGTTTCGCCATGTCAACCACCCTCAGTACGCACAGTATAATGTGTAACCGTTTCACCTCCCCTTCCTGTTAACCGCACCCACTCTGCTTGATTGGCTAATCCCCTCACTGCCATGGCAATTGGGCAAGGTGGTGTAAAGGGCAGATTTTGCCACGTGCACCTCCCAAAGTAGCGCGTGGGCCACACCCCTGTAGAACTGGAATAGTCCTCCTTCCCTTTGCACTATCTTCTCTGCAGCTGTACCTCATTAAGTTATACTAGTAAATAGGCACACACACATCCACCAATCGCATTAAAGGTGCCATCATCGAACACTGTCACTGCTGTGCAACACTTGAAATGTACTGTTACACATTCACAGTACAAATGTGCCATTCCAAAGCACGTCCACTACAATGTTCAATGAAAGTATGCACGATTTCTCCATCCGCATACATCCACATGGCCACCCAGAATGTGGCACGTGCCATCCTGAAAGTACTGCGTAATCCACTACCTTTTCATGATAATGAAGATTGGGGGGGGCTGTGGTGGGTGGTAAACCATATGAAAGTTGGCAGGGGGTTTGGGTTTAGTCTTCCAGCGTATGTGTGCATTTTTTTTAATTTATTTTTTTTTTTACAGCACTGCAAGCAAGTTTTTTCTTTATTTTCTTTTTGTATATGTTTCGGTTTGCCTGTCCTCACATTTTTTCAACATTCTGTTCAATGCTTCTTGCATAGTGCAAAAGAAAACAGCATTGCCAATGGTTTTCAAATAAATGCAATTTCTATGGAACCACTGCATGTTTTGCGACCTCATGATCTCATAGTGGGTGGAGAACATGCCAGCAGTCTGGATAAACAGATTTAGGCAAATCCGACCGCTGGCTGAGGACAAATTACACCGTAATAGGTGTGATGCATGAGAAAAGCACCTTGGCAGTAGGGAAAATATGCATCACTGTGGTCAGCAACCTCATCAGTAGATGGATTAATCGTTCACATGACATGTAACCGAAATGTGCACTTCCATAGTGCACCACCACACAGTCCACGTTCGTGACGGACACCACATATCTGCAAAGGCGAACCATCCTACCAAAACTGTAGTCACCCTGACGGACCCAGAAAGCGTCCACCCTTTCCAACCCAAAATTACCAGCAACACCTCTTTGCACGCAACACCTGTGCAGATGGTGCACAAATATATCACCGACGATGAGCACAGTTCGTCTCTCCATCTCCACCACCCTCACGACACAGTATTGTGATGAAATGGTAACGCCCCTTCCTATGAACCACGCCCTAAACTCCTAAGTGCCTATTTCCCACAATTCCATTTCCATTTCCACCCTGCTCATAATGGGAGGATGTGCACGTGCGCTTTCCCATCTACAGTGAGGGCCACGGCCCAATAAAGCTGTGCCAATACTTTTTCCCTTTGCACGGTCACTTTTTGCAGCACTCCCCAAATTGGTAGCTGTCACATTTCAAAACATGCATGCACCAATTGCATACAAAACCTCTGCACTGCATACTGTCATTTCTGTACACCACTGCTTTTTTACCATTCAACCCTCTCAGTACATGTTCTGTTTGTTTGCAAAGCCACTCCACCAGAAATGTCTGCTAAAGAATGCAGTATTGCAGCATCCACAAACATCCTAACACGCCCCCAGCACAACTTTAGGTATGCAGACATTTCAACTCTTTCTACACCCACCGCAACACTGCCCATCCAAGCAAGCGACCATGTGGGCACCCAACATTATCCACAAACGTTACATACGTAGCATCAGTTCTACCCATCTCCCCCAAACCATAAAACACCCATGCAGAAAAAATGTCACACTTACCAGAAGCCACAACCATAGTGCAGCCTGCACCACCCCTACGCACTACCGATCACACGGTATTGTGTCACTGCCAACCTATGCACACCACCTTCACAACATTGGGCCTACTTCAATAACTTTGCACACAGCAGAGTAACCAACCACATATAAGCTGCCCTTCAACCATACCCACTTCCATAGTCACATTACTTATGTACTGCACCCTGTGGCGACACTACCCAACTTCTCACTGCACCATCTCCTGCCACACACCAAATACTGTGGCATGTTCCAACTATCACCACAACCATAGAATGCACAATTCATGCTTTGCAACTCACTTGGTCTGCTGTAGCACATCGACGATGTGTCTCACACGCATTTCCAAAACATCACCACCATGTGCCGCATACACTGCCAAACCTGCAATGCTCCAGTGGGTCTGCTCCTTGCACACATTCCCGCCACCATAATTGAACAATACATGTCAGCATATCGCCAACTACCACTATGCACATATGCGCCACTGGCACAAGCATTGCACTCAGTGCCCACACAGCGTGACTTTTCTCTGCAGCAACCTCAACCACAGAGCACCCCCATGGAGGTATGCAGTAACAAATTGCAACAGTTACCATAATGCACAAACAAGACACACCCTCCTGTATCCCTGTACACTTTCAATAACATATTATGGAAGTACCCACTACCATTCACAAACTATTGTGCCACTGCCCACCTACCCACAATCTATGTACAACAGGGGCCTATAATGGCTGAAATGGGCTCCACACCCATTCCTTACATCTCACCACCCTCTAACTCATGCACATTGAAAAATGCATTACTGGCGTGCGTGCATTCAAGGCCTAGGCTCTTGCATGCATGGCCTACGGCCTTCGGCCATGCATCCAATAGTCTAGGCCTTGAACACACTCACGCCAACATAATGCCACCATGCATGTCTCCATGTCAGCTTCCGCGACAATGCACATAGACACCACTGCCACCAACACTTCTACCCAACCTATACACCACCAAGGTGCTACACAGCAGCAAATGCCAACAGTTAACATGATGACCACGTGGGCAGGTACCATTTTGCAAGAACGTACCACACGTAGTTAGCAGCACTTCATCCCCAATTCCCCCACACCATAAAACGCGCAATCACGAACATGGGTCACACCGTTCAACCTGTAGCTGTACCACTAACTCTACTCAAATCGGTCCGCTTTGTGGTGGTGGAGCATTATAACATTTTACAGTATTCATGAGTTTGTGCCTTAAAGTAAGAAAGTCTCTTGGGCGTTTAGCCACTCCCTTTATACCATCTAAGAAACTACAGAAGTAAGTCGCGGAATTACTGTGTACGAATATCTACCAGCGGTATAAATGAATTACCGTTTGATTTTGAAAATATCGCTGTCCTGAAGATGGCCCAAAATCTAAGAGTTAAAAAGGCACTAGGGATAGTGTCTAATGTATCAAAATAGGCCGGGACATGTTGACAATCTAAGATACCCATAGCAATACCCTCTGGGTTCTTTTACTTTGAAACCATGTGTTAATTAGGTTGTTTGAAACTATCTGCTGATTAAGTATCTGCGTTGTTTCACCCCCCCCCCTTTTTTTGTCTTTCTCATTTGTTGTGACCTGTTCTGTTTCGTATGGACACTCTTTAAGTCAAGACTTTATCTGTGTTAATCATGTCAAAACAATGTAGTCCAAATATGTGTCTTTGATACATTTTGATCTAATTTGTGATAATAAAACAGTTTTTTGCATAAGTTACGTTGGGCTTTACCACACTTTTCGTTTGTAATATGGATTATTGAAACCATATGCATTGAGTTCATAAGCATTACCACTCTAATTGCATGGTGACGTAAAGAGGGCTAATGAATTTCGCTGTTGCATGTATCTTGTTTCCCATAGGAAGAGCAGTTTTTGGGTGGCCTATAACTTTGGCGCTGGTCGACAAATCTGTGCAAAACCTTGCCAAAAAATTATAGACCCTACTCTTCTAGTGTTTGCAAACTGTCGTACACTTTCTTCCGACTCACTTCCTGATTCGGTGTCCGTGGACGGGTTTGGACCAATCAGGAAGCCACCTAATGTTCGCGGACATCGCTCAAAGGTGTTGATTGGTAAATTGAGGAACGTGAGATGCGTCAAAACCTTTGGAACAGGCGCCATGTTGGATTCGCGAACTGCGCCCCTAAGTCACAATACTACGTTACATTTGTCTTGTCTTAGAAATGATAGAATGTATGGGTGCAAGAGGGGGTAAGTATGGGGGTGAATATGTCCAGAAAAGGCAACAAAATCAAGTGTTTTTTATTCACTGATGGAAAAATGTTCGAGGACATTCATGCATGTATGGATATGTATACATATACGCATTACAGGGATGGCAAAGAGCTTAGAACTTTGCACCCTTCGACGAATCCACAGGACATTTTGTGACATCAGTGTGTCAACCATGATGCAATTTGTGATTTCATCTTTGACATTGGGTGTTAGTCGGAGCAGTGCATGGCAGGGTTCCGAGTTATGGTTGAATAGCTTACCATATCTGGCAACTTTCTTTTTTTAAATTTTGCACCACAACCATAGCGTCCCTTTAACAACATTTGTATCTCTGAATATTAGGGGTGTATCGAACTTCGGCTTCGAGTAAGTATTCGGCTGAAGTGCAGTTGAAAATCAGGTATTCGGCTTCGGTTGAACACTTACTCGTATCTCGAATTGAAGCCGAAGTTACACCCCTAATTATGATCCGTTTTTGGGTGAAACGATTGTGAGAGTCACAACCCCACATGTCGCTCACAAACATCACAGGGCATGCACAACAGGGGGAGCGGCAGTAATGACTTTTCTCACATAAAAACAAACACTGTATGAGCATATATCGCATTTGTAGAGCGCAAACCTAGCTAGCTATCGAGAAAGCACTGGTGGGCAGGGATGGAGGAGGGGTGAAGCTGCAGTGGAAATTTACTTCCCAAGTCACACACCTGCAGAGGACAGCTAGCACAAAAGCGAGACCAGTGCTTCTTTCACACAAGGAGTTCTCAACTGGAGACGAGAGCACAACAGGCACGGCACAGACTGCAGCAGCGCAGGCTTCTCTCACACACACACCACACACACACCACACACACACACGATTCAGCCCAGGCTGCAGCAGTTCACTTTTGCCTTACATACCTACAGCTCTGGCAGTGCCATGTTTAAAGGTACAGGTCACCAAATCTCCCTGAGAAATTGCCGCTCTTCTTCACACGTGTGGCAGCCTCACACACATGTGGGAGCCACACCCATGCTGTGAGCACAGTAGCGCTCACGTGGCTAAGTCATGGATGATAACATGCTGTCTGGTCCACCGTGATGTCATTAATATGCGCATGTTTGTGCATTCCTTGCCTGTGAATACTGCTGGCTGAATGCGTGCCACCCCGGCAGAAGGAGGCAAGATAATAATAACAGTACTAATATAATGTGTGGTTTATTTAGTGCCTGTGCTCTTTGACAATGCTGTGAATAGCAGGTTGTATTGCCCAACTCAACGGTACTCCCTTTTCCATCCTCTTAGGGATGCCAGGACTGAGTAGGTACTGCCAGTTTTCAAACTGGTAATCTATGTTATATGTAATGTTGGCTGCTTGTATAGCGCTTTACAGCTGTGACAGGCCATTTCAAGGTACTGAGGACGAAGAGATGATATGTCAAAAATGCCTGTAGGGCTCTTCAGGTCTGCATCAGATCCTTAACCCACTAGGCTAAATAAAATGTTCCTGTCTAGCACACACGCTGATATGGTTATATTGAGGGCAGTTGGGGGACTTCCGTGGGAAACCCGTCCTATGTGCACAAGAGACAAGAAATGCGCAACACCACTCTGCGTGCCCCTCTGATCCACTTCACTCTCTCCTCGAATGTGAAAGCGCTCTGAAGTTGCCTGGAGGTGATGTTAAGCGCTGTACAAGAAACCTTGATGGATAAGAAAACCCAGCAGGAGTGTAATCTGTGCTTCTTTACTCGTGCTTTTTTTTCATGGCTCCGGCGCTTTTCCTTTTTCAGTATTTGATAACAGTTTATAAAGCGGGTGTTTGGATTACAGAGTGCTTTATTCTCTTGAGAGCTCTTCCCCACTGGAATGCTCTTATCCTGGTTGCCTGGAACAAAACCTGCTCTCTGGGCCTTTGAGAATATGCAGCTCCCCTTTCACCGTCAATGACACCTACTCTTACAAGCATCCCAGGGGGAGCCTGCTCTCTGCATTTCAAAGGCAGCCCAGCTCATGGCCGCATCCGAAATGTCAATGCAGATTAGCGCCCCGCCACACACCCACAGAGGGGCTTACTGGCCTTAATGGGTGCCTGTGTGAAAGGCGCTGAGCACCTTCCCCTGGACTGGCCGATTGTGCTCTTTGGAAAGGCTCACATCTCAGCCCCCCTTTAAAGACCAGATGGTTGTATTTAAAGAAGCCCTTGATCAGGCATGTGTGCTTGCAGGACACCTTTCAACAACCCCAATGCCTTTTCTTCACCTTATGGCGGCAAGGAGCCAACCTGCTTTTAGTTGTAGCCAAACTTTCCTTACTTGCAGTGATTTGGAACAACTTCGAAGTGACATCTTCTGTAGACAGCAAAGAAGAGAAAGGCAATAACGAAAGGATGTGCATATTTTAAAGTGCGTTTTCAATTTATAAAGTGTTTTTTGTGTCTACATAACTTTATTTATTAAAAAAGGCCACTATTCGGTTCCATATTCGGCCCCGGCCGAATACTTGTAGAACAATTCGGTATTCGGATTTGGCTGAATACTTAAATCTAGTATTTGGTACACCCCTACTGAATGACATATATATATATATATATATATATGTATATATATATATGTGTATATATATATATATATATATATATATATATATAATATACATAAACTTTGTTGAGGGGACGTTATGGTTAAGTTGCCCTACCAAAAACCTCTGCACTTCACTAATAAAATAATGCTAACACTAACATCCGGACCATGAAAGATGTCATCTCAAATGTCACTGATGACATCACTGATGACATCACATGTTTAGCCCCTTTGTTTTCGTTCCCTGCCATATATATATATATATATATACATGTACATTCAATAAATAAAACATTGTTAAAGGAATGTAATACTTCACAGTGAAGCCAAACACCACTGCATATTCCCCCATTATGGTAAGCTAAGCAACCATCTCTGACATCTGATGACATCACATGTCTGCCTCACTTATTTTGGTGCATTGAAAAATGTAGGCCTGGTGGTTTTATTCACTGACCATCACAATATGAAAATTGAAAAGGTCCTGCATAGCAAAACGTTACCCTTGTCGTGTGTTCTTAAAGTAGTTTCCGTAGGCTCTGGTCTCCGCTCATGATGCACATGCATGGGGCAATAGCAGGCCTCAAACACACAATTAATTTGGACCTAACACAGAGAGGTTCCAAGTCCAGCCACCTCATACCACGCACGCCATGCCAGTGCACTTCCATATGCGAAAATCCGAGATCTGCAGATAAACGGCAGCTTTCTGCATGCACCTTCAACCAATGTATCCATGAGTCTCCCAAAATCCAGATAATCTGTTTTCGAGCATGGAAAGCCATGGCTGTGTGATCTTCTGTCATGGAGAAGACCGTCTTACTAAAGTGCGCTGGTCGGAATACACCTACTGAACTTTATGGACCAATTCCTAGCTCCGCTCATTCTCATTTGGATGCGTCTCCACCCCTGAATCCCCGTTGGTGATATGCGCTGGCTGCAAACTACCGCCTTGTTTGCGGACATGTATAGGATCAGAGCGTGATGACTGTACATTAAAGTAATAGTCCCCCTTTTCCCCTTTAAGGTGGGCTCTGAAAATAACTGTTTTTTTTATTTTTGGCCAGATACCGTACAGACATCTGTTATTTTATTTATTTTTTTGTATTTTTGTCCTTGCTTTGCTCCTACAACCATTACAGAACCTTCTCTAAAGCAAGCCTTACATTCGAAAAGTACATTGCATTTCCCAAAGAAGATAGCGCAACACCATCTGCTTCAAAATAATCCGGATTGCTTGGAGCAATGTTATCGTGGCTGCAGAAAAACATACCAGCTCGTAGCATGAATGCACGCATGCCGCGATTGATGATACACCTCCCAATGCTTTGATCCGGACAGAAAACAGAATTGTTGTCCTATTTTACTCTATGGAGTAAAGCAGAAAAAACGACTCGTTGTTGGGAAGATGGTCATGAGTGCTTCAACCAACTGTGCCAAATCTGCCAACAAAGTACGTGAACTCACGTATCCCAAATGGCAAGCACCGTAATGCAAAATTACCACATGAGGAGTGGTCCTTGTACACATGTCTCTGCAAAATTGCAGAATTGCCGCAGCATTGTCATCAGTGTCTGCACTCCACACAACCTCCACTCCTTTGACATCGAAATGGTGTGCCACATGCCTACTCTCGGCATAGTGTTGTAAGCCATGCACAAAAATGTCTCCAAGCATCAAAACCCTGACTCTCTCCACCTCTGCCATCGTCAGTGTGCGCATCGTCTTTCGACACAAAAGAGTAATGTGAACATCTGATTGGCTGATGCCTACAGTCCCCTTTCAATGCAGGATTAGCTTTAGAAACCCGTATGTGACGCGCCCTACCTGCGGACAAGCGTTGCCTACGTGCGGCACGTAACTCTTACCCAGTCCTTCCACCCTTTCCACAGCGGTAACAAATCGAGTCCCTCATTGGACACAACTAAGCAGTTGCACAACCATCTACCAATCACATTAAACATCGCTAATTCTAACTCCGTCATCAACATTGCGCACTTCAAAATTACTGTCGATGATTCTGAATAGAAGTCGCATATCCTGCAAAGCACCTACTTCACAAGCTACTGTGCAAGTACTGTGAATTTCTACTTATAGCTCCATGCATGCACACGTGCATGAGTATAGAGTACAGGTATGTCTATTTTAATCAGAGAACATGTGCAGCCCTTATGATTTAATTTAGACAAAATAATGCCGCTAAATGTGCATAGGCAATACATACGAACGCTCTGCCTTTTAAGTGCAGGATGTCCGATTTCTCATTGACAAACCACACGACTACTTACTGTCTTCCGCATAACCTGTACATACGTTGCAAGCATGCTTATTTAGGGCAGAACTCAATTGTGTATGTGGAAATGTCGGACTTGTGTACTGTGTAGGGCCTACAGTAATGCTACTTTCAATGTAATCGTATGAGAAAAGTAAGCACTCCTGATTGCTGTGGTGACATCTCCCTCTGAGGGTCTCCCGATTTGTCGGCATCGTGCTTTTAGTTTGCAAGTAGATCATTTTTCCCCATCTACTACTGTGCCCTATCGCTTACAACCCTCTCTCCTATGCATAGTGCACCTTGTAAAAAACAAGGCATTTCCATAACCTTAAAATTGTTAGCAGTTTTGAAGGACTTTCAAGTACCATATTGCAAATACCCTGTAAACACTGCACAGAGTGAAGTGAAGTCCACACAAGCACTGGGTTGAAATATGAAAGTAAAATGCTCTGACGAAAGAAGCGCAATTAATGTGTGCAGTATCATCACTGCTGTAAACACACAAAGTAATTGATTTTGTTTTTTCAATCGCAGTGAAGACTACTCTCCTGAAAATCAACAGCATCTACATTGCAGACGACATATCCGAAGAAACCTGGTCATCTTGCAAAAAAAAGTAATCACAGTACTACCTTTATATTGTAACTACTCCTCAAAGAGGCTGCGTGGGTTATTTGGTTATTTTGGGCATCAAAACAAACATTGATTTCTAAACCATTCTACCTACAAATATACATTTATTGAACAAAGAATAACAGGCAGAATGGCTGACAAATCCCTGTGTGTTTGGAACTCAAATAACATACGTAATCCTTAGAAGGTTAGATTTAGAAAAGAAGTTGCTGTTGCAAGCTTATGGCATTTCGTTTATTAATAATGGTTCTCGTTACAAGTAGCCCACTTTGTACTCTGATCTGAAGCACATTGTAGTAGTATACAAACAGTAAAGTAGCCTTACCAAATCATTGCAAGAGTTCAATGCACAATGACACACCATGACAAAGAGCTTCCCCACCACACTCATGCACACATGCACGCAGACATTGGACAACAGACCAAAGAATACCTTTTTTTTCAACAGACACCAAAGAATGCCTACCAAAAAAACAACTCCGTAGAAAGGAACGCAGAAGTAGAGCAAATAAAAATAAAAGAGCCCAATGTAAGCATCCACCTGTTGTAGAGTTTGTAGAGAATCTTGGAACAAACCAGCTAATGCAGTTGGTTAGCAAAACAAAGGAAGTCTCAACTACCGAAACTTTACCTCCTCCATCAAAATGTGTCACAAAACACAAAAATGTTGGCAAAAAAATGGCTACCAGTACAGCTAACAATGCTCCTAATAATCCTGATAGTGTCACAAGTACCCATAGTAACAAAGATATTTTATCAAAAATGTTTTGTCACAGAGTCCTTCAGAATCTTCTAAGAAGAGGATCGAAATTATCCTCACCCCTTAAAACCTACCGTAGAAAGTTAATCCTACAAGCTCTCATGGACAGTGCAATCCTTCTCAAAAGGAAGTTGTTTATATTAGTGTTAAATAGGATGAAAGCACTAACAAAACTAAGTACCAAACTACAAAAGAAACTCGGCAATAAACGGAATGTGAAGAAAAATAATTCCTTACATGTTTGTGGTTGTGAATGGAGTCACACAACAACCACAGAACCATATTTTAATGAAGAAGCATACAAACAAAATCAAACAAACACATTTGCCATCCATAGCAGTGGACAAGGGTATAAGAAAATCAATACTACCATTATGGAACAAGAAACACTGCTTACAAAACTATCCCCTGAAAGCTCAGAATTACCTCTCGATTCAGCAGAACCACACCGTCCAGTATGCAAATGGCCGTGCACATCAATGTGTGCCATTCCAAACAGAGCTTTCAAATCTTTACGTCAGTTCCTCAATCAATATGTAAAAGGTAAAGACAAAAGTAAAATGATAGTGCTGCAAAATATGGATATTTGTCCAGTCCAGAAATACACAGGACTAAAAGGACATTCTTTAGCCTGCATTTCTGGGCCTATTTGCAAAAGTGCCTTCCATGATATCAAAAGAATATCAATACATCATTCCAATGTAAGAAATCTTGTGTATAAAATATACTATGGTATAAAATATACTATGCAAAAAGTCCAGCTTCAGATTTAGGCAATTTATATACCACTCTTCTGCATGGTACACCCAAATACTTACAAGAAGAAATTGACTGTATTCAGAAAAAGTATTTTGGAAGTGAGAGCCACTTACAAAATGCAACAGTTTTAGAACATAGTAGCAACAATTCTGCACATAGCAACCTTCTATTACACACATACAGAAAAGAAATAGTAACATTTAAAAGGTCATCGGCTGAAGTACCAAACCATGTGTCTGTGTGTAGCCGCAGAACGGTTTACCAAAGGAACACAAAAAATGTGGACATAGCATACAAAATAGAAGACAATGAAGACTCTAAATTGTTTGAATTAGCTCTGTACCTTTTAGCTGAAAACAAATGTGAACTAACTGAATGCCTAATATGTTGCAGTTACTGTACTACAAAATTAGACAACAACCATACTCCTTCACATGCTATTACAAATAATTTGGAATTGTTTCCATTACCAAAAATCCTGCAACAGCTTAATTTGTATGAGAGCATAATAATTCAAACAGTTCACCCATTTCAAGCAATTATACGCCTTCATGCAAAAACAGCAAAATTGCCTTCCTCTGAATTGGTGAAAGGCATTCGTGGCAAAGTAGTTTATTTGCCATTAGATCTAACGGAAAATGTACACACTCTAGGAGTGGAACGTTCAATAGAGCATTCTTTAATAGTCTTGGTAAATAGAGTACCAACAAAGGACAAACAAATTTGGCAACGGTTAGTGGACTTACACAAAGTTAGAGAAGCATTGCAATATCTAAAAGACAATAATGAATACTACAAGGAAATAAATATTGATGAAAGCTTAAGGGAACAACTGAAATAATTCAAGAGCCATCAGAAAGTGGACAATTCGAACTTCTGGATCCAGCTACAGTATCCATTCTTTTGGACCATTACACAATTCATCCATTGCATTCCAATGAAAGCATAGATGATGCACTAGAAACGTACCAAATGCGACAAACCAAACGGTCACCAATGAGTATTTGGGAAAAAAAGTATAGAAGCATGTGCTTTTCCACTTCTATTTCCTACTGGCAAAGGTGGAAGATACGATGATAGACCCACTCAGATTGGGGCATCAGAATACCGCTCATTATGAATGTATTCGCAAGATCCCAGATTTAGACAAAATGTGGAATACATATGCCACCTACTCTATGAAAGTGAATTAGCAACACTATGTTATGGAGTTGCACACATTCTTAAATCTGGAACCCACTTTCAAAATATGTCAGCTACGCAGTTAATAAAAAAAGTACAGGAAAAAGATGAGGTTTTACAATCAAGTATAACAAATTTGTTTGCAAACATGCGTGGTACAAAGGAATACTGGTTCAGACGGCACGGAGACGTGCGTTGCATGATCAGAAACCTTGGACCACCGACTTGGTTTGTTACGCTAAGTTGTGCAGAATATGCATGGGAAGATTTACATGAGTTCCTATGCATAGCAAACAGCAACAAAAACAACATAGATATATTAACACCTGGAGAACTTTGCTCTCTAAATCCAGTTAATGTCTCAATATATTTCCATCATCGTTTTATTGCCATGCTACACTTTATTTGTAATAAAACTGTTCCTCCCCTTGGAGAAGTACAGCACTTCTTTTGGAGAAAAGAATATCAAGCGAGAGGAGCACCACATATTCACATGCTGTTATGGATCAAAGGTGCACCGAAATTTGGGCACGACAGTGATAGCACGGTTTTGCAGTTTATCCAAAAATATGTCACATGTGAAATCCCTTCACAACAGACACATAGTGAGCTGCATGGGCAGATTATACAATTTCAAAGACACAAATGTGGCAAATATTGTCGCCGCAAATACAAAAACAAAGGTAAATACTACACCAAATGCCGCTTTGGTTTCCCTAGACCAGTTACAGAAACAGGTGAAGTAAACAACTTCATGTCTTCAGTTCGACATAGTGTTAAAGGTAAATCACCTAAGAACACGTATTGCATAAAAAGAAGGGAAGAATCAAAATATATCAATGATTACAATGCAATTATTGCCCTCTTATGGAATGCAAACATAGATGTGCAGTACATTGCAGACAATTCAACTGCTGTTGCACGATATGTTACAGCCTACTTAACAAAAGCAGAAAAAACAGAGCTTCAAGACCCCTCGGATGACCTAGCATCAGACAAAACATTATCACAGAAATTGTACAGCCTAGGCATAAAAATGCTCTCTCATAGAGAATGTGGGGCCTATGAAGCAGCAGATCGTTTAACCGGCACTGCTTTGTATGGAAAATCAGACAACATAGTATGGCTCAGTCTAGGTCCTGCAAAATCTAGAAAAAGAGTGCTAAAATCATATGAGGACATAGAAACAATTGCCAGAAA
Organism: Ambystoma mexicanum; assembly: GCF_040938575.1. Lineage (NCBI taxonomy): Eukaryota > Metazoa > Chordata > Amphibia > Caudata > Ambystomatidae > Ambystoma > Ambystoma mexicanum. The sequence continues at coordinate 1,196,902,917 of NC_090927.1, read as the reverse complement.
TTATCCCAACAGTCAAGACATTCTAAAGAACAATTTACTGGACACATACCATCCGAACAGGAGTAGCACTCTGGAAAGCATGTGTCTATACCACAAAGTTCAAAACTTTGCATACAAAAATAATGTAAAACCTGATGAAAACAAACGTAGATATAGAGTGAGCGATTGTGTAGGGAGCTTAGTGAAACTTACCAAACTAAGCTTAATCATGTAAAATTGTCATTAAAAACTCCTCAACAGAAAGAACTATATTACATGTCTCTGTTACAACTTTTCAAACCATGGAGAAAACAGGAAGACATACTAGATAACTATGACTGCTATGAAGATGCTTTCAAAGCAAATGAAAGCGCTATCACCGATGTGAACTTTACGCAGTAAAAAACAATGTTACACAATGAGCAGCAACAGGAAGAACTACTTCAGTCCCAACTAGATAAGGACTCTTCCAACAGTAGTCAACCTTCTGTAACAGGAAGTCAAGAACCACTAGGACAACCACTAATAGCAAATGAGGCTGAAGTAGCTATGGCAGAATTAGAAAACGCCATTTATCAGTACCAAGAAGATACAGAAGACTTAACTGTACAACAAGCAAAACTTAACAACGATCAGCGCACCATTTTTGAAAACGTAACAAAACAAATTGTACATGGTGTACAACACGAAAATAAAGAATGTACCTGACAAACCTATACTGCTGTACGTCAGTGGTGAAGCTGGATCGGGGAAAACATTCTTAATCAAAATCAGCAAGTTCCTTCAACAATTGACAAACAACAAACTGTCAGCTGTTGTAACGGCCCCACAGGTTTAGCTGCCTACAACATAGGCAGTGTCACTTTACACCAATTACTACTGCTTCCAGTAGAGCATCAAAATAAATTAGACTACTACAAACTTTCTGCAGAAGCTGCAATGGAATTACGCAGAGTATTGAAACAAATGAAAATGCTACTAATAGATGAAGTAAGCATGGTCTCCAACCTAATGTTGGCTTTGATTAATCTCAGATTGCAAGAAGTACTTAAAAATAACAACGAAGAACTCTTTGCAGGGAAACACATTATTGTTTTCGGAGATCTTCTACAGTTGACACCAGTGAAAGGTGAACCAATTTTTAAAACTTTAGGCCACAAACGCTGCCGTAAAACTGTTGGTAGCATAGGTAATGTTAACCTTTGGCAACATTTCCAATAGAGAGAATTAACTGAGAACATGCAGCAATCTGCAGATCTCACTTATGCTAACATCTTTAAAAGTATTAGAGTTGGTGTATTATCGCAAGAAACACAAATTGTATTGAACAACCGGCATATACATGCACTTTATGGCGATAATGCATGTGCAACTGATGTTATGGAACAAATAGCCCACAAAAATGTCAATTGTATGGCCTTAATGCCAACTCTTGCAAGCTATTTCAAATTCAATGAAACAATGTTAAAGAAATGCAACCAATAATAGAAATTAGCGCCACAGACAAACTAGACGTACATGGTATGACAGTACCCATGTGTGAGCAAGCCACAACAAGACTAAATAGTTTAGAAAATTCAATCTCCAACACTGCTGGTTTGGAAACAATATTGAAATTATCCTTAAATTGTAGACTAATGCTTAAACGTAACCTTGACGTAGAGTAATGGCTAGTTAATGGAGCACTGGGCACAGTTGTTGGCTTTCAATCATACCCACGTGATAGCAACATTCAGTTTGTAAATATTTGCTTTGATAAAGTTTCAGAAGTGAAAAGGATAGGGCGCTCAATTGCTCGATTCCTTCTCTTCAAAGACATGTATGTACGTAGAGAGTAATTTTCTCTAACTCTTGCATATGCAGTTACCATTCATAAATCCCAAGGTCTTACCCTAGACAAAGCATTGATAGATATAGGAAACAGTGTTTAAGGAAGGCATGAGCTACGTGGCATTACCACGCTTACGAACACATGACGGTCTATTGCTAATAAACTTTGATTCAAGTAAAGTCAAAGCTGATATTCCTTGCATTCTTGAATACAATAGATTGCGTTCACTGTACACCCCTCATCTGAAACAGTACCAGATAAAGTAAAACATGGTAAAAGAAAACTAAATGAAACAGAAATGCAACAGAATTCAACGGCAAATTCCGCAAAGAAAAGAAAAGAAGATAAAGTTTCATCACTTACCGCAAACATAGAACAACCTATTAGGGAATGTAAACCAGGGACGTCGGCAAAGAAGCAACAGAAAAAACGAAAAATGCACTCAGATACAGAACTTGCTGGGCCATTCAAATTTGCAAATGAAAGTGGGGTAAGTTGCTATGCAAATGTAGCAATCAATATTCTATTTCAATTGCCACAAATTGTTAATAATATTTACCTGCACAGTACAGACCAATTGTGTTTGCAAATGTTAGTGCTGCATAGAAATGCAACAAGCAATCCTGACAACACATACAGTGTTCATGGAGTTAGGCAACAATTGGACGACTGTGCTGGAATGGTGAGATTCACTATGAACTCACAAGAAGATCCACAAGAATGTCTAATGTACATAATATTAGTATTGGAAAACAAAAGCATACCTGTAAATGAAATCTTCCAAATTTCGTACATGTGGAAACATACATGCACTCTCTGTAGCAAAGTGATACAGGAAGAAATCCCAAATGAGCGATTTTTGTATGTTTCCATACCAAATTGTGAGAGCATTCCATTTCAGCAACCTGTACAAAATGCAAACCATGGCAGATTATGTACTATTTGCAATTCAGAAAATCGCTCCACTTTACTGATACAATCACATAGTTCCTACATAGTACTTATGCTTCTACGTTATAATGCAGATGGCACCAAAAACAACTGCAAACTGACTGGATTCACACACGGTCAAGTGTCACTTGGAAAGAAAACCTTTACAACAGTAGGTATAATATACCATGCAGGAGCTACAACCAATGCATGTCACTACACTGCATACATTAAAAAGAATTGTGGATGATTCGAATGTAATGATAGCACCATTACTCTAAAGCAGAGATTGCCAGCTAATCTAACAAATGCGTATTTAATGTTCTTAAAGCCAAAATGTACGAAATAATGTGTACTTCAAGATTGTCAACAAATTATGTGAAAGACTATAAACAGTTAGAATACACCCACAGGTATCGAACTACCCAAGAAGATGGAAGAATGACACAAATAAATGATTATCACACATCGTTGGAAACAAATGCACAGGTAGAATACGCCTACAGGTATCTAACTGTTGTTAAAAATCGGCAGGAAGGCAACAAACATAACATTGACCAGAAATATGAAGGAAACACGCAGAGGAAACAAGGAAGTAGTTAGTACCATACTAAACAAAGTTTTTTTTTTATCCGACAAGGAATTTTTTTCCCCAGGCCCAAGGATTAGAAAAGCAAACACAGAAACTGAGCGCAATGCACAGTACACTGGTTTGTAAACTAAATATGAGTGTAAAAAAAAAGGTAAACTGTCTGTTATGCAATGTAGTACATTTTCAAAAAATGCAAACACTAACACACCTTTTACTTTTATCACAGAAATGGAAAAAGGGATACTTCCGCCAAGTATGATAGCCACTTAAAAATTGTATGTGGATTCTGAACAAAGTAAGGAGTAAGTATATTGGCAGTCATTTTCTACACATGCAAATCTACACGTCTAATCTATGGTACTAATATGCTGCAGTGCCTGTAGGGTGGCCCTTGCATCTTTGGTGAGTAATGTACCACCTACGCCTTACGACCAAAGTACAAGGAGTATAGTTCCTATCCACAACCATCGCTGCATATCAATACCATGGTTCTTGTAAATTAGCTACTTATAAATGTACTTTTCGGACCATCGTCTGCAGCCATGAAGCTAAGACACTAGGGCGTCAACACAACTAGCGCATTACACCACACCCATATTGACTTGTAACTCCACTGCTTATGACCTCAGTCTTGGGTGCATGGCCTTTGGGCATGCAGTCAAGAGTCTGGGTCCTGGCCAGAAACACCACAGCATATCGCATACATTTGGCCATACTCCCAAAATGCTACGCCCTCCCCACAACCATCTTAATGATGTTGCATAGTACAAGTGTACCAATAGCTCTGGTATGGTGCAGTAGTTTGGTAGTTTGTAGCCACTGGCTACAGAGGCGAGTTTGAGGCCATAGCATTATGAATGTATGGTTATGCAGTATTTGAAATGCATAGTTACTTACAACTCCAGTGCTTGTTACTTAGCTCAAGTACTCTGCATCCTGGCCACTACTACTACTACACCATATGACATTCATTGTGGCATATAACTACACTACAAACAAATGTACTTTTGGGGGCATGGCCTTTGGCCATGCACCCATGATTGCAGCCCCTCCCCATAGCCGACACAGTGATGCACTACCACACCATATCGTACCCACTGTACCTTGTAAGTATACTACATATAACTGTACTGTTGGGTGCATGGCCTACGGCCATGCAATCATGACTGCAGACTCTCCCCACAGCCACCTGACTGATGTTCAATACTAGGGGTGTCTGTGTAGGTCTGAAATGCTGCACTGTTTGTGGGCAGGGCCTAAAAGTTTAGGTGTATTGCCATACATTTCAATATATGGTTGTGAAGTGGCTTATAACTCCAGTGCATAATTTCGGCCGACAGCCATGTATCCAAGACTCTAGGCCCTGGCCACAACCACCGTAGCATGTGACACCCATGGCGGCGTACTAAAGAATATAATAGCCGTAGGAAAAAGTACTGCAATCACGGCATGTTGTCAATTTTAATGTTTGCTGCCACTACGCGGGTCCTTACAACAGTTACAAGTCCCCTGTGCACTGGACGGACTGAAATAGTGCCCTTATTGGACCCCTCATTTTCTGTGCGTACAAGGTGTCCATAGGAAATACATCATAAAGAGATTATAACTGTTATTGGGTGCATGGCCTTAGGGATTTTGGGGTGGGGGGTATGCAAATGAGAATGAGCAGAGCAAGGGATTGGTCAGTAGAGTTTAGTGGGTGTGTTGTGTCAGGTGAGAGTTTGTCAGAAAGTCTTTTTCCTGAGAGAAGGACAGATAGCTATGGCTGTGTGTTTCAGAAAACAGATTGTCTGGAATTTGGGAGACTTTGTGGATACATTGGTTGAAGGTGCATACAGAAAGCTGTGGAGTAGCTGTAGATCTTGGATTCCCACATGTGGAAGTGCACTGGCATGGAGTGCGTGGAATGAAGTGGCTGGACTTGGTACCTCTCTGTGCTACTTTGGAGACAGAGCATCATCCAGACATAATGATAATTAATTGTGGAGGGAATAGTTTAGGACATGTGTCTGGAAGGTCTTTGCAATTTGCAATGAAAGAAGGACTTGGGAAGGTCATGGACATGTTTCCAAATTCTCAAGTAATTTTTTCTCGGATTGCACAGAGACAAATGTGGCTGCGTTGTTCTTCATTTGGTCCACAAATGGAGAAAGCGAGGCGCAATGTCAATAAGGCTGTTTGTGCCTTTCTAAGAGATGTTGGCATGTCTTCTTTTCACAATGAAAATATTACGTTTCGTAGCACACACATTTTTCGCAGAGATGGAGTCCACTTTGCTGCTGGCAATCTGATTTTTCTGAGAAATGTGCAAAATGCATTGCAACCTTTTTTTTGGAATTACAGCCATCCATTTTGCAGTAGGTGGTGACCATTTCAAGTTTTTCAGACACAAACAAACACCACTAAAAGGCTCTTTTCAGAGCCACCACTTCCTCCCAGAGAAAAGTGCAATGGTTATTATAGGGCAGCACCCCAAAATTTTAGATGTCCGCGAACTACCGGTCTTCTAAAAAATACACATGGCCCCTGCTCCATTTATTTGCCACTTCTATTTTTAAACTGTGAAAGGCAGCTCTGAAAAGAGCCTTTGTTTTTTGATTTTTGTTGTTTTATATTTTTTGTTGTTTTTTTATACACGACACACTAGGAGAGGAGGGGAAAGGAGGGTAAGGGGGGGACACCAACCACGGGCATAAGAAAGGGCGGGTGGAGAGAGGAAGATGTAGGGTGGGCCTTACCTAGGTAGTGGGTAGGTCTTCTTTTGCTCTGAAACCGTAGTCTCGAAAGCACTACAAAGTCTCTCCCCCCTGCAGAGTACTGTGTCACAGTACATACACACAACTGTGACCCTTGAAAGGTAAGGGTCATCAGCATTGCGAATGGCCTGTGAGGCAGCTGGAGGAATACGCTCTCCCACAGGAGTGTTCCTTGTGGTGACAGGATCGGAAACGGAGGATGTAGTAGAGGAAGTCAACCTACTACGCTCCTCGCAAGGTACAACCTTGCGAATGGCCCCACCGTGGAATGAACTTGGGTGTCGCTTCATAGTTGTCGTACCAAAGCTGTACGAACCAAGCCTCCCGCAACTGAGCACCATTTTGCACTTTTTGCAGGTGACTTTGTCCGCATGCGCCTTGGGCACGTTACCATGAATGGTAAATTACCGCCACACCCAAGAGTCACGGCGAGTGCTGGTAGTAGGAACTTCCACTACCTCATCCTCTTCATCCTCCTCTACATCCTCACTCCTGTTACCCTCTTCAGGCCCTTGAGGAGGTCATGGTGGTGGAGGGGTTGGGGGTGGTGCTGAGGCAGATGTAGCACCAGGTGGAAGCAGAGGATCCATGGTTGCCATCAGGTTTCTGAAAAATCAGTAAGATTGGCAGCCAAAGTACAGTGTTCTGTCAGGTAGCCAGAAACACCATGAGAATGAGCTCTGGCCTTTTATAGGGGTGCTGGTCCGCGCTTCGCGGACACCCGTGCTGTCCGCAGACAGATCGAACACCAAAAAAAGGCTCAAAGTCCCAAAAAGTATGTGGAAAGTCAGGATCATTGTCTGGGACATGTGCTATGGTGATTTATTATTATAAAATATTGTGGATTGTCTGAAAAGGTACTTTTAAATTGTTCGGGAACACGAACAGTGTCCGCAATCAGAACACACGCTTAGTGAGGGCGCCGTCACATGATGGCATCGCGAACATGTCCGCGAAGGGAACAGGTGTCCGCAGGACACCAAATGCAAGGGAACTGTTTTGCGCATGCGCGTTGGTGTTCTACGGACAGTGTTCGGGTCCTCAAAGTAATTCAAAGTGCGACACAAGTGTGCCGGACAGCTACGGACAGGCGCAGTGTTCGTAGGACTTATGGGTGTGGTGCGCATGTGCGTAGATAGTCTACTGACAGTGTTCGGATCCTGAAACTAATTAAAAGTGCGACATAAGTGAAACGAACAGTTACGGACAGGCGGTTGTTCTTAGAACAGTTTCAACTTGTCTACGAACAATACGGACAGACATAGTGTCCTTAGGACATCCCCATTTTGTTTATTTATGAACATCCCAGGACACTTGATGTGTTCTTAGAACAGTTTCAACCTGCCATACGAACAGTACGAACAGCTATCATGTCCTCAGGACATCGCCATTTTGTTTACTTATGTACATTTCAGGACACCCGTGTTGTTTGCGGACTCCAAAACGGACTTTTAAAAAACAAAAAAGCACAAAGGACTAAATTAACACACACAAGATTTATTTTTCATTATATTATATATATATATATGTACAATTTATGATAGAGAAGGGGAAGCAGAAACTGACATAATACACAGGAATTGGGGTTTTCAAGAGGGTGGACAGGATAAGATGAAGGGATGAAAGTCTCATCAAAACGTTTTTCTATGTGGGGAGGGTTTGGGGATAATTGACTGGGTTATGGAGAGGGGGGACAGGTACATGTTGCACAATGGTATCTAATTTTTTTCTTTTATATGGTCCTCCACAAAATCTTTCAAAAGGTGGAAATTTGTCATGAGCGTGTTCATTTTTTCTTCCATGCCCTGGAGAGTTTGTTCTAAAGTATCTTGTTGTTTATTGTTTTCAATGTTTGTATGGTCTGTTAAAAAAAAATATATATATATATTAAGTGCGCATAAAGTAATGCTTATTAATTTGGTTGTATAAAGAAGTGTCTACCATTAGTTTCACTATCTTCAGACATTTCACCATCTAGGAAATTCTCCCCAAGCCGTTCTAAAGTATTTGACATTTCTGTGAGGAAAAACAAATATATATTACTTTTATTGTATGTAATATAGACATTTTAGAAATATATAAGAAAAATAAGTTTACTTACTAGATTGTGTTAAGTTGTCTTCTCACGGTTTTATAGGTCTTCTGTTGATCCTAGTTGTGCAGTTTCTGTGAGGTAATTGTGTTAGAAGCATATCTTTCTTGTTTTGGTATATTCCATTTTAGTATATATGGTATTTAAATGGGTGGTTGATGTATTATATAGATTCTACTTCTTATTTATTACTACATATAATGTGTTTGTGTATTGGCTTTTCAACTTGTGCAGTGTTCATATGGCATGATATAACAATTTAAGATACCCCTGAGTTTTTGGGTAGTGTTGCTGTTGTCCGTGTCCGTCCGCGGACATTCGCACAGTCCGCAGACATCAAAATCTCTAGCTGGGGGTTCAGTATGTTCTATGTTACATATATATAAAGTCAGGGATATTGTGGTTAAGTTGCACTTCTAAAAACCTATGAAATTCAGTAAAAGAACTTTGTTAAACGGACGTTATGGTCAAGTTGCGCTACTCAAAACCTATCAAATTCAGTAAAAAAACGTTGTTAAAGGGACATTATGGTTCAAAGTAAAACCGAAAAACCCTTGAAATTCGCCAGTTATGGTAAACTAAGCAACCATAACTCGCGCCACCGTCCACTGCTAAGACGAACACCCAGGCCATCAAAGACAACATCACAAATGTCATTGATAACATACATGGGTGGTGGAGCGGGTGGCTTTAGCTGTGGGAATTGGCTGCCTGTCCCTAAATACATAATTCAATGTAGGGCCAATAAAGATGAGGTATCATTGGAGACATGGAGGCAGTCTTTTCCCCTCAAAACAGGTTTGCTATAAGCTGGATTGGATTATGGGCAGAATTCCAGAGGAAAAAGGCTCAACTGGAAGGTTGTTTTTTTTGTGTTGCTGCTTTGCTTAACGCACTCAAGCTGCCCTGCCTGGATATTGTTATGGTTCTGAAGTACTGGATAAAAACACAACGCATTTTTGGTTCGTATGTGAATGAGGATCATTGACCTGTAGCCTCTGCTCCTTTTCCTTGCTTGGCTTGTCATGCAGGGGCCAATACTCTGAAACATTTATTTGTGTGGGTTGGGAGCAGTGCACAAAGGCACAATCTGTTTAGATGAGCAATTTTCTTAGTCTGCTCTGGAGATACCTTGCTTGCTTGTGTGTGTGCATGCCAAATAATCTGTTTTTTCATGGTAGCCGCTCTGGAGGGTCTACAATCATGTTTAAGCTTTTGACAGATATAGACGATTGTTGTTTCGCCATAAATTAATAAGTGTAATTCAAACATGGTCCCATGCTCTCTGTGCATAGATACACTGTACCTCAGTAACACCCAATTGTTGACTCATAATAAGGCGAAATTGGTTGTCTGGGAAACTGTTTAGAGAAGTGGCTGGTACTTCGTAGCTTGTCTGTCTTTGTGGACGGGACCAGACAGAAGAAATTGCTTGCCATCTTTCTTCGATAAATGATTTGGTTAAGCTTATCAACATACAGGGCCTCATCACGAGTTGGGAGGTAGCCCTTAAATGCGGCAGTAATGGTATCACAGCTGCATTTAAGGTCTGGCCCTATCATGAGTCTGGCTTATTTACTCCCAGCTATGAGCTGGGGGTAAATTCGCAAAAAAAATGCCCATTTTCGTCACAATTACCATGCGGTCATAACAGGGAAGGGGAATTAACAGTTAACGCCCAAGCCTTGATCCGGCGGCAATACCGGTGGGCGCTAACTCTGGGATACCGCCCAACTCGTGATCAGGCCCACAATTTTTAATTATATATACTCGGAAACATTACTAGTTTCAAAATCGCCAGATTCTGCAAATCTGAAAAAAGTTGAGTATTTTGGGGGTTGCTCCTCTGACTTTGGGGGCTATCTAGTCTGATCTGTAGAAGTATGTAAACCGTACTTTGCTTTGCATGTTTTACAACATTTGTAAGAATCCACACATTCTGGCCATGTTTTTAAGCATGAATATCGGAGCAAAAGCAAACTAACCAAAACTAATTTTTGTTTATGAATTCCTACCTTTGTCATCAACAGGGGCCATCCAATGAAATTTGATTTGAACAGGTTTCAGTTTAACACATTTTATAAAAAGACTATATTTCCTGCTTCTAATTTAAAATGCAATGTGGCATATCCGTTATGCCCAAATTTCCCTGAGACACGATTATGGTTTGCTGCTGTTTGTTTGTGTATTACCTTTTTATTGTACTGTTTGATAGTTAATTTGTCTAAAAAGTAAACATCTCCCTCTTTTTGTTCAGGCCCTCACTGCTTTATTGTTCCAATTCGGGACCACAACGGGAACATGTATGAAGGAGTCACTGCCATTGATATGTTGTACAAAGAAGGTAAATACTCGAAAGAGTTGAGTAGCTTCTACAAGGAAACCTTTACTGTTCAATGACATTTTTTTTTGCAGCCTGAATCTGTTTTAGATTCACTTGCAGTGCATACACTGCAATCTGCTGGTTGGTTCAGAATATTTTAATTTGTTTATTTCAAGTTTGAAAATATACACAGACGCATGCCATATTAGCAACTAGATAGTGTTATGCATACTAGCTTACTTTTTTAAAGTCATATCTAGGTGTTTTGTACTCTACCGACTGTGTTCAAATGTTAGGATTCTTACAAATGGCTGTTCAAGTGCAAGCTGTACATGTGGTCAATTGTTTGGATTATTACCTTTATTCTGAAAGTCAAATCTAGGTGTTTTTTTAATTGTACTGGCTGTGTTCAAATGTTACAATATTTACCTTTATTTTGAAAGTCGCATCCAAATACTTTCTGTAGACACTGCTGTCTTTTTATTTGTGAGGCTTTTCTACTGTTACTTTGAATGCCTATCCCCCTGATGCCTGACTTGCTGCTCACCTGAATTGTCTTCTCTGATCTGCTGCTAGGCTGCCACCCCCTTGCTAACATGGTTCTCTCGATCTCTCCTATCTATTTTAATTGCTACTCTATCACCTACCCTACCTCTCTCTCAAAGTTTGGAAGGAAAATGTTTACGAAAGCCCTCCTGGTCTCCAACCCAGGCCTGCCATTGCTGACACCAACATCAATGCTTCCTCCAGGCAGACTATTACTGACATCCTCTTTGTTGCCCCTTCTCCAGACCTATGGGTTCCTCATATGGTCTCTATTCTCTCCTTTCTCTTCCTCGCCCATTAATGGTGGAACCAGATGGGAAGTTCTCTTGGTATACTTCTCATCCTCTAGGTGTTTCATTAATGTCTATCTAAGTGGCACTGTCATGACCCAGGGCTCTCAGCCCAGCCTCCTCCTTCATGATAGGCGTCTTTGTCTCTCATGAATTTCCTTCTACTGCCATACCTCCTTCTTCCACCTCCACCCCCTGGTCTCTTCTCAACCAGTGATGGGTGTACCACACCTCTGTACCCCTCCTCGGAAAACCTTCAAAGGTGAAATCAGCTTCACTTAGCTACTCTCAGTGCTTGCTCTGCCAGTAAACATTCCTCTTACATCTGTCGCCTTCTTGAAGACTTTGACCTTGATGTTCTCACCCTGACTGAGATGTGGTTCAGTGCCAGCTCTGTCACTGCTCTTGACACTCTTCTACCTGAGGGCTTCAAGATTCTCTCCAAACCCAGGCCCAATCGAACTGGTTGCGGAGTGGTTTTGGTCTTCCCTGAATGGGTTCTTGCTAGCATCATACCTATTAAATCCTATTCCTCCTTTGAATCCCTCATCTACAGGCTTGGTATCTCTTCTACCTTGTTGCTTACCCTTGCCACCATCTACAGGCCTCATGGCACACTCTCCCTCTTCCTCTCTGAATGGGCTGACCTCACCTCCACTCTCACAATCTCTACCTCCAAGCTTCTCTTCCTTGATGATTTCAACATTCATCTTGATTCCTCTGAAGCGGCCACTGTACTCTTCTGCAACCTCTGTTATTCTCTTTCCCTCAACATTCTTCCCTCCGGTCCTACCCACGCAGCCGGATGCACCTTGGATGCACTCATCTCAACTGACATCGCTATCTCCAACTCCCTCACCACACCTTTCTCCCAGTCTGAACATTCCCTCCTCTCATCTTGAGCTCTTGGGCTCCCTGGCCAAGCCTCTGCACGCACTGCCAGTCTCCTTCTCTGTCATCCCCCCTCCAAGCCCGCTATTGACTCTTCCACTGACACAGCCATTTCTAACCTTCACCTCTCCATCTCCAACACCCTTGACACCCTTGTCCCTGTCATGAGGATCCATATGAAGCCTTCCTCCAAACGCAAGTGCAAAGTTGCCGAACGAAAGTGGCAGGCTTCAAATGCATCCTCTGACAAACTGGCCTGTCACCTGCTCCAAAGGCAATACCGTCTCTCCATCCGCTCCAAGAAGATGGCCCATATCCAAGCCTGCATCTCTGGAGCCTCCAACAATACGGCTGAACTCTTAAAAATCTGTAAGGCACTTGCCTATCCTACTGCAGTCTCCTCCCATCCCATACCTATCCGTACTGCACTGACCTCCCATTTCACTAACAAAACCTGGTACATCCTTCCCTCACTCTCATCGAACCCCTCCCCCCACTCCACCACTTACTCTGAGGTCTCCCTTGGCCCCCTCTCTCCCTCTCCTATACTCTCCTCCTTCTTGCCCACAACACTGAATGAGGTCTCTTGTTCGCTCTATGAAAGTCTCCTCCAAACAGGTACTCCCCTGCTTCTCCAGAACTATCAAGGACATTTCTGCTCTCGCTTCCGCCTTGTCTGATTTCTGTAACCATTCCTTTGCCACTGGCTCTTTCCCATTTTTTCTCCTTAAAAAGCTGTCTGCTAACTCCTCCTGCCTGGCTAATTACTGTCTTATCTTCACTGCCCCCTTCCTGGGCAAACTCTTGGAAAATGTGGTTATCTCCCAACTGACCCACCACACTGAATCTGTTGGCTGTCTCCGTGACCACTAATTTGGCTTTAGCGCATCCAGAGTCACGGAAACTGCTCTCCTGAACACCTGTGAAGACCTGCTCTCAAACATTGATTCTAGCTCTCCTTCTGTTCTCATCCTCCTTGATCTCTCCTCTGCCTTTGATACAGTCAACCATGCCACCCTGTTGAAACGGCTCCACAACACCGTTGATTTCTCGGACCTTGCACTGGAATGGATGACCTGCTTCCTTTCTTCAAATTGATTTTTATTGAATTTCGTTGCACAACAGAGTAACTCAGGACTAGCAATCTGGAAAAATAAAACAAAACTGTTGATCACACAATTTCAACACGATAAAACCTAAGCTCATGCTAGTCACCCTTTAACTCCCTCCCTGCACATCCCCCCCGGCAAGAATATGATAAAGCATCTTGGCATGTATTGAGCACATGAACACCAAGCTGTCTGCTACCTTTTTAGCTACAACCATTCATGACCAAGCTGCCCTGCGGTATCCCTTGACTGTCCTACATGCTCCTCACAAGTGCTCTGTGAATTGCTTGTACCTGCTGGGTAGTATACTACTCCAGCCTCAAGCGCTACCTTTTCCTGGCCTCTCCGCTCTGTAATACAAGAACGGAAGCCATTCCATAGCTATGTGCGCATGGAATACCATGATCTCTGCTGTGAGGCTTTTCATCTCGTAAATTTCATAGGCTTTGTCGAACCACTCTGTCTTCATGGGGAGGCTACGCTGTTTCCATTGCTGCATTAAGCACACCTGTCCTGCCAACACCAAGTTCTGTGGCATGTGAGGTAGTAGTGGATAGTCCTCTGTTCCCTGGTCTATTTAAAATAGCAGCAACAATGGTGACATCTCCTCTATGGCATGCACCCAGCCCAGAACCAACTTCCAATAAATGTGTGCCTTAGGGCATCCCCAACATTGATGGCAGTAATTCCTCACGGCGGCAGAGCCCCTCCAACAATTAGGGCTAACCCCTATGTACATTCATGTACCTAAGCATGATGTCTTGTAACAGCGCCACAATGCCTTTGGGCTGCTGTGCACTTTATAAATGTTAATAAATAATAATAATAATAAGAGGGGGACATACCATAGACTTTCTTCAGTGACCACCACCTCGCCCACCGCCAAGGAGAAAATATCCCCCAGCTGCAACAGTTAAGGATAGAAGCAGAAAAGCTTTTACTAAAGGCCGCCATAGAGTGGGTACCACCTCTAAAACGTGGGTAGGGATGCTTTACCAACTTTTTTCTAGTAAAGAAGAAAAACGGCCAGTGGCACCCGATACTAGATTTATGGACCTTCAACAAATTGGTTTGTCATCTAAAATTCAAAATGTTCCTTCCAACTTGTCCTTCCATGGCTCAAGAAGAGTAATTTCCTTGCTACCCTACACTTGCAGGACGCCTACTTCCATGTACCCATCCATCCATCCATCCCACAGACAGTACCTCCGGTTCACTGTCAGCGACCAATATTTCCAGTTCAAGGTACTTCCTTTTGGGCTAAAGTCCACACCAAGAGAGTTTATGAAATGCCTGGCCTCAGTGGCCGCTCACCTCAGGCACTCTAGAGTACAGGTTTTTCCATACCTAGATTACTGGCTAGTGAAAGGAAGCTCCCTGGAAACTGCGTCAGAGGCAGTGGAAAACAAAACAACCCTACTCCAGGACCTTGGGTTTTCGATCAACGTGGAGAAATCGTCACCACTACCCACACAGACTTAGGAGCAGATCTGGACATTCGAATTCAGAGAGTTCGCCCCTCTCCGGACAGAGTGCCACAGTGCGAAACCTCATTGCATGGTTCAACGAGAGAGCAAGCTCCACTGTCAGACAATACAAGTCCCTCCTGGGCATGATGTCCTCCTGTATTTTCCTTGTACCAAATCGCAGACTGAAGATGAGACCGCTTCAGGAGGAGCTGGACAGCCAATGGGCTCAACACAGCGGATCATGGGAGGACATTGTGCAGCTCACGTCAAATTTCCACAAAGCCCATGAATGGTGGGCCAAACACTGTCATCTTCTACAAGGTTTACCCTTTCAGCAACCCACGTCCTCTCTACTCTTGAGAACAGACGCTTCACTCATGGGCCGGGGGGCCTATCTGGATTTGGGCAATTTACAAGCCAGCAGGGTTTGGTCATCGGCAGAAACCAGTCTACACATAAATGTGCTGGAGCTCGGGGCCATCCGGTGGGCTCTAAGGTCCTTCATACCAGTACTTTCTAGACAGATGGTGACAGTCCAGACAGACAACACCATGTCAAAGCGCTACACAAACAAACAGGGTGGCACCAGGTTCAGGATCCTCTCGATTGAGGCTGAACAGCTCTGGAACTGGGCAATACACCACAAGATACACTTGAGGGCAGAACATCTCCCTGGCAAGGACAATGTTTTGGCAGACAAATGCAGCTGACAATTCCTTCAATCTCACGAATGGGAGATCAATGACTGCGACCCAAACAATTATTCCTCAGATGGGGAAAACCCACCACAGACCTATTTGTAACCCATGCGAACAAGAAGTGTGATCAGTTCGCTTCCAGGTATCCAGAGAAATACTCCTTGGGGGACGCGTTCTCCATACAGTGGAAGGGGAAATTCCTTTACGGGTTCCCCCCGGCACCTTTAATCCCATGGGTGCTGCGCAGGATTAAAAAAAACAACCCTGCACAATGATACTGATGGCACCAATGTGGGCACGCCAGATTTGGTAACCTGCACTCCTTCAACTAACACTGCAAAAGCCTTTTCGCCTTCAGCCTCACCCGCACCTGTTGTCTCAACTCAGGGGAAAACTACTTCACCAAAACCCCCGCTGCAGTGAAAATTTCACAATCTCGTCCTAGACCCTGAATGCTGGGGTATACTGCAAGCTGCCAGTGTTCAGAAGCTGGCACAGATCCCTTATCAGCATCTGCAGAACAGATCTAACTTTATCTCCTACATTTAGCAAGGAATGGTTTGGCAATTTCTTACATCAAGGTCCATCTTTCGGCCATCACCGCTTATACCACCAGGCCTCATCAACACTCTCTAGTGGCACACCCGGCAGTCAAAACCTTCATTAAAGGGCGTATGCGCTCTATTCCCAAACAGAGAAAAATTGCTCTTGCCTGGAGTCTTAACACACTCTTAGACACGCTAATGAGAGCACCTTATGAACCTATTCACAGGTGTGACATTAAGTTGTTACCGTGGAAAACAGCCTACTTGGTGGCCATCACCTCTGCCAGGAGTATTGGGGAGCAACAAGCACTATCCACCGAGCCGCCCTTCACAGCCTTTCACAACAATAGGGTCAGTCTACAACCTCACCCTAAATGAATTCCTAAACTCATGTCTGAATCCATTTTAGCGGAAATAATTGTTTTGCCCGCTTTCTTTGGCAGCCACACAACCACATCGGAGCAGACGCTGCATTCACTTGATGTGGCGAGGACACTCAAATTCTGCATTGAGAGAACAAGCGAATTCAGGACTTCAGCAAGAGTTTTTGTCGCCTTTGCAGGATGAACCAAGGGTCAATGCATATCAAAACAAAGTCTTGCATGTTGGGTTTCCAGTTACATTACTCACTGTCACCAAATCAGAAATAGCCCTCTGCCAGCAATACCTACGGCACACTCCACCAGAGCGAGAGTGGCCTCAACTGTATTCCAGGCAGGAGTGTCCTTGAAGGACATCTGCTGAGCGGCCACCTGGAGCACCCTCCACACGGTTGTGAGGCATTACTGCTTGGAAAAGGACAGCAGAAGAGAATCTGTGGTAGGACAAGCAGTGCTTCAGCACCTATTCACCTAAGGTAGGAGCAGCCTCTTTTTCCTTTGACTTTGATTCTTGTTTGTTCCCACCGTCCCTCTACATATTCTTTCTGGTAGCCTTACTGTGTATGCTATAAGGTTGTTACCCAAGATATATATACAGCGCATCCCCCCCTTCAGGTGCAATCTTCTGACTATCAGACATGTTAGATGATATTTGACTGCTTGCTATTTTATTCAAGAATGTGAATCCTTGAAAGATCCAATGCTGGAGAAGTCTTAGTTACTTACCTGTAACTGCATTGCTACAGCATTGGTATCTTTCATAGATTCACATGCGCCCACCCTCCTCCCCTCGGGAGAGGCTGCTCCCTCTCTAGTCAGTTATCTATTACTAGCCTTCACGGTTCAAAATCTGAAGATGGCTGACTGGGGTGGAGCCTAAGCCCTGCCATCTCATTGATTGGGGCCTAAAAGGACCAAAGGAAGTGGAGGGACTCCACAACTGATGGGCTACCCAGGCCCTATGGAACTCTATGGGTGTAGCTTTTCTTCCTATAGGAAGAAGTTGTATATTATTGTTTAAATTACTGAGGATTCCTAGTCTGACGACGGGGAATATTCAAGCATGTGAATCTATGAAAGATACCAATGCTAGAGGAATACAGTTACAGGTAAGTAACTAAGGCATCTTGAAGAGTTTGGTCCATTTAAGTATAACAAGCTAAGTCCACACATCTGTAATCTGCCTCCACTATGAGGCGTAGTTTCTGAGCAATTCTGTGATGGCAGTGAAGGCAGCAGCCTCCTTTAACCTAACCTCAGACAACTATGTCTGAGATGCTGCTTCTATCAGTGGTGTTTGTATAGTTCAGAGAAAATGGGGTGACCTCTCTTATTTTTTTCTTACAGTTCCAACCCCACACCCTATAAGAAGTCCACAGCCTCACTCTAGTTCGCCACTTATTGCTGCTATTTCTTTCTCTACCTCCTCTATCGGCTCCACACAATTCAGTCAGCCTATTGCACTGAATCGCCACCTGAACTCTTTCGTCGCCATGCAAGTAGTGCCCCTCAACAGGAAAACTAAATGCGGGTGTGGGGCTCCAGAACCACATGTCAAGTAGCTCCCTGTGCCCTCCCCAGTAATTACATTGGAGCATTTCATATCGCTTTCCTTCCTGGTCACTCGGCTCCGCAACACCACTTTTTAACAAGTCTGCAGACTGACGCCTTGCGCTCAGACGCTGATGTTGTCCCTATCTTCTGTCTGCTTTGAGCTAGCTCCCACACTTAGTGGCAAACTGAAATGTCCATCATCTCCTTGCATCCCGCAGAATTGGTTAGAATATCCGATGGGATGTAAACTATGTCCAAAACTCAGGATCTTCACAAATTTAAGCAGAATCAGTGTGGAGCAGCTGAGCCTCACATCTAGCTCGCTCTGCTGCTCACCAGCGCCGCCTCTGTGTTCGCTCCCTTGACACTGTCACAGATGGCCTCAAGAATTCACCGACTCATAGATGATGTTCAAGGGTATTTATTTTGAAATCAAGAAAGGGACTAATGCCAGTCCCTCTCTCTAACTTAGAGATGAGCAATCCCACCCTAACCTAGGCATCCCTTGATCTTATCTAACACCAATCTAGTCTGCCTCTGGGAACAATCTACAGGGCCCCTAAGAGGGTCCCTGGTTGGATACTGCCTTTTAATTGCTCTGGTCTCACTCGCCTTGTCTTCCACGCCCTTTATTCCTTTCCCGGATGTTAAACTCTTTCTCCCTTCTCATCTATTTTCATGTATCCCCTTTCTCTCTCTCTCCCTCTCTCTCTCTCTCTCTCTCTCTCTCTCCCTCTCTCTCTCTCTCTCTCTCTCTCTCTCTTTCTCTCTTCAATAAACTCCCTGTCATGATGCCTACCCCCGGGCATCCGGATCGTGTCCATCAGCCCCGGGAGCAGGCATCCAGATACTTGTTAAAACCCCAGCAGCCCCGGCTGGGGGCTGTTTGGGTTCAGTCCTGGTGCCTTAGGCGCCAGGCTCGTAGACTTTACTTACCTCATGCAGACCATGCTGCAAATGAATCCAAGCCAACGTGAGGCCTGGATGGGACTATTTTATTACAGGGACTATTTTTTACTCGGGTGTGGTTCTGGGGAACTTCTTACCTGGTACTACTTTGGAGGCTCTTTAAACCACGCCCGAACAGCAGCACACGCTTCGCGTTATTCTGCATCCTGCAGGGTAACGCTCACCATGCCTGCAAGTCAGTATCCAGTCTTCGAAGGGATTGTGTCCTCTGATGTATTCCTCATCTTAGATATCTCCTTTCAGCTCTGCTGGCCTCGGAAATTTTTTTCTCTCTCTAGAGGGCGCTGCGCGTCGACGTCCTCCGAGTCGATGTCCCTCGACAGCCGCCGTATCGACGTCATCCTGCCTATAAAGGCCGCGCGCAGCGTCCGTTGCTCAGTTCCGTTTTTCCGCGCTTACTCAGTGCCTCGGAATACCGTTGCTCAGTTCTTGTCAGATTAATCCTATTTACCTCAAGTTATTCGATCCGTACTCGATGGCTTCCTCGTCGGAACCGACAATTCCTCGATCCGGCTTCAAAAAATGCCTGACCCTCAGAGTTTGTCTGTGGTGTTTGGGAGCTGAACACCATTGTTCGGAATGCGAGGACTGTATGTCCATGACAGCTAAGGCCCTGAAGGAGCGTAGGGGGAAGCTGGAGAAAGGTAAGACTTTTAAAGCTTCTTCTTCGTCGACGAAGTCGAGACACTCGTCTCCTCGTCACCATTCGCGCTCCAGGTCTCAGAGTGGGTCCCCTCACTCCTCGAGATCGAAGCACTCGAAGAGGAGACGTCGAAGATCCCCTTCTCCGTCTTCCTCTTCCTCTGTTTCGCCAAAAAGAATCCCTTGCCCCACGAAACATAGTTCCCGGGCTGAATGGGAGGAATTCCGCAAAAATATGATGAGCGTCTTCGAGAAAGCGGCCTCGACCCCCTCGAAGACTGCCGAGAGCGATGCTCTGGTCGAAAGACCCGAAGGTAAAAAACGCCGCGAGTCGCAGTACCCGGCGAAGGAAACCTCTCGAGCGCGTCTCGAACCCTCGAGTAGGACTATGACCTCCAAACCTTTCTTGAAGGTTCCGACTGTCATGCCTTCGGGTCGTTCCTCCGGCCATGTCCCGACACCCAGTCTAGTAACCTGTCCCTCCCATTCACCTGTCTCCCTTGGCTCACGCAGGCAACCCAGTTTGGCTCGCGCGCTAGCAAGTCAAACACCATACACCCTTCAGTTGCGGTTGCGGCCGTTTCTCCATTGGCAGTTGCCATGGAGATTAGGCCACCGCTCGAGCAGTAACACACTCGCTCGTACCGTTGTGGCCCGATCACGTGACCCGAGGAGACGGTCACGTGCCCCAGGTTCGAGGTGACGTGACTCCGTTTAGTGTCATGTGACCAGGAAGTAGACGATATTTAAGCAGTGCAGTGCCGGTACACTACGCTTCACAGCTGGTTTACCTGGAAACACTGTTTGGCTTACTTACCCATGTTGCTTACCTGGCTTCCTTGGACCTGGCTTTTGTTTTCTGGACTTCTTGTGGATCACGCTTGGCTATTGCTACATCGGCTCTTCTGTTCATCACGGCTCCTGACCTCGGACTGAACAACGGACCTCCTCTGGATCACGTTTTTGTTCTTCCCTTTGGTTCGGACGGCTCTTCCTGGCTTCAGACCTTTTTCTGCAACGGACCTCTCTTGGGCCTCCCTGATTGCACCTCTGCACGGGTAATCTTACTTTCCAGTTGGTGGCTGCCATCTGATTACCTGGGGCCCTTCTACAATACCTACACTCTCCAGGTGGAGACTGGCGAAGACATTCAGATCCCCGGTAAGACTCTGATTGTCTTCTGATTAATATATGTAGTATCCTGTCTGCTTGGTATATAATCATTGCCTTTTTTCACAGCTGCCTTGGGGTTCCTAGTACTTCGGTTCCGGCTCCGGATTATCTCCACCTGTGGCCTCAAAGGTTGCACAGGGAGTGAATAAGTGGTTCTCCCTGTGCGGCACTTGGGGACGGAGGTCTCCTATATCTTCACGACTCTCAACACGAGACACCGTCGACGCCGTCGACGAAGGTTCCGTCGACGCCGAGGTCGGTGTCTTCGATGCCGTTGTCGAAGGGACCTTCGACACACGGGTCTGTCGACTCGACGCCAGCTTCGACACCGGCGTCGACGCCAAGAAAAGTCACGGTCACGACATACCCAGTGACTATCCCCAGGTCCTCGATGGCGATGGCTTCGAGATTGCCGAGTAGAATCCCAGTTCTGTCGAGGTCATCGAGGCCTCCGCCTTTGTTTTCGACGCCACGCTCGAAGCCTTCGACGTCGGCGTCGACGACACCGACGTTTTCGAGGCCGATAATGACAAGTTCGGCACCCTCTGCCTTGGAAATGGGATTTACTCCCTTTATGAGTTCAGAACAATTGAGAACTATGTCCTCAATTTTGGAAGAGGGTGAATTGTCTGAACAGGAAGACACATTTGAGTTGCAGGGACCTGTAACCCCAATTAGAGAGGAATTTTCCTCTGAAGAACGCAGGTTAAAGGATCTTCATGATTCCTTACATGAGGCAAGTGGGTTGGACACTTCCCCTGAGGTGGAGTTTGCTAGGCCAGACCCGGGGGAGCATGCTGAAACCCCCTATAGAGCCTTAATGGCCAGGATCACAGAGTTCATGGGGTGGTCTGCACCTTCACAATCTTTCCAACAAGATGAACTCACGGATATTCTTGACAAAGGCCCACAGGAGGATCCTATGGTGCCTTTTCATAAAGCTCTTCAGAGGAAGATCATGACAAACTGGGAATCCCCAGAGGTCGTACCAGCAGTAAATAAAAAACTGTCTACAAAGTACAGGGTATCTTCTACAGACCCGGAGTTTTTGCCTAAACACCCATCCCCAGAAAGTCTGGTGGTAGAGGCAGCATCCTCTACCGATGACAAGACGGCTTATCCTACCGTCCCACAGGACAGGGACGATAAAAAATATGATGCTATGGCAAAGAAAGTCTTTTCCGCATGTAGCATGGCGTTAAAATCTGTTAATGCTTCTTGCACCCTTGCTAGGTTCAGCCATACACTTTGGGAGTGTGCTTCTACAGTGGCTGACTGCATCCCGGAGGGAGAAGAAAGGGATGCGTTCCTGAATATTATACAGGACGGTAAAGATGCTATGTGCGAATCCCTCCAGACGGGCATTGATTCGGCTGACAGTATCAGCAGAGCAATGGCGGCAAGTACATCAACCAGGAGATTCGCTTGGTTGAGAAAGTCCGGTTTTGCCCCAGATGTGCAAGCCAGGCTCTTGAACATGCCATTCGATGGCTCTTCTTTGTTCGGGAAAAAGGCGGATGACAGTTTAGAGAAACTGCAAACTTCAAAAGCAGCAGCAAAATCTCTAGGAGCTGCAATCCGTCAGACTCCTTTTCGTCCCACAGGAACCTCTGCGAGGGGCAAGTCCTTTCGCTTCTACTCCGCATTCGGAAGAGGTAGAGGACGACCGGCTCAAAGGGGACAAAGAAGAACTACCCGAGGTGGACGGGGTAGATATTCAAAAGCCGCAGCAACAGCAGGTGCCTCTTTACCATCGGCATCTGCATCAGCCGCCCCAAAACCACTCTGAGGACTTCCCTCACAGGACACCTGTAGGAGGCAGGTTGACTCAACATCTGGCGGTATGGCAGGCTATCACGTCAGATGCTTGGGCATTGGAGACAGTTGCCCAAGGTTACTGCCTGCCTTTCCTACGTATACCTCAGAGTCATCCACCGGGGATCAGCTCTCAGAAAGCTCCAGATCCGCTCCTCTTGCAGGAAATTTTGGACCTGCTAGAGAAAGGTGCCATAGAACCGGTACCTGTAGCGGAGAGGAACAAGGGCTGGTACTCCCCTTACTTTCTCATTCCAAAGAAAGACGGAGGACTGAGACCCATCTTGGACTTGCGAGAATTGAACAAATTCCTCAGAAAAGACAAATTCAAGATGGTCACTCTTTCTCAGATCCTCCAGGCCCTTCAGTTCCAGTACTGGTTGGTATCTCTGGACCTTCAGGACGCTTATTTCCATGTGCCTATCCATCTCAAACACAGGAAATACCTGAGGTTCGCAATTGGCAACTCTCACCATCAATTTCGAGTGCTGCCATTTGGGCTGACCTCCGCCCCGAGGGTCTTCACCAAGTTAATGTCGGTAGTGGCTGCAAGTCTAAGGAGGGAAGGGATTCACGTCTACCCCTACCTGGACGATTGGTTGATCAGGGCTGTTTCTTCGGAACAAGCTCAGATCCAGCTAAATCACGTGTGCCACTTCCTTCACAGACTGGGCTTCTCCCTCAATTTAAAGAAGTCACAAATGATACCATCGCAGAGACTCCAGTTCATAGGAGCGATCCTGGACACTTCCCTGGGAAAAGCCTCGCCACCAGAGGTGAGGGCTCAAGATATTCTACAGATGGTTACCAAGTTCCAACATGCCCAACGTCTCCCAGCCTTTGACTTTTTGAGGTTGCTAGGCCTCATGGCATCCTGCATTTTCCTAGTGCCAGAGGCTCGCCTGAGAATTAGATCCCTCCAGTGGGAATTGAGGACTCAGTGGTCACAATTCTCAGGGAGAATGACCGATCTTCTTCAGGTTCCCGACAGAGTAGCTCGAGACCTTCAGTGGTGGGCCTGTCAGGAGAACATTCTGAAAGGAGAACAGTTTTGGCAACCCTGGCCGGAGATAACAGTAGTCACGGATGCCTCACTCACGGGGTGGGGAGCCCACGCCAACAACTTGACCATCAGCGGTCGTTGGTCTCCATCGGAGTCCAGACTACATATCAACCTGTTAGAGCTGAGAGCCATCAGTCTTGCGCTGAAGGCGTTCCTGCTAGCTGTACAAGGGAAGAACGTCCTGATAATGACAGACAACACGGTGGCCATGCATTACCTCAACAAAAGAGGAGGCATAGGATCACTACCCCGGTGCAGAGAGGCGATGCAGCTCTGGTTTTGGGCAATCCAAGAAGGAATCTCTCTATCGGCAGTTCACCTAGCCGGAGAGAAGAACTTGACAGCGGGCGCTCTGAGCAGGCAGAACACAGTCTCCCACGAGTGGGAGCTAGCTCAGGAAGTCCTTCAAGAGATCTTCGCCCTTTGGGGAACCCCTCAGGTAGATCTGTTCGCCACCAGCCTAAACAGGAAATGCGACCTGTTCTGCTCAAGGGAATTTCCCCCGAGAGGAGCTCTGGGAGACGCGTTCATAGTGGACTGGGAGTTTCCGCTTCTGTACGCGTTCCCGGTCCCTGTCATTCCTCAAATGATCAGGAGGTTGAGAAGATTCCGGAGAACCATGATCCTAATTGCCCCGGATTGGGCCAGGAGAACGTGGTACCCGGACCTTCTAGACTTGTCCATCTGCCCTCCAATTCGACTTCCACTCAGAGAGAACATACTCTCACAAAAGGGAGGTCAGGTTCTCCATCCAGACATCAAAACCCTCAACCTTCACGCTTGGCTTCTGAAAGGCTGAGGTACAAGGATCGGGACCTCCCTGATGATGTTATGGAGGTGTTGCTTTCGGCAAGGAGGCCAGCAACAAAGTCTTTATACCGCTGGCGTTGGAACAGATTTTGCAGCTGGTGTAGAGAACAGAATATAGACCCTTTTTCATGTGGTACACCAATGGTTTTTTCCTTCCTACTATATTTGGCAAATTCAGGCCTTCAAGTTGGCACCATTAAGGGCTATCTCGCAGCTCTATCCATCTTTAAGCGCACTGCGGAAGAACCATCCTATTTCAAATTACCCTTGGTAATACAGTTTCTAAAGGGGTTAACCAATGTTTATCCCCCAAGACCATTCCAAGTTCCCCTATGGGATTTAAACTTGGTACTAACTTTCCTGATGGGCACACCTTTCGAACCACTCCATTCTTGTTTGTTAAGATTCCTTACCCTTAAAACTGTTTTATTAATAGCACTTACATCTGCTAGAAGGGTGAGCGAATTACAAGCTCTTTCTTGTAAACCCCCTCACACAATATTTCACAAAGACAAAGTTGTCCTGCAAGTGAAGCCTAATTTCCTCCCAAAGGTGGTTTCTGAATTCCATATCACTCAGAAGATTACCCTACCATCTGTCTATCCTCCTCCTCACCCGGGGTCGTCATGGTCATGGTCGTCTGTCCATACCTTTACACGTTTTTACAATTTGGATTCCTCCTCCAGTCAAGAGACTAGGTTTGGAAGGGCTGTACTGCATTCTATTCATCAATAGAAGACAGCGTGAAGTCAGTACTCCCTCCTCCAATAATAGAATACTGCTATGGGACTTGTGAAGCCTTGTAACGTTCTTTCGACGGGATGTTCCTCCGACGTATTCCTCATCGACCCTCCCATCCATCCCCGCAGTTCTACTTCCCTTGTTGTTGCAGTTTACGCTCCTTCAGGGTGATTAGTTTAGTCCAGAAAGTATTATTGTGGGCTACAAAACGGAACTGAGCAACGGACGCTGCGCGCGGCTTTTATAGGCAGGATGACGTCGACGTCGATACGGTGGCTGTCGAGGGACATCGACTCGGAGGACGTCGACGCGCAGCGCCCTCTAGAGAGAGAAAACATTTTCCGAGGCCAGCAGAGCTGGAAGGAGATATCTAAGATGAGGAATACGTCAGAGGAACATCCCGTCGAAAGAACGTTACAAGGTAAGAAGTAACTTGTTCTTCTGCCACGTCCGCCTCGAATCCGGAGCTCCTAGAAAAAGGGGAAAGAAGGAGAAAAGGTTAGATCACAGACATAATTTTAATTCCTTATCTGATTTCGGATCCAGCATGTCTCTGAGCCTGGAAGGACATTATTCCAGCTCGCATCGCCAGCAGCAGCGTCGCGTCATACTCACCAGTCCACAGCATCTTTCGACTCGGCGCTGCCTCCATCATTTTCTTCGTCGAACTTCAGCACCTGGGGGAAAACAAAAGAAATAACCAGGTGTGCCAAGAGAGGCGACAAATACAATCTCTTACCACCATAGGCTTACCTGATTTACCACCGGAGGCATTACCCTTTAATACGCCTCATCTTCCTATGCCGCACCTATAAAGGGAGAGAAACAACAAGTTAAACTCATGCAACTTTTACCGGACAGTGTTTGGTAATACAGACTCTTACCTGAACGCCATCAGCTGCCTCCAGGCAATAGTCTTTTGGACCAGCTGCAATTCAACAAGGGAATGGAACAAGAGTGAACATCGGACATATTGAACTCTTTGAACTTTATAAACCCCGGAGTCAATATTACTCCGGAACTCCTCCATTACCTTCAAACCAGTGAAGTAACTGGTATCTACGCGCCCCTGCATGCCACGCAGGATGGAGAGCTCATCATTTAAAAACATAAGGTGAGGTTACTAAAAGGGGATATCGGAGGTGACAAGTGGGGAGAACGAGAACAGTAGGGGGGCCATCACTAAAATCCATGGGTGGCTAAATCCCTTTCTCCACTTGCAGGAGAATACTTCTACGGGTCAAGCAGACGAGATTAGGCGGGCCAGTCCAGACAGTCATCTCGGCACTACGCATCACGTTGGTGGAGACCGCAGCTGTCCGGGTCCGATTGATGCCCCTGTGGGAACCAGGTGAGCGTAACAGAACGCGAAGCCGATCTACAAATCCCCACCCGGGCGTAATGTAAACCTCAGAAACTGACCAACTAGTCCAATTGTTAGAGGAACTTGGGGCAGAAGTGCACTCCGCGCGCCAAGAAGCTAATGCCCTCAGGAGAGAACCGATTGTGTCAAAGGAGCACACTGATGATCTTGCTAGACAACTGCTGCAAAACCAAGCTGGGCAAACACCACTACCTGGACTCGGGGGGGCGGTGGGGGGTGGGGGAATCCAACTCACGTTTCATCGAGCAATTGTGCAACTGGTTCTACCAGGGAGCATTCCTTTAGCTCCACCCAAACGTTTTGCTGGGGACCCGAAAAGGTTCGCCGTGTTCATGAACCAATGCCGCTTGCACTTTTTATGCAGACCTGGAGCTTTTCCAAACGACCAAGCCAAAGTAGCCTTTGTACTATCATACCTTAGTGGCAGCGCAGCGGATTGGTCAATTCCACTAGTCAACCAGGATGACCCTCTTCTTCGGGATTTTCAGGGTTTTCAATTGAGCGTGGAAAGACTATTCGCCAGACATACACAGGGACAGGCCCTGGATAACAAACTTTTATCCCTACGACAAGGTAACCAGGATCTACTAACCTATATCGCAACCTTCAATTTGTTGGTGGTGGAAACCGGATGGTCAGAGGTAAAACGAATTAAATTATTTCATCGTGTACTTCGGGGTGAACTCAAAGATGTTTTGGCCCAAGTTGTGAACTCACCTCAGGATTGCGCAGAATATATAGACTTAGTGGTCCAGTTAGACCACTGACTTCAGAATAGAAAGGCTGATCGAGCTAAGTTCGAGAATCGGGTATTGGTTAAACCCAATGTTACCCCCAAAGGAACAGATGCATCAAAACCTATGCAGATCGGGGGTGGGGGGGTTAAGGGACCCTTAACTCAAATGGAAAGAGAAAGGAGACGGCAGATGCAATTGTGTCTGTATGTGGGGCCTCAGGACATTTTCTACGGGATTGCCCTATAAAACCATCCAAGAAAGTAGTCTGAGTTGCTGATAGAAATCAAACAGAGCCTGATTCGTGAAACGACCATGCCCGGCAAGCGTGGAGGTCCGCTTGTCGAGCTTGAAGAAGGACACTCAGACCTCGCACCTAATCATACCAATGGTCCTTATTAATCCAAGGCAGCCATCACGTATGCACGCAGTAAGGACATACATTGATAGCGGGGCCGTAGGAAACTATATGGACCACGAATTGGCTTCTAGGATGAATCTACCTCTCTGCAAAAAGACCACTTCGGATGTCATCACCACAGTCGATGGAACTGAAATTGCCTCTGGGTCTGTAACTCATTCCACCACAGAGATGACACTGTTGGGTCAAGATGGGCATCGAGAGATTATTGTGTTTGATTTAATCAAAGCCCCGCAGTTCCAAATAATACTGGGGATACCTTGGTTGGAAACACATAATCCTTGTATTGATTGGTGAGAGAAGAGGATAACCTTCCCGGATTGGGCACACACCTGTTATCCGGAAAAAACCTTGAACAAAGGCCTGGCCACAGTCGCTAATCCAGTCGTGCAGTTACCTCAGGAATATCAAGAATTCCAGGATGTTTTCCAAAAAGAACAGGCAAACACCTTACCACTTCACAGATCATACGATTGTCAAATCGACCTCATACCCGGTGCACAACCTCCATGTAGTAGGATCTACGCCCTTACGGAACCTGAAAACCTTCACCTACGACAATACTTGGACCAATACCTTGCTAATGGCTTCATTCGTCCATCCAAGTCCCCTGCATCCTCAGCTTTATTCTTCGTGCCTAAAAAGGAAGGTGACCTCAGTACGTGCATAGAATACCGCGCATTAAATCAGATCACGGTGAAGAACCGATACCCATTGCCTCTGTTCCCCGAATTACTAGACCAAGTAAAGGACGCTTGCATCTACACTAAATTAGATCTCCGAGGGGCATATCATCTGGTACGTATAAAGAAAGGCGACGAATGGAAGACTGCCTTTCGCACCAAGTACGGATTATTCGAATATCAGGTGATGCCCTTTGGGTTGTGCAATGCACCAGCAGCCTTCCAGTATTTTATGAACGATGTCCTTCGTGAACTCATTGACGTCTGTGTTGTCGTAAACATAGACGATATTCTAGTGTACTCCTCCTCAGAATCAGACCATGTTAAGCACGTTCGTGCAGTCCTCGAGAAACTACGCTAGCACAAGTTATATGCAAAATTGGAAAAATGTGTTTTTCATGCTACAGAAGTTGAATTCCTTGGATTTATCTTGACTCCAAAAGGAGTCCTAATGGACTCCCGAAAGGTGGATGCAATTCTCAAGTGGCCATCACCCAGTTCAGTTAAAGGGGTACAAAGCATGCTTGGTTTTGCTAATTTCTACCGCAGATTTATTCTTGACTTCTCACATGTTGTACACCCCATCACAGCACTTTTGCAAAAAAACAAACGCTTCTTGTGGATCGAAGAGGCTGAAAAAGACTTCCAAGAGCTGAAATTGAAATTCACGTCGGCACCTGTCTTAAAGCATCCACACCCCGAGCTCCCATACATAGTTGAAACCGATGCATCCAGTTTAGCCACGGGGGCTGTCCTGTCCCAAAAGGATCCTGATACCGGTCAACTTCATCCAGTAGCTTTTTGGTCCAGAAAGTTCTCGGCCCCCGAGTTAAACTATGCGGTTACTGATAAAGAGTTGTTGGCCATCAAATCCGCCTTCAAGGTTTGGCGGCATTATCTTCTCGGTGCCAGGCACACCATTACTGTAATCACTGATCACAGGAACTTGCAGTATTTAAAAACAGCCAAGGCCCAATCATCACGTCAACTTCGATGGGCATTATTCCTTGCCGAATTTGATTTCGTGATCACTTATCGACCAGGTTGTAAGAATGGTAAGGCAGATGCCTTATTCCGAATAGGAATGGGAGAAGCATATTCGAACCCAGAACCGGTGCCTATAATTCCAGATCAAAGAATTCTTGGCATAACTACTCTACAGACTTTAGAAGATATTCATTTAAAAATCCAACAACTTTTTGATTCAGCAGCCCCGCAGGACTGGGTGAAAAAGGGCCAAGATTATTCAGTCATCAATGACTTACCTTACTATCAAGGGTGTCTATTTCCACCACACAAGGAACTACAAAAACTAGTCATCTCCAATTACCATGATGCTCTGATGGAAGGGCACCCAGGTATTGCAAAGACTGAAGCTAAAATTAAAAGACAATTCTGGTGGCCCACCTGGCGAAAAGACGTAAAGTCATTTGTACTGTCTTGTGGCATCTGCGCCCAAAACAAAAGTCAGAAGAAAAAAAACAGTTGGTCTTTTACAACCTTTAGATATTCCACCCACACCATGGAACACTTTGTCTTTAGACTTTATTACAGATCTACCGCCATGTAATGGATTCAACACCATTCTAGTTATTGTGGATCTTTTTTCCAAGATGGCACCCTTTATTCCTTTGAAAGGATTACCTTCCGCTTCAATTTTGGCCAAAGAATTTCTCGAAAACATTGTTCGAATACATGGATTTCCTTCCGTATTGATTTCTGACCGAGGTAGTCCGTTTATTTCGCAGTTTTGGAAGAAATGTCAATTGGCGAAAATCGACCTAAGGTTATCAACCAGTCACCATCCCCAAACCGATGGTCAGACGGAGAGCACCAACCAGACTCTTGAACAATACCTACGTTGTATGCTTCACCAAACCAAAGGTAATTGGAAGGATATTTTATGGATTTCTGAATACGCATACAATAACTCTGTACATTCAGGAACCGGACAAAGCCCCTTTTATACCATATATAGACATCATCCTCGAACCTCAGAACTCGATTCACCCCAGCACTTAGAAATGCCGGCAGTGACCCATCTGCATGCTACTATTACACAAGCCTTTAAGGAGGCAACAGAACATTTGAAACAAGCAAAAGAAAAATACAAGAAAAATGCTGATCAACATAGAAGTGAGACTCCACCATATTAGTTTGGAGATCAAGTTTGGCTGGCTACAAGACACATACCTAGATATTTGGGACCTTACACCATTATGGCCATTATCAACCCGGTGGCCGTCAAATTAGAATTACCCTCTAATATGCGAATTCATCCTGTCTTTCATGTTTCACTTCTAAAACCAGTTCAACCCGGGACAAGATTAACCAAACCACCTTACCCCATCCTGATAGATGGAGAACCTGAATTCGAGGTAAAAAACATCCTGGACTCTAAAATGGTTAAATCAAGACTTTTTTATTTAATCAACTGGAAGGGTTACAGACCACAAGAAAGGTCATGGGAACCTAGTGACCACGTTCATGCTCCTCGGTTAGTGAAAAAATTCCATCGGAACTTCCCAGACAAGCCAGGGCCAAGGGGAAGAACAACTTTAGGAGGGGCATTGGCGGGGAGTGCTGTCATGATGCCTACCCTGGGCATCCGGATCGAGTCCATCAGCTCCGGGAGCAGGCATCCAGATACTTGTTAAAACCCCAGCAGCCCCGGCTGGGGGCTGTTTGGGTTCAGTCCTGGTGCCTTCAGCGCCTGGCTCATCTTAGAAATCAGTCCTGGCGCCATAGGCGCCAGGCTCGTAGACATTGCTTACCTCATGCAGACCATGCTGCAAATTAATCCAAGCCAACGTGAGGCCTGGATGGGACTATTTTATTACAGGGACTATTTTTTACTTGGGTGTGGTTCTGGGGAACTTCTTACCTGGAACTACTTTGGAGGCTATTTAAACCACGCCCGAACAGCAGCACACGCTTCGTGTTATTCTGCATCCTGCAGCGTAACGCTCACCGTGCCTGCAAGTCGGTATCCAGTCTTCTGCCACGCCTGCCTCAAATCCGGAGCTCCTAGAAAAAGGGGAAAGAAGGAGAAAAGGTTAGATCACAGACCTTATTTTAATTCCTTACCTGATTCCGGATCCAGCACGTCTCCGAGCCTGGAAAGGACATTATTCCAGCACGCGTCGCATCGCCAGCAGCAGCGCCGCGTCATACTCACCAGTCCACAGCATCTTTCCACTTGGCGCTGCCTCCATCATTTTCTTCGTCGAACTCCAGCACCTGGGGGAAAACAAAAGAAATAACAAGGTGAGCCAAAAGAGCTGACAAATACAATCTCTTACCACCATAGGCTTACCTAATTTACCACCCGAGGCAGTACCCTTTAATACGCCTCAACTTCCTATGCCACACCTATAAAGGGAGAGAAAACAACAAGTTAAACTCATGAAACTTTTACCGGACAGTGTTAGGTAATACAGACTCTTACCTGAACGCCATCAGCTGCCTCCAGGCAATATTCTTTTGGACCAGCTGCAATTCAACAAGGGAATGGAACAAGAGTGAACATCGGACATATTGAACTCTTTGAACTTTATAAACCCCGGAGTCAATATTCCTCCGGAACTCCTCCAGTACCTTCAAACCAGTGAAGTAACTGGTATCTACGCGCCCCTGCATGCCACGCAGGATGGAGAGCTCATCATTTAAAAACATAAGGTGAGGTTACTAAAAGGGGATATCGGAGGTGACAAGTGGGGAGAACGAGAACAGTGGGAAGGGGCCATCACTAAAATCCACAGGTGGCTAAATCCCTTTCTCCACTTGCAGGAGAATACTTCTACGGGTCAAGCAGACGAGATTAGGCGGGCCAGTCCGACCAGTCATCTCGGCACAACGCATCACGTTGGTGGAGACCGCAGCTGTCCGGGTCCGATCGACGCCCCTGTGGGAACCAGGTGAGCGTAACACTGCCTCCATGCTCCTTTACATAGTCCATTTTTCTGGTCACTTGATCCATCTCGACCTCCTCTAACCTTACCCGAACAACCAAGACCTTTCTGTTTCCTGCCCCCTTTTAACCTCCCCCTTTTTTCCCTTCTGGTTCTAATTAATCCCTGACTTTCTCTCCTGGGAGGTGGTGCAATCATCAAAATACATATAAGGACGTCTAGACCCCTCTCATTTGTCGTGAGCGAGCCCACCAAATTTTGTCAATGGCAGTCCGCTGTAGTAAATTTTCCGGTTCATGTAAGAGTTCCGGAGGTTTGTGGGATTGTAGTCTTTGGCAGAAAGCCGTTCCGTGGCTCTGTTACAGTTGAACATTGTTTAGTCATGGAGCAGCTTGTAGCCTTTCGCATCCACGTTGACACTTGTTGTGGTCGGCTGTGCAGTGTCGTATAGTGGTTTCTCCTAATTTTTCGGCTGGTTAAGGTGTGCTGGTATGCCGTTTCTCTGGAGGTTCCCGTGAGTCGCTCCCTTGTCGGCTGAAAACTGGGGATGCTGGTATTCATGGTTTCCTAAAACAACCAGGTAAAACTGGCCATCATCTTGCAACAGAGGCATGGTATGATTAACAGGGGTACTAGTGACAAGCACACTGGTACATAACGAAGGGACGGGCACTGGGGACCTCCCAACAGCCACTGCAGTAGGACTGGCCCTTGCTTCTAACCTGGTACGGCTTTCAGCTCCGGCTGAGAGGGGTCTTCATTCCTTCTTGACAGGGCTAGGTTACCGAACCTGTCACAACACCCTTTGGTCAAAAGAATGTCTGTGCCTTCATATTGGATCAGTTGGTATGATTGCCAGCACCCTATTGCTGGGACAGTCCTATGCAGACACATCATCCTCCAGTTCTGTAGATTGAGTGGAGGGAGAAAAGGTAACAATTGCTTTGAGGGAGCTGCTGCCTTACAGTGGAGTATTAACATTTGCAAGTGACTCTCCCCTGTGGGATAAACATATAAAATGTCCAGGGAACAGATCTTCTCTGTTCTTGCCTATTTGTGTCCAGTGTACTTACCAGCTTTCCAGTTTTTAAACTAGACAAGAAAGATTTTCGAAGATGAAATGTCTATTTCACAGCACTAAATTTGAGGCTTGCTGTAGGCCCAGTGCACAAGAAGTTCTTGTCTGGGCATTCCCACTCCACTTGCAGTAACTCGACAGTGAGCACCATATGACAAAAGTGCTAGAGATAATATTTCTCAATCACTCAAAATACCTTGTCTATAATTTTTCTTCTGTCATTTTATTAATGTCAATTTGGAAGGTGCCCAAACCTTTCGGAATCATCTCTACCCTATCCTAAAATGAGATGTCTTCACCCAACTACTAGCCTACTTGTCTTTTGCTTGGTACATCAGGCTTCCCAGCATGTTTCGGAATCATTAATGCTCTGAGATAATACCATGAACCTGGGTTTATTCCCTAGCAGTGAAAAAGTGTGTCCCAAATGGAGCACCTTACTAACACTACTGCTGGCTGTTTGCATGACTAAGACCAGCTTGCATTTTGTCTGCTGTAATGACATAGAATACACAGTTTCGACAAAAGGTTTCTGGATATAAGAAGGGAATCTAATTTAGGATCAGGAATCTGTCCTTTCTGTTGCGCTTCGAGTTCAGTTTTGACTGATCTACATACCATTGCACTGGCAGATCATAGGTTATGCGCTTCTAATAGGAAGTAAGGTGTTAGACTCCAGGCTGTACTTAATGAGTGGAACTGATGCTTCGGCAGTTTGCCAACACTACTTCTGTCTAAGTAGAAAAGCAAAACATGAAAACAGTGGTTAATGATTAGAATGAGCAAGACAACCCTAGATTAATCCAGCTCTGCGTCACAGATGGCCTAAAGAAGGCGGCAACCTCCAGAGATGGGTCATGGGTTTTTATTCAGATTTTTGACAGGGTGCTTTGACAGGGTGCTAATGACAGTCTTCCTATAACACCCTGATGTTCCTTTCCCCATCTTCCACTGCTCTTCTACTCTCCTCCCGCTACATTCCTTCTTCCAACTCCTCCCCTCCTTCTCTCCTAGCACTTCCACCTTATCCTCCGGTGTCTTCCTCTCCTTCTATCCACTACCCCACCCTCTGATGTTACTCCCTCCTACTCTCCCTCTTACCACTCTCTCCACTCTGATCTACTATTACCCCTTCTCCACACCTTCTACTACTCTTCCCTCTCCATACTGCTAATGCTCTCCACACTTCTACTCCACCCCACCTTCTATTCAGTCACCCTCCTTTCACTCTCACAATCCCTTTCCACTCACTCTCTCCACTACCTCTCTCTCCCACCCACCTTGCACGCACAATCACAACACAGTACCACTTGCTTTTGCAAACCTATACCTCCCCTTTTTTCTAAAACCCCACCACACTCCAGTCCACAGTCCTGCCTCTTGCTGGTCTATTTGTCTGCCACCACCTTACTGTATCCAGCTCGTCTTTTTACCGCCCCCTCCTCTGATGGAAGGCACTGGTGGAGTTCCCAACAGTATATTTAGCTATGATGCTTGACAACCCATAATTAACATAGGTGTTTTTTCTTTTAGTTAAGTATGCTGGATTCTCTCAACTTCGAACAGAAATATTTGGTGCTAAATCATTTTGTAATACTGCAATGGGTCTTCATTACAAGGTTGCAGCCTTTTTCTGTTAAATTTCACTTAAAACTGAAACAAATTCACAAGATCACCAACATCTGGAGATCGCCAATATCTCCATGCACTTGTCAAAACATATTAATTAAAACTCTCCACAAGATCCCCAGTCGTCATGAAATCTGAATTGTAAAGAGTACACTCTTTACTACTACTTATATTATTTATTATAATTTTCTATAGCAAAATGCATGCATTTGATCTAAAATGTATACCCACAATGCATTGCTCTGTTGTCCTGAACTGAAGGTGAACTTCTAGGGATGGCAAATGGGTGGTCCTGTGGCATGTGTGAATTGTTAGTTGAAATGGCATATTCTTCACTGTACTGTTTATATTGTGATAATGAAGAATATTTGAAAAAACATGATTTGCAGTATTTGTCTTATCATGATTGTTTTTACTCTAGGTTTGCATGGTGTTGACAATGGAATTTTACGATTTGACAGTGTTCGAATTCCAAGACAAAATCTTCTGGATAGGTAAGTACATTTTTAACCCTTTATAATATATGCTTCGAGTAACACCTAGTTTGCTGACATTTAATAAAAAACTGTCAAGTAAAAATGATATTATGCTTAGAACAAAATAACGCCAAACTTGAGGCTCAAATGTAATGGTATTACAAAACATACACATGATACGTTTGCCTTCACTGATCAGATCACACATGAACTTTTATTGGTACTCCTTTGGGATGCTCAATGGCCTTTTGTGTCAACCATACATTGTCACACAAACGCTTTTTATACTTATGAAAATGTACAGTGTATTGTTCACGTAATTGTGCATGTCCATCCAGTTCTTATTTATTAAAAAATGTATACAGGTTGAATGTGAATCAAAAAGTTCTCCCACCCAGTGGGCACTGCATAGTAGCTATGTGCATAAAAACACAATTGAGCTGATCAGGTGGGCGTTACAGTACCTTGCACCGTGACATACAAGGTCAGAAGGGAAAAACAGGTCCAAGGCAGCTAGTTAAACAAAGCCACATTTCAACTTTTTTCTTGAAGGGGAGATGATGAGAATTTTGGCACCAGCAAATTGGAACAGTAATCCAATATAGCACGGAGAAAGATCTCTTCAATATGGAGGAACAGCAAAATCTGGAAACCTTAAAACTGAGGCAATCCTGACTCAGTAATCCTATATGTTTGAGTGCATTGGCCCACATCAAACACCATGATCTTAATAAAATAATTGTTATGCGACCGTAATCTATAATGTTTACAATACTTTTGTGCTTTTCAAATTATTCCTTGAAGTCAGTTGCATTCTCCAAACATAACCCCAAATGTGACATTCATCTGAGGTGGTGTTTTATGTTTTTTATTCAATTTACAGTGAAAAGCCAACCTGAGAGTAAGAAAATATTTTCTTCACGCCACATGTGCATTGAAGCACATGCAATTAATTATATTTCATGCTCCGTATTTAAAATTAATGTGTAAAGAATTCAACCATCTGTACGGGGAGTGTGCGCTCGCCTGGGCTTTTTTGATTTTTTAGATATTAAAATGAATGATGGAGATCAACCTCTGAATGTGTGGGGCTAATCCGCACACATTTTCTAATGCTCGCCGCACAACAAACAAATAGTCCAGTGTACTCTGGGCGAGACAGCCTACAGGCACAGTCCTCCCTCTCACATTTATTTGACAGGTGACACTGAGGGGTGCACGAAAACATCCAGAGGAGAAGGGCAACACCTTCCTCCTCCCATGGCCAGCCTAATTAAATATCAAAGGCTCCATGGATCGGCCCTGTGCTATTGTCTATGTTCTGTGTGGTGGCAGTGCATACTGATGAGTTAATCGAAGCAGGCCTTCAAATAGGCTTGGTCACAGAACTTAACAATGGGCAGGAAAACTAACACCTCTTTGATATGTAATGTGTCAACTTGAAGCTAGTTCCCTTCCCAGCCCTCTATATGAAGGACAGTGAATGGCATGTCGGGGTCCACTATTTACTGTAGGCAACCCCTCCAGAGTGGACCCCTTTCAGAGGGGGGGAGGGAGTATTTGATTTTAGGGAGACAGGAAGCCTGTTCTCACCATAAACTTCAAGGGAGACCTGCGCTTTGATCAAGAGCCACATAGGGCTCTGTTAACCAGAGAAACACTTTGATCTACAACAGACAGGAAGATGGGTGGGACTTAGGAGTACTTTGTCACCTCTTACTTTCCTGATTCAAAGAACTCTGGTCCTGACCTCACGCATAACAGAAGATTGTTGGTGGGGACCCAGGTTTGGTTCCTTAAGGTAGGTTTAGCCTGCACCAATCACTGAGGCCCATTTGACTTTAAAAGAGGGCTGTGCCCCTCACTTAGCAGCTCATCCGACTTTGAAAGGTGCAAGAAGGACTCATTTGGACCTTGGCTGAAGGTACAGTCTGCTTTATATCTTCCGCCAGTGAAG
Source organism: Ambystoma mexicanum (assembly GCF_040938575.1). Classification (NCBI taxonomy): domain Eukaryota; kingdom Metazoa; phylum Chordata; class Amphibia; order Caudata; family Ambystomatidae; genus Ambystoma; species Ambystoma mexicanum. Next base: position 1,196,865,446 of record NC_090927.1, on the reverse strand, counting down.
GAAGGCCAGGATTTCCAAGAGGGAAGCAAGATCCCTCCCCTTAACATCTCACAGGGAACAGAGGGAGATACCGGACTCAGAGGACATGTCTAGCGTCTCCAGAACGGTACCCAGCCAGCACACAGCATGCCCTGCTAGGTTCTGCCAGCAAGCATTCTAGGTGGGAAGTGCCAGAGAGTCTCTGAACAAAGGACAAGGCCATTGCCTGCAAACACTCTCCTCAGCTTTGGGCCGTCTGCCTTGAAAGGACGCCACAAGCCCTGTGAAGAAGCTAGGAGGCTAATCGTGGGGTCTGATTATTCCATATGAATTTGGAAATCGCCCTGTGTAGCTTCTGAAAAAAGGATGCAGGGACCCGGGATGATAGTGCTTGGAACTTGTAAAGAGCTTTGGGTAGGGTGACCATTTTTACTGAGTTCATTCTACCTACCAAGAAACCGACAACTGTCCCCATTTTGACAATTGACCTTTAATTTGTTTTAATAGTGCGGGATAGTTAGCCTCATATTGCCCTTCCAAAGTGAGGGTCATGGTCACTCCAAGCAGTTTAGTCCCTTCTTGAGCCCAACCAAATCGAGTCTGTGATTGTAGAAGTTGCATATTGTTAGCAGGAAGGGATAGGTTTAAGATTTCTGTTTTGGTTATATTTATCTTTAGACCTGCAACTGTCCCAAACTTTTCCAGTTCGTATACTGCTGGTTGTAGTGTTATCGAGGGGTTGGAGGCTAGAAGCAGTATATAGTCTGTGTATGCCATAATTTTATGTGGGATACCTGCGAAGCCTATCCCATGAATGTCATCTGTCGGTCTGATCTTGGCAAGAAGTGGCTCCAAATGCAGTACATAAAGAAGTGGCGACAGAGGAAACTCTTGTTTTGTCCCAGGTTGGAGGGAAATGGGATGAGATAAGTGGCCATTAAGTAATAGTCTTGCGGTAGGTTGTACGTAATTAGCCTTTATTTTATCTTTGAATTTTGGCCAAAACCCCTTTGTTGCCAATGTCAGAAAGAGGAACGAGCATTCGACCCGAAAGCTTTTTCAGCATCTAGATATGAAATGACTGCTGTAATATTTTTCATTTTGACTTTCTCTAGGATATGGCACGTTCTTCTTATATTGGCCTGCGTCTGATGTTGGTTTATTAAGCCAGACTGGTCCTCGTGTATTAAAGAAGGCAGTACATCCTCCGTCCTCTTGGCTAATACTTCAGTATGCATTTTTGCATCCACATTTATTAAAGATATCAGACAGTATGACCCACAGCTACACGGTCCTTGACGGGTTTTGGGAATAATACAATTTTTGCTTCCTCCATCGTGGGAGAAATACGACCCGATTGCATAAAGGAATTATATATTTGCATTAGTTTGGGAGCTAAAATATTGCGCCATGTTTTATAAAATAAAGCTGGATATCTGGCAGGGCCTGAAGATTTGTTCAGTGAAAGATTGCGTATAACCCTTATAATTTCCTCCTGAGTGATATCCAGTTCCAAGTGATCCCTATCTACCTGCGCCAATTCGGGAAGAGTGACTGCCTCTAAGTATGCCTTCTGAACTAATGGGTCATGTGAGAAACCTGAGGGTATTCTCCAGAGTGGACCTTGAGAATCCCTTATTGAGGTGGCCTGGAAAGGGCTGGCGCTCTCAGATCCCAACCCTGGGGATGGACCAGCGAGGGAGGATGAACTGGGTAGGGGAGCCCGGGGTTATACTTGGGAGAACGCCCCAGGTGAGATGCTGTATGACATCTGAGAGGAAGAAAAATAGGACGAGATCCCTAAAATCTTTATGGGTTATAATACATCTGCCTCGCTTCCTCCCATTCTAACTATCCCGCCCAGATCCAACAACCCTTCCGTGCATAACCAATTCTCTAAGGTCCCAAAACCGGTTGCACCCAAAAAGTATACATCCCAGAATCCCTGTTTCTGTGTTATGTACCTGAATACTCCTGATCCTCCTTTTCCACATCCCTCTGGTTATTTCCCGACAGCCCCGTCTACATGGACTAAATACTACTGTTCCCATAATCCCTCCTGTTGCGTTCACAATAACAATCCCGGTCATTCCTGTCTGTCTCACAAATCCTTTCAATCTCACCCTTATAAGTTTATCAAAACCCCTGGTATAAAAGCTATAATTCCATATGACACTTTTTCCCCATCGTACCACGCAAAACACTTAGAGACACTCTACCTTTCTCTTTTTCTAACCTGAACCCTTTCTTACAGTGTAACGGACAAAGGACTAATAATAAACCTGTTTACCTGACCTGTCCCGACGCAAGGGTCAGGCAGAGTCAAGCAATTGACCTAAATGACACACACCTGACTGCCCTTTCCTTTCCCCACAGGGATAAAAGGTGGAGCAAGAGAGCACAGTACAAGTAAGGCAGACCGCACAACGAGACAGCTATCCATGCCCGGCAGTTCAAGAGGAGGAGAAAGGCAGTGAATATTGAGAGGCTAACAAGGAGAGACATGACCTTGCCCTTTTCTAAGCAGACCGCGAAACCTCAGCAGAAGGAACCGTAAGACCGAGGACAATAGCCCAAGTGTGTTGCAGCAGATGTTGATGGTACACGGAGCGTGCCTATGCTGATGAGCAGGAGCAAGGGAAACTCCTGCTAACGTGGTACCGGCTATGACTCTAGATACAAGGAAAGCCAAGGATTTCATCACAGCCGGTGAGTTGAAGGGAAAACCGATAAGTACTGAGCTGTGTTGAATGAAAGCCGCAAAATGGCCATTTGAAGAAAGTTCTAAGAACTGTAAATTGTAAAAGGGAAAGCCAGCTGCAGAGGGAACCGGCACCACATGGGTGCTAATTCGAGAGACTCTGGTCAATCCCATGTTGAGTAAAACTACAGATACCAGAAGGCTATAGGAAAGTGGCCAAGAAAGGTCAAAGTGGTCATACAGGAGGTCAAGCAAAATCCCTGCACAGTCAAAAGCGTTTGACCTAAGAACTGTAGTGAAAACTAAGGGAATTGAATGCCGCATGTTGAAAAATAGCACATTAACTGTGTTTCGTGGAGATTAGCAAGAGTGAACCCGGCCGAGGGATGCTAATGGAAAGTTGGTGAAGATTTATGTAAGCAAGAAGCATTGCATTTGGGGTATGAGCCCGACCGAGGGAGATCCAGGGGTGGAAAGTCACCAGACAAAGCTCATTGAGAAAATAACTGTTTTTGATAATGTTGTTGAACTCGACTTGTGCCGACGACGAGGGGGCAAAGTCTGAAGTCCCAAGAAACAGTGTGTTGACAAAGGTGAACCCGGCCGAGTGATGTCACTTGAACTGGAACACTGGAACTGTTTAAAAAGACATTGAGATTCGTGAAGGAGAAAAGCCATAGCGAACCCGGTGGAGAGAGGCTGAGATTGGACAAGGTCATGTGCCCAGAAGAGAGGGACCCAGGGGTGAAGAGCAATCACCTCCAGCGAAATCCGAAGGGAACTTTTGTTTGTTTTTGTAAATCTGTCAGGCCCTCAGAACCAGCAGACCCTACCACCAAAGGCCCTGATACTGAAAGGAGCTTTCATTTAATTTGTGAAGGGTCAGCGCCTGGAAGAGGGGGACCCAGGGGCGAGAGAATCACCCAACGAACATTAGGAACTGAACTTATTTTGTTCGTTGCTTTTTCGACCCTCGAAGGCAAGAGACTTTGGATGTAAAAGAGACTTGGCTATCGAGACAGAACTGTCGACTCGTGCTGGGAAAGCTCAAGTGTGTGCTGTGCTCCAAGATCCCACCTTACCCCATGCTCAAAACATGGGGAAGGGAGACACAAGCTACAGCATCCTGACATATTATTTGTGAACACTTCTTCCTTTATTGAAACGCTATTCCACACTCTGTTGTATTTAGCGTAAGGAATTGGCATATGTTTTCTTTATTTTGACACAATGCCACAAGGACTGCCTTATTTTCATTTGATGGTCCACGCTTGCTCCCATCTTAGATTTAGGTTTAGATGAGGCGTTTTTCCAACCTGCATACACTTTAATAAAAACTGTTTGCCACACGCCTGCAGTTTTTGGGCTTTAACCCTCGGACGACCAGCAAGGCTCTGGTACATGACGGCTGATACCTGTATTCAGCAACAGGCTTTCAATTGATGACAGCATTTGAAATAGGAATTCAAATACATCAAGGATTGGGGAGCAACAACAGCATTAGTGATATGTAATTCAGAATGCACACATATTGCTGATGAACGGCTCTATTAAGACTCATCCAGTATAATCGAGTATTACTACATTGACCATTTACACAGAATACTGGATGACTTCCTTGAAAATGACGTTGGTCGAAACACGTGTCGGCTGACTTTCTTGAAAAATAAAAACAGATTTCTGTTCATAAATCCTATATAATTCTTGGACTTTTGCACACTGCTTATAATGTGATGAATCTGATAAATATTGGGCAGAGCGTGATATCCCAATCTAGACACTCCTAGCCAGTTTAATAAACACCCATGAACTGTGATCACTTGTGTCTGTCTTTACTGTTGCCACCATGAGTTCCTTGCAGTCGGGAGCTTCCGACTGATATAGATTTGAATAGAATGTTTAAGTTGTGAAGTAACATGGGAAGTTTCAGTAATCGCCTCCCCTGAAGGGGGACAAATCTTTTTTTATAGTCTGGGATGCAGCCTTCTACCAGGGTTGTCTAGCTAACAGCCGGTCTGACTTGTTGGCCTTTTCATAGTACTTTTGTTTGAGGCATAGCAGAGATTTGTCCGATATTTTTGTTTGGAATGAGTTTAGTTTACCTGCCGCTGTTCTGAAATCTTTTTGTGTAAACGGCCTGTGTTTGTGCCCATTTTTTCCATTGCGCGTCTTAGGTCGCCCACTAATTCTATTTCTAGGGCTAGCTTTTGTTTGAGCCTGGTAGCATTTTCAGCTATCGGGACTCCCTGTAAAGTTCCCTTGTAGGCATCCCAGATCACATTTACAGCTGTCTCCCCGGCTAGGCTAAGGTCAAAGAACTCCTGTATCTTCTCTCCAATTTTATCTCTCACTACCTGGTCGCCTAGTAGCTCAGACCGGAATCTCCATGCCCACAGTCTTTCACCCATGGTATATTCAACTCTATCAAGATTGGTGCATGGTCTGATAAAGTCATTGCATAACGCATTATTTGGGTGATATTGCCTAGGGGTGGAATTGAGGCCCAAGCATAGTCTATACGCGAAAAGGAGCGATGCACGTGTGAATAAAATGTATATCCTTCATCGGGCCCTCTAAGAGTCGACCAGACATCTATTAATGACAGATGTGCAAATGTTTGCTTTAAAATAGTAGAGTGGGAGGTTGGGAATAGTGTAACACTGTACTTCGATCCCTGATAGGGTCCCATGCCATATTAAAATCTCCCAAAAGTATTATTTCACCCTCCCTCAAAGATTCTAGATGTTAGAGTTGATTTTAGGAAGCCCTCTTGGCCTGTATTGGGAGAGTAAATTGAAGCCATAGTTGGCATCAATGAACCAACCACCAGGATCACAAATATATAGCGGCCCTCTTTGTGAGCCTTAGTATGTACTACCTTACATTGGTCTCTGTATCTAATTGCTATGAGTACGCCAGCTACCTTCCCCTCAGCATTTGGTAGTAGGACAATAGAGTAGTGCTGCAAATGCAGTTTGTGCCTATCCGTGTCACGGATATGAGTCTCCTGAAGTGCCACCAAGTCCCGTTGGTAATGTGCCAGGAAGACCTCCAGCTTGCTACGTTTCGCAAGAGTGTTGAGGCCTCTTATATTAATTGATTAACTGGACATAGATAGGACCTCCCCAAGGCTGGTAGATGTCTTCTTAAATTTGTTAGAGCCAAGCGTGCACTATGATTCCCAGCCCCCCCCAAAGTAGCATTTCCTCCCCTTACCCCACTTTCCCTCTGTCCCCTCCCCTGAAAAGTCCCCTGGGATTAACCAGTGTACCTAATGTATCCTGGGGTAGAAACTGTCAGTCATCATCATCCCCAGAGTGAAGTGCAGGGTATCCTAAAACCCCATCTGTTCTCCCCCGTACCTCGGATTTTTACCACTCCTGGAAGTCTTTCAGGGCTAGCAACCTTCTCCATATTGCCACTCTCAACTCTCGCTCAGCTGTCAAACACTCCTCTGACATCTGCCACCTCCTAGAAGATCTAGACAGCGACATCCTCCGCCTCACCGAGACATGGTCCATGGCCAGCTCTGTCACAAGCTTTGACACTCTCCTCCCTGATGGCTACAAGGTCCTCACTGCGCCCAGATCAAACTATCCTGGTGGGGGAGTAGCCTTGATCTTCCATGGAGTGGATTATAGCCTCTGTGATTCCTTTGCAGACCTACTCCTCTTTCGAATGCCTTTTCTGTAGGCTTTCTCTCTCTCCTGGCCGCTCTCTCTCTCCATTTCTACTATCTATCGGCCACCTGGGCCAACCTCCTCTTTACTCTTTGAGTGGGCTGTCCTCTCCTCCTCCCTACTGGCCTCCACTACTCAACTCCTCCTCCTTGGAGACCTCAACATACACCTGGATGCTTCCTGTCCCTCCTTTTTACTCTTTTGAAACCTCTGTGACTCTCTCTATTCTTCCTCTGGCCCGACTCACTCTGCAGGGAACACTTTGGATGCTCTCATCTCCTCTGACCTGCCCTCACCATTCCTCTTTCTTGGAGCTATCACCGACTCCTTTACTCCCATCTCTTCCTCTCTACCCCACAAGCCAACCCTACTCCAGCACTGCCACCTACCTTCTTGCTCATTCGGCCCATGAAGCATGTCAGTTGAGGATTTAGCTGCCACTTTCTCTCACCCTCCTACATCCCTGGCTGACTCTCATCCTTACTCTGACCTTTCCAAGCTCCACTCTGCTATCTCTGGTACTCTCGATGTTCTCGCCCCTGTCATGAGGATCCACCTGAAGCCCAAAGCCAAGTGCAACTCTTGGTATGACTCTGACCTAGTTACCCTTAAACGCAAGTGTAGGGTGGCTGAGAGGAAATGGCTTACTTCTGGTACATCCTCTGACAAACTGGCCTGCCGCCTGCTCCAAAGGCAATTACGTCTCTCTGTCCGCACTAAAAAAGAACCCACATCCAACCCCGCTGTTAGGCAGAAACCTGTGCAGTTCCCTTACGGACCACTGCAAAAGATTTAAGTTTAGTTTGGCAGTAAATCCACTTGGTAGCAGTCTGTACCACACAGATTCACTTGGTAGCTGTGGCTGAGCAGTCAGACTTCCCTCAAGAAGAGTTAGGCAGTATGCAGAGTATACACAATAGGTACAGAGACACAGTAGCACAAACGAACACTGACCATAGATTTGGTGTAAAAGTATATAATTATTTATTTAAAAACACACTTGTGATTTACACTAGCAAAAACGAGGTAAGTAAATTCAGCACACAGTCACTATCATATATATACAACCCTATTCACTTATTAGACAAGTCTTAATGAGAAACACCACTTATTTTCAGACAGAGGTGAGCGCTTAACATAAGCTGACACTCTAATAAGTTGTAAAGAAAGGGAGGCAAAAAGGCAATGTTAAAGAAGCACACAAGTTTCAATACTTTTTCAAAGAACCACAGTACAGCAGGATAGGCAGAGTTCTACTGGAGAGCAAGGAAGTCAATTGCAAGGCCTACTCTTGGAGAGAGCAAGCAGAAGGGGTCCAGGTTCACACAGTGGGGTTATGCCCAAAGAGTCTTGTAGATAGTTCGCACAAAAAGGATGAGATTAAAGTCAGGAAACGTTAGCTAGGTTGTCCCAGGCTAGCCCAGGTTAGAAAGTCGAGGCTTTACTGTCACCCCGAACGATCTGTCACAAGGGAAACCAGGCGGGACACAGTACCTTAAGTGTGAAGGAAGCTCCAGCGGGGGCAGTTGTTCCTGGCAGCAGGTGCAAGTCGGTGATTTGTCCAGAGGAAGAAGAGGTCTCGCCGTGGAGGAAGGATGAAGGTCGTTGCACTGCCAGGGAAGAAACCAGTGGCGGAGTTCTCCGGTTAAAAGGCACTACCCTTCTCTTCGCGGTACTGGTAAACTGTGGTATTCCAGTTGCCGGGGTGCTTGGCACGGGCAAGGCGGTCACGAGATGCTCCAGGAAAGTGAAAAGAAGGCGAAACTGGTTATCCCCACCAGTCAAAGGAAGAAGACTCTCCAGACTGGAGATATCCTCTTTCGTCAGGAAAAGTGGTGAGATGGTTCTGCAGGGCTCCACCGGTGGTGTCGTCGTTGCAGGTCGGCTCAGCTTCTCCCTCCTCGGATTCTTAGGTCCTGTGGCGACTTCTGAAGTTCCAGTCCCCAAAGCCCTGCTTTTATACAGCACACCCCCATTCACTCAGCCTAGCTGTCAATCAAACATGCTAAGTGGTGAGCCGGCCGGCTCACCACTTGGGCCAATCACACAAGAGTGCGACTTGGGTTACCAAGGTAACTCAGTCCAGGGTGCCTAAACCCCCTCCCACACCTTCTGTGGTACCCAGACAGAGTGGCACCACTTTTGGAGGCTTCTGTGGAGAAGCCTGCCAAAAAGTGGAACAAAGGGCTCAACTTGGGTTGGAGTCACAGAAGAGAACACAAACGCCATTTTAGAATCGAGTTCTGGCAAAAAATACCAACTGGTGAATTAATATTAAATAAATAAACCGGCGGTATGTTCGAGGCTATAAGAATTAAATAATTAAAGTTGGTAGCCTCGAACAATGGGCAAATCCCATAGAGATATATTCGCGGTCGAATATGAAAAGTAGTATCCACTGCCACAAGCCAAAAATCGATTGGGGGGGGCGGAGACGTGCCCCCTCGAACAACAGACCCCGGGGCAATCAAATTGCCCCGACCAGTACGTCCACAATATGATGGTTTGTACTGGTTTCTGTTAATAATGTGGGACTAGTAAAGCCAATGGTGACTTTACATGCCCTGGGAGACAGTAGTTAGTCCCAGGGTATGGAGTCTATGTTGGGGGGTCGCTACGACACTCCTGCATTACGGCACGCAGGGTGCTGTGTAACCCACATCAAAAAACACATGAGACCCTATGGAGTAAAAGACCCCATAGCACATAAAACACATTGAAAGATAAAGGAACACCTCAAATCATGTCTAAGAGTGGGAGTAAAAGAATCTCACTCTTAGCAGGAGAGAAAAAAATAAACCCCAAAAATCAAGCAAAGCTGCTGGGGGACTCACTAGGTTTGGGAAATTAGCCTTACAGAGAATTCTCCCTAACACCCGCGTCTCTGCGTCATCTAACAACTCGGCCGAACTCTTTAAAATATGCAAGGAGCTGGCCAGTCCTGCTGCAGTCTCTACCTCTCCTATCCCCTCTCAGGCCCTCTGCATGGCCCCAGCCTCTCATTTCATCTCTAAAACCCAAGACATCCTGCTCACCCTCTCGTCCTCTCCTCCTCTCCTCCTCTCCTCCTCTTTCTTCTCCCTCTGCTAACTCTGGCCACCCTGCAGCTGCCTCTCTTCCCTTTTTCTCTTCCTTCCCCTGACGAGATTTCCAGACAAGTCTGAGCTATGAAAGTCTCGTCAAAACAGGTTCTTACCTGTTCGTCCAAAACCATCAAGGACCATATTGACACCCTCACTCCTGCTCTGGCCGACTTCTGCAACCACTCCTTTGCCTCTGGAGCCTTCCCCTCCCCTCTGAACTACTCTCTTGTGGACCCTTTCCTCATGAAAGCCAATGCCGGCCCCTCCTGCCCGGCTAACTATCGCCCGATCTCTATCACCCTTTTCCTGGGCAAACTTCTGGAAAAAGCTGTCCATCTCCCAGCTCAATCTATACACTGATTCTGTTGGTTGTCTCCATGACCATCAGTCTGGCTTCGGAGCAGCCAGAAGCACGGAAACTGCTCTCCTGAACATCTGTGAAGACCTGCTCTCCAACCTTGATTCTAATATCTCATCTGTCCTCATCCTACTGGATCTCTCTTCTGCCTTTGACACGGTCAACCATGCCATCCTGATCAACCGCCTCCGTGATAACCTGGGTATCACTGAACAGGCTCTGGCCTGGCTGACCTCCTTCATCTGCAACCGACCCTCCCAGGTCCAACTTGGGTCCTTCCTTTCTTCTATTCCACTCTCTTTGGTGTTCCCCAAGGGTCTAACCTCTCTCCCTGGCTTTTCAACCAATAGTAGGCACCCCTCGCCTACCGCATTGCTGCTCTCTGTTCCAACTTTCAGTGCGATGCCGATGACACTCGGCTCGTCTTCAGGCTCCCCTATGCCACCACCTCTCCATCTCTCATCTCTGACTGTCTGCAATCCAGGAGTGGTGTGCCACCAACAACCTCTGCCTTAATTCCAGTAAGACAGACATCCTCCTCATCGGCAGACCTGCACCTTCCTTTCCTGTACCTCTCTGGCCGGCCTACCTTGGCCCTCTCCCTGCTCCCACCTGTGAGGCTAAGCGACTCTGGGTCATCTTCGACTCCTCGCTTTCCTTTTCTCCACACATCTCTGACGTCTCTAAGAAGTCAAATTACCAACTGCACCTCCTCAGAGGTATTCTTCCTTTCCTCTCCTTCCCCCAGAAGCTCACTGTATCTAGAGCTCTGGTCCTCTCTAGGCTGGACTACTGCAACAGCCTCTTTCTAAATCTGCCTGCAACTACCCTCCGCCCTCTGCAACTCATCCAGAACAGGACTGCAAGATTTGTCCTTGGCCTCAAGCCCTGGGACTGTATCTCTCCAGCCCTGAAATCTCTTCATAGGCTGCAAGGATGAAGTTCAAAACCCTTTGCATTGTCCACAAGGCCCTCTGGGCCTGAGTCCGCAATACCTTCAACTCTCCCTTCGGAAAATGTTCCTACTCAAGCTCTTCGCTCCTCAACCTCCAACTCCCTCAGGGTCAGTCGCTTCTACAAGCAACGAGTTGGGGCTAGATCTCTTTCTTCGGCTGGGGCCTCTCTCTGGAACCGCCTCCCTGCCTCTCTGAAACTTGAGGAGAACCATCTTTGGTTCTGGAAGCACCTCAAGACCTTCCTCTGCCTTTGCTCTTTCTCTCTCCTGCTGATCTGTCTACCTCGACACTGGGCACCTGGCTCCCCTCTGATTTCGGGCCCAGTTCCCTGCCCACCCAGCCACATACCCGCAGTGCCTCCTGGCAACCCTTGCAATTGGTTCTGTATCTGCAACCCTACAGTCCCCTTCCTGCACTTATTAGACACCTGCTGTCTGCGCCTTATTCTTGCCCTTACCACCTGCTGGCCGCACTATTAGTTGTTTTGATCACGTGCTCAGCACTTTCCACTCCTCCCCTGTCCCTTGCACTTTCCCCTCCCCCTCCCCTGCACTTGCGCGTTCTCAATGTCACTGGGCTTAGTAAGATCGTTTTATCCTCCATTGTTCCCCTCCCTTTCTTTGTCGCGCTCTGAAACACTTGTGTATGGACGCGATATAAATAAAATATATCATATCATATCATATCATATCGGTTACCTGAACAGATACATTCCAAGATGTTGTGCTCCTTCTCTGCTAACCTTGGATATACCTATTTTCAGTCTGTTGTTTTCACGTTACCATGTCTATGAAGGTGCTTTTGAAGTTGGCCCTCTGAGGCGGGCTTTCTAGTCATCTTTCTGTGTGCCCCTTTTTCTTCTCACAGATCTACCGAGTGTAGACCAATCCCAAGGTTTAGATTGATGGGGCAGCTGTCTCTGCCCTCCGATGGGCCCCCAGCTGTATCCTCTTCGATTTGTAGAAGGGCGATCCCTGCATCTCGGGAAGGCATTCTAAGTTGTCTTCCATCTATAGAGAAAGCCAATCCGAATGGAAAAGTCCATTTACATTTGATCCCGCGTGACTGTAGGGTTTTGACCACCACTTGGGTGTCTCCGTGTTTTTGAAGGGTTGTTTACGAAAGATCTTGATACAGTTGGATTTTCGTCCCATTGTAAGTTATTGATGTTGCATTCCTTGCTTGTCTGAGGATCTGTTCTTTCTATGGATATAGGGCACAGGCTGCCAGCATATCTCGAGAGCGAGCTTCGGGTTCTGTTCTTTTTGGGCCCGTCCTGTGAACCCGGTCTAGCGGAATATCAATAGCTTTTTCTTCCGTGATTAGATCAGCAAAGATGTGTTACAGTATCTTTTAGGTCCGGGTTTGTCACTGTTTCAGGGAAGTTTTTAATTCGGATGTTGAAACGTCTGGATCTATTTTCCAAATCTTCATAGTGGATTTCCAGATTGTGTGTAATCCTTGACAGCTCTTCCAGTGCTATGTCCATTTGTTTAGATTCCTGTGCAAGTTCATGGATTGCTTGCTCATTTATGTAGACCCGATCATCCAAGGTGGATATCTCCTTGCTAAAGTTAGACATTGATTGCCTAATTTCAGGTGTAAATGAGGAGAATGTTTCCTGAAAGTCCTGAAAGCTTTTTGCGAAGTCGTATTTAGATACAGCTATGTCTGGTCCCCCCCCCCCCTACTTGGGTCAGGTGGAGGATTAACTGCAGATGTTTTTTAGCTAAGAATAACTCTGGCCCTTTTGGCCACCGTTTTTGCAATAGGTTGGTTGGTGTTTGATGATCCTGTGTGAGCTCAGCCGGGGTATGCCTTTTTCTACCCCTTGGCATATGCATAGTTCTGTGTACGGCGTGGAGTTCGCCAGGTCCCGCCGTGTAAAATCAGGAAGGGAAATCTACTTAGTGAGCCCAGAGCAAAGGGTTTATAGTCTTATTAGCTTGGTTCCAACTTGCACGGGTAAGTTCTTAGCATGCCTTGTGATACATTATACAGCCCATTCAAGGCCCTTCCAAGTTATATGAGGCCACTGATCCTGCAAAGTATGTCCGTCAAGGGATCCTACTGTAACTTTTCAACTTTAAAGAGGTTTGCCAAGATGCAGAAGGGATCGGGGTGGGAGGTTTTGCATTTCCAGGTCGCGGCCCTTGTAACTATATTGTGTATGGGGGCAGAGACATACATGCTTCCATCCAAGGCCTCCAGGTCGCATTGCTCTACTTGTGGCGAGCTACAAAGGTCAAAGCCAGTGCACAAGCGGTGGTCCCCCGTGTTGGCACGCCCGCTATTTCTGGCAATCCCGCAGAGCCCTCCTATGCCCCGCAGTGAGTGAAATCACCTCTGATGCAGTGAGCCAGCAGTGCGGGAGCTTTTCTCCGGAGCTGGGGAGACAACCTAGTTTGAGTGTGACACACTCCTTCTATGGAGGCAGAGGAGCATGACCCTGCATAGTCTGGGGCTTTGCTGCTCCTTCGGTGGTAGAACTTCCTGATCCCAGGCTGCCGTGGGGACAATCCGACTCAGCTTTCAGGTAGATAGCTTCTTTTTGACATTCCTTTCATGCATTGGTTCTCTGTTAGAGACTGAGGACTCTCGTGCACGTCTTTAGAGCGCGGTGGCCATCTTGGAATCGACCTGCATTGGACCCTTAATGGGGTCTTGATTTGATCATTGTTATCCTTGCCATTTTGGGTAAGGTGAAAAATTGCTTCATTGCTCTTAACTGCTGTTAACCCCTGGTGCTTGGTCTTGCTCTTCAATCTTTGTCCCGCCCACAAGGGCAGTTCAGCACCGAAATGCATGGCAAACCTCCTTTGAACAAGAGTGTCAACAGCATCCCCAGACACGTGTTTCGGCCTAGTTGTACCTTATCAGTGAGGTGGAGCTGTGCCTCTAGCATTCATCAGTGTTTAAAAGCTTGCATTGGAGCAAAAAAGATGCCTGTGAGCACCAGCTCTCTTTTATCTGATTCATAATGCTTAAAACTAGAGCAGACATGAAGATGGTTGGAGCATCTGAGATGTTAACATACAAATGTTAATCCCAAAGCGGAATGTTTGCAGAGTGTTGGAGAGCTGCAGGAGTATCCCGTGTCAATGGCCGTCCTTGGAGAGTCTGCCTCTGCTCTCTATTGTGCACCAACTCTTTTTCTTCCCCATTTCTTTAAAACACCCACTCCGGACGCGAAGCATCGCAGATTGTTTGTGTTTGTAGAATGTTCATGGAAGTGAGAGCTGATGAGCTGAAAGAGGGGAGAAGTGAAGTAGTGATCCATGGAGCTGGAACAGGATCAGAGAGGAACACAACGCGCCCAGCGGCAGGTACGTCTAAACTCAAAGACTCCTGTTTCAGAGTTTGCCTCTGTTCCAGCAGAAAGTCAGAGGACCACCATACACAGCCCCTCATTACCCAAAAATAGTGACATAGACCAAGCAAACGGCATCAGCCCCCGAGCGGGTAGCACCAGAACCCCCGGAGCTCATAGTACACCTACCTGACTCCTGCAATACATAACATGTGATGTAACACAGGGCGGACCGGCCTTTAAGACAGGCTGGGCGAAGCAGGAGCCCCCCAGATAAAGAAGCCGGGAAGCCTGGAAGACTGGTGGCCCCAAGCGACAAGTGATTCAATCTTGACAGTGGTAAAAGCCCAGACATTTTGTCAAGACTCGCATAACAGTGCTCCTGCCAAGGCTCCCTGTTCTCAGCGGTAAAACTAATAACGAACAAACAGTGTTTCTGCCGTTTAAAAAGAGAAGCCACTCAATCGCTGACTTGGGGAAATTAAAATGGCACTTTAAACCGCCTGCCCTGCACAGTGCCACCCCCCTACCATCCTACTCAAAAGGAAAGGAAATCTTTGCGACGTCAGGCCCTCACAGTGCGCCAACCTCAATTCAGGAATTGACTGGGGCCACCAGCAAAGTCTGGGATGACCCCTCAGATGAGGATCTGTTGAGCAGTGGAATGCTCTCAAGCCCAAATAACTTGTCGCCCCCCCCCCTTCCATGGCGGACCTGACAGAAATCCATTGGAACAATATCTTCATAGACCAGCAACAAGTTGTGGTCTCAAATTCCGACATGGAAGGCATAAAATCAACCTTCCTGTCCAACCAAATGACTCACTATCAGAAGAGGTTTCAATAACTGTGCAGTCATCAAAACCTAAAATAGACACACATCTCGATGATGGTAATCCTTCAGAAAGTCTACAGAATTACCACGGAGCCTGCGTGAAACCAGATTCACAGTCAGTTAATCACTCAAAGGACACAGACAGCCAAACCCCTTAACAGAGATCTCACGAGGGGCCCCACCTCAGGGCTGATAATGAGTGAGGAAGCCCCTCAGTTGGATCATGAGACTGTAATGGTGGTCAGGGGGTCTCCCATGGACATCAGGGCCCCCGTTCCAACAAGAGAGCCCCATCTCAGGTGGCCCACATCACAAAAGAAATTGCACAACTGGCTCTACCCCTATGTCAAGATACAACTCCTAGGATGGGGTAACGCATCAACAGAGACCCTAGAGAAGACCCTGAAGGGACGTACCCAATTCCTGAAAAAAGATTAAGACTTTTGGAAAGCGTGGCTTCAAACACATTAGCCAGCACTTTGAATTATAAATCTGAACACAGAGTGTGGCCAATCCCTGTGAACACTGAAGCGCTTGAGGCTCAGCGCGGGACTGAATCTTCCAGCGAAGATGACTCCTCAGAAATGGTGTCCGCCGACATCGCTGACCTGGAACAGGAGCCCCGGACAGCAAATAAAATGAAAGAGCAATTTAGGGCAAAAAATCAGAAGCGCCCCAAGTTTGCCAGCTTGCCTGAGCTACAAATCTTCAGGCCTCCATCCTCCCAGCTCCCTATCTAAAACTATATGAGAACCTGAATGAAAACTACAAGGACCAAACAACTCTAATAGCATTGATGAACTTAAAGATGATTTATCTTTATAGAATCCATCAGAGAGAAAAAAGGAAGAGAAAGAGATGGAGGGAATCATCTTAAAATCATTGATTGATCTGTTGCAAGATGCTAAAACAGATAAGCACATTTTTCTAGAGGAATTCAGAGAAATTGCCTCCTGGCCTAAACCTCAAAGGATTCCACAAGAAGACCTACATACCACCCTAAATGAGGAGGCTGAGGGAGGCAAAGAAGTCTGTAGTACATTTCCTGGCCCAACAGCAGTGTTTAAGGAAATAGCGGGTGGAAAGCAACGTTGTTGGCCACGAGAACATCATGCATGAAGCAGACCTCGAGAAAAGTCCACCTGTAAGACTTCAATCAAAGCCAGCTATGGCATCAGCAGCTGAAACAACAATGGTCCAATTGCATAATGACTGTGAAAAGATTGGTAATGTGGAGGAGTCTAAAACCAGGAAGAACGGCGAACCTCCCAACCTGAACAATTTCAGCAGAAATCCCTTCTCCATTTTTGACCAAGTCAGAACCGAAGGTCCTGGGGTTACTGCAAGTGAACAAGGGAAACAGCTTTAAAAATCTAAAATGCAGGATTCCAAGATGGCTGCCATGGGGTGAAGTCGCGTAACTCCGCGCTCCGCCTGGGCCTGCAAACGAAAGGTGAAATAAAGAATGCTAACGACTCAATAAGTGAAAAACAGCCTCACATCCGGGGTGCTGAAATGCAGGACATTATGGAGAGGTTTCCGGGAGGGAGAAATTCTGAAATGGAACGAGCTTGAAACAACAATCTCCCGACGGTAGCCTCACGGTGAGCGGACACCCGCCAAGTAAGCGCAGCAAAACTGAAGCGGTGCTCAAAGAGAAGACGTGACACGGCGGCACTGATCTGCACCCTTAGCCTGGAAACTGAAGCCTCTCGCCTGCGGACGCTGTGGCCCAACTCGCGGCTAAGACAGAATCTGAAATTACACCGCACACAGCCTGAGCGGGCTGCGCACGGAGGAAACATCGCTCTGATGACCTGAACCCTGCAGAGAGCCGGAGAGGACACAGAACGCGAAAGAAAAGAGGAGGCTAAAAGAAATACGGATGATCCGAATCCCCAGAGGAGATCAAAGCGACACAGAAGGGTCTGCCGCCACGGCACGACATAACCGAAGCGGCCACCACAGAGGAAACCGAGATAGTGAAAGGAAGGTACGGTAGCACTACCAGAAAGAAAAGTGGAAACCCATCAGAGATTGGGGGAAGGAACGCACTTGCCACAGACAGCCCCCGCCCTCTGGGAACAGACGCAGGAGTGGGGCAAAAGACCCTCCGCCAACCCCCCACCCCGAAGACCTTCACAGAAGCGGAGAGGGGGTGGGAAGGCCCAGGATCGACTGGAAAGCTGGGAAGGCGGACCGCATTGGGCAGAGGGGAAGACCGCCCCGGACAGGCCCAGAGGCCCAAAGACACTCAGGGGAAACACTAGTGGTTGGGACTGTGCCACCCTAAAAAGTCCCATAGCACCAACACAGGTGGAACGGCAACACACGGGGAAGAAAATAACTGGGCCGGGAACATCCCTTGAACGCCCTACGAAGACCCCCTAAGGAGAAGGCACGTTTTGCCCCACAGAAACACCAGCAAAGACACACAGTTGACTCCCTTCGCCCCGACGGCGGCAACCTGAATAAGAAAGTTGCAACTGATACACACAGCACATAATAACCACAGGCGGTCACAAGCAGGGCGAAGATTAACCTCTCTGTGACAACTCAGAGACCTCGGAGGACAACCGGGGGAGGGGCACGGCCGATGCGCAAACGCTCAGAGACTCCCAGTAAGAACAGCAGAGGATCCATTGAGCAGACTCAAGACACAGAAGCCAGGAACCAAAGCCAGAAACAGCACGGCAAGACCGAAGAGCACGACCAAGACACGGTGCAGACAACTGGAACACTCCGGGAGGCGACAGCAAGAAGTGACGCAGTATAAAGACAACACAGAAGACCCATATACCAAAGGAAACACAGAAGAAACCACGGAGAGGCGTTAAATAAAGAAGACGTGCAAGAGTGCTTAAAGAGTATGGAAAGCAGGATGATGGAGTTGCTTCAAGGTCAATTGAACTCGATAAGAGAGTAACTCAGATCCTCGTTGCAGGAGGTGAAAAGAGACATCACAGAGCTGGGAGAAAGAGTGGACGCCACAGAGCAGGGTCTCTCGGAAACAGTGGAAGACTCAAAGCAGAATAGCATCCTCCTTGAACAAATTTCCAGAGCAACACACAACCTAGAACTACAAGCAGAGGATCTGAAGAACATATCGAACAATAGGAGACAAAGACCTAAAAGATACAATGCAGCAAGGCTTTAGTAGCATGCTCAATGGCACATCACCAGAAGACATACTCATCGATAGAATACATAGAGTGGCCCCCAAAAGAACTGAAACTGGGTCCATACCGAGAGACGTACTGCTGGCAGTGATCTCTTAGTCAATGAAAGAGGAGATCCTACAAGCAGTACGTAAACAACGAACTGTCTCCATCAACGGAAATAAGATCCAACTGTTTCAAGGCCTAGCACTTTCCACGCTACATAAAAGGCAACTGATGCAGCCAATCGCGAGGACACTGAAAGCTAAGGGAGTCACATACAGGTGGGCATACCCCTTCGGCCTGCAATTTATGTGGGAAGGGAAACCTCAGCGAGTCTCCACCTGCGAAGAGGGTTTATCCCTGCTCCAGATTGAGGAAGAGGAACCGCAAAAGCGTACAGGGTTGAAACAAAATCAGGAGGAAGGACCCAGACAATGGGAATGGTCCACAGACAATCGAAAACATCGAGACAAAGAACCCATCCTAAAGGGTCCCAAGCCAAAATGATACGTAATACAGGCATACCGACAAAATAAAGAGATCAAGTACCCAAGCCCAATCTGAATGAGAGGCTGGAGTTCACACAGGAGCTGACAAGGGAAAAGATGGAAAAGAAAAGAAGGAAACCCGGACACAGACAAGTCCTGGCGAGGGGGGACGCTGGGGACATATGGAATCCAATACCGTGAGGGAGCTGGGAGGAGGTTCAGCGAATCCTTGATCCCACAAAGAGGGGGGGTGCAGATGAGGGGAGGGGGAAAGTTTAAGGGGGGTATTACTAGTTGGAGTTTGGTTAAGGGAAGGAATGTTTGGGGTATGGTCTGAGAAAAATCAATATGCACGATATTGGCTGAGGAAAAGGGTGGGACACTCGATGAGAAATGGCCGACACAGGGGATACAGCTGACCTGAAGGTGGCGACCCTAAATGTGCAGGGCCTCAACTCACCTGTGAAGCGGCGCTCCATTTTGACAACATTGGTAGAGCTTCAGGTGGCAACAGTTTTCCTACAGGAAACGCATTTACTTCCGATAGATGA
Source organism: Ambystoma mexicanum (assembly GCF_040938575.1). Lineage (NCBI taxonomy): Eukaryota > Metazoa > Chordata > Amphibia > Caudata > Ambystomatidae > Ambystoma > Ambystoma mexicanum. Next base: position 1,196,846,345 of record NC_090927.1, on the reverse strand, counting down.
AAAAAGAATGGCCCACAAGGCATTTCCTGGACAGTAATTTGCCTTGGGGTGGGGGCAAGAAAACTAAAGGGGTGGCGATCTTGTTGAATGCTAGAACAGCTTTTAAAAAATGGGGGGTATGCAGAGATACGGAAGGAAGATTCTTGCTCCTTAAGGGGAAGTTCCACAAGCAAATATACACATTAATTGCGATATATGCCCCAAACGAAAGGCAGGACCTATTTTTGAGAGAGATATTGCAGAGGTTGGGGAGCTGGTGCGAGGGACAAATTATAATTGGAGCAGACTGTAATTGGTCCATTACAGTTGTGTAATGGACCCAGCCCTAGACAAAATACTATTTGCATGGGGGGAAAGCGAATAGATTCTTAGTGGCCAAACTTAATAAACAAAGGTCCCATAACTACATACTGAGGCTTAAGAACTCGGAGGGGGTAACACACATGTCAGAGGAAGGAAAATTAGAAATAATGAAGAAGTTTTATCACACAAGCACAAATAGATTATATGTCAAAATGTGTCTTGCGCCCAAATAACCGAAGAGGATAATTTTAGCCTACAAGCCCCCATAACGGCGCAAGATATAAGTGACGCTATCACACAACTGCCTCCTAACAAGACCCCAGGACCAGATGGACTGGGGAATGGATACTACAAAGCATTCTGAGACCAACTGCTGGGTCCCCTAACAAATCTTTTCAATTACATAAGGGAGAGCGGAACAGTTACACCCGACATGGGAAGCTCGACTACAGTCCTAATTCTCAAATCGGGAAAAGACCCCACAGAGTGCACAAGCTACAAGCCGGTAGCATTGCTTAACAGCGATACCAAACTGGATGCAAAAATCCTGGCAACCAGACTAGCAAAGGTTCTACCCAAAGTCATCCATGAGGACCAGGCAGGTTTCATCGTGGGGAGACACACACAAGATAATATTCAGAGGACAGTCAACATAATAGATCTGGGGACGAGGACGGGGCAGATAGCTTGGACTGGACATACCCACATCTGGTCTGGACAAAATATGGTTGTGACCCCACCTTTATAAGGATGGTGCTGGCAAATTTTCAGCTGCCGTCCATGACCTTCGTGGTCAATGGATGGCTCACAACGAGAATACAAATAAGAAGAGGTACAAGACAGGGCTGCCCGCTGTCTCCCTTAACATTCGCTATGCAATGGAACCGATAGCGGAAATTATAAGACGGGACCCGGAAATAATGGGGGTGGAAGCAGGGGGGAACGAAACCTAAAATCGCATTATGCGCCGACGATATTTTATTGCTCCTAAAAGATACCACAACCTCGCTCCCTAAAGCATTAAAGAAGCTACAGGAATTTGCCACAGTATCAGGATTCACTGTCACTACTCAAATCTCAGGCCTTGAATATTACTGAGGAGGAGAGAGTGATTGAAGCAATAAAAGCACGATACCCACAATACCCACTAACATGGGAATCCAAAGCCATAGAATACTTAGGCCTCCAACTAACAAAAGAATACAAAAATCTGCTCAGGGCAAATATAACGCCACTATGGAGACAATTAAAGGAGGATCTACATAAATGGGACACCCAAGAAAAGTCATGGTTTGCACGCATTGCTGCACTTAAAATGACACTACTACCCTGCCTCCTATATGTGGTAAACTCCCTCCAGGCAGATACCCCACAAGATGAGCAGGGACCTACAAAAAGAAATGATAAAGTTCATATGGCATGGGAAGAAACCCAGAATACAAAAGAGTGTACTGACCAGACCACCACTACTGGGAGGACTTGGGATCCCCGAAATCGAGAGATACATACTATCTGCCCAGATAGCACCAATGCTGAAATGGATGGGAGGAAATTAGCTAAAGGGATGGGCAGAAATAGAACAAGGAGTGACCGACATCCCCTTAGGAGTGCTACATGCGCTGAGGAAAGAGGCCAGGAGGGCAAGAGGACACCTACTAGAGGCTACTCAAATAACACTGAAGGGATGGGATAAGGCACTTAGGAAACGCCACATTAAGCCGGGACTAGGACCCTTCACCCCAATGGCGTATAACCAGGATTTTACCCCGGGCAGACAAAGAAAGTTTTGGGAGAATTGGGGTCAAGCACGGATGATTTATCTGAAAGACTTCTTTCAGGAAGGATCCCCCCTACTGTTTGAGGACTGTAAGCAGAGGTTTGGTATAGGGGAAAAAGAAATATACAAATAAGATATTGGATCTCTCAGAAAGAGGTTAAAGAGGCGGCCACCAGAGCCCCGATAGGGCTGGAGCTCACCCTACAAGAGGGTCTGACCTCAAAAGCATTAGCAAGAACATACAAGCTACTAGACAACGCACAAATTGCGGACAAAATCGCATACAAGGACAATTGGGAAAGGGATTTAGGGGACTCCATCACGGAAGAGGAATGGGGACAAATCTGGAGGAAGGCACAAAAAACATCCAAAGTACCGCCATTAAAGAGTCTGCATATAAAATATGCTCCAGATCGTATCTAACCCCACACAGGCTCCACAAAATGAACTCTACATACCCCCCAGACTCATGGAGACAATGTGGTAACAGAGGAGACCTATATCACATGTGGTGGACCTGTTCCAAAGCCGTGATGTATTTGAAAGAGGTCTTGGGACATATAAAAGAAATCACAGGGAGCCCGCTCCAATACGACCCAAAGGTAGTGCTTCTGGGTACTGAAGTAGAAGGAATATATGCTGCAACAGGTAACACGGCCACCCTCATTTCCCACCTACGAATGGCGGCAAGGATGACCCTGGCGCAAAGCTGGAAAAACTCAGAGGGCCCGGTGATAGCATGCTGGTGGGTTAACCTCTGGAACATATTAGCAATGGAGAAAGTGGGAGCCCTGAAAGAAGGAAGACATCAAAAGTTTGTGGAAACCTGGGACCCATTCATAGACTTTGTCAAAGAAAGAGAGGCGTATTACTTCAGACCGAGACTGTTGAGAACAATTCTGAAATGAAGTTCCTCAGTTGAGCTAGAGCTAGAACGGCCCTATAAGCAAGACCAATGTTACTGAACAGATGGACAAACCTCAGCTAACAGCAATCATCGACACAGAGTCGGAACCATCCCAGTTTAAGGGGACGGGAGGGGACCGGGAAGGGGGGGGTAGAAAATTATGAAGTTTTATTACTAACGTTACACTTTAAGAAATGCACAAAATTACTAACCCTGGCTGGAACAATATTTAAGGTGACTTACAACTGTGATTGTGATATCTAACGAACTGTTACCCTGTTAACTTTTGAAAATGAAAATAAAGTTTGGGGAAAATAAATCTAAAATGTAAAAAAAATCAATGCATGCGAAGCCCTGTGGCTCGCAAAGTTTCTTGAGAAACCTGAAAGTACAAACAATAGAAAAACAACCCAGAACTGACATAAGAAGAGAAAATGCAGGCCCGTCTAGGCAGAAGGAAGCTAATCAATAGGTGGAGACTCCCCTTTAGTACCCACTAACCATCAAGAGGAATTGGAAGACAGTGTGGTGGATATAATGGACCTGTCGTTTATGATGACGATGAACTGCACGAAAAGGAGGGGTTCTCGACGATAGTTCAGGTTATGTCACCCCAAGAGACACCGGAACGAAGCCCTTCTACCTCCACAGAGCTTAACACTCTCTCACCCTTTCTCACCTTGTTCGAACGAAGAGCAAAACTAAGGTCCTGCAAAGATTCTGACACATGCCACCCAAAACGGCAACTATAATGAGTGAACTGCTCTCAAAGTCAAATATCGATAGTTTCTTTTCGCGCCCAAAGAAGACCTGGTGGGACAGACCCAGCAAAAGGCAAGTGGATCGCAGGAGATCAAATGCCAGTGGAGCAAATAGAGTAGACTCCGAGTGGGATCCGAGATTAACAGTTAACTGGAGAGAATATTAAGGGCAGCCGATGGTCTGATATTAAACGGATCCAACACAATGATCCTACTACACCTCATACCAAAGCTGAGAGTGATGAACACAGATGACATCAAGATTGTTGACTTTCCGAATGAAGGAGTCCATGATAAAATAAACGTACGCATGAGCACTGCTTCCCTAACCTCACTAATACTTGATGCAAATGACGAACTATGAACCTTGGGTTTTGACTTGAGAACAACAGAAAATACAAGAGAATGGTCCTCAGAGAAGATCGAAACGGCTGACACAAAATCAAAGGAACCTAAGGGAGCCCTCTGCTGGGGGCCATCAGATACCCGACAGGACCAGCCAAACCAAAATTCGCCTCTACCGTTGCAACATAAAGAACAATTTGCCCTAAACCAACTCAAGATCACTATACGAGGAAGTGAGGTGGAAGACAAACAAATAAGGAGAGTGACCAAGGACCGAATTAAAACCACGCCATCACAAGACCAGCAATCCTGGAGCTGGCTGGCAGGGGCTCTAGCTGTAAAATATGACTAGATCAGAAGAAGGGAGGGCAGAGAAACCTGAAATTGGGAGTTGGAATACTCGATCATACTCACTTGTTTAACGGGATGGACTTGGTATTAACCAAACAAGCCATAATATGTATCCAGGAATCTTGGCTAAGAGAGACACCTAATTTTGATGGTTAGTCAGCATGCCCAAACCGGGCCAAAAGAGGCAAAACCAGCAGACGCTCTTCCGGTCTTCTAGTATTAATTAGAAATGGACTTAATCTGAAGGTCCTGCAGACCATCAATCCAAATCCGTATATACTGAAGAGGAAAAATGGGACGGTCCCTTTCGCCAACCCACGTACAAACTGGAAAACAACGTCATGGCCAAAGAACCTCCGATCAGACGAATTTGCACCTCTGCCCACCACCCCGAATGCCAACACACATCGTGACCATGCACCACCTGCAAAACCAGGCCGCATCCCACCCAAGGCACGCGGTGGGAACCAAGGCGGAGCTGGGACCGATCGCATGGACCAGCTCGACTGAACGCTTCGCAACCTATGCTGCCATCGTTGGAGATGACATGATGACTTAGCCATGACAGACAGAAACACTTGTGCTGTTGCGCACCTCGATCAGACACACACCAATCCACACGAAGAACACGTTCTGTGCTATGACGTAGCAGACTGAGTACACTCACAAACATTATCTCGCATCATTATTATTTCTCACATAGTCCTGCAACCGTAACGCTGGAAGAGCTTGTGTATATGCTTGCAGAGGCTTCATGCTACTAACTCTGGAGACAAGACCATATAGATGGACCGATGTAGAAGGAGCCAAGCCAAACGGCACCCCACTCCCCCTTGCTTTATGGACCTTATGCAACAACATACAACCAAGCCAAAGTAGGCCTCAGACCAAAGCCGACAGGCCAGAAGCTGCTCAAACGGAGCTACAACGTGCTGAGCAAGCATAACAGCCCCTGGCTAGGGCCACCGCAGCCAAGGTCGCGATGTTGCAATCCACATTCTGCGCTCTCCAAGGCAAGGTGACACTTGCCACCGCTGCGACTACCGAAGCAAAACCCAAATCAAATCCCTGTAATTATGCCTCAGCCACGGTCTCTCAACACGTGACCCGGCGGACCTGATACAATGCCAATTCCCGAAGACTGAAGAAGCACTCTTGCAACAAAATCGACACAGGCGGCGATGGGAAAGGAGCACTCTAATGGCAGTAGCAGGACCTGTCCATTGTCTTTCAGTGACACACAGTCATACAGGTACATCGCGGGGTGGGAACGGCGATGGTCCCAGGCTTCGGGGCTCGCTGATGGGCCAATCAGGGCATGGGGGGGGCTAACCACTGACGACAACACCTCACAACCAATTGCTAACTCCCTCCATGTAACATTTCCGAAGTAACCATTTTTTGACGAACCAAGCGTACCACCTGACCTCTACTCTACCAATAACCCCTTTCACTATATGGTCCTATACTGAACCTACCACTCGGGGAGCCAACCCGGAGGGGCGGTAGGTTCGGGGACGAGCTTTCGCAGGTGAAGCAAACTGTTACATCACTCAGGTACAAAATGGGCCTGCTACCACGACTACGATGAGAAGCTGCCTGGAACCTACGCTCCATGTATTTGTCCCTGCCTGTTTTCTTATAATAAACAGCAGTAACTAATTGCTCGTGTGTGGCCCCTCTACTTCTTTGGGACGCAGAAGGAGTTGGGGCCTTCAGAGAGCTGGTGGTCCATGGACCCCGGGTACGGCTCTGCTGACCACCAGAAATTACCCTAAAAATACAGATCCTGCCTATCCGCTTGAGGGAAAAAGGGGAGAACTATAATGACCTTCTGCTTTTAATTAACCTGTATTGGAATCCGGATGCTCAGCAGTGATCATATTTCATGGACCTAGTGAATGGCTGGATTGACGAAATGTATTCAGATCAGACGAACATCCAACTAGTGATTTGTGCCGACTTGAATTCAAATTGTCTCCCTGGAAGACAGGGGGAGGTAGGAGGTACAACACGAGAAAACGGCCCAGAGACCCGTTACGGTTGTGAATGGCTAGAAGAGATCGAGCTGAGAGGGGTGCACCTACTAAATGAAAACACCAAGGGAGCTATCCCGGCTGGAGCCACCTGGACTAACGGAACCAGGAAAGCAACGCTGGACTACATTTCTGTATTGGATAACCTCCTACCAGACATAAGCTCTTTAACTGTTCACCCAGTACCATATAGCGACCACAGTCCAATCATAATGATGCTTTCACAAATGGTACTAGACAATACCCAAAGATGGAAAGAACAGGTGGAATTAGAAGGACGAAAAAATAGACTTTGTCTATTACCCAAAGATATTCCTTCTATAACAAAAGATCTACTTGTGTGGCAAAAGCGTGAAACCGATGACGTTGAATGCGATAGTTTTGTCAGCTTTCAGAGAATTTAAACTTAAAAATGTAAAGCAATCTCATAAACCAAGACACGTTTATGAGGTGGTAACATAAAAAAAAATCCTTAGAAAGGATCTTCGACCATTACAAAACTCAGCGCTGTCTAAAGAAAAAGGAACTACTACGAGAAAGGAGGCAAAAATATAAGAACTGGATAAAACAACACAAAGCTTGTATCCTTCAGAGTGATGCAGAAGCGATGCTAAAGGCACTTAACAATAGCAACAGTAAGACCCTATGGCAGCTCTTGAACGAAAGAGGGAGAACTGTCTGCCCACATCTACTATACCCCATACAGAAGATGTTGGGTAAGCAGTTTGTGAACCTGTTTGAAGCAAAACACCTACCAGCTTCATATCCAGAAGACTCGGCAGCCAAGAGCTGGAACATTGAATTTGACAGGGAGGAAATGTTAATGTTAATAAAAAAAGCAAGTCGGTCACGAGCACCGGGCCCGGATGGCATTTCCAAAGCCATACTGAAAGCGCCACCGGAATCATGGGCAGACTTTTGCCAAATCCTCTTTAGTAGAATAATTCAAAAGGGAAAAATCCCCAAATCTTGGAAGGACAATAGTGGTCCCGATATTTAAAAAGGGGGACCGCATGACACCAAGGAACTACAGGCCAATCACCCTCCTCGATGTCCTGGGAAGAAAAATCTTTGCAATGATCCTCTTAAAGCGGCTGAACGAGTGGATATTGGCAACAAAGAGCTTCGATAGTAGACAGGCAGGCTTCGTGAAGGAGGTGGAATTCAGCCTAAATCTACTATTACCCAGCCTCCTTAAGTCTGAGCGCTAAAGAACAAAGGGAAAATCTACATGGCTTGCATAGGATGTCTCAATGATTTGTCAGCTATTAAAGATTTATACTCTGGGACTAACATGCAGATCAAGCTAGATCAGCAAGGGAACCTAACAAGGAAAATAGACACTTCAAAGGGATTGAAACAAGGATACCCCATGACCCCAATCCTATTCAACTTCTTTGTTGAAAATCTGAAAATAGACCTGGTAGACAAAACAATCTTCCCACCTAAGATAAACGGAACTGATGCAGGCTGGTTATTGTATGCGGACGATCTGGTCTTTTTGGATCAGACCAAGATTGGCCTGCAGAGAAAATTGAACATTCTACAGAATTATGTGATTAAAAATAGCCTGAAGATAAACGCTTCAAAATCTGAAATAATGGTTTTTGGTGCTGGGAAAGGAGGAAAGAAGAAGGAAAAAAAGAGAGCTGGCTACTGAATGGGAAATGCCTGGGTTCATCAAACGAGATAAAATATCTCGGGACAATGCTTAGTGTCGCTACAGAAGAAAAAGCATGGATCTGAAAGCCTTCATAGGAAAGCTAAACATCAAACCTCACAGGGCAGGGCGATTGACCATAGGTTTGGAAAATGTTCCCTCCAACCGATCATAACTTTCTATAATCAAAAGGTGATACCAGTGCTCACTTATGGGGGAGAGGTCTATCTTGGCCTTCGTTGGGAAACGTGGGACTACCTGGAAGGTTTCTTCTGGAAACGAATATTACACCTATCAAAGGCCATCCTGGTAGCAGTCATTCGACATGGATTAGGCTTAACATCACTATATGTAAAAATAGCGTGGAAAGCAATGTTGCTTTTTAGGAAAGCCAACATGGCAAACAGTTCCCTGCAATTTGAAGTGATGAAGAGCAAAGCACTAGGCATGAATGACTGGGCACTAAATCAGTGGAGGAACCAGTGTACAACAATGCTAGAGAATCTAGGGACCTCAATTTAAATCCAACACATGTAAAAAGGATTCTGTGGGCGGACGATTTGTCGCGAAACTGAAGTGAAAAGATTAACTTCCGCCACGCTCACCCTCTCAAAAAATAATTATGGCCAATATTATCCCAGGCTATTTGAAAAGATTTACTCAATAATAAGCAGAGAGACCTGTTCCTAACATTGAGGCTGAATGTTCTCCATAACAAAACCACTCCAAGGAGATATGGATGTGAAGAAGTAAATGACAAGTGCTGCCTCTGTGGCTCTCGGAGCAAAACTCTGAAACATCTGGCACTGTTTTGCCCAAACTTGAAGGAGTTAAGATCGATCCATCTTTACGACCAAATGTTTAGAAAGGCTGGTCTGGAAGTGAAGAAGTGGTGGGTGGTTTTATATGGGGGCCAAAACATAAGAACCACCCTTGCCCTGGTAAAATTCCTCGAGGCTGCTTTTAAAAAACTGAAGGAGAGTGTAGCCAACAGTCTTAACCTGTGGGAAAACTGGACGTGATGAAGGACAGTACATGTAATGTGGGATGTTTTCTTTCATTCCTTTTTTGTTTTATTTGTAAATGGAATTAGAAGAATGTTGGAGTACAGTCAAAAGTTTGTAATAAACCAAACACTGCCTCAGGAGGATAGCTCAAGGGCAACGTGCTCACCTTGGAAGCAAGACGACACAGAGCAACACAGGTTAGATCCCTGGGTCCGCGCTTAGAAACCTCTGGGTATTAAGCGCATTATAAATAACCTATCATAAAAATATAATCATATTCACAAAAATGTGCTCAAGGGCACCTCAGAGAAGCCTCAGGAATCTTTAGATTCACTCCAGTTTTAGAGTTGGGAATCGGGCATAAAGTAACACGTGCAAATCAGAGATGCCCATGTTCAATTCATTGCATGATATAGTCTTGATATGATATTGCATTTATAACGCGCCTATACACAAGTGTTTCAAGGCGCGACGAGGCAAGGGAAGGGAACAGAGGGAAGACCGAGACAACGATCTTACTAGGCCAGGTGACATTGAGATTGCACAAGTGCAGGGGAGGGATCGGAAGTGGAAGGGGAGAAAAGCGAGAGGAGAGGGGGAGGGGAAGTGGCATACATAGGATAAACAGTGAATACATAAACGCAATAAATAAGTGCGGCCATCTGGTGGCAGGTGCAAGGGTAAGTGCAGACATCAGGTGTCAAGTGCTGGTAGGGGGCTGTAGGGATACAGAAACAGCCTCAGAGTGCAAGGGTTGCCATGGGGGCAGTGCAGGTGTGCAACTGGTGGGGGAACCTGGGCCCAGGAACAGAGGGTAGCCTGGTGACCAGTGCAGTTTGTTTCAACCAGGAGTTCAGCAGGGGAGAGGAGAGAAAGCAGAAGCTAAGAGGAAGGTCTTGAGGTGGTTTTCCTCAATTTTCAGAGAGGCAGGGAGGCTGTTCCAGAGGGAGGCCCCAGCCGAAGAAGGAGATCTACCACCAACTTTTTGCTTGGAGAAGCGACTGACCCTGAGAGCTGGAGGTGAATGAGCGAAGACCTCGAGAAGGAAGATAGTTACGAAGAGAGAGTTGAAGGTATTGAGGCCCCAGGCCCCAGAAGGCCTTGTGGACAATGCATAGGGTTTTGAACTTAATCCTCACAGCCACTTGGAGTCAGTGCAGAGATTTCAGTCCTGGAGAGATACGACCCCTGGGCTTGAGGCCAAGGACAAGTCTTGCAGTCCTGTTTTGGATGAGTTGCAGAGGGCGGAAAGTAGAGGCAGAAAGATTTAGAAAGAGGCTGTTGCAGTAATCCAGCCTAAAGAGAAGCAGAGCTCTAGAGACAGGGAGCTTCTGGGGGGAGGAGAGGAAAGGAAGAATACCTCTGAGGAGGTGCAGCTGGTAGTGTGACTTCTTAGAGACGTCAGAGATGTGAGGAGAGGAGGAGAGTGTGGAGTCGAAGATGACCCCAAGGTTTTTAGCCTCACAGGTGGGAGCAGGAAGAGGGCCAAGGGAGGCCGGCCAGAGAGTGAGTGGAAAGTAGGGAGCGTGTGTGCCGATGAGGAGAATCTCAGCCTTACTGGCATTAAGGTAGAGATCCTTGACGGCACACCACTCCTGGATAGAAGACATTTGGTCAGAGATGAGAGAAGGAGAAGAGGTGGCTGAAGGAAGCCTGAAAATGAGCTGAGTGTCATCTGCATAGCACGGAAAGTTGAGGCAGAGAGCGGCAATGCTGTGGGCAAGAAGTGCCAGGTATTGGTTGAACAGCCAGTGAGAGAGGTTAGACCTCTGGGGAATACCACAGATAGAGACAGAGATGGAGGAGATTAAGGCCCCAAGTTGGACATGGGAGGGTTGACTGAGAGGAAAGAGGTCAGCCAAGCCAGGGCCTGATCGGTGATACCCAGGTTATCACTGAGACAGTTGATCAGGGTGGCATGGTTGACCGTGTCAAAGTCAGAAGAGAAATCAAATAAGATGAGGACACAGGGGGTGTTGGAATCAAGGTTAAGGAGCAGCTCTTCCCGGATGTTCAGGAGAGCAGTTTCCGTGCTTCTGGCAGCTCTGAAGCCAGACAGATGGTCATGGAGACAACCAACAGATTCAGTGTGAAGATTAATCTGGGAGATGGCCAGCTTTTCCAGGAGTTTGCCCAGGAAAGGAGTGATGGTTAGCCGGGCAGGATGGGTCGTCAGAGGGTTTCTTAAGAAGAGGCTGCACAAGGGAGTGCTTCAATGGGGAAGGTAAGACTCAAGTGGCAAAGGAGTGGTTGCAGAAGTCAGCCAGAGCAGGAGCCAGGGTGTCAATATGCTCCTTGATGGTTTTGAAGGAACAGGGGTGAACCTGTTTTGACAAGACTTTAATTGATCGGACTTGTCTAGAACCTTTGTCTGGGGAGAACAGGGGAAAGGCAGCGAATGAAGGAGGAGAGGTGGCTGAAGAAGGGCTAGAGGAAGAGCAGACAGTAGAGGGAGGAGGGGGAGAGGAAGAGAGATGAAATGAGAGGCCAGAGCCGTGCAGAGGGCCTGGGAGGGGACAGGCGAGGTAGAGACTACAACAGGATTGGCCAGTTCCTTGCAGATTTTAAGTTCAGCTGAGTTATTAGATGCCGCAGAGACACAGGCTTGGATGTGAGCTCTCTTCTTGGTGGGGACAGAGCCAGTATTGCCTTTGGAGCAAGCGGCAGGCCAGTTGTCAGAAGATTTACCTGAAGCACGCCATTTCCTCTCAGCCACTCTGCACTTGGGTTTGAGGGTGACGAGGTCGAAGTCTTACCAGGAGTTTCACTTGGCTTTGGGCTTCAAGCGGATCCACATGACTGGGGCAAGAACATCAAGAGTATCAGATATAGCAGAGTGTAGCATGGAAAGGGCTGAGTCAGGATGCGAGTCAGCCGAAGTGGGAGCGGGGTCTGAGAAAGTGGCTGCAAAAGCCTCAACTGACACCTGCTTCATGGGTCGGATAACCAAGAAGGTAGGTGGCCTCAAGGGTAGAGAGGGTGAGCTGGGAGGAAAGGAGAAAGTGATCACTCCAGGAGAGAGAAATGGTGAGAGGGATAGAAAGGGGAAGGTCTGAAGAGAACAGAACATCCAGAGTGTGCCCTGCAGAGTGAGTCGGGCCAGAGGGGAGAATAGGGAGTGAGAGAGAGTCGCAGAGGTCGCGAAAGAGTCCAGGGGAAGGACGGGACGCATCCAGGTGGATGTTAAAGTCTCCAAGAAGGAGGAGTTGGGTGGTTGAGACCAGGAGGGAAGAGGAGAGGCCTGCCCACTCAGAGGGGAAGGAGGAGATCTGACCAGGTGGCCAATAGATGGTAGCCACAGTAAGGGAATGGCCAGGAGAGAGAGGGAGCCTGCAGACGAGGCATTCAAAGGAGGAGTAGGCCTGCATAGGAATGACAGAGGCAGGGATCCACTTAGGGAAGATCAGAAAGTCTGTTGTTGCATATGCATTAAATAAGAATAACTAGGGTTTTGCAACGGTATTCTCCCCTTTGATGGGACATGGACTATTTTCTACGAGATTAACTTCATTTTGTGGAAGTACCATAGAGACTGACTGTACCATAATATAAATATTTTCTGAACAAGCAATGCACACTTAGAAAGCAATTCAGGACTGTACAGAGTGAACTTCAAGAGCAGCATCTCAATGTGTGGTCTGTGTATGATAATCATTGGCTTAAAATACTGAATTGGAAAACAGCTGTCTGTGTACTCTAATTTAAAATCCTAAAACTGGTGTACTTGACAAATAATATATTGATCTGGTTCCATATGGTTCCAGGAAACTGTCATGATACATACCCCAGGGCATCCAGACCACGTCCATCAGTCCCGGGAGCAGGCATCATGTCGCCTTGAGAAAACCCAGCAACCCCTGCTAGGGGCTGTCTGGGTTCAGTCATGGCGCCTGTGGTGCCAGGCTCATATGGGACATCAGTCCTGGCGCCATAGGCACCAGGCTCATAGGTGCCCACTTACCTGAAGCAGCAGCATCCAGCCTTCTGCCACGCCCGCCTCGAACCTGTAGCACCTAGAAAGAAGGAAAGAAGCAAAGGTTAGAACAAGAGTATTACCTGATTTCTTACCTGATTCCGGATTCATCGCATCTTCAAACCAGAGGAAAGACTTCGTTTTAAACGTGTCTCATCGCCAGCAGCAGCGCCGCGCCAAACTCACCGTTCCACGCAGCATCTCTTCGATCCGGCGCAGTCTCCATCTTTACATCGCCGAATCCCGGCACCCAAGGGGGACAAGAAACAACAAGGTGAGCAGAGAGAACAGACAGGGACAATCTCTTTAGCCACCATATGCTTACCTGATTTTACCGCCAAAGGTATAATTCATCAGCACGCCACATCATCTTATGCCGCACCTGTAAAATAAGGAGAAAGCAGCAAGTTTAACCCTTGGCATTATATACTGACAAAATTGGGTGACACAGACTTTTACCGGAGCGCTTTCAGCTGTCAATCTTCTTATTGGGTCAAAGCTGCAAGATAAGAGGAATTGGACAGGAGTGAATTCCAGACATTTTGAACTCTTACAAACTATATACTTACGGCTCTTCGCCAGGATCTTTTGGAGTCAGGATTCGTCTACAACTCTTCCAATACCTTCAAGCCAGTGAAGTAACTGGTCATCAACGCGCCCCTGCGTGCTTCGCAGGATGGAGGGCTCATCCTTCAAGAATATAAGGTGAGATTGCTGAGAGGGCGCTTCAGAGGTGATTAGTGGGGAGGACAGTGGGGGTGCTATCACTTGAATCCACAAGTGGCTAAATCCATCTCTCCACTTGAGGGAGAATATTTCTACGGGTCAAGCAGACAAGATTAGGAGGGCAGATCCAGTCAGTCATCGCTGCACTACGCATCACGTGGGTGGAGGCCGCAGCAGTCCGGGTCCGACCTACGCCCCTGTGGGAGTCAGGTGAGCATAACAGAAACATTGTAAAGTGCAGAAGAACAAGTTACTTACCAACTAGCTGCTTCGGAAAAAAAATTCGGCAGAGGGCGCCGTGTGTCGATGTCATCGAGTCGATGGTCCCTCGAAGGCCTCTGTCGAGGGTGACTTCATCGGGTGTATAAGTAGCACGCGCTGCACCCGTTGGCCTCAGTTCTGTTTTCCCCCTTTACTATTGATTTTGCACTGTGTAGATTGTGCTGGTGGACAGGTAGCCTTACGAGAGTTGAAGTGGCAATAACCCGGAAAAATCTACAGAGGGGTAGGTTGGGAGCGTGATGAGGAATACGTTGGAGGAACATCCAATCGAAAGAATGTTACCAGTTGGTAAGTAACTTGTTCTTCGAGTGGATTGTGTCCTCCAACGTATTCCTCATCTTATATAGACTCCCAAAGCAGTATGGACAATTTCTCTGGAGGAGGGGTTAGATTTTTCGATACCCTTAGATGGCTGAATTTAGTACTGCTTTACCAAAATTCAGCTCCTTAGACTGGGAAGCATCCAGACTATAGAATTTCAAAAAGGTATGCAGTGAAGACCAAGTTGCTGCTTCACAATTGGACCTTATAGGAACACCTCTCTGTAGGGCAGTCGAACAGGCAATGCCTCTGGTGGAATGAGCCCTTAAACCTTATGGTGGGTCTTTTTGTGCTAATCTGTAGCATTCTGAAATGCAAAGCACAATCCAGCGTGATATTGTTTGCTTTGTCACCAATTGACCCAATGTCCTTACTGTGTAGCCGATAAAAAGTTGATTGTCGACTCTAAGCTTGAAAAGCCGAGAGATGTAAAAGCTTAAAGCTCTTCTTGGATCCAACCTATGTAATCTTTCCTCCTCCTTGCTAGGGTGAGGTGGAGGATAGAATGCGGGTAAAACAATTTTCTGACTTAAATGAAAATCAGACACCACTTTAGGTAAAAATGAGGGTTTAACCGTCAACACAACTCTGTCCTTATGGAACACAGTATAGAGTGGCCCAGAAGACAGTGCCTGCAATTCGCTCACCCTTCTTGCAGATGTTAAAGCAACTAGGAAAGCAGTTTTCCATGTCAGTAATCTTAATGGACAAGTGTGCAAAGGCTCAAAAGGAGCACAAATTAAGAATTGTAGGACCAGATTGAGATCCCAAATTGGCACTTGAAATGGGTAAGGAGGAAACACATTAGTGAGTCCTTTTAAGAATTGCACTACCAAAGGAATTTTGAAATAGGAGCATTCTTCCGATTAGCGCTTGAAGATGGAAAGCGCCGCAAGATGACCTTTAATGGTTCCAACATTTAGACCTCTATGTGCTAGGGACAGGAGGAAGGACAGTACTTCCGGAATAGAACATAGAAAAAGATCGACATTCTTTTCTATGCACCAGTTGCAAAACAATTTCCAATGGCAACGGTATAGAGACTTTGTTGCTGGCCTTCTTGCCAAAAGCAACACCTCCATGACGTCATCTGGAACATCCCAATCCTTGTATCTCAGCCTTTCAGATACCAAGCGTGAAGGTTGAGCGTTTTGACCCCTGGATGGAGAATCTGACCCTCCATTTGTGAGAGGAGGTCCTTTCTCTGAGGAAGTCGCACTGGGGGACAGATGGACATGTCTAGAAGGTCTGGCTACCACGTTCTCCTGGCCCAATCCGGGGCAATTAGGATCATGCGGTTCTTGAACCGTCTCAGTCTCCTGATGACCTAAGGAATGACGGGAATCGGAGGGAACACGTACAATAGTGGGAAATTCCACTCAACCACAAACTCGTCTCCCAGGGCTCCTCTCGGGGGAAATTCATTTGAGCAATACCTTTCGCACTTCTGGTTGATTCCGGTCGCAAATAGGTCTACTTGAGGGGTCCCCAAAGGGCGAAGATCTCTTGAATGACTTCCTGAGGCAGTTCCCATTCGTTGGACACCATGCTCTGCCTGCTCAGAGCATCTGCCATCATATTCTCCTCCCCGGCTAGATGAACTGCCGTTAAAGAGATTCCTTCCTGAATTGCCCAATACCAGAGCTGCATTGCCTCTATGCACAGAATTAGTGACCCTACCCCTCCTCTTTTGTTTAGATAATGCATGGCCACTGTGTTGTCCGTCATTATCAGGACATTTTTTCCTCCCGACAGATGGCAGGAAAGCTTTCAGCGCTAGTCTGATTGCTCTCAGCTCTAACAGGCTGATTGTCAGATCGTTGGCATGAGCTCCCCAACCCATGAGTGAGGCGTCCGTCATTACTGTGATCTCTGGCCATGGTTGCCAAAAAGGTTCTCCTTTCAGGATATTCTCTGTACAAGTCCACCATAGAAGATTTTGTCGAACCTTGTTCGGAATCTGGAGAAGATCCATCATTTGACCTGAGAACTGGGACCACTGAGTCTTTAGAGCCCATTGAAGGGATCTCATCCTCAGACGTACCTCCGGCACCAGGAAGATGCAGGATACCATGAGGCCGAGTAACCTTAAGAAGTCGTAGGCCTGGAGATTTTGGGCATTTTGGAATTTGGAAACCATCTGAAGAATGTCTTGAGTCCTCGACCTGGGAGGCGAGCTCCTTCCCAGGGATGTCTAATACACCTCCTATGTATTGGAGCTGTTTAGAAGGTGTCATTTGTGACTTCTTGAAATTGAGGGAGAAGCCCAGTCTGTGGAGGAAGTGGCAGGTGACTTTCAGGTGATCAAGTGCCTGTTCGGCAGAACGTGCTCTGATCAACCAATTGTCTAGGTAGGGGTAGACGTGAATCCCCCCTCTCCTGAGGTGCGCTGCCACTACTACCATCAGTTTGGTGAAGACCCTCGGTGCGTAGGTCAATCTGAATGGCAGGACTCGAAACTGATAGTGTGACTCGCCAACTACGAACCTTAGGTATTTTCTGTGCTTGAGATGAATCGGCACATGAAAATAAGCATCCTGGAGGTCCAATGACACCAACCAATCCTGAAGTTGAAGGGCCTAAAGGATCTGAGAAAGGGTAACCATCTTGAACTTGTCCTTCCAGAGGAACTTGTTCAAGTTTCTTAAGTCCAAGATGGGTCTCAGTCCTCCGTCCTTTTTGGGGATCAAAAAATATGTGAAGTACCATCCCTTGTTCCTGTCCGCTGCAGGTACTGGTTCTATAGCACCTTCCTCCAGCAGGGTTAGAACTTCTTGCTGTAGGAGCGGTTCTGAAAACTTCAAAGGGTGTCTCTCTGGTGGATTGCTTTGAGGTTGTGTTAGAAAATGGAAGGCGGTAACCTTGGGCTATTATTTCTAGAGCCTAAACATCTGAAGTAATGGCTCGCCATTCTTGCAGATATTGTGACAGCCTGCCTCCTACAGGTGTCTTGTGATGCAAGTCCTCAAAGTGGTTTTGTGGTGGTTGCTGCAGCCGCTGATGGCAAAGAGGCTGTAGCTGGCTTTGCACGTTTTGCTCGTCCACCGCGAGTGGCCTTTCTCTGGCCCCTTTGACTGGCCATTCCTCTCGCCGTTCCATATGAGGAGTAGTAACGATAGGACCGTCCCCTCCAAGATTGACCTGCCGCACGAAAAGGCTGAGGTTGCCTAATAGCAGTTCCCAAAGACTTGGCAGCTGCTTTTGAGGTCTGCAACCTCTCAAGGCTCTCGTCAGCCTTGCTGCCAAAAAGGTGAGGCCCGTCAAAGGACATGTTCAGAAGGCGGTTCTGTACGTCTGGTGCGAAACCCGACTTCCGTAACCACGCAAATCTGCGCATTACCGTGCTAGGGCCCATGGACCTGCTCACACTAACTACAGTGTCAAATCCAGATTCAAGGGATTCCTGCATGGCCTCCTTCCCATCTCTAACGATGGCTAGGAATCCTTCCCTTTCGTCCCCTTCTGGAATGTGCTCCACCGCCATTGCAGTGCACTCCCACATAGTGTACGAAAACTTTGCTAAGGCACATGTGGGGTTGGCTGATTTTAACGCCATACTCCCAGCTGAAAATACCTTCCATGCCCAGCCATCCACACGCTTATCCTCCCTGTCCGGTGGGATAGAAGGGTATGTATCAATGCTACTTGCATTGTTTAGTGATTCAACCAGATCCCTCATCCTGATTCCTTCTGAAATCAGACATTCTGGGACATTTAGGGTGCCATATTCCAGCCCAAAGGGTACATTTTCCTCATCAGATTTCTCCTGCTCCTCAAAGATTGAGGTCAGGGACTTGAAGAATTCCTTCCTAGGAAGAGGTTTGAAAACCATTTCTGGGAGAGGTGGAGGAGGAGTATTAATGGGTCCTGAAGGCATTACAGGTCTTGTAGCCCTCTCTTCCCCTTTTTCTGGCTGAGTTGGCCGAACTGGAGCCTTTGGCGCCGAGGGCTTCAGGGTCGATGTTGCCAAAGGCATCAATGGCGTTGACGTAATACCTGTCGCCGGCGTCGAGGCGCTCTTCGAAGACTTGCTCTTCGAGGTGCGTTCGGTCTCGGACGGCGTCTGTGACCTCGATCGGTCGACTCGACTCGAGCGGCTTTTCTCGCTCGGCGTCCTAGAAGGTTCTCTATACTTCCTCTTTTGATCACCCAGGCTTGAGGGCGCACGAGTGTCAGAGCGATGACGGGCCTTCCGAAGAAGGTGCGGACCGAGGCTTTGCTTTTTCGAACACCGTCATCATTTTGACCCTGAATGCTTCCCATTCTTCGGATGACGAATGTTTAGTGGGACATTTCATCCTTTTTTGGGGATTCGTCCGAGGATGAGGTGGAGGGGGACCTGTGGCAGCGTTTCTTCGTTTTATTTTGTTTTTGTTTTTTAGTTTTTTAATTTTTTAATTTTGACGACGAGGGATGGGAATCGCTTCGGGCTCTAGACCGATGCCTTTTGTGTCGAGGAGACTTCTCACGGGACCTTGACTCGACGCTAGAGGCTTTACGGTCAGATTTACGACCTACTTGTAGTTTTCCCCTCCTCTCTCGCAAGACCTTCCCCATCATCACCTGACACTTCGTACAGGCCTCCATGTCGTGGCCTTCCCCGAGGCACCACAAACACTCTCAGTGCGGGTCTGTGATAGACATTTTTGAACTGCACGATTTGCACTTCTTGAAACCCGATCTCGGGGTCGTAGTCAGCGTCAATGACAAGGACATATTTACTCGAGACGCGCCAAATCTCCGAAGCAACGTATACTGCGGAAAAACGTAACTGAGGCCAACGGGCGCTGCGCATGCTACTTATACAGCCGATGAAGTCACCCTCGAGGGAGGCCTTCGAGGGACCATCGACTCGACGACATTGACGCCCTCTGCCGCAATTTTTTTCCAAAGCAGCTAAAGCTGGATGGGAATACATCTAAGAGGAGGAATACGTTGGAGGACACAATCCACTCGAAATGTTATTTTCATTATGTGACTCATTAACAATGGTTTACATGTGTGACAGCAAATCATAGAAACGAACAGTCCATAGTAATGTGCTTTTACAGCATTCCCCCTCTCACACTTCACCACTTTAGACTGAAGGCCACAGTAGCAGGGTTAGGGTTTGGGGGAGGAAGGTAAGGGAGGTAATTGTTTGAGGGATTTATACAGCACTTTACTAGCTGCGTCAGTGTATTAAGAATAAGAAGGAAAGCAGGTCAGGGGCTGAGGTAGGAAATGAAGAGGATGAATGTCACCTGTATTCCAAACTAACCTAAACCCTTAAGTACATTATTTGTGTGCGGGTCCTGTTCAAATCACAAATAATAAAATGAATAAAATATATGTGCTGACTTGTGGACAGCCCGCTGCCTTGATAGCATGATATGATAGGTTATTTATAACGCGCTTAATATCCAGAGGTTTCTAAGCGCGGACCTGGGGATCGAACCTGTGTTGCTCCGTGTCCTCTTGCTTCCAAGGTGAGCACGTTGCCCCTGAGCTATCCTCCCTATGGTCAGGGGGCTCAAGCTTGGAGCCTAAAATAAGGATATTTAGTGCAGTTAATCACTTTGACTCATGGCTCTGATTCTCAGCTGCCATCCCTTGGAATTCTGGTAACTGAAGTATTATGCCTCCCACTAGGAGCATAGGACTACAAATTACAAACTTACAAATTGATGTGAGCTAATTACCCAGAAGGTGTCAGACTTCAAACAGAGGCACACATCAGCACTGCAGACTGGAGGTGTGGGGGCAGGAAATGTAGAGAGGGAATTGAGTCAGAACATGTCACACCTGCAGTGGCCAGCTTGAGACCTGTGATAGCTGTCCCCTTGCCAGAAATTGAAAAGTACAAAACCCTCTTGTGGACACATTTCAGGTGTGTGCAGCCATCAAACAATACAACATGTCAAACTGAGGGACACAGCAGCACTGCAGACACAAGGAAGGGGCAGGGGGGGAAATACGCCTGGTATTGTTTCTGTGATTTATACAGAACTTCACCCGCTGCTTCAGTGCATTAAGAATAAGAATGCATTAAGAATAGGAAGGAAGAAGGAAGAAGGGGGGAAGGGGCGGAGGGGAGTAAGTAACGAAATGGAGTCGAAACACTACATTTACAAGTAGAGAAAGGCACCTTGGAACGACTTGAGAATGAGTCATGGTGAAGACAGGAGACTGTGACTCTCAGTCGTTGTGATTCATTAAGAAGGCACTTACTGGGTCCTGCTTGTGGTGGTGGTGTTGTTACTGTCCATGACGCCACTTGTCACACAACACAAGGGTGGCTCTGATCTATCTGCAGCCCGCTGCTACTTCTTAGCAGTGCTTCGCTTTCATCACGAGCACCCCTTGCCCTTCCGAATACACCCTGGCACAGACTTGCTGCTCCTCGTGTGCACTGCTCAGTCTCTGTACCACCCACTACTTCAACCTCAGCAAATTTCAGTGGCTGCCAAAAAGAGCCAATGAAATTACTCTGACCGAATTGGAAATGCTGTGCTGTTTGCCTATCTAACAATACCAGCAGGACCACAACTCTGCTACCACGCCAGCCAACTAAATTAATACTTTAAGCTATCTGCGAAGCCCTTCACAGTTCCGCGCAGCACAGCCACCGCAAAAATAGGACAAAACTTGCATTGCATGAGGCGCGCCGCTGTGTGTGTGCCGTGACTGTGCCCCACTCTTAGTTCAAGTCCAGGTAATTATTTCTTTAGTTTAACCTTGAGGCCACAACTACAAGTGTTGGATTCTTATGAGTCTGACACTGGTAGTTGTGGCCGCAATCTTAAATACAAATATAATAATTGCATAAAGCATGCAAAAGCCACTTCTGTCTTTGCAGTCTGGGTGGGGGTGTGCCCGCTGCCCCATACAACCTGCCGTCACTGATTCTAACATACCCTGAGAGGACAACATAGCACTGCATCTCAGAGGGCGTGATGAGCTCTGTCCCCCTGCTAGGGGCCTCTTTGAGTAGCGTCTGGATCACCCGAGTACCCTTTGCCTTGGTCCCCTCATAACAAACAATGAGAAGTACCTCGTACCACAGCTGCTATTTAACTTGTATTATACCTAAGAAAATGGGAGGAAAATACTTGCTGGTTGCAAAGTTCCTAAGGTGTCATCTGCATCATTATCCCAGTAGTGTGACCCATGGTAGAAGGTAATCATATTTGAGCTTTCTCACATCCTAGAGTAAAAGTTGAAAAGTACTTCCTGGTAGTAGAAGCCAAGTCAAGAAGCGATCTGTCCGCTATATGCTTGAGACTGTTTTTGTAAGAGAAGTGGATGAAGATTTTCAAAGAGATAACCACTTAATCACCAAAAATAATTCCTTCCGGATACCCTTAGGATTAGTTTTCCTTATTCTTTATAGAGTTCATTCCCTTAGTGCCTGTAGGCATTACCCACACCCAACATGTTGTGCATAATAGAGTGTTGAATAATATGTATGTTTATTGTGTTTATATAGCGCTTTACGCCAAAGCGCTGTACATTATAACAAGAAGAATACAATAACTGCAGAAGCAATTACAAGATATGAGTCAAACCAGTTATACAGCAACTAGAACAATTTGCCAGTGGAGATAAATGAAGGAAGAAGGGGTGGAGAGGGGAATGGAGTGGGGAACAGGAAGTGAGATAAGCTGAAGGCAAGAGAGAGGAGGAGAGGGGACATAAGAGGAGACAAGGCAGGGGGTAGAGAGGCAAGATGAGGAGGATAAAAGAGGGGGTGGGGAGAGGGAAGGGCAAGGAAGGATCAGAGTATCAGGGACGGGAGTGGAGAAGAAGAGATTTTAAGGAGACAGGAAAGGAGGAATAAGTGGGGATGGAACGGATAGAGAGGGGTGGAAGGGAGTTCCAGTGGAGGGGAGCAGGGAGCTGAAAGTAGCGAAAACGAGAGGAGGCACATGGGGACGGGGAACAAGGAGAAGGAAATGATCTGCAGATCTGAGGGAGTGTAGAATGAGATGAGAGAGGAGAGATAAGGGGGAGCAAGTTCATGAAGAGATTTAAAGACAAGACAGAGGAAGTTGAATTTGAGTAGGGAATGAAAGGAAAGCCAACCAAGCTGTGAGTGCGAAGAGGAGATGGAGTCGTGAGGTGAGAGGTGCAAATGGCAGAGTTGTAGAGGGATTTTAGGGGGGCAAGATGAGATGCAGGGAGTCCGAAGAGGAGAGAAGATAATACTGTTGACGCCTGGAAGTTCTGTTGATTCTTTTGTAACATTTGTTAGAATTTAGTGAATAACAGCAGAATGCTCCCACACCAACACCAGGCTTGTTAAGACGTTGCAATGTGAGATTTTTGTGTGGCTCAGTATGCTTATTTTTCCCTTTTCAGATTTGGTTCAGTGTCTCCAGACGGGCAGTATCATTCTTCTATTAAGGATAAAAGTGCAAGATTCAATGCTATGTTGGCAGCTCTAACACCAACAAGATTAGCTCTAACTTTCCAAGCATTGGGGGCTATGAAGGTATGTTTGTATTTTGTTCTGGGAGTTGTGGGTATTTAACACCAAAAATAATGAATAGGTTTGCATCTCATATTCTAACATGCATGACAGTGTGATGGATTCACTTCCTTTGTGCCCTTGATATGTAATGTGTTGGGAATCGCTGTACATACAAGTCGTTTGGGTGCATTTAAAGTCCAAAAATTAATAAAATTAAAAGGTGCTTATTTGAGGATAGCGGGGACACATTATGATTATTAAAGCACAGTGTGTTTATCATGAAAGTGAACCCCAATTTAATGCAGTGCTGAAGGGGGTCATGGCCGTATTCAGCGCAAGATGACCATGTGGTGTTCCGGATCCGGGGATGCTCCAAGAGCCTGTTACTCCCACATCTGCCGCAAGGCATTAGAGCAGTAAGAGACCTGGCATTCGGTCCAGAGCAGAGGTCTCTTCTACCGAATAAAAAGCAAGGATAGCAAAAATTGGTCCAACTTCAGCCTAGCGACAGGGGCCCGCATGCAGCACTCCAAGATGGGGTACAGGAACCAGCGGCATGGAAGAAAGAGAAGTTCCCCGACCTCTGAAAAAGGGGCAGCCAGGGTCCAACAGCTGCACCTGCAGACCGCGCTGGACCCCTGCAACCCAAACGAAGCACAAACCTGCGGTGCACCAGAGGAGTGTATCGGGACATCCCTGAGCCTCTGGACTTGGCGGGAGCTCTGATGGGGAAATAAGAGGCAGCGCGGCAACAGAACAGGTGGAGATGGCTTGGCCACCTGGCGGTACTATTAACAGAGGCCAAGAGGGGAGCACAGGAATGAAGATGAGCAAGATACCCTCACTTCCCTCCCCTCCCTAGGACGTTGCATCTCGCGCATACCGGCACCCCCCCTCCCCTCTCCCTTGCACTTCTTTACTGAATTTGCACACTCCGAATGTCACAAGGCCTAGTAGGACCATTATAGTTATCGTTCTCCCTTGTGCCCTTCCCACTTTTTTTCTTGTGCCACCTTGAAACACCATTTGTTGTATAGGTGCTTACAAATATCCAATAAATAAATAAATACAGCCCTCTTCTGTGGTCCCAGAAGAGGAGTGGGACTCTCTCCAGTTAGCCTGCTTGGTGGAGCCAGGGGAGGCGGGAGCCTCCAGTATGGTATACCCGAGGATCTGAGTGAGCACTGGGCAGGACAAACCACTAACATGGTAGTTCCCCAAGAGGGCATCGCAAGCGACAGAGAACCCTCCTATCCTCCTTGACAAAAAAGGGGCCCCGTTGACTGATGTAGGTAGCAGTCAAACCTTGTAGGCCTTGAGGTCTCTGCCTGCCATATATAGAGGTCTCTGACCCTCACAGAGAAAACACCAGACTCGCACCTAATGCTCACCCCCCTAGCCCCCTTGTGGGTGGCCTAATCACTAGGAAACACTCTGTGGAGTCAGGAAGAAAACACCAGGCACTGCAACCTGAGGACAGGAGTGGCAAAGCAATACTAAAAACCTTGTCAACAGTGGATCACCCCTAGTAAATGAAGATTTAATGCTTTGTCTGCGGCAACCGAAAGAAGAACACACAGACACTATGAAGAAAGAACTACAAATGTTAGGTACGGACCTGTGCAATTCAATTTCTTGCATAGCATAGGCGACCTCACAACTAGGGTAAAGAATTGACCAGACGGAACGCTCTTGGAATCAAAGCAAGAAGACCTAGCAGCAGTCATAACTGTTCTCAGGGATACCAAACAAGATTTGGAGGCAATGGAACCAAATGCATTCACACTGCCAATCTCAAAACTTGCAGAGAAAATTTCTTAAATAGAGTGCACAGAGTAGGGCTGCAGCCTTACAGTAAGCAAACTCCTCCAACAGACATTATCATTACATTTAATGCATACCAAACCAAAGATAAGCTAGTGAAAGTTCTAAGGGAGAAAGACGCAATGACATTACAAGGTAAATCCCTGAGGATTTATAAAGATCTAGCTGCTGCAACACTGAGATAATAAAGAATATTAAAGACAATAGTAAACAAACTGCACCAGGAGAACATCAAGTACCGCGGACTTACCCTTTCGTTCTTGTCTGCAGTTGGGAGGGGAAATCCACTAAATGTTTTACGATTGAGGCTTCGTGACTGCTATGATTTGAGCAAAGTGGGCTGTACCCACCCGCTCTATTTGAGTGGTCATGGTGCATAGATCAAAATAGCAAACCTGACATAGAAGGTATAACTGAAAACCAGAGGTCTCTTCCACGAGTTCTAAAAACATCCTAATTAGTAGATACATGCTGCAAAGAATGCTGAAGGTAGGGAAGGCCTTGATCCCACAAATGAAATCTTGGGGTTAGCTGAAGAGATGGACACTAGAAACATGGTAGCTACACCCCTTCTCCTTTCACTTACTGTAGAAGGATCAAGCACAAGAGGAGAAATGGTCCTACTTGATCCTCCTTCCATGTTTGACCATTATTTCTTCTAAATGAGCTCCAAATTGGACCAAGTGAATCAAATGGCTTCAGAAGTACAAAGGAGTAATCCAAAAACTGCTAAGAACAAGATATATAAGAACGGGATCTCAGTCTGGGGCCCAGTACTCTGTTGCGTTTTTAATACCGCTGTTAACCAGGGAAAAGTTTCCCAGCTCCTGGTGCGAGGCAGAGCTAGTTCCCATCTACAAAAATGACAGGAGGGAAATCTCTGGGAACTACCACCCCATATCTCTACTCAATGCGTCAGGCAAAGTCTTTGCCCAAGTCATGCTTGGGCGCTACTTTGTCAGTCACTCATTGTGGCTACTGCACATTTGTTCCTTTCCGGAATTTGGAGTTACTAGAGGGTGGAGGGGTGGGTTCTGGGATTTGTCTACCACGTGTTGGTGATAAAAGTGATTTACTTTAGGCAATCTAGAACAATAGAATTCCGACAGCATAGGTTTCAAATTGAGATAGAGATGTTGGTTGAAATGCAGGTCGTAAGAGAAGAATGTTTTGTCCTCTTGTTCTTTCTCCCGCTTTTGTTCCTTCTCATCTTTCCTCCCCTCCCTCAAAGCATGTTAACAGAGGCCTGTGCAGACACTCTTATTATATCAGTGGTCATATAAGCTTGGAGGGAAGGCAGGTGCACTGCAATGTTTTTTTTAATCACAGAAAGAGTTATGTATGAAGGTTCTGATGATGTATTAGAACAAGAAGGCACTATAAGCTTTTTATGGAGAAACTAACACAAGCTTTGTATGCTTACAGTAACTTCACTTAATGTTAGGGGCTTATACTCCCTGCACAAAATATTCCACCTTCTGCATTTTCTAAATGAGGAATTACTTTATATACCATTTTTGCAAGAAGCTCAACTTCTTGACAAAGATGCTGATAGATGGTGAAAAAACATTATCCTATATAATTATGTTTTGCGGCAATTCAGAATTAGGACTATGACAACAATACATGTTTTTAGAAGGGTTTATTGTGATTACCTTCAACAGAAACAACTTTCCCTAACTCTATAGGTCCAATCCCTAAGCTATAAAAGGTAATCTAAGTGGTGCTCGCTGTCTCGTCTGTAACATAGTACTGCCGTCCTGTGTCCAAAATCCTATTCTAAACTGTGCACTTTCCCCATTTCTAAAGAAAACATCCTAATAACAAAACATAAGGAATGGAGACTTTGTCAGGGATGGCTGCTGGCTTCTGATCCCCACCCTGTGTCCTTAGGACAGGCCTTTGCCCATAGCCCAACGTAGTCCTTCTTGTGCTGTGAGTTTATCCAGGGATTCCAGCCCTGGCACCTCACTGTCCATTCCTGCTCCAGTGCCAGGGACACACTGGAGTGTTTTCAGGCCTTCTCCTCATTCCCCACTTTGAAATGTCGGTCTCTTTCCTGGCTCTGGGGTTTTGTTTCTTCTTACTCCCCACTCAATGGCTTTCATTTTCCCCCCACTCCGGGTTTCCGTTTCTCCTCTCTCCCCACTCCGGGTTTCTGTTTCTCCTCTCTCCCCACTCCTGGATTTGGTTTCTCCTCTTTTCTCTCTCCGGGGTTCGGATTCTCTGTTCTCCCCACTATGTTATTTTAATTTATACTGCGCACCGCTACCAACCATGGGCAGTCTCCAAGCACTCCTCTGGCTCTCCAAGAGAGGGGTAGTTAGCGGGGATAGGATGAGAGGATAGGTTCAGAACCAGTAGGAACTGGCATCTGTGAGTGTTTTGCATGGGTAGATTGTGCCAGAGGCCTTGTGCATTGTAACCGTATGGGTAAGATTCAGCGCCTTGGGTGTGTGGTAGTGTTTTGTGTTGGTGTTAGTGTGTTGTGTGGGTTATGGTGGGTTTGGTCGTGTGCACTGGTTAGATAGTGTCCATAAGGGATCCAGAGTCACGGGTGGCCATAGCTGTAAGATAATTCAGTATCTTAGTGTGTAGTTGTGCTGTTGATGGTTTTATGCACTATGTGGGTCGTTCACTTTTCATTGTGCTTCAGCATCTAGATATGCTGGGTGTGAACATAGTATTGATTATCTGTTTGTTTATGTGTAGTGTGGCTAGTCCAAGGTCTGGTGTGGTGGTGTCAGTTATGTTGGAGCAGCAGGAAGGGTTAGTAAGTCAGTCAGTTTGTTGGAGCCTCTGGCACGGCTCTTTGGTTACCGCTTGATGGTATCTAGCCAGGCTCTTGTTTGTGGTTCTTTGGCCCATCTTGTCTCCTCTCAGGTTGTTTGTGGTTTTGTCCCTATATCTGCCTTTGTTTATAGGGTACATGCAGTCAAATGTTTTCTGATTAGGAACTCTGGATTGGTACCCACCCCCAGTTGCAAAAGGCTGATTAAAGAGTGTGCATAGCACTCTACAAATCACAAATATATAAATAAATAAACCTTTCCAGACAAATTTCAAAATGCATCCTGAGCATAGATTGTCATTGTTTGCCTTAGTCTATGAAAAGACATGAGAAATATTGCCACCAGCAAGCAGGGAAGGAGTAATGAAAGCCCTTTATTCAAAGATAGAGTGGACTTTTGCGATTTCCTGAATCAGCACAGGATCATGTCAGCAGCTGGACATTTATCTCAAGTACAAAAAGTATACCCCTACAATGCTCACTGAATTTTGCAATCTGAATGTCTAGTGTTGTAAACCTATCTCATTTACAGTAGAATCTCAAGCGCTGACAGACTCACCTCTGCATCCTGACGTTTCATGAATTTTTCTTGATCTTTGATCTTGGAGCTCAATGAAGAAATTTGCTGGGAGAAATTCTTAGAGGCTTCCTTCTGATCTTTGGACAACATAGCTTTCAGTTTCTCATTCTGACCCATTTGCTGGAAATCTTCCTTCTCCTGTTGTGACCCCCTCATATCTTTTCGCTCCCGCTTCCATTCCACCCTCTTTGACTCAATCAGGGTTTATTTCTCCTCTTTTCCCACTATGGGGTTTGGTTTTTCTGCTCTCCCCACACTGGGGGATTGGGTTCTCTGTTCTCCCGAGTCGAGGTTGCAGCTTCTCCTCTCTCCCCACTCTAGAGTTTGGTTTCTCCCCTTTGCCATCTTCAGGGTTCGGGTTCTCTGCTCTCCCAACTCTGGTGTTTGCTTTCTCTTCTTTCTCCACTCCGGGTTTCAGTTTCTCTGTTCTGCCGACTCTGGGGTTTGTCTCTCCTTAGTTCATTCGGCAGCCCTCCTCCCTCTATTATTGAGGAACCGCATACCTGCTCTCCGGTGGGGGCGCTCCTCGGAAGGGCTGGCAAGCTTCCCCTCCTCTATGGCTAGCACGGAGCATTTTACAGGACCCTTACGATGTTTGCCACACCGCTCTTCCGTGATGTCTCTCTTGCTTCGTGGCAGCCACTCAGAGCTGCTTCCACCTAGCTTCTGCAGGGTGCTGGTGAGCAACCGTGGGGCGAGTGTCCGGCAGCGGTGCTCTTCAGGAGGACTCTCGGGCCTCTCCTCTCTGTTTGTCTACTTGGCACCACTTGTGCAAAGCTTCAACTGGGCACTGCATCAGGCATCCTTCTCTGCTCTGCTGCACTTTCCAGCACCATCTCCCACCTCGGCACACCGGTGCTGGTATGTTCTCTAGTCTCCGCACACCATCTTGGGGCTGTATCCCTTAGTTAAACTCTGCAGGGCCCGTTGTGGCTCTTCAGGCATTCGTGGTATTCTGGACGTTTCTCTAGGGGACTAGTTGATTAGTCTGTCATTCTTGGTGGGAGATTGGGCACATCTAGAATCAGAAGCCAAGTCGGCCGTATCAAAAGGGGATTTATGGTTATTACAACAGCCAGCCCCTACATACCCATAAAGATATTAACAAATGTCCCTGTGTCCCTATCAGGGTCTGTGTCCCCTTGGGATCATTGAAATATTTCCGGGATTCATCAGAACATCTGCTCCAGAGAAAAAGCAGAGGGTGGGTGTTTTACTTAGTTGACATTTTTTGTTTACTCTGGATAAGAAGATGGACACAAATGGCAGGTACCATTTTATCTCAGGCACTTTAGAGCACAGGAAAGTCACATTAGCTACACTGAATGTGGCGAACCAGTGGTAATCTTACTTCCTTAAACAACCTATCCAGACTTTGTTCACCTTTGCAGAGGAGTCTTGATCCTGACTGGAGACTTTAATATGACTTTCAATCTGATAGGTCACATGATAACAACTGGGACACTAGTCAAGCTTCTAAAGACCTATCAAGAGGATGGCCTTGTAGATGTGTGGAGAGCACAGCGTGCCAACATACACACACACACACACACATATGCCCCCCTCCTCCTGTTAGTGGCAAAACAAATATTGGGGCTATAACATGGTCACAACAAGCTCCAGACACTTGTTATTTTAAATAACTTGAAGAACATCATTCTAGGACCTGAAGGCTTAATGACTCACTCGTACAAGACCCTGTGTTGTAAAAAGAATTGGGATCTGATAAGAATTTCTTTCAAGAAAATGAGACCAGTCTACAGAACAGATGGTAGGTGTTCAAGGCCACCGCGAGATGATGCCGAATGGAAAAAGCAGCTAGGCTTTGGAAATGTAGGACTTTTGAGAAAGAGAAGCTAACACTAATAGTACAATCTTTAGGAGACAAATACAGGGAATCGGAATCTAGGAAAGCCTTCCACCATATGTGGGAAGTGTAAGGGATCAAGAGTATGACTCGTACACAAACCTGTTAAGTTTTGGTTACAGACTTATTTATCACAAAATAATAAGGGGGGGGTTGAGGAAAATCCTATCCATAATCCTAGAACGGGTTTCCCTGCATCAGCAAAACTAATGAACGTCTGTGTCAGGATGTTAAACAAAAGAGCGTCCTCCGTCCTGTGTCAAAATCCCTAAACTGACCCTTCCACACTAAATGCAAAATAATGTATATAAGGGGATCTATGTAAGTTGTGTACTTGTAGCTTTCTTTCAAAGTTCCAAAATATAAGGTTCTAAGGTGCAGAAAAGAAAAGGGATAAAGTTTCACTAGACAAAGTGGTCCTCTCCTCACTTCCCCTATGTTTCTTCTGGCCTTCCACTGTCTACCTGGTGCTTCTGACTAAAGGTCAATAATGTTTCACTGTTCCAAAGAGGGGGCAATGGCTCTTCCCCTAAGTTTCTTTCTTTATACAATATTTCATTTCACAGTTTCAAGGGGACGACTTCTCCCTTGAGTTCCTCCACTTATATGCTTCCACGGTTTTAAGGAAAATAACTCTTTCCCTTTTTGTTCCTTCCGTTTTCACCAGTCAATATTTTAATATCTTTCAAGTTTACTCAGGGGGGATGATTCTTCCCTTGCCTCTCCTTTACGCACACAGTTCTTTTGAATTTTCAGTTTTTCATGCTTTGTATCCCGATCAGCCTTAAAGAAGTATGGTTTTTCCCTTTTCCATTTGACGGTCACTGTTCCACAATTTCAAGAAGGGATTTTGACCTCTGAGTTTTTTCAATCCTTGTCCTTCCCCTTGAATACTCTGCTGCCAGGGTATTGCGACTTTAGTACTTATCCTTTAAAAGGGGTATAAGTCTTCCCTTTTGTATTGGTTATTCCTGTTCCACAATTTCAGGGCAGGGGAGTTTTACCCCTGACTTTTCTTGTCTCTTCTTACCCCTGGTTTACTCTCCTGCCAGGGTATCACACCTTTGTTTTTTGAGTGCAGATCCCAGACTCGCACTGTGCCTGGTTTACTTCCTTGCCAGTTTTTTCTTAATATCCTTTAACAGGTGTGAGCCCCAGACTCACTGTTTGCCTGGTTCACAATCCTGCAATGGCTTTTCCATTCTCCATTCACTCTTTCTTTCATCCAAAAAGTAATGCTTTTCCGGCATTGGGTCATCAACCCTTTCTTCGCAAAGTTTGTATTTGTATCAATTCCTCTTTTCAAGCATTGGGTCACCAACCCTTTCTTAACCATGTTTGCATTTGTATCAATCCCTCCAATTACTTTAATTGGGCATTCTCGCACTTCAGACTGTACGCAGTATTCGCCCTGAAGCACCCCGGTATCCCATTTGCTCTCCCTGGTCTTACCGGTCTTCATTGGCTGCTTTGGTGTTCTTCGCGTCTTTCCGTTTTCTTCCCTTTCGGTCCGCTGACTGGGTGTATGTCTCGTTAACCGCTTGGTTTCCACTTTGCCTTCCTCTTCTTCTGGCAGCGCCAGCTGCCTGTGGCAATCGTGCAGCAAGCTTATCTCAGCTTGGTCTCTCTGCACGTCGTTCCCATCAGCCACCTTGTTGATTTCTGCAGTCAACTTGCCTCTGGTGTCCAAACAGCATCAGAACAGGTTGGATTCAGCTGCCATCTTTGTCTCGCTCTCTCTCGTGTTCTGTTCATCTATGTCAGTTTTAAACTTCCCGGCATTGGTTAGCATTTTCCAAAGAGTAATACGTGCCATTGGCTTACCGCTTTTGATCATCCTCATTACTCCATCCCTCTTCCCCGTCTCAGTATCATAGAAGGGGCTGGGGGGAAGGTAAATAAGGTTGTTGGCTAAAAAAACTTGGGAATTCTCTATCCACATTAAAATAGGCCATACAGGCATGTTGCAAAGGCCCATGGGTGTCATTACAGCTGAAGGGTTATTCTGATCTAGTGTTTTTGTTCTGCCCCTATGGAGTTTGTCCTCCCCTACATGAGCTTCTGCCTTTCCCTGGCCACGTAAGGGAAGCTTTGCTCCAGAGAATCAGGGACCCTATTGCTAGATTCGTCACAGAAGTTCATTTGAAAACTGATAATTTCTAATTATGAACAGTTGGCATTGTATAGAATTAAACATGTTTGGAAAGGGATAATAGGGCGGGTTAATTTACTGCTTGCAAATTGACGTCTAAATCTGCATCATCCTATGATAAGTCTCATAGAAATGCAGAGGGAGTTGAAACTTTCAAAGAATCTGAGAATGTAGGCCTCTTAAGGAAGTATAATGTAGCCGTATGCATTTTAGAGATCCCGGAGGGTGCAAACATTTCAGAATTCCTAGCATCATGCAAGTTGCCAGGCAAAATGCTGGATGTTGTAATCTCTGAAGAAGAGATAATGATCGCCTTGAAGTCTGCGAAACTCCACAAAGCACCAGCCCCGTACGGGTACTGGGCTCAGTTCTACAAAACCTTTTCTCACCTGTTAATTGCCCCTCTATACAAGTTATGTAATAGAATCATAGTCCAACGAGCGGGTATCTCTTCAGTGGGAGAAGCTTGGCTTTCAGTACTGCAGTAAACCGGGTAGGGTCCCAAATAAATGTAGTTCATAGCGACCAATTGCGTTGCTTAATATAGCTTCAAAAATGTCATTGAAAAAATAGGCTAATAGGCTGGAAGAAACTCTCCCCAATCTCATAAATAACGATCAATCAGGATTTATCAAGAATGGGGAGGCCTAAGACAAAACATGCAGTGAAGTAGTCCTCTTAGATATAGCACACATGACCAAGATGCTGGCAGTTATGATTACCCTTGACATGGAGAAAGCCTTCAACCATGGCCAGCGGTATTTTTCACTGGAGGAAATAGATTCGATGGGGTTTGGGGAAGAATTCCTAAAAGCTACATTGTAGACAAAAAGGTACTTGCAGCATGGAAAACACAACCAAAGAAAGACACCCATTTTAGGTGGACCGCGCACAAAATTAAATACTTAGTCTATATTACAAGGCACCGCTCAGAACTGTTCAATTTTTGGAGCAATTTACCAGTATCTTGGTTTGGTAGGATAGCTGCAAATAAAATGTTGGGGTTTCTGCACCTACTACATTCCTTCTAGACATTGCCTGTTCTGTTCTCTGAAGGTTTTCTTCTTCGAACACAAAAGGCCTTCATGCAATTTATTTGGCAGCGATCCCTTCATACATTGGCACAAAAATCAATGTACTGCACACAAAGGCAGGGGGGTTGGGCTACCCCAACATCACCAATTGCTATCAAGCTTTACAACTTAGGCTCTTGAAAGACTAGTTTGACCCACACTCAGAATGAAGTTTGAAAACCTTGGAAGAAAAAGTCGTGGGTAGGCCATTACAGTACATGTTATGGATTTGTAAAGCAGACTGACCTCTTGCAATCTATGAACTCCCTTCAACCCCCACACCATTCAGAATCTAGAATAAATTAAGGCATAGAATACTTCTTAGCTTTGCACCTGGACCTTAAACTCGGGTACGTCAAAACCCCCAGTTCTCCTAGGACTATAATCAAGTAAACGTTGACTGCTGGAGGAAACTAGTGTGTGAATTTGTTTCACATCTTTTTATTGGTGGGAATGTTATGTCTTTTGAAGAATGAAAGGCCTTCTTTCAACTAGGAGAATCAGATTATATGTAGTACCTGCAATTAAGAAATTGCGTTTTGAGAGCAGAGTAAAAGGGGAGGTCATAAAACAATGGACTGCTTTTTAGAAATGTGTTTCCTCCACGGGGGAATCTAGGGATTAATGTCTGTTATACATTCCTGATAACCGCCAATATCACCTTCCTCTCCATATACGTACCCTGGCATTCTGACTTTATGAGAGACTTGCACAGAGATACATAGATTTAAATATGGAGAAGAGTGAGGAAAGCATCCCCACGTGAGTAATATAAGGAGCAGGTTTACAAAACGTTGTCAAGATTATACTTTACCATTTGTAGGATTAACCATTTCATCCAGCCCAATACTGGTTTATGCTGCAGGGGGTTGTGGTGCATACTGCTCTAAACTAGTTAAGTACTGGGAGACTATTACTCAGAAATGTAACCAAGTTACTGGGCTGAAGATTCATAATATGCCAGAAATATGCTTTCAAGGCTTTCAGATTGTAAGAACTGCACACAGGCTCCAAAGAAAGAAGCACTTTCATGACAAGTCACCTTAGTGGCCAGATTCGTAATCACCAGTATTTCGAGGTCACAATGGATACCCAACATGGATTTGTGGTTAGCTAAGCTTTGGGAAATCTTTATGTGCGAAAAACGTGTGATTAGCATGCAAGGTCTCCTCCAAGCATTCTTTGCCATTTGTGGCACCTTTCCTAACTATATAAAAATAAACAAAGATTTTATGTGCCTTGCTAAAGAGAGTGCTTTGGGACTTTTGGAATGTTGAACTAGACATTGCTTATTCTTATAATTAAATTGGACTTCACTAATCACTGGCTGCTAGGATCAGCTTCTTGTCCTGTTTCTACTTCTACGGAAGTAGTAGATTGGCCTAAGTCCACTTTCATGCCCGATCCCTGCCATGCACAAATATGGCACATGACGTGCACGCGCTCAAGGCAAGTCAGTCTGTGGCCATCCTCATGGAGCAGCAGACTCCTAGGCAAGAAGCACTTCATAGTAGTAGAAACTCCAACCTTATGTAGGTTATACTATCCCATTTTTTTCAGATTATAGACTAAAACTAGATACTATCCACAAGCTAGAACGTCTTAACCTATATCATGACAGCCCCTTAAAAAAAACACTAATGTCTGATAAAACTCCAAGCTCATATACATGGAAATCAGACTAACAACCTAGATGATAACCATAGAAAACAGTTAAATTGCCATCTTGGGGTTTCAGTATGGTTCAATTCCTTTGCTCATATATAGAATTTATATGTAATAACCAACAAACTATCCCCCTCCCCCCGAACATATCCCCAACTTATGGGTGAAGAAGTGTTCGGTTCTTATTTTAAGAATTCAATAGGTTGGATTGCTTTTCCAGCTTAAAGTTCGTGTTTATTAAATGATAGATATTGCACGGAGCAACCTTGGCTTAAAGTACATCTGCTCTTTATCGTCTGTAAACTCGTGTAGTGGTAGCCAAGTGTTCAGATACTTTGAGTAAGAGGCATGTGTTATTGCTGTCACCTTTTCCTTGGCCATCACTCCCCACAACCTCACCCACCGCATGGCTACTATTGGTCCTTCCTTAGTCTTCCATGCTTGTGCTATCGTAATTCTGGCCGCACTCAGCATGTGGGTGATAAGTGTGGTTGTTGGCCCTGAGTTCGCATAGCATCCTTCGACCGCATCTCCCAGAAGTACCACTAGCGGATCGAAGGGAAGTTTTTCTTTGATTTGACTTAAAATCTCCTTCCAATAGGTCTCTGCTAGTGGGCAGGACCACCACATGTGAATTAGATCCCCAGGCTGTCCACATTTTCTCCAGCAGGCTGCAGGATATTCTGGGTTGATGGAATGCATACGTACGGGCGTCATATACCATCAATGCAGAGTGTGTATGCTGCTTCCTTAATTGGAGTACATTTAGAACTCTTGGCAGCTCTATGCCAGATGCAGCCCCAAGTTTCCCCAGAGATTGGTCTCCCTAGATATGTTTCTCATCTTTGCATATATGTGAGGTTTTCTTGAGGGTCCATCACCCCCCATTAGACGTTATACTCTAGTTATTCCCTTGTCTGGTTGGCCTTATTTGTACTGTTAGCTCCACTCCCATTGGGCTTCTAGTTGCCCCTTCCTTCACCTTTTGCGTTTGAGACCCAATGCCTAAGCGTTCCCGCTGCGGTATGTTAAACCTGGCCTTATAGTCTTCAAATTTCAAGGGTGACCGCTCTGTATAGTGGTCTTTTATAACCATATTACTTTCCCTGCCCCCATCCCCCCAGTGTGTCCAGAAATTATCCTGCTTTCCTGGGGGTGAAATCCAGGTTATAAGCAATTGGAGTGAGTGGTCCCCCCCCACTTTGATCTCCTTATTTCTCAATACCTTATCCCAATACCACAGAGTAGTTTTAGTTGATTCTATTGGCATACCTCCTTTTTCCCTATGTCGTGTGGCGAGGAAGCCAAGGTTCCCCAGGGGTATCTTGGTCGCTGTTCTTTCTAGTGTTACCCACTGGTTTCGATCTTCTCCAGATGTCCATTGTAGCATCAGGGCTACTTGTGCGCCGATAGGTACCTACAAAATTCTGGGACCCCCAGTCGCACCAAGGCTTGTGGACTGAATAGTACTTTTTTGGGAGCTCTCGGTTTCTTCCCTCCCCAGATAAAGGTCATCACTTCTTTCTGTAATGTTTGGATGGCTGGGCCCGGGATTCTTATTTGGAGGGCACCCACTACGTATAGAAATTTAGGAAGTAGGGTCATTTTATCCGCTATAATGCGTGCCAGCCAGGACAATTCCTGCAATTCCCATCATTTTAGATCCCTTGCTAGTGTTTTCAGGAGATCCGGAATATTAGCCCCGTATAGTCGGTCATATCTGGGAGTCAATTGTACCCCAAGGTATTTTACTGCCTTATGTTCCCACTTCAGGGGGTATTGATTCTCCCATTCCGGGATTCGTTCTGCCTTTTCAGTAATATTAAGAGGTTTGGATTTGGGTTAATTAATATGGAATCCTGAGACCTTTGTGAATTCTTCCAATAATTGTATGGCCGATGGTAGGGAGTTTACAGTGTCACTTAGAAACAGGAGAATATCATCCGCGTAGAGTGCTTTTGAGGTCCTGCAGTGCCCACTTCAATCCCTTGAATTCCCGGGTGGTTACGAACCCTACATGCAAATGGCTCCATAGCCATGGCAAAGATCAGGGGTGACAGTGGACACCCCTGTCTTGTGCCTTTCTGAATGGGGATACTCACTGTAAGTTTCCCATTGACCATTAACCTTGTGGATGGGTATGTAAAATTGGCCATTACCATGCGAGTGAAGACTGGTCTACATCCAAATCTTTCAAGGCTTAGCCGTAGAAAACCCCAATGTAGGCTGCCAAAGGCTCTGGAAGCATCCAGCGCCGCCACTGATAATCTCTGACCCGTCCTCCGTCCCCAGTCTATCGTGTCTGTGGCTCTGCGAATATTATCATGTGTGTGCCACCCCTTCACGAAGCCTGCCTGATCTGAATGGATTATCTCTGGGTGTACCACTGCTAATCTCCGGGCCAGTACCATGGAATAAATCTTTGCATCCCCGTTTAATAAGGAGATTGGGCGATAACTTGCACAATCTGTTGGGTCCCTATCTGGTTTCAACAGTAATATCGTAGTTGCTGCACATGTCCCCGGAAACTCGCCCCTTGTCCCTAATGAGGCTAAATAGGTGTGTTAGGGGGCCTGTTAAGATGGTCCTGAATGTTTTATAATATGCGTTGCTTAACCTATCTGGGCCCGGGGTTTTGTGTCCTTTTTAGTGCTCCTATTGCCTCCCCCACTTCTTCCTCTGTTATGGGAGCTTGCAGCTGTTGCCTATCTGCCTCATTAATTTGCGGTAAATCCATTTGATTTAAAAATGTAACCTGTGCCTCCCCCTCTAAGTTTTCTTTTCTCAAATTGTTGGTGTAGTATGAGAACATCGCCTCTTCTATTTCCTTCTCCCCCCTCACTACATCTCCGTTCCCATTACGAAGTTCGGTTATACGGTTCCGGAGTTTCTGGTGTCTCAGTTTAGCAGCAAGGAGTCGATTGGCTTTACCCCCATGTATAGAGTAGAACTGTTTTGTTTGTACCAGAAGGCGTGCTGCATCATCTGCTAGGTGGGTTTCTAAGATCGCCCTGGCCTTTTTTAAATTCCTGCCATGCCTTTTGTGAGCCCCTGTCTTTGTATTCCACCTCTGCCTTGTTTATGTTGGCCTCCATGTTACGTCTCACGCTCTCCCGACTCTTAATATAATTTGATGTTTGTGCGATAAACTCCACCCCCCCCCCCCAAACCAGGGGAAGGGAGTCATTCACCCTTGTAACCTTTTTTGCAAGAGAACATTCTTTTGAGTACCAGCCAAACACCAGGAGAAGGGAGTCATTCTCCTGGGGAAGGAACTTTCAGTTGGATTATATCAGTCTTTAGTTGTAGTGTAAGGGATAGAAGTAGTTGTGACACAGGTCAGTGGACTTTGATTTTTACATACATTTTAAAAGATCTTTTAGTATTAGTTTGATGCAGGGAAACCCCTCTTAGATGATGGGGATAGTGAGGGTCTTTTTATTTCATGACTAAGTCTATAACCACCATCATACCACCTTTGTGTCAGCTTCCTTCTTCGACACACTTACATATGGTGTCAGGAGTTGGATCTGCCTCAACTGATATAAATTGGGCAACCCTAAAATACTCCAAACTGAGTAGCCAGGCCACTGGTCACACTGTAGCTACTAGTGAGTCTATAGGCTTCGACCTACAAAATATTCATGATATCTCGCTAGACCTATGAAAACGCCAGCTGATCCCCACAGGACTAATCTTGTCACCACCGAAGGGCACCTACATCCGCCTACTATCGATATCCAGCCTAGTTTGGGAGTACGGTTGGACAAAGTGACTAGAGCAATAGACCCAGACTACAGGGGTTATGTACAAAATCTTGGTTCAAAACAATGGAAAACAAACATACCATGTAAAAACTGGGGAGATGATTGCCCAGGGAATCTTAGGAGTCCTCTTTCCCAAACCCGTAGAGGTTTGAGAACATGAAATCACCGAAAGAGGTACCAGGGGTTTTGGAGAGGCTGATGAAGTACCCCCAGCTCTTGTGACCCCAGTAACCCTGAAGTCAACTGATGACAAGATAATTCCCAGACCTACCTTTTGCTCATTGAAATGATCCTATTCTGTCGGAAGCCTTATTAAATCCAGAGTAAGAAGGAAGGTCTAAAGATGGCCCTTTTATTTCTGTAAAAGGCCTTTTCGAGGGGATTGGGTCCTCCGACGTATTCCATGTCTATGACAGTAATCACCACAGCTGTGCTGCTTCGGAAAATCTTTCAGCGTCTGTGTCCTGCGTCGATGACGTTGATACGCTGTCCTCGAGGGCCTCCGTCGAGCCGACGTCACCGGATGTTAAAAGTAGGATGCACGACGCCCATAGCCTCAGTTCCGTTTTTTCCGCAAACGTGTTTGCTTCGGAGATCTCGGCGCACCTCGACTCTTCTGAGTTCTGTTCTTTTGGTTCCTCAAACCTGTTTGTTTGTGAAGTATCGTATGATTTCTTCGTCTTCTGCCCCGCGGCCGGGTTTTAAGAAATGTCGGGACCAAGTTGTCGTTAACGGATTTGCACGACGCTTGCCTCTGGTGCCTCGGTGAGGACCACGATACGGACGACTGTGTGGACTGTCAGTCGCTTACTTCAAAGGCCTTGCAGGAGTGTAAGAAGAAGCTTTCTGTAGGTAAGGTGACCAAGGCTCGTAAACCGAGGTCCTCCGGGCTTTCGAGGGGCGACTCTCCGCATCGTCGTCATCGTCGGTCCAGGAGGTCTCGGTCCCGGAGTAGGTCCCGCCATTCCTCTGCCTCTTCGAGGCACTCGCGGAAGCGCCGTCATCGGTCACCTTCCCGGTCCTCTTCTGAGGAGGCCGTCCATCGGCGGGTTGCTTGTCCCACCAAGCTTTCGACTCCTGAGGAATGGGCTTCTTTCCGTAAGGAGATGTTGGCGATTTTTGAATCACAGGGCTCCGGTCCCTCCGTGCCTCCCAGAGGGGTCAGCCGTGACCATGCTAGAGACACCGCTGGTACGCCTTCGGGCTCGGGTGGCCGGCACGATTCGCGGGAACGGTCCCGCTTGGACAAGGGGAATCGTTCTAGTCATGCCCGTTCCAGGTCCTGGTCTTCGATGCCCTCGAGACCGCGTGAACCTGTGAAGTCTTCGAAGAAGACATAGGCGCCAAGGTCGTCGACAGACTCTCTTGAGGCCCCTCCTCCGAGGAAGTCGTAGACGTCATCGACGCCTAGGCTGTCGAGAGACACGCTCGGGGCTCCGCCCTCGAGGCCTGTGTCGAATCCGTCGATGCTGTCGGCGCCATGCTCGACGCCGATTCCCTCGACGCCTTTCCAGGCTGTTCTGTCGGAGGTACCCCGTGGCATGGTGGAACCCCCTAGAAAGGCTCTGGCCAAGGCAAACATTTTTTTGTTCCTTATTCAGTGCCCACATTCCAGCCTCTGGATTATATATCTGAGGTGGATGAGGGTTCTGAAGATGAGTTGGTTCCTGACACGTTACCAGACGACATTATATCTGGTCATAGCCAGATTGAGGACCTGCGTCAGTCGCTGCACGACGCCAGTGGTCTGGACACCTCTCCGGAGGTGGAGTTCTGTAGGCCTGAACCTGGCACCCATGCCGAGTCCTCGTACCAGCACCTTATGTCGAGGGTCACGGATTACTTGGGGTGGTCTGCGCCACCAGTGGATTTTGTGCAGGATGACCTGACGGATATCCTCAACCAAGGTCCTCCGACTGACCCGGTACTGCCATTCCATATGGCCTTGCATAGAAGGGTGGCAGCGGCTTGGACTGCCCCGGAGTGTCTCCCGGCAGTGAGCAAGTCTTTGCAGCGAAAATACCGTCCAGCCAGTAGGGACCCCTGCTACTTGACCACGCACCCCACTCCGGAGAGTTTGGTGGTGCAGGCGGCTACGGCCCCAGCAAAGCAGGCGTCGTATCCTACCATCCCTCCTGATGGGGACAACAAGCGTTTTGATGGTTGGGCGAAGAAAGTGTTTTCTTCAGGGGGTATGGTTCTTCAGGCAACCAACTCCGTAAGTGCCTTGTCGCGTTTCACACCCACTGTGGAACTGTATTTCTTCAGCGGCTGAACATATTCCCGAAGGGGACGAACAGGATGGCTTTCTTGCTATTGTACAGGATGGCAAAGATGCCAAGTGTGAGTCTGTTCAGTCGGGTCTGGACATGGCAGACTGTGTCAGCCGGTCCATGGCGGCGAGCACCGTAATACGCAGGTTTGCGTGGTTGCGGAAGTCGGGGTTTGCTCCTGATGTGCAAGCCCGGCTCCTCAACATGCCCTTTGATGGTGAACATCTTTTTGGCAGCAAGGATGACGAGAGCCTTGAGAGGTTGCAGACCTCAAAAGCTGCAGCGAAGTCGTTGAACGCTGCAGTTCGTCAACCTCTGCCTTTTCGTCCTAGGGGACAGCAGTGGAGGGGAGGTTCCTTTCGATACTACTCTACTTGGGATAGATCGAGGGGAGCTGCAAGTCAAAGGGGCCAACGTAGGAGTACCAGAGGTGGAAAACAGGGTACTCGAGGTGCCAAGGCCGCTCGGGCAGTTGCCTCTTTGCCCTCAGGCAATGCTGCAGCCGCTCCAGCTCAGTCATGAGGCCAGGTCCCATGGTTCACCGGTTGGGGGAAGGCTGGCGTGCCATTTCTTCAGATGTGTGGGTTCTGGAGATCATAGCCCACGGCTACTGTCTTCCTTTTCGGCAGAGGCCTCAATAGAATCCACCAGAGAATCTCTCTTTGAAGAGTCTGGATCCGTTCCTTGCGCAGGAAATACAAGCCCTGCTGGAGAAAGGCGCCATAGAACTGGTGCCTGTAGCGGAGAGGAACAAGGGATGGTATTCCCCTTATTTTTTGATTTCGAAGAAAGACGGGGGATTGAGACTCATCATGGACTTGCGCGGTTTGAACAAACTCCTCAGGAAGGACAAGTTCAAGATGGTTACTCTCAAGTCCTCCAGGCCCTTCAACTTCAGGACTGGTTGGTGTCTCTCGACCTCAAGGACGCTTACTTTCATTTGTCGATCCATCCCAAGCACAAGAAGTACCTGAGGTTCGTGGTTGGCGACTCGCACTTTCAGTTTCGGGTCCTGCCGTTCGAATTGACCTCCGCCCCATGGGTTTTCACCAAGCTCATGGTGGTGGTGGCAGCACATCTCGGGAAAGGGGGGATTCACGTCTACCCCTACCTGGACGATTGGTTGATCAGGGCGAGCTCTCCCAAGCAAGTCCTGGATCATCGGTCCGTCACCTGACACTCCCTCCACAAGCTGGGCTTCTCCCTCAACTTAAAGAAGTTCCACTTAACGCCAACTCAGCGGCTCCATTACTTCGGAGCAGTGCTCGACACTTCCCTGGGGCAGTGTTTTCCTCCCCAGGTGAGGGCTCTTCACATTCAGCAGATGGTACGCAAGTTTCGACATGCCCAGAGTCTCTCGGCATTCGAGTTCTTGAGGCTGCTCGGCCTCATGGCATCCTGCATTCTTCTGGTGCCAGAGGGCCGACTGCGGATGAGATCTTTGCAGTGGGCTCTCAAGATGCAGTGGTCACAGTCCTCCAGCAGGATGTCGGACCCGTTTCAGGTGCCGTCCTCGGTCGTCCAGCACCTTGTGTGGTGGGCCGACGAAGGCAATCTGATGAGGGGGGCTCCATTTTGGCTGCCCTGGCCGGAGGTGATGATCGTGACGGACGCATCACTCACGGGATGGGGAGCTCATGCCAACGAGTTGACGGTCAGCGGTCGTTGGTCTCCGTCGGAGTCCAGACTCTATATCAATCTGTTGGAGCTGAGGGCCGTCGGGCTTGCCCTGAAGGCTTTTCTGCCGACTGTGCAAGGAAAGAATGTCCTGATTCTGACAGACAACACAGTGGCCATGCACTACCTCAACAAAAAGGGGGGGCAGGGTCAATTCCTCTGTGCAGGGAGGCAATGCAGCTCTGGTTCTGGGCCATCCAGCAGGAAATTTCAATCTCGGCAGTTCATCTGACTGGAGACGAAAACAAGACGGCGGACGCTCTGAGCAGGCAGAGCGTGATCTCTCATGAGTGGGAGCTGGCTCCGGAGATTGTCCTGGAGATCTTCACTTTGGGGGACCCCTCAAGTGGATCTCTTCGCCTCCAGTGTGAACCGGAAGTGCGAAAGGTTCTGCTCGCGGGAATTTCCTCTAAGAGGAGCCTTAGGAGACGCATTTGTGGTGGAGTGGTCCTTCCCACTGCTGTACGCGTTCCCTCCAGTCCCCGTCATCCCGCAA
This sequence comes from Ambystoma mexicanum, assembly GCF_040938575.1. Classification (NCBI taxonomy): domain Eukaryota; kingdom Metazoa; phylum Chordata; class Amphibia; order Caudata; family Ambystomatidae; genus Ambystoma; species Ambystoma mexicanum. Next base: position 1,196,803,279 of record NC_090927.1, on the reverse strand, counting down.
GTGCTGCAGAGGTTATGGAGGTTTGGTTCCCGGATGATCCTCATTGCTCCGGCATGGGTCCGGAGGACGTGGTACCCAGACCTTCTCGACTTGTCCAGATGCCCCCCACGTCGTTTTCCCTACCAAGACGATCTGCTCTCACGGGAGGGGGTGGTCAGGTTCTCCATCCAGAGGTCAGGTCCCTCAACCTTCACGCTTGGCTTCTGAGAGGTTGAGGTATAAGGATTGGGACCTCCCTGAAGACGTGATGGAGGTGTTGCTTACGGCCAGACGGCCGGCAACAAAGTCCCTTTGCCGTTGGAGAAAGTTCTGCGACTGGTGCAGGGTTAAGAATGTGGATCCTTTTTCATGTGACATTCCTGTCGTTCTGTCTTTTTTGCTTTCTTTGGCCCACGAGGGCCTGCAAGTGGGTACCATTAAAGGTTACCTGGCGGCGCTGTCTATATTTAAGCGCTCGTCTGAGGAGTGTTCTTATTTTAAAATCCCTTTAATTTCTCAGTTTCTGAAAGGGCTCACTAATGTGTTCCCTCCGTCACCTTTCCAGGTGCCCGGTTGGGATCTGAACCTTGTTCTTAAGTTTCTAAGGGGTGCTCCATTTGAGCCTTTGCATTCTTGTCCTTTGAGACTGTTAACCCTTAAAACTGTATTTTTAGTTGCGGTCACTTCCGCTCGCAGAGTGAGTGAGTTACAGGCACTTTCAGTTAAGCCACCTTTCACTGTGTTTCATAAGGACAGGGTTGTCCTTAGAGTTCGTCCTTCCTTTCTTCCGAAGGTGGTGTGGGAATTTCATTTAAGCTAGAAGGTTGTTCTTCCGGCATTTTATCCTCCTCCACATCCTGGTAAGGAAGAGGAGGGGCTCCATAGGCTGGATCCTAGGAGAGCTTTAAGCTTCTACATTTCACGCATGTCCCGGGTCAGAGTGGACGATCAACTCTTTTTTGGTTACGCTGGAAGGCGGTTGGGACAAGCAGTTACTAAGCAGACTTTGTCTCGATGGATTATCTTGGCAATTTCTGAATTGTACCGCTTGGCGGTTAAGGACCCTGCGGTAGGCTTATGGGCCAATTCTACTAGAGGTATGACTGGCTCTACTGCCCTGCAGAGGGGTGTTCCTATTCGTAACATCTGTGATGCAGCCACCTGGGCTTCGGTCCATACTTTTGTACGTCACTACTCCCTCGACTCTAACCATGGGCAGGATCTGGCCTCTGGCAAGGCGGTCCTTTACTCTGCAATTTGATTGGGCATCCTAAATTTGTATTTTCTAAATTCTTTTCCTACCTCCTTACGTTGGTACTGCTTCGGGAGTCTGTCATAGATATGGAATACGTCAGAGGACCCAATCCCCTCGAAGAACAAGTTACTCTCTTACCTGGTAAAGTTCTTTCGATGGGATGGTCCGACGATGTATTCCATATTGCTCCCTCCCTGCCTACCCCGCTACAGAATTTCTTATGCGATTGCAGCTTACATTTCCGCAAGGCTTTCAATGGTCATACTGGCAGTAGATTGGTGCCACACGTTCTGGGAAAAAACTACAACTGAGGCTACGGGCGTCGTGCGTCCTACTTATAACATCCGGTGACGTCAGCTCGACGGAGGCCCTCAAGGACAGTGCATCGACGTCATCGACACAGGTCGCAGACGCCAAAAGATTTTCTGAAGCAGCACAGCTGTGGTGATTACTGTCATAGATATGGAATACGTCGTCCGACCATCCCCTCGAAAGAACGTTACCAGGTAAGAGAGTAACTTGTTCTTCTATCGGGGAGACCTCACACCAGAAGGGGTATCTAGGACGCAGATCATAGTTCCTAGGAGCCATAAGAGGTGCGTCCTGGAGATAGTTCATGCCCACTTTACTTCGGGACCCTTAAGAACAACAAAAACACAGGGGCAGCTTATTGGCAAGTTTTATTTGCCCAGGGTTTTCGCTCACATCAAGAACTTCATAGCCACATGCCCCCTATGCCAGAAAACAGCTCCACACTCCCATCCACAAGCCCTTTTGCAACCTCTCCCTATAATAGTGGTACCGTTCTCTGGAATCAGTATGGACATAGTGGGACCATTAGAACCATTCAAACTAGTTGTTTTAGTATATTCTAGTAATTCTAGATTATGCAACTCGGGATACAGAGGCCGTCGAGATGAAAAATAATACATCACAACAGATTCTTAAACACCTAATCCCTTTTCTGTCACGGGTGGCCTTTCCGAGAGAAATATGTCAAAGGTGATGGCGGAAGTAAAGGCGATCTTACAGATAAAAACCCACACTTCTCTTTACCACCCTCAGACCAACGGCTTAGTAGAGTATTTTAATGAAACCTTAAAGAACGTTCTAAAAAGATTTGTGGAAGCAGATGGACGGAACTGGGATTCACTGATCCCTTAGGCCCTTTTTGCCATCAGAAACTCCCCACCCCCTATCTTCCCTAGGATTTTCTCCTTTTGAGCTCCTTTACGGGCGCGACCCTCAAGACGTATGGGACATGTTCTGGGAAACCTGGAAAGAAAGGGAAGAGCAGCCCAAAGGCTTAAAGGGCACATTACTATTGTGCAGGACTTAGTCAAAAAACATCTAGGGAAGGCCCTAGAAAGCCAAAAGGCAGTAGCACGGTCCTTTTCCATCGGACAAAAAGTGTTAGTCCTCATACCCACTATAGAGCACAAAATGTTTTCGCGATGGTATAGACCGTATGAAATATTAGACAGGACAGGTCCCTATAACTATAAGGTTGCTCAACCGGACAGAAGGCTCAAAACACAAATATATCCCATAAACCGTGGAAGGAGGACCTGGTGGAGTACTCTTCTGTTCTAATGGCCACCTTATTGAGACAAAAATTATCTGAGCATAGTCTGGTCCCCTCTGATCTACGCAAGCAACAACATCCAAGATCTACTAGATCAAAAACCAGATGTCTTTAATAGTGAGCCTGGGGGAGTGAAAGGGGTTAAACATTATATTCACTGTGAGGGGTCGGTGTAAGGAGACAGACACAAGGTTGGTGGTTCCACAAAACTTTTATTTAAATAATAAAAGGGGCTAGAAAAATGCCTTCCTAGCGCTAACTCTGAGGGTTGTCCCTGCCTCAACAAAACTAACTAGGGAGACAGTTATCAGGATGTCAGAAATAAATGTCCACTGTCGTGTGTCCAAAATCTATTCGGACCCTCACACTCAAATGCTGCAACCTACTTTAAGGGGGGAAATATTATGTTATCGGCTGCTTTCCTGCAGCCTTTATTCGCTTATGTGATGACAAATGATGCCAATTCAATGCCAAGGGGACAATCCTCTTCCTTGGTCTTTCCTGTCAGTTACCGTTATAAATATTTGGTACCTCAAAACACAGTTACACAAAGTTTACAAGTAAGGCTCCTTTTACTTGTTGGTGCGTTTGCTGTTTGGGAAGTAGTTTTCTTCCCTATGAAGTGGATTTTAAATGCCAGAGGGACAATCCACGTCCCCTGGTCTTATCCTCCGATTTTGGGACGAATTTCCCCTTCAATCCTTCGACTTCATTCTTGGTGGGCTCTCTTGCCAAGGGCTGGATGTCTCTTATTTTTCTGAGTAGGCTTTTATCAAGATTAGCTTATTCACTGCGACGAGGAGGGGTGGGACGCCTATATTTATAATAGGTTTTGTGTGTGTTATTTAATCCCAGTGGATTCCCTCTTCCGTCTATTTAATCAATCACTTCCTCTTTATGATATAGTCCTTCTTTTGTATGCCATTTCTTAGAGCTGTAATAGTCACACGTGTGAAAAGGGGGGCCCTGTTAAGAACTGGCGTGCTTTCCTCAGTTCTCTCCTTCCAATCTATGTCATCCCTCGTGTGACATTCTCACCCCCTTGTGTCCCCATAGCACTCTCTCCCCTGTAAATACCTTTTATCAGTCCAACGGGGCTGATTGTAGGATTCTTCTCTCATCCGTCTTCATCTGCACCAGCTAGAGAAGTCCCCGTTTTCTGGGCTTCCCTGAGGAATTTGCTGTACCAGGCTTGCTTCCCTCCGCTGGTCAGTATTCCCCACTTGCTGGTATTTTGGATCTGCTGCTCTCTGGTACGAGGTTCCAATCCGTTGCCGAGCGCTGCCTACTATTGCCGGTTGGGCCCTTCAGGCTCACTATATCGTGGCTTACTTTGCTCAACAGTTTCCATATTCAACGCTGCAGTCCGCTTCCCCTTGGGACGCGTGCTATCAGTCAGGCACCAGTGTTCATACTTCCTGACGGGTGCATGACTGTTTGCTCGTTCCGTATTCCATTCTCTGGGACTCCGTTTTCTTGTTGGTGACCCCCAGGGGCCCATGCCAGTCCCACATTTGGGGAGTCAGCCCACACAACAGGGTTGGCTAAGAGTGTAAAACTCCTGTATTTCCATAGTCTGTTGTACTTATTTGCTTTCTCTTACATATTCTTTCTACTTCTGGTGCTAGTATACTAACAACCAACCCTCGGATTTAGTCCTTCCTTCCTTTCTTTTATTGTTGGTACTATTGTTCGACATGGAGAAAGGACTAGAAAGTTGTTTTGGTTCCTCTGATCTTCTTCATGTGGGTGTAGGTTCTTCACATTACTACTACTCCCTGTAACTGGTTTCATATTACAGTAGTACATATAGCCATATGGAATTTGAGGTTTTAAGGTGTTGTTTTGGGATCAAATAGGAATGTTCATGGTTTTGATGTGGGAGCAGGCCCTGCTCCCTTGACAGAAGTGATGAGAGGTTCTGATCCATCACATACCCTTCCCCATAAAATAGAAGTTCCCCCATCTAAATGTGGTGAAGGGTTCTCTCTGGGTGGATTTGCCAATGTTTCTCCCCAGGACCAGGCAGGCATGTCCTTCACCAAATCTTCTACTCACCAGTTATCGAATGGGGAATAAGTGGTATGTACAGGATTAAGATGCCGAAAAATTGTATAAAAATGTAAGTCTGTCCCTATTATTGTTTCTTCTGGAAGTCCTGGCATAACTGTGGTACTAATTCTGTCCTCGTGGACGTGGATTTTCAGATTTGAACAGGGTCCGTTCCCATTAATTCCTCACGAGAAATGAAGTCAGGTCTCACTGCTGTTTGCTTACTACCAGAGTCTACCATAGCGATCACTGGTAAGCCATTGACTGTGGCCTTTTCATAGCTTTTTTCCCAGGACATGTAGGGAGAAATAATTGGTGATATTCCCGGTCTCGTCCTCTTCCTGTTCCTGTAGGTCATCCCAACGACTTCCTGACATCCAGCCAATATCCATAAGTTCTTCCTTCTTGTTATTTGGACAATGTCTGGCCAGGTGTCCCTTTTTGCCACAAGCAAAGCATATGACAAGTGATTGTCTTTGTTCTCCGGTTTTCCGGCTTTTAGTCCTTCCCAAGTCTTTAGGGGGCGATTTTCTTTTCTTCTGCCTCTTTTTAGGTCTTGGCTTGAAGATTCTGGGAGTTATTTCTGATGGGAATCGTCTCAGTCCGGGTTTCACTTCTGTGGATGGTGTAGGGAGGGAACCCGGTTTTATTTCCCTTCAAACCGCCTCTGTCTTATGTAAAGCCCTTAGCTGTTTATTAGCCTGTGACACGCTTTGAGCTGTTTCTATGGCAAAAGTTAGGATTTGGTTTAATTAGTTGCAGTACCACTTTTTGTAGGAACAGTGGTAAACTATCCACAAACTGTTCCAAGGCTAGGGTGTCAATGATTTCATCCTGGGTTTTTTTCCCCAACCACAGGGACAAAGTGCTCTGTTCCCAGGCCCCTAGTTCCACTGGGTCTAATGGGGGGAACTTCAGGTCTTGGAATTTATTCCGGTAGAATTTTCCATCTGCACAAACCTCTGTAGCAAGCTTTCTTTGATCTAGTTGAAGGTGTTAGTTCCAAGGGGGTTTAGGCTTTAACAGGCCATTTGTAGTTCTCTCCTTAGTAACGGTACTAGATAGCATGTTTTCACCTCTTCACTCCACCAAAACTGTTGTGCGAAGCGTTCAAAGTTTAGAAAGAAACTACTCCTCCTGATAAAGTTGTAAGGTTCCATGGGCTAGGACTGGGCGTTGGGGAATGTCCAACTCTTTAGAGACCCTCCCTGAATCTGTGCTCTGCCTGGGTTTGAAGGTCAACAAGATACTGGATTAGAGCCTCCAGGGTGGCAATGCCTTCCGGCACTGTTTTTACAACTACTGGACTGGGTCCTTGGCCAAAGGAGAACATTTCTATCTCCAAGCATCTTGTGAGTTTTCAGACTTAGAGGGGTCCTTCAAAAAGGTTTTCTGTCTCGCCTTCGGTGCTCTCCCCACAGTCCCCAAGGACCCCATTCCCAGGATATCCTCCCTCGCTTGTGTAAGGAACGAATGGTCGCAAAAGTAAAGACATACACAAGTGATCACAGTTAACAGTGTTTATTAACCTGTAAATGCACGGTGGAAAAACGCCTAACCTAAATCTAAGATGGAATGGAGTTGTGCAAAGATTGTGTGGAATCTGCACACCACGGGAAGGCAGTCATTCTCCTGGGGAAGGAACATTCTGTTGAATTATATTAGTCTTTAGGTGTAGTGCAAGGAATAGAAGCAGGTTGTTGAGACAGGTTGTGGACTTTGATTTTGTCTGACATTCTGACAAATCCGTTGGTATTAGTTTGAGGCAGGGAACCCCCTCTTAGGTGATCGGGATAGTGATGGTCTTTTTTTCATAAATAAGCCTACTACCACCACTATGCCACCTTTGTGTCAGCTTACTTCTTCGACACCCTTATAGTAGTCATTTCTTAATAACGTGCAATGAAGCCTTTACCAAAGTGACCAAACCACCACACTAGTGACCTATAGATTTCTTTGCTGCCCTGTTCTCATATGCAGTAAAACCATACATATGTGAGGAATCTTTGGCCCACGTCTCTTGTAGGAGCAACACATCACAAGAGTTGAATAGATTTCTAATTTCTGCGTTCCATTTATCCCTGCACCCCGCAATACTCCATGCGAGTAGGGATAAGCAGGCCTAACTAGTATCCTTGACATTGCTAAAAGAAAAATGATTTTGCCCTACATGTAGTGTGGTAGCTGCATTATAGGCAACTCAGGATGATATCGGCTCAGGTAGATGTCCAAGAGACCGCTGGCTAGAAAGACCATTTGTAAATACATCAATTGTAGGAGTATTCGCTGTCATATTCATTCCTTGTAGTCAATCGATTTGGTCAATTACAGAAAGGGCTTCAAACTTGCATTACAAGGCAAAGGGGCTATTGCAACATTCCCTGTTTCGCAATGTACCCATCGTCTGTGGTATCGACTGTTTTAGTGCGTTGTAGGAGCAGATCTGGACCGTTTACGGTTCTTCTTTGGCAAGTGTCTCAGTTGGTCAACAGGCCTAGATTGTAAAGGATAAAAAAAAAACTATCATGCTCTTGCTACAACTATTATGCCTGGTGAGACTTGTGCCCATATTATATTTCAGAAGCTGTGCCAGTAAAAGTAACAACATAATCTCCCCTGATCATATTTATAGTTGAGCCCCCTGTGAGAAACCTGAAGGTGTCTCACCTGCTAGTCCCCGGGGAGCTGTCATCCAGGTGGACAGAACACACCATAGCTTTTGGATCCAGATCCTAAGGGTGTACCAGTGCAGGAGGATCACCTGGGTGAGGGGTCTTTGGGGAGTGGAAGTGGGCCACCGGATGGCGAGATGCTGTATCCCCTTAACATCTTTACCCCATCCTATCAATATACTTAGGAACTCAACCCCACCCCCTTTTCCAACATGAACACTTTCTCACAGACAGCCCGCTATAAGAGAAAACGGACTAACACCCAAACCGTATACCTGACCTGTTCCAATACACTTGGTCAGGCAGAGTCAGGCAATTACTGACCATTGCACATATCTGGCTTCCGTTACAGTTCCCCACATGGATAAAAGGCGGAGCACAAGAACACACTCTGAGCAAGGCAAAACCCACGAGGAGGCAGCAGCTCCGAGATTGCAGTTTAATGGAAGGCGAAGGACGGTAAAGCTGAAGGCGGAACGCAAGGAGGGAGGTACCCTTGGCCTCTTTGACGAGGAACCGTTACTTTCAGGAACCTTCAAGATTGGAAAACGTAAGACCAGGAGACAAACGGCAGGGAACACCTCTCAGACACCGTTGGACGGGGTGGGTAGAGGACATGGCCGGCGCCGCGGACCACTCTCCGACATTGACAGGAGGACCGCAGCTGGGGAAGCAAACCCGACGCAAGGGTCCGCCCCTACGCAGTCTGGCAGCAGCACCTCGGGAGAAGCTGTTGCGCAAACTCCACAGAAATCACCCAAAAACGCCAAAGGCGGTCTAGGACACGGGCCGGGACGGCAGCCTTTGAAGGAGGTGGGTCAAAGCCACAAGAAACAACGAACAGATGGTTGGACAGGGCCCCATATGATTGGTGGGAATTTGAATCTGACAGGGTAAACAAAAGCCTGCCAAATTACAATGACTGTTGTTCTTTTTACAGCACGTCAGAGGTCAGGTCTGCGCAGACAAGTGGCACGGCACATAAAATGCCAGGAGCCACTGAAGTGAGGCTGGCAAACGCCCACTCAAAGTAATAGAGAGAAAACTGTTCCCCAGACAACATGTCCGGAGTAAATGAGGGAGAAGAGTGTCCATTTCAGAATGCCCCAAGATACCAACAGTATGTACAAACACACGATTGATTTGCATATAAGTCATTATAGAATTTGGTAAATTCAGATTTTTTCTTCTTCCCCGTTCACAGCTATCCCAGTTCCCGTCAAAATGCTTGTGATTGGGGTATGATTGTATTCATTGCTCAGTAGGCGTGCCAATTGATGTCCCGCCTTGTTGCCCTCTCCGTATCTGCGTGCGCTGATAGATGTGGCCATGTATTGTTGTTGTTTGGTTGCTAGTTCATTAAATTTCTGAAGGTGTGCATTGATGTCAGCTAATGTTTGTTTATTATGTGTTGTGCTAAAGTCAGTTTCAAGTGTTTTCAGGTATGTTTCGGTTTTGGTTAACTCGGTTCTGACGGCCTTAAGGATTCCAGTAGTTTTAGACATTGGGTTACCTCTCACCCATACCTTGAATGTTTCCCATATGGTCGACCATTTGTCTACTGACCCTTTGTTTAGTTGGAAGAACTCCTCCATTTCGATATATAGTGACTCTGCCACGGTGTGTCTCTTAGGATATTTGGGGGCATTCGCCACCGTTTAGTTGGAGGTCTAATGTTCTGGATCGACACTTCAAGCGTGACCGGAGAGTGATCTGACAACGTGCGGGGGAGTATATCGCAGCGCTCTACTGAATTAATTAGGGGGGAGGAGATGAACCAGTAGTCTATCCTTGACTCTGTGTCATGTACTGATGAGTAGAACGTGTATTGTCTGTCTATCGGGTGTATCCCTCTCCAGGCGTCCGTCAGAGCTAACTCCGCTAGGGCTTGGTGTATAATGGTGGCAGATCTAGTGCGGTTCCTTTGTTTATGCGATGACCTGTTTAAGGAGACATTGAGTATGGTGTTTAAGTCCCCTCCCCATAGCACCCACATGTCCATTGTCGGGCCAATTTCAGCTAGGACATTAATATAAAACTCGGGGTCATCAACGTTCGGGCAGTAAGTATTGATTAGTATCAATTTCTCGCCTGCCACGGTGCCCTATACCACAACATAATTGCCCTGGGGATACATTTTGCTTTTCTCGGTAGCAAATCTCAACGAGTGGTGTATTAGTGTGAGGACTCCTCTATTATGGGATGAGTATTCAGTATAGTGGCTATTGCTCCCGCATTGTCGTAGAACACTTTCATTAGCCTCTTGTAAGGCATGGGTTTCTTGGAGCATAGCTATGTGTGGGTGGTGCCTGTTAATACATGCCCCTACTTTACTGGCTTTCGCCCTTTTGTTCAGCCCCCGAATATTCCAGGTAAGCAGTTTGAGTTTCAACCCTACGGGTGGATTTGTTTTCTGTGCTATTTCGTTAAACTTAAGCAGTGCTTGTGGAGGGGGGTCGTTCCTTTGAGGGGTTCAGCGTGTGATATATTGATTGCATTTTTTGCGTCAATCAAACTAGTTAACCTTGTCTCCTGATGCCCAACTGGGTCTCTCGCAGGGAGTAAAAGTGTTGTTAAACAACAAAACAGTCCCTTGTTACCTGTGCCCACCCACACCATCGGTCCCAACATGATGATGATCCCTTGTTACAAACTTGTGGTTCCTCCCGGGGGGGACCAGTGCTGCAACGCCACCTTCATAGTCGAGCACATCTCATCCGGCTCAGTTCAGAGTGTGGGAGCTGTATAATCCCCATCTACCACATTCACAACAGAAAGTTAATAAAGGATATCATGGAGCTGCGGTCAGTCATTGAAATTTCTTGGTTCTTGCACTGGTTGTTGCAGGTCGCTCTGATCGTGTTTGTGTCTCCCAGGGGGCCAGAGGGATTGAGGCTTCTACAAAGGCCAGTGCCGCTGCAGGGGATTCGAAGAAGTGTGCCCGTCCACCGTGTTGCATGCGCAGCTTTGCAGAGAACAGTAGGGCGTAGGGTACTTGCCACAGCCTTAGTTGGCGTTTGATTGTTTCATAGGATCCCCTTTGAGTTTGGCCTCCCGCTGAGAAGTCGGGGTAGTTACTGTGTTTCAGGGGCCCCATTTCTCTTGCCAGCCTCAGAACTGTGGCTCTGTCCCTATAATTCAGTAGTTTGGCGATGACTGTTCAGGCAAGGGCGCCCAGCTTGGGTGCTGGGGCTAGGGTGCGATGAGCCCGTTCAACCAAAAATTGTGGGGAAAAGGAGTTTTCGCCTAGAAGGGATTTCAGCAGGGTTTCGATCCGAGATTTCATTGGGCCTTTGCAGAAAGATTCTGAGAGCCCGACTATACGTATGTTACGGCGCGTTCTCGACTCCGTCTTCGCACTTGTCCCAGAGCTTGTTCATTTCCCCTTTCAGGAGTGTTATGTCACAGGTGTTTTGATGGGTTGAGTCTTCGTTCGCGCTGATTCTGTTTTCGGTTTCCGTGATCTTGGCACTTTCTTTGTCAACACGGGCTTTGAGGGAGCCTATTGTCGTCCAATTTGACATTGACTGCCAGGAACCCATTTTGCACTGTGGTTAGAAGGTGATCAAATTTCGTGTCGTCTGTGGCCGACGATGTGGTGGCGGTCGATGGGTCCGGGCCATCGAAGGATGTTTGTGAGTTAGTGAAGGAATCCATCGGGCCAGTCTTCCTATTCTTTACTATGTTTTTCCCGGGCATCTCAAGGGTGTTTATTTTGCTTGGCCCAGCTGAGTTGGAGGCTATGGGTACTCGAATAGAATCTTCTTCCCTTGAGCTAGTGGGACCAACCAGTTCGCCCAAACTTCAAGCCAGGACCCCTCCTCTGGTCGAATTCACTGTACAGAGCTACAGTGGGCCGGATAGCCAGGAAGGTCGGACCCTGCTTGTGTTTTAAGGAGCGCACCTTTTATTTGTTGCTTTGCTGCTGCTTTCTTCCCTGGGTGGTGGAGGACCCTCCAGTCTTCCTACTTCATGTCAGTCCGACAGTCGATTTAGGAACCGTGAGCCTGCTGGAACTTCCAGGAACGAACGTCCGCCTCAGCTACAGCTTCCTCTCCGTTTTAAGGTACTGTGCAAATCCGGGTTGTTCGTTTCGTTCAGCTGCGGTGAAAGTGTTTAAATCTTTCTCCAATCCGAGGGCTTGTCCTTCTCTTCTCTTTGAACTAACTTTTCTGCCAGCCAACCTCGTCCGGAACCCATGGCACGAACTTTACTACCCTGAAGCATGTGATCTTGAGCAAAAGACTTTTGACCTATTGGCTTTGGTCTTAAGCCTTTTTCCCTGATTCTATCACAGTAGTTCCTCTTGCTCAATTGCCCTGAGAACGTACCTTTCAGTGCGGTTCTATTTCTGCCTAACTTTGTCTTTCCCTCCCTTTTGAATTTGTGGAGTGCGATTTTGCTCCCACTTCATTTTGTAAGCTTAACTTGTCTGAAACTTATTGGGAGTGGTGTGGTGTATTAAGAGTGGTTTTTAAACTGCTTTACTTTAGTGAGATGTTATAAAACTGATGTGTAAATAAATGTATATTCTTTTACTCCGAAACCTTGAGTAAGTGTTAGTTTGAATCATAGTAGTTGCTGTCCTTTGTGTAACTATTGATACTGCTCGCTTGCTCTTAAGATAAGTCTGGGTGCTTAGGCCATCGCTACCACTTTACTCTGTAGTACAGGCCTGTACCAAATGTGAATTTGTACCTTCACTTGTAATCTTAATTGTGTGTGGTTTTCCCAAAGGGTACTGCATATAGTTCTGCCTAACAGACGACCATTTTGGATTTCACTGGTCTGCCCTGCCCCTCGTGGTCTGCCTGCTTGGCAGCTTTCACTCCTTGGGTGTTAGTGCAAGGTTGTATACCCATGAAGTTTGTTTTGGCCTTTTCCTGTTTTCACCAGGCCAGTCGGAATATGGCAAGATTCTTGGGAAAGTGAGGGGGGCTGTAATATTGGTTTATCACCTTTGTTTTCTTTTGGGGAGTTTACACTTTTGTACCACTCGTGGACAAGGAGAGTGGGTTCCCTTATGTTATCTTTCCTGGAGTTCGTAATGAAGCTCTGTTGGTTAACCCGCTAATCCCCACCCCCATCAAGTACTCTTCACTAGTCTAATTCAGCTTTTCTTTAAGCAAGCCAGCAGGGCTCTGGGAGATGCAGTCCTTCCCTTCCTGCTCTATGTAAAATCCCTATTTGGCATGTGTTGGGGAAGTATTTCTTAGTGTTCTATTGGCAGTGAGGGCTTTGCTTGGAGTTCCCAATGGTGGTCTCACTCGCTGATATCCATCCCTGATTGCTCTGCCTGGCCTGGAGCCACGCCATGTTTTGACTTTGACCCAATATGGATTTCTGGGAGTGGTGTGTTTTCTTCTAATCTTTCCCCTAATGACATTGCTAATTGAGTGGGGGTGGGGGAGAGGCGGTGTGGGGGGGGGGTTCTATTAAGTGGAGCGTTTGTTTTCAGGTTAGCCGTGTGACTGTCCTCTGCTAAGCAGAGAGGGCTACATTGGGAGTCCCAGGAGATCCCCAGGGTACCTCCTCCGGGTCCATGATCAGCTAGATGGAGGGGGTCCTCAGCCCCCAGAGCACCCACACTGCCAGCCTTTGGCAGCAAGTAGGGAATTGTGTCAAATGCCTAATGCAGTAACTAGAATTAGTTAATCAGAGTTATTTGCTCGCTGCTAGTTTCATTTGTTTAAGTGCTCATGCAATGCCCTTCCCCAGCACTGCGAGTTCATTCTTGATAATTGGTTCAATTTGGCACGATAATAAGGCAACATCTAGACATAATAAAAGCTGTCCACAAGAAAAGATACGTGAACATAGCTTAAGTCATATATTACCATATGACACCCATTCCCTTCTATCTGACTTTGGGTATTCCAAAGAGCAAGTACACTACAAACTCATGTGTGTCATGTAAAAAGTGTTCATTTCTTGGGTGAGGAAGACTTTTGGTTCCTGCTTGTGTGAACGGTGGCGTGCAGTAGGGTGCAGTGTAGAATGATCTCCTTCTCTGCTGGTGGCTACAGAGAATGTTGGTGTGACCATAATGAATCCTTGTACTGATTGACTTTATGATAGCTGCCAACAGTGCTGAGTCCCTGTTCTAGGGACTGTGTGTGGCATTAGTAGAGAAAAAAAGCAAATACACAAAGTGACACACTAAAGGTGTGGGGTTGGATATTCCTAGGCATGGGAGGAATGGTCTTTAGGGTTCTTTGTTCTGGATTTGGCCAAATAATAGCTAAAGCTTTTCCTAATTATTGTTATTATTATCATTATTGTATTTATTGAGCACGGACCTAGCTTCGAGAAGCAACCCTCCACTTTACATAGGTATACAACAGAACAGATGCATAACGCAGTGCTTTTCAGAGGTAACAGAACAGATATACAGCGGGATGTAGGGTACAGAGGAGGGGTACAGCTGTACCGGGTGGTGGGGAGGAGAGGGGCGGGCTGCGTCTAGCGAGTCAGGTGGTGAGAGTGACTTGATGACCTTGGTGTTGAGAAGGAGACACTCCTTGAAGAAGTGCATCTGCATCTTGAGGTCTTTTCTGGATTGTAGAAGCGTGAGTGCGAGTCTGATACTGACGGGGAGGAGGTTCCATAGTCTTGGGGCATAGACAGAGAAGGTTTGTTTTTCTGGTCCTTTCCTTTTTTCAGCAGCTGATTTCAAGTATGCACCTGTCCTGGCTTCTGGTGGTGCGCTGTCCACCGGCGATGCTGAGTTTCTCTGCAAGTAGGTATCTGGGTGACTTGAGGGTGCAGTGGGAGCCAGTGAAGGTCGACGAGGGCCTAAGCTGCCAAATCACTGATTATTGGCAGCTGTTCCCTTACAAAAAAGCCTTAGTTGGGAACCCTTATATTCTTGGAACTTCTTTGCACTTCCCTTAGACAACCAACATTTAGGTTGGACGTTTGTGCTACCACAAACCTATGGGACAGGAGCCCCTGAGATAACGACCAAAAGTTGGGGTCCATGCTGATCTTAATCTTACAGGCAGGACCTGAAACCTGTCACTCTGCTCCTGTAGTGGCTGCTGTTTGCAGCTGGAAGATTTCTGACTACCTGCCAAACCTCCACCCAAGAAGTCTCTTTCAAGGCACTTTACTGCTTCATATTAAAAGTTTATCGGCAGTATAGACAATGCCTATCTAGAAACACTGCTTAATTGTCAGTCATCGTTCGCTTTCTCCCAGGGACTAACTGCGTCACAATTATGTCTTGGTTTCTCAAACCCACCACCATTCTTGTTGTCAGCTATTGCAACTTTGGACGCATTTTACCACAAATTGTTCCTCTCTGAAGTCACTTTGCATGTTAAGAGCAGGAGTAGTAGCGCTTAGAATCTGCCTTCCTTCCCAAAGTATTTTTTGGACTGCACCGCTTTATTAATGACATAAACATTAACAAGCATCCCTGGTGAGCGCTCTTTCTCCATTACCTAATAATCATAAATGTACTTAGGCTTCCATTCCAACCCCCTTCTGATTTCGCACACCCCTTAGCACTTTCAAGCAGCATTTTGGCAGTCTCAAAGTGCTGCATTAGCAAACTAACATTCTCTCCAAGGGAAGGCCACTCAGGTGGTTGTAAACTTGGGCAAGAACACAGTGTACCGCACCCGTTTTACAGCCACCCAAGGCCCTTCCCTGGATGGCCCCACCTTGATTGTGGGGAGGCAACAGGGAGCCAGCCTCTCACTGTTGCCTCCCCACACTCCTCCCTTCCCCATTCCTCCGAGACATCCCACACCTGTATCCCCACACCCCTCCTTCCTCAATCGCCTGCTGGACTGGAGCTTTGTGATCGGTCCAGATGCCCTCTCTCGTCCTCGGTGCCCGCCAGGGAAAAGGAAAAGGTACTATGTCCTTTTTATATTTCCTATTGCAGGCGCCATCATTTTTTTTTTTTTTCGTGGGAGATTGGGCTCGCGCAATATGTGTGGAGCCCGGAGCCGGTTCTCCCATTAAAAAAAAAAAGAAAACACAACCCGGGTATGCAAATAGCAATCAACCCATTGTTGTGGGGTGTACATGGCTGGTAATTGTATCGTCCTATCTCTATTGTTGTTGTTTATTGACATGCAGAGGAGCAGTCCTCTGTTTATTCCAGTTGTTTAGTGGGCTGCGACCCACGTGGGTAAGGAGGCGGGGTTACCGCCTGCAGAGCAGTTCGCGCTCGAATAAAGAACCATCAAGAAGCACCGGCTCCTGTTCCTGATTTATTGCTTTATCTAATATCTGCTTATGATTGCATGCACGCGGTGATCCGGCCCACTCCTAAGCACATACACAACAATGGTGACGAGGTCATTCTGAGAAGACACCGGAAACTGAAGTCCAGACCAGCCACTCCGACGCAGCACAAAATACAAATCTGACTGATTTGATGCACCAGAGTTTCGTAAACCACACGCGGCATCGGCACTCACCTCAAGTAAGAAATTCCCGGCGCATGACTGCTGCGGTCGCATTTCAAGAAGGAAGCTGCCGGCACACGTGTTACGCGCGGCGTGTAATACACGTGGGGAGCCGGCGTATACTTACGCGCGCACTCGGAAAAAAGCGCAAGGACATACTAATAGTGAAATCACCTGCGGTCTCCCATATGCTCTCCGTACTAAGCAGGGATTATAATCCTGAGACAGCATAATCACACGCGCGCTCTGAAGAAGCACAGACTGGCCAAGTGTGAAGGCTTCTAAGGCATTTCTGACACGCTCCTCATAAAGCGTGTACTGCACCAACCAACCCAGCAGCATTTTACAAGACACGAGGTTCCAGCAATCAAGCAAAACTTACCACTGTCTGAAAGAGCTCTGTCATGTCGGAAGACACCCCAGACAGTGGGATCCTGAGCCCCTCCTCCGCATCCACACCTCGCCAGGCCACGCACAAAGAAGATAGTGGCTCAGAATCTTTACAATTACAAGCACTGTGTCATGGTGCGTGCTCCAAAACCCCTGGAGCTGTTGGGCCCATCCCAGTCCCCACCAACCAGAAGGACTAGGCAGGCCCCAAGGAACTGCCCCAGAGTCTCATGGACTCAGTCCTGGCGCCGTTGGCGCCAGGCTCATGAAATGGGCTGAACCTATGGAACTACTTAATCTGCCTGTGAGGCTGAGTCTTCTGTTGAATCCAGGGTGTAGCAGAGGGACTATTTTTCCTGAGAGACAGGGTGTGGTAAAGGGACTACTTTACCTGGAACTACTTACAAGGCTATATAAGCCACACCCTGCAAGCAGAACACGCTTCGCGTTATTCTGCACTCCTGCAGCGTAACGCTCACTGTGTCTGCTCGAGCCTCTTCAGCCATGCCCGTTGGTGCTTCCCATCCATCGGTGCCTGGAACAAGATAAGGAGAAGGACAGGAGTTACTACAGCGACAAGCCCTTACCTGCTATTCCGGCCATCGGTCTCATCTCCGTCTGTTCGCCGCCCCTGTTGGAAAAGGACTCCCACGCAGATTCCCGATACTCACCTGGGATTCTGCATCCTCCGGGTTTCTTCGGAGCGGTTCTTCCATTCTTCATCTTGGGGCTGTGCCGCGCCTGCAAAAGGGGAACAGAAAAACAGCAGGTTAGTCGCGCACCATACAAACGAACATTTACTCTGTCATCCGGCGCCACTCATTCGCACCTATACTCACCTGGAGGCAACCAGCTCAGCATCCGAGCAGGGCCAAATCTTTTCCTGGACGACGCGCAAAACTGCATCGGCAAGAAAGACAAACATGTTTAAAGCCTTGGGACAATATGAGCATCTATACCAAGCTGTTATTGAGACTCACCTGATTATCCAAGCATTCCGAAAAAGCAGCAACAGGACTCTGGAACAGTGAAGTAACTGCGCCCAGAGAAAGA
This sequence comes from Ambystoma mexicanum, assembly GCF_040938575.1. Lineage (NCBI taxonomy): Eukaryota > Metazoa > Chordata > Amphibia > Caudata > Ambystomatidae > Ambystoma > Ambystoma mexicanum. The sequence continues at coordinate 1,196,785,870 of NC_090927.1, read as the reverse complement.
CTGAGCCTACCGCGGCCCTGCTGAAGTCCAGCAGGACAGAGCGCCAACCTCACCAAACTCATAGGTGAGCAGGAGAGGAGTCGGGCACCAGGAGGTGGCAGGTAGTGGGCCAATCGAACCCACTCTTAGCTAACTTCTTTCAACATTACAGGCTAACGCCTTCTGGGGAGATAACAAGGGAGAGGACACCGCTATACCATCAAAACTACACCAGTGAAGTTCCCGGTCATACTACTACGTGCTACGCCCCCGTGGAGACCAGGTGAGCGTGACACACTGCCACCATTTGACATGGCTGACACCAGCAGCCTCGCCCCCAGATGAACTAGATGGCTTAAAGAATTGCACATCTACATTGATGCATCAGGGTTAAGGGAGGAGCGCTGACTGAGAGGAATCCTGCTACATTCACTGGGCCCAGTAGTATGTGATATTGTCTTTGAAATGCCTGAGTCCAACACAAACACGTTCCAAGGCATCATTGATGCATTAAATGCCTACTGCGCACCACTGCGCAACTTTGACTATGAACGTCACATCTTCCATACATCCATACAAGAAAGTGGTGAAAATATGGACAATTTTGTAATGAGGCTAAGAAAGAGAGCAAAATATTGTGACTTTACGGACGAAGCGCTCAAATCTCAAACCATAGCCGGCTGTGCGTCACACAAATTCAGAAAGAAGCTACTTCAAAAGAGCAGGACACTAGAAGAAATATTGCAACTCGCACGGGCTGACTCTGCCCTCATGCTACAGATGGAATCATTAAGCAACATAAAAATTACACAGTCTGCTTTCACTGCATCAGTATGCCCCATCAGAACAATGAGAGACACTCATCCTGCAGAACAAAAAAAATGCTACAGGTGTGGCTTCAAATTTCCACATATAGGCCGATGTCCTGCCATTGGACACAACTGTGCCAAATGTGGTGGTAAGAACCACTTCCAGTCCGTGTGCAGAAACATCAATTTCTTCCAACCGCCTGAAGGAAACAGGGACACTCGGAGGCAAGACCGCAACCCAGGGTGGGAAAGCACGAGATCACGCAGGACATCTTCCAGACATCAATCTCAAAGCTCATCATGCGATGCACCGCGGGAGGAGAGAAAGCGAGAAGACCAAAGACCTTATTCGACCCACACCAGCAGCAGGCATGATTCGCAAAGACGTCATTCAAGGCAAAAGATTAGACATCTAGATGACTCGCCTCGCAGAGGACGGGAGTCGCACTCATCCTCATCAAGTGGGGACCGGAAAAGGGGATACGTACATGCCATCGGAAACAGCATAGCAGCGGAATACAGCCCTTCTCTACTACTACAAATGAATGGACAAAGTAGAGAGTTTCTAATTGACACAGGAGCAACGGTTAATGTCATCAATGATGAGACATATAAATTACTCGCCTACAAGAAGGCACTGAAAGAAGCTGTCACATTGACATATCCATACGGCGCCAATAAGCCACTCAAGTGCCAAGGGATGTTCACGGCACACTGTCAATACAAGGACAAGAGTCAAAAGATCAAAATATACGTCATAAAAGGGGAAGTGCCAAGTGGCAGCATCCTAAGCTTCAAATCTGCAATTCAAATGGGACTCATTCAAATAATGTACCAAATAATGTCAGCATACACTACAAGCCCAAAGGACATGATGCAGAAAATGTTCCCCTCCTTATTCACAGGCCTGGTAAAACTAAAGGACAAACAAGTCAAACTACACATCAATCCACAAATTTTCCCCATCGGCACAACGCTACAGAGGCATACCTCTCAACATACAAAAACACGTGGAGGACGAAATTCAGTCATTATTACAGCAGGATATCATAGAACCAGCATCGGGACCGACTCTGTGGGTGTCGCCCATTGTACCAGTACCCAAGAAGGACAACAAGGACAGCATTCGCATATGTGTTGACATAGATTTGAAAAAGGGATACCACCAGCTGGAGTTACACGCTACCTCAAGATATATCACCACATTTTCAACACATCTTGGCCTATTCAGATATAAAAGACTTAGTTTCGTGATATCTTCAGCTGCGGAAATCTTCCAGAACGAAATACACCAAGTAATAAAACATATTCCAAATTGCCTAAACTACTCCAACGACATACTAATTTTCGGCACCACGCAAAACAGTCACGATGACACGTTGAGGAGAGTCTGGATGGCGTTGGAAAACGCCCACCTTACACTTAACCCGGACAAATGTGAGATCAGCAAATCCACTCTCAAATTCTTCGGACTTATCTTCTCAAAAGATGGCCTGAAACCAGATCCAGAAAAAGTTCAAGCTCTAGTGAAAACACCCACATCAGCTTCTGCAGTACGCTCATTCCTGGGCATGGCGAGCTACTGCACACGATATATTCAAGATTTTGCATCCGTGAGCACACCGCTTCGACTTCTGACAGAGAAGCATCAAGAATTCCAATGGTCCGACATATGCGAGGAGGCATTCCAAGAAATTAAAAAACGGATCGCCACAGCCTCGTGCATGGCATACTACGACCCCGATCTTGACACGGAACTCACAGTAGATGCTAGTCCTGTAGGGCTAGGAGCCATTCTAGCGCAATCCAGGTGCGGAGCGTCCCCAGACGCTCCGAGGAGAATCGTAGCATTCGCAAGCTGCAGTCTGTCCACCACAGAATGTGCATACTCCCAACCTGAAAAGAAGAGCCTGGCAGTAATCTGGGTGTGCAAACATTACCATGCATTCCTGTATGGGCGACCTTTCACCATAATCACCGATCACCAGGCTCTCACCACTATCTACGGCAAACCAACAGCTAAAATGCCACCACACATCGCCAGGTGGGGCCTGAGGTTACAAGAATACTCATTTAAGATAATCCATCAGCCGGGCAAGGACAACAATCCTGCAGATTTTCTCTCGAGATATCCACTTCCAGCTCAAGACGAGCGTCAATCACACAAAGCAAATCAATATCTACGCTACCTGATCAGCAGTGCACTACCCAAGTCCGTCACCACAGCTCAGTCACTGAAGGCAACACAAAAGGACCAACTACTTCAGACAGTACAAGTATGTCTGAGATCAAACCAGTGTCAAAGCAAACAGAGAGGGGCACCGCTCATGTCCGCGGAGGAAGAACAACACTTCCGAACATTCAAGCTCGTCCGCAACACCTTATCCACGTCACCCGAAGGCCTGCTATTGAAGGAAAACAGAATAGTAATTCCGGCTGCCTTGCAAGACCAAGTACTAGACATCGCATACGCAGGACACAGAGGCATAGTATCAACAAAACGATAACTGAGAACAAAGGTTTGGGTCCCATCCATTGATGAACGAGTGGAACAACTGCTACGGAAATGTCTACCATGCCAGGCAGTGGCCCCTCGTATATACCCTGAGCCAATCCAACCATCTGAAATGCCTCTACGACTGTGGGACGAGGTAGCTGTAGACATGTTTGGGCCGCTGGCCAATGGCAAATATGCTCTAGTAATCATTGACGCGATGTCACGATTCCCAGAAGTCCATCTCATTCATTCCACCAGTGATCAGGCCGTCGTACCAGCTCTGGACAAGACCTTTGCCGATTACGGCATCCCTTCCAGAGTCAAATCGGACAAGGGGCCTCCATTTACGGGACACGACTTCGCTATGTTTGCAGAACACCTAGGTTTTCAGCACCACAAGGTCACACAACTGTGGCCACAGGCGAATGGAATGGTGGAACGGTTCATGGGAAATCTCAAACGCACCCTACAGATATGCTCCATCACAAATGGGTCATTCATGCAAGCCATTTGCACATTGCTACGAGAATACCGGAACACGCCACACAGCTCAACTGGTGAATGCCCATCAATGCCAATGTTTGGGCGTGTCATCAAGACAAGGCTCCCGCATAACCCACAAGCTCAAACTGAGCCACCCAAGTAGAAGATGCCAGAAGCAAAGATCGAGAGAGCAAGACCAGGATGAAAGAGTATGCGGACACAAGGAGACACGCAAGACCAAGCTCGATCTGTATTGGAGACCAAGTCCTGGTGCGGCAAAATCAAGTCACGAAGGACACGCCCACCTTCAAGCCGGACCCCATGATAGTCGCTCACATCCAGGGTTCGATGAAAACGGCAGCTAGCCCACAGGGCACAATCACCAGAAACTCATCCTTCTTCAAAACATTTAGAGGCACTGCCACTTTTGCCAGCACCCCAAGGACAGTGACAGATGATTCCTCAGACATAGACTCTGAGTACCATGAAGAGGAAAGAGACGCTGATGACAGCGACAGTGATGGTGAAGAGACACTTTCCAAGTTGCCACCAGTCCATCCAAGAGGGTTATCCGGAGGCCCACAAAATGGATTGAGCAACTAAATTAACCATGTTGAAGTGCTTGTTAAAGCGACTGGGAGATGTAACGTCCTATATCTGTTGTTGTTGTTTATTGTCATGCAGAGGAGCAGTCCTCTGTTTATTCCAGTTGTTAAGTGTGCTGAGACCCACGTGGGTAAGGAGGCGGGGTTGCCGTCTGTAGAGCAGTTCGCGCTCGAATAAAGAACCATCAAGAAGCACGGCTCCTGCTCCTGATTTATTGCTTTATCTAGTATCTGCTTATGATTGCATGCATGCGGTGATCCGGCTGACTCCCAAGCACATACACAACAGTAATGGCCCACGTCCCTTGTAGAGACGGTCAGCCCTCACACCTGCCTAGGCTCGGCGAGTGAGTGACCCGTTACGCCCATGCACACGGGTGAAAGCCATATTTATGCTGCCGGCTTTTCTGCTCTACTTACTGTCTCCATTTCATTTCACCTGTTGGGTTCACCTTCTCCTCATTCCCCAGAGCCCTTTGGAGTGAAGAATTTGTTGTGGAGACACGTTTTCCTGCGGTTAGAATGCTGCCCCAAACTCCCCTTCCAGGTCTTAATTTTCCCCAGGCCATGTTTGAGTAGGTGGCCCAGTCCTGGTTTTATTCTTAGCTTTCTGGGACTTAGTTTTGATTTATCCATTTCACTACGTTCGCTCCTAAGGTATAATATATGGGCACTTTGAAATACATTTCCAGGGCCACGTTTGGTTCACAGTTCATCCATTCCCCCATTCTCTCGTGACAAGACTCACTGTAGTACATGCCTTTGGTGTCTTTCCCTACCCTCACTTCTTCCTTTTGGAGCTACGAAGTTGTCAAATAATTATATGTGTCACTTACAAAAAATGAAATAAAAATGAAATAACTACTGCAGAATATTTGCTATTTCTAAATGTAAACATAATTTTGAGTTTTAAAAATCAGACACAAAGGCAGACAGCAGTCTTGAGCAGCTCTGAGGCACTTTCTTTTATTGTGGCAAAGCCATAATCGTACCATAGAACTGCATCAGTCTGTTAATGGTTCACAAGATAAGCGTGTTATTTTATTTGAAAAACAAAATTAAAATATAATTATTTTTTTATAGTGTGCTAAATGGGGATTATAAAATACTGCATGCTACCCGAAGGCCTATTAACGTCCATTTGTCCACGTTACTTTCGGAATGTGATGGGAACTTTTTATTTAGGCGTAATGTGCATTATTTTTGTCATTGAGGATATTTTTGTTTTACTTGCAGCTAGGATTGACAATATCCATTCGATACAGCCACAGGTAAGCAGCCTTTACTATCACTACTGTAAGCAGCGAGGCCAGCATTATTTGCAGAAGTGCACTGTATAAGAACACTCACTTTACGTCACATTACATGTTCTCTTTCAAAGTTAGTAGTTCTGTTTTAACGTTTGACGATGCGTTGGCTTTTAAATCGGAGCGTGCGTGCCTATTCTTGGCCAGCAGAGGCCAGTGTTGTAGCATATTTTCACAAGTAGGATTTTTCCTTAAATGTCTCCTTACTTGCTCGTTCCGGATATCAAGGAAACGAAAACTCTTGTGCTTTTTTAGTTATTGTAATACGCGTTAGAAAATAAATGTTTTTGGATACAATAGATTTATTCGTGGAACTTTTAGGTTTTGCAACCACTAATATGCCTTTGAAAAGGTGCCTCTCAATTAAAGCTATTATGGTTTAAGAGCTTATTGTTGTGGAAAATGCACATATATTTCTTTGGCTAGGTTGTTTTACATACCGTATTATGTTCAGGGATGCATTCAATTAAACCAGGCCCGTGGCCAGCAGTTACATTTTTTTGGGGTTTGGGGGAATGGCCCATGGTAAAACAAGAAAACAAAATGGGAGAGACCAGGTATGGTTGCAGTTAAATATTGTTCAATATGGTGAGATTATGAAACACAAAATACATTTGTTGATTTATTTTGATTAGTATTTTTTTACCCCTGGAATATACGTTATAGGCAAATGATGTATTTTAAAGCACATTCTTTAACTGAGAAAGATAATAGCATTTAAGTATAAGATGATGGAAAAATGTGGGAGCTATCAACCTACTCCATTTCCGAGGGGTAAAGTATAGCTTTTAGACTGGACAAACAAACACGGTCTTAATTCTATCAGATTTAAACTGATCATTACAGGGGTTTTGGTTTTTTCCAAAATAAACGTTCAGGAACTGCCATAGGGCATAGTGCATTCCAAAGTATAGTGTACCAGCAGCAGTATTCAACACTGCACAGTATCCAAAATAAACTTTGAATGGATTGTGTCCATCCACGTATTCCTCATCTTTAGATAGATAGCTTCAGCTGCTTCGGAATTATTTATTTTTTTCGGCAGAGGGTGCTGTGCATCGATACAGTCGACTCGATGTCCTTCGAAGGTTTCCATCCCATGGTGAACGTCATCGTCAGTATATATATAGCAAGTACAGCGCCCATTGGCTTCAGTTCCATTTTTCGCGAGAGCGCTTCGGTTCTTGTCAGAACTGTGATCGAGTACAATGGGGGTCATTACAAGTTTGCTGGTCCCGGAACTACGGTACTAGTAAACTTGCTGGTACCGTAGTTCCCAGACCGACAAACTACGAGTTCTGCTCGCGGGTACCTTCGCCCCCGACAGGTCTGACTTGGCAGGTGTACCGGCACCCGCGAGCAGAGCATGTCGGATACACCGTCACCATTCTGAATGGTGCCGGTGCATCCGACCTCTCCATTCCCATTGAGCCCTATGGGGCTCAAATGGGAATGGGGAGCATGTCATTCCAGCGCCCATGAATGGGCAATTACTGGGTCCGTCAGGGCCATAATGAGGATATGAAAGATGGAAGGGTAATCTTCTGAGTGATATGGAATTCAGAAACCACCTTTGGGAGGAAATTGCCCATTCATGGGTGCCAGAAATCTTCACAAGTTTGGCGGCAGCCTGCCGGTTTTACCGGCAAGGCTACCGCCAAACTCATAATGAGGCCCAATGACTTTGTCTCAAATTCCATCCACCCTGAAGACCACGTTCAAAAAATATCGAGTGACGGCAGCATCAAGATATCCCTCAATGATCCCTACTGAGTGTGTTTGTGGTGCCTTGGCGTGGATCATAGGACAGGGCACTGTGAGCCCTGTCAGTCCATGACTGGTAAGGTGTCACGACCCGGGGGAGATGGTGTGTGTGGAACCGATGGAAACAGTGTCCGCCATTGACTGTTCCATCACATATTTCGTAGCGTCGTGTGCAGGTCTAGTTTACCTGGTGCTGCGCATCCGACGCCGGTTGTTATTACCCTCCACTTCCGGCTTTCGGACGCGTTGCAACTTCCCTATGTTTTCTACCGCTTGCTGTTGCCTTCGCTCCCTCGCTCTACCTTACTGCTTTGTTATTCTTATTGCCAGCTGCCCTTCCCTTGCTTTGGCCTACCCTTTCCTTGTTCCTGCCTTCCTGCCTTCCCTTTTCCGTTCCTGTCTCCCGTCCCCTTCCCGTTTCCGTTTCTCTCTCAGGAGCCTTGCTGGTTCTTTTCCTCCTTCCTTTCCTTTTTTCCCGTTTTATTAGTTTCTGCTTACCAGTGTACCGAAATTGGCCTGGCCTTGGATTGCCTCAGCTAAACCTTTGGTATCGTTCTACTTACCCGTGTACTGGACCCTTGCCTGCCCCTGGATTGCTTCCTCTTGATCCATTTTGTGTTGTTTACTTTCGGGGAACCGCACTCCGTAGTTGTCTTCGTATTTCTGCTGACATCTCACTCTGTGCCACTGTTCTCCAGTTACATCACATCTTTGCCTGTCCTTGTCCTCCAGACTCCTCACGTGAATTGTGTTCCAAGGTGACGCCGGAACCCAGCATACCATTGACTTTCCCTGTAGACACCGTTGGGGTTTTTTGTGCCTCTGGTTTTTTCCTCGCTTCTGGTTACCACGAGGATTACCCACAGCCCACCTATAAGGTGACACTGTGGCGTCCTTCCATGGGTGCCCATATCTACATTAAAAAAAAAGAGAGACCCAGGCCCAAAGGGAGAAAGAAACCGGCACTCAGGTGAAAAAAAAGAGGTGAGGAGGAAGGGGAGGTGGGAGGGACGGAGTCCTCTTTTGAAGAAGATGATATAACCGATCAGTGTGACAGTTTGCAAAGCCAACAACCCAACATGGCTACTCCACAGCAAGTACAGGAACTTGTGGCAGCTGTCCAGAATCTTAACCTGGAGGACCAGAATCTCAAGAGTGGCAATGCTACCCTACAACAACGGATGACCGAAAGAGAACAGCTGTCAAGAGACCTACCCCCGCTTCCCTTGGTATCAGGAAAATTTGATTGCACACCAAAGAAGGTGACAGAGTTCATGGACGCTTGTAACTTGTACATTTCATTTCGAGCTCATGCTTATTCATCCGATCATGCCAAAGTAGGATTTATGATCACACACATGACCAGAAACACCCTGGCATGGGCCACCCCCTTGGTCAACCAAACAGATCCAGTACTGCAGGATTATAGTGCTTTCAAGACTCTGATCCAGCAGACTTTCTTACGTACTGAAAGCACTTACTTGGCTTCTGAGGAACTTCTGGACATCAAACGAGGAAATACCGATTTATTGCCCTACATTACTTCTTTCAAGCAAATAGTGGCTGAAGCCGGATGGCAGGAACAAGCGCAATATGCCATTTTTCGGAGATGTCTAAGAGAATATTTAAAAGATGAGCTGGCCCGTATTGCTCGACCTCCCACATTTGCTGAGCTAGTTACCGCCACTCTGCATTGACTTTCATTTAGCGGAATGCCGAGCCAAGCCAAGAATTATGGCTCTTCCCCTTTGGAGACCCTTCCTCCTCTACAGCCTTCCACCCCACGCACATCCCGAGATGAGCCTATGCAAATCGGAAACACCTGTGCTCCTCTTACTCCTGAAGAACGTAAGAGGCGCAGAGATGGAAGTCTATGTATGTACTGTGGTGCATCTACACATTTGCTCTGGGATTGTCCAGAGGTTCCTGTCAAGGAGTTCCTCCCTTCTCACCTGGGTCTGTTCTTTGCTGGAGTCCTTGGTCGCCTCCTTCTTGCGGATGGACCTGGTTTTGAACAAGGCTGCCCGAGTCTCTTCCGACTCCAGAGTGCGTTCAGTATCCGGGAAACTAGGAAAGGTGCGACTAGCACACGAGTCCAGGAAATAGGAGGAAAGAAAGGGGCAAGGAACGGGTAGATAGACGGGTACAAGGAAACAATACCGCGAGCTACGGGACACACGTCGGATTGCTACTTTGCAATAGCATTGAGACGCTCGGAGCCGCAGAAGGCATGGTCTATTAACAGAATACGTTATGTCCAGCGCTTGGAGCGAGAAAGGGGTTTCACGCTGGACGACCATGTTGGGAGTATTATGGAGTGCAAGCCCCGTTGTGACAAGGACCAGGAAGTCCAAAAGGTACGTGTTCTGTAGTTCATGACAGTTCCACCCAGATGCTCGGGAAACGAGCGCCCTCGGTGAGTGCTGGGACTCACTACCGAGGGGCAATTACCAGTCCTTATGCCACTCTTTGTCACTTCCTCGGACACGACAGAGGATTCTCGTCTCATGGTTGTTGCTGTGACTCTACACGTAGGAAGTTCCGAAATCCAGTCCCAAGCCCTGCTTGACTGTGGCGTGGCTGGGAGCTTTATTGATACCCAGTGGGCAGAGCAGAGAGGATTAAACCGCTTTGCTAAGACCGAAGACCAGAAGGTAGAGGGGTTGATGGTGAACCCCTGAGCTCGGGCTTGATTACCCATACCACTGAGGAGCTCACCATGTCAATTCAACAACATTCTGAACGCATCGTCTTTGACATTATTCGAGCTGCTCACTTCCCTCTTATCCTTGGAATCGGTTGGCTACGCAAGAACAATCCCACCATCAATTGGTCCAAGAATCTACTAAGTTTTCATTCAACACTCTGCAAGGCTGATTGCCTACCCTAACCAAAGTTTGAAACCGTGAAGACTGTATGCAGCACTGAGTCCAGGATTGTGCATTGTCTGCCTAACCATCTCAAGGACTACGCTGAGGTGGTAGCTGAAAAGATTCCAATAGAACTGCCCCCTCACAGACCTGAAGATTGTTGTATTGATCTCAACCCAGGAGCCTTGGTACCGTTCTGCCGCATGTTTCCTTTATCAGTAGAAGAGAAGCATTATCTCCGGGAATACTTGGATAACAATCTTGCCAATGAATTGATCCGCCCTTCGAAATCTCCGGCTGGAGCCTCATTATTCTTCATCCCTAAAAAGGGGACTCAAGAGTTATGACCATGCATTGACTAGGGGCTTAAACAAGGTGACCATAAAGGATCATTATCCCATGCCACTGATAACGAAAATCATCCAAGCGGTCCAAGGAGCTACCATTTTCACGAAAATCGACTTGCGCAATGCCTACCATCTGCTTCAGTCGGGTGATGAATGGAAAACCGCCTTTCGCACCCCTTTCGGCCTTTATGAGTACCAAGTGATGCCCCTTGGGTTAGTCAGTGCTCCTTCTATATTCCAGCGCTTCATGGACCGTCTTTTTTCTGATCTGCCGAGTCACACTACGATTATCTACCTCAATGACATCTTGGTGTTCTCTCGTACCCAAGAAGAACATAACTGACATGTCAAAGAAGTCTTTCAGAGGTTGCGGGATTATCATCTGTCCGTGAAACTCAACAAATGTCTTTTCTGCTTCCTCCATTTCTTATTTGGGATTCATCCTTTCCCCAAAGGCATTTCTATGGATCCTCAGAAGGTCAGTTCCATCCTAGGTTGGCCATCACCTAAGACAGTTAAGGATGTCCAGAGATTTCTTGGATTGGCGAACTTTTATCGGAAGTTCATACCTAATTTTTCACAACAGGTATTACCCATCACTACTCTACGCAAACTGCTAGCCATGCAATTGGCTTTTCTTGAATGGCGCCATCTGCTGCAAGGTGGTGAACACCCCTTTACAATCCGAACCGACCATAAAAATCTACAGGTCTTACGACAGTTCGAATGCTACAATACCCGTCAGGCGGGATGCGCCCACCTCTTTGCCCAGTTCAACTTTGACATCACCTACATACCAGGCGAACAGAATTTGGTTGCTGATGCCCTTTCCAGGCGCAGTGATGAGTGATTACTCCTCCGAAAACGAACATGTCAAAGAGATGAAATTCCCTAATACCAAGAGGATTGGGGTACTATCCACCTTCCTTCAACAGGTAAGAGACAAGTCCGGAGGACACTTTGAGGTTGAAAGACATCACTAGAATATCGACTACAACATTCAGGAAGGACAATACATTGTTAAGGGAAAACTGTATCGACCTTCAAAAACTCTAAGGAAAACTGCATTGACTTGGTGCCATGACTCCAAATTCGCAGGACACCGAGGCAGTAAAGGCACCTTCGACTATCTTCAGAGACACTTCTACTGGCCTGGGATGAGAGAAGATACTACCCAATACGAGCAGACTTGCCCTATTTGTTACCGCAACAAAGCACCAACTCAAAAGCCTTTGGGGTTATTAGAGCCATGTGCCATACCTACGAGTCCCTGGAGCACTGTCATGATGCCTACCTCCAAGGTGCCAGACAAGACCCAGCTACCCCAGAGGCAGACATCATGTCTTCAAGGGAAGTCACAACAGCCTCAAGTAGGGGCTCTTTGGACTCAGTCCTGGCGCCTTTGGCGCCAGGCTTATATCGGGCCACAGTCCTGGCGCCATAGGTGCCAGGCTCATAAAAGGGGACTTTGTGTTAAAGGTGCTTAGTGTTAACTTACCTGATGCAGACCATGCTGCAACATCCAGGCCGTCTGAGGCCTGAATGGGACTACTTTATCTTTGGAACTACTTAACCACACGGGTGTGGTCAGGGGAGGAATACATACCTGAGAGGAAGGATACATACCTGGAACTACTTTGAAGGCTATTTAAGCCACGCCCAAGCAGCAACTCACGCTTCGCGTTGTTCTGCATCTAGCAGCTGGACGCTCACCGTGTTTGCTCCTGCATTCTGTCTTCTGCCACTCCTGCCAGCATCCTGGAACACCTGCAAAGAGAGAAGAGAAGAGAAAAGGGGAAAGAAGAGTCCTTACCTGCTAAATACCGCATTCCGGAGACATCTCGCCGACAATCCTGAAAAGGAAGACATCCAATTAAAAGCACATCGCATCGATCGCTGCAGCGCCGCATCTCACTCACCTGGACAAGGTACCACCACGTTCTACGGTGACATCTGGACTCGCAGCCACATCGCCGCGCCTAGGGAGAAAAAGACAAGAATAAAGGTGAGAGGGGAAAGAAAACAAGGAAACCTTAATTTCCATTACAAAGCTTACCTGTTGGGTTATTCCAACTTCATTTTGGGTCGGTGCCGCATCCTGGCATTTCCGGACCCCGGCCCCTAAGGGGAAAAAGAGACATCAGCGTTAGTGGGCGCATGAAAAGACGTTACCCAACGCCCATTAAAGACTTACCTGATTTCGTCTGGATTGAGCTTTGTTTCGGGTCGGTGCCGCATCCAGGCATTTCCGGACCCCGGCCCCTATGGGGAAAAAAGACATCAGCGTTTGTGAGCGCATAGATACAAGGACACTGAGAGAACTCTCATCAAGCTCACCAGAGTCTCATTCTTCGGTTCCACAGCTCTTCTCGGAATAGTTTCTGCACCTGAAAAAGAGACAACGAACAATTATTATTGCAGAATCATACTCATTAACAGAATCCTTACGGTACTATACCGGGAAAACAAAACATGAACCTCTACAATCAAAATCCCAGTGAAGTAACTGGATACAACGCGCCCCTGCATGAGAAGCAGGATGGAGAGCTCAACCTTTCAAACCCTAAGTTGAGACTTCACGTGGGGGTCGCAGGAGGGTTTCGTAGAGGGGTGAGAAGGGAGCGGGAGGCTTATACCTTCTCCCGCAGATTGTTAATACTCCCTTTTTTACATACAGAAAGATATTCCTGCGAGCCAGACAAGCCAGATTCGAAGGTCCGGTCCAGTCCATCTTCCGGGTCCTGCGCTTCACCATAGAAGAAGCAACAACACTCCAAACCAGACCTGCGCCTCCGTGGGAGTCAGGTGAGCGTAACAAGCACTATATCGACAGATTTTATTGTCCAATTACCCAGATCCCTAGGGTGTACCTGCATAATGGTTGTGGTGGATTCTTTTTCAAAATTGGCTCATTTTTCACCCCTGCCAGGGATTCCCTCGGCTACTGAAATGGCAGAAGTCTTCCTAAAAGATGTATTCAGAATACATGGGGTACCAACCAAGATTATCTCGGATCGTGGTAGCCAATACACCTCCCGTTTCTGGAAAGCCTTCTGTGAGCGGTTGGGGATTGAAAGAGCATTGACTTCAGGTTTGCATCCCCAATCCAATGGGCAAACCGAACTTCTTAACGGCACCCTTAAACAATGTATTCAGTGTTTTGTTAATCAGCAACAGGACAACTGGGTCAGACTCCTTCCTACAGCAGAATTCTCTTAAAACAACTCCATTCATTCCACTCTTGGGATGAGTCCTTTTTTCTGCACTTACGGGTATCACCCACGTTCTATACTACCCCTAGCGGGCCTTATCTCAAACGTTCCCTCCATTGATTCTTCCCTGCTCATTCATGAAGCCCACGATAAGGCCAGACAGAGTCCCCAGGAGGCTGGAGATCTCAACAAGAACCAGGCCGATAAACACTGTAGACCAGTCCCAGGTTGGGAAGTTGGTTCTCAAGTACTACTTTCTACCAAATTTTTACCACGATGGGTACGCCCTTTCAAGCTGTCTCCAAAATTCATTGGGCCGTATAAGATCACCCATAAAATAAACCCTGTGGCGTTTCGTCTTCAACCCCCTGCAGGTCTACGAAGAGTCCACCCGGTTTTTCAAACCTCCTAGTTGAAACCAATCCAGGTCGATAAGTGGGCTTGTGTCTTCCAAAACACTCCCTTACCCCCTGATTCTTCCAGGGAAGAATACAAGGTGGCGCAGATATGTGACTCTAGATATCGTCTGGGACGATTGGAATATCTAGTACATTGGAAGGGATACCCTTGGTCAGAAAATTCGCGGGAACCCAAATCCCATATAAATGCCCCACTTTTGTTGCGTAAGTTCCACCAGAGTCATCCGGGTAAACCTGGGGGAGTGAGTCTCGGGAGGTGGCATACTGTCACGACCTGGGGGAGATGGCGTGTGTGGAACCGATGGAAACGATGTCTGCCATTGACGGTTCCATCACGTATTTCGCAGCGTCGTGTGCAGGTCTAGTTTACCTGGTGCTGCGCGTCCGACGCTGGTTGTTATTACCCTCCACTTCCGGCTTTCGGACGCATTGCAACGTTCCTAGGTTTTCTACCGCTTGCTGTTGCCTTCGCTCCCTCGCTCTACCTTCCTGCTTTGTTATTCTTATTGCCAGCCGCCCTTCCCTTGCTTTGGCCTACTCTTTGCTCGTTTCTGCCTTCCTGCCTTCCCTCTTCCGTTCACGTCTCCCGTCCCCTTCCCGTTTCCGTTTCTCTCTCCGGATCCTTGCTGGTTCTTTTCCTCCTTCCTTTCCTTTTTTCCCGTTTTATGAGTTTCTGCTTACCAGTGTACTGAAATTGGCCTGCCCTTGGATTGCCTCAGCTAAACCTTTGGTATCGTTCCACTTACCCGTGTACCGGACCCTTGCCTGCCCCTGGATTGCTTCCTCTTGATCCATTTTGTGCTGTTTACTTTCGGGGAACCGCACTGCGTAGTTGTCTCCGGATTTCTGCTGACATCTCACTCTTTCAATTCATCTCGGAAAGGAAATCCAGAGGAAGCAATTTTCAAAAAGGGTGTATTAAGGATTTTATTATACCCAATACATTTTTTCTTTGTGAGTTTAGTCACAAATTAATCTGCACTGTAGCAATTTTTATTTTATATAGCAGGAATATTTTAAAAACATCACAATTTAGTAAAAATCATCCTAATAAATCGTACAACCATTTATCCGCATTCATACCACATCCATCCAAAAACTCATACACCTCATCAACAAATACAAGGTAAAAACATATAGCAAATATAACAATTCATCCACAATTTCATAACAATACAATCAATTTTTGTGCAAAACAACGCATAGTGCAAGGCCACAACAGGTTTTTAAGTGGACAGCAGCAACAACACTTAATGCATGACCATGGTAGATTTTGAAAGCAGTGGTCAGCAGTCAGGATAGGCCAAACAGAATCTTCATAAGCGGCCTTATCCTAGGTTTTTCTCGACCGGTTTCGACGTTTAAACAATGGTTTAAAACGTCTTCATCAGGAGATTAAGGGTAGTTGTCTAAAAGCAAACACAAATATAGGGGCCCATCAATTCCCTGTCTAGCACTAATTGCAAGTGAAAGAAGAAAAAGAAGAGGCCAAGTGCAAGAAAAGCGGAAAAAAGAAATAAGTACATCACTCCACAACACTAGAATGCAGACATGAATTGTTCTGCTGCTGTCCTGCTAGAAGTAACCCAATGTCTGCATCTATTGGGATTAAAGAACTCAGGGTGTCATGCATGGAGTGCTACCAAAGAAAATCAGTGTCCCTAGACCAACCAGGTGTGGCTCATGAGTAAGGCAGAAAGTCAAATTTATTTAATCCAGCTCAAGTGAAAAAGATCAAATGGGAAGGTAACAATACCCACATGCAAGTGTTTGAGAAAGCCTTTTTTGAGGACAAAACTTTTAAAGAACCAACCTTGTCAATTGTAATTCGAATCTGTCCATTCAGTAAATTTTGTGCGAAACAGAACCACTGTCATACAATTTGGCAATGTTCTGGTAGATATTCCTGCAAGTCAGATGGCTAGAGTTGGACTCCAATCTATAGGGGTTGTAAATAAAGTAGTATCAGAGACCCTAAACAGAATAGTTTCATAATATTGCATGAATGTCTTATCCTTATGTAGGGGAAAGAAAGGGGTTCTAAACATAGGGACATTGTCCAAAATTCAGCGTGAGGCTCCGCACCAGACTGAGGCCTCATTGGCCATGTAAAGAGTAATTATATAAAAAAATTTCAATTTACAAATGCCAGGATGTCCAATTTAGGCTGAAAATGCATGGGGAGAGTGGAGAAAACCCCCCCTCCCCCTCCTAATCTGCACCCAAGAGTTACAACTAAATAAACGGCGGGCAAGAGCTTAAAGGGACTATTTACCTGCAGTAAGCATTCCATGGAGTGCATCGCCGCTACTCAAGCGGGACCCAGAGTTCGCTGTTGGCTCCAGTCATCTATACCGCGTCCGTTCGGGAGAGAGACGTGCATCTAACTTGCCTGTGCTAGCCCGCCCATTAAGAGCAGTTGGCTACCTATCACATGGGTACCCTACACCACGTTGATAGAGTGCCCAGCTGAGTAGAACACGTGAGTTTCCCACGTGACTACGTCGGTAGTGTACACTTTAAACCACGTTCTTAAGGACGCTGTAGAACCCAAATCTCACGTGATCGTTTAATCCACGAAACGCGGAACATGGACCACGTAGTATACATGCTGCCGTTGCCACGGAAACCAATTACTCCAACCTGATTGGGTAATGTGCCGCACCAACAAAAAAGTAAAATGGCACTTAATCGTTGGTGCGCACACTCGCACACAGCTTGTGAATGCTGGGCAACGTAGTTTTAACGCTATTGGTAACCCGGCAACCAATCACTCGAACTAAGTCGGGCAATTTAGTTGGTGCAGAGAGACTAACTCGACTACTTTGTCTTGTGGGGAAATGAAACCCAGTCGTAAGCCAACCCTGATGAATATGCATCTCTCGGAGAGCGTTTCTTGAGAGCCCCTGGATTGCTTCCTCTTGATCCATTTTGTGCTGTTTACTTTCGGGGAACCGCACTCCGTAGTTGTCTTCGTATTTCTGCTGACATCCCACTCTGTGCCACTGTTCTCCAGTTACATCACGTCTTTGCCTGTCCTCGTCCTCCAGACTCCTCACGTAAATTGTGTTCCAAGGTGACGTCAGAACCCAGCATGCCATTGACTTTTCCTGGAGACTCCGTTGCTTTTTTTTTTGTGCCTCTGGCTTTTTCCCCGCTTCTGGCTACCACGGAGGATTGCCCACAGCCCACCTATAAGGTGACACTGTGGCGTCCTTCCATGGGCGCCCATATCTACATAAAAAAAAGGAGAGGCCCGGGCCCAAAGGTGAAAGAAGCCGGCACTCAGTTGGAAAAGTAGAGGTGAGGAGGAAGGGGAGGTGGGAGAGACAGAGTCCTCTTTTGAAGAAGAGGATATAACCGATCAGTGTGACATAAGGCTATGCAAGAGCATAAAGGGAAATTAGCAGTGCATAGCCCCCCAAATAGACCCCCCCCCCTCGATGACTCTACCGAAGAAATGATAGTCCGATGAGTCGATAGACGTCTCTCCTTGAAGGAAAAGATCAAAGAAACATTCACACTGCAGGAGCGGGTCACACCATTCTTCATCCTCATCGAGAAAAGTGCTATAGAATGCTGCCTTCTTCTTTTTTCCTCTTTTCTTCTTCTTTTCCTCCAACCAAATCCTCCACTCCTGCTCAGCGGGAGTAATTCAGACAGGAAATGCTTAAAATATTTGAGAAGCAGAAAGAAAAAAGCAATGCTCCCATAGAGCCATCGAAAGCCGTTGGAGAACGAGCTATTGCCAAATCCCTCGAGCCTGAGTCACAGGCCTGAGGCCCCTTGAAAACCGTTGAGGTCTCAAACGACATAAAACTGTCAGACTTTATCAAGTCGAGGGTCAAGCCCTTCAAGAGTTCTTTTGACAGCTAAATCAAATGCATAAATCGTCAAAGTCATCGTCATTAGCATAGAGACAATAGGCGCCAGGGCTATCAATGCCATTACTGTCAAAGCCATCTACGCCATCAATGCCTTTGCCCTCAAAAACATGAGTAATTGCAAAGGAAGTAGAAAAATCATGCAAACCTAGGCCAAGGAAGGATTTTTTCAAATCCTTAATCTCTATTTATGATGAATACGAACCGTCGGACCAGAACGCTCCTCCTTTTGGTTTGGATTGTGGCACTCCAAATGTTCCATATGCTCTTTTCTCCGAAGAGTCTAGGCTAAAATATCTATATAAACATTTTCAAACAGCTAGTGGCATTGACACATCACGCGAGCTTGAGTTTGGCAAGCCTGACTCGGCGGACCATGATGATGCCTCTTATAGGCATCTTGTGACTAGGATTATTGATTTCCTGGGATGGGGCAGACCTGCACCACCATTCGAGCAAGACGACCTAACTGATATTCTTGCCAAAGTTCCACAGAAGTATCCATACTTCCTTTTCATGTTGCCCTCCAAATAAGGTTATGGCAAATTGGAAGCTTTCAGAATCTATTCCAGCAGTTAATAAAAACCTAACCAAAAAATATAAGCCTTCAAGTAGTGATCCTAGCTACTTATCTAAGCACTCAAAACCAGGGAACCTGGTGGTTCAAGCAGCATCATCTAGTTCTAAACAGGCTGCATTCCAAACCATCCCATCAGACAGGGATGATAAATGTTTTGACGCTTGGGCTAGAAAGGTATTTTCTGCCGGGAGCATGGTTCTCAAGTCTGCAAACGCCACTTGCGCCCTAGCAAAGTTTACATTCACCCCGTGGCACTGTGTAGCAATGGCAGCTGATAATATTCCTGAAGGGGAAGAAAGAGATGGCTTCCTGAATATTAGAAGAGATGGTAAGGAGGCTATGTAAGAGTCTCTTTAATCAGGACTGGGCTCAGCTGATGGCATGAGCAGAGCCATGGTGGCAACTACTGTAATATGCAGATTTGCATGGTTGAGGAAGTCTGGTTTTGCACCGGACGTGCAGTCTAGGCTTTAACATGCCCTTTGACGGCACTCAGCTGTTTGGCAGCAAGGCTGACCAAAGCCTGGAGAAGCTGCAGACCTCCAAGATGAAAGCCAAACCCTGTGGTGCCGCTATCAGACAGCCACAGCCATCTCACCGTCTCACAGCCAAAGGCCGCCCAAGCAACAGCTGCCTTACCATCAGCCGCTGCTTCAGCCACCTCAAAACCCCTCTGAGGCCTTAGCCCACAAGACCCTAGTGGGAGGCAGACTCTCACAGCATCTGAAAAAATGTTAAGGTATTACTTCAGATGCATGGGCGGTAGAAACAGTAGCACTGGGTTACTGCCTTCCCTTTTTACAAAGACCTCAGGATCATCCGGAGAGCCACTCGTCCAAAGTTCCGGATCCGTTCCTTTTGCAGGAAATGTTGAGCCTGCTAGAGAAAGGTGCTATAGAACCAGTACCTGTGACGGAGCCGAACAAAGGGTGGTATTTTCCCTATTTCCTAATTCCAAGAAGGACAGAGAATTGAGACCATTCTTGAAATTGCGTCAAGTTTCTCAGGAAGGACAAGTTCAGGATGGTCACCCTTTCTCAGACCCTTCAGGTCCTCCAACTCCAGCATTGGATGGTGCCATTGAACCTTCAGAATGCTTACTTTCATGTGCCTCTCCATCACAAGCACAGAAAGCAACCGAGGTTCGCCGTTGGCGGTTCTCATTATCAGTTTTGAGTTCTGCCATTCGTTTTGACCTGCGCCCCAAGGGTTTTCACCAAGTTGATGGCGGTGGTGGCAGCGAGTCTCAGGAGAGAAGAGATTCTCGTCTACCCTTAACGGACGATTAGCTGATCCGGGCTCGTTCTTCCGAACAGGCCCTGGAACATCTCAGCATAACCTGTCACTCTCCCCACATACTGGGCTTCTCTCTCAATTTCAAGAAGTCCCACATGATACCATCTCAAAGACTCCACTTCATCAGAGTGGTCCTCGATGCATCCTTGGTAAAAGCCTTGCCACCCATGGTGAGGGCTTAACGCATTCTGCAGATGGTCACCAAATTCCAGAGTGCCCAGCGTCTTCCGGCCTTCGACTTTTTGATGTGCTTGGACACATGGCATCCTGCATTTATCTGGTGCCAGAGGCTCGCCTGAGAATGAGATACCTTCAATGGCCTCTCAGGACACAGTGGTCTCAATTCTCGGGCAAGATGTCAGACCTTCTTCAGGTTCAGAACAGGGTTGCAGAGGATCTCCTGTGGTGGGCCTGCAAGAACAATATTCTGAAGGGAGAACCTTTTTTGCAACCACGGCCGGAGATGAGGGTAGTTACGGATGCCTCACTCACGTGGTGGGTAGCCTACGGCAACGATCTGACAATCAGCAGTTGTTAGTCTCAATCGGAGCCCAAACTACACATCAATGTTTTAGAGCTGAGGGCGATCAGACTTGCGCTGAAGGCCTTTCTGCTCTCTGCACGGGGAAAGAATGTCTGATAATGACGGACAACACAGTGGCCATGTACTACCTCCACAAAAGAGGAGGCGTAGGTTCACTACCACTGTGCAGAAAGGTGATGCAGCTCTGGTTCTGGTCAATTCAAGAAGGAATCTCCGTATTAGTGGTTCACCTAGCCGGAAAGGAGAACACGTCGACTGATGCTTTGAGCAGGCCGAGCAGTGTGAGAAACTCAAAGGTGTCTCACTTGCTAGTGCCTGTGGATCTGTCATCCAGGTGTCCAGGACACAGCCATCGCTATTGGATCCAGTTCCTGGGGGTGGACCAGTGCGGGAGTATCACCTGGATGGGGGGGGATCTTCGGGGAGTGGAAGTGGGATGCCGACTGGTGAGATGCGATACCCCCTTCCTTATGACACCTTTTCCCCATCCTACCCCGTTGGATATTTAGAAACTCTACCCCCCTTTTCCTAAACAAACACTTTCTCAAACCGCAAAAGACAACGGACTAACACCAGAGCCATTTACCTGACATTTTTTCCAACACAAGGGTCAGGCAGTTGCCGATAACTGCACACACCTGACAGACCTTTCCCTTCCCCACAGGGATAAAAGGCGGAGTACGAGAGCACACTTTGAGTAAGGCCAAACGCATGAGGAGTCGGCTATTCAGGACGGCAGTTCAAACGAAGGAGAAAGGCGGTGATAACAAAAAGGACAACAAAGAGCGAGTTGCCCTTGCCCTTTTCAACCCAGAGCCACAGAGGCTTCAATAAAATAACAGTAAGACTGGGAATTGCAGCTGTCGATTGGTGGGACCGATGATAATGGTATACATGGACCTCCCGCACTGATAGCGAGGTCGGGGAAAAGACTTTTCCACCATGGTACAATCCTTGACTCCAGCAGAAGAAAAGCCAATGAGTTCAGCACAGCCGGTGAGGCAGAGGAGTTTGATAGTGGCCCGGACTGTGTTAAGCTCAAAGTTGCAGTGGCAACATTTGCATAAAAGAAAAGAAGATTATAGACAAAGGTCTTTTGTGAACAACCGAGGTATTAGGATTAGAGTGGGCCAGCGCTACGTGGGCACTCAATCAAAAGACTCGTGAATGCCCCACTACCGAACACGCAGGATTTGTTGAAGTGAGAAGAACTACAAGAACCAAGGGAAGGCCTGCGTGAGAAGTCAACATGGTCATATAAGGGTCAAACCAAACCCATTGTACCGTCAAAAGTCACGTTGTGAAAAGGAAATTAACTGTGTTCCTGAGGGGAACGCCATGAAAATTGCGATAGCGTGAAACCTGTACTTCCCAAAGAATTACGGAGTGACCCAGCAAGACGTAACCGCTCTTTGGAAGTCTCTGTGAATTGGCAAATGCTTTGGGAGGCAGGTGAAGGAAGGTCTGAGCCCGAACGAGGGGGACCTAAGTTAAGTGGAGAAGTTAATGCGGAGGATTGTTTAAAAAGACATTAAGATTCCTGAATATTAAAAGATGATGATGATGATGCTGTGAATTGAAAAGCTAAGTGAACTGCATTGTGATGACAAAGGTGAACCTGACTGAGGGTTGTCCGCAGTGAGTTGTTGGTCTGAGCCCGATTGAGGGAGGCTGACGTTGTAAAGGGAAATCGGATCCCAGCTGAGGGGGATCCTCTGGTGAAGAGTAATAACCCAACGTTAAGACTAATAGAAGGAACTTTTTTGTTGTTGCCCGTGATACATCAGGCCCTCTGAAGCAAGAGACTTTGAATAAAAGAGATTTGTACGCAGAAGGCACTGATATTGTAAAAAGGAAACGAACTGTAAACTCGGGCCAGAGAAGCCCATAAGTGTGCTGTGCTCGAGAGTCCCGCCTTGTCCCATGCTTCAAACGTGGGTAAGGGAGACCCTTACCATAATATCTGACTTATCATTTGAGAACACTTCTTTCTTTCTTTGTAAACATTATCCCACACTATTTTGTAGTCTAGCGGTAAGGATTGGCAATAGGTTTTTTCTTAGCTTAGGCCCTTTTGTATTTGATCAGCATCCACTAGGACTGTATTATTATTATTATTTGATGGTCGTGGCTTGCTCCCATCTTAGATTTAGGTTTAGATTAGGCATTTATCTCACCCATTTTGACAGTTTAATAAACACCCTTGAACTGTGATCACTTTTCTGTCTTGCTTTGATACCATGCCTTTCTTACAACAATCTCCCACGAGTGGGAACTAGCTCAGGAAGTCCTTCAAGAGATCTTCAGCTTTTAGGGAACCCCTCAAGTGGATCTGTTCGCGACCAGTGTTAACCAGAAGCGCAAACTGTTCTGCTTGAGGGAATTTCCCCCAAGAGGAGCTCTAGGAGACACGTTCGTAGTGGACTGGGAGTTTACACTCCTGGATGTGTTTTCTCCAGTCCACATCATTCCTCACGTGATCACGAGGTTGCGAATGTTCGGGAAATCCATGATCCGAATTACTCCGGATTGGACAAGCAGGATGTGGTATCTGGATTTTCTGGGCATGTCCATCTGCCCTCCAATACGTCTTCCACAAAGAGAGGACCTTCTCTCATGAGAGGAGGGTCTGGTTCTCCATCCAGAGGTCAAGACACTCAACCTTCATGCTTGGTTTCTGAGAGGTTGAGATATAAGGATTGGTACCTCCCAAATGACGTAATGAAGATTTTGCTTTCGGTCAGAAGGAGAGCCCCAAAGTCCTTGTACTGCTGCCGTTGGAACACATTCTGCAGACGGTGTAGGGGAAATAATGTGGATCCTTTTCAGTGCAATACACATATGTTGTTGTCTTTTTTGTTACACTTGGCGAATCTGGGGCTCCAAATTGGAACAATAAAAGGTTATTTGACAGCGCTTTCAATCCTCAAGCGCACATCTGAAGAGGTATCTTATTTCAAGATGCCATTAATTATTCAATTCCTTCAAGGTTCACTAACGTGTACTCTCCTACACCTTTTCAAGTGCCGGTCTGGGATCTCAATCTTGTGTTGAAATTTCTAATCTGTGCTCCCTTTGAGCCACTCCATTCATGCCCATTAAGGTAACTAACACTTAAAACCATTCTGTTAGTTGCATTGACATCAGCCCGCAGGGGGGGGTGAACATCAAGCCTTATCTAGTAAGCCTCAGTTTACTATTTTTCATAAAGACAAGGTTGTCCTTAGGGTTAAACCTTCTTTTTTGCCAAAAATCTTATTGGATTTTCATTTATCCCAGAAAATTGTACTAACAACATTTTATCCGCCTCCTCATCCTAGCAAGGAAGAGGAAAGACTACATAGGCCCGATTCCAGAAGTGCCCTGAGCTTTTATATATCACGGATGGTGGAAATACGACAGCATGACCCGCTTTTCATCAGGTACACTGGACATAAGCTGGGGCTTCCAGCTGCAAAACAAACATTGTCCAGATGAATAATCCTTGCTATTACAGAATGCTACTGGAAAAGATTCCACTGAATGCCTGAGAGCTCATTCCACAAGGGGAATGGCGAGATCTTCTGCTCTGCAAAAAGGAGTGCCTATAAAAGACATTTGTATGGCATCTACTTGGTCTACCATTCATACATTTACAAAGCATTACAGTTTGGGTTCGTCCTCTAGCCAAGAAGGCGGATTTGGGAAAGCTGTCCTATATTCAATCCATAACAAATCTTAAATCTGAAAATTTGTACTCCTTCCCCCAAAATTTAACACATCTTTGGGAGTCTTCTCTAAAGATGAGGAATAAGTAGGAGGACACAATCCAGTTGAAGAAAGTTACTTACACCTAGTAATGTTGTATCGATTGGATGTTCCTCGCACGTGTTCCTCATCACCGCTCCCAACCTACCCCACTGTAGAATTTCCCGGCATTGCACTTTACGCTCTTTCAGAGTCTGGTACTGTCTGGGACTCACTGATGCTGGTATTCTAGTGGAAGGCGTAAAAACAGAACTGAAGCCAACGGGCACTGCATGACATCGAACCTGGGATGGAGGCCTTCAAGGGACATCTAGTCGACTGCATCGGTGGACAGCACCCTCTGCCGAAAAAAAAATATATATGTATTTTTCCGAAGCAGTTGAAGCTGGAAGGATATCTATCTAAAGACGAGGAATACGTGGGAGGAACATCCAATTGAAAGAACGTTACCAGGGGTAAGTAACTTGTTATTTTCTCACTCCCTCTAGGACTCAACTCCACCCTTTGATGTTACAAGCTTCTTCACGACATTACTACTCCCAGTCCTCCCAGATAGTCCAGCATTCATGTTGGGCTTGCTCTACGTTCGCCTGATGGAAAAGTACTCTGTGTTGGGGTCTACGCCCCTTTGTTTAGTCCCTGTTTGCTTAGGGCTTTGGCTGTGGCCCACAGTATATGTGGAAGTGGCTGGCTAGTGCAGCACAGACAGCCTTGCAGCCATGTAGGTGTGTTTATTTCCACGCCGACTCTCTCTCTTCCCGCTTGCTATTTGCTTCAGGTATTGTATTGCAATCGGTGGGAGCCAATGGAAGGTTGCTCACTTGGCTGGGTCTTGGACTCTGGTTTATTCGTGCGGACTGCAGGTGGTGCTGGATAACGGCTTTCTCCCTGCTGCCTATGGCTGGTATCATGTACCTAGAAACAATACAAATATGAGCAATTTGATTAAAAAGCATGCTGTGAGACAAAGGTGTACTTCCCATAAACACACCGGCACAATGGGGCGGGCAGGAATTGGGGCGCTCTCAACTGCCTCGTCCTCCTCTGGGATAGGACTAGCACTGGATTTCTCCCTCGTAGCTTCCATTATCAGCTAAGAGAGGTTCCTATCCCCTCTTGGCAAGGTCAGGGTACTGACCTTGTTACAATTCCTCCTTTAGTGCCTAGGAGCCATGTCCAGACAATGGCTAATCACTAACGTGAATGTGTGTTGGTGTTCTGCCTATTTTGCTCTTGAATGGTGCAGTCTGGGTGGTTGAAGAGGACAGAGTAAAGCCCAAGAATATAGGTACTGCCCCAAGACACTACAATGCATTAGGCTCAGCAGGTATTTCTCCATCATATTATGCACAAGAAAGACCTTTAACTCAAGGTATAAAGAACCAGTGGGCACTTGCCTTAAAAACTCTGACTTAGTTTCTGATTCAAAAAAGGTATTCTCAAAACGTTGAGTCTTTATATTGAAGCTTGGCTTAGCTAACCCAAAGAGCCGAACAAAGAGTCAAACTATTTTCATTTCATTCATTTCATTCATTTTGATTTGTTTATTTCAGATTTGTAAAAACAATCTATAAAACAGCAACATCAGAAAATAACAACTATCAAATCCCGGATGAATAAAAACCCAGCAAAATATAGATATAAAATCTGTGATAGGTCAGAAGGAGGAGACAATTGTGTGCCACGTTCACAATCATTTTGTTCAAATAATAAAGAAAGTGCCTAGCTTGCCTTATTTATTTTTTATTTTATTGTGATTTAGTTTCTTTACAAATGTTTTACACATTTATATACTCCAGTTTCTTTAAAACATTAGCTTGTCTTTCAAGTCTATCAAAATATTAAATCATATCAAATATCTGTTTTTCCTGTTCTACAGCCTCAACGACATTAACATCCTGTTGTATCTCATCAATTTTCTTCATCTACAAAGTTAATACCAGCATGTGAGGCCTTTTTTCCCAGTTAGAATCTTGCACCACCATTCTTCTGCACATTCCGAACTTTCTGTATTGACATATTTCCCCACAAATATTTTTCTTGTTTCTGTTAGAGCATCACATTCTGTCATTATATGATTGACTGTTTCCGTTTTGTCGCTGACATTACACATACTGCCATCCCCATTGTTTGTTCCCCTTCTTCCTGTTCGCCATAGATATTTGTTTGTTTTATAGACATTCAGTCTAATTCGTAAGAATCGATCTCTGTGGTATCTACTCGGGAACTGTTCTAGATATTTTGGAATTTCATTTATTTTCCTGTGATCTTTTGCTGCGTTGTCCAAGCTTTTGTATTTCAGTTTCCCATCTTGTGTATTTATCCAATCAAGGTGTTTTAGTTTTTCTTTGACTCCATCCAATTTTGTCTTTAATGTCTCTAACGATGAATTTAGCCACTCCAACTGTTTCATACATTTTTATTTCCATTTGAGTAACAGTGGTGTTCCTTTCCCCTTCCCTTCTGGTTTTAGGAAGGTATAAGGTACTGCTGGCTTGTCTTCCATTATTTTGCGTAGTAAATTTAGAGACTTCCATACAATCATTGAATGAAAAGATTGCAGTCCTAGTTCTGATCTTATTGCTACTATAGGTAAGCTGTTTGGCAGGTTCAATACCCTTTTCCAGTACTTACTTTCCAACTTGGACCAAATTCCCCAGTGTACATTAAGCATTCCTTCACCACTATATGTGAGACATGGTACAACTTTTTGTAAGTAGAAATTTCGTAATGGAGCCATAGTAAATTTCCCATATTGCGAGTGCGTGATTGATCCTTGTTCTGCTAATGCTATTACTTTGTTCTCTAATTCTGTTTGCCAGATGTTTTCATTTTCTGCAGTATTGTGCAAAATTCCTAAGTATCTTATAGATTCCACTGTTTTCTAGTTCCTTTCCGTCCAATTTCCATTTGAATTTTTTCCTCTTTGTCAAGCTCTTATTTCCAATTACTAGAATTCTTGATTGTTCACTGTTTATTTTTAAATCATTTGTTGCATATATTTTTGTATATTGTTCATTCGAGGGGATTGGGTCCTCCGACGTATTCCATATCTATGACATGTAATCACCACAGCTGTGCTGCTTCAGAAACTTTTTTCGGCGTCTGCGTCCTGCGTCGATGCGCCGTCGTCGAGGACCTCCTTCGGCGTCTGTGGAGATGTGAGGGTGGACGGAGAGGGAGAGCGGGACGCACGGCCAGAGGAGCCCGCTGTGCCGCGGGCGTGTGCGGCGCCGAACGTGGGCGCCGGGAAGGCGTCCCTGTTAAAGGGAGAGCCTTGTCGGCGTCCCGCGACGGTGCCGACGTTGCAGCCGCGGCGCCGCGGGTGCTCACAGCCGCAGCGCCGCGTGTGCCCACGAGGACCGGGTTCACTGGCGCTGCGGCTGGGAGACCCGCAAGCCCAACGTACCTCGGCGGCCTCCGGCGGCGAGCGGCGGCGAGGCTCGGGAACTAGAGAGCCCGACTCGTGCCGACCGCTCGGCGTCGGAGGTGCGCCAGACAGCTGGGCAAGGACCCATCGGGGGCAGCCAACCAGAACCCCCTCCTTACCTCATGCAGGGCAGACCCAGAACGGTAGCATGGGGCCTCAAGCAGGACGGGCCTCCGGGAGACATGCCTCGAGGGAGACACAATGTGGGGGGGGGCGGGGCCAATGGAGAGGGTGTGGCTGACAGCAGGGAGGGGAAGCTAGAGCCAGGCAGCCAGAATAAAGGAGGAGGTCGGGAGGAGGCAGCACTATTCATAGAGGGTGGGTGCCTAGGGTCCCCACCAATCAGACAGGGGGGAGGGAAGTTGTCCCTGATTGGCCCTTTTTCCCTCCAAACCCCAGGTATAAAAGGGACTGGCCTAATGGCGTTTTTGTTGCTTTTTGCAGGGAGAAGGAGAGGAGAGTGCGAGCAACTGGTGGGCCTATCCGGGTCCGTGAGACTAGGAGACACTCAAAGAGAAGAGGAACTCCTGGTGCCTTTTACTCAGTGAAGTAACTGTGGGGTCAACCTGGAGTCCAACTACCTTGGTTAAGACATTGTGTAATAAAGGTCTACAAAACTCCACTTCGCCTACTGTCCTGATTTCTACAAGTGGCGTAGTCGGCAGGATTTAAGGAGAACGCGATGGAGAAAATAATACAGACACTGTCAGAAGGGCAACAACAGTTACAACAGCTCTTCCAACTTCAGGCCCAGCAGGCGGCCGCTGATCGCCAAGCCTTTCAGCAGGCCATACAATTGCAAGGTACCCTGCAGTCCACTTTTCAAGACAAACACCAAGAGACGATAAAACACCTGACGGATGCTGTCACCGGCACCCGAAACCAGCCCATGGTCCCTTCCGCAGTGTTTGCAAAAATTCAAGGTGAAGACCCGGCTTTCTTTTTCACCACATTCGAGAGAATCGCCCGAAACGCTCAGTGGCCGGTGGACCGCTGGGGCCAGTATGTTGCTCCCCTTTTGTCTGGCATCATGCAAGGTGCCTACCAGGCCGTTAACCCAAATGGAACCACGCCTTAGGCTGAAATCAAAAAAGCAGTATTGGACCGGTTGGGACTTGACGAAGAGGCCTACAGAATGAGGCTGCGCGACACTAAACTCAAACCGGGTGAGAACCCCCGACAACTCTTCTACCGAGTTAAGGACCTCGCCGAGAAATGGTTACAAGTACCGGGAACAGGTCTCCAAGATGTCTTAGATAAAGTCACCCTCGAGCAGTTCATTGAGGCCCTACCCCCTCCGATGCAAAGATGGGTCCGACAACATCACAGGCCCACCTTATCTGAGGCGGTGGACATAGCGTCGGCCTACCAAAAGGCAGGGGGAGCAGGTAAACCCTTCGGAGTCGGATCTCCCATTCGCAATCCAATGCCACCATTGGAACCCCTCCCAACCAAGAGCCTGCGAGGAGGGCTTCCCAAATGGAAAGCAACGGAAGGACGCCCTTCTGGATCCGAGGAGAAGAGGAGCGGTCCCGACCCGCGATCCACCCAGTTGTCCACGGGATACCGACAACCGCAATGTTATGACTGTGGCGAGTGGGGCCATATCGCCCGGTTTTGTCCCCGGAAGAGAGGCACCGAGCCGATGGAGATCGGATTCATGAGGACCGAGCAAGGACCAAGATGCCAAGGTCTCTACGAGATGGACGTCCGGGTAGACGGGAACCAAGCCAGGGCCCTACTCGACAGTGGAAGTCGACAGACGGCGGTACCACCAACCGTAAGTGATTCTCCTTACCTCGCCAATGTTAGTATCCCGATTCGGTGTATACATGGGGATGTAAGGACCTACCCCATGAAATCCATAACAGTAGAGGTGGGCCCTAACATTGCAGAGATGAGAGCTGCCGTCCTCCCCTCCTTACCCGCCCCAGTGGTGATTGGGACCGATCTACCCCACTTCCACCAGACTATCCAGGCCCTAGACCAGGGATGGTGGGAAGAAGCACCCTTTGCCAGGGAGCCCATCCCCCCGAACACCCAGGGACGAGAGAGACCCACCAGGAAAAGAAGGGAGGCTCGCCTTGCTCAGTGCGCATCCATGTATGCCACCCAACGGATAGCCTGGAACCCAGAGGACCATGAGGATTCCATCCGGGGAGAAACCCTGACGGACCCTACCTTAACATTGGCCCGCGAAAGGGCCATCACTAATGGGGACCCAGACCTGACCAAGGGAGCCGGTTTTATATCTAGACAGGGCCTACTCTATCGGGTTTACCAAGAAGAGGGAGGTACACAGAGGGAACAACTACTCCTACCCAAAACACACAGGGGCATTGTCCTCCAGTTGGCACATAATCACCCTTGTGGCGGCCACATGGCCTCCCTAAAGACTACAGGTCAGACGTCTACGTACCTCAGTCTACCACCCCCAAACTGATGGGTTGGTGGAAAGGTACTACCAAACAATAAAGAAAATGATGAAGAGGGTAACAGGCCCAGAGGGGAAGGACTGGGATAGAGTCATACCCCTGATCCTTATGGTATTAAGGGACACCCCCCAGTCCTCGACAGGATTCTCCCCATTCGAGCTACTATTTGGAAGACAGCCCAGAACAATCCTAGACCTGGTTAAGGAGGATTGGGAAACATTAAGGAAACATCCCTCACCGAGTACGCTGAGGACCTTAAGAACCATCTATCTACTTTAAGGGGACTAGCGGAATCCCATCTAAGTATAGCCCAAGACCGACAGGAGAAGACCTACAACAAGGGCTGTCGCCTAAGAAAGCTAGAACCAGGGGATAAGGTACTGGTGTCACTACCCACCAGTACGAACAAAATGTTGGCTCGGTGGAGAGGTCCTTATGTGGTGAAGGACGTGGTGGGACCAGTGAATTACCAGATATACCAACCTGACCGAAGCCCATTGTCATGATCTCTGCTTCCAAAAGATCAGGACTTGCCCGACTCCCTTGGAAGCAGACCCATAACCCCGGTTCCGAGTGCCAGCCAGTCCCAATTGGGACCTTTTGGACCCTGTCCTGGCGCCAGTGGCACCAGGCTCATAAAGATGCCCAGTCCCAGCGCTGGAAGCGCCGGGCTCATAATGCTTGGGTGGACTTACCTGCAGCAGACCATGCTGCTTACTTACCTGCCAGTTGAACCCCTGATCCTCTTCTGTTTGGGACTACTTTTCCTGTTGGGTGGGGCAGGAGCCACTCCCTAGGTTCAGAACACTGGAACTCTTCTGGAAAGCAGGAACTCTTTTCTTACCTAGGCGTGGCAGTGGAAGGAGACACCTAAGCACTACAGGAGGCTATTTAAACCACACCCGATGGATGAACCTTGCTTTGCGTTATTCTGCATTCTCTGCAGCAGAACGCTCATCGTGTCTTCTGCTTCTGATCCTAGGCCTAAGGGAACAAAGGCTTACCATCCTGGAATCCAGTCTTCAGCAGCACCTGTAAAGACAAAGAAAGAACAGGTTAGCACTACGGTCTTCAGTGGCAGCGCATCTCTTACCTGGTCCATCGGCTGTCACCAACGCCTCGCGCTGCATTCCGGCATCTGAAAGACAAAGGCTTACCTACTCTTCGCATGCTCCGGAGGTCTTCGCACTGCATTCCGGCATCTGAAAGACAAAAGCTTACCAGCTCTTCGCACGCTCCGGAGGCCTTCGGCGCTGCATCCCGCATCTCAAAGACAAAAGAAGGTGCGTTTAAAGACATTGGGCAACCTTATTACTCACGTGCCATTACTCCTTCCCACGCCGAATCCAGTGGGTATTCCAGCACCCTTCAGCTTCTCTAAAGCTCCGAACTTGTACCTGCAAGATAAAAGGGACAGTTAGTGCGCATCGTGAAGCAGGCTACAAGCGCTTACTTACGTGCTTCCAGGCGCTTCTATTCCTCACGCGGGTTCGATCCTCAACTCTCATCAGCCCGCCATCCGCCATCGCCAGAACCCTGCAAAACAAGAGATATCATTACAAAGACTTTTAAGACATTTGAAGTGCCCAGAACTTACCGTTCGTGCAGTTAACGACGGACAGCAGTCCTCTGAGGTCAAGAGGCCTGCACCCTTATCCAGTAAAGAAACTGGTTACGGCACCCTGCCCCGAGGCAGATGGAGAGCTCGGCGTTCACTTACCTAAGACATCTTACTCTTCGAGTCAGACATACAGTGCACAGAGGTCCAGCCCAAAGAGCCAACCGTGTGTTACACATCACCTTTGAAGATACGGCATTCACCCAGTCAAGACCGGCGCCTCTGCGGGAATCAGGTGAGCGTTACACCCATCATATAAGGTTTACCATATAAACCTACTAAAGAAATGGAACGAGCCTGCACCGGTCGATATTCTGACCACCCAGCATACAGGGTTGTTACACGCAACCGGCCAATTGGATGTGGTGCAGTGGGGTGAAACACTCACTGAACACATGAAGAACGAGATCCTGGAGACGCTCAAACCACACCGCAACACCTTCTCCCATTTACCTGGAAGGACCGACCTAATGGAGCATCGTATCGAAACCCTAAACGGACAGATAGTCCGGCTGAGACCCTACAGGATCCCAGAGGCCCGAAGGTTGATCATTAAGAAAGAGATCGAAGAAATGATTAGGTTGGATATCATTGAACCCTCAACCAGTGCATGGTGTTCTCCAATCGTGCTCGTACCCAAGCCAGACGGGGCTGTACGATTTTGTATGGACTTTAGGCAACTCAACCTGATATCCCAATACGAAGCCTATCCCATGGCCAGGATGGATGAACTGCTGGAAAGGTTGGGTGCTGCCCGTTACCTCAGTACCCTGGACCTCACCAAGGGATACTGGCAGATCCCACTACGGGAATCTGACAAAGAAAAAAACGCATTTGCTACACCACAGGGGCTCTTTCAATATAAAGTGCTACCATTCGGGTTACATGGGGCTCCGGCCACCTTTCAGAGGCGGATGGACGTCCTCCTACAGCCCCACGACCAATACGCTGCAGCCTACCTGGACGACATTGTGATATACAGCGCATCATGGAATGACCATCTAACCCATCTACGCAAGGTGGTCGGCACCCTGACCCAGGCCGGACTCCACATCAACCCAGTGAAATCAGTACTAGGGACCCAGGAAATCAAGTACCTCGGACATATAGTCGGAGGCGGCGTGATTCGGCCACAGGTGTCCAAAATCGAGGCTATTCAGGGGATCCCAGTACCAACTAACAGAAAACAAATTAGGGCCTTCATGGGGTTTATAGGGTACTATAGGCGCTTTATTCCCTGTTTTTCTTCCCTGGCTGCGCCACTGACCGAGGTGTTGAAAATCGGTGGTTCCCCAGACCTGTCAACCAATCACGCCGCCATACTGGCTGTTGAGGGACTGAAGCACAGTATATCATCCCACCCGGTGTTGGTATGCCCGGACATTTTTTTCTGCAGACGGATGCCTCTGGCATGGGGTTGGGGGCGGTCCTGACGCAAGAGGTAGACGGGTTCCTGCGACCGATCTGTTTTGTCAGTCGGAAGCTCCTTCCGCATGAGTTAGCGTATTCCACTATCGAAAAGGAATGTCTCGCCATTAAATGGGCGGTGGATTCATTGCGATACTACCTGCTGGGGAGGAAGTTTACGTTATATACATGCACCCCTGCAGTGGTTGGCGAGACACAAGGACACCAACCAACGTGTTCTACGGTGGTTCCTGTCCCTCCAGCCCTTCGACTTCGTTACCTTGCATAGACCTGCCAGCTTTCAGCTGGTGGCGGATTACTTGTCCAGGTGTTCGATCCGGCCCGACCGGCCTGGATCTGTGGTGGGGGTATGTGGAGATGTGAGGGTGGACGGAGAGGGAGAGCGGGACGCACGGCCTGAGGAGCCTGCTGTGCCGCGGGCGTGTGCGGCGCCGAACGCGGGCGCTGGGAAGGCGTCCCTGTTAAAGGGAGAGTCTTGTCGGCGTCCCGCGACGGTGCCGACGTTACAGCCGCGGCGCCGCGGGTGCTCACAGCCGCAGCGCCGCATGTGCCCACGAGGACCGGGTTCACTGGCGCTGCGGCTGGGAGACCCGCGAGCCCAACCTACCTCGGCGGCCTCCGGCGGGGAGGCTCGGGAACTAGAGAGCCCGACTCATGCCGACCGCTCGGCGTCGGAGGTGCGCCAGACAACTGGGCAAGGACCCATCGGGGGCAGCCAACCAGAACCCCCTCCTTACCTCATGCAGGGCAGACCCAGAACGGTAGCATGGGGCCTCAAGCAGGACGGGCCTCCGGGAGACATGCCTCGAGGGAGACACAATGTGGGGGGGCGGGGCCAATGGAGAGGGTGTGGCTGACAGCAGGGAGGGGAAGCTAGAGCCAGGCAGCCAGATAGATAGGAGGAGGTGGGGAGGAGGCAGCACTATTCATAGAGGGTGGGTGCCTAGGGTCCCCACCAATCAGACAGGGGGGAGGGAAGTTGTCCCCGATTGGCCCTTTTTCCCTCCAAACCCCAGGTATAAAAGGGACTGGCCTAATGGCGTTTTTGTTGCTTTTTGCAGGGAGAAGGAGAGGAGAGTGAGAGCAACTGGTGGGCCTATCCGGGTCCGTGAGAGTAGGAGACACTCAAAGAGAAGAGGAACTCCTGGTGCCTTTTACTCACAGTGAAGTAATTGTGGGGTCAACCTGGAGTCCAACTACCTTGGTTAAGACATTGTGTAATAAAGGTCTACAAAACTCCACTTCGCCTACTGTCCTGATTTCTACAGCGTCCAACGTCATCCGATGTGATAAGTAGGACGCACGACACCCGTAGCCTCAGTTCCGTTTTTTCCACGAACGTGTTGCTTCGTGAATCTCGGTTAACGCCTCGACTCTTTGGAGTTCTTTTCTTCTCGGTTCTTCGAACCTGTTCGTTTTTGTGAGAAAATCCTTTGTGTGAAGATGTCTTCTACTTCGTCTTCGACTCCGCGTCCGGGCTTCAAGAAGTGCGTGGAGTGTGGGTCCAAGATGTCGGTGACAGACTCGCACGACGCCTGCCTCTGGTGCCTCGGGGAGGCCCACGACACGGATGACTGTATCGACTGCCAGTCGCTCACGTCCAATGCCTTACGTGAATGTAAGAAGTTGTCGGTAGGTCGGGTGTCCAAGCCCCGGAAGTCGAAGTCTGCGGGGCTTTCGACGGATGATTCGAGAGGAGACTCTCCGCGTCGTCGGAAGTCTCACCGGTCTCCTTATAGGAGTCGGTCTCGCCACTCCTCGGCCTCTTCGAGGCGTTCTCGGAAGCGCCGACAGCGGTTGTCTTCCAGGTCCTCTTCGGAGGACTCTGCCCGGCACGTTGCTTACCCCACCAGCCGTGCAACGCCGGAGGAATGGGCTTCCTTCGGGAAGAAAATGCTGGCGATTCTCGAGTCGCAGGGTACTAAGCCGTCTGCGCCCCCGAGTGGGGTCGGTCATGAGAGGTCGAGAGACACCGCTCGCAAGAGTGGTCGGCACGAGTCACGGGAGAGGTCCCGTTCGGACAAGGGGACTCGTTCTCGACGTACCCGTTCCAGGTCCCGGTCCTCGACGCGTTCGAGACCGTGTGCACCTGTGATGTCTTCAAA
The DNA here is from genome assembly GCF_040938575.1 of Ambystoma mexicanum. Taxonomy (NCBI): domain Eukaryota; kingdom Metazoa; phylum Chordata; class Amphibia; order Caudata; family Ambystomatidae; genus Ambystoma; species Ambystoma mexicanum. The sequence goes on along the minus strand of NC_090927.1, from coordinate 1,196,750,511 downwards.
GAAGACATCAACGTCTGAGGCGTCGAGGGCGTCGACAGGCTTTCTCGAGGCTCCGAGGAAGTCGTCGACGCTCAGGTCGTCGAAGGACACGCTCGGAGCTCCGGCTTCGAGGACTGTGTCGACGCCACCGATGCTGGCGGCGCTGCATCTGACGTCGACGCCGATTTACTCGACGCCGATCCTCTCGGCGCCGATGCCTGTTCTCTCGACGCCGGCGCCGATTCACTCGACGCCCTCAATGCCTTTCGAGGCCGGGGTGTCGGAGGTACCCCGTGGCATGGGGGAACCCCCTAGGAAGGCTCTGGTTAAGAGCAAGCACTCTCGGGTGCCTTCTTTTCGCCACCTGGAATATATTTCGGAGGCGGATGAGGATTCTAATGGCCTGGTTCCTAGTCAGGTTCCAGATGAAATTGTCTCGGGCCATAGTCAGTTTGACGATTTGAGGCAGTCACTGCATGATGCCAGTGGACTGGACACCTCCCCGGAGGTGGAGTTTTGTAGGCCTGAGCCTGGCTCTCATGCCGATTCCTCGTATGGACGCCTTATGCCTAGGGTTTCCGAGTACTTGGGATGGTCTACTCCCCCAGGGGAGTTTGTGCAGGATGATCTCACGGACATCCTTGATGTTGGTCCCCCAACTGACCCGGTACTGCCGTTCCATATGGCTTTACAGAGAAGGGTGGAGGCGGCTTGGACTGCTCCGGAGAGTCTCCCAGCGGTGGGCAGGTCCTTGTTGCGAAAATACCGTCCAGCCAGTAGCGACCCCTGCTACTTGACCAGGCACCCCACTCCGGAGAGTTTGGTGGTGCAGGCGGCCACAGCCCCGGCAAAGCAGGCGTCGTACCCTACCATCCCTCCTGATAGGGACGGCAAATGTTTTGATGGCTGGGCGAAGAAAGTGTTTTCTTCTGGTGGTATGGCGCTTCAGGCGGCCAACTCCATTTGTGCCTTGTCTCGTTTCACACACTCTGGGGAACTGTGTTGCGTTAGCGGCTGAACATATTCCCGAAGGGGACGAACGGGATAGTTTCCTTGCTATGGTCCAGGATGGTAAGGATGCTATGTGTGAGTCCGTTCAGTCGGGTTTGGACTTGGCTGAATGCGTCAGCAGGTCCATGGCGGCGAGCACCGTGATACGCAGGTTTGCGTGGTTGCGGAAGTCGGGGTTTGCTCCTGATGTGCAGTCCCAGCTCCTCAACATGCCCTTTGATGGTGAACACCTTTTTGGCAGCAAGGCTGACGAGAGCCTTGAGAGGTTGCAGACCTCAAAAGCTGCAGCAAAGTCGTTGGGCGCTGCAGTCGTAGGGGACAGCAATGGAGGGGTGGTTCATTTCGCTATTACTCGTCCTTCAGTAAAGCGAGAGGAGCTGGCAGTCAAAGAGGCCAACACAGGGGTACCAGAGGTGGACGACAGGGTACCCGTGGTGCCAAGGCCGCTCGGGCAGTTGCCTCTTTGCCCTCAGGTAACGCCGCAGCCGCTACCACTCAGTCATGAGGCCATGTCCCATGGTTCGCCGGTTGGGGGAAGGCTGGCGCAGCATCTTGTAGAGTGGTGTGCCATTACTTCAGATGTGTGGGTTCTGGAGATCATAACGCACGGCTGCCGTCTTCCCTTTCGGCACAGGCCTCGCGACAATCCACCGGGGAACCTCTCTTTGCAGAGTCCGGATCCGCTCCTTCCGCAGGAAATTCAAGCCCTGCTGGAGAAAGGCGCCATAGAACTGGTGCCTGTAGCGGAGAGGAACAAGGGATGGTATTCCCCTTATTTTTTGATTTCGAAGAAAGACGGGGGATTGAAACCCATCATGGACTTGCGCGGTTTGAACAAACTCCTAAGGAAGGACAAGTTCAAGATGGGTACTCTCTCTCAAGTCCTCCAGGCCCTTCAGCTTCAGGACTGGTTGGTGTCTCTCGACCTCAAGGATGCTTACTTCCATGTGCCGATCCATCCCAAGCACAAGAAGTACCCAAGGTTCGCGGTTGGCGACTCGCACTTTCAGTTTCGGGTCCTGCCGTTCGGATTGACCTCCGCCCCGAGGGTTTTCACCAAGCTCATGGTGGTGGTGGCAGCGCATCTCAGGCAAGGGGGGATTCACGTCTACCCCTACCTGGTTGATCAGGGGGAGCTCTCCCGAGCAAGTCCTGGATCATCTGTCCGTCACCTGCCACTCCCTTCACAGGCTGGGCTTCTCCCTCAATTTAAAGAAGTCCCATTTGACGCGAACACAGCGGCTCCAGTACATCGGAGCAGTGCTCGACACTTCCCTGGGGCAGTGTTTTCCTCCCCAGGTGAGGGCTCTTCACATTCAGCAGATGGTGCACAAGTTTCAGCATGCCCAGACGCTCCCAGCGTTCGAGTTCTTGAGGTTGCTCGGCCTCATGGCATCCTACATTCTTCTGGTGCCAGAGGCTTGCCTGCGGATGAGATCTTTGCAGTGGGCACTCAAGATGCAATGGTCGCAGTCCTCCGGCAGGATGTCGGACCCGGTTCAGGTGCCGCCCTCGGTCGCCCGGGACCTTCTGTGGTGGACCATCGAAGGCAACTTGATGAAGGGGGCTCCATTTTGGCTTCCCTGGCCCGAGGTGACAATCGTGACGGATGCATCCCTCATGGGATGGGGAGCTCATGCCAACGGGCTGACAGTCAGCGGTCGTTGGTCTCCGTCGGAGTCCAGACTCCATATCAATCTGTTGGAGCTGAGGGCCGTCAGGCTAGCCCTGAAGGCTTTTCTGCCAACTGTGCGAGGAAAGAATGTCCTGATCCTGACGGACAACACAGTGGCCATGCACTACCTCAACAAAAAGGGGGGGACAGGGTCACTTCCTCTGTGCAGGGAGGCGATGTAGCTCGAGTTCTGGGCCATCCAGCAGGAAGTTTCGATCTCGGCAGTTCATCTGGCCGGAGACAAAAACGTGACGGCGGACGCTCTGAGCCGGCAGAGCACGATCTCTCACGAGTGGGATTTGGCTCAGGAGATTCTCCTGGAGATCCTCGCCCTTTGGGGGACCCCTCAAGTGGATCTCTTCGCCTCCAGTGTCAACCGGAAGTGCGAAAGGTTCTGCTCGCGGGAATTTCCTCCAAAAGGAGCCTTAGGAGATGCGTTCGTGGTGTAGTGGTCATTCCCGCTGCTGTACGCGTTTCCTCCAGTCCCCGTCATCCCGCAAGTGCTGCGGAGGTTAGGGAAGTTCGGTTCCCGGATAATCCTCATTGCTCCGGCATGGGCTCGGAGGACGTGGTACCCGGACCTTCTCGACTTGTCCATTTGCCCTCCACGTCGTCTTCCCTACCGAGACGATCTGCTCTCACGGAGGGGGGTCAGGTTCTCCATCCAGAGGTCAGATCCCTCAACCTTCACGCTTGGCTTCTGAAAGGTTGAGGTATAAGTATTGGGACCTCCCTGAAGACGTGATGGAGGTGTTGCTCTCGGCCCGAAGGCCAGCAACAAAGTCTCTGTACCGTTGACGTTGGCGTAAGTTCTGCGACTGGTGCAGAGTTCAGAATGTGGATACTTTTGCATGTGACATCCCCATGGTTCTGTCCTTTTTACTTTCTTGCAAGTGGGTACCATTAAAGGTTACCTGGCGGCGCTGTCCATCTTTAAGCGCTCGTCTGAAGAGTGCTCCTACTTTAAAATCCCTTTAATTTCACAGTTTCTGAAAGGGCTCACTAATGTGTTCCCTCCGTCACCTTTCCTGGTGCCAGGTTGGGATTTAAACCTTGTTCTTAAGTTTCTTATGGGGGCTCCATTTGAGCCTTTACATTCTTGCCCTTTGAGGCTGTTAACTCTGAAAACTGTGTTTTTAGTTGCGGTTACTTCCGCTCGCAGAGTGAGTGAGTTACAGGCACTTTCAGTTAAGCCACCCTTCACTGTATTTCACAAGGACAGGGTTGTCCTTAGAGTTCGTCCTTCTTTTCTTCCGAAGGTAGTGACGGAATTTCATTTGGCCCAGAAGGTTGTTCTTCTGGCATTCTATCCTCCTCCGCATCCTGGTAAGGAAGAGGAGAGGCTCCATAGGCTTGATCCTAGGAGAGCTTTAAGCTTTTATGTTTCACGCATGTCCCGGGTGAGAGTGGACGATCAACTCTTTGTTGGTTACGCTGGAAAGCGTTTGGGACAAGCTGTGACGAAACAGACTTTGTCTCGCTGGATTATTTTGGCCATCTCGGAGTGTTACCGCTTGGCGGGTAAGGACCCACCGGCTGGCTTGCGGGCCCATTCTACCAGGGGTATGGCTGCATCTACTGCCCTGCAGAGGGGTGTTCCTATTCGCAACATCTGTGATGCTGCCACCTGGGCTTCAGTACATACATTTGTACGTCACTATTCCCTCGATTCCATCCGATGACAGGATTTGGCCTTTGGCAAGGCGGTCCTTTGCTCTGCTATTTGATTGGCAATTCTAAATTTTGATTCTAAATTCTTTCCCTCCTCCTTGCTCTGGTACTGCTTTGGGAGTCTGTCATAGATATGGAATATGTTGGAGGACCCAATCCCCTCGAAGAACAAGTTACTTTCTTACCTGGTAACCTTCTTTCGATGGGATTGTCCGACGACGTATTCCATATCGCTCCCTCCCTGCCTTCCCCGCTGCAGAATTTCTTTTGCGATTGCAGCTTACGTTCCGCAAGGCTTTGTGTCTGACTGGCAGTTGACTAATGTCACACGTTCTGGGGGAAAAAACTACAACTGAAGCTACGGGCGTCGTGCATCCTACTTATCACATCGGATGACGTCGGACGTCGAAGGAGGTCCTCGACGACGGCGCATCGACATCATCGACGCAGGACGCAGATGCCGAAAAAAGTTTCCGAAGCAGCACAGCCTTGGTGATTACATGTCATAGATATGGAATACGTCCTCGGACCATCCCATCGAAAGAACGTTACCAGGTAAGAAAGTAACTTGTTCTACTTCATTGTAGCCCATTCTTGGTTTGGTCTATCCCGACCAGGCATTCTGCATAGACCTGGGCTGTTATTTTGGTGTTGCTGAGAATTGATGGTGTCAATTTATTGTCTATTGTCATCTCTCGTATGTCTGCTAGATATAATTTAAAAAGCGTTGCTGCTAAAGGACATCCCTGTTTTACACCCTTTTTTATTTTGTTTTCCTTTGATAGATTACCCTCCTTGTTCAACCGGACCTTCGTTGTGGTATTTTTATGAAAGGCTTTAATAATTTCTAATAGTTCTTCTGGACACTTCCATTTGTACAGTTTGTCATATCATTTCTCTCTATTCATACCATCAAAGGCTTCTTTTAAGTCGGTAAACGTGATGTACAAGTTACTATTTGATTTTATTGCCTCCAATTTTAGTAATGATAGGGTGAGTAAGTTCAGTTCGGTTCCAGTATGTTTTGTAAAGCACGTCTGTCTTGGATCAGAGATCTTCGCTTCATCTGACCAGTTTTATAGACGTTCTTGCATGCTTCATACTAGGATTTTCCCAGGGACGTCTAATAAGGCTATTGGCCTGTAGTTAGCTAGGTTTTCTCTAGGCCTCTTTTTAAATATTGGAACTATTCTTCCCGATGTCCATGTCGAGGGTAGTTTTTTTCTAGTAATGTTGTCATATACCTTTTCCAGGAATCCCGCCCATTCCTCTGGGTTATGCTTTAATGTGATTTTTGATATGCCATCTAGTCCTGCTGCTGCTGAATTTTTTAATTTTGATGCTTATTGCTTCTGCAGTTAAGTCATGCTTCCAGATTGTGTCTTTCACTGGCTGTTCTATTCCACATTCTGGGCTATTTGTTCCAAATACCCTTGAGAAGCGTTTAATCCAACTTCTCTCTGCGACTGTGTTGTTCAGACAACTGTGTTGATTTAAAGTTATATTGATGATGGCCCAAGTATCTTTTGTTGTCTTGTCTTTCATGGAGTTGAGCATGATTTCCCTCTGCTCTTGATCTCTTTTTCTCTTGAATCCAATCAACCAGTTCTTATATTGTTGTTTTATTAGCTGTATTCCTTTCTTTCGGTTTCTGGTAAGTCTGTAGTGTCTTTTTTCCATTTGTTTAGATCTCTTCTTAGTGTCTTTCTTCTTTCTACTACTGACTTATTATATAAATGTTTGGGAAGCAGTAGGGGTTGTTTCATGCCTGTCCTGACTTCTCGGTAGTATGCCAATAGGGGCTTGTATTCGTCATCATTTTACCTCTTCTCTATTTGCTCAGTATAATTATTTTTGAGTTGTTCGATGTCCCCCTTTCTAAGTTTTTATCGGTTACATCCTTGGTTAGTTTCTAACTCATCAGCGGTTGTTATTTTAGTTCTCTCGTCCTTAACTTCCCATAGTAGTTTCAAGGGTTTATGGTCACTACTTTGAGCTTCAAGAACTTCCAACCGTTGGACTTTATGCAAGTAGTTCCTTGACACATGTATATATAGTCTATTGTTGACGCGTGTGTTCCATTGGTCCACGTCTGTTGTCTCCTGGAGTCTGGCCATTTAATAGATAAAGGTTTCGCGATTGCATTAACTTTGACCATTGTGCCTCGTTCGAAAAATTCTGTTGTTCTTTCCTTTCGGTATTTATCTTCGGTATACTGTGTTGGGTCAGGCATTTTATATTTAAGTCACCACAAATTATTATTTGGGGATTTATCAAACTATTTTGTGCGTTGTCTATTAGGTATCCTATGCAATCAAGAAAAATGGACGTTTTGATTTTAATTGAGTTCCAGTAGATGTTTATGATTAATACGTCCAGCGTCTCGTCCCTTATCTGGATCGCTGGTTTTAGAAGCCACCATTGCATGTAACGGTATCTTGCCTAATGCTAAGGATTTCCCTACCTAACGTAATTAAACTAGGGTGCTAATCATAAGTCATAAAGTCCAAATGTCGTTCTGTCTAGACAACTAAGCTACTCTAGCCCTACCACTAAAACAAAACGACAAAAGAGCAGGAGAATGACTCCCTTCTCCCGGGTAGCTTTTCAGCACAGTTCCTTTTAATAATGTATCTTCAAACAGTGTCTGGCTATTCATTCTAGGGGTCTTCCATGGTCCTTGTAGACTTGTTCAAACTCTCTCTCTCTCTTCACACTCAGAAATGTACTTTGACTCTTGTTTATTAATGAGGACACATACAATAATAATAATAATAATAATAGGAATGCATCCCATCAGGGAATGAGACCAAGAGATCGTTTTGCAAGAATAACAAGGTTTATATTATATAGAAAAATGGCAGCAGAGAGCACATTATAAAACAGAAAGGCATCACCGATGATGATTTAGGCTAAGAGAGATGTCACATCGCTGGTTGGTGGGAGACCTATAGCATGGCCTGCTCTATACCGTATGCCAGGCCCTAATTGGCTGATGCTTCCCAGTCAGTCTTGGTGCACGTGGGTCAGCTGGGCCCATCTCCGCAGTGAATGTCAGGTCAGCGGGTGTTGCATTCCTAGCTATCTAAGCTACACAAGATTAACTGATGAATCATGAATAATGGCAGATACCTTAACATCACCTGCAAGGGGAGCCTTTGTAAAGAATACCTCCACATTCAGGGCTTCATTGATACCACACCTCCTGCACCCGGTGTCTCCACTGGGGGCTGGGTCTACTTCCTATCTTCTGGTACCTCATGATATGAACAGACAGACATGTGTTGTTATTTGGAAGAATACATTGCTACCCAGGATTAGGCCTAGGGTGGGCGTTCTAGAATAGTGAAGGCGCGGGGGTTAGATGTTTATCATGACAGGAATGGTGAGGTTGCGGTGGGTGAGCTGTGGCCTGGCGGGGTCGAGGGTGAGAGGACACAGGCAGTTTAGTAGAGATGTATGGGCGTTTGTACTGCAGCCTGCCCCTGTCCCACGCTCTCCGCCAATCGCATTCTGTGCAAGAACGATACTAGAGAATTGTAACATTAGGAGAACCGTGAACGGATGGACGTCTGTGAGAACAAGGCTTGTGCAGAGCTGATCTAATCTGTGAATGGCTTGGTCCCTCTGGAAGGGAAGCTGGGCCTAATAGGAAGATGGCATTTAGGCCTAGTAAAAATGGAGTCCTAAGGACGAGGCATGGGTGGTGTTATTAGCCTATTTCGTTTAGGTTATAGGGCTCTTACCCACACAATGTATGAGGGGGGCCTCTTCCCGTATAGCTGTGATGTCATTTATTCTATTTGGCAATGCCTAGGGTGGTGGGGTAGGACCATATCCTTCCCAACATTCTATACTCTTGTTCTTCTCTAAGGACACTATGATTTCCTGTATGATTCCCACACGTTTGATACTCTTTCCAACTACTGGGATGTGTATGCAGGGTTCCTGAGTGATCTTCACTTTTCTTATATTTTTGCCCTTTACTGGGATGAGTATACAGGCTTCCTGAGTGATCTTCACTTTTCTTATATCTTTGCCCTTTACTTGGACGAGTATGGAGGGTTTTGGAGGGATTTGTACTCTCCTGATATCTTTGCCCTTCACTGGGTCGAGTATGCAGGGTTTCAGAGGGATTTTTACTCTCCTGATATCTTTACCACTCACTGGGACAGGTATGCAGTGTCCCTGAGTGATCGTCACTCTTTATATGTCTTTGCAATTTGCTGGGACGAGTATGTAGGTTCCTTGAGTGATCTTCACTCTTCTTTTATCCTTGCAACTTAGTGGATGACTATGCAAGTTCTTCTTTTGTGTTTGTGACACATCCATCATACCTTGTGTCAGCTTCTTCGTCTCAGTGTTGAATAGACAAGCACTTGTTATTCCCCCTATGTTCTTGCTTGTCAGACTACCAGGTTTTTCATCTGGTATAACATTACACTAGTATATGTAAGAGGAATCTGGATATTTGTTAGTCAGTAGGGCAGTGTTAGACTGTGGGGGATAATATGAAGGGAGTTCCTCAGGGGGATTTTGTAGTGGGCCCACCTCCCTAACCTCGCAGGAAGGCTCCTTCCCCGGGGAATGTGACTGAATTGCTGGATTCATCACAAATCCCAGAACACTAATCTTAAAATAATAATAATTCACATTGCAGACAAGTAGTAATGTTCTTCTTCTCCAAGCACTTTCTAGGTAGCATGCATATTTAAAGGAGCTAGTAGAATTTGGTGCACTTAATAGTAGCATAAAAGTGGGTTTCCAACAGTTAAAACTGAAAACCCATTAGTAAATTTAAAAGATATTGTTTCTGCAGATCGTTGTGTCGGGGACAGAAAAGAACAAGGTTTGCCAGAGATTCTATACATTTGGGGACTTCATGCCAGACCAGTTGCTAACATGTGGGGCATATAGTCTGGCTCGGGTCCATAAAGACCAGTGGTGGTAATTGATTACTGATTTGAGGGAGGTATTTCCGTACAGAAGACTTCAAAAGATGCAAATCCTCCCTCTTACAGCCCCAGACCACCAGGAACTTACTCTTTAACACTTTCACAGGGACTGCCGCACGACTAGGTGGATTTATAAAACCACCTTCCAAACCCACAGTTCAAAGGGACTTTTTAATATAAAACAGCCTTTCGATTTTGTGATGGTTACTGTGAGAAACCTGAAGGTGTCTCACCCGCTAGTCCCCAGGGATCTGTCATCCAGGTGGCCAGGACATGGCTATTGCTTTTGGAAAAACTAAGATGGCAACAAGCGTCAACCATCAAAAGAAAAATAAGGCAGTCCTAGTGGCGTGTCAAAATAAAAGACCTATACTAAGAAACCTATTGCCAAACCTCACAACTAATACAAAAAGGTGTTTGGGATAGTTGTCAAGAAAAGAAAGAAGTGTTCTCAAATAATATGTCAGGATGCGTTAGCCTGACCCTCCCTTCCCCATGCTTTGTGCATGGAGTAAGATGGGAGTTTGGAGCACAGTACAGTCTCAGGCTTCTCCAGCAGGAGACGCCAGTTCCAATGGTAGTTCTCAGGACGTCAATGGCCAAATCTCATTTCCTTTGAAAGTCTCTTGCCTTCGGGGGCCTGACATGTTCAAATAACAGAACCAAAAATTCCTTTAACAAATGAAAGTTTGTTTCCAAAGTTCACTGCTTGATGGGTTCACCCCTGGGTCCCCCTCTTCTGGGCGCTGACCCATCTTACATATCTCATTCCCCAAATTATATGACAGTTCTTAGCCAATTAACTTTCGGGCGAAAGCTTCACCTCTGGATCTTCCTCGGTCGGGCTTGGACCCCTCTTGACTGCCATTTTTTGGGGGATGGCTTCACCCTCAGGATCTCCCTCCGTTGGGTTTCACATTCGCTTGCTTTCTCATTTGGCGGGATTCACTTCCCTTGTTTCTTCTCACTGCGGGATTCACTTCCCTTGCTTTCTCACAGTTTATAGATCAAAGTCTTTCAGTTGTACAGGGATTTTGCTTGACCCTAAGTATGACCACTTGACCTATTGCGCTGGCTCTCCCATGACCTTCTGTTAGCTGTAGGTTCTCTCATATGGGGCTCGACCAGTCCCTCTCTCGAGTTAGCACCCACGTGGTGCTGGTTTCCCTCTGCCGCTGGTCTCTCCTCCAATACTTCTTACAGTTCTTAACCCAGTACATTAAACTTGGTTCAAACTTGCCACTTTGCGATTCTCTCACTCAACACAGCCCGGTTCTTGTCGATTCTCCCCTCGACTCACCGGCTGTCATGAACCACTTGCCTTTTGGCTTCCCTAGAGTCAAGGACGGTACCACGGGTGTGGCAGCTTCCCTCGCTCCAGATTATCAGCGTAGGCTTGCCCCGTGTACTGTTGACATCTGCTGTAAGACAGTTGTGCTATTGTTCGCGGTCTTAGGCTCTCCTCCATGAAAGTTCTGCGGGTCTTGGACGAAAATGGGCAAGGTCACTTCTCTTCTCGCCACCCTCTCGATTCCTGCCGCCTTTCTCCTTCGCTTGAACTCCTGTGCCTGCTTAGCGGTCTCGTGCTGTCTGCAGTGCTCACCTTGCTCGTACTGGGCTCTTTTGATCCACCTTTTAGGGAAAAGGAAGAGCCGTCGGGTGTGTGTGATTCGGACTAATTGCCTGACTTTGCCTGACCTCCGTGTCGGGACATGTCAGGTAAACAGTGTTATTACAAGTCTGTAAACCAGAATTCATGTCATGAAAGGGAGCGGTTGGAGGTTTGGATTGTCCTACGGGATATGATGGGGAAGTAATGCAATTGTCAGAAGGAAGTTGGTTGGTAGACCAAAAAGGACAAAATGGGTAAGGTTTGTGAAATGGATGAGAATTACCAGGATGGAGAACAGAACATGGGGGATGATGGGAATTGTAATGGTTGGTCTCTTTTGACTGGGAGTTCAGAAAGTGACATTCAGAGGGACAGGATTGGTAGGGTTTGCAGGGTGAACAGGAATATCCCGGATTAATATCATAAAATAACCATGGGGAATTGTGGGAACGGTAGTGTTTCTTCTGAGTAGACTGGGTATTCGGGAAAGAATGGCCAGAGGGATGTGGAAAAGAATGGTCGGGAGTGTTCGGGTAGGAAGCAGGAAGATAGTGATTCTGGAATAGATACTCTGTGGGTGCAACAGGATTTGAGATTTTAGAGGGTTGGTTCTGTACAGAGGGGTTGTGGGATCTGGGTAGGAGAGATATAATGGGAGGAAGCAAGGCAGATGTATTATAGCCTATAAAAGCTTCAGGGACATTGTCCGCTGTTTCCTCTACCTCGGCATAGTACTCCGTTTCACCAGGATTATTGTCATGAGTACAACCCGGGTTTCCCCATCTCGGTGAGCTTTTTTCGCTTTCACCCCTAGAGTTGGAGTCTGAGATGATCAGCCCTTTGTTGGCCACCAGAATAAGGGTTTCTCGCTGCTCACTGTGTGAGATACCCTCAGGTATTTCACATACTGGATGACCTTAGTGTTGCAACGTGTCTTAGTAATGCTAGAAATGCTATCAAATCCTTGTACTAGAAAAGTGCTCGCATTCGTTGGGGGCCCATAGCAGAAACAACCGGCCTAGTGTCTATCAACATTGGAGTATGGCAGGGCTGCATGTTGGCCTCATTACTATTTTTGTTGTATATCAACAGTATAGCACCAGCATTGCATAAAGTGGCTAAAACTGCTCCGAGGTTGGGTAGATGGAGCATGCTACTATTTGCAGACAATGCAGTCTTGTAGGCTTAAACACCTGCCAGACTAAAACACCAACTTTGAGTTTGAGACCTTATGTAATATCAAAGGCCTGTGAATCAACCAAGCTAAAACCAAGGCCATGATATTTGTCCCAGCAATGCGTGCTTTTCAACTAACTGGAAAATTCTATTTGAATAACCATCTATTGGAAACTGTTGACTCATTTACTTGTCTACGGTTGACTGTCAAATAATTTGAAATGGGCTAAACAAATTGCGAAAAGCACCATTATCAGCAAGCAGCATTGCATTGCAATTGTGGGCCTTGCATCCCTGCCTTGGAGGCAATGCAGCTTCAGTTCCCCTTAAGATTTATAGAGTGCAGGTTATTGCAGCTGTCGTATATGGCGCTGAATTGTGGGGCCATACTCCTTGCCCGAGAATCCAAATATCAGAGAATACTTTTTTAAAGCACATACTCAGCCTACCTTACAGTGCTCCTTGGAGCTCTGGAAGTTGGATTAACAGAAATAAAATATGACATTATGTTACAACCTTTGTTATATTGGTTGAAAATTTGGAACTTGGAGGCACTTACACTTTATAGTGAAGGTATGGAGGAGGTGTTGCACAGACCTAGAGGAAAGCGGCTGCAGTGGTTTAGGCACGTCAAATCTATGCTAATAAACATTGGTCTGGTAGACTTGTGGGAAGATCCCACCAAGCTGGGTACCTTGTATAAAAGTCGTACCAATAATCTTTTCAACAATTGGGTCCTGGAAAAGACTATTGAAACATGCTACAAAGGAAAATTGGCAGCTAATTATTTTGCAGCAAAGACACATTTGGGCATAGAACCTTACCTCGATTACCAAATAAGTGCTAAGGCGAAAAGTATTTTCATCAGATTTCGCCTAGTCATTCTATCGCTTGCCCACTTCAAAGCCAAATGCGACAAATATGTATCACCTCCATGCCCTTTCTGTCGCTTCATGATAGAACATGAACTGCACTATATTTTTAACTGTCCTAACTATAACTCTGAGAGGGCCAAATGGCTCAGACCTTTGTGGGTTCAGTTGCACTTAAGGACAATCTGTGCCGCTCTTGCTTCTATGAAATCATGCTTCACTCACGCAGTTTTTGTAGACGTTGCCACCTTTTTTAATCTTACTTTTAAGAAAAGAAAGATCCTTTTAAATTAAGCTGGACTGATGTCGCGCACTTTCTTTTATTTATTTGAGATTGATTTTGTTAGTGTATTTCAATGTTGTATGAATGTTGCCTTTTATGGTGGTTTTTCCGCCGAAATAAAGAATATGGTATATGATTGTAGCTATGAGGTGTGCAAAATAGAGACATTATTTAAACAAAACGTTTTCCAAGTACCTTTTTGAATGTTTTTTTATTCATTTAAAAAAACGAAAACAAAGATAACAACAAAAATTAAACATTTGACATGCAAAGATTCGCATGGCAGGGCAGCGGACACAAGAAGTACCCTTTTTCTTTTAAAAGGTTTCCAACGTGATCCAGGGGGAGCATGCAGATTTGTGGTATGTTTGGATGAAATCCACAGATATTGGGAGTGAGAAGCGGTAGAGGATAGATCCCACCTTGTTTTGCTAGAGGTTAAGGCTGAGTTGATACTGGACCACCTAGGTCTTTTTTATATTGGTTAAGTGGGACGGGGCAGGAGGAGTGACCATAGGGTGCAGCAAGAAGCAAGGGACGGAAATGGCAGCGACACAGGCACTGCTCCTTTGACTTTGTTGATGCAGGTTTGGTAAGGCGTTCATCCAATCCAGTTTTGCCTGTTAGCTATGAACAAAATGTGCAAACATTGCTTGTAGCATTATTTTAGCTACCAAAATAGCAGACATGCCAACTGTCTGATAGAATTTAAAATAATAATTTAAATGAAAGACGTATTCCCTGGAACCAGTGTTATTTAAGATGGTCTGCTTCCTGGTTTAACCTCTTTTCATGGTTTTGTAAGTAATGCATCTGTAAGCTATTTAAAATGTATCATAGTGTTGTACTTTGTGCTCAGGCGCATGCATATTCTATTTTCTTCACTTGGCTGGAAGATTTCCACTTGCTGAAACCACAGAGATTGTTGGTTAGGAATCCCCAGAATGACTCTGTACAGATAACGCGTGTTCTGGGCCTGTGCCACCCACACTCCGAGGATAGACTTCCTGGCAAGTGGGTGTATATTTCAAAAGATATAAATGGGCGTACAGAACTACTTTTTGCGGTTATGTGTGACATTATCGCTGGGAAAAAAATGGAGGGTGACTCGATATTTTTTTAAAGGCACTAAACACCCTCCCCAACATATTTTAGGAATGGTACAATTATATAAACAAACTCCAGTCCTATAATATTTTGGGAAAGGGTTGGATAGTGCCTTTAAAAACAAATATTGAGTTACCCTTGATGGTATTTCAAGTTATAATCCCACTTGATCCCCTTTTCGCATCATATTTATTTTAGCAAATTTACGATTGCATTTTTTTCAAATAGGATTTTTGTCATTGTTTCAGTGAGCACTGAACAACTGGTTAATCATTAGAATTTTATAGCCCATGCTTTGTTCAAATAAAAGGTGAATGAACACAGGTATTTACTTAGAATTAACAATCAAAATAAGCATTTAGCTTTGTGAGGATCCACAAAATGTCTGTACTTTGCATAGAAAAGATATATTGCTTGCGTTCATTCTGATAGTGCCCAAAAGAGAATCTCCTCTTAAGCTTATGCTAAGAACATGTCAAATCTAACTCCTTTTAACAATACAGTTTATAGGAGGGTCATTCCTTTTCATGTTCTGATTGTAGTGTATACTCCTATGTCCTGATTCATTCTTATTCCCATTGTGTGAGAGGTTTGTCAGATTGCGGTGTGGGCTGGATATTGCTTCCTAGATCTAAAAAAACATCTCTCTGGCAGTAGCAGCTATTGAAGTGGCAGAGTGTAAACATTTTCCCCAAATAGGCTCAGAACGAATAAGTGGATTGAGTGAACCCAACCGATTTAGGTGGTTTGGAGGTGTATTCCAGCTGAAATAAAAAAGAAAAACATGAATGGGTTGAAATGGTGCATTTTACAGCACACAAACACAACTGGTAAACCCAGATCAGGGGATATTTTTACCTTCCTACTGCCTTTAAAAAAAACTTTATTATACAAATCAAATACAAAATATCATGATTCATTAAAAACTTTTTCAAACACAATAGTTGGTTCCATTGATTTACAGTACACATACATCAATACAAATATTCACATATGTTATATAAATTACATGTTTGGATACAGCACCAAGAACAACAGTGTTGCCCACATAATGTTCTTTGAACTTGAGTGTGGAGTAGTACGAATAAACCTATCAACACTGCTGAATTTCCCTGCATGTTTCTGTCACAAAAAACCTTTTTTTGTTAACAATCCTTCAGGGGTGTAAGGAGTGAGACAAACGCCTATCTTTCCCTAACCAAGACTAAAGGAAAATAACCGATTGTCCCAGAAAATGTCTGACCCTCACACTATTACACACAACAACAATCATATAGGAACCATTTGGCAGTATCAACTTTGTAACCCAACATATATTCGAATAAAATGTAAACAGAAAACTCTTATGATCAAGTTTGGGTCCCCTTACCCTGGATTAATTCACGGTAATTTAAACGTAAGCTAATTCCAGAAAAGTTATTTTCTTTTGCCAAGTTCCACTCCAGGTGGAATACATAGTTCTTTATCTCCAGGGTATTGTTCACTTGGCAAAGTGACTCCCCAGTTCAAAAATATTTCTCCTTCTTAGTTTGTCCTTTTCCACTTTGGGGGAGAACACAGTTCTTTTATCTCCAATGTATACCTCACTTAACAAAGTGACCTCTCAGTTCAAAATATTCCTCTCGCCTAGAACAAGTGTTAGAGCTTCCAGTTGGCAATTCAAAAATACTTTTTTCTCCATACATCAATTTAAAATGTTAATGACAAACCAATCACTTTTCATCACATTATGTCTCTTCACAAATAACACCTGATCAGAATGGTTCATTCAGATGCTCTGCTTCAGTAAGGATGGCTACACAACAGTTCATCAAAAATCAACAGTGGCATATCCACTTCTTTTCTACCACAATCAGTTAAAACCTTCTATTATACTTAAAGTACTTCAACTTCTCTTCTTCCTGGTCCACTCGCCTGCCAGGGCTAACCACTATTTGTCCCTTTCCTGGTATACATGCCTGCCAGGATAAAAACTCCTCTACTAGTTCTACTTGTACTCCGTGGTAATGTTTCTTCCCAACTTTCCACACTTGACTCTTCAATGGGGAAAGTTACACCAACAATAGCTTCTGGGATATGTCTCTAGACGTGTAACACCATTTCCTATAACTTCTTTCATACACATGTTGCACAGAAGGACAATAATTCTCACATGCATTTATTTGCCATTGCCATTGACAATGCAGGTTATTACTCCCTCCCCCCCTTGATCCTTTCTAAATGGAGGGCTCTTTTCCTGCTTTATCTGATTTCTTTCCACACAACCTATTAGCGGTTGGCAATGTGATTCACAACTCCTGTGACTGCTACATTCAATCTGCCTTGATATCTCTTGGCGTTGGCAGTGCTGGTAGAAATGTCTCTTATATGATTATACCTCTTTGGGAAAACCGTATCCCCTTTGTTTTATTTTTGCCCTTCTTTGGGTTGGGCAATGCAGGATACAAGGTTCCCTTATTGGGCCTTTCTTTTCAGTCAAGACACATTCATCTTGTTTAACAATTGCCACCTTTTGGTTTGGGAAATATAGATTACAATTTCCTTCTGTTTGCCCTTTCCCTCTTGGGGAATTACATTCAATCTGCTTCTTTTTAAATGTTCAGCATTCAAAATGGGATTTCTTTTGAAGCTGTCTGTGTTGTAGTGCCCCAGGGTTATTTATCTCAAGATAACTCACTGTTTTCTCTTGGCGTCTCCTCTAGACCCCCTTTTCAAGCTCTGCTGCTCGTTGGGTTTCCACTCGCGGGGTACAGCTACCGTCAGCCTCTTGCTTCACGTGCTGTCTTTCGCTGGAGCTCACACTGCTCCACATGTGCTACGGTGAAGTCCTTACAACGGAGTGCTTATTCGAATACAGAGAGCGAGTCTCTCTTGCAGGACGGCTGGTCTCACCACTGCTTCCCGCTGCGTGCCATGTGCCTCTCCAGTGCACTATGATCTCTGGCAAACTTTCTGTACAGTGTCCTGCTATCTGAAAAGCGGCGGCGCTGACTGCTGCTTTCTCCTGCTGCTTCAGAAACTCCTGCTGCTGTGTCGTTCTGCTCACCTACACCTGACAGGGCTTTAAATATTCAAAGGCTTTGCTCAGGTTTGGGTTACTAGCGCAACTAGACCACTCACCATGGTCTAGTTACTCTGTGCTCATCTTCCTCGTCTCAGTACTAAGAGCATTGTGGGACGTGAAGTCCACAATGTTCTTAGTTTCTTTAATCCACATTTTTTAGGGGTGTATGTGACATGTATGGAGAAGAAAATGTTAATGTAATTGTAAGTTCTTAGGTTTAATACTTGAGCATTCAAGAAGATCAGTATTATTATAGGTAGTAGCATTAACTCCTTCACTCTTGCAAGACTGCAACTCATACAGTTAAACATTGCACACAGAGTGTACCTAACACTGCTGAAGATATCTAAGTTTAGCAACGCAGTAGTGCAATACTGCCCAAAATGTAAACATGAGAATGCAGGAATACTACATATGTTGTGGTCATGCCCGAATTTGCAGCTGTTTTGGGGCACATTAGCACACACACTGGCTGAAAAATATGACTCTGGACGTCTCCTCGCCCAAGGCTTGTTTGCTGGGAGTGTTTTCACACCCCAAAAGGGGAGACACATCAGTAAATTGAAGGACAGGGTGTATATACTAGCAAAACGCAGGATAGCGATGCAGTGGAAGTCTCCTGGCAGTCCAAGTGTTGCACAATGGTGGAGTGACCTACACAAAAGGGCGTGGGCAGAAACATCTGCATGGTAAAAAGCAACCTGTGGAGGCCAAGCAGAATAAGGAACAGATCTCACATCCTGGAAAACCCTCATACAAGACATGTATGCACAGGAAAACGACTCACCCGATAGCCAGTACCAGGCAGAGAGTACACCGGGCGACTTTAGAAACTGAAACCTTAAGTGAGCGGCAGAAACAATCAATAACGCAGTCTGCCGAGTGCAGTAGAGGCTGGGGGTTGCGTGGGGGGATTGTGTTCTTGTTGGGGTTGGGCAAGGGTGGGAGGGGCGGTACTGAAATGGGTGTTGGAATGGACATAGACACGATTGGAAGATACAGTACAAGTAATGTTTGGGGTTGTACCATGCATTAAGTTCTGTTAAAAAACAATACAAAATTATTTGGAAAAAAGAAACTCCTTCACTCTGATATATCTCATCTTCATGTTTACAAAGAAGGTTTTTACACCTGTCATCTTGGGTAAGTCTGGGAGGGGCGGTCCTACAGTTACAATATGGCATTTAATATTCATGCATTAATAAACCCTCGTTCTCGGAATAGGGTGAGTACCGCGTCCCTCCCGACGGAGTCCTCACTTTCCTTTGAAGGCCTCTCCTCCCAGGTGATTCACCCATCCAATGACACCCCGAGTGTTAGGATCAGGCACTGGCTGCCTTCCCCGGGCCACATGTGAGGAGACTTAAGGCTAGGATTCTGTGAGGATTCCGCAGGATTCATCACAGGGGTCACAATTATCTGCATTCATGTGGTGAACTTCTGGTTGTATGGAAAACTTAAACTTTAGCATGTGTACTGAAATAACTTGTCGTCCAAAATATTTCGAGGGTCATCTGTAAAAGTAGAGAGTCACATACTTAGTCTGAATTTCGTCTAGTTAATAACTGGATTAACACCCCTGTGTCACCCGCAATAAATACAAAAAGTGTACCTTGAAAAGTTGCCCATGGACACCAACAACCCTAAATGTTGACTCTACACCGTCCTAGTAAGTGTGGTTCTGATTAATCATTCAACTGTCTACTTTGTGAAAAGAACCCATAAGCACCTTTTATTTAATTATGTACTACTTCTGTCTTCATACTCCTTGATCTTTCCTCTGCTTTCGACCTGGTCAACTACCCATCCTGATCAATCGACTCCGTGAGAACATGGGCATCATAGATCAGGCCCTGGAGCGGCTGACCTCCTTCCTCTTGGACCGCCCTTCCCAGTCCAACTTGGTCCCCTTCTCTCTGCCACCTTTTTACCTGTGGTGTTCCCCCGGGCTCTATCCCTCACCCTGGTTTTTCAACCTCTACTTGGCCCCTTTGGCCCACCTGACCTCTACGTTCTCTAACTTTCAGTGTTATGCGGATGACACTCTGATTTCCTTCAGGCTCCCCTCAGCCTCCTCTCCTTTCTTGCTCATTCCGGACTGTCTATCCGTGATTCAGGATTGGTGCGCCTCCAGGGATCTCTGCCTTAATGCCATTAAGACAGAGATCATTCTCATTGGCACCCCTGTCCCTGCTTTCCCTCACTCACTTTGGCCACCCGCCTTGGGCCCTCTTCCTTTGCCTTCCTGCTAGGCAAAAAACCTTGTTGTCATCTTAGATTCCACACTCTCCCTCTCCTAACATCTCGGATGTCGCCAAGAATTCCCACTACCAGCTGCATCTCCTCAAAGGGACTCTACTGCAACAGCATATTTCTCAATCTGCCTTACTCTACTCTCCGCCCTCTGCAACTAATCCAGAACAGGACTGGAAGACGTATCCTTGGCCTCAAGCCCAGGGACCATATCTCTCCAGCCCTGAAATCTCTCCACAGAGCGGTGGCAACTCAGTAGGGGTACCAGACAGGGTTGTCCTTGGTCCCCAATGTTTATCCTCGCACTAGAACCCCTGGCGATATATCTGAGGCAACAATATGAGGAGCTAGGAATCCACACGAAAGGAGGGCCACATCTAATATCAATGTATGCTGACGACATGCTGTTATACTTGAGGTATCCGGAGGAAAACCTGCAATATATCTTAGAAATAATGGAGAGATTTGCGTTGCTCTATGGCATTAGTTAACCCTAGGAAGTTGTGTATATTCCCCTTGGGGAGATATAAAGGGATTTCGCGAGAAAATCTACCAGTACTACAAATACCCAGGGAGACTATAACCTTTAGATACCTGGGGATTGATATCTATCACACGGTGGAGGCTGAATATAAACATAACACAGAGAAAGCAGTGACAAACCCTGAGAACAATGAGGTTCTGGGCTAAGCTCCCTCTGGCCATGGTAGGGAGGGTGGCACTGTTAAAGATGGTAGTGTTGGCGAGGATGTTAGATTTTTTGGGGAATATACCATACATGATACCCAAGCGATTCTTTGTTAAACTTCAGAGCATATGTAGAGGGCTTATATGGCACAATACTAGGAATAGAATAGCCCTGTGGAAACTGCAGAACATGTATGAAAAAGGGGGTATCAGATTGCCCAACTTTGAGGTCTATTGTCTGGGCAGCTAACTACCATATGTGGCTCAGTGGTTAACGGAAGATTCAACATCGGAGTCCAGATTGTTGAGATCTGAATGTGTTACGTTCTTCTTGAAAGAATGGATATGGCTGCCAAAACCAGAGCTAAAAGGGTGCACGAGGACGTTAGAACTAGGATGGAAGATGTAGCGCAAGGCTAGCTAGGGCATGGCGAACCCGACCATGTGTTCTCCGCAAGTGCCACTAGTGGCATTGACCAGAGTGGACGAGTAACTGAGGAAGACGATACGTACGCACTGGGAACCGGTGGACATAGCAACGCTAGGAGATGTATGACATGATGGGAAGATAATGGAATTCAAAGTATTGGTTGAAGAAACAGGTCTACACTTAGGGCAGTATATTACTTACACCAGATTGGTACGGCGGGTGAAAGAGACATGGTCCGAAACAATGCTGGAAGACCAACCCAACACAGCCATAGAAACAATTTGACATCTCAGAGGGGGGGAGGCATGAGGTCTCTTGAATATATGAACTGCTGATGTCTAGGGAGGGAATGGAAGTGACCCAGCTGAGACAGGATTGGGAAGAGGAAGCCAGGGAACCCATGAATGATGGGTTGTGGGAGAGTGTCCAGCGATACCATAAAAAAGTGTCTAGGAACGCGAGGCTACAACAGATCCAGCTATATGTTACCCACAGAGCATACATGACCCCCCAAAGGATTGCACGATTTAAGAGCCCAGAAATACAAACATGCCTCAAATGTGGGGAAGTGAATGCAGGAATGATACATATATTCTGGGCATGCCCGGAAATTGGGAAATTCTTGGGAGAAGTAGCCCACCGCTTAACCGAGAAGGGGATCACGCTAGATGTGGAATCCGTATGGGCATGCATGGTAGGGGGTTTTCCTAGACTGCCAAACTGAAACACGTGAGTAAACTCAAGGACTTGGCCTACATACTTGCCAAGCGCAAAATTGCCAAGGGCTGGAAAGCAAACAATAGGCCAAAAGTAGAGGTCTGGTGGTACGATCTCCTGAAATGGGCAGAGGCGGAAACGGCGGTATGGAACGAAGCGGCCAATATGGGGCGGGGGAGATGAGGAAACTGGAATTCTGATGGCCTGGAGACACTTAGTGGGCATACTGTCTGGGTCCACCCAGGCCTGCCTAAGTGAACATGATTCCTTCAGGAGTATAGAGGGGGCGGTATCCCAAGAGGCAACAACGGCACAGGGCGAAGGGGAGTAGGCTCGAGTTAAATGGAGGGAAGGGCTAATGGGGAGGCAGGGGATGTTTTATGATTTTGTACATGATGCTTGAAGTTATATGACATGCACAGTTGGGTTTGTTTTGTTGATTGGTTGTTTTAAAAAACGAATAAAAAATTGTATAAAAAAACATTTCACTTTTCACTGAGACTTTCGAATGGGCTACTTCCTTTCGCTGGACCACTCTGCTACTCAGTCTCGCTAGTTTCACAGCCATCGGTAATTCAAAGTTCCCCACAGGCTTGCCTTGCTTCGCGCCTCATCCACACGCGTGCCGCCTTCAATTGTGGGATATATTGTTGCAACTTCAACCTTCACTTAACACACACCGGCCTTTCATGTGGCTCACCAACTCACCGTCTGTGTGCATTCCTCTCTTGTCTTTGTAGTTCGAATTCACAAGTCAAGGTTAATACCACAGGCTTGGCCTCGCCTCCCCAACTCTGCCGTTCACCAGGTAGGGTTGCTGGCTTCCTTGAAACACAAAATAGTCTTCTTGTCTGGGATTTGACCTTCTCCACATGTCTTTCACAGCCTTTTGCAGGCAACGACCTCCTGCAGGGAAATCTTCGGATCCTCGACCCTTTGCTCTCGTCCCTCTGTCCGCCGCTCTGCTCCAGTAGGTTTGCCTTCGTCCCAGAGGTACTGCTCTTGCTCGTGTTCCACCTTGCTCAGAGTATGTCTCTATGTTCCACCTTTTATCCGTGTGGGGAGAGCTAATTGGTATCAGACTATGCACTTATGGCATATGTAAGGGTAAGGGTTAGCCTCTTTACTCTGTCGCCTTTTCCTCGGCCCAGTGTTTGTGCGAAACAGTGGGGGTGGAGTTGCAACATTGGAGAATCCTATAAAATAGGATGGGTCATGTGTACGGGAAAGAGAGAAATACTGTGTGTCACCATTGGTCGCCTCACCCCGACTCCCCCAAGACCCCTCACCCAGCTGATCCTCCCGCACTGGTCCATGCCCAGGGTCTGGATCCAAAGGCGATGGCTGTGCCCTGGCCACTTTAGAGAAAGATCCCCGGGGACTAGTAGGTAAGACTCCTGTTAGTTTCTCACAGAGCTCACTTTCACTTTTCCATTTCAAATCTGTGATGGAGTGTGCATGATCCATGTATTGTCTTACCAATTGAGCATGTTCGATTCTATGTTTAATACAGCTTCTGTGTTCAATAAGCCTCGTCTTGCACTTTCTGTTCGTCTTTCCAATGTAATGGCAGCCACAAGGACAAGTTATCAGGCATTTTACACCACACATTTCAGAAAAACAAGTTAAAAAAAAGCCGTACAATTTACAATCGTGTCTGCAGGGGAGCAAATGAAAAAACAAATGTTAGGTCCACAACAATGCAGTGACGCATTCGGCAAAAATGTTCATGCTCGCTGTATGAATCCAGTCTCATCAAAATATGTGCGCATTGCCCTGTAAAGTACATTTTCGTGCTGCTTGCACGCAGTGTATTCAAACATGCCATAGTAAAAACACATTTCCATGCTGGCTTCGCCCATTATATGTTAGCATTCCACTGTAAACATTAATTTGCATGGTACCTGACCTATGCCAGCCTGTCGGTATAAGAAGACATGTTCAAGCTGAGCATGCGCAATATATGCCACCATGCACCCCTCCTACGCCGTACAAGTGCAAACATATACACACATTCCCCACGCACACACTCCTTCAAAGTCTTGCTCGCGTACTCCTTCAAACACTCTTTACACGTACACACACGTATACAACTGCACATTGTTTTGCTGTAAGGTGTCCTTTCTCCGCCATGTCAGGGGCTTCTCTTGGTGCCAGGCAGGCAGCTGCAGGATATCGCCGAGGCGAGGAGGCGGGTGCTTCCCTTCATCCTCCCTTTCGCTGCTTTTGAATCGGGCACCAGGTAAAGTCAGCATTCTGATTCCACCCCGCCTCGGCCTAAGACAGACAGGAAGGGGAGGGGTAAGACCTTCATTTTGCTTAGTGGAGCTGCAATTTTCAGACTCCATTCAGCACAACAAAGACTGATGTCACTGCCAATGACTCACTTGTGAACCTGAACGCTTCAGAGACCTTTAAATGCGTTGGAGTCAGGCCTTGTTTGCAGTGGCCCAGCCTTGGCCCATGCAACGAACTATGAGTTATGATAGGAACAGCTTTTGCGCTTGCAAATAATGTAAATATTTTTAGATGATTCTTTCAATATTCAAAATTTTGCACATCCTATCCATTTGGTTCTGGATCTGCAAAAACACACTCAGTCAGTGTTGTAATTGGAGTCCCTTTTGGGACGCAGGCGTCCCAGAAAAGGGAAGGGCGGCATCTGGCTGCCCAATGCACATCACCAGCCAGTGATGCATAGCCAGCATCCACAACCTGCAGTTGCATGATCATACCCCATGTCCTTGATCATGGGCACACCTGTGACTGTTTCCCATTTTATGCAAATAAGTGACAGCTGGATAGTGCTTCTCTCGAAGTACAAGAGGGCCTTGGCATGTAGTTATCCTCTCTTTTTGTAACTGTACTTTTTCTAATTGCTCTTGACTACACCCTGGCTTTGAGCCATTCTTGTTGTGCCAAGTTGAATTTGAAGCAACTGACCAACAATAGGTACGGTATCACCTGTCTGGGGTAGCAGCCACCCAGTGCATGGTTGCACTGTTTGTGCAGCAATCCCATCGAGCTCAGAAAATACCTTCTCACTTTTACAAACCAGATACCTTCTGGTAAGTAAAGATAGTGGGTCAAGCCAGATGTGGACTGTGGTGGCCCTTTGAAGAGCATACTCTGTTGACCACACCCAAGCTGCTCTTGAAGCAAACCACGGTTGCACTGTGAGCATAGCTCCCTCCAGGTACAGTGATCAATCTGCAGTGTTGTCTCTTGAGGATGAGCTGTTCTCCCCTTCTGTCTGAGCTTTGCAGGCCTCACCTCCCCTTAATTTAAGGGACTCTGCCAGTTCACATCTGGGCAAAGGCAAGACTCCTCCCGTGGCCAGAAGATCTCGAAATCCATTAAAGACAGCCATGTGTCAAGGGAACGTATCCAGGGGCTCAATCTATCCAACATGTTGCTGACCAAAAAGGTCCCCACTTGCTGGGTCTCTCTCTGAGCTCTAGCAAGATCCCCCTAGCACAGGAATGGCACTGTATTTCAGACTTATGTAATTATATCCTCTAGTGCAATATTTAAAACATATGTCAATTCTACTACATTAAGTTGTATGATTGCTGTTTTGCTTAGAGGCGCAATGGCGCACAGTTATCAAACACTGCTTGCAGGATTTTATCATTTGGCACACATGTTTGTTCAGTGTGCATTCCAGCTTTTTGTTGGGTGGACAATTCTTTGATGGGCACTCACATGAGCTGCTGCTGCTGAGAATGCTCCTATCACTGCGCTAGACTTGGTTACTGTTTTCTCATTGGTTCCCTTGGCAGATATGTGCTGCAAAATGCATCATTGTTGTGAAAATGTTCTTGGGTGAGAGCTAAACGTCCAGGGGCAAATGGCCTTGCTTGGTCGGTCTAATTCTGGGAGGTTGCTCATGCTCTGCTTCTTTAAAAGTTCCCCAGCGACTGCTGTCTAGATGCTTTACTTAAGTTCATTTCATTTTAGTATGATCTTGCAGTACAAAAATGTGTTAGTCACCACAACACATTGGCAAAACCACCCTTTTACACACCTTTTCACAATTCTCTTTCAAGTTACATTGTTTGCAGTATTACACTTCAGGGTGTGTTGACACTATGAAAGCCAGTACATTGTCTGTTTGGAAACACGCTCTTTAAAAGCAAAGCATTACATTTTAGGCATGTTTAAAACACAACACGATTCTGTAAACCGTGGCTCGTGTAGTGTTTGCCTAACTTATGTTTGCACAAGGCAACTCCTCTTGCTGTCTGCTTGCAGGCAGAAGTAAACATCCCCTTGGACATTTTAGACCATGTGAAGATTTGCTTTGCTATTCTGTGCACTGGAAAATGTTTTCGCGTTTATAAATCTAGCAGGGGGGGGAAGGGCTATCACTATATGGGTTCTGCCTCGAGGCTGAATGACGCTTAAGGAAAATGTGTTTATTTACGCACCACCTTACCAGTCACTCTTAGATGTTAAATAGCCTAAGTGTACACCGATTTTCCCAGATGCGGAAAGCAGGGCGTTTTTTAATTGACAGTGGCATATTTCAAGAAGATATGGGGTAACACACCGCAGATACTTATGAAATTCAAAAAAGGGTTTTATTAGGGTTTTTTGGCCACAAGGAACAGAGAACACACCAAAAGTATCCACGACTGTGGTTGAATCCTAAATCTCCAATTTATCAGTAAATAGTTTCCCCACATCTGTCTGATATCCCTCTGGGAGCAACAAGTCTTACCCTGGTTGCCATTGCTGCTGACATGGGTCTCGGGAATCTTCTCTGTCAATTCCACAACAAGTTTTCAGTTAGTCTCTCGTAGAGCTCTCGCCACTCCTGACGGGTGAATGAGACATTTGTGCTTCAGTCCCAGGATCTCTTCCCCTTTGCCTGGGTTCATCTGTCAGGAAGCAGAACCCAGTGGTTAGGTCAAGTTTGAATAGTCTGTATGGTATATATTCTACAGGTTAAGTTCCAGAGGTCACCAGTCTCTGTTGTGGTCTCTTACAGATGCCACTTGCCCTCTGCTTCTAAACAACAAGAAGTCTCTAGTCAAAATATTGTGGGGCATGTCTCGGAGACGTCACTCATGGCCTGGAGTGAAGTTGCATCAGTTGTTGCCATGATGGGTCAGTTGCTGGGTGTCATCACCCTGATGCCCCAGGCACTCCAATTGTAGTTCTCATTTTCTAAGGAGCAAGTTCCACAAGAACTCTCCTAGGTGAGGTTGACTCGGATGGTTCACAGGTAGTTGTTGTGGTGCTAGCTCTCTTCCCGCTCGTATTCTCAGGTTTTCCTTGTGCTTGCTAACTTTTATTCTCCACTTCCTTCACCAACTCATACAAAAACGTTCTTTCTGCATCTCCATCTTTCCCTGCTCTTCCCTCTCTTTCTCTGCCAAGTGCCCCATCTGCACCAGACACTCCTGCATCTCCAACTGCTCCACTCCAAGCTTCCCTTCCTAAGTGGTTGCTACACAGGTTTTTATGAGGTGTTCCTACCTCCCCATGGGGAGGGCTTTGGACACGGATCTGCAGCAGAGTATAGTCATTTTTGGTGTTTGGGGACTGGTTCCCACATTTGAGCGGGTTGTTCTGAGGTGTCGGTGCTCTTTCTCCCCACGTTCTTTCCCAGGTGGACATGCCTTTTGTAAGGCCATTCCCCCATCTTTGTGTGCGCTGGCTCGTGCATGTGCAGTGGTCTGCGTACATCTATCTCTGTGGGTAGAGCCAGCAAGTCCGTCCACAACCTATGACTGATGCTGTGCTAGAATGCTGATTCTGTTCTGAGGGCCATGGATCTGGTTAAGCTGTAGAGGCATCTGTTCAAGTCACAAGTTCAGTGGGTCCCACTGGACTAGGCCCATGTATTTATTTACCAAACCTTGAGTCTGCTTCTTTATAGGGCAATTGGTGGGTGCAGGAGCCATTTGATGGTCTCGCGATTCAGCTTGCTATTATTGTGTGAGAGACCAGGGGATCATTCCCATCCGATCCGAAGGCCCCATATCATAGTGGATGGTGGGTCCAGTCTCGAGAGTCGGTCTTGCATACATATTAAGGGTCAGGTATGGGACTTTGTCACAGGTAAGGCAGAAACATCTGCCCTGCTCGAGCAAAATGTATGGAGGGGCCCTTTATAGTAAATCCTCAGAAGACACTCTTAGGACATGGGTAAATATTAAGGCCTCTCAATAACTGGGGCCTCGCTGCGTCATAGCAATGGGAATATGCCTCTGGCCACTCACCCTTCTTTCAGAGAACAATCCCTTACTTTTTGGTGGACCGAGGAGAGGAATACCTATTTTGGGGGACAAATACTCCACATTTTGAAACCTGGGCAGCAAGAAGGTTAGGGATCTCTTCATAAGGGAAGTGTGCTGTGCCTGGCAGAAGAGATCTGAGCTGATCACTGTACTAGGGCTCAGTCATTGCTGTTGCTTCCTCCAAAAGAAGTAGGGGAGGGTGTGTTGTGTGTGTGTGACTTGATGTTTGGCGTATAGAAGATTTGTTCCCCTGATGTTATGGCAAAGCTGTTTTATTTGCACAATAAATCTGTATTCATGTTAAACAAACACAAGCTTACAGTATTAAGCCATTGAGCAGCCCGCCAGCCTCATAAGATTAAACAATAAACATTCAATGTCATACTTTTGACCTGCAAGTGTCCACATTTAGTAGTCTCATTAAATGTATTTAGCGGGGAATATGCAATGTACCCCCAGCACACTCCACATTTGGATCTGCCTACTACTGGCATAAGATGTAAGCTAGATAGGTTGAATTCTCTGACAAACGAATCTAAGGAACACAAAGGTGTCCTCAGTGTGATGCAACAGCCTGATACTGGATTTTGTGGTCTGGTCTGAGTGGTTGACATAACCTGTCTGGTAACAGGGGACATAACCTGTCTGGTAACAGGAAAAAGGATAGTGAGACTTGAGAGATCCTCCAAGAAAAAAAGGGCAACCTGCGGTTCGTGTGAGAAACAGTTTATACATGTATGGTAGTTTAAAACATTGTGATCGATCCTCCACCTGCAGTGGAAAGGAAACCCTCAAGGTTCCCCTTCATAAATAAAGTGGTCTTTCCGGTGATTAGGTTTTGATTTCCATGTGACTTTGATTCTCTATTCCTTCTTGGGCAAATTTAGGAATTAAGCATTCTGCTTTGACAACCACAGTCTCAAAAAGCTGTGCCACCATTCTGAGGTTAGTCAGAAGTGTGGACTCCTTTCTCTCACACTTCTGCTCAAGGCACTCACACTTAACTCTCTTTCTCAGGGGTCTGCTGGTTCTCCAGATGTTTTTGACTACAACTTCTATCAGCCCTACCCAGCATAGTAAATGGGGAGGGATCATGGGAATTGTATTCTAACACATCTGGAGAGCCTCAGATGTGCTCTTTTTCCTCTCCACACTCCCCTACACACTGTTGGCTCGCCTCTTCCCCTGCTCATCATATTGTAGCCGTAGCCCCAACATAACCCTACACGTCAAGAGGCTGTTGCACTTTCCCTCTTTTTAACAGAATGTATTTTATACTGATGTCTCAAAACGTCATTTTATTTTTAATCTTTTTTCATAGTAGTCATTGTAGTGCGCAAACAGTATAGTCAAAAATGTCCACACCCTTCCTCTTTTTATCATTACTGTCATTAATTAAGAAAAATGTGATATTCCAGTTAAATCACTGTATGCAGGGCACAGGTTCATGGACATGCAAGCAGACAAGTCTCCATTTATATAGAGGAAATTCAATCCCCCTTAGGCAATCAAGGGAAGGTGGGGCGGT
The DNA here is from genome assembly GCF_040938575.1 of Ambystoma mexicanum. Lineage (NCBI taxonomy): Eukaryota > Metazoa > Chordata > Amphibia > Caudata > Ambystomatidae > Ambystoma > Ambystoma mexicanum. The sequence continues at coordinate 1,196,721,243 of NC_090927.1, read as the reverse complement.
GCCCATTCATCTTTCAGCCTGATAGAACTTAGCAGCCTAAGAATGCAACATTCCGGGCTGCAGTGGTCAAAGTGATCGGCAACGGTCAGGAGCAGTGTCCCACTACTTTTATTTTTTACTGTTACCAGCTCCACTACTTTTTGCAACCATTTTCACCATTCCGGAACTGTTCTTTGTGAAGTTAACGCACACTTCTCCACTTTACCACTGGAAATCAGTTGCAGCTAAACTGAAATCAGTTTCAATTGGCTGTTTCCCGTTGCTCCCTTCCTCGTACACTGTCCCCCGCCGGACTCAGTTTGTCTAGTTTTTTGGTACACTTCTATCACTGCCGGGAGGCAATTGCTTGCTATCATCAGGTTAATAATAGTTTTGAGCCACGTTCGTTGCCTGCATATCAAAGCTAAAGCGCCAAGTCGGCCACCGTAAATACCTGCTTCCAATTGACTCACATTAGTTCTGTTAAACTGCAGATTTAATCTCATGCATATCAGTCAGCTGCAGGCCTGTGTCAAATAATGACTTTAAGGGGGGTCGCTCACACAGGTTCCTTGTGTTTTTTTAGTTATTAAAGTGGTAGAAGAGTTTAATGATCTTAAATTGTCCTCGGTCTGTTGTAAACTGTTTACTCTGAACAGGGCTTTTAAACTTAGATCACATAAAATTCTGATAATTTTAGTCTTACATTTCTAAAAGGACACATGTACATTACAGAAATTCAAAATGACAAGGGCAAAAAGCCATTATGTGTATAACAACATGTGTGGTCTCGGAATATGTTTTAAAAGAAGTGTGAATGATCTAGGAGTGACGCTAGGTGTACAAAGAAGGCAGCGTTTTCTTGTTAAAAAAAACCCTTTTATTTAAGCACTTGTGACGTTTAGCAATCTTCTTCCCCTTTAAATTTAGAGGGTTGCGGCCCTCGGAGCATGCGCTCGCCTGACTCCACCCACTGGTGCCACTCCTCAGTTCCCTTCTCTGTGTCGATGGGAACGGACCGCTTTCACCAGCGCTTTTGGGTTTGGCTTCGGCCTTGTAGTACCACGCTCTCTTCCCCAGATACTTTTGTCTGTCTTTTGTCTTCTGTTTTTTGGTCTTAATCAGGTACTCTGTCCTCTGGCGTCACGCTCCTCCCCAGCGCATTTCAACGTCAGCGGGCTTCAGCAGGTGTCCAGCCTGTGAAGGGCTCTTCCCTAGGTCTGACCTCCACACTCTTTGCCTCCGCTGCCTTGGCCCCAATCACGGCTGCAAGGGTTGTACCGCGTGTGACGTACTTACACCGCACGCTCTGAAGAACAGGTTAGCTCGGTGGAGGGAGATCTTCGAGAATCACCTTGAGAGGACTTGAAGGACTTCATCAGACACAAGTCAAGTCCCAAGTTAGTGTTGCTTTTTTCCATTGCAACCCGCAATGGCGACTCCTATCCAAGGAAACGGCAGAGTGGGAGGAACCAGGCCGAGGGGTCATTAGATCATTCCGAGGACAGTGCTGAGGGACCTCAAGGTTCTTTTACCAGGTGTCCACCCGGCGGGCCACGCCCTACTACTGTACTGATGTCTGAGGGGGTGCCTGTACGCAGCACTACCGGCGACTCCACGGAGGGAAACACAGTAACCAGGCCGCGTCCTGAGGTGCAGGGTAGGTCTCATGCTCCACCGCCAAGAGTCATGGAGGAGGCCAGGCGCAGCGAGGCGAGCACCACGACTTTGGCATGTGGCAGGCAGCCCGACAAAATGGCCACCATGCCTGACAAGATGGCTGCTTGTCCGATACCGCCCCCTGGTGCGGAGCACGTGGGAGAACGAGTTTCAAGGAGGGACTGGTCTCAACCAGTTATGTGACCTACAGCTTATCCATCAGCATCGCAGGGCAGATTTACCTCGCAGCCAGCAAGGCAGAGTATGCACAGGCCCCAGCAGCCACCCGCTACTCCGTCAATGCCACCTACCATCCACCAGCCTATGAGGACCGTTTTGTTTTTAAAAAGTTCCTCATGCTCATGAAGGTCTCCTCAGATGGGGTCCATCCTTCGGGATGTGAACAGGGACATGCTCCCTCCGGTCCCACCGCCGGCACCCATAGTCATTCCTCCCATGGCTCCAGCGCCCCAGGCCACCGCGCAGCCCTTGCTGCCCACGCCTGGTCCTTTGATTCTGGCTTCCCTGCCTACCACAGCTCAGGCGGTTCCACACCAGCCTCCACAACAGCCACCGGCTCCGGTTCCTACACCACAGCCCTTGGGGCCTAGCACTTCTCCACCCACAAGGACCAACCAGACACCCTAGTGGACACCGAGAAGGAGGACCCTGACACGCCGTCCTCAGCCAAGGACTTTTATGAACGGCTCTCGGGTTTGGCCGAATATTTGGGGCTTCCTCAATCTGAGGTCGAACAACCGGAGGCGGGGGTTCTGGCCGAGGTCCTCGCTCTACGCCCCGCCGCTAGAACAGGGATCCCGATGCAGAAGGATGTTGTCGCCTTGGCCAAAAAGGGATGGCTTAAACCCCATTCGGCCCAGCCAGTCAATCGGAGCCTCAATGCCAAGTATAGGCAATTGGAGGGAGATCTATTTTTGCTGTCTACACACCCTCAACTGCACTCTTCGGTGATTGCTGCAGCATCACTCTACTCCAAGCCTCAGTCGTCCTCGGCCACCTCGTCTTCTGCGCTTCTAGGCAAGGAGGAGAAGATCTTTGAGGCTTACGGAAAAAGGTTTATTCCAACGCCTCACTGCACCTTCGTAAACCCAACGCAAACACCATGCTGGCAGCCATTAATCAGAGGCTTTGGTTGGAACTTCCGGTGCAGAGCCAGGCACGTTTCAAGACAGGCCTGGCTGAAGCTAAATTGGTGGCGCAGAACATCATGGAGTCTACTGTGGCGCACAATGACCTCAGGCCGTGCCATCTGCATTGCCATGGACATGAGAAGGACTGCCTGGCTACGGGCTACCAACTTCAACCCGGACGCTCAGGAACACAAATTGGACCTTCCATTCGAGGTTGGTGACCTTTCATTCCACCACCGAAGAGGAGCTAGATAAAAAGAAAAACAGTTCCCAAACCGCAAAGTCTTTATCCATCCTCACGAAGGCCACGCCCAAGGCTTACACCCAGTTGCATCAACGCTCCGACAAGGGGCGTACTTTCGGCAGGTTCTGATGCTTTCAAGAACGGAGGTCAAGACAGCCGGACCGTTCTCCAAGTCAACACCAGCGCAAACATCAGAAAGGGGGAGCAAGGGCTTCTTTCAGTCCCCCTCCTCCGCACCAGCCTCAGAGGGAAAGCAGGCATGACGCACCCCTTTGGGTCCACGTGTCTTCGGTGGGGGGCAGGCTTGCCCTTCACGTGAAGTCTTGGCATCAGAAGTTCACGGATCCCTGGAACCTTTCCGTAGTGTCCACGGGTTACCGCCTACTGATTCCTTCCTCTCCTCCCTCCTCCCCTCCACTCCCACAGATTGGGAAAACAACTCTGTTGGCAGCAATTCGTACGCTCGTAGAGAGCAAGGCAGTTGAGGAAGTCCCAGTCTCCCAGCGAGGCTTGGGCTTCTACTCTAGGATTTTCCCCATACAAAGGAAGAACCAGACTGGCCTGAAGTCGTGTTGGACTTTTCCACCCTGAACCTCTCCCTCCCTCTTCAAAAATACAAGATGGTTACGCCAGCGCTTATTGCAGAGACACTGTGCAGGGGAAACTAGATGTGCTCCCTGGATCTGAAGGACACGTATCTACACGCCCCAATTTGACAGCCTCATCGGTCCTTTGTGCGGTTCAGGATCATGGGCTTCCATTTCCAGTACAAGTTTCTACCCTTTGGCCTCAACTCTGCCCCCAGGGTCTTTTTCAGACTTATAAATGCAGTGGCAGCCCTTCTAAGGGCCCAGGGTCACATTCTCTACCCGTACCTGGACGACTGGCTCGTCAGGGCGAGATTCCTGGAGGCGGTTCACCACACTTCCTCCACCCTTATGATCACACTCCACAAACTGGGATTTACGATAAACCTCAGGAAGTCTCAGCTGCAGCCTACACAGAGCCTGACTTTTCTGGGCCTCATCTGGGACACAAGCTCTGAGAGAGTTTCCCCTCAGAGGACATCGCGGCCCTCAAGAGGGCCACAGGTCATTTTCTCAGCAGAGAAGTGACCTCAGCCTGGTGGTACCAGCATTTATTGGGTAACATGGCAGCGTTCCTACTGGCTGTACCTCACACAAGACTCAGGATGAGGAGATTATAGCTGCACTTTGCAGCCTCATGGAGCGGAGTTCCAAAGCGGAGCTTGTCAGCATTGCTCCCTGTCACCATTAGAACCTCTGAGTCACCATCACCACAGATTCCTCCCTGGAAGGCTGGGGCGCTACCCTGGACAAGCACAGCGTCCATGGAGTCCGGTCCTTCCAGGAGCAGGAGTCCCATGCCAACTGGCTGGAGCTGAAAGCTATCTGGCTTGCTCTCAAGGCCTTCCTGCTGCTTATTTGCGGCAAGGTGGCTCTCATTCATACGGACAACTCCACCAGCATGTATTACATTAACAAGCAGGGTGGCACCAGGTCCCTCCTTCTGTGCAGTCTAGCGGTCAGCATGTGGGAGTGGGCCCTGGAGAGCAACATCTCCTTGACTGCAATCCACCTCCCGGGGGAGTCGAACCTGCAGGCGGACAGGCTCAGCAGACTGGGAGTGGACAATTATGAATGGCAATTGAACAATCAGGTCTTGCTGGGGGATCTCCAGCAGATGGGGATATCCTCAGGTGGATCTCTTTGCCACCTGGGTCAAGAGGAAGTGCCTGCAGTTAGCATCTTGGCAGGGGCAGGGCCCCAGCTCCCTGGGTGACGCTTTTAACAGCACAACAGCATATGCATTTCCTCCCACTCCCCTGGCCCACAGGGTGATCTGCAAGATAAGAGAATCGTGTCACCTCAGCTTCATTCTGAGAGCTCTGTGGTGGCCGACGAGACCATGGTTCTCTGAGCTGCTCAGCCTCTCGGACAGGCCTCCCATTCACCTGTCACTGGGCCCAGCTCACCTATCGCAGCAGGGGGGCAGGGTTATCCACCCCGCCCAACAGAAGTTACCCCTCACAGCGTGGTTCCTGAGCAGGTCACAGTAAAGCATCTGGGGCTGTCACAGGCTAACCTAGACATCATTCAGGGTGCTAGGAGCGATGCTACTAGGAACCAGTACAAAAGTGAATGGACTAGGTTCTGTCCCTGGGCAGACTGTAAGGAGATTGACCTGCTTAGTTGCACGTTGGACGACGTGCTATCCTTCTCTGCACACCTCACACACTCACGGGTGCAAATAGACACATGCCGCACCTACCTGGCGGCCATAGGGGCATACTGGAACTCAGAGGAGGAAGTCTACTCTTCCTCCAACCCGGTGGTTAAGCAATATCTGGTGGGCCTCACCAGGCTCTACCCGCCCATCAAGAAACCACACCCTTTGTGGGACCTCAATTTAGTGTTGGGCTCCTTGGTGCACAAACCTTTTGAACCCATGGCGTCTGGGGATTCAGGCTGGACACCATTAAAACGGCTCTCTTGGTGGGTTTTACGTCCACACGCAGTTAGCGAAATGCAGGCGCTAGTGGCTTCAGAACAAGTTGGATGGTTTTGGCCATCAAGGCGGCCTATGAAGGGCAGCACAAACTGCTTCCTGCTAACATACATGCACATACGGTCAGGGCTAAGACCACAGCAGTCGCGTTCCAGAGGCACGTTCTGTGGCAGGTCATCAGTAGGGCGACCACGTGGACCACCCCTTGGGCCTTCGGCATACACTACTGTTTGGATGCCGGCTCCAGGTCAGATGCAGCATTTGGACAGACTGTGTTAAGGAACTTGTTTTCTTCAGGAGGGTCACCTCTCCACCCTAGGGCTACATCAAGTTGTAATTGCCCATACAGTATGGCGGAAAGGGGATGGGATGTAGGAGTAATTATAAGTTACTCACCGTAGTGACTAACATACTCCTAGTCCCTAGTCCCCTTTCTTTCATACGTCCCAACATCCTCCCCCTAATAAAACTGGTATCATTGGTGTTAAGTATTTCAATTAGGCGATACACCCTGGTCTCAGCCTAGTAGTATTTTATTGTGTCTATAGGTTCAATATTCTGAGTGATATACCACTCATATCACACCCCTTCTCAAACTACCCCAGGTCACGATGGACCAGTAATCAGGCTGGTTGGTAAAGGTAATATTTATTTATTTAAAATTCAGATCAAACATTTGCTTTATGATAGGGATCAGCAATCACCAATGTGGTGACAATAACAAATAGAAAGGTATGTAAGGCAGTTAAATTCACGTTTAGCAACACAAACTATAATATATCAGAGAAAAGAACACTTTTTACATGTTGGAAGGATAGCACTTAAGTTAGGATTTGCCCCTGCAATACTCCTCAACCCACAAATCAGCAATTCTAAACAGATATAAGGAAGCAGCAGGTATTCAGGAATAAAGAACAATAAACCGAATTTGAATACAACCTTCCCTCCCCAAACAAGAGAGAAAAACAGGTTGGAAATCTTACACTTTTAAAATGACATTCGAAAATGACTGTCAAACAATGAATGTGTGCAAAAATCCTTAAATCAATACAAATGTCTATGGGAGCAACATTGAAAAGATGCTATCAATCATGAGCTATAGTTTGAGCAAAGGTAAACACTTTAAATCCGAATGGAAGTTTGGAAATAATTTAAAATGAAAATCACACGTGTAAAGCAAAAACGGGTGAAATTCACTGATATGGAGTGCAGTATTTAGGTTGCAATGTAGCTATAGGCCTTAGGTATAATCCAGAGTTGAAATGAAGTCTCTAGCTATTCAATTGAATGAGTTATGCAATGTTGAATGAGAAGCGTTTTTGGTAAAATAAAGCTGCGGAAAAAGAAAAACAGAAATCAATTTTTACAAGGATAGTTATGCTCTACACTAGGGCATTCAGGCAAGGTTACCAGATTGAAACACAGTAAGCTCTAGAGTTGATCCACGGAACCAACCCTAGCACCTCCGCACCCGCCCTGGCGGACCCAATCCGATTGCCCGAAGGAGGATTGAGGGTTTAGGATTTCACAAGAAACAATTACTTAAAGAAGTTAGCACTAGCACAAAGAATCAAAGGCAAGGTTTCAAGAATGGTTGTGACAATATTACAATGATCAGGATAAGGATTGGATGATTTTGAGATTGGGATGGACCAAAACACGGCAAGGTATGCAATGACTTTCTATGCTTCCTATTAATACTTACAGTCCACTTTAATTTAGGATTTTGGACCGTCAAGGTTTCTGGTCATCACACGGATCAGGTCTAACAAGGCCCAGTAGGGCACCTCTGGCGGTATAGGATCAGGTGGGCGGTTCTGGTCACCGGACTGCACTGGACTGGAGACTGCACTGGTTACTGAAGACTGGAGATCAGTGGGATGGCGAGTTTGCAGCAGGCATGCATTTAGTAGTAGCAAGCCAGATGGATCAAATCTGCCCTTGGGATTTTGAGATTTGTTTAGAATTTGAGGTCTAGCTGAAAAAGAGTTCAGCAATGCAGAGGCCTTGGATTTGCAATGAAATTCAGGAATCAGGATCAAAGATGAAGTAATCAGGAACAAGACGCCACACAGAAAATCGGGAAGAAGTCTGGAATCAGTCTGTCTTTGTGTTGTCAGGTTCCCTTATTTATCATGCCAAATGACATCACTAAATTATATGGCAGGGGCAGGCTTTCGGACCACACCCCTAATGCTAGGATTGGGCAGGAGCACAGTTTGCACCTTGCTTTTCGCTGATTGGATGACAGAAAAGGATGTCATGTTTATCGGATGATTTTTAAAATGTCCAGAAACCTCCCCTAGCCACTGGAACCAAAATCTAACTTTCCCACAAATACATATTTATGCATTTAGAACCTCTGAGAAAATCAGATACACAGGTTACATATTTTGTGGGTCACATTTCAATCCAAAACCCAAGTCTGTGGGACTTGGTTTTGCCTTTCTGCTACATTTTGGGAATTTTAACCATGACAGATTTGGCCTAACATTTCCCAATTTTGTACATAGATGCGCAATTACCCCAGGGATATGTGTACACAATGTTATGTTTGCAACATTAATACTTTCCGCGCAATCGGTCATTCTTTATAACTTCTATTCCTTATGCAGTACTGAGTCCTACCAAGTCTTCAAATGAATAGCATCAAATTAGATTTAAAACTATCAACTTTCAGATTTTTCCTCATTCTTGTGGCAAAGTTAAATGTCTTGAAAGTTCAGTTGCAAAATAGGCTTTTTAAACGCCAAATGTCACTTGTCAGTTTTTTTTTCTTTTCCATGTGTAAGCAAATGTCAATCCCTTTGAAGCAGAATGAGGGTCCTCTCCCTTGACTGAAGTTTCCTGTCCCTCCCACTTGAAAGGTGAGATTCTTAGCCTGCTATTGTTTTAGCCTGGGGCAAATACAAATGTCTAATGTAACTTGGAAAGCTCAGTTGTCCTGGATATTCAAAGCCTCCAAGCTAGCAATTAGCCTTTCCTGTGCCAGCAGTTTGAGGTGTCACCCTTTCTCAGGGCTAGCACTGGCAAAGCAGGTTATTTTCTTATATATAGTTTACCAACTTATCCTGGGTTTAGCTTTTCTTTTCTCATTTTAAATCCTGCCTGAAACCTAGGAATCAAAACAGTTTATAGGAGTACTTTTACCAGTAAGACATATTTTTATATTTCTAAATGAGCATGCCTTTAATCCACAATGTAATTTTAAATAGGCGAGTTTGCTCTTCATTCAGGAAAAGGCACATTTAACTTATTTCCTTTAAATTTGTTTTTCATCTGCAGCAAATACACACTTTGGGCAGCTCTATTTCTTTCCTTGAGTGCTGGAGTGGTTTGCAGCATGGATAAATGTATCATGCATCTGTTTAAGGTCTTTCTCTGGACAGCTCATTCTTGATACTGGTTGCTAAGAAATAGCTGCGTTTCCTGTGAAAAATGAAAAACGCAGTCCCTGGTTGATTTCTAAAGGATCCATTTGTCAGTAGCTGTCATTCAAATGAGGCCTGGTTTCTCTGAGACTCAAGACTGATCATGGGCACTGCAGGGCCTTTTTGATCATAGTGGTTCAGGAGGAATTGATGAATTTAGCGCCAAACAGCACTTTGAAGTTTGAAAAGATGACATTTTAAAGAGGCATTTTGGGTTTACAGCAAAGTAATGCTGCTTCTTTCCTTTGCTCCATGTAAAATGTTGCAGAGCACACTGGCACATTCCTGGAGTGAGTACTCTGTTTTACCCCACCTGAAATGGTGTTGGTAGTGCGCTGCAGCCATTTTCTGGTTATTACAAAATGCATTTTCAAGATTTTGGCACGCACCGGAGTCAGCGCGGCTATTTGGTGCTGTTTCTTGCCCCAATGCAGCAACATGATGTAGTAAGCATAGTTGAGTGGGTCAAAATATCCCACATTGGGCAATGGTAGTATTGTCAACGCTTCAGTGGGGACTGAGGAGTGCCGCCGGTGGGCGGAGTCAGTGGAGCGCATGCTCCCTTGGCCGCGCCTCTAAATTTAAAGGGGAAGAAGATTTTTTCTGGCGAAAAAGGTTCTGTCTTCCGTCCCTAGCGAGGGATGTCCATACAGTATGGAGGAAAGGGGACTATGGACTAGGAGTACCTTAGTCACTACAGTGAGTAACTTATCATTTCTATCAAGATGTTTGAATTGCTCTGTACATTTTGGGGTCCATATCATATCCAGGATTCACTATAATGGGTTATTCTTAACATTAGTCACAGTTCCTTCCACCTTCTGGAATAATTTCCAACTGGAACACAGACTTGCTTGTACTGGATTAAATAAGACACGTCTCTCTATAGCATGATCTTATTAACACAGGCCTAATATCTGAGTCTCCAACAGTGAATTCCTCAAGAATAAAGCACCTAAGTTCTATACTACTTAACTTTGTCAGATAAAGGGATGGGGTATGGTTTAACCAACCCAGACATGCTAAATCTACTTAATAGATTAAGTAGTTGATGATAGGTCTCCCAATCACCACCACATCTTGTTGCCAACATTATAAACACAACCCCTTTTAGGGATTTTTCATCCAAATTTATTTCACATGTGATGTCATCCGTGAGATTTGTGATGTCATCCCTGTTGTCCTGGGTGTTAGTCTTAGCAGTGCACGGTGGTGGCGCGAGTTATGATTGCTTAGCTTACCATAACTGGTGAATTTCTGAGATTTTTCGGTTTTACTTGTAACCATAACATCCTTTTAACAACCTTTTTTATTGCATTTCATAGGTTTTTATTAGTGCAACTTAACCATAACGTCCCTTTTAACAAAGTTTTTTCAGTGAATTTCATGGGTTTTTACCTGTGCATGCTATTTTACTACAACTTACTGATACCATACTTATCCCAATACAGCAAAATTGTTGTCCAATTTACAAAGTTTCAACAGTTCTATACACTTTTTGCAACTTTTTCCACTGTTTTTGCATACGGTTAATGTCCGTGAATGTCTGACATCATTGCAGACCTTCTGGACAGTGCCACGTGACCATGCCCATGCGCGCGGCATGACGACGTGTCTGCGAACGCGTCCGCACTTCGCGATCGGGTCCGTGCTTCGAGGAAAATTCGGAACTGAATTTTCTGCTGATCTGGGAACTTTCAAGCTCAAAATGTACTCTTGCACAGCTCCTACTCCTAAACTTACTCATTACCCATTAACAATCTAGTACAAAGCACATACTTGGAAGAATATTATCAAAACTGCTCTTGGGGAGGAGGGGTAGCTATTGCCACCCCTCCTCCCCAAGAGCCACCACCGCCACCAGCTGGAGGACCTACAAAAAACAAAAAGTGCAGTACTTACAAAGACAATGAAGATGACCAAGAACATGAGGTTGAGGAAGTGCCTACTTCAAGCACCCAGAGAGAATCATGGGTGTGGCAGTTCTTTACCACTGTTGGGAATGTACCAAAGGCTAAAGCTACCAAAGTGAAAAGCATAGCGTGCAACTTTATAGTCAGTCGTGGGCTACCTGGACAGTACTCCTACGGGACCACCTCCATGCACCACCACACCAAATCCAACCACTGCAATGCTCTCAGAAAGGTTGTTCCTTTCTTAGCAAGTAGTAGACTGTCTTCCTACACCTCATCTTCCTCAACCAATACTGTAACCACACAGCCTACTTCTGTGGGACACAAAATCCCAGCAGCTACCTTGCAAGCAATAAAAGAGGCTGTTGATCCATATCTTTCGAAGACCTGAGTCCTCTGTATATATTGCAACACACCACTCTGCCGGGGAAGCAATTTTGAAGTACTTTGGAAGCTGTAATCAAGAAGCATGAGAAACACTTCCCCTACCATAGAAGAAACACACACACACAACATCTTCCCCTGTCCACCTGCCCCTCCATATTAGTGCTTTGTGCCTCGTCCCTCATTTCCCTCCCCACCTTACGTTGTAACCTCTCCTGCAAAAAAAACAAAATCACACCACAACAAAAGGAAGTTTCCTTTAGAAACCACCTTTCACAGTTAAAAAATAGAACTAAAAAAATCGTATAGACTCCATCTACTTTGCATTTGTAAATTACATAGACCCAATAAGATTTTCCAACATTTCAGTTAGCATTTTGTGTTATGCTAATGGGAATAATGTGGCGTTCATCCCCCGTTCCAGAGACTGGAACTGGGGATAATGGCCCGGCGGCCCAAGCGAAGCGAGGGCGGGTAATGTTATGCTATATTACTTGGCATTTATATAGCGCCTTATGTATCAGTGGTATGATCTCAAAGCGCTGGTAGGTTGAACGCCCTCGGGAACCGTAGTTCAAGTCAGTAGAGAGAGAGTGTTGTATGGTGCGTGGGTGCACCAGATATGTGTGCAGCTGGTGTGGTTGTTGGATGATAGCTGCTTTCTAGCGATAGGTGTGGTGCTGATGAAATCAGTTGGATGTGTTCAGTCTGGTGGTTGTACACCTAGACTGGGTTCTGGCTGCATTAGGCCTGAGGAACGCCTAAGCTAGCCAGAATGTGCTCAGCTAGCTGTGTTTTATTAGGGTGATGAGGTGTTCATGGGGTCGTGTTCGTATGGGAACAGCTAGGCCGAATCATCATGGTATAGCTGTGTTCTAGTTGAATGATGGTGTATAGCAGAGAACTTATCATCTTGGTCTAGATGATAAGTTCGGTACAATGAAATAGATGGGGTACACGCTCAATGATATCCCTTGCTCAATGTTGTTGGGCACACTTTCTAAAATCAGATTTTAACACAGTGACGCTATTAAGCACACTCAATGATGCTGGGACTACCTTCTAAATTCAACTTAGACACAGAGACGTTTTTAGGGCACATTCAGTGATGTTTGGAACACCTACATTCTACGCTATTAGGGCATCCACAATGATGCACAATGATGCTTGGAATACCTTCTAAATTCGACTTATACACAGTGACACTTTTAGGGCACACTCAGTGATGTTTGGAGTACCTTCTACACATAATGATATTCGGGCAACTATCAAGCTGTGAAACTCGGCACTGTGGAACAATTGGGGTGCATTCAGTGATATTTGGGCACACTATCTAGAAGTGAGACTCAACACGGTTGAACTAGTTAGGGTACACTCGGTGCTATTTGGGTACACGATCTAGATGTGAAACTCAACACAGTGAAATAGATGGGTGCACTCAATGATATCCCTTGCTTAATGTTGTTGGGCACACTTTTCTAAAATCAGATTTTACCACAATGACGCTATTAGGGCATACTGAATGATGTTGTGAATACCTTCTAGACTCCGTTTTAACACAGTGATGCTATTAGGGCATACGCAATGTTAATGGGAACACTTTGTAAATTCCACTTTACCACAGTGACACTATTAGGGCATACTGAATGATGATGGTAACACTTTCTAAATTCAACTTTACCACAGTGACGCTATTAGGCATACTCAATGATGTTGGGGAATACCTTCTAGATTCGGTTTTAACACAGTGATGCTATGAGGGCATACGCAACGTTAATGGGAACACTTTCTAAATTCCACTTTATCACAGTGATGATACTGTTAGGCACACCCAATGATGATTGTAGCACAGTCTAGCTGTAAAGTTCAATATAGTGATGCTATTAGGGTACGAATAATCGTCTAGCCGTAATATGTGACTGTATGATGTAACACAGTGTGGCTCATGCTAACATTCATAATCCTAACTAGATGTGGCGCCGGGGGTGAGGAGTTAGGAGGGAGGGGGACCAGGAAGAGGGTGCAGGGAGGAAAAGGGACGGCAAGGGGTGCTTCTGGAGGCTGGGGGTACTCGGAAGGAGTGACAGGCAAATTGCGTTAATCAAGCGATCTGAGGCACAGAGAGACAGGATATACCCAGGTTTTTTCAGAACATAGATCATGATAAAGTCTGGGTAATAAAGATAACGCATTCAAAGCAGTACCAATAACATGTACTGATCTGCCTGGCAGATCATAACCTTTTTACTTATAGACTCTTATGTATTGTTGGTGTATGTTGTTGTTAACTATGACAAACCCTTTTATTCACGTCATCATATTAGATCATTACTTTTATTTCATTCACCGTTATAAGTGTCAAGATTGTTCACATATACTTAAATCAGGAAACATTTGTGTATTTGTAAATGGAACACCATGAAATGTATTGTAGTGAAAATAAGAAAAAACATTATAAGAAAAGATAGACTAATAAATGTGATCTCCCTTAGAAGGCAAGTAGTTATTAGGTTTTGTGACTGCTTTTTTGTATGATGTTATAAAACATATCCAAACAACTTGAACTTTCTGTGGGTTCATAGCAAAACAAAAAATTGAAATAAAATACACAAACTTGAAAGATTGAGAAAGTAAACAAATAGGTTTTATTATAGTCACATTTTTTACTAAAAGTATTACATTTTTTAAAAACACCATGTTTAAAGAAAGATTGGAATGTCATAAAACGACAGATAATATGGATCGAGAATTGCGATTCAGTGTATACTTCCAGCTTATTGTCCTCAGGCACTGGGAAATTCCCCACAGATGGCTATGACGAAACAAGCAGGAATAACACACTGAACTCTGAATCCCATTCTTCTGTGAATCAACCACGTGAACGATCTCTATGCCACAAGCCTGTCCCATCTGTTTAAAAGATAGATCAATAGTTTTGTTAAACTAATTGAATAATTGATTTTTACTTTTTTTCAATATCTTTGAAAAAGTAGGTATACTTAAGAAGGCAAAAACATATTTTGTGAGTAAAGGTTTTCACAGTGCAATACTTAGGAAATGTGATATTAAAATATATATGGGCATATATGTGGGCAACACAATATTTTGCTTGACCTAAGGACAATACATCTTTGATATTGGGTATACATATATACATAAATTGATTGAAAAAACTTTAGTTAAGGGACAGTTAAGGTGATCAGATTTAACGCAAACAAACCCTTGAAATGAAGCAGATGTGGGAAGTGATGATCATCTTTACTTGGCGTCCCACCGCTGATTACCCCAATGATCTAATTGTGTGTTATTTAGATAGCACTTACACCTAAGCACGTTACATAGAACACGTATACATACAATATAACCCAACTGTAGTTGTATTCATTTATCGACCTCGGAAGGATGAAAGATTGAGTTGGCCTTGCTGGGCTGCAAACCGGCGACCTGCAGATCACACACAGATCACAGCGCATGTTAATCCCAACTGTTATGTATGTACTCATGGGCCTTGCAAAGGGGGAATGCTGAGTTCAGATGATTCTCATTTTCCAGGTCCGCTGAATTTCAAGGGGTGCGTTAAATCTCATCACCTTAAGTGCCCCTTAACTAAAGGTTTTCAATGAATTTCAAGGATTTTGTTGTACCATAGTTGATTCAATGGCCACTAGCCATGGCCTTTTGCTTCGGTCGTGGCCAATGTACATGTTGCACCAATAGGTATCTTTAGGCCCCACTAGCCATGGCCTTCGGCCACCGTACATATTCCACCTAGAGGTTTCCTTTGGGCCGACTAGCCCTGGCCTACCTTTTTTAACATTTAGAATAGGTTACATTTACTGTACTTTCAAATGATTTTTTCAAATAATATATGTATTAACTCAAACGTTCTAAAGGGCAATATTATGTTTAGGAGATCTGAATCTTCAGCTCCACACTGTCCAGATAAACTGGTTAAGGTTTTGGAATGTCCATACTTACACTAGAAATTAATTTGCTGTATGGGCTATTGGCCCAGAAGAAGAGGATATATCTGTAAATGGAAGTCCCTGGACGTCATTTATCAGGAGCTGCCAACTATACCAATTGATTAATGTTGGACACGAAGATCTGTATTATACTTGGACAAACAGTGGCCAGTTCTCATGGATTGATTTTATATTAACTGAATTATCCGGGTTTGCGTTTATAACTGACTTCAAGCTTATTGCTAACAAACGTAGTCATCATGTTATAATAGAATTTTCCTTAGAAATTGCTCCTAAGACTATTCATAAGAAATTGAATTATTATTTCTGTATTAATAACAAGGGAAACCGTATAGAATGGAATAGAAACAAGGTGTACAGAAATAATGAAATGTTACTAGCTGCACTGACTGATGATACCCTTCCTATTTTTGGTAATATGGAGACTTTGTATACTACTGTACAGAATTTTCTCTGCAAAGTTATGAATCAACAACAAAAAATCACTTCCCATAGCTATCTCATTAGAAATGTCTATGATCAATCTGTAGCAACTAAGAAAAAGAAATTAAATAACAAGATCCGATGGATAAAAAGAAAGCAACAGAATTCTGAAATTAGATCTTTGCAAGATAAAAAATTGAAAATGCTATATAAAAATTGGTATTGAATGCATAGGGGCAATATGGCCTCAGCTCAATGGTAGCCAATGTTTTTAGCATTAAAAGATAATGATATGAAAAGATTTTGGCACATCTACAAAAAACATCATTCGGATATGCTTGGCATTCGAGAGATTAATCAGATCTTTAATGATAGGTGGAGAACGTATATATTATCTTTATACTATCTAGAACAAATCCTTGAAACAAATAACCGATACTTGAACATAGGGGATAAAGAATATTTTAAGTTTACAGAGGCCAAAATGTAATGAATAATAGAAGATATGAAGTCATCTAGGGCTCCAGGCTCTGATAGCCTGTTACGCTCACCTGGCTCCCACAGGGGCGTCGATCTGAACTGGACAGCTGCGGCCTCCACCAATGTGACGCGTAGTGCCGAGATGACAGACTGGACTGGCCCACCTAGCTTCGTTTGCTTGGCCCGTAGGAATATTCTTCTGCAAATGGAGAAAGGGAATTAACCACCCGTGGAGTTGTGCGTTAACCCTCCCCCACTCCCGCTGTTCTCCCCACTGATCACCTTTGATGTCCCCTCTTATAGTCTCACCTGATGGTTTGGAAAGATGAGCTCTCCATCCTGCATTGGGCGCAGGGGCGCGTTGATAACCAGTTGCTTCACTGGCTCGAAGGAATTGGTGAGTTCCAGAACAATATTGACTCTTGAGATTCCCAGCAAGACGCCGTAAGTATGTAGTTCGTACGAGTTCAAATGTCTGACTTTCACTCTTGTCCGATTCCTTGCAGGTTGCAGCATGACCCTAGCGAAGAGTTCCTCGTGGCAACTGGTAATATTCAGGTAAGGATTTGTATGATCCAACACAGTTCGATAAAATAATGTCAATATGTAACCTGTTGCTTTTTCCCTTATTCAGGCGCTAAGAGAAAATATGGGGAATAATGCCTCCGGCGGTAAAATCAGGTAAGTCTATTGTGGTGAGGAGGTTTCCCGTTGTTTGTCCCTTTGTTTCACCTTGTTGTCCTTTTGTTTCCCCTTATGGGCCGGGGTTCGGCGAGGATGCAGTGGAAGCTGCGCCGTCCCGTGAAGAGGAATAGTACCCCTGGTGGTAAATCAGGTAAGTCTATGGGGGGTAACTAATATTGCCTCTGTGCATTCCCTTGGCTCACCTTGCTGGTTTTGTCCTCCCCTTAGGTGCCGGAGTGAGGCGGGAGCATGCAGAAGGATGCAGTGGAATGTGAAGATGCTGCGAAGGCCGGTGAGTTCAGCGCGGCGCTGCTGCAGGCGAGGCGACGTGCATAAAATAACTTTTCTTCCAGCTCGAAGGCGCGATGGATCGGGAATTCAGGTAAGGGTCAAAGGTATTGCTCTTGTTCTAACCTTTTCTCCTTCTCTCCCCTTTTTCTAGGAGCTCCGGACCTGAGGCGGGCATGGCAGAAGACTGGATGCAGACTTTTAGGCACAGTGAGCGTTACGCTGCTGGATGCAGAATAACGCGAAGCGTGTGCTGCTCTTCGGGCGTGGCTTAAATAGCCTCCAAAGTAGTCCCAGGTAAGTATTCCTCCCCAGCCCCACCCGAGTAAAAAATAGTCCCTTAAGTAAAGTAGTCCCTTCCAAGCCTCCTTTGGCTTGGAGCTCTTGCAGCATGGTCTGCATCAGGTGAGTTTGCAGCATGGTCTGCATCAGGTAAGTTTTAATCTATGAGCCTGGCGCCATCGGCGCCAGGACTGCACCCAAATAGCCCCTAGCAGGGGTTGTTGGGTTTGCTTAGCCTAACTTGATGCCTGCTTCTGGGGTTGCTGGACTTGGTCTGGGTCTCCGGGGGTAGGCATCATGACAGCGCCTCCCTAACTTGCTTTATAAGGAAAATGCAAAAGTATGGACCACTATCTTATATAATCATCTTTAGTGAAATAGCACACAAGGCTCAAATCCCCAAATCTTGGAGATGCTCAGTTTTAATCCATGCGTACAGAAAAGGCCCTAGAGATTCTCCATCCAATTACAGAATTCTGGCAATGATAGATCAAGTGCCAACATCTTTTGCAAATTGCTTCTGAATTATATCCATGTGTGCAAATGTGAAAAAAATATCCTTATTAATCAACTATTCGGCTTCTGTAAGGGCTGTAGCACTCTGTCTAATTCTTAACACATCTTATTCGTAGCACTCTGTTATCTAAAACTAAAGTATTATACATCTGCTATATTCATTTTAGCAAAGCATTTGACATGGTGGATCGTCGGGTGCTTTGGGGAAAAATAGAGAAAGGTCGACTACACTGCTAAAAGTTAAACTTTGCTAAATCATTATATGCTGATAACACTGTACAGCTCAGAGTTGACCAAGAGGGTGAGGTGACCGAACAGATCCTCGTAAATTTTGGCTTAAAACAAGGTTGTACATTGGCCCGATATTTTTTAATATATATATTTCAGATTTACAAGGTGCCTTTAAGATTTGTTATAATCATCCCCCACGCATAGGTATTCATTCCATTGCTTGGCTCTCCTACGCATATGATATTGTAATCTTTGACCAGACTGCATTAGGTCTACAACATAGCTTGAATAATTTGGAGCAATATTCTGAGCAGCATGGATTAATTATTAACTTGTCCAAAACTAAAATCATGACGATTAAATCAAATCGTAAAACAATAAAGAGATTCAGATTGACCATTGACAATAGTATCCTGGAAGAAGTGGAACGCTACCTATATCTTGGTATGATTACCACAAATAATTTAGATAAAGAGGCACTTTCGAAAAGCATTGTCTGTAAGATGATTAGAAACCAGATCCCTTATCTCTAAATCTGGTGGGTATTCAGTAGAGTAGCTTCTGAAATGATATAACACTTGTATAATCCCAAGTGCACTTTATGGTCTGGAAGTATTCTCTGTTAAGGCGACTGATTGGCTAAAGCAATAAGAGGGGAAACTTTGGAGGAGTGCTTTGGGTCTCCCTCAGCGTGTGCCAGTTTGAGGTGATATGTTTTGAGTTAGGCTTGATCTCCTGGACTAACCATAAAATGATTGCAGCTTGTAATTTTTATCTGAAAATGAGGCTAAACGCAGGGAACCCTGAATCTGTCTGTTAATATGTGATTGTTATGGTAGACTGTGTACAGTTCCAGCATTGAAGATATGGCATAGTGAGATTAACCACTTTCTGGAAGAAATACATTAAGTGCTTCTGCCAGATGATAACTTGGCCAACAAGATTATTTTAAAAAAGACAATGATTTGGGATCAGGATATTTGAACCACCTATTTAGCGGGCAAATCCAGTTATAAGATATATTCCATGCAGGCGTTCACTATGGACTCTGCATGTACGTATATTGTTAACCTGCAAAATACGAAGGTAAGAAGGTTTATCATCTTACTAAGTTTTAACCAGCTTCCAGTGTTGGCTAATAAGGGTGTGTGATCCAAAATTCCAATGCAAGAACAAGTATGCAGAATATGTGGGGAACAATTAGAGACTGTTGGATACCTGCTGACAGAATGTAATGGCTTAACATCCCTATATGAGAAAGGCTACTTAATGCTGGTACATGATATGAATGACATTAATCCGTTTTGGTCCCTGATCTACGAAGGCAGAAATACTGTGCTACATTTTACTATTTATTACATATGGGAGGAAATCATGAAACTATTTAAAGAAATGTTGAATATGAGGTAAAGATTCAGATTTTGGAAGGGTATGCTTATTTTTAGAGAATAGACTGGTTATGTGTTTTGTAAAAATATGCTTATTTTTTAAAGAATAGAATGGTCACCATGTGTTTTTATGGAAACTATATTTTATATGAACTTTTATCTTGCTATTATTTATTACATGTATACATGAAATTGTACTGTTTATCACTTGCATTTATGGAATATGTAATTATATGTATGTATATACTGTATGCTTTTATAGTGTTAAATGTTATAATTAATCATGTAACACTTAAATAAAATAAAAAATATGTGTATATTTTACAATATATTTTATGGAGAGAAAGAGAGAGGATACCCTGTTAGGTGGGCAGACATTGTCATATGTGCTTGTCTTCCACAAAACAGGTGAGTGGCAATTACAACATAAAATGGTGGACAGCTCCTAAGTTTCATACACCAAATGAGAACGCATCTGCAGATAGGAGTTCAGTAAGCTAACTTTTGAATACAGACGTTCCTTATTTCCAATTAAGCGCTGCCACGTAAAGGGCTGCTGCTTCACGTTTCTGTTTGTCTGGACTCTGGGTGTTACAGGCGGACTACACTGCCAGGAAAAAAAAATCCCAAGGAGTAGAACAAATGTGAGTACTTTAACGTGTTCTCCTACGCTGCTGAGTATTAATTGCTGATTGAAATATAACAAACACACAAAATATAAAAGACATCTTCCCCATATACTCCCGTTGGCAGTTGGAATATAGAGAGCCTTAATTGAACTTACCACTGATCGTACCTAGAAGGCTCAACCTCCGCTATACTAGATCTATCAGTGAGAGGGAGTAAGGGAGAGGGAGTAAGGCGAAAGTGACTTCTAACACATGGTGTTAAGGCTCCACCCTTCTTGACTAAGTAGGACGGAAGATGGGAGACTGTTGGGGCTTAGTCCTCCTTGATCCCGCCTACCGCTAAAGACAAACACCTTACTCTGGTGGCCGCATTGTCCCCGCTTAAGTGCCCCTACAAGGGAGCAGACTGACTACCTGCAGACTTCGTGGAGGCTTGTGAGGCGAAATACAAGGAGGGTTTTTGGTGGAAACCTAATCTAAGTCACAAAGGCACACCAATTGCGACGGTAGTGCTGGAAACTCCACTGACGGGGCAGAACGAGGGAACCTCGGGGCCCCCAGCATTTAATAGGAGCCATAACTTCAGCAGATCTCACTGAGATCACAGAGATTAACAAAGCAGAGTAAGTGCTGCACAGTGGTGAGAGTGCTCAATCATCATCTTCCTTTGCAGTGAATGAAGATTTAAATCACATTGGGGAAACCTGCCCATTTACGATTGTACTAAACATCGGGGAGCAAACGGAGCAAAATATGGAACCAATTCCCTTACAGCTTAGAGAAGAGGGGAAAGGGTCAGAGTTCAGTATGACCACCAGTACGATTAAGTCTACATTTAACACCACTTATCCAGAGCATCCACTTTAAAGCCAAGACGACAAAGATAAGCTGGAGATGAACAAGGAACTCACTCTAACTAAGCAAACTAATCAAAACAATTTATAGCTACATCAAAGTGAGCAACCAAATTATGAAAGGACAAGTGACGTGTTTTATGAACAGGACGAAGTAAACACGACCATCAACAATGAATTCCCAGGGGGCATGGCCAGCGGGCGAGCAATGAAGATGCGATTCCTCGTCGCTCTTGGGCCGCCAGCCTAATCCTGCATCCATCCTGCTGTGAAAACTACTTTGGAGGCATCTAAACACGCCTCAGCAAAACGGTAACTATTGCTGCAATGAACCGCAACGCAGCGAACAATAAATGGTGTGTTTTCCCGAAGTTGCGCTGATTGAAAGCTGGGGATGAGAGGCTGCGAAATGAACCTCTAAGATGGCCGCCGGGCATATCGAATGGGCAGGGAAGCGCACTGACTGACTGAGGGGACCAGTCCATGCAGAGAAGAGGCTGTGCTTGGCGGCGCTGACACTGTAAGCGTGAGGAGTGAAGCGTGCACTGGCCCCCCACCTGGCAGTGACGGGGAGCGGGTGCGAACGAGCAGAGTGGGTACGCCCTGCCCATCCTCTGTGGCGGATCAACCTGTGACACGAGGCGGCAACGAGCGCTCCCATCGTACCGTGTGGAGGAGTGATCCTGTCCCCTACCGTCTAGTGACAGCAGGGATCGAACGTGACCGGAGGCGCCGAAAGCACGCAGGTGATTTCTGCAGCCCTGGGACCTGCTGTGTGTGCCGTGCCCTGCTCGGTGTGGACGGCGTGCACCCGTCCCCCGCACTGTGGCAAAAGCGAACGAGGAGAAGAAAAGATCCTGCAGACAACCGACAAGACCCATAATACGGGCGCGGGCACTCCGCTCTGCGTAGATTGCCTGCCAGCTCTTCCCCAATGTGATAGTGCCGTATGCTGGAGCGGTGAAGCGGCGCCCTCGAGATCAGCGGAGGGAGGAGGAGGGAGACGGGAGGCTGAGACCGCACCATTGAAACCACGCAGACCAGCTGCCCCTGCCTTAACGTAAAATGAATTGTGCCGACCCGACACGATCTTGACATTAAAGCTCCATAATGGCATGGGCATATAGACACTCCGCCTGACCCTAATTACATACTGCACGTAAAGAGACAATAACGTTAACAGGGCCTAATGGAAACAAATCTTGCAAACGCAATATTAAGTCTTCAGTAGAGGGGGGAGATACCCATAACAAGACCAGCCACCTACCTTGGTGGACACAAGTGGTGCCACACCCGAATAAACCACGTAGGCCAGAAGATACAATCCATGTGGCAGCGCACAAACCACATGAACACTGAGCGGACCGCCAAGAGTATTGACCAGTGTGACAATACACACAGCGGCTGATCTCACCTGATGAGATCCACGCGAGGTGTAAAGGCATCATCCCCACCCCCTGGAGTACGTGCCAGGACCTACACCCTGGAAAGAGTTGTAATATCGGTGCCACACATACTAGGAAAGCCCACTAGTGCTGCTCGTAAAGACACACATAAACCTTGCCAAGCAGCCGTCGCCAGGCGTACGCGACACCAGAGGCAACTCAACTTTCAAGTATACAGATTTGGCCCACTTGGTCTGTTGCAACTCACCGCAAATATACACCAAAGCAGCATAGACTGCCTTCGCCCTGATAGTGGAGGACAGTAAGGAACCCAAAATACGCTGCAGCCTCATCCACACGGCTCCGTCCACCAGGGCCCATCAATACCAGAGGCGACCCAACACGTGTGTCCCGCAGCCAGACTGGGTAATGCACTACACTTTGAACAAACTAACCGCGACAACCAGGACAAGTGTAACTGCACACTCACAACTGTCGCAATCCCAAGCGGAGCCCTATGACTGGTGGTCATCCCACGCACATGACTGATACGGAGTATAGGCGATTTGCATAATTTTGTTCCACAAGATTAATAGCTACACTGCAATAAGCCCCAGGGGTAACTACCCTCATCGCCACGGAGGAGGTTGCTTATCCGAACTGTCGCTGCCTCACCCCCCCTCCAGACAAGGCTTCCAACTCCAGCATCGCCTTGCCAAATAAGCAAAATGGGAAAGGATAAACCTAGAAAATCCTCGACACAAAGCAGGATTGAGCAATATGCAACTACACCCTTGTCTCGCTCCCCGGAGAGGCTGTCGTCAACGGAAGCGGATTGCGTGGAAGACGATATCTCCCTCCGAGACGTAATGAGTGCCATTGCCAGCTCTAGAACATCGATGGAAAAGAAGATACAGTATTGGGGCAAACGTGTCCCTACTAAGGCACGATCTACAAAAACTAACTTCACGCACAGGTGAAGCTGAGGCACGGATCTCAGAGACTGAACACAACATGCGAGGGTAAACCGCCAAATGTCCAGCATCAAAACCCTGGAAGCAAGAGCAGATGACCGTGAGGGCAGATCCCGGCGAAACAACATTCAGAAGGGGCCTGCATGGAACTGTTTCTTGAAGAATAGATTATGAGCACATATGATGCAGAATCCTTCTCCAGGTTTTTCTCCGTCGAGCGGGCAAACCGCATACCAACCGGCAAAGTCACACCTGGCACACCACCGCACACAGTTATTGCAAGATTCCTGAACTACATGGATAGAGAGACTGTGCTACAGCTAGCAAGATCGAAAGGGACAGTCACAAACGGCGGATCAAAAATCGCTTTCTTCCCTGACTTCACTAGAGAGGTGCAGAAAGCGGTCCAGTCCTTCGACCCGCTCAAAAGACGCCTGCACTCAATGGGAGTCAAATATGGGCTTATCTTCCCTGCCCAGCTTAAAATGTTCCATAAAGGCACGACAGTGCACTTCACTGACCCGAAGAAAGCGTGGAACTGGGCGGAGACACACATAGAAGGTGACTGGTGTGCCGAGGGGAGGAGGAGAAGGGAATGCAACAGACCACACCCTGAGCGACCACAAGACCTGGAACCCCAGCAGCACCCACAAGCTGAGATCCCGCAACAAGGAAACGAATAATGAGACCCGGTACCACCCAAGACAATGTAAATGCTGCAAATGTAAACCAAAGGAGCCTATGCTCCGCACTGTAATCCGATCACGGAAGTACACGAAGGCTGGCGGCCACCCAGCAGCCACCCCCCCTAGATGAAGTAAGGAACTCATAGCACCGACCGGAGGCGCTATACTGCCCAGTCCCAAGCCGTTCCCTGACTGGAAAGCCCGGCTAAGGCAGAGCGGGCACATGCAAGCTAAAGTTGAACTGTTTATAAGTTGATGTTGGGCCGACAGATGCTTCAGTTGTGGACGAAGTATGGGGAGGGGGGAGTTGGAAGTAATATTTTTATTCAATGTTTAGCATACGATTACACTATGAGCACATTAAACGAGGCAATCGCCGCAACAAAACTTGCCTTGTTATCTCTGACACAACTACAACCTACAGAATGCATCCGGGAACCTAACAACCAAACACCTGATGGCACCTACGACGACTCCGAATAACAAACGCCTAACGCTCCTGGCATGGAATGTGAATAGGCTGGGTTGCAGCATCAAAAGAAGACTTGTTCTACAACACATAAACAGGCACTCCCCAGATATAGCCCTCCTAACAGAAACACACCTGGCGGGAACCACATGTAAATTATTCCAAAGATCCAATTACTGCACAGCGATACATGCAGGTTTCTCCATGGCGGCGAGAGGAGTACTAATACTGATCCATAAAAGACTACCGCTTGAGATCGAACACATAAAGCAAGACAATGGTGGGCGATATGTACAAATTCAGGCTACATTATGGAACCAAACTCTGGCGATTATGGCAATATATTCTCCACCAGCCCTCCTCAATACTTTGCTAGCTGACATCACCCCCATCCTGGCGACAAGCATGGCAGACACCTGCGTGATAGGAGGGGACTTTAATGACGTAATGAACAATGCCCTAGATCGCATGCATCTGAGGGCCAGAAACCCCACCACTATCACCAAACTTGCCGCTTTTGCGTCCGCACTGGGGCTCTGAGATACTTGGCGAGACCTACATGGGGAGAAACGTGAATATTCCTTCCACTCGGGAGCGCATGCCTCAATGTCCAGAATAGACTATTTCCTTCTTCCATCTCAGAATATCCACGAAGCCTGCAACGCATCCTTCCTCCCGCGAGGCATATCTGATCACTCTCCACTATTATTAGAGCTGGAACCAGAGAGGCCATGCCCCCCCCCACCTGGCGGCTTAACTCCTACTACCTAGGGTTCCCAGACCTACATGAGAAAATAGAGGAAGTCACCTCCAATTATTTCGAGCTAAATACAGGCTTGGTAGATGACCCCACTATTCTATGGGAAGCATACAAGCCAGTCCTGAGAGGCGAGATCATATCGTGGACTTCCGCCAAGAAAAAGACTCAACGTGAACTGATCATTGAAGCCGAAAAAGAAGTTGTGATCAAAGAAATAGAGCACATCACCAGCGACAACCCACAGACAAACAGAGCCTTAATGCTGGCGCAGAAAAAGTTACATAATCTGTCCCTAGACTGTGCCAAGAAAGCGCACAGTGCCATGAAAGCACGCCTATATGAAGCAGGGGAAAAAGCGGGCAAGATGCTCGCATGGTTGTGAAAACGTGATGAAGGACAGCACAAAGTAAAGAATATCAGGACAAGAAATGCAGGAATAGTCTCCACCGATGCAGAAATAGCCGAACGCTTTGCTGACTTCTATGAAGAACTCTATGCGCCTCCCAATAGCACAACAGACAGCTCCATGCTGGATAACACCGATCTCCCAACACTCACCACAGAGCAAGCCAATGCGCTCGATAGCAAAATAACAGAAGAAGAGATCTCCACAGCCATCACCCAACTTCAAGCAGGCAAGACCCCAGGCCCCAATGGTTTCCCAATCGACATTTGGAAAAAATTAAGCCATCTAGACATATCCGCCCACATACTTGACCTGTTCGAACACTCCCTAACAGAGGGTGAGCTCCCGCCAGACCTCCGCAAAGCCACAATAATAGTGATTCCCAAAACAGGCAAACCCTCAGATGAGTGCAGCTCCTTCAGGCCCATATCACTAATCAATAGCGAAGCCAAAATACTGGCCAAATTATTAGCAGACAGACTCCAAACGGTGATCACAACACTGATCAATCCGGACCAATGCAGCTTTATGCCTCAAAGATCAACAAGAATGAACATCCACAGGCTGCATTTGGCACTGGAGAGAGCGCCCGCCCTTGCCCAATCACTGGCGCTGCTAGCCATAGATTTCGAAAAACCCTTTGATTCAGTGTATTGGGAGGCTCTATGGGCAATCATGAGAACTATGAATTTCGGTGAACCCTTCATAAAATGGGTCCAGCTTCTCTACCACAACCTGCTGGCAGAGGTGAGAGTGAACGGGTGGCCCTCGCACATCTTTCGACTGGGCAAAGGCACCAGGCAAGGGTGTCCCCTCTCGGCAATGCTGTTCGCATTAATAATTGAGCCACTGGCAATAATTCTGCGTGACGCAACCACATGGACAGGTTTCCGATGGAACTCAGATTGGGAAGACAGGATATCCCTATACGCAGATGACCTCCTGATATACCTAGGTGACCCGGCAAACTCAGGCCCCATAGTTACTGATATTTTAATAAAATACAGAGCCTTTAGCGGCCTCAGGGTGAACTGGCCCAAATCCGTGCTCTTCCCAGTGAAGGAAGTAGACTGTTTACCACCACACGGCTCCCCCATACAAAATCGAACTCACACAGTTCTGTTATCTAGGCTTCATAATCGCCAATACACTGGATACCTACGTCTCCCAAAACCTACACCCACTAGTTAAGAAATTTGCCCAAGGTGTGGTCCACTGGGAAGCATTGCCATTAACACTATTAGGTAGAGCAGCGCTCTTCAAGATGCTGGCTCTACCCCGGTTCTTGTATGTCCTCAAACGCCCCTCTCCACATCCCCACAGAGGAATTCCGCAAAATAGATAAAACGACACATAAACTGCTATGGGGAGGGAAACACCCGAGAATGGTTCTCAAAACCCTCCAACGCTCAGTCTGGGAGGGGGGAATAGTACTCCCCAACATCCAAGTTTACTACTGGGCGACCCAAATGGCGACGGTAAACGATATACTTCATGGCAATCCGAAACTTCCCTATATACAAGCAGAAATTGCTGCACGAAATTACATGTCCCCGATTGAAAGCCTCTATGGCAAAAAGTTTCACCCTCCCGAGTGCTCGATAATGGCGCAGACACCCCAAATATGGAAAGAAACTCACAAACATATCGGCTGGGATAACAGAAACACCCCAGTCCAGCCCATCTGGAACAACGTCCACCACACAGGTCTCAGTAAACTCCCCAAATGGCCTAACTGGGCAGCAGCCGGTATACAAACCCTACAGCAAATATATGTGAACAACCAACTCATGCCGTTTGCCGAGATCTTCCGGCTACCGAGTGTTACCACTATGGACAGCTGCAACATGCACTCTCTGAGCAAAGGGATCAGCTGACAGACATGCGGAATGCACATCAATAGAAAGAAATATAGTCGTAGACAGTGTGAAAAACAAAGTCACATCCACCATGTATAACGCCATCTCCTCATTTGCCACGACAGAATTATCGAGTCTGAAGCTGAAATGGGAAAGAGATGTAGGCCCAATCCTACCCGTAGAATGGATTTCGACCCTAATGTATCCTAGAGACACTGCAATCTCGGCCAGAATCAGACTCATTCAACTGAAGATACTTCACAGAATATACTACCCGCGACTAGCACTGTACAATTGGGGCAAAGCGACTGACCCCAAATGCTTACGCTGTAAACGAGAAGAAGGAACCTTCTACCACATCCTATGGCAATGCACATGATTACAGCACTTTTGGCGACTATGCAGTGAAAGGCTCTCGAGGATCATGGGCCGCCCAATACCAACCGACCCCAAACTCCTCCTCATGGGGATTGAAGAGGAAGGGGAAATGTCTCGCTTCGAAAAGCTGCTACTCTCAACATCCACAGGAATTGCCAAAAGAAACATCGCACAACTGTGGGGATCAGAAACAACCCCACACTATGACCAATGGACCACAGATGTAGATGCCATCATCCTAATGGAACGCCGAATATACCAAACACGTGGCTGCATGGGCAAGGCGTTTAAAATATGGGGAAAATGGAAACAAACGTCATAAGCATGCAGAGAACGAGCTAAGCAGCTCCAGCGTGCAACTTTTCCATCACTCCAAAACGCAACACAACTACCTGTCAACACCCGGTTGTGATGACCAAGAATGTGCCGAAGTTGACTTTATAGATTTATAATCCGTCTTTGTATATATATATATATATATATATATGTGTATATATATATATATGGACGCAGTAACTGTTCATGATGCTCTTTCATACGTATGCACAGTTATTTTCTCTTGTTTGTTTGTATATTGATTGTTTTGTATGTACGGACAAGAATTCAATAAAAATGTTATTAAAAAAAAAAGAATACAAAATAAAAATAATCAATTCCGAGAACCACTAAACCTGGTAGAGAGCATGAAAGAAGGCAGCACTGCCAGGTCTCATACTCTACTGGACATAGTGCCACTTACGCCAAGAGAAACAACGATCAGGGAAATTAAACAAAGGGAAACACACTTGGCGAAGACAGGGGGGCAACTAGATGCCCATACCACACAACCTGACCAATTACCTTTTTGGAAACCGTCTCCAATAAATGGAAGAAGACCGAGTTCAAAATCATCCAAAACAGACTTTATCAGATACACTGGTTCAGAAAAAAACATATGGAAACCCTGTTCATTATCTTCAGTAGATAGCCAGGACGGAAATAATTCCTTTTTTGGGAAACAATCGCTACTAAATTTAGGCTGGGGTGAAGGAAACTCATCTTTTTAAAAAGATCTTCAAAAAACCCGACAAACAAGCAAAATTTCTGATGACATAATGTTGGAGAAATCCTCACTTATGGAAAGAAACATTCTGACCATTGAGGTAGCCACTCAAACAACGACGTGGGGAAATAAAAACCAACTAATACAAACAAATTATTCAGAAGACCCACAACTGACCGAGTTGCCAAAAACAATAGAGCCCCCGCAAAGATCCATAGGAGCATGCTCAAACGATGGCTTAACTGAAGAAAAACCAGAGAAAGACAATTTCTTGATGGTCACACGATGGCTGCAATTTTGGCACCTTATATGAAACTGCACGAAGAAGCCATAGATACCTTAAAGGATCATACTACACTCCTTGCTATGGTCCATTCAAAGACTATTTTTATTGAAGGATTTATTACGGCTCTACAAAATAACATGCATAATGTTGAACTAAGGATCTCTCAAATACTGCATACCATCCTGGAACCTATCATGAAATAAGAGACCGATGGAAGAGCTTTCGAAGAGAGTCGGTAGGAGGACTTGATAATCCCATGTTCCAGGCGACAGTAACAATAAAGGAACAATCGAACAAAGAGAACATAGCTCAAGAAGGGTCACTAGAGGGGCCTCTTCCAAAATCAGTACAAGAAAAGATCATAGAGGGACCAGGAGACACTAACCTCGATACCATAATTCTATCCGCAGATGGCCCTAGCACCGAGACTGCAAACCCAATTGGGAACGACAGGGAGAAAGTGGATGAAGTTAATCCTGAAATGCAACAACCCTCTACAGACCAAATCCCGCCGGAACAATGAACTCAATTTACAGAACAAAACCTAGGATCCACTCCTAAAAATTTGGCCTCATAATGCTTCCTAAGCAGAAGCCAAACAAGTACCTAGGAAAAGGAAAAATCTAAAATATACGACACCCATACTTCAACAATCTGGAAGAGAAGGTGATCCATCCACATCTGATCTATCGGAACCAAAAATATGCGAAATCTTCAAGAAAAAAGTCAAGTTGGTGCCGGTGTTACCTGCTACGCAGACAAAAGATAAAGCCACTACGGCTGAACAGAAACCAAGAACGGCCCGAATGCTACAGACGGCTAAAAAATCGAAAAAACCAATCTAACAAAAGCTGAACATTCTTCAAATGCCTGACAATGCCAAAAGACACAAGTGGCGTAATGGCTAGCCAAAGATCCAGCAGAAAGAAAGCTGACAATCAATCCGGCCGAAATAAACGGGAGAGGAAGAAGAGGAAACAATAAAAAACATCCCGGAATCGGATCTGATGGAATGATCTACGTATTCAATTTCGGATGAAGAGTGATCAATGTCATCAGTCAATAGCTCCTTTTGCGACTCGGAAGAAGATGAAACCGACCAAGAAGGGGGCAAGTTGGTAGAAGAAACGGGTCAATTGACTCAAACAGCAAATAAAGATGGAAATCCGACTCACAAACAAAAAACTAATAAAAAGACACCTAATAAAGTTGAAACTGGAACTGAAAGGAAAAGTGCCACCAAACATCTAGAAGAAGAGCCAATGAAAAAATGTAAAACCAACGTGGACGAAGGGCTGGGAACCTCAGTGGTGATTCCAGTGTTGGAGTTGGGAGTTCCCAACCAGAAGAGCATTCCGTACATGCTTAAATATCAAGATCACAACAAAGATGATTGTGACCAAAACACCGGAGACAAATATTTTCTGTCTGCAACACCCTGAAGAAAAGTGTAGAGGGCTACTTTTGGAAAGAACATCACATACAAATGACGGTCTAATCTTAAACTGGGCCAACGTGTTAAGATTGCTGCATCACGTTCCAGCATTGAGATTAATAAACTCCAGCGATATAGCTCTAATCGAATTTCCACATACATGGACCGAGTGCGGGTTTCTACTTGCTCACAACTAATTCACCAACTACTACTAACGGAAGAGAGGGCCATGTGGGGAATGGGCTTTAAGCTAACTGAAAAAAATAATGTACCAACGGTCCATGTTGAAAAAGAACAGGAAATCTTAACAAAGAAAGCACAATTCCAAGAGGCATATGATACACACAAAAAAGCCATGAAACAACCCCACGTGTCCCATCCCGTGGATGG
This sequence comes from Ambystoma mexicanum, assembly GCF_040938575.1. NCBI lineage: Eukaryota > Metazoa > Chordata > Amphibia > Caudata > Ambystomatidae > Ambystoma > Ambystoma mexicanum. Next base: position 1,196,690,122 of record NC_090927.1, on the reverse strand, counting down.
GGAGCAGCAGGCGAGATGGGAATGGTTGATCAAGCAGGCAGCGGAAAAAATTAAAACCCAATAACTTCTAAAGGAATGCCAACTAGAAACCTGGGCTCTTGTAACATGGAATACAAGGGGATTTAGCCACTTATTAACAAAAAAATTAATTTGTAAAAGATCCACCTGAAGTATTATGTCTGTAAGAAACGTGGCTGAGAGGGCAAAAAAGAAGACCAATGGCTGGTCTTCTCCTAGCAATAAAAGGTGAACTAAATTGGAACGTGATCCACTCCGCAAACCCGTGACCTTATATTCAAATAGTAGTGGTGGAAGCACCAAAAGATCCAAGCGACTTACATCCAGTGTCTAATCCTCATTAATATATACTGGACAACGGGAGTGAAAACAAATAAATCCCTCCCGAAGGACATTCTAACCATAATTGACGACCTAAGAGGGAAATGGCAAGATCCCTGGATAATTATGGTTGGAGATCTTAATTGCACATGCTTAGAGGAAAGCAACAATGCATTTAGAGATGAACCAATAATGGCCACTACAAAACAAAAAAGAGGAATAACTTGGAGGACTGCTGTACAATCGCAGGACTATACACTTCTAACGCGTTAACGTCTGGAGACATTCCAGGGAAAGCAACCTGGCGGAGACAGAAATCGGAGGCGATACTCGATTATGTTACAGTTTCATCTAATCTGTCAAGATTTATACAAAAACTAGAAGTACGAACTACGCAATTGAGCAACCATAATTCGGTCAAGCTGACATGCTTCAATTTTTCTGCCAAAAGGAAACTGCAAATTTATCGCATTTGATCTGGAAATTAATTCTGGCAGAAATAGACTAAAAATGCAACCAGCTAAGCTGCCGATGTTGAATAGTAATTTGACATCCGTGATAGCTGAGCTCCAGTCACAGGCAATCCTGCAGACAATTGACTATGTCCCGTTACTTAACATCTTCCATGTCACTAGCAAACAGGGCAGCACTAAACCAATAATGACAAAGCGCCATGTATACGATAGAGCAGTGGTCATGAAGAAAAGAATCTTAAGGAAACAACTAAAACATCTAAAGGAATCCAACGTGACCGACAAAGCTATAGTAATCCGGAAAATAAAACAAAAACACCATAACTGCATAATTATGCATAAGAAAACAATGTTAAATCATGATTCTCAGGAAATTATATCTACCATTTGTAAGAGAAACACGGCGGATACGGGGGCCCTGATAAACGTAAAGGACACACCTCAAGATGCCCTAACAGCTAATGCAATTCCAGAAAGCCAATGGCAATTATACTACAAACAAAGGCAACTTCCACTAGAGTGCCCTCTAACCAGATCGGTTCCACAGAGATTGGACGAAGGCCTGATCGATATTGATACATCCACATCGGAGAAGATCATCAGAAAATTGAAAAACTCAAGAGCACCTCGCCCTGATGGTCTGACTAATGAGGGACTGAAAAGTGATCCAGTAGAGTGGGCAAAAATGTTACATCAACTGTATAAAATACGTCCTTGAATCTGGAAGAGTTCCAACTTCATGGAAGACAAGTTTAGTGGTCCTCATATTTAAAAAAGGCCTAAGAACTGATCCAGAAAACTATAGGCCAATTGCCTTACTGGACGTAGCGGGGAAAATCTTCGCCACCATCCTGTTAAGAGCCCTGACCAAATGGGCGGAACTCACAGGCCATAGAGATGAATGGCAATCAGGCTTTGTGAAGGGACGAGGCACCCTTCTGAATATATTAATCTAACCCTTCTAAAAGCGAGAATATTAAGAAATAAGGAGGTGAAATTCTTTGTGGCCTTTATTGACCTATCAAAGGCCTTTGATATGGTGGATAGATCCGACTTGTGGAAAAAATGTATAAGTGGAACTGTCGAAGTGATGTAAAAGATCTTCATTCAGACACTTCAATTAGAGTGAGGCTAAATTAAGCAGGCCTATTGTCTGAGTCTATCTCTACGACCATTGGGTTATTGCAAGGCTGCCCATTGGCGCCTGAACTATATAACCTCTATTCCTCAAATATGGAGGATGCCTTTCTTGACTTAAGAATTTTTCCGGCAAAAATAGCAAGTGCGACAATTGCCAGATTAATTTACGCGGGCGACATAGTTCTAATCGATCAAACCCCAATAGGCCTCCAACACCAATTAAGCCCTGGAGAGATGCATGGCCATCAACAAAATGATTATCAACCCAGAAAAATCTAGGATCTTAAGGTTTCATAATTCGAAGAGAGGAAAAAAATCGAACAAAGAACAATGGTTCCTAAACAACACAAAAATTACAGAAGTCTGCTTAGGGGTTTGTGTTAACGACAAAAGTGAATCACCCAGATGCACGGACTTGAGAAACAAAGTAAAAAATCTGACGGGACAAGCTAAGATCCTGATGACACGATTCTGTAGATTCTCTTTGAAACCATTGGTGGACTTCTAAGGAGCGAAAGTGGGGGCAATCCTCATGTATGGAGCACAAACCTCGCTTCTTTTGGACGCTAAAATATGGCCAATTTTAGAAGGGATATTTTGGAGAACGACCCTTTGACTACCGAAATCTTATCCAATTCAAATAATACAAAGAGAACTAGCACTGTCTTCTTTGAAAGTTATTTTGGAGTGGAAGATAATCTTTTTTCCAGAAATGTCTAGAAGCAGCCCTGACGGGTGGATTCTCAGTCCTGAAAAAAGCAATGGACAATCACACTGAGACAATCCTATCGCAATGGGCCAAAAAATGTCAGGCAATCCTATGTAACCTGAATGAATCTGAAGAATCGTTATTAAACAATCCGGATCAGGTAAAGAAACAAATGTACAGGCTTGATTGGATTGAAACAAACAAAGACCTTTATAAATACCAGGGATATTAAGACTCCTGTGCAGTCCCCCGAAAGCTGAACAGATTACCAAAATATGTGTTGCTATTTCCAAATTGGTTCTTGAGATCCGGTTATCTAAGACTCCATCTCAATTTATGGCCATGTTAAGATAACAACTACAGGAAGAGAACTAAAGACGAACTAAAGCATTGAAGATTATGTCAAAACACCAAGATGTTCGAATCCCTAAAACACTTGCTGTTGGAATGTCCAATTCTTAGAGATGAAACACAAACTTACCTGGGCCACGTTTGGAAGGACTATCGGTCCAAAGAAACTGACCTTTGGTGGAGATATCTGCTGGAAGGGGAAAAGATTGCAACCAATCTGGCGGTAACAAAATTTGTGCTGATTATTTTTGAAAAAATAGAGGAAAAATGTTTGAGTACATGATTAGAATACTGCCATGATTGGGAATGGAAAGGGCGCCTACAGGTACCATGGGTAATCCGGAAATGGAGGAAGACCTTTCGAAGAGACTATTATGTGACACTGCTTTTTAAAAAAAAAAATAACTAGATTTTTAGCTGAGGACACTGATTTTGTTTTTGCATATATTTGCTTTTTTGTATAGCCAAAGATTTTCCTTTTTTGTGTAAACCAAAGTGCTAATAAAAAAATAAAAAATAAAAATAAAATATTTCCAATTGAAATGTACCAATTCTCTTGAATCAAAGCCTCACAACCCCCTAAGTAAAATATTATAGGGTCTATAATAATCATGTACCTTTCTTTATTTAAGACAATGTTTTAATGTGTTCTTGATGTGTGCTTACATTGACTATGCAGTTAATGTCGAAATGAAAGACACATATAACAAAACAAGGTGAACATGTTCACCAATGCCATCTTCCACCAACATGTGCAATATTGACCTGCACATTTTTGCACCAGTGTAGCAAAACAGATGCAATTTAGCACAATATTTTTAATTTCCACCGCTCATTGCAGTTTATGTAAGTTGGTGCAATGTGCATGAGGATTTTCCATACTCTAGGAGTTTGTTTGGACGGAACACAAACCCACTTTGGTGTGGGTGGAAACCTTGCCCATGTAAAAGCGACACTGCCCGACATCCTTAGGCAGAAACCCATTCAATTGGGTCCATCACTGCAATGGCAAAGACACCCTGCAAACTTTCCATGCAGTGTCTTCTTTCTAAGAGTTTGCTGGTTTATGGCACCTGCATGATAATAGATTCTGTGGTGAGATAGAGCCCCCAATGATGCAATGTGCAGGTGTTTGTGCTTTGTGGTGAAAAACCTCCACGTGGTGCCTCTTTCACATTTTCCTGCTAGCCACATTTGTGCTCGGCATAAGAGGCTGCAGCAAAAAAATCATCCTACATAGAGCATGTCTGTACAAAATGTAAATGATGGTGGAAGAGCAGATAATGCAAGTAGACCACAACACGTGTCCTATCAAACCAGTTTGTTTTACTTTTTGCACTTTAAGCAAACATATTAAAATCATTTGAGTAAATAGCGCAACGTAAATAATTTGCTTCACTACATTTGTTTCTTTTAATCTAATAAATCAACCTCCTAGGAAACATATATTTTTTAATGTTTTGGTTATTTGTTTTCTGTAAGTATTTTGGGTTATTCCAAAGAATAAAAAATAGACGCGCAGTTGCACACAGTGCTATTGTGAAAAGGATCAAGCAGCCGTTCCACTTTCAACCGAGGTGACACCACAAAACATCTCCATCACGGCAAGTGACATCACATTACCTCTGACACTGTTACCAGAATGGATGTTACATGATATTTCCCCCTGATAACACTGAAAAAAAGGCAAAAAATACATTAATTGCAATATGGACTAATAACAAAGTTGTTTAACTAGACATGGCTATTTTAGTTACTGAGCATACTTTAACTAGGATGCTGCCTTGATATGCAATGGCTTCAATAGTGTTATGCCTCAGTTGAGCAAACATAGGCCAGGGTCTTTTTATTTCTGTCTCCTACATTGGCAGTCACTCCATCTGTCTTTTCCTATCATTTCCCTTTGCCCTTGCTGCACATTGTCTTCCCTCCTCACCCCATGTGCTATATTATTTTCCCTTAACTTGGACCAGCCTTTTTCCAGTTCATTGTACAAGAGGGCCCTTCCTTGTGTCCGTTGGCAGACCACCGGCTCACCACACACGTGCCTGTCAGATGTCTCCCAGTGCCAAGCCTAACCACTTGAAGCTGCTCCCTTGCTCTGATCTGCCTCTAGGCACCTCCCATTCTTCACCTTGGCTTTGGTTTCCCTGCGCCTTTTGCGTACCCCTTTGCATCACCCAGATGTTGTGTTAAGTCAAGCCCTGTTTCCTGCTCCACCCCTGATCACTGCCTTTTCCTCTCATGGACCACCTTTTACCGATAAAATGACTGGCCACTGATGCTATGTCACGGATGCTTGTACTATGATGGTAAGATATGACAGTCTTTTGTCAGGCGTGAGGAATCAACAGAAGACTTTAGACCAGCTACAAGTTCATAGTGATATTTATTTGATTCACAGTTAGTCAAATCAGAGTTGAAATGCTCCAGGCTCTGGTGCTTTCCAAAGCCCCCTTGGGATATGATTTCGACTCCCTTCCCTTTGATGCAGGGCTGTCTTTTTGGCATATGAACAATCACTTATGGTCTTTGGGATTCAGAGACTTGTACTTCTTTCTTGGTCTTCTCTGAGTCTTTATTGGCTGTGGTTGAAATTGTCAGTATTGTGTTGGTCTTCCTGGACCCTTCAACCAGCCAGGAGGAGACTAGGAAGAGAAGAGAGAAATAGAAACAGGTAGAGGAGTATGATGGTGTGAAGATAATGGATCAAGTGGGTTCCGAGTGTGTGAAAGGCACCTCCTTTTTACGCTACACTGCATTGGGGAATCTAGCTCCTGGACCACCTAGAGTGTTCCCACAGGGAGATAGTAAGAGAAGTGGAAGTGTGCAGAAGTACATTTCGTGACACAGTTGTGGTAAAGTGTTTGGCATAGACTTTTATTTATAAAAAAGGAAAGAAAAGTCTATCTTGCCCTTCTTACTATGAGGGGTTGCCCTACCTCAACAAAAATACTAAGGACCTGGCCAGGATGTCCACAAAAATAATGTCAACCGTCATGTGTCTAAACCTATTTCTGTCCCTTGTGCTTTCGACTAACTAACGAAAAGCTGGATGTCTTGTTCACCCAGAAGGAGAGCTCCCCTTCTCTTGGAGAAAACCTTTTTCCACAAACCCTGTTACCCAGTCTCCTGGAGGGAGGGTAAACCTTTTTTCCCCAAAAACACACAGTTCATCAATCTTCTGGAGGGAACCTCTTTCTTGTCTTTTAAACAAAATAAACATTCACAGCTTTTCTCTAGTCTGGTTCACTAACCTGCCACACCTGACTGTAGACTACAACGGTGTGTCAAGTGTGGTTCCCTAACCTGCCAAACTTGACTTCACAATGTTCCAGTTCAAAACAAGGTTTACTTTGCCGTCCCATTTTATTTCTCCTTTTCATTCGGGTTCTTTTCAACTGCCTCTGGGCTCCTTCCCACTGATTGTAGTTCTCTTTCTTTTGATGAGGACCTTCACTTTTTAGATATGTTACTGATGGGCCTTGCCCACATCCCTTAGGGTCTCAGAATCTGCTGCCTATTTCTCAGGCGTTCCCTGCGTTTATTTGGGTCCCAAAACTTGTAGCACTGATTCTGCAGGATTTCCTTCCCTCTCATACCTAGTGTCCATTTGGAAAGATCTGGTATGCTCTCCTGCCAGGCTCTATCCCACAAAGGTGGATTCCACCTATTGACTTCAGTTTGAGTACTTTCTATGGAATCACTGGGTTATCCTTATTTGCCTTACAAAGTTCTTGTCACTCTGTGAATCCCTCCACAATCCTTGGGATATGCTTGTTTACTTTACAAAGTTATTTTTACTCTGTGAAACATTGCTTTTATTCCCATGTGCTCTCTGGGGTAGATGTGTACTAAGGTTTAGAAAATTCTTATTAATTACAATGCCTCTGGTATCCCATTATAGTTTTCGGGATATGTTTGAATGGTTTGTAAAGTTTGTATCAATTACAATGACTCTGGTATCCCCTTGCACTCTTTAGGATCTTTAAGCATGATCTGTTTGGCTTTTCATCTTCCCCAGTTCCCTTATTGCCTTAGCCACCAGTCTGACCCCTTCCCTACCTTTGGGAAGCCTCAGGCCGTCTCCCGTCTCATTGCGTGGTGAAGCAGAGCTTAATTTTCGTTGCCACGTTCAGCACTCTCCTTGCGGTTCCGCAGCTCTGGATTGTTCGTCTGCTCTCTGGCCGCCCGCGTCCTTCTTCTTCTCTGCTCTGGCTGGTCTGGCTGCCTCCCTTCCTGCCGCCAGTCGGGTTCAGCTTCTCTGGACCTCTCTGGTCCCCTCGACTCTCCACATACCAGCGGTTTGCCTTCGGGTCCCCTGCCACGGGGTGAGCGTCTCCCTGTGTGTTCCTCCAGGGCTGGTTCAACCTCTCGTGTAGTCCTTCTTCCCTTTTTATTATTGGATTGGTCTCTTGATGTCTATACCGCGTATGTTGGTTCCGCATTGGGCCTGTGCATCCTTGTTCTATCTTCTTCCTCTCAGTAGTCTTTGACCTCAAGCTTGGGTAAGTCTCCCTCTTCCTTGTCCCAGTTCTGTCAGGGACACCTTCTATTTTACCATAGCAAATAGTGGTGTGGGGACCAAAGGGATCTGAAGGGGGGAATGAGGTGAGTGGGGACCCCAAAGGGGTGAATGGATACTGTGTTCTCCCAGGGACATCATCACCAGTTCCATTAAGGATTTGCTACCCTAAGTGCTCCACCCACTGAGTACCACCCCCAGGTGGAATATTGGGTAGTGGCCTCACCTCCCTTGCCTTGTGGAATGGGGCCTCCTCAATGGAAACGGTGACAATACCCTGAAGATTTGTCACAGAAGGCATTTGTCTTTAGGCCATCACCACCACCTAGAAAGAACTTTAGATAGTAGATGTTATCGATCTATAGAGGCCATCCTGTGGGTTGATGGACATCTGAGCTAAGGAGGGAACTGCCCACACTAGACAAGAGAGAAAGGAACTACACTTAGCAAGCCCCTTTATGTTATTCAAATACAAACATTTGAACTGTCTTTGAGAGTTGGTGTGTTCTTCAGGACATCTGTGACAGCTACTCTGTACTATGCTAAAATGTCTTGAGCTGCCACCCCTCCTTGCAAGTGATTTATTTTTGCCCAAACCTTGCTACTCCCATATTTCAATACAACCTGATTAACCGGGAATCCAGTGTAACAAAGGAGGACCTGGGTATCTACATGGGCATTCATTGAAACAGATGTAGCATTTGAGGAAGCAATATCATTTTGACTAGCAACACCCTGCCCGTCAGCGACTTTGGAATCATAAGCCATAACATAATGGGGGTTGTGTTAAATAAAATGGCAATTGTATGCAGTGGACTGCCAACATTTGCACAAATGTGTTGTTGGATGCCCTGCATACAATTCTTAACACTCCCTGTGTGTAGTGTGAGTGTAGAGTAAAGCAATGCAAAATTACCTTTACTCTTAACTTGTACTCTCTGCTATGAGGGGAAAAAAAAAGCCGCCTTCAAAGTATGCTTTGCTGGTAGTGTTTTATAATGTATTCCAATGGAATCCGCCTGCTGTTTACCAGATGTAAATGTAAGGGGTATTCCATTGGAATCTTTCAGTTTTTCACTGCAGAAAATCTCATGCAGGGGTAGCACTGAATGCGCTTCCAAGATGGAGTAGGAGAGAGAAGCGGTGAGGCAAACTTTGCTAAGCTGCTCTCCTACGCCATAGCTAAAGCTCTAAAAGGAGGCCTCTGAACATTATGCTCCATTTAATGGTGAAAATGATCCCCAATGACTTATTCAGAGATTGCCAGTAAGTATAACATGTTTTCGTCATAATGAGGACTGCAGGATACTTTGGTTGGTGCAACCTATTATGCCTTGCAACTTGGTCCCTTTAAAAAGGTCTAGCCGTGTCACAATATTGTGAGATATGGTTGGAGGAGCCAACTATCCACACCTCAGTGGTTCAGTTGTGTGCAGGAAGCTGACGTGTGTGATTAAGGACCACCACAAAGGAGGGATTGTAACCCCAACTCAACTTCATACCTGCACTGGACAATACCGACGAATAATGTAGTTAAAATGGAGATCTAATGGGGATGGAGTGTATAGGCCCTTTGTTTTGAAGAAGGCTGTGTTCTAAGCCGAAACACGTGTCACAGTTCAAGGGCACTTATGTTAAAATGGAGAAAAAGTAAATATTCTAACTGTGAAAAAGAAGAAAAAATGTGTGGCTCTTTATGTGAGAGTACTTTTCATATGTTTTCCTCATATGTTGTCCCAGCCCTGTGACTAATACAGACTACTAAATACTTGAATGTTGAGGCTATAGCTTCTAGCAGACGTCCCTCCAACAGTTCCACCCCAAAAGATACATAAGAGATTTTTCAGAATGTATCTGAAGTCCACAAATTATCCCAAATTCCTCCACCAACTCAAGCATCTCACTGAACTTTCTACCAGGTTTGCAGACATGGAATAAAATTCAATGGAGTGAAGTGAAATCACATGTTGTTTAACTGCCATGATTATCCCATTCTCTGCCCAGAACAGGTTTTCCACGTGTCCCATACTCTATGTAAATATTAGTGGTGACGAGGGGTACCCTTGCATAGCAAAGCATACATTAGTTTTCAAAAATGGATTTGCAGAGTTTGCTAATTAAAATGTTCTTGATTAGCAAACAAACCTATTTGATTAGCAATGTTGTGCTAACATTGTATGTCACCAGAAATTATTTGTATGCAAGACATAAAATTAGCAACAATGCAGCATTTTTGTGTACTGCTGAAGACAGACGTTAGCGAGATGAGTGTCTGTAAAATGTAAAGGTTAGCTGCGTGATTGGACACAAATAGATATGATAAAAAAGGCTCTGTTTTCAGTGCAAAGCTCTGTGCAGCTGGGTGCAGTCGGTGTTGCACAGGGCTGTGTCCCATATTTTGTACGCTTGAACCATCATTTGCTGCGTAAGGAAAAGTGCAGAAGTTTCATAAATTAAAAACATAAATGTTAAAGGAAATGTATACCCTGAGACTAGGTACGTAACATGGTGTTGTGACAGGCAGGATATTTGTCAACTTGAGGTGCACAAGATGGCCTTCGCCATTGATATTGACTGTTTTCAATATAGTCTTGAATACCACTTTTGGGGGCGAGGAGGGCCACTAAAGGCCCACAATCCCGAGCCAGGTAGGCTCAAGCACTGTATTCCAGCACTGCCCGCCCATGAAAGCGGTACTGATAACTATTCGCACTTCAGCTAACATCTGTGCTGCTCATCCTTTTTTCTTCGTTTTTAAGGGTACTAGGTTTTGCTCAATTCATGCTTCCCTTAAAAAGAAACCGGACATATGTTGACGATTGGAGAGAACTATTTTCAGAACCTGGAGGAGCTCAGGTGAGTGGGCAAGGGGTGTGTGTGTGGGGGGAGGTTAAGGTGTGGCACTGAAGTGGTGATTCGGCCTGGGGCACCACCTCCAAGGACAGGGTGAAGGCTGGCCATAGGCGCAACAGGCTTACATGAAATGCAGGAAGCTATTTGCAGATTCTGCTTGCGCTTCCGTCCCCAGAATTGGCCAAGCTCTCGCCTGCAGGTGCTAATATATAATGCAATCCTAATCGGAGAGCAGAGCGAGCTCTTGAGGATAACCACAGTGTATGGTATTACAGTAGATCTGTAGATGTACAGGCTAAATTGAACTATTGGTCATTACTTTGTATAAACATCTAGTTCATTTTGAGTATTCATTATGTAAGAGGAAAGAAAATAAGAGACTAAGTAGATTGGATGGTATAGCAGACAGACAAATGGGCAAACTAGGTGGGAAATTGGAGTTTTCGGCCATCTCATTCTCAGGGTAGCTGGTATAAAGCAACAGGGTGATAAGATAGAATGTCAAGAAATTTGTGATCAGCTCATGGGTTGAGCACCAGTTGGATAGGTGTGCAACCAGCAGGTCACAGAACTAGTTTTGCCATCATAAATATTTGTGTGTGTGTGAGCACATACATTTTCAAAAGTGTTCACTTGTCAAAATGTGCATCTTATTCAACAAAATGAAATATAGTTGACACTGAGATTTAGATCCACCAACCTAACTTTGCTGAACAACATGGAGACAATGCAGTGTTGTACAGTAGCAATACTGTAATTATGCATTATTTAACTTAGATTTTTAGAAATGGAATTGCTGGGCCGTCTTTAAAAAAAGAGAGTTTACACATACTGTTCTTGGCCAAACAGCATATAGTTAGTCAGCTTAATGAAATTAGCAGCCCTATCATTTCATGTTTGCAATTATTTGTAAAAGAAATAACTTTTCTTTCCTAGCACTCCCACACAGCTCTTTCACACTTTTAAGGTTAGAGAAGATAATTACTGCTGCACACTCTCCATTATCCCCTTTGAACCTGCTATAAACAGATAAAAAAAAGGTGGAGATATCCCACAGGACAAGAGAGGAATGCAGTGTGAGCAGTGATTTCATTGAACAAGGTAATTTAAATAGCTAGTTGTTCTACATAAGTGTCAATTTAATTAGCAAACCTATAGAATTGCATAGCACGTTGCTATGCGACACTACTTATTTAATGCCCTGCCTAGTTTCACTACCTATACCCCATCTCTCCGACAATGTTACGTTTGTTCTAATTCTTGCCACTGTAGATCCATCCAATAGCGACACATTACTAATAAACAATGCTCCTAACCAAAACAGACCCCAGGCCTCCATCATATAATACCAGTCAATACAGTCAAACACCTTGTGAGACTTGATGCTCACAATGGCGCCTAATCTTGGTGCCCAGTTTTAAGGTGATCCAATGGCAGGAACAATCTACTGATATTCCACATCATATTCCTGCTAGTTAAAACCCTACTTGATCTTCATGGATTAGTGAAATTATAATGTTTGAGAGGCAGCCTGCAGTTGATTAGTGTTTTACTTTCCACATTTATCATGTGAAGGGGGTTGGTATGACCCATGATACAATATGGCCTTGCTGGGCATTGACACATGCACTGTTGTCCCTTTCTGATAGAACTCCCTTCTCTAAAGCTTCTTTGTACATTGCGAATAATCTTGGTGTAAGTACGCCTGTGCATGTCCTATAAAGTTAGTACATGGAAAGGTGTACAACTCCTCCTGGCATTTTCATGATTATCAAATTATCAATAGCCCATTCAATCTTAGTTACACTCAGTGGGGCAGCTAACTCTTCCATATCTTCCTGCACCAGCCTAAGGATAAATGCAAGTCTTGTGCCAACTAAGCCATTCCTGATCTGCTCACATACAGTGCTTTGTAAAACTGTTCATTCTCCAGCACGGGGTCTGGCATGGATTCACATGCTCATGAATATTCCCCGTCGTCAGGCTGGGAATCCTCGGTAAAGAAAAAATCAGTATCAGTTTCTTTTCTGATCTGTCTTTCTTAGTAGTAACCAATCACTGATCTCTGGGTCATACTGCCTCAAGCCAATGACTGCCCTCTCCCTAAGCCCCTCCCCTGGCAGCCATCCTCAGATTTTGACCGCACGTTCAAGTGTTGGGAGGCCTCGTGCTTTAGCTCTCGAGCTTTTACTGCGTTTTTGTGCTTTTTCAGGAGATTTTCTCATTTTTTCGGTTTAATCGAGCCTCAAGCTCCGTTTCCACTTCCGATAACGGGGACCCATTTCAGAATTCTTTTACGCCCCTCAAGGGTGAAGTTTTCATCGAGTTACGCTTCTTGGAGGTTCCAGAAGATCTGAGGCCTACCTCAACGGACATGGCCCAGGACAAGGGAAGCTTGACTCCCGGATCCAAGCTGTTCAGGAGCTGCCCAGGATGCGGATTGCAAAATGTTTTCAAGGAGGACGAGCATTCGAGATGTCTCTACTGCCTTCATGAGGACAAGACGCACGTGGAAAAGGACTGTGCTTTCTGCAAGAACCTGTCGGAACGGACCAAGTAAGATCGTCGTTCCCGCCTCATCGCCTGGCTGGAGAAGGGCACAGCAGATGAGCAGGCGAAGAAAAAGTCTGAGCGGGATTCTAAGTCCTGTGAGGGCGCCCCGGCGACGGGGGCCCAACAGAAGGCCAAGCACCGCAAGTCTGCGGGCAACGGGAGCGCTGAAAGGTCAGGCTCTTCGGCTGCCAAGCAGGGCGCTACTTCCCCGGCACGATCAACCGCGAGCCAGCGCTCTGGTTCGGGGAAAGAGGAAGTCCGAGAACCCGGGTAAGCTTCTGAAGAGGCCCCGGTCGATCTCGAAGGGAGCCGAGGGGGAGAGAGGCGATGACCCCCCCCCCAAAGCGAAGGCCCAGGACGCACCTAAGGTGGTGAGGGCCTTGATCCACCCGCCAAAGGCCTCTATCAAAGTTGTCCCAGCTGCCCTGGTGAAGCCCCAGCAGAGACTACGCCAGTGGAGGCGGCCTCGGGGAACAGAGTTTCCCTGCAACCGCGGATGGAATCCTCTTTCCAGCCCATCATTAAGACCCCCGTGAAGACCCCGGTGGAAAAAGAGGGGGGGGCCGGTGGCCATTACGGACTCGGAGGAGGATCTGGTGGAAACTGTGAAAGGCCTCAGCGAGAGGTTCAAAGGCCTCAACGGGAGGTTCGAGAAGCTTCGATCCCAGGGGAAGGATCCTGCTGATGTGATCGAAGATAGCGAGGATGGCGACGACGAGGGCCCAGTGGAGCAGCCATCCCGCCCCTCGCAGCCATTGCCCGAGCCCCAGGATAGCTTGGTGGCCATTTTGTTGGCGATCCAATCCTTATGTACTGAGATAAGGACGAGGTTACCACGGACCCCGACGGAGGATCCAGAACCTGGACCGTCGGGAAGCCCTCCGAACAAACGGAGGAGAGTCCACCCCTCACCGCCCTTCGTGCCCACAAGGCCTGTGGACCCCTCATCCCCCTCGCCGGACCCTCGGGATGATACGGCGATGGATACAGCGATGGGGACGGACGACGGTGGCGATGATACAACGGACATTCCTTCATCACCCCCCCCCCCCCCCCTCGGGCCTATCCACCTGACGAAATTGGCTCTTTCCACGCCATGATAGCCAGGGCATCCGAGCTCTTCCAGCTCTGCCCTGAGGAACAGAAAAAGGAAGGCTTTCTTTACCAATGACGGGAGGCCAAGAGAAAGACGGTCCTTGTGGTACCATTGCTCTACGACATCTGGGACGAAGGGCTGGCTATTCTGAAGAAATATCCTGGCTATTCACGACACCCGCCAAGAGGGACAGGTACGGGAATAAGTACCGGGTCCCTGACGCCGCCCCCTTGTGCCTCAGGGCCCAGCCTACGCCGGATTCGGTTGTCTCGGCAGCGGCCAAGAAGAAGGCGGCGGGTGCGGCGGCTTCAACTTCCACTTCCCCGCCGGACAGCGGCGGCGACGACGATTAAGGCGGCCAATGCCTTAGCGATTGTGGCTCGTTACGACAGGGAGCTCTGGTTCAAGATAGCTCCCCTGCTAGACTTCCTACCGGACGACAAGAGGGCGGAGGCCCTACAGATTCTGCAGGAAGGTGAGGTGGCATCGGATCACGCCATTACGGTGGCAACAGACATTGCCGATACCGGATTTCTCCAGCTGGGCAACAGGGTTTGCCTTCGACAACGAGGATGGCTCAGGGCTACGGACTTTCGCCAGGATGACCAGACCACAGTGTTGGATATGCCGTTCGACGGCAACAACCTGTTTGGGAAGACGGTGGATGAGTCCCTCCAGGTCATCAAGACCGACACAGAGACAGGCCAAGCCCTAGGAGTCCTTCAGCAACGGCAGCCCTTTCGGAGCTCCGGAGGCAGACAGGGAGCCTCCAAGAGATCCAGCGGTGGCTCTTCTACATACCGCCAGGCGGCCCGCTCCTCATCCCAGGAGGCCTACAGAGGCCGCGGCAAGCAAGGAGGGTCTCGCCGCCATTGTCAAGGAGGCCAAGGCAGCAAGGCCTCTTCCAAGCAGGATTGAACCGGCCGTAGCGTCGGGCCCCCACTAAAGCACCCCGGTGGGAGGCTGGCTGACGAAGTTCGTCAGCGTGTGGGAGTCCATCTCAACCGACCGTTGGGTGCTGGACACCCTGGCCCGCGGACACTCGCTAGAATTTCAAAAGAAGTGTCCTCGCATTCCTCCCGTGGCCAGGAAGGAGAATCACGTCCCTCAACTGCTGTTGGAGGTAAGGGCGATGCTCAAGAAAGGTGCCATCATGCTCGTCCCCAAGAGGCTCCGGGGCTCCGGAGTATACTCAAGGTACTTCCTCGTCAGAAAGAAGACAATCGGTTGGCGCCCCATCCTGGACCTGCGTCGGTTAAAAAAGTACATCAAGGCACAGAAATTCACGATGGTCACCCTCCAGCACGTGCTGGGACAGCTGGAGGAGGGCAACTTCCTATCGTCGTTGGACCTGGAGGATGCTTACTTCCACATCCCCATTCTAAAAGGACACAGAGTTCCTTAGATTCATAGTGCCGGGGCGTCACTACCAATTCAGAGCCCTGCCGTTCGGATTAAAGTCGGCACCCAGGGTTTTCACCAAGTGCCTCGCTCCAGTGGTGGCGCGGCTGCGCCTGCAGGAGATCCACGTCTACCCCTACCTGGACGACTGGCTAATCCGTGCAAGGTCAAGAGAACTAGCCATTCAACAAACAGCGAGGACCGTCCGCCTGCTCACGGAACTGGGATTCGCCATCAACTACCCCAAATCCCACCTGCTTCCGTCGCAGGTAGCACTGTTTCTGGGAGCGAAGCTCGATACAGTGGAGCGATTGGCATCTCCGTCGGGAGAAAGGACGAAGGCCATTTTGGGCAAGGTGCAGCGCCTGTTAGCCACGGATGTGGCCAGGGTGAGGTCCATCAAGTCCCTTCTCGGAATGATGTCCTCATGTATCTACCTTGTGCCCCTTTGCAGTCTTCGGATGCGTTCGCTACAAGAGTTCCTTGACGCCCGCTGGATTCAAGCGGCGGGCAGCTTCGAAGACAGTGGGCCTCATTACGACCCTGGTGGTAAGTAGCCAACATTACCGTCATGGCGTAATGAACGTTTACGCCGTGGACCGATGGCGGAAAGAGCGCCACATTCCGACCCATCGCGCACGAGCATTACGCCATGGCGGTAATGTAAATAATGCCATGGCGGAAAGGGCCCCTACCGGCATCGTAGGCCGCGCAAGGTGCACTACCGCCACCCATCTCAGCGGCCACCGTAATTAGCGGCCACCTTAATCAGCGGTGGCGGCAATTAGCGGTCACCGTAAAAAGCGGAACCGGAAATAGCGTCATCGCGGCGGAACAGGAAACAGCACGGCGGCCATCTTTAAAAACACAATCCATTGCCATCCTTCCCAACAACACCAGATCCAACCCTGACACCTGTCCCAACCCATCACCCACCCACCTTACCACCCAAAAAGGCCCAAAGTTGTCAAGAAGGCATGCGACCGCCAGCGCCAGGACAGATTCTCCCGGGAGGAACTGAGCATGCTCGCAGAGACTCTACAAGACAATGCAGCCGTTGTTTTTTCGCCGCAAATGACCAGGCCGGCGATAGCCAAAAAGAAGGCACTATGGGCCCTGGTGGCAGAGCGTGTGAGCGCGGTGGGGACCGTACCCCGCACCCCACAGCAGTGCAGGAAGCGGTGGGATGACCTTAGGCTACGTGTAAGAAGCATCATCTCTGCCAACCGCAACCTTGCCCTGGCTACCGGTGGAGGTTCTGAATCCCCACTGAAACTCCAACCTTGGGAGGAAATATGTGCCAGCACGATAGGCATGGAAGGCATTGAAGGCGTCGGAGGGATGGAAAGAGGAGTACCGACATCAGGCGATGAAGGTAGGTGCCTCAAATCAAGACATGCCATAGTCACTGAAGTCCATTCATGTGTAGCACAATGTTGCCCTAGAGTGTAAATGCAACACATTAGCTGGACACTGCCCACAGCCACATGCGAGCTCCACCCTGTATACATGTAGCATGCACACCCTAACTGCCGGCACCCACATACCTCCATCCTCATTCCACACAAAAAGGAGACAACCTGCATGCCCCTGCCTCAAATGTGCCTCATCTACTGACCAAAATCATGTAAATCATTGTCATTCCAATGTCCGCAGACCCATCAATAACGCTCTCCCTCCTTTGCTCCACCACAGGCTCAGAATCACACCCCGAGGACGAGGACACCCCTGCGACAAAAAGAGCCAATAAGGCCAAGACAACCCTCAACCTCAGCTGCAGTGAGCCAGACCCCACAGCAAGCACAATCCACTGCCAGCAAACAGGACGGCCCACTGGCAACCACCCCAGTAGGCAGCAGGCCAGCAGCAGCACCACCACCTGTTCCAACATTGCCTGCCACAGAAGGCACCGGTTCTGCGGCCAGCAGCACCATTGGAGAATCAGCTGCCATTGCAGCATGCTCAGACTCCGACATTGAGGAGCACGACGTCAGACGCCCCACTGACCTTCCACATTCCCCCTGTTCGTCCCATGCCAGCCCCCATGAGGATCCCACACAGGGGCACACAGAGGAAGAGGAGTGGCCATCTACCCCATGCCCAGTTCTAAGTCCACAGGAGGGTAGCAGCCCCTCCATCACACCACCAGCAATGGGCATGGCCCAGCAGGGGCAACAGTCCCTTGAGGACATCATTCAACGGCAGCAACAGCTGTCCACGCTACTCACCGAGCATGCTGCGGAATGTGTGGGGGCTAGGGCAGCCATCGAACAGGCTACGGAGACCGTAAGGGCCGAAATTGCGCAGAGCACTGACACCCTGAGGGATGCAATGCAGTCCATGTCAAGGGACATTTGTGGCGAACTTGCCGGAGTGCGCCGTGTGCTCTCTGAGCTCTCCCACACCCTACAGGACATGCATGCACGGGAGCAGGCAGGGACATCCTCCGCTGCCAGTTCTGCCCAGAGCAGCCCCATCCGACGTTCAGGACGGAACCTGCGCTCCACAGGCAGGGGTGCTCCGGGGGCCGGGAGAGGGGGCTTGTAATAGCCTGTGCCCACTGTTACAGGCATCTGTAGACACTCACAGGGGGTGTGTTGGGGTGTGCAGGGAGGAGGGTGGAGGGGGTGTGTTGGGCTGTGCAGGGGGGAGGGGGTGTGTTGGGGTGTGCAGGGGGGAGAGAGGAGGGGGGAGGGTATGTGCCACGACAATTTATGATTAAAATACACTTTTTCCGAAATGAAATGTGTGGACATTTTCATTGCATATGTGTGCTTTATTGGTGTACAGTCCACAGTGTGCATGTCCCAGAGACACACAGTGCCCCAAGTGCCATCTCCATGTGATACACACCAGCCGTGTGTGCTAGAAGCATTGGTCGATGATATTTTGACGCATTTCACGCCCCTCCTGTGCATCGCCTCCTCCATGAGGTGCGGCCCCATCTGCACCCTCCTCATCGTCAGGTGGTTGCAGTTCTGCATCAGGGGGCAGGGGCACATTTCGTCTGACGCACATATTGTGTAGCATGACACATGCCATGACCATCTTTGCCACCTTCTCATGGCGGTACAGGAGTGCCCCACCAGACCTGCTGAGGCATCGGAACCGTGCCTTCAATAGGCCGAATGTCTGCTCAATGACCACAGGGTACATGTATGTGCACGGTTGAAGTCCTCCTCGTGCTGGTTCTGCGGGTTCCAGACTGGTGTAAGGAGCCTGCATCACCTGTATGTAGGCGAGAATGTATGTGTCAGTCATGACGTCTGATCAAGAACATGATGTGCCACCATGGCTTGCATCCAACTGTTACTTTGGACCACTTCTAAATGCACTAATTGATTCACACAATGCAACCAGTATATGCTCATGGCTCTCATGGCCTGTTTTGCATGCCATCACCCAATGTATGCAGAGGGGTGGAGTGCATTGTGAGTGCCCATCCACTGTGTCCGTTCATGCCGTTTGTTTTGTTGGCCTGGCACGTGTCCTGTGATGTCAATGCGCACATCATTGCAACATTGCTCTGGGCCTCATCATGACCCCAGTGAGCAATGCTGATGTTGATAGGGACATTTTGGGGACCCTGATGTCTGTGTAATGGTGTGTTGATTTTCCTGTCCGTCATGTGCCTCCTTCGTGGGCAGTTATGGGGATCAGGCCTTTCAGTTGATGGTGTTTGGTGACGTGCATGTAGGTGCATTTCATTGTTGACAATGTGGTCTGAATTGGTAGAATGCACTTGCAGATGGTTGTGTCATGGTTGGGACACAACCTCATTCACATGGTAGGGCTGCATACATTGGGTATTGGCTTTACTGGTGTTGGGTGGAGTTTGGGTTGCTTTAGGGTATCATCTGTCTCCGTTCTCTCTGCTACTCACAGCCAGGTGGAGTATGCATCACCCCCCCCCCCTTTCAGCCAGGTGGAGTATGCATCATTCCCCCCCCCCTTTCAGCCAGGTGGAATATGCATCATTCCCCCCCCTTTCAGCCAGGTGGAGTATGCATCACCCCCCCTTTCAGCCAGGTGGAGTATGCATCATCCCCCCCCTTTCAGCCAGGTGGAGTATGCATCATTCCCCCCCCACTTTCAGCCAGGTGGAGTATGCATCATCCCCCCCCCCTTTCAGCCAGGTGGAGTATGCATCATTCCCCCCCCCCCTTTCAGCCAGGTGGAGTATGCATCATCCCCCCCCCCTTTCAGCCAGGTGGAGTATGCATCATTTCCCCCCCCCTTTCAGCCAGGTGGAGTATGCATTGGTACGTCGTTCACCTACCCACTTCACATTTCCATGGTCATGACATTAGACTCACCGAGTAGCCAGGATCTTGGGCCTGCATGTTGCTCCATGTAGCGTGGTATTGTGGAGTTCCTCAGGACCATTGAATCATTGGTTGATCCGGGGAATCGGGCACAACAATGTGTGATGATCTTGTTGGAGTCACAGACCATTTGCACGTTGATTTGAGTGGAATTGTTTCCGGTTGCGGTACGGTACCTCCATGGCACGTGGAACCACCAATTCCACATGGGTGCAGTCAATGGCACCAATGCAACCAGGTATGCCGGCTAGTGCATGGAAACCCACTTTGGTGTTTGCAATCTCCTGGGCAGTCCGTCGTAATGAGATGTGGTTGTCTGTCTGCTTGAGGAGGGCATCGAGCACTTGGATAAGTGTACGTGAGAATAATGGTTGTGAAATGCCATGCAAGTGCCCCACTGTGTGCTGGTAGGTGCCTGTGGCCAGGAAGTGGAGTACAGCCACTACCTTCAGTAGGGGTGGGATGGCGGTTGGACTTTCTATCATGCTGACGATGTTGTTGTGTCATGTCTTCGATGGCGTTGATGGTGTCCCTGTCCAAACGGTACAGGGTGTGGATCTGCTCAGCAGTGAGGTTGAATGGACTGGCTCTGATGCGTGGGATTGGGGGCTGCCTGCGTGGTGGCACTGGCTGTGCTGGTGGGGCTTGCTGGCCCTGCCTTGACCTCCTTCTCCTCCTGCGTCTCCTCTGTGCTGCCTGTTGTTGTTGTTGTTGTTGTTGTAGTAGCACTTCCATTGCTATCGGGTCCTCCAGCCCCAACATTGCAAGTCGTATTGGTATCATTGTGGAGTGTGACTGGGTGTGGGAAGGGGTGGGGTGTGCTCTTTTTGTACTTCCTGAGTCTGTATTGCCTCCACCTGTGCTGTTTCTGTGCATCTGTGGCAGCTGGATTCACTTTACATGGCCATTTACGGTTGGTTCGCGATGGCGTACTTAGCGCCATGGCGCTAAGGTACTTAACGGGCTGGGTGATGGCGTTAGGTGCATGTCCGCTTGGGTCGGCATTCGCGTACCTTTCCACCATGGCGCTAAGTACGGTGTGGGAGGTCGCGTGTGCGCGTCCTTGGCGCAGATAGCGGCAGCGTTGACTACGATGCCGCTAATGGCATCGTAGTTAACGGTCAAGGGTCATAATCGGACCTAGCGGAAAACGATGGCGGTAATCATTTACCGCCATCGTTTTTCGCTTACCGCCAGGGTCGTAATGAGGCCCAGTATCCCGCTCGACGAGGAGATCCGTCGGGCGATTCTATGTTGGGGTACCCATGCGCACCTCACGGCAGGCACGGACTTTCAGACCCCGGCGTATCAGGAGACGGTGACGACGGACGCCTCCCTGGAAGGATGGGGGGCCCACACCGGAGATCTCCACGCAAGAGGCCTCTGGCTCCCGGAGGAGAGGTCTCTCCATATCAACATCCTGGAGCTAGGAGCCATGTTCTGGGCGCTCAAATCGTTCCTTCCGTCCCTCAAGGACGAAGTGGTGAGGATCTTCACCGACAACACCACCACGATGTTCTACATCCGGAAGCAGGGAGGCACCAGTTCCCCAGCCCTATCCAAGGAGGCCCAGGATATGTGGCACTGGGCCGCCGCCCAGGGGATGTTTCTGGTTCCCTTCCACTTGGCAGGAATAAAGAACACCATCGCTGACTCACTCAGCAGGGAACTGCGCTCGTGACACGAGTGGGAACTACGCCAGGACAGGTGGATCGGCTCTTTCAGCGATGGGGCAAACCCCAGATCGACCTGTTCGCGATGGCGACGAACTCCAAGTGCCAGAGGTTCGCCAGCAGGTTCACACAGCCGAGGAGCATGGGCGATGAGGTCCAGGTGCAGGATGATCCTCGTCACACCGGCGTGGCCGAGACAGATCTGGTTCCCGGACCTTCTGGACTTGTCAACGTCCCCACCTATCAAGCTGGCGACGGACGCGGATCTTCTCTCCAGAGAAAGAGGCGCCATTCTTCATCACAACCCAGAGTCGCTGAACTTGCAGGCTTGGCTCCTGCAGCACTAGAGTTTGGAGGATACGATATCCCGGCTGACTACAGAGTGGTTCTTGCAAAAGCCAGGGCGTCCTCAACTCTCAAGTGCTATGGACATAAGTGGAAGAGGTTCTCTGTCTGGTGCCGTGCACAGAAGAT
Source organism: Ambystoma mexicanum (assembly GCF_040938575.1). Classification (NCBI taxonomy): domain Eukaryota; kingdom Metazoa; phylum Chordata; class Amphibia; order Caudata; family Ambystomatidae; genus Ambystoma; species Ambystoma mexicanum. The sequence continues at coordinate 1,196,668,210 of NC_090927.1, read as the reverse complement.
TAACCCTCTGCGGATTACGGCCCCTCAAGTATTGCCGTACCTACTGTTGCTGGCCAAAGCTGGACTGGCTCATGCCTCCATCAAGATACATCTGGCTGCCATCTCCCGATACACCAGAACTACAGGACGGGCGTCCTTGTGATCTCATCGCCTGGGGAAGGAATTTATGAAGGGACTATTTCAATCGCTCCCACCGGTGAAGGCCTCTGCCCCAGCATGGGAGCTCAACGTGGTGCTCTCCAGGCTCATGAGGGCCCCATTCGAGCCTATGCATTCGGCGCCGTTGAAGTTCCTGTCGTGGAAGACAGCATTTCTCGTGGCCATCACCTCCGCACGATGAGTGGGAGAGATCCAGGCCCTATCTTGCAAGCCTCCATACTTGACTTTTCATGACACGAGGGTGGTGCTGAGGACGCACCCCTCCTTTATGCCCAAGGTGCCGTCGGACTTCCACCTCAACAAGCCATTGGTGTTGCCAGTTTTCTTCCCGTCGCCTTCGTCGCAGGCTGAGAGGACTCTGCACTCGCTGGACGTAGTTAGAGCGCTGAAGTTCTACGTGGACCGCACGAAGAGTTTTCGGAAGACATCACAGCTGTTTGTGAACTTTGGACCTGTGAATCAAGGGAAGGCGCTCTCGAAAGCTTCCATTTACAGATGGCTCTCTGGCTGCATCATGCACTGTCACCGGTTGGCAAACCGACCGCTGCCCGGCCGTCCGAGAGCCCAATCGACCAGAGCGATCTCTACTACCACGGCGTTCCTGTCTGGTGTGCCCCTGCTGGACATCTGCAGGGCTGCTAAGTGGAGGTTCACGCACACCTTCACAAGATTCTACTGCGTCGATCGGGACTCCAGGGAGGAGTCCAGGGTCGGCCAAGCAGTGCTGCGCAACCTGTTCGCTTAAGGTGAGCCTGGTGAGGAGGTAAGAGATGCTTAATGTTGAGTTGTTGTATTGCTTAATGTTGAGCTTGTTGCCACCCGTGGTTGTGCATGTGTATACTGCTATGTACTCTTATATTCATGAGCATGTGAATCCATGCCAGACCCCATGCTGGAGAAGGAACAAGTTACTTACCTGTAACTGTTGTTCTCCAGCATGGGTCTGGCATGGATTCACATGCGAACCCTCCCTCCTTCCCCTCTGCTGCTCTTCACTTGGTCATACTGCCACTTTAAGTGCTGCCAAATCTGAGGATGGCTGCCAGGGGAGGGGCTTAGGGAGAGGGCAGTCATTGGCTGGGGGCAGTATGACCCAGAGATCAGTGATTGGTTACTACTGAGAAAGACAGATCAGAAACGAAACTGATACTGATTTTTTCTTTACAGAGGATTCCCAGCCTGACGACGGGGAATATTCATGAGCATGTGAATCCATGCCAGACCCATGCTGGAGAACAACAGTTACAGGTAAGTAACTTGTTCCAACTCCAGGTACATCTCCATTCTTTTGATGAAGCAACATGGCAGGCAAAAAGCTGCTGTCCCAGAGAGTAAGACAACTCAAAAGATTAGTAATGAATCGGGAGGATTATAGGAGGGAACAGAGATTCCTGCTACAACAATACAAACAATGGTCAGTGGGAAGAAGAATGCTGCGCCTTCAACAGAATGGGGAACTGATGTTGAAGCTAATCAGTACACCTGACTCTCAAAACTTCTGGGCAGTCATCAATCAGTTAGAGGGCAGTGCAATCTAGTGTCAGAGAGTGGGTGGATGGACTACTTGTCCGTGTCTTTGAGGAACCTCTCAGGCCCACCTTTAATCCAGCAAGGGATGCTGTTTAGTGTCTTCCACTGGATGAACAGAGTTTGGTGGAACTGATCTCTAACTCCTCGACATCAAAGGCAGCTGGCCCGAATGGGTTGACCTATCAGGTCCTGAAGAACAGCCCAGTTCTTTGGCTAAAGCTGCTGTTTTGGTTGTTTGGGGGGATCCTTGCTAGGCAAAGGTTTCAACCGTCGTGGAAGACTGCAACGATTATTCCGCTGTTCAAGGGGGAGGCGACCAGACATTACCTACAAACTACCGTCCGATCGCCCTCCTGGACATCGAGAGTATGCTGTTTATGACGATCCTCTTAGGTGAATTAGAAGCATGGGTGAAAAGGGCGGAGATTCTGTCCAAGCACCAAGCAGGATTTAGAAGGGGTCTCTCCGCGGCTTTGAATGGGTTAGCACTGAGTATCCTGAGTGAGAAGAGTGAGTATCCTGAGTGGGTGGATTTCTCAAGGGCATTCGACCAACTCAATAGAAACCGGCTGTGGCTAAAACTCAGAGGGTGGGGTATCCCAGAGGGTCTTTTGGCAATGCTGGTTGAGTTACATGACACCATCATCAGAGTCTGTTTGGATGATGAGAGGCATCGCTCGGATCCTATTAGGGTTGAAAGGGGTGTCCGTCAGGGTTGTTTGGGTGCACCACTGTTTTTCAATTTATATCTGGCAGGCCTGGGGGAGTTCTTGGAATTATCGGCACTGGCCAGTCCAGTGATTAATGGCTCTACGATTGACTGGCTGGCTTATGCCGATGACGTGGTGCTGCTAGACAACACTGCAGCAGGATTACAGCAGCTGCTAAGCAAATTGGATTGCTACGCAAAGGAGAATGGCCTTGCAATCAACCCCAAGAAGTCAAAAATAGTGTTTTTTAGGCACCCACACAAAAAAGTTACCTTTTCCCAGTGGGTGTTGGGACGGGGGGGGGCAGCCAATTTCAAGAGTTGAGGAGGTGGTCTATCTGGGCTACAAAGTCTATGCTTTTCCGTCCATCTATAAGGTGGAATTAGACATCTGGAGCAAGATTGCACAGCTTGTTCCTCAGATGAAAAAGGTACTAGTAAAGTACTGCAAATTCTCAATCCTCCCTTTGATTAAGTACTACTCTGCGAAGGTTGTCCCAGTAGTCTTGTATGGGTTGGAAGCCAAGCCATTTCTGTGGAACATGGACTGGCAGAGGCTGGAAGGCATCATTTGGAAGAAAGCTCTTTGCCTCCCCCTAAGCCTCTCCATGTCCAGTCTTAGGTTCGAACTGGGCCTGCGTTCACTGAAGGTACAGGCTGACTGGAATGACTGGAAACTAACCTCCCTCCTTAGTCATGTCCTCACCGTACAAGAGGGCTCACTGTATTTTGATATTAATTGCCATCTGGGTGATCAAAGATCAAAAATCCTTTCCAATCTGGAAGTAATGGTGGAAGAGGGGTTAGTCCAGGACGACACGGATAGGGAGACTTTGATCCATAACCCAGGGAAAGCAAAAAAGGCACTTGACGAGAGAGACTGGATAGTAACAGATAATATGCGTTTATTAGCTACATCAAACCTATTTCTAAAAATGGACAAAAAACAAGGGTCCTTTGCCAGATACCTGGTAAAGTTCCCTGACTGGAGGATCCGGAAGAACTTCCGAAGAATACGCTTAAACGTTGTTCATACGGGGGAAATCCTGTCAAAAGTGGGTCTAGGGGGTCTGCCATCACTCTGTGCAGAGTATGCAAAAATCCTGCTAACCAATCCCTCAAACATCTGTTGAAAGAATGTGAGGGTACTTTGCCCACTAGACTATCGCTATTCGGGAGGTTTGGAGTGCGAAATGAGACTTCTAGAAGATATGTTCTGGAATAGACTGATAGCCGGGCATGAAGTAGCATTCACAACTGCGGTGGTTCAGGTACTAGGGAGGAATGACATTGTGTTCGAGGGGATTGGGTCCTCCGACATATTCCATATCTATGACAGTAATCACCACAGCTGTGCTGCTTGGGAAAATTTCCTGCGTCGATGACGTCGATACGCTGTCCTCGAGGGCCTCCGTCGAGCCGACGTCACCGGATGTTATAAGTAGGACGCACAACGCCCGCAGCCTCAGTTCCGTTTTTTCCGCGAACGTGTTAGCTTCAGGGGATCTCGGCGCGCCTCAGTTCTACTGAATCCTGTTCTTTCGGTGCTTCGAGCCTGATCGTTTGTGTATTGAGGATGATGTCTTCGACTTCTTCCACCCCGCGGTTGGATTTTAAGAAGTGTCTCGGGTGTGCAGGTCCAAGATGTCGTTGACGGACACGCACAACGCTTGCCTCTGGTGCCTCGGGGAGGACCACGATACGGATGACTGTGTCGACTGCCAGTCGCTTATATCGAAGGCCGTGCGGGAGCGTATGAAGAAGCTGTCAGTGGGTAAGGTAGCCAAGCCCCGGAAGTCGCGATTGACTGGACTTTCGACGGACGATTCGAGGGGCGACTCTACGCATCATCGTCGTCGTGGGTCCGGGGGGTCTCGGTCCAGGAGTCGGTCTCACCATTCCACTGCCTCTTCGAGGCACTCACGGAAGCGCCGTCACAGGTCGCCTTCCCCGTCCTCATCCGAGGATTCCGCCCGTCCGTGGGTTGCTTGTCCCAACAAGCATTCCACTCCTTAGGAATGGGATTCCTTCCGAAAGGAGATGATGGCGATTTTTCAATCGCAGGGCTCTGGTCCGTCTGCGCCGTCACGGGATGCCGGCCGTGACCGTGCTAGAGACACCGCTCGTCCGCCTTTGGGCTCGAGGGGTCGTCGTGACCACCGGACGCCTTCGAGGTCCCGGTCTGACAAGGATGGTCGCTCTAGACATGCCCGTTCCAGGTCCCGGTCCTTGATGCACTCGAGACCGCGTGAACCTGTGAAGTCTTTGAGGAAGACATCGACGCCTGCTGTGCCGAGGTCGTCGAGACTCTCTCGATGCTCCGCCTCCGAGGAAGTCGTCAACGCCATCGGCGCCCAGGCTGTCGAAGGACACGCTCGGGGCTCCGCCCTCGAGGCCTGTGTCGATGCCGTCGAAGTTGTCGGCACCTCGCTCGACGCCGATTCCGTCGACGCCTTTCGAGGCTGCTTTGTCAGAGGTACCCTGTGGCACAGTGGAACCCCCCAGAAAAGCTCTGGCCAAGGCTAAGCATGTCTTTGTCCCTTTTTCTGTCCCTCTTTCCACCCTCTGTAATACGCAGGTTTGCGTGGTTGCAGAAGTCGGGGTTTGCTCCTGATGTGCAGGCCTGGCTCCTCAACATGCCCTTTGATGGTGAACATCTCTTTGGCAGCAAGGCTGACGAGAGCCTTGCGAGGTTGCAGACCTTAAAAGCTGCAGCGAAGTAGTTGACCGCTGCAGTTCGCCAACCTCCGCCTTTTCGTCCTAGGGGACAGCAATGGAGGGGAGGTTCCTTTCGTTATTACTCATCCTTTTGTAAATCGAGAGGAGCTGCAAGTCAAAGGGGCCACCATAGGAGTGCCAAAGGTAGAAAACAGGGTACTTGAGGTGCCAAGGCCGCTCGGGCAGTTGCCTCTTTGCCCTCAGGTACTGCCGCTTCAGCTCAGTCATGAGGCCATGTCCCATGGTTTGCCCGTTGTGGGAAGGCTCGCGTAGCATCTTGTAGATGGCGTGCCATTACTTCAGATGTGTGGGTTCTCGAGATCATATTCCACGGCTACTGTCTTCTGTCTACGGCCTCACAACAATCCACCAGGGAATCTCTTTGAAGAGTCCGGATCCGCTCCTTGCGCAGGAAATTCAATCCCTGCTGAAGAAACGCGCCATAGAACTGGTGCCTGTAGCGGAGAGGAACAAGGGATGGTATTCCCCTTATTTTTTGATTTCGAAGAAAGGTTGGGGATTGAGACCCATCATGGACTTGCGCGGTTTGAACAAGCTCCTCAGGAAGGACAAGTTCAAGATGGTTACTCTTTCTCAAGTCCTCTAGGCCCTTCAACTTCAGGACTGGTTGGTGTCTCTCGACCTCAAGGACGCTTATTTTTATGTAGCGATCCATCCAAAGCACAAGAAGTACCTGAGGTTCGCGGTTGGCGACTCGCACTTTAAGTTTCGGGTCCTGCCGTTCGGATTGACTTCTGCCCTGAGGGTCTTCACCAAGCTCATGGTGGTGGTGGCAGCGAATCTCAGGAAAGGGGGGATTCACGTCTACCCCTACCTGGACGATTGGTTGATCAGGGCGTGCTCCCCTGAGCAAGTCCTGGATCATCTGTCAGTCACCTGCCAATCCCTTCACAAGCTGGGCTCTCCCTCAACTTAAAGAAGTCCCATTTGACGCCAACCCAGCGGCTCCAGTACATCGGAGCAGTGCTCAACACATCCATGGGGCAGTGTTTTCCTCCCCAGGTGAGGGCTCATCACATTCAGCAGATGGTGCACAAGTTTCAACACGCCCAGAGTCTCCCGCCGTCCGAGTTCTTGAGGTTGCTCAGCCTCATGGCATCCTGCATTCTTCTGGTGCCGGAGGCCAGGTTGCGGATGAGATCTCTGCAGTGGGCCCTCAAGATGCAGTGGTCGCAGTTCTCCGGCAGGATGTTGGACCCCATTCAGGTGCCGCCCTCGGTCGCCCAGGACCTTCTGTGGTGGGCCGTCGAAGGCAATCTGATGAAGGGGGCTCCGTTTTGGCTACCCTGGCCGGATGTGACGATCGTGACGGACGCATCCCTCATGGGATGGGGAGCTCATGCCAACGAGTTGACAGTCAGCGGTCGTTGGTCTCCATCGGATTCCAGACTCCATATCAATCTGTTGGAGCTGAGGGCCGTCAGGCTTGCCCTGAAGGCTTTTCTGCCAACTGTGCGAGGAAGGAATGTCCTGATTCTGATGGACAACACAGTGGCCATGCACTACCTCAACAGAAAGGGGGGGGAGGGGCAGGGTCACTTCCTCTGTGCAGGGAGGCGATGCAGCTCTGGTTCTGGGCCATCCAGCAGGAAGTGTCGATCTCTGCAGTTCATCTGGCCGGAGATGACAACGAGACGGCGGACGCTCTGAGCAGGCAGAGCGCAATCTCTCACAAGTGGTAGCTGGCTCAGGAGATTCTCCTGGAGATCTTCGCCCTTTGGGAGACCCCTCAGGTGGATCTCTTACCCTCCAGTGTCAACCGGAAGTGCGAAAGGTTCTGCTTGCGGGAATTTCCTCCAAAAGGAGCCTTAGGAGACACGTTCGTGGTGGAGTGGTCCTTCCCACTGCTGTACGCGTTTCCTCCAGTCCCCGTCATCCCGCAAGTGCTGCTGAGGTTGCGGAGGTTCGGTTTCCGGATGATCCTCATTGCTCCGGCTTGGGATCGGAGGACATGGTACCTGGACCTTCTCGACTTGTCCATCTACCCTCCACGTCGTCTTCCCTACCGAGACGACCTGCTCTCACGGGAGGGGGGTCAGGTTCTCCATCCAGTGGTCAGATCCTCAACCTTCACGCTTGGTTTCTGAAAGGTTGAGGTATAAGGATTGGGACATCCCTAAAGACGTGATGGAGGTGTTGCTTTTGGCCAGATGGCTGTCAACAAAGTCCCTGTACCGTTACCGTTGGAGAAAGTTATGCAACTGGTGCAGGGTTAAGAATGTGGATCCTTTTTCATGTGACATTCCTGTAGTTCTGTCTTTTTTGCTTTCGTTGGCCCACAGGGGCCTGCAAGTGGGTACTGTTAAAGGTTACCTGGCGGCGCTGTCTATATTTAAGCGCTCGTCTGAGGAGTGTTCTTATTTCAAAATTCTGTTCATTTCTCAGTTTCTCACAGGACTTACTAATGTGTTTCCACTGTCGCCTTTCCAGGTGCCTGGTTGGGATTTGAACTTTGTTCTGAAATTCCTTATGGGTGCTTAGTTTGAGCCTATACATTCTTGTCCTTTGAGGCTGTTAACCCTTAAAACTGTGTTTTTAGTTGCGGTCACTTCCGCGTGCAGAGTGAGTGAGTTGCAGGCACTTTCAGTTAAGCCACCCTTCACTGTTTTTCATAAGGACAGGGTTGTCCTTAGAGTTCGTCCTTCCTTATTTCCGAAGGTGGTGTCGGAATTTCATTTAAGACAGAAGATTGTTCTTCTGGCATTTTATCCTCCTCCACATCCTGGTAAGGAAGAGGAGAGGCTCCATAGGTTGGATCCTAGGAGGCCTTTAAGCTTCTACATTTCTCGCATGTCCCGGGTCAGGGTGGACGATCAGCTCTTTATTGGTTACACTGGAAGGCGTTTGGGACAAGCTGTTACTAAGCAGACTTTGTCTAGATGGATTAGCTTGGCAGTTTCAGAATGTTACCGCTTGGCGGGTAAGGACCCTCTGGTAGGCCTACGGGCCCATTCTACTAGGGGAATGGCTGCCTCTATTGCCCTGCAGAGGGGTGTTCCTATTCGTAACATCTGTGATGCAGCCACTTGGGCTTCGGTTCATACTTTTGTACGTCACTACTCCCTCGATTCTATCCATGGGCAGGATCTGGCCTTTGGCAAGGCAGGCCTTTACTCTGCAATTTGATTGAGCATTCTAAATTTCTATATTCTAAATTCTTTTCCCTCCTCCATACGTTGGTACTGCTTTGGGAGTCTGTCATAGATATGGAATACGTCGGAGGACCCAATCCCCTCGAAGAACAAGTTACTCTTTTACCTGGTAACGTTCTTTCGATGGGGTGGTCCGACGACGTATTCCATATCACCTCCCTACCCTACCTGCCCCGCTACAGAATTTCTTATGCGATTGCAGCTTACGTTTCTGCAAGGCTCTATGTGGTCATACTGGCACGTTTTGGGAAAAAACTACAACTGAGGCTACAGGCGTCGTGCGTCCTACTTATAACATCCGGTGACATTAGCTCGACGGAGGCCCTCGAGGACAGCGTATTGACGTCATCGACGGAGGACGCAGAACATTTTTCGAAGCAGCACAGCTGTGGTGATTACTGTCATAGATATGTAATACGTCGTTGGACCATCCCATCGAAAGAAAGTTAGCAGGTAAGAGAGTAACTTGTTCTTCTAGGACATGATCTGCAATAGAAGTGAACAGGAAAAGAAGCATGGTGTTCACCGAACAGGGGTGACGGCTCCGTACAGGGGGAGGTTGAAATTGCTTTTGGAAGGTCAATGTCTTGTGAAGTACATATTGTTTTGTTCATCTCTGCATCCTTCGTTTCCTCTCTCGGTTCTTGTCCATTTTTTCGGTCTGTTGTCAGGTGGATTTACCATGAAGATAGTAGTTCTATTGTTGTTTGATGCCTCTGTGATTTGGGGTCTAGATGACTCATATATCTTCCTATTTTTTTCTCTTTCTTTGATTATTTGTTTTATTATATTCAATTGCGTTTATTTGTGTAGTTTTTAATTATATCTTGATTGAAAATTGTGTAAATATGAAATTGGAAGTTAAATTGGTTTTGTAAAAGGTTTGTTAACCAAATACAATAAAAAATAAACAATTATAAAAATGGTCAATAAAATAAATAAAATGGATATCATGCACATGTACTAAACCTATTCGACAGTCAATGGGCATGTCCACAATATGTTATTTTTGCATGCATTTGGAAGGCTGTAGGATAATTCCTTTTACTGTGGATTTATTTATTTTTAATGCGCCATAGCCCAGGGGCATCATGGCACACATTAACACAGGGACATATTAAAGGTGACAGGACCATAGAACATCAAGGACAGGGTGGAAGACCTTAATTCAAATAAGTGTTTTCAGGTGTTTCCTAAATACCAAGGGTTTTTCATCCGTGCGTAAATGTACTGGAAGAGCGTTCCCTGTTTGTGCAGCCTGGAAGGGGAAGATTCAGCCCTTGCCTCTAGTTCTTTTAATGGGAGGGACAGAAAGCAATTGAGCTGTGCTGGATCGTAAGGATCTACTGGGTTTGTGTCTAGTTAGTGTTTGTTTTAGGTATTGGGGTGCATTTCAATAAAGACATTTATGAGTCAGTGAGAGTGTTTTGAATTGTATTCTTTTTTCCACTGGTAGCCAGTGGAGTTCCTTCCAGAACTTGATAATATGTTCCATTTCTTGGAATATTGAACACCACTATGACCGCGTCATTTTGGATAATCTGAAGCTTTTGTATGCTTTCACTACTTGCTACACTGAGCAGGGCATTGCAGTAGTCCAATCGGGGCATTATGATGGCTCTAACCAGTGTTTATTAATTCTTGTATGAAACTAGCGGGTTAATCTGGCGCAGAACTTTTAGGTGGTAGTGGGAGTTGTTTACCACATTATTGACGTGCGTGTACGAATTTAGGGATGCTTACAGGAGAGTTCCAAGTGTCTTTACTTTCTTAACAACTGGAATGAGGCATTTTTCCACCCTGAATCCTGTATATTCCTGGCTAAGTTTGGCCCTTGCTTGTTTAGTGCCGAAGATCATGAGCTCGGTTTTTGAGCAGTTGGGGCACATCCAATTGTTAATCATCCACACCTTGATGATTGTGTAGATGACGTTTATATTAGCTGAGTCTATGGTATAGTTTCTGCTAAGGTCCATCACTAGTTGGAAATCATCAGCGTAATTAGTGAAATTAAGTCGCATATTTTCTAGTTGTTCGCCTAGTGGCTTAATGTATATGTTAAAAAGAGACAGTGGCATAGTCTGAGCAGTTCCCTGTTGCCGACAAGGTTTTTAACAGGTTTGTAAGGTTGAGCAAATGAAAAGCAGCTGAGAGATCCAATAGAATCAGTAACCCTTTTTTACTGTCGTCCAGCCTTTCCAACATACAGGCTTGCAAGTCAAGTAGGGCACTGTGTGTCCCATGATTGCTGTGGAAACCCGATTGTTTTGGGTGGAATGCAGATGACTGCAGGTGAATCTGCAGCTGCGAGGCGGCAACTTTATCTAGAATTTTCAGCAGGAAGGGGGGTGTTTGTAATTGGCCTTAAGTTCATGTTTTCTTGGGGTTGAGCCCTTGTTTCTTCATTAGCGGGGTTACGGCCACTTCCTTGATGGCGGTTGGAACTATTCTGTGTGCAAAAGAGGCATTGACAAAATTATGAAAAGAGGACAGATTTTAATGTTATTCAGTATAATTTTGGCTGGTATAAAATCACCAGGACTGGAGGTGGGGCGTAAGATGGCTAATATTTTCTCCATCTCTTCAGTTGGGATTGGATAAAAAAAGAAAATGTGTGGTCTTATTTCCACTTTTTTGATTGTTTCCGAGATTTTGCTCGGGGGATTCTTCTGTGGATGTCTGACAATATTTCATTTTATCACGGGCTGGCAGCACTTTATCCAGAAAAGCTTGTACATTGTTGCAGTCCGCTTTCTCAGGAACGAAAGGGAGAGATGGAGCATTAGGTTTTTGCCATTTTTTGTAGATTTCGGGGGGGAAAAAGTTTCCTAGTGCTGTTATTTGCATTTCCAATTTGCTCATTGAAAAAAACGTTTTGAGTTTTGTATATTTTGAGTTTGCAGATTTTTTCCAGATCTTTCCAGTTCTTTCTATTTTCCATGATGATGTTGTTCAGCCAGGCTTGCTCAGCCTCTCTTTTAGCCTTTTTAAAGGAGCTTACATCTGGGGTAAACTAGTTCTGCTGGTGAGGGCGATCTCGTATGATCTTTGATCTGACAGGGGCCTTTTTATCTCAAAGTGTGGAGGTATGAAGTTTACAGACCTGCCAGTTTGCATGGGGATCCTGGTCAAGAGACGATCATGATGGATATCATGAAAGGAGGGTAGTTGCTAGTCCTTCCTCTTCCTTGCCCCAGTCCTTAATTCTGCGACTATGATCACTGTGAAGAAGAACTTGGAGTTATGAAGATTGCTGATCAGTAATCTAGGTCTACCTCCACAACCATCTTTCTCCTCCCAGCTCTGAATTCTGAGGTGATGTCAGCTCCCACAGAAAACATTTCCAAACTTGTTTTACGCCACCCTCCCCCACCTGAAGTGCTTTAATCCATCCATCTAGATTCCTAGCACTGACTTGGGCCAAAATCTAAAGGGAGAGTCAGGCATAGGAGTAAGTGAGTATGTTAGGATTGTGAACAGAAAGGGTCTCATTAGGAGTAATGGACATTAATGGTAAGTAATCTAGACATTTCTCAAGCTGTGTTTTCACCTTGGAAATGGCTCCAAAAATTCTTTATACCACAACCACTTCTCCCGCCTTGAGGGATTAGAAAAAGTGATTGATTTCTAGGGGGACAACCAGTTTAAATTCTTATAGTGACTATCTCTAAGGCTGCCCGCTTCAGATTGTAAATATGTGCAAAGCAAGGAGTGCACAAGCAGCAGATTTGAACTTGCTGTTCTATCACTTGTGGTTTTCTGCTGGGTCCCCCACGGGCGGAAGATGTCAACTGCGAGAGAACCTGAATGCCACATGACTCTTTGAAGCCTGTTCACAGGAAACATAGTATCAGTATGTTCGGAAATGTTCTGTAGTATTTGTAAGAGTCTGCCCTGTAACCAAAACAGTGTAATGTAGTTGTTAATTTCAGGATATTTTTTGCATACATGTGTGTTCCTGCTTTATTTAATGCAAACACGTATACATGTGTAGAATACCTGCTGTGTATAATAGCCACCTCTTATGTTAATGACTTTTCTTAAAGGTGCAAACAAAATGATTATTGCTCGTTGCAATCTACAAATCATACAGTCCCTGTTAGCACTCTTTGGTGGGTCACTCTTTGGTGGGTTTCAACTCATGTTTACAAAATAATGAGTTACTGTGTTTAAGCAATTTGTTAATGCGATCCCACCCTCCGCTTAAAGAAATCCAATAAAAAATAACAGAAACTAAGAAAGAACCAAAGAATCAAAGTAAGTTACAACCTAAACTTAGTGACTGTGAAGATGAGAAAAAAGCCCAGGCATCCCACACCAAGGAAGCCCACACCGCCCCATGGCAACACCATGACCCGGATGGACTCCACCACGACGGCCCCAATGCTGGGAGGCTTGCAAAACATAAACCCGCACCAGGAACCTGCCCGGGAACGTGCCCAGGTCTGGCAGACCGGAGATGCTGCATGAGATGAGCGCACCACAGCAACCTGTACCTGAGTCCCTCGCACACTATGCATATACTTCGGGAGGTGGGCGCTGCTGGTAGTCAAACTCCAGGAGGAAAAGGCAACCCCAATATGGTGGGTGCCCAGCAAGATGGGACAGGTCCATGAGAGAGGAGGGGACGGGCCCACCGGCATAGAGTGAAGGCAAAGGAAGAACAATCGGGCAAAGTAGTAAGGGCAAAAAGTTACCAACCAATGGCCAGGAGAGGGGGGTGATGGAAAAAGAGGAGCTCTGTCTAAAAAGGCATGTTTTCTCTCTTCTGTTTTCTCACTCTACAGGAGACCCAGCCCGAGGAGGAGTGCACAAAGGAAAACTATCTTTGAACTTACTAAAGGAAAGAATCCCTGAAATAAGAGAAGGGAAAGCCAATGCTTCTGAAAGATGCCCCTGCGAAAGACTAGAAGTCCCAGTACAAGCTACAGAAATTACCATGAGGGCTAAAAGTAATACTCTATAGGAACAATGAAGTAATTGTCCAGAACAGAAACGCTTTGGTATAATTAAGGATTGATTGGTTCTATTTACACTTTCACCTGTTTAGGGCTTCCATGACAGCAAAATGTACAAGATAAAAAATGCATAATTTTAAAACCAGCCTCAATTAAAATCCAACCACAGACCTAACAAATATATTTGATTTCATAATTATTACCAACAGCCGAAAGCAACATGGATAAAAAACATACTACACCAGAGAATAAAAACTCTTAAAACTATATCAAATTACCACAGACTTAACCGTCTATGAAGGTAACTAATTGACATCCAGGGAGAGCAAGGAGGAAAAAAGGGAACATCATTAATTTACCTTCTTACTCTCAGCCCCAGAAACCATAAAACCCAGGCGCTCTATGCTCTGAGACTACTGATCCTGTTCATTCTCTGTCGCCAGGCACCATAAATAAAACATGCAGTTGATTTTGTGATGTCTTGGTCAAAATCCTCCAAGAGAAATGACAGGACGGCATTTGAGTTTTCTGGGAGATTTTTTCTTTTTAACAGAGGGGTAATGTGTAACGACATTCGGGGTTGAAAGGCTGGGCATATGAGCATCAAGTGTGCAGGTCTTCCTCCTCTACCTCACACATTTTGCATTTTGAGCTTGATATGCCATTCAATTTTTTCACAGTAAGATCTAGAGGTAGAACGTCAGATCAAGCGAGGGCAAAAAGGTGCCTAATCTGCAGGTTTGCAAGGCTTGTCAGATGTAGTTTGTGGGCTTCACCCACCACAACTACATCTGCCTAATTCACATGGGCTAAAGATGCTGAGTCTGTCTCCTCAGCCCTTCTTGTCGTTGCCTTTTGGGCTGCTTTAAGTTTGGACAACAAAGGTCCAAGGGTTGAAACAGAGGTTCCACAATGCACAGCCTAGGCCCAGCTCTGTAAGCTCCTCTGTCAGGCGATTTCTGTAGATAAGATTGGGAGCAATGTTTTTGCCACGCCAGATCTATCAGTTCCGTTGACTGCAAGACCGCCCTTTTGACTGCATATCTAGCCGGTGAATCTGCCAAACCTCTCTGTTTCTGGAAACCAACATCTTGTCAGGACCACTGTGTAGGAGCCCAGTGCTTCACTTCATGCAGGGTCCCAATAGACCCAGTCTTGGCGCCTATGGCACCAAGCTCATTACAAAGTGTGCTTTGCACACAAAACACTGAAGGCACGTGCAGCAAGGCCGGGTTGGGCCCTATTAGTACAGGGAAGGCATGTGCAGAAGACAGGAGGAGGAGCTAGGTGGGGCCACAAGGCAGGGTCTAAGGGGAGTGGCTTGGGCCAGGCTATATAAGCCGACCCCACCTTTACTGGTGTTTCACGTTAGTCTGCCAAGAGCAGCGTAACGCTTACCGCCGTTCAGAAGACTCTTACCTGGTTCAGCACGTGCGCCTTCAGTTCTGGAACCCTCCAGCACCTACCAGGTCCAGCGCGTGCATCTTCTGTCTCCGGATACCTCAAGCATCTTACCTGGAGTCAGCTACATCATCGCCGGAAGCACTGCCATCTGCTTCCCACTCTGCAACCGCAGCGCGCATCTTACCTTGAGGCCACACCATCGCTGGAAGCGCTGCCATCTGCTTCCGACCCTGCAGCCGCCGCACGCACCTTACCTTGAGACCACACCATTGCTGGAAGCGCTGCCATCTGCTTGGAAGCCTCTGCAGGTACTGCCCAGCATCCTTACCTGTTCCGAACTCCACCAACACGGGGCCCTCATCGGGTGCAGCATCCACGCGGATCTTCATCTCCGGCAGCCAGTAGGAGTCGGAAACCGCTCACCAGCCATCGCCAACCAGCCGCGCCTGCAAAGGGAATAAGAGACACATGGTGAGCGGTCACATAGACTTCAACACGCTAAAGCAGCGCCAATGACGAACTTGGTGCAACCTCTGGAACTGTCTACTTACCAGCGGTGGGGCATCCGTAATAGACTCTTTTCTCCATCACACACTCCTGGGCCATCTTCATCACTAAGGGGAGAGCGAACAATATACTGTTACGAACAATAATCATTGGGAAAATATTAATACAAATAATACGGACAATAATCATAGTCATAAACACTTACCTTCAATACGGAATCGTCGCAGCCGGTCTGGACCTCCACAATTTGGACCAGTGACGCCACTAGGTCCATCTACAGCGCTCCTGCTGAAGGAAAGCAGGACGGAGAGCTCATCCTTACTTATAAGCAGGTGAGCTTGCATGGGTAAATTATACGCACTACATTTTGGCACAAAAGGGTGGAGGGGAACTGTGACTCCACCACGCTATCCTCACTGCCTCTCATCTTATCGCAGGAACAATTCCAGCCTTCCGGGTCCACGAAAAAGCAGCAGTTGGGGGAGAGAAGCGATCCGAGGGAGCCAACTCCGTCCCAGCAGAGACCAGGTGGGCGTAACACATCTGCATGGAGAACAGCAGATGGAAAGCTTTTTGGTAAATATAAAAGTTGCTTCCAGGAGTGGCGTTCACATATTCCAACGCAGATGACTGACCTATCTCAGCCCCATTATTCTGCACCATAGGCTTCACTGCCTCCCACCATCCCTTGATAGGCAGTCTCTCTTTCTGCGCAATGCTATCCCTGTGCTTGCGCACAAAGTTAATTATGGATCTGCCTGCTATTGCTGCCTTTCTTGTTGCTGACTCTACTTGGGCGAGATTTGGGGTAATGACTATGCCCAGGTATGCAAAACGTTCCACTTCCTCAATAGATTCACCGTCCAACTTAAAACATGGTTTTGTTTTCCCATTATGGGAGTTGTTGAGACTCATAACTTTGGACTTGGAATTATTCAGTCTTCAATGGTTTAGGGTACAATAAGCTGATACTGCCTGTAATTGTGCTCTCAAAGCGTTTGATGTCCTAGCAAAAAGAACCAAGTCATAGAGCAACATAGACACTGCCTTTCCTTTGATGATAGGAATATCTCTTGCAGCATCTTCGATGAACTTGGCCATATCATTAATGTACAGGCAGAAGAGAACTGGGGCAAGCAGACAACCATTCTTGACCCTTTTCCCCATCTGAATTTTCGGACTCAGTTGACCTTGAGGGCCAAACCTGACCTGCACTGAAGTGGTCAAGTATAGGGCCCTGATCGTGTCAAGCGGGTATTTTGCCTATTCCCATACAAACCAGCTTCATCCAGAGACTCCCTGACTACCAGATCAAAGGCTGAGGAAAAATCTAGAAAAGCTGCATAAAGGGATATTTTCTTGGCCAATGCATATTTGGGTGACAAATGCCATAGAACAATGACATGGGGCCTCATTACTAGTGTGGCAGTCTGGAAACAAGGGTGCCGTTAAGTTCCCTGGAACCCTTGTTTCTGGACCGCCACACTACCAGTCTGCCTGCTGGGGCCGCTGCTCTAAGCAGGTCTGACCGTGCTGGGCGCATCGGCCCTGGTAGGCATAGTCGTCATGGAAGCGCCGGCACTGTTAGCAACGGTGCCCGTGCTTCCGTCTCCCCACTCCCATGGAGTCCTGTTGGAAACCATGGGAATGGGGAGTTACAAAATCTGGCGCCTGACTTCCCGAACCGCCGGGACTTGTAATGCACAAGTAAGTCAGGAGCCCGATTCAGTGTTACAGGGTTACTGCCAACCTCGTAATGAGGCACATGGTTTACTGTGGAGAGCCCTGGTCTAAACAAAAAACTTGTGCCCAATGTTTTATTGCATTTTCACCTATCCACCTCTTCAGTTCTTGAGGGATTGTGTGGGAAAAAACTTTACAGTCTATAATGATGAGACTGATTGGTCTGTATGAAGACACTTCATTCCAGGGACCCCTCTTATAAAGGGGTACAATGGTAGAATTTGACCAAGAAGTTGGGTATATTCCACTATTTACAAAATGTGGAAAGACAACTGTGAGGAGCTGGACCCACCAGTCACAAAATTGATTTAAAACGTCTTCAAGTATCATGTTTTGCCCCGGGAGTTTTCCTTTTGACAGATGGGCAATAGCTCATGGATTTTATCTTTTGCTCAAAAGAGGAGATCCCCCATCTCAGGGGATATGGCAGTAGCCTCCTCTCTCTAGGCATCCACCAATCCTGAAGAAGTATTAACTTCTTCCAGTGAAGCGCTCCATTACCCCAAAGTTCTGAGTAAAGTGGATAACCTATTCTTTCTCTGAGATATTAGCTTTGACTCTGTGTTTGTGTTTCCCGAGACCCTGCGTCACAACCTCCAGAAGTTTTTCGAATCTCTCTCGTTGGCTACTCTTCCCAGATTTAGCCAACTATGATTCCAAAGCTTCTTTTTCTTTTATGAAATGAGGGATTTATAGTTTTCTGATCCTATTAACCTCCCCTGATACCCTTCTTGTCTGACTGAAGATTGTAACATACCCTTCAGATCAGCACATTATTTTCGAACCATACACATTTTCAAATTCATGAGACCTCTTAGCACAGCTTTCTTCCATATCCTTTGATACAAACGGTAAAAGACAGGAAATCAGATCTTCATATAACTGACCTAGGTTCACCCCGGATACTGGGCCAAGTCCTGACCCCACCCCACACACTTTATAGATTTCTTGCAAACCCCCATTTACTTAGATCTGCTCTACCGAAAACAAATTAAGGAGTAATTGTCATGCAGGCTGTCATGTATACAGATTCCCTTCACTCCAGTGCCAGCTCCAGTGCCCCTTCTGGTTCCCGTCATTCCATTGCCCCTTCTGCACACTTACCCTCGCTTACCCAATCAGGGCGGCAGCAGCGTGGTGTCTGTTGGCAGCGCGCATGGAGGCAGACAGGCATTGATGGTCGCCTGAGGTCCCTGCGTCCATTCCTCCATTGGCATCTGCCTTGGCGTCTCGCCGCGGTTTGTCATGGACGCTGGCTCGGTTCAGTTCTGCATCACGTGACCCAGAAGGGTGGGCCAGTTGTTGTTGCCACGGAACACGTGACGAGGAAGTCCCAAGTACGCACTGGGGCCGTGCATCACATGATGCCAAAGCACTTGATTACCTGACTACTCGGCAACCGCTAAAATCGGTGAGTACACGCTTGTCCAGTGCTTCACCGCTGATCTATCCGGCACTGTTTGGCATACAATTGACTTTCTTGATTCACGGCTTTTGGGCTACGGATTGCTTCACGGATTCCTCTTGTCTCCCCCCCTAGATTGTTTGCCTGCTTCCCGTTGCTTCTGGTTTTTTGACCTCTGGACTGTTATAACTGGTTTTCTCCTGCTACTCCCTCTGACTTTGTTGAACTCTCTGGAACTTGACCTCGGAACTCATTTGGATTGTCTCCGGTGTTCCTGGTTCCTGGTACTCCAGCACCTAATACCTGTGGCCTCAAGGATCGCACAGGGAGTTACTTGAGTATCTCCCTGTGTGGTACTTGGGTACAGAGGCTTTCATAATCTTCACGACCATCAAGTCACAACAGGAATAAAGAGGCTGAATCCGTAAAACAGTGACCCCGGCGACCCGAGCTGGGGTTAAAGACTTTCCCAAGTGTACCAAAGACTGTCTCACAAAGCCTGTTGTGACAGACAAGGAACAAACTAACAAGACCAGTTATTCCAATTAAGTGTGGAAATGTTTGAACTGAACTGGACATTTGCTTGGTGTCTGGAGCAATTCGCTCTATGAAGAGGGAAGACTCCAGGACCCATTTTGAACTGTAGCAGCCGGCCGAGGCCAGAGAGAAAAGAGAACCAAGCACACCATTGGCTGGAAGTTGGAAACCAGTTACCTCGAGGAAAAAAACATGGATTAATTTTACCTAGGCCAAATTTATGTTGTCTGCCCCAGCATGGGGTCTGGCATGGATTCACATGCTCATGAATATTCCCCGTCCTCAGGCCGGGAATCTTTGGTAAAAGAAAAAACAGTTACACTTTCGTTTATAAACTGTCTTTTGAATGGATTGTGTCCTCCCATGTATTCCTCATCTTGTGATAATTCGTTATCTCCAGCTTCGCTGCTTCGGAAAAAGAATTTCTCGGAAGAGGGCGCTGTGCTCGATGTCGTGGCGTTGATTGTCCCTCGACGGACTCCGTACTCTGTCGACATCACCAATGGTATAAATAGCTCGAGCCGCGCCCGTTGCTTCAGTTCTGTTTTTCCGATCGCTTCGCTATCGAGAACGGCGCGCTTCTATTTTCTGTGAAGAAAATGTCATCTTCAACTCCTTCGACACCCAAGACGGGGTTCAAGAAGTGTGTAGATTGTGGATCTAAAATGTCGATCACTGATCCCCACCGGATTTGTCTCTGGTGTCTCGGTTCCAGTCACCGAACCGACGACTGCGGGTCCTGTCAATCCATGATCGAGAAAGCTCTTCGTGAGAGGAGGGGTAAACTGTCAGTGGGGAGGGAAGCCTCTAAGAAGGCTATGTCAAAAAGACATAAGAAAGCGACTGATTCGAAGGAATCGGATCGCCATAGGCACTCAAAGAGATCTCGATCTAGGAGTAGATCGAGACACTCTTTGTCATCATCTAAAAAAATGAAGAGGAGACATAGATCTCCCTCATCATCATCTTCTTCTTCAGAGTCGACCGAAGAAATTTGATGTCCGACTAAATCGGATTCTCCAAGTAAGTGGGAAGAATTCTGCAAAAAGATGGAGGTTTTCGAGAACGCGGCCCGACCCTCTCGAAAGACCCTCGAAAAAGCCATACCCCTAAAGTCGCTCCATTGGACAACAAAGGGAAGTCCAAGACTACCATGGCAAAGACCGGTAGCGTCGAGGAATCTAAAAGAACTCGAGTCGACGTAAATCCGTCGAAGACTCTTCGAGAGTCGAGCACTTCTCCAGTGCCATGCAAAAAACACAAGTCGTTGAAGACTTCGACTTCGTCGACGCCCTCGGCGTCAATAATTTCGACTCCAAAACCAAAATCATCCTTGACGCCAGTATCGAAGTTATCTTCGAAGTCTTCGAAGATCCCTTCGACAATTTCGAAGGATTTATCAATTCCGTCGACGCAGATAGTAGAGGAAGAAAGGAGATTCACTCCATTGCCCAGATCAGACTTTTTCAAGTCTAGATCAGCAATTTATGAAGAATCTGCTTCAGAAGAGGACGAAGTTACTCCTTTTGGAGTTTCTTATGGTACAAGACAAGTTCCTGAGGAACTTATTGATCAGGTATCTAGAATGAGAGACCTGAGTGATACTCGACATTCTGCCAGTGGAATTGACACATCCCCAGAATTAGAGTTCGCCAGACCTGATCCTGCAGACCATGCAGATGCTGGGTACAGGGGTCTTATGACCAGGGTAAGTGAGTATATGGGTTGGGGTAATACTTCACCCATTTTTGAACAAAATGACATGACGGATATAATCAAGGGACCTCAGAAAGATCCTGTTCTCCCTTTCCACAAGGCCCTTCAAAGGACTGTGGAGAAAAACTGGGAGAAACCAGAGAGTATTGCTGCTCCAGATAGCACTTCTCCAAAAAAATATAGACCAGCTGGAATGGATTCTGAATATTTGAATAAACATCTGACTCCAGAGAGTTTAGTCATTCAGGCAGCATCCACTTCAAAACAAACTGCTTATCCAACTATCCCTCCAGATAGTGAAGATAAAAAGTTGATGCCTGGGCACGTAAAGCTTTCACGTCAGGCAGTATGGCACTTAAGTCGGCAAATGTCACCTGTACCCTAGCAAGGTTTACCCATACTCTGTGGGACTTTATTTCGGCGGCGGCTGATCATATTCCGGAAGGCGAGGAAAGGGAAGGCTCCTTGAATATAGTTAAAGACAGAAAGGAGGCAATGGGGCAATGTCTCCAGTCTGGCCTGGATACTGCTGATAGTATCAGCAGATCCATGGCTGCAAGCGTTGTGCTACGCAGATTTGCGTGGTTGAGGAAGTCGGGGTTTGCACCAGACGTGCAAGCTAGACTCCTCAACATGCCCTTTGATGGCTCGAGGCTCTTTGGCAGAAAGGCTGATGAAAGCCTAGAAAACCTTCAGACCTCGAAAGCGGCAGCTAAATCACTTAGCTCCTCCTTGCGCCAGCCTCTAAAACCCTATTCCGGCTCATCTTCCTGGAGGGGTCGTTCTTTTGAATACTACTCCTCTTTTGGTAGAGGAAGAGGACAGGCTTCTCAAAGGTGCAAAAGAAACTTCCCTCGTGGAGCACGAGGAAGAGGTGCAAAATCAGCCTTAGAAGCGGCATCTGTACCCTCAGCCACTCCTGCAAACTCCTCCAAATCCCTCCGAGACCTTGTTGCACAAAACACCAGTGGGAGGCAGGATCTCTCAGCATCTGAAGGAATGGCGGGGCATTACCTCAGATGCTGCTTGGGCACTGGAAACAGTAGCCCAAGGTTATTGTCTCCCTTTTCTAAAAAGGCCTCAGAATCATCCACCGGGAGCCAACACTGCCAAAATTCCGGATCCGCTCCTGTTGCAGGAAATTTTAACCCTGCTAGAGAAAGGTGCCATAGAACTGGTACCTGTAGCGGAGAGGAACAGGGGTTGGTATTCCCCATATTTTCTCATCCCAAAAAAGGACGGAGGACTGAGACCCAATTTGGACTTGAGAAACTTGAACAAGTTCCTCAGGAAGGATAAGTTCAAGATGGTGACTCTTTCTCAGACTCTTCGGGCCCTCCAACTCCAAGATTGCTTCGTATCATTGGACCTTCAGGAAGCTTACTTTCATGTGCCAATTCATCCAAAGCACAGAAAGTACCTGAGGTTCGCGATTGGCAATTCTCATTATCAATTTCAAGTTCTGCCATTCGGGTTGACCTCCGCCCCAAGGGTTTTCACCAAACTGTTGGCGGTGGCGGCAGCAAGTCTCAGGAGAGGGGGCATTCACATCTACCCCTACCTGGACGATTGGTTGATCAGAGCAAGTTCTCCAGAACAAGCTCAGGAACATCTTTCGATCACCTGCCATTTGTTCCACAAATTGGGCTTCTCCCTCAATTTCAAGAAGTCCCACATGATACCATCCCAGAAGCTCCAGTTTATTGGAGCAGTCTTGGACACTTCCTCGGGAAAAGCCTCGCCTCCCAAGGTGAGAGCTCTCCACATCCAGCAGATGGTAACAAAATTCCAGAATGCCCAAAGTCTACTGGCCTTCGATTTTCTCAGGTTGCTCGGCCTCATGGCATGCTGCGTTTTCCTAGTACCAGAGGCCAGGTTGAGAATGAAATCCCTTCAATGGGTACTCAGAACTCAGTGGTCCCAGTTCTCAGGGAATATGTCAGATCTTCTGCAAGTCCTGAGCACAGTTGCTCAGGATCTTTTATGGTGGGCTTGCAACAACAACATTCTCAAGGGAGAGTCTTTTTGGCAACCATGGCCGGAGATAAGAGTAGTGACGGACGCCTCACTCACGGGGTGGGGAGCACACACCAATGATCTGACAATCAGCGGTCGTTGGTCTCCATCGGAGTCCAAACTACACATAAACCTTTTGGAGCTGAGGGCAATCAGACTATCTCTGAAGGCCTTTGTGCCCTCTGTACAGGGAAATAATGTCCTGATAATGACGGACAACACAGTGGCCATATACTACCTCAACAAAAGAGGAGGAGTAGGGTCACTACCACTGTGCAGAGAGGCAATGCAGCTATGGTTCTGGGCAATACAAGAAGGAATCTCTCTATCGGCAATTCACCTAGCCGGAGAGAAGAACACGGCGGCAGACGCTCTGAGCAGGCAGAGCACGGTCTCTCACGAATGGGAGATAGCTCAGGAAGTCCTTCTGAAGATCTTCGCCCTTTGGGGAACCCCTCAAGTGGATCTGTTCGCCACTGCGATCAACCGGAAGTGCGATCAGTACTGCTCAAGGGAATTTCCTCAGAGGAGCTCTGGGAGACGCATCGTAGTGGAGTGGAAGTTTCCACTGTTGTACGCATTTCCCCCAGTCCCTGTGATTCCTCAAGTAATCAGGAGGTTGAGAAAGTTCAGGAAAACCATGATCCTAATTGCCCCGGATTGGGTCAGGAGGACGTCGTACCCAGACCTTCTGGACATGTCCATCTGCCCTCCAATACGTCTTCCGCAAAGAGAGGATCTTCTCTCGCAAGAGGAAGGTCGGGTTCTCCATCCAGAGGTCAAGACACTCAACCTTCAATCATGGTTTCTGAGAGGTTGAGATACAAGGATTGGGATCTTCCGGATGACGTAATGGAAATCTTGCTTTCGGCCAGAAGACCAGCAACAAAATCCTTGTACCGATGTCGCTGGAACAGGTTTAGTAACTGGTGCAAAGACAACGATGTGGACCCTTTTCAGTGTGGAACCCCAATGGTGCTTTCTTTTCTATTACATCTAGCTAATCTGGGGCTCCAGATAGGAACAATCAAAGGATACCTTGCTGCGCTGTCCATTTTAAAGTGCTCCTCGGAAGAGGTTTCATATTTCAAAATACCGTTAATCATTCAATTCTTAAAAGGGCTTACTAATGTATACCCTCCAGTACCTTTTCATGTACCAATTTGGGATTTAAATTTAGTACTAAAATTCTTGACTTGCATACCTTTTGAGCCTCTGCATTCATGTCCATTGAGGCTTTTAACTCTAAAAACTGTCCTTCTTGTGGCCCTATCATCAGCCCGCAGGGTTAGTGAACTTCAGGCTCTCTCATGCAAACCACCATATACTATTTTTTATAAGGATAAGGTAGTCCTTAAAGTTAAACCTTCGTTCTTACCAAAAGTAGTCTCGGACTTCCATTTGTCACAAAAAATAGTACTACCAACTTTTTATCCTCCTCATCTGGGCAAGGCAGAGGAGAGATTACATAGACTAGATCCCAAGAGGGCTCTTAGTTTTTACATCTCAAGGATGGCTAAACTGAGACGGGATGACCAACTATTCGTGGGTTATACTGGTCATAAATTAGGATTATCTGTAACAAAACAGACCATTTCCTGCTGGATCATATTAGCCATAGTTGAATGCTACAAATTAGCGGGAAAAGAACCACCAGATGGGCTTCATGCCCATTCTACAAGGGGGATGGCTACTTCTGCGGCTCTAAAGAGGGGAGTCCCGGCAGCAGATATTTGTGCTGCTGCAACCTGGAAAACAATGCATACTTTTGTTAAACATTATTGTTTGGATACTGCCTCCTCTAATGAGGGTTTATTTGCCAAGGCAGTTCTGCATTCTGTCCACGAAAACTGAAATTAGTACTCCCGCCTCCAAAATTGCTACTGCTATGGGAGCCTATCACAAGATGAGGAATACGTGAGAGGACACAATCCATTCGAAGAACAAGTTACTTACCAACTGTAACGTTCTTTCGACTGGATGTTCCTCCCACGTATTCCTCATCGATCCACCCATCCTACCCCACAGTACAGTTTACATTTTCTTACACTTTCCTCTCACGAAGAATGTATCGGTCATGGGGCACGCCTGGGTGTTCCTCCTATATGTTTCATCGAAAAAACAGAACTGAAGCAACGGGCGCGGCTTGAGCTATTTATACCATTCGTGACGTCGACAGACTACGGAGTCCGTCGAGGGACAATCGATGCCACGACCTCGAGCACAGTGCCCTCTGCTGAGAATTTTTTTTTCCGAAGCAGCAAAGCTGGAGATAACGAATTATCACAAGATGAGGAATACGTGGGAGGAACATCCAGTCGAAAGAACGTTACAGTTGGTAAGTAACTTGTTCTTCTACTATAAACCAATTAATGAGCTCTGGGTTATACTGCCCCCAGCCAATGACTGCCCACTACCTAAGCCCTTCCTGTGGCAGCCATCTTCAGATTTTTACTGCATGTCCAAGTGTTGGGAGGCCTCGTGTTTCGCTCTCTTAGGTTTCTGCGTTTATCACGCTTTTTTGGCTAGGAAAACCCTATTTTTGTTCAATCGAACCTGTGTGCTCCGTCGTTTATTCACCCGATTAACCGGGATCCGTTTTTTTAGCATCTTTAATCACCCCTTAAGGGCAATATTGTCGAGTGTTTTCTTCTTGGTAGTTTCCAGAAGGCCATCAGGCCTGCACCACGCTGGATCATGTCGGAGGAGAAGGACGGGGCTTCCCTCTTAAAGCTGTGCACCAGCAGCGGTATGTGGAATGTTTTCATGGACAACAAGCATTCCCAGTGCCTGTATTGTCTTCACCTGACGCACAAGGAAGAAGATTGCGAGATCTGCCATGGCTTCTCCAAGAGCACGATGAAGGATCAGCACATCCGACTGGTGGCGTGGCTCAAAGCCAAGGCCTCTTCCCCGTGTGGTCCACAGGGGCATGTCTCATCTGTATCCAGCCAGCCAGAGCGGGCTTCTAAATCCTTTGAGGGCGCTCCATCCGTGGGGTCCCAAGCCAAGGCCAAGCACCACAAATCAGCTTACGTCGGTGTCGCTGTGCAAGCGGGTCCCGCGACAGTTGGAGTGCGTTCATCGTCTCCATCAGCCTCAATCTCCAGCCATCACTACAGCTCTTCGTCGAAAAGAAAGTCAGCTACCCCGGGGAAGCTGCGAGAGACACCGGAGAAGACCAAGCAGGACAACGTGTCCATCCTGCCAGGTGATCCAGGGCAAAACGTCCTCTTCTATCGAGCTGGTTCCTGCCGCCCTTTCGAAGGTGAAAGGGGCTTCCACTGTCCAGGGTACCCCGGTGGCAGTCAGGGTGGCCCTTCCTCCCAGGCGAGAGGCTTCGACCAAACTAGTGGAGAAGACTCCGGAAAGGAGTATGCCGGACCTCAGCCCGAAGCCGACCCCTCAGGACTCACAGAGGAGGTGTGGGGGGTCATGGAAGAGCTACAGGGCACAGGTATTTCTTCGTCCGACGAGGAAGACATAGTTTACATCCACACCATCCTGGAGGAGATTGGTGATGACGACGAGAATGTCGAGGAGTTGCCTGCTGGAAGCGGCGATGACGACGTAGGCAGGGCGACGACATAGGCGCTGGGCCCAGCGACCCTGTTCCCCAGGCACCTCCCAGAGATCTGTTGCACGATACTCTCTCAACCCTCGACACACTGGTGTCAGATTCAGAATAGGATGCCGAAGGCACCACCAGTGACACCACAGGTGACAACCCTGTTGACACCGGGTCAACCACCATCTAAGAAAAGGAGAAGACACTCTACGCCTCCACTCAACCGTTACTGCCCTCCCCCCTCCCCGCAGGCATACAGGGATGACGACGGTGGA
This sequence comes from Ambystoma mexicanum, assembly GCF_040938575.1. Classification (NCBI taxonomy): domain Eukaryota; kingdom Metazoa; phylum Chordata; class Amphibia; order Caudata; family Ambystomatidae; genus Ambystoma; species Ambystoma mexicanum. The sequence continues at coordinate 1,196,641,792 of NC_090927.1, read as the reverse complement.
ATCTCTCCGCCACCAAGGGCTTCTCCGCCGGACAAAGTGGGATCCCTCCACTCCATGATCGCCCATGCGTCGAAACTCTTAGCGATCCTGGCCAAGTACGACCGGGAGCTATGGTACAAGATGGCTCCCATCCTGGATTTCCTCCCTGAGGACAAACAGGTAGAGGCAATGGAGATCCTTCTGGAAGCCATCACCGTGGCCCTAGACATTGCAGACACAGGGTTCCGCCAGATGGGAAACAAAGTTTGCCCTGGTCATCGTGGCTGTCTGAAGGCCACCAACTTCAGGAAAGGGGTCCAGACGAGGGTCCTGGACATGCCGTTCGACAGAGACAATCTTTTCAGAAAGGCATCAATGAATCTCTTCAAGCCATCAAGACTGACACAGAGATGGCCCATGCCCTGGGCACGCTGCAGCAGCACTGTCTGTCCTTTTGTCCCTCAAGAGGAAAGTCGGGTAGATCTTCGAAGAGTTTTTGGCAGTGAATCGCCCTCTTACCGCCAACCCTCCCATTCCACAACCCAGGAAGCCTACAGGGGTCGTTCCAAGGCCTTCGAAGGTGGCCACTGCCATCGTCCAGGCTCCCAGGGTGGCGTGCCGTCCTCCAAGCAGGATTGAACCGGATGGGTCATCGGGCCCCCACTCCTGCACCCCGGTGGGAGGCCGGCTGCCGAACTTGGTCAGCGTGTGGCAAACGTCCACCGATCGATGGGTGCTTAACGCTCTCGCCCACGGACACACGTTGGAGTTTCAGCAAAAGTGTCAGCGAATCTCACTAGTGGCCCGGCAGGAACAACACATCCCTCAGCTGCTGCTGGAGGTTCGGGCCATGTTAAAAAAAAAAAAAAAAAAAAAAGGAGTGATAGAGCTGGTTCCGAAGCGACTCCTGAGATTACGAGATTACTCAACATACTTTATAGTAAAAAAGAAGACCTGGTGCTGGAGGCCCATTTTCGATCTACAATGATTCAACAAGTACATAAAGTCCCAGAAGTTCGGAATGGTCACGTTGGAGCACGTGCTCAGCCAACTGGAGGAGGGAGACTTTCTGTCGTCGTCGGATCTGTAGGAGGCGTACTTTTACGTCCTCATTCATGTAAAATATTGCAAGTTCCTGCGCTTCGTTGTACAAGGGAAGAAGTCCCAGTTCAAGGCTCTCCCCTTCGGACTGAAGTCGGTGCCCAGAGTCTTTACGAAGTCCCTGAGAAATTTGTTTTCGTACTTTTCTACTTTTATCAATGTTTTTACTTGCCTTGATATTTTTAGAAGTGGCATCTGTCACCTGCCTTATTCTGACAGATTACTGATGGATCTTCTTAGACTAAGATTCTCCTGAGAAATTGCAAGGGTTAGGCAAGCATCTAAGCTGAGTGCACACAACCACCACTGGACTTAGTTCCTCACCTTGGTGGCAAAGGGAATTCTTCCAGGTGCTCGTTAAATTTGCCTGCTCATCATCATTTCTTCCTAAGGGCTCTGGTTATATTTGGCTTAGCCTGAAGTGCTGCTTTGTAAGCGTGTTCCTGATCCAGCCCCCAGAATGACATATAGAGGTCTAATTCCACTTCATGACATCCTCAGGAATTGTACATTCTTCTGTGTTACACCTCTGGCTAGCCAATAAATGTGGTACCATTAAGTTCCATTTCATTACAAGGTTTACCATTGTTGTGATTCACAAGTTTCACTTAACAGTATAGCATCTGGATCCAGTTGCTCCAAAAGAATTAGTTGCTACACCTACAAACATGTCCAAAGCAGCACCAATTTGGTATTAAGTGCTTTTCACCACTGTTTAGGTGCTGCAATGGTGAATTCCATTCCCACTATTTGGCTAATTTCTGAACCTGCTGAGAAAGTGATCAATTTTGATAAATATGTCACTGAGTTACTGGCAAGGGAATCCATCTTTTCAGAAGAGGGTGAAGGTTCACTTATCTTGAAACTCAGCAACTGGGATGAGTTACTACAGCTTAGGAAACGTCTCATTAGAACGGAGCTTCATGGCTCCATCATGATAGAGTATTTGAGAGCTGGTACCCTCCCTCCCACAAGGACTTGTTGTCCATAATGAACCTCGGTTATTTTTGGACAACTAAGTTTTTGTTATCAAATGCAGTTAGATCACCAACAAGTGATGGAGGGACTGGTTAATACTACTTATAGACTTGGCTAGTGAGATGTCTATTAAAATCACAGCAGATCTCTTAGCTATGGAAGCAGAGATAAAGACACTGGTTCCCCGTGAAACTTTTAAACGAAGATTAGAAGAGATTTTTAAAGAGATGGGAGATTTCAAGGAATACACAACAAGAGAAAGAATTAAAAGGATGAAAAAGGATTTAATGGATTTTTCGCACCTTTTTGTCCACCAACCACAAGTCTAACACATGAAGCAATAGTGGGTGAAAAACGAGTCCTAACAGAATTAAAGGTTTTGGAATAGAATAATATCACCACCCACCAGTTTCAAAATCTAACGAGATTAGAACGCCAAGCCATACGACAATTCAAGATTAACAATCAAATAGTAGTGAGAAAAGTAGATAAGGGCGGAGCAATAGTTATATTGGACCGAGATTTATATATCTCTGAATGTGAAAGGCAACTAGAAGACCATACTTTTTATAAGAAAATACAAGAGGATCCCACACCTCGACTAAAATCGATCATAGAAGAAAAGATAAGAAAAGCGTTTGAAAGAGGTTGGCTATGCAAACAAGAACATGAATGTTTACTTAAAAAATAAACGATTATACCCAAGTTTTATATTCTACCAAAAATTCACAAGTCACTATCCAACCCACCAGGCCGACTGATCGTGTCTGGTTTAGGATCCCTGTTAGAACCATTGTCAAAATTTGCTGATACGTACCTAAAGCCCTTTGTATTGGAAATGTATTCTTACATTCAGGACACTACAGAGGTCATTACCCTCATCAAAAATTATCCATTTGATGGTAAGAAACAACTGTTGGCTGGACTCAATATAGTATCCCTTTATACATGTATTCCTCAAGATCTAACTCTAGAAGTATTTTAGGAAGTTCTCTTAATTAAGAGAACAGAAGGTGTGTGCCCCAACAGCTTTATTTTATGGTGTGCTGAAATGTCCTCAAAAGAAAATTACTTCAGCTTCAATCAACAATTGTTTCAACAGATGCATGGTACAGCAATAGGGTCCTCGGTGGCCCCATCAGCTGCTAACCTGTTTGTAGAATTCTTTGAGAAAAATGTGATTTATAACTCCTCAAACCCATTCCTGCCTTATCTCCAGGTTTGGAGGAGGTTAATGATGAGATTTTGATAATATGTGATGGCGGCATATCTAAATTTGAAGAATTCACTAGTTGGTTAAACAAACAGAACCAATTTCTCAAATTCACAGCCACAACCAGAATCAATTTTTAAGACATTACAATCTGGGCTGATACCTCAGATAATACTTTGAAAGTTAAACCATACCATGAGGCAACGAATCGCAATTCTTTATTGCAATTTGATAGTTGCCATCCAACACACACAAGGGAAAACCTCCCAGTGGGCCAATTCTTGAGACTAAAGTGCAACAGTTCAGGTACAAAAATATTCGAACAAGAAGCATCAGTTCTCAGCACCAAACTCACTGTTAAAAGTTATCCGAAACAAATTGTAAAGAAAGCTTGGAAGCGAGCAAGGAACAATGTTAGAGAAGCTCTGCTGGAATATAGAGGCACATCTAAGACTAAAAATCAGATTATTTTTGTAAGTACCTTTAATTCACTCTGCAACGAAGTTAATGATATTATAAAACGCAATTGCCACATATTAAGTGGAGGTGAGTGGCCACGTGACAGCCCCCTATGTGTGTTTAAAAGCAGACCCAATATTAAAGATCTGGTGACTAGAGATGATATCTCTCTAAAGCAACCTCAAAGGACACTGACCGAGTCTTGGGGATTGAGCAAACCTGTGGGCTACACTCCCTGTGGCAAATGCAGCTGTTGTTCCAGTACAAAACGGACGAGAGAAGTAAACCCAGGCCTTAAAAAACCTTGGCAGCAGCGCCAGTTTAGAAATTGTAATTCAAAAATCGTCATCTGTTATCTGGTGCCCTTGCCAAACAATATACATTGGCATGACAGAAAGAAAAGTCAAGTAAAGGATTATAGAGCACAGGAGTTGCATAAGAAATGGGAACACACCTGCACCGATGGTAGGCCATTTTTTGGCAATGAACCACACACCGGAGACATCCACGTGGAGTTTGCTCACACAGATTAATGCGATGGAAGGTACGGCATCTAATAAGAGAAAATTGTTCAACAAAGAACAAAGATTAATCTATCTTTGCAATTCTGTAGAGATTGGGTTGAATGAATCTATTGACTGGACACTACTGTAAGGCAGGGTGCATGTGAATCATATAACTTCACAGAACAACACGAATTGTAATCTGTACAGTGGCAAAAAAATTACATCCTGTTACTTAAATAATAGAAACAGGACTTTTGGAGGCTCTATTCTTCATCAATCCATGCGCCATACGGGACAAACACTGCATTCAGACTGTAAGTTTGCATTAAGATAGTTTAGCCTAAGGCAGACATCGTCAGGCCAGGTCTGTAACATTGAAAAAACCGTAAAGTCCAGTAATGCAATAAGAAGATGAAAGTAAAAATCACTTTACAGAGAAACAAGGTCAGCCCATGGGACGCATTAGTACGTCAGATCTGTGAAATTTAGAAATATTGAAAAGAATCAAGTGAAAAACAATTTTGGAAAGAAGTGCATGATAGACGCGTTTACTCCTAGGGAAACAACAATACCCAATATGGCAACATGTTCCAGTCGTACAACCAATCTAAAAGAACGGTCTAGTGTTTTGGAAAATGGCCACCAGCAGATCCGCACTGTGAAAAAGGAGATGCCACTTGAACGCATTGGTAAAACAAGATGCGCGAGCCGGGAGCGTGGAAACCAAATTACGCTGTGCAAACAGCGTTCTAAAGCAGCCAGACTTTTCTCATACTTGTAAGTACTGGTGAAGTCAGAAAACAAGTTTAGAAGTCTGACTCCTAACACGCTTCTCTGAGTAAACTTATTAGCACTGTGCTAGAGTTGAATATCATCGTTAAGAGCAGAGGCAGTGTGAGTTTATACACATAGTATACAAATGATCCCCGCAAGCGTTAAATAGTTAGGGGAACAGGAACACCTTATGTTAATAGTGACTGTATGTTGTGTAATTGAAAGGCCAATGAACAAAAACATAGTTTTAGTTTTGTTTTTGTTGTCCGTGTACAGAGAAGAGTTCAACACTTCTCGAGATAGCGGCGCGACCCATGCTCACCATTCCTTCGGATGCGCAGCAGTTTGGATAGACATAACAGGAGCTCGCAAGCTTTTGAATGGTAAGAGTCTTGTGGTTAGAAAAACACTCACTAGCTTTTGTGGCCACTCTTCAACGCCCAAAGGGCTGATACAAATTGGTTTACTGTGCATGTGCTAAGTAGTTTAAGCCGTATGTAGAATACAATCACTTGATCATGTATTTCATCTTAATGTTATATCCAGGACGACCCACTTTCACAACATGTAATCAAGCCTGCTAGAGATTTAGTTGTCTTAAGAAGAATATACAATAACATAGAAGTGTTTTTTTAAGTCCCTCGATTGTCCAAGCCTGACATTCAGAATGTGCAATTTGCTTTTAACCCTTAGAGATCGAACCTTCTACTAATAAGAAGTTAATCCTACCACACTCGTCAACAATTAAAGATTGAAATGCGGTAAGCCTCACCTGGAGAATTTAACACTCAGGGTGTGACGACTGCTACGGTACTTTTCGGAGCAGCACAACTCATTTTTGTGTTGTTGTTCTCCCTTAGGTTACTGTTAAACTATAGAAGAAAGTAACCCCATGAGGTCTGAAATACCGGTGAACCAAGCCTGAAAAATATACACTAAACATTTTTGGTTGTTGACACTAAACGCCGAAAGAAGTCCCCTGAAGAATTTCCCCGCAAACGGTTTACAGAAAGTGGGAATGAAACATGCCGAGACAAAGATACTGTGGGAATGATCACACAATGGAAATAGAGCACTAAAAGCTTTAAACGACTTAGAGATACTAAGGAATCCTACAAATAAAATAAGGGATTCAATACTAGACATTAGAATATCACACCTGTTATGGGGGGGCGCTGTTGAGCAGCCCAGGAAATGGCTGCTTAGTCTGTGAGCTCCGTGTTCGCCTGCCTTAATCCTCCAAACATCGGCACCCATCTGCAGTGTTCCCGGCCATCCTGCCACTGACTAACTGCCGGCACCAACTCTACACGTAACTGCATCCTTGGAGAAAATCGGTGCCTGGAGCCCAAGTTACGGCCACCCGGCATTCCGCCTGCTGTGCGGCCTCCTCTGCGTGGTCTTGCGGTTAAGACCGGCCGCTGAATTGCCTGCGGTCGCCGGGAGCGGCCACCTGCCTGGACACAGCTCTGGGTCCCTGCCTTTGCGGGACCAGCGACACACACCTCAGGCGGCCCCCGGCCACGAACGCCTGCCTGCTTCGCCGCGCCTGCCAGAAGCGACATTTCACAAACCTTTTGCCTGAGGACTTCTGTCGGCTTGCCGGGCCTGGCATGGGCGGAGCGGCCTTATGCTGCTTGTCTACAGCCTTCACTGCCCGGGTCGCCGGACCGGCAGCTGCGACGCCCGCGGGGTGGGCTGGAGCCCCCCACGGCCCTCAGCATATGCCATCCCTGGGGGCCCCATAGGGACTCGGCGCCCCACTCTCCTGTTATCACACCATCACTGGAGTGGCGCTCTGCGAACTCTCTGGCCTGGGGTCCTCCGTCAGCTCGCTGGGCCCCAGTGCGGGCTGAGCCGCCTTGCACTGCCCATCCGTCACCTCCACTGCATGGGCTGCCGGACCAGCAGACTGCGACGCCCGTGGGGCAAGCTGGAGCCCCCCGTGGTCCCTCCATACGCGCTGCACCTGTGGCCCCCATAGGGACTCGGCGACCCACTCTCCCTGAGCCGCGCCACCGCTGGAGCGCGTGGCTGACATCGGTGCCCTGTCCCGCTGCGGGGGCCACATTGCAGCTTTGCGGCCTGCTGGCCGTCATCGCCCCCGAACTGCTGGTGAGGGGACTGGGGTCTGCGGTGCGGTGGGAGACCTTCAGGAGGTGCCATTGGACGCCGTGGGACACACGGGCACTGCCACCCTAACGGATGCAAGGTGGGTGTTGGGGATCGCTCCATAAATCACTGCTGGCGTTTTCCCCAATTGTGTCCCCACGCCCCTGCAGTCCAGCAGCCACCTCACAGGATCTCCTTCACTGGGCTCATTGTCCACTGTCCCTACAAGAGGCTACCTGCGGGCTATGACTACTGTCCCTCTCTTAAGAAGACTCTGACCCCGGGGGCTGGCTACTGTCCGACTGCTTGCGGTGTCTGGTGTTCCTGCAGCCCACGTGGCCCCCATTATCCCTGACCCATTTGCGGCGCGCTCTACCAAGCGAGTAGCAGTGCGGCTCTGGCCCGCTCTCTGTCTGACTGGCCCCCACCTGCACCGCCACCGCCAGTGTGCCCGGCCGCTGGTTTGTTTCTCATTCACCCGCAACATAATGTTGGAACCACTAACCCTGTCCGTGGAGGGCACACAATTAGCACATCAACCCCGCTCATACACCAGAATTCGGGGGTGCTTGCACAGCGCTACGCAGCCCACTACTACCGTGACCCCAATATACCAGCTGAGCTCCACCTGCGTACCAGCGCTGCTGTAGCACCCAGACACCTGCCAGCGGCAAACACCTCGCATCTACCCATATTGTCATGTCCAGCAGATCCTGAGGCGCCAGCAAGACAGGGGCCATGGATAAATTCACCAAAGCACCCCCTAAATCCGACCAAGGCCACGCACCCTCCAATCATGAGGACTCTGCCTCACCCTCACCCACCGTGGCACCTGACCTCGCGACGATCCTGGAATCCATGACGAAGAACTTTGCTGCTTTTCACGAAAAGCTGGATGATGTCAATGCCAATGTGGCGTCGCTCAAATCTCAACTAGACCACGCTGGCACCAGAATCACGGAGGCGGAAATGCAAATAAGTACCAACGAAGACAATATACTCCCCCCTCCAGGACACCGTTACCACCCTTAGCCGGGATATGAAAGCGGTGAAGGCCAAGTGAGACGGCCTGGCATCAAGATCCCGCAGGAACAACGTACACATAATCAGAGTGCCTGAAAATGCCCTCAAGGGCCGCATGGAATTGGCGGTAGAAGAGCTACTGAAGGAGCTACTCGGAAATCCTGCTCTCTCCCCTTACTTCACGGTGGAGCATACCCACAGAGCCCTATCAGCGCGACCCGCACCCGGCGACTTTCCCAGAACCATCATTGCAAAAATACTCAATTACAGAGACCTCATCCTGCGCTTATCTCGCGAAAAAGGGGAACTACGCCTGGGCTCCCAGACAATCAGAATCTTCCCCGACTTCTCGGTGGGGGTGCAACAGGAGAGGCGTCAATTCCTAGAGGTCAAGAAAATGCTACGAGAACGAAACATCCCCTATGCAATGCTGTTCCCGGCGCGCTTGAAGTTTACATTCAGAGGGAAACTGTACTTTTTCACGTTCCCCGATGAAGTGGTAAAGTTCATCAAGACACAGATACCACTCAACGAACCTCCTGGGAACTACATAAACATGGACAATGACTGATCTACCTCCTGTCGCCCCTCCGGATCTTCGGTGAACGATTGACATATATCTTTGACATCAGTCCCGCTATGTGGTGTAACCTGCTCATGGGTCCACTCCACCCGTTCAGCTCAGCTACAGGGTAGCGCGGAACTGTGTAAAACCTTTGCCCATTGGCCCATATGCTCTTCAAGGGAAACATGATCGATATACCCACAATGTCGAACTTACGTGCGCTTGTGGTACTCTACATTCAACTTAATTTTGCTCAGTTGGCAACACGGCAACAGCGCACCCCACTGCAGTTGCAAACTTATGTTGGAATGTTTGATTGTTGATGGCCCCTGTTGGGCCAAAGGGGAGGCTGGTCCAGGTTGGGATCGGCCTGCTGGCACCTGTCCTTTGAGGGATGCTGGACTTGGGTGGGAAATGGTGGGATTGGGTGCTGCTGGTTGTTGTTGGGCGGCCGGGGGAGGCGGGGGGATCTGGGGAAGTTATATTGGAAAAGGCAGAGCCGAACTGACGGGGCGCACCATGCTGGAGCGATCGGAGAATGACCACATAGGGTGCATATGCAGGCCACGATGACAAAACTGGGATACACCCTAGACAAGTGAAATGCCCACTACCATAATGTCCTGGAATGTTCGGGGGCTAAGCAACCACACCAAGGCTCGTAAGATTATGGCCTATGTCAACAGACATGGCTGTAAAATATTGTTGTTGCAAGAAACACACTCCAAAGGCAGTTTGTCGTCAAGTATGACACCAACATTGGGCTCCAACAGATTCACCTCTTACTCCACTCAAGCCAAAGGCCTATTGACACTGATCTATAAATCCATCAAATTCACGCTACACAGGAATTACACTGATCCTGATGGCAGATATGTTATACTACACTGCACCATAGTAAATAGAGAGTATCTTCTGGTGAACTCCTATGGCCCTAATGTGGACGCCCCTGAGTTTGTGGATACTGTGGCCACCATACTGTTACGCTACGGGGGTGTTCAGATTATATGGGGGGGATATGAACCTCGTGTTAGACACTGACCTGGACAGGACTGGAACTGCCGCCCGAACCCTGACCGGGGCCGCACGAAGGCTACTCGGCTACGGCGAAACACTTGAGATCCGTGACGCCTGGAGGACACTAAACCCTCAACGGCGCGAATGCACCTATTACTCCACGGTACACAACAGCTCCTCTAGAATCAACTTGTTTCTAGTATCCAGTGAAGTAATGGGCAGGGTGCCGCAGGCACAGATCCTGACTCGCACACTATCTGACCATGCCCCGATCACTATATCAGTGCAACTGGGAACGACTGTCCGACACTCAGTAAATGGCGTTTTAAATCCTCCGTTCTCAGGGACGTCGTGTTCAAGGCGGATATACTTGCCGAAATCGAGTCCTTCTTCGAACACAATACCCCCCAGGACACCCCTCTCTGTGTCAGGTGGGAAGCCTTCAAGGCATATATCAGGGGGATGTCCATATCCAGAGAAGCGGGTGTGCTAAAAACAATTAGGGCCGCTCTCGAGCGAACCGAAGCCAAACTGCGTAAGTGTCATGATCACTGGGTGTCCCCCTAGATTTACCCCCAAGGTGTCTTGGATGGTTGCATACCATTCCTGAATCATGGGTAGGAAGGACAATGTTAAGGCTATCCAGGAATTAGACACTTCTTCATAGCCCACCATGGCCGCCTGGTTGTTTCTCTGAAAGCGGTTGTTTGGGTCTAGTTGTTGTTGCTGGTTGAGCATATAAGCCCTTCCCCTTTGTTGTTCCGCGCTTCGAGTTGTTCTGCAGTTGCAGTGGACGCTTACCGCGGTTCTGCCTTCATACAGGAATTCCTCAGCGCATTCGTTCACAGTTTCCACGGTCATAGCAGCCCCATTCCATTCCTTTTCCTTCCGTAGTTTCATAGTTCGCAGTTCCTGGTATTTGTTCCGTTATTTTTTCCCGTTCCTCCTGTCATAAAACTCTGAGAAATCACTTGCTAACCTAGCTGGGAGTTTCTCGTCCTTAGTCAACTCCGAATCCTGTTTCACCTCACCGCAAGTATCTTCCTAATTTTGAGATGTGCATGTCATTATTTTCTGCATTTATTATGTGCCGCGTGTGTTTATAATTAGTTTCCTCAAGAGCACATGTGTACCTTAGAGGCACGCTTTCCAGTGCGTGTGTGTCTTTTGGTTCTGTGCGATAATATAACTCCCTGCACTGATGGGCCGTTCCACCATTGCATTTACTGTTAGGTCACGTAATTTTAGGCCTCTTGGAAGTTTGTCTTGAAACATAGGTGGCCAATGTGTCAATCTGGAAAAATGAATACCCTTCATTTGAATGACAGACGTAACTTGATGGCCGTGGGCCAACCGTCTTATGCACCGAATTATAGAAATATAGACTGTTATGCTTGACCAACAAGCGGCCATTTTAAACGTAGCAGAATCGCCATTTTGCTTGTTAAGCATTGCTCATTGCTTTCTGTCTAAAAACTGCTTTGCAGCTTGCAATTCTTGCGGATTCTGCTTACTCTGCTCAACTGTTAACATTGTTGTTTGAATATGAAAGGACAAGGTCGCGGGACCGAAGAGTTTGCTGAACTCCTCATGAGTAGCCCAGAAAGGAATGCCCACGCTCCCTCTCTGTAGCCTTGGGAGGAAGCTGCAGGGCATTTAATCACTTCACAGCTGCCAGCCAGTCTCGTACGATGGTAGAATATGTTAGAATAATACAGTTAAAGGCTTGAATTATGCTTCTCTTACGGCCCCCCTTCGCAAAGCCCCTTGGAACGTGTCGGCTCCCAGGACACGAATAGTACCTCATAGATAGTAAAGCTTGGAATGTGGCTCTTCCCCCGTGTACAGATTGCTTCCAAGAACAGAACCACCGTGTTCTAAAAGATCCCTCCGCACTTTCTAAATTGCACATTGTTACTAGAATAGACATCGAAAGCATTATGATCGTCATACTCGTCGGATATGTCCATCGTCATCCCGAGTTCAAAGGAACTTAATACAGAGGGGTGTTGAACATGACTTTGCTGATTGTATGATATGCATTTTGTATATATGTAACTGATGTACGTTATTATCTCTCTTGCGTCCCTCGAGGTCTAGGAAACTCACGTCGCGGGGCGTGAGATCAGAATTGACCAATTGATACTATCTTTTGCTTGCAATAAACCCTAGCATTGCGATTTTGAAACCTCGTGTCTGGCGCATCTTTTCGTGTATGGTCATTGCCTTGTTTCCATAGCACGAGGGACCCCTAAGTGCCCCTTTCAAATGGATAGCGCATAAAAAACAGTTCCTGGGAGAAAGGTTAGTAAGATTCACCAAGGTCTCTAGTAAGAGCGTTCCCCAATAGCAGCTCCACAGGTTCCCTAGGTATTTTCTTCCAGTGAGATGAGAGAGTTCTTTAATTGAGCTAGCTTCATGTACCTTAGAAAGAATTATTGCGCTCACTATTGAACCTTTTCCCACTAAAGTGTTAGCAGTTCACAGTTGGGTGCACCTTTTCTTCCTGTTTCTGGGTTGTTCCTTGCTCCCTATCCAGACCACACTCCTCTGTGCACATTCACGGAAGGGTCTTCCCTACAGTGGCCATTTCAGCTTGCAGTCTCCCCTCTACAGAACAAGCGCCCCTGCGCAGAGGCAGGATGGAGAGCCCACCATAAAATAAATAAAGGTAAAGAAAGTGACAGACCGAGAGAGAGAGGGTGGTTAAGAAGTAATAGAAATCCAACTCTTATGCTGCTCTTCTAGAATTCTTCATTAAGAAGTTCCTTGTGTATTCCCTAGATTCATGGTGGCAGTGAAGGAAGAATCTTTAGTAGTGAGATATTAACACAAACCAAGAGCAGTCCTAGGTTAACTTCAGAAGTGGTGTCCCCGCAGAGTTTTAAGGTAAGCGTTACAGAACGCAAAGCCGTGCTGAAATTACTCTCTGCCTGGGCATCATGGGAACTCCTGAGGTAGATCAGTTAACACAACTTCTGCGAGAATTAAGGGCCGAAGTCCATGCAGCTCGGTCAGAAACCAGCGCACTTAGAAGAATAGGTGAATAGAGAGTGGACGGAAGAACTGGCTCGCCAACTGTTGCAGAATCAAGCGGGACAGGTACCGTTACCACTAAGTAATCCTCAGGCTTCCTCCCCTACGTTGCCCCCGGTTCCTGTCCAAGTGCTCGTTCCTGGGAATATTCCATTGGCACCTCTGGAGCGTTTTACAGGAGACCCAAAGAAGTTTGCAGTATTTTTAAATCAGCGCAGATTACATTTCTTGTGCAGACCTGGAGTTTTTCCCCACAGACCAGTCAAAGGTTGCCTTTGTGTTGTCATATTTGGGCGGATATGCGGCTGATTGGTTCATACCCCTTGTAAATAGGGACTATCCAGTGTTGCAGAACTTTACTGAATTTCAGCGAGAGTTAGAGAAACATTTTGCTCGTCACACTCAAGGACAGGCCTTAGACAATGAGCTGCTGTCACTCAAGCAAGGCAATCAGGAGTTACTCACATATGTGGCTACCTTTTAATAGGTTGGTGGCAGAAACCAACTGGCCTACGGAAAAGAGAACAACGTTATTTTATCGAGGTTTGCGCAGTGAGTTGAAAGATGTTTTAGCACAAGTTGTGAATCCGCCTGAAAATATCACAGAGTTCATAGACCTGACCATCCAGTTGGATCATCGTTTGCAGGACCGAAGGACAGATCGAGCTCGTCAAGACAATCGAGCATTTGTAGTTCGCTCCAGAGAACCATGGTTGAGGTTGGGATCATATACTCATCCTGAACCCATGCAGTTGGGCAGAATTCGAGGCCCAATCTCTCAAGCTGAAAGAGACAAAAGACGTCAACTGCAGTTATGTTTATATTGTGGCAAGGCTGGTCACTGTTACTCACCGCTCCGGTAATCGATCACTGCCTGTAGATAGGCGACCTTGGAGACGGTAGTGTCCACAGATATTCACAAGACAGCCTCTGGTAACCCGACACCCCCTGAATTCTAAGATTCAGGCTTCCTCAAGGAGGGGCTCTTTTCTGCGATGTACCTCTCTGCTGTTTCAACCTGAACAGGCAGAATTGCCAATCACCTAAAAGAGCGGGAAGAACACACACCGCCAACCAATGGTGCAAAGGAATACAAAGATGATTAGAGGAGCCAAGGTAAGAAGGAATGCAAGGAAACAATAGTACTAAGGAGTACCTAGGCGGGGTTTGAGGAGTGGAATCTGCTATAGGATTGACCTACAAAAGAAAATAAACTATTACCCTTTACGTCAAAGTAATAAACCAGAGCATCCCAGAAATAAATGGTTAAGTAATTCAAACACAGACCTGAAGGGAGAACTGGCAGGCATGAATGAAGTCCTAATGGAGGAAAACAACGAAAGGATAAAATAAAAAAGGAAAGTTAGTACAGGAGAGTAACCCGGGCGGCACGAGGGACGCACTAGTGACGGGTTGGTGCATGTACCGGAAAGCATCAAGATGCACTTGGTGAGTAGTTCACTGTAGAATGTTGAAGTTCCAAAGGATGTAGAAACCAAGTTCAAAAGTAAAGGCTAACGGTGGAATCCAGTATGAACAGTTCAGGATAATAGCAAGTGAAATGGCCTCAGGAACAAGAAAGAGACCGTGGACGAGTACCGCGGACAACCAATTACCTTAGTGGGCCGTAGAACCAGGAAGTCACTGAGGAAAAAGGCAGGCAGTCCCTGAAAGAGTCCGGGTCAGTAAAGGAGTGGGCGTAACCAAAACCAAAGGAGTATCCAAATGCAGTCCAAATAGAATAGCCAAGCGCCGGGAACCAGAAGATCAAAATAGAGCACTGACTGGATGTCAGAAGGGAAACGTAACGTAACCGCAAGGAGAGTAACGCTACAATTAGCAGCAGAGAGCTGTATGAGTAGCGGTGCTTTAAAGTACAGGAGGGCGTGGTTTAGGTGCGCGTTCCTTATGCCTGCAAGGTGTCAGCTGACATGAGACGCGCCGGCGTGTAAACAAGCGCCATGGCAACCTGTATCGATTCCAGAGGGGAGCTCGTGAGTATGCTCTTCTTCGCGTGAACGCCGCGGATGAGCCGGCACTGTCATTCCGGGTAGAAAACGTAACAGTCACTTCTTGAAAGACTGTCGAGTGGAACCTGCTAGGAAACCTTTGGGAGGAGTAAATCAGGACAAGAAGGATCAAATTGCAGAAAACTCCAGTGCCCTTCAAGTTTAGAGGTCCGCTTGTCGAGCATGGAAAAGGTTGCAGTGACATCACACTTTTTGTTTCCTATTGTCCTTTTTAGTCACGAGATCCCCACCAAAAGGAATGCATTGACTGCATACATTGACAGTGGGGCAATTGGCAATTATATGGCTCTTCATCTGGCTAGTAAATTGGGATTCTCCTTAAGGGATAAGTTAGAAGCAGAGAATGTTTCCGGGGTGGATGACACTCCATTGGTGTCAGGCCCCGTAACACAGTACACTAATATGCTTTGCCAGGAAGGACACAGGCAGAGGATCTCTTTTGACCTTATTCGAGCCCCACAGTTCCAGATTATTTTGGGAATACCCTGGTTGGAAAAGCACAACCCGTTGATCGATTGGTGTTCCAGAACTCTGATGTCATGATGCCTACCCCTGGCATCAGGTCCAAGCCCATCAGCTCCGGAAGCAGGCATCAGATACTTGCTAAAACCCCAACAGCCCCGGCTGGGGGCTGTTTCGGTTCAGTCCTGGCGCCCTAGGCGCCAGGCTCATCAAGGAAATCAGTCCTGGCGCCAGGCTCATAGACTTTACTTACCTGATGCAGACCATGCTGCTAGTGAGTCCAAGCCAACGTGAGGCCTGGATGGGACTATTTTTCTACAGGGACTATTATTTTACTCGGTCGTGGTTCTACGGAACTTCTTACCTGGAACTACTTTGGAGGCTATTTAAACCACGCCCGAACAACAGCACACGCTTCGCGTCATTCTGCATCCAGCAGCGTAACACTCACCGTGCCTGCAGTCTGCAACTAGTCTTCTGCCACGCCCGCCTCGAATCTGGAGCTCCTAAAACCAAGGGGAAAAAAGGACAAGATTAGGGAACAAACTATTTCGAATTCCTCACCTGAGTTCGGATCCATCTCGCCTCCGGACCTGGAAAGAACATAATTTCAGTGCTCGTCGCATCTCCAGCTGCAGCGCCGCACCATACTCACCAGTCCTCGCAGCATCTTTCGATTCGGCGCTGGCTCCATCATTTCTTCGCTGAACTCCGGCACCTTATTATCATAGACTTACCTGATTACCACCGGAGGCATTATTCTATAACTCTCCACATCTTCATGTGCCGCACCTGCAAAGAGAGAGAAAACAACACGTTAAACACCGGCAACATTTACCGGACGGCATCGGGTAATAGAGACTCTTATTTGAGCGCCACCAACTGCCACGAGGGGTATCTTCTCACGATCTTAGTTGCAAGACAAGGAAGGAAGCGGGGAACAAGAGTGAATCATCGGACATATTGAACTCTATGAACTTGATACTTACCGAACCTTGCCAGGAACCTCAGAGTCAATACTCTCGAACTCTCCCACACCCTCAAACCAGTGAAGTAACTGGCATCAACGCACCCCTGCAATCCACGCAGGATGGAGAGCTCAACATTTAAAAACATAAGGGGAGGGTCCTAAAAGGGGATATCGGAGGTGACAAGAAGGGAGAACGAGAACAGTGGGAGGGAGCTATCACACATATCCATGGGTGGCTAAATCCCTTTCTCCACTTGCAGAAGAATACTTCTACGGATCAAGCAGACGAGATTAGGCGGGCCAGTGCAGACGGTTATCTCGGCACTATGCATCACGTTGGTGGACACCGCAGCTGTCCGGGTCCGATCGACGCCCCTGTGGGAACCAGGTGAGCGTAACAGAACGCGAAGCCTATCTACATATTCCCACCCGCGCGTCATGGAAACCTCAGAGACCGACCAACTAGCCCTATTGTTAGGGGAACTTAGGGCAGAAGTGCACTCTGCGCGCCAAGAAACTAATGCCCTCAGGAGAGAACTGATTGTGTCAAATGAGCGCACTGATGATCTTGCTAGACAATTGCTGCAAAACCAAGCTGGGCAAACACCATTACCTGGACTCTGGGGGAATCCAACTTCTGGTTCATTGAGAAATCCTGTGCAAGTGGTTCTACCAGGGAGCATTCCTTTAGCTCCACCCGAACGTTTTGCTGGGGACCCGAAAAGGTTTGACGTGTTTATGAACCAATGGCGCTTGCACTTTTTATGCAGACCTGGAGCTTTTCCGAACGACCAAGCCAAAGTACCTTTGTACTATTATACCTTAGTGGCAGCGCAGCGGATTGGTCAATTCCACTAGTCAACCAGGACGACCCTCTTCTTCGGGATTTCCAAGAGTTTCAATTGAGCATGGAGAGACTATTTATCAGACATTCACAGAGACAGGCCCTGGATAACGAACTCTTATCCATACGACAAGGTATCCAGGATCTACTAACCTATATCGCAACCTTCGATAGGTTGGTGGTGGAAACGGGATGGCCTGAGGTAAAACGAATTACATTATTTCATCAAGGACTTCGGGGTGAACTCAAAGATGTTTTGGCCCAAGTTGTGAACCCACCTCAGGTTTGCGCAGAATAGATAGACTTAGTGGTCCAGTTAGACCACCGACTTCAGAATAGAAAGGCTGATCGAGCTAAGTTCGAGAATCGGGTATTGGTTAAACCCAATGTTACCCTCAAAGGAACAGATGCACCGGAACCGATGCAGATGGGGGGGTCAAGGGACCCTTAACTCAAAAGGAAAGAGAAAGGAGACAGCAGATGCAATTATGTCTGTACTCTGAGGCCTCAGGACATTTTCTACAGGATTGCCCTATAAACCCTTCCAAAAAAGTAGTCTAAGTTGCTGATAAAAATCAAACCGAGCCTGATTCGGGAAACGACCATGCCCGACAAGCGTAGAGGTCCGCTTGCCGAGCTTGAAGAAGGATACTCAGACCTCATACCAATGGTCCTTGTGGATCCAAGGCAGCCATCACGTATGCACGCAGTAAGGGCATACATTGATAGCGGGGCCATAGGAAACTATGTGGACCACGAATTGGCTACTAGGATAAATCTACCTTTCTGCAAAAAGACCACTTCGGATGTCATCACCACAGTCGATGGAACTGAAATTGCCTCTGGGCCTGTAACTCATTCCACCGCAGAGATGACATTACTGGGTCAAGATGGGCATCGAGAGACTATTGTGTTTGATTTAATCAAAGCCCCGCAGTTCCAAATAATACTGGGGATACCTTGGTTGGAAACACATAATCCTTGTATTGATTGGCGAGAGAGGAGAATAACCTTCCTGCATTGTGCACATAATTGTTACCCGGAAAAACCCTTGAACCAAGGCCTGGCCACAGTTGCTACTCCAGTTGTGCAGTTACCTCAGGAATATCAAGAATTCCAGGATGTTTTCCAAAAAGAACAGGCCAACACCTTACCACCTCACAGATCTTACGATTGTCAAATCGATCTCATACCCGGTGCACAACCCCCATGTAGTAGGATCTACGTCCTTACGGAACCCCGAAAAACCTTCACCTGCGACAATACTTGGACCAATACCTTGCTAATGGCTTCATTCGTCCATCCAAGTCCCCTACATCTTCAGCTTTGTTCTTCGTGCCTAAAAAGGAAGGTGACCTCAAAACATGCATAGACTACCGTGCATTAAATCAGATCACGGTTAAGAACCGATACCCATTGCCTCTGATCCCCGAATTACTAGACCAAGTAAAGGACGCTTGCATCTACACTAAATTAGATCTCTGAGTGGCATATCATCTGGTACGTGTAAAGAAAGGCGACGAATGGAAGACTGCCTTTCGCACTAAGTACGGGTTATTCGAATACCAGGTGCACCAGCAGCCTTCCAGTATTTTATGAACGATGTCCTTCGTGAACTCATTGACGTCTGTGTTGTCGTATACATAGACAATATTCTAGTGTACTCCTCCTCAGAATCAGACCATGTGAAGCACGTTCGTGCAGTCCTTGAGAAACTACGCCAGCACAAGTTATATGCAAAATTGGAAAAATGCGTTTTTCATGCTACGGAAGTTGAATTCCTTGGATTTATCCTGACTCCAAAAAGAGTCCGAATGGACTCTCGAAAGGTGGACGCAATTCTCAAATGGCCATCACCCAGTTCAGTTAAAGGGGTGCAAAGCATGCTCGGATTTGCTAACTTCTACCGCAGATTCATTCCGGGTTTCTCACATGTTGTACACCCTATCACAGCACTTTTGCGAAAAAACGAACACTTCTTGTGGTCCGAAGAAGCTGAAAAGGCCTTCCAAGAGCTGAAAGTGAAATTCACGTCTGCACCTGTCTTAAAGCATCCACGCCCTGAACTTCCATACATAGTTGAAACTGATGCATCCAGTTTAGCCATGGGAGCTGTCCTGTCCCAGAAGGATCCTGAAACCGGTCAACTTAACCAAGTAGCATTTTGGTCCAGAAAGTTCGCGGCACCCGAATTATACTATGCGGTTACCGATAAAGAGTTATTAGCCATCAAATCCGCCTTCAAGGCTTGGCGGCATTATCTTCTCGGTGCCAGGCATACCATTACTGTAATTACCGACAACCGAAACCTGCTGTATTTAAAAACAGCCAAGGCCCAATCATCGCGCCAACTTCGATGGGCATTGTTCTTTGCCGAGTTCGATTTCGTGATCACTTATCGACCAGGCTGTAAAAATGGCAAGGCAGATGCCTTATCCCGAATAGGAATGGGAGAAGCATATGCGAATCCGGAACCGGTGCCTATAATTTCAGAACAAAGAATTCTTGGCATAACTACTGTACAGACACTAGAGGATATTCAGGTAAAGATCCAACAACTCTTCAATCCAACAGCCCTGCATGACTGGGTAAAGAAAGGCCCGGACTACTCAGTCATCAATGACCTACCTTATTATCCAGGGCGACTATTTCTACCACACAAGGAACTACAAGAACTAGTCATCTCCAATTATCATGACACCCTGATGGAAGGGCACCCAGGTATCGCAAAAACTGAAGCTAAAATTAAGAGACAATTCTGGTGGCCTACCTGGCGAAAAGACGTAAAGTCATTTGTGATGTCTTGTGGCATTTGCGCCAAAACAAAATTCAGAAGAAAAACCCAGCTGGCCTTTTACAACCTTTGGATATTCCACCTACACCATGGCACACCTTATCTTTAGACTTTATTACAGATCTATCTCCATGTAATGGATTTAACACCATTCTAGTTATTGTGGATCTTTTTTCCAAGATGGCCCACTTTATTCCTTTAAAGGGATTACCTTCTGCTTCAATTCTGGCCAAGGAGTTCCTCGAAAACATTGTTCGGACACACAGATTTCCTTCCGTATTGGTCTCTGACCGAGGTAGTCAATTCATTTCACATTTTTGGAAGAAATGTTGTCAATTGGTGCAAATCGACGTGAGGTTATCAACCAGTCACCATCCCCAGACCGATGGTCAGACGGAGAGGACCAACCAGACCCTTGAACAGTACCTACGTTGCATGCTACACCAGACCGAAAGTAATTGGAAAGATATTTTATGGATTTCCGAGTATGCATACAATAACTCTGTACATTCAGGAACCGGACAAAGCCCCTTTTATACCATATATGGACATCGCCCTCGAACCTCAGAACTAGATTCGCCTCAGCATTTAGAAATGCCTACAGTTAGTCATTTGAACTCAACAATTACACAAGCCTTTAAAGAGGCAACTGAACATTTGAAACAAGCAAAAGAGAAATATAAGAAAAATGCTGATAAACATAGAAGTGAAACTCCACAATACCAGATTGGGGATCAAGTTTGGCTGGCTAGAAAACACATACCTCTGAAGGGAACCCGGACTTTTAACCCTAGATATTTGGGACCTTACACCATTAAGGCCATTATCAACTCGGTGGCCTTCAAATTGGAATTACCCTCTAATATGCGAATTCATCCTGTCTTTCATGTTTCACTTTTAAAACCAGTTCAACCAGGAACAAGATTAACCAAACCACCTGACCCCATCTTGATAGATGGAGAACCTGAATTTGAGGTAAAAAATATCCTGGACTCCAAGATGGTTAAATCAAAAAAAATGTATTTAATCGATTGGAAGGGCTACGGACCACAAGAAAGGTCATGGGAGCCTAGTGACCACGTTCATGCACCTCGGTTAGTGAAAAAATTCCATCAGGACTTCCCAGACAAACCAGGGCCAAGGGGAAGAACAACTTTAGGAGGGGCCTTGGGGGGTGGGGGGAGTGCTGTCATGATGCCTACACCCGGGCATCAGGACCAAGCCCATCGGCTCCGGAAGCAGGCATCCAGATACTTGCTGTTTGGGTTCAGTCCTGGCGCCTTAGGCGCCAGGCTCATAGACTTTACTTACCTGATGCAGACCATGCTGCTAGTGAGTCCAAGCCAACGTGAGGCCTGGATGGGACTATTTTTCTACAGGGACTATTTTTTTACTCGGGCGTGGTTCTAGGGAACTTCTTATCTGGATCTACTTTGGAGGCTATTTAAACCACGCCCGAACAACAGCACATGCTTCGCGTTCTTCTGAATCCAGCAGCATAACGCTCACCGTGCATGCAGTCTGCAACCAGTCTTCTGCCACGCCCGCCTCGAATCTGGAGTGCCTAAAACCAAGGGGAAAGAAAAGGACAAGATTAGAAAACAAACTATTTCAAATTCCTCACCTGATTTCGGATCCATCTCGCCTCCGGACCTGGAAAGAACATCATTTCGGTGTGCGTCGCATCTCCAGTTGCAGCGCTGCGCCATACTCACCAGTCCTCGCAGCATCTTTCGATTCGGCGCTGTCTCCATCATTTCTTCACCGAACTCCGGCACGTGAGGGACAAAAGAAAACAACAAGGTGAGCCGAGAAAACCAAAAAATAAAACACTTATTATCATAGACTTACCTGATTACCACCGGAGGCATTATTCTATAACTCTCCACATCTTCATGTGCCGCACCTGCAAAGAGAGAGAAAACAACATGTTAAACACCGGCAACATTTACCGGACGGCGTTGGGTAATGCAGACTCTCACCTGAGCGCCACCAACTGCCACGAGGGGTATCTTCTCACGATCTTAGTTGCAAGACAAGGAAGGAAGGGGGGAACAAGAGCGAAATATTCAGACATATTGAACCCTATGAACTTGATACTTACCGAACCTTGCCAGGAACCAGTCAATACTCTCCGGAACTCTCCCACGCCTTCAAACCAGTGAAGTAACTGGCATCAACGCGCCCCTGCCATTCACGCAGCATGGAGAGCTCATCATTTAAAAGCATAAGGTGAGGTTCCTAAAAGGGGATATCGGAGGTGACAAGAAGGGAGAACGAGAACTGTGGGAGGGGGCTATAACTCATATCCATGGGTGGCTAAATCCCTTTCTCCACTTGCAGGAGAATACTTCTACGGATCAAGCAGACGAGATTAGGCGGGCCAGTGCAGACGGTCATCTCGGCACTATGCATCACGTTGGTGGAGACCGCAGCTGTCCGGGTCCGATCGACGCCCCTGTGGGAACCAGGTGAGCGTAACATCTGACCTTTGCTTCCAAATGTAAAGGACTTGTGTATTTCGACGGAAGATTCAGTGAAAATGGTGCAGCCTTAGCAGACAATTGAAACTACCTTAGGATTGTTGCCAGATGAATATTGGAAATTCCAGGATGTTTTTCAAGACGAAAAGCAAGCTGAAGTGTTGCCCCCTCACAGACACTATGATTGTCAAATTGACCTAACTCCTGGAGCTCCGCTTCCGTGCAGTAGAATATATGCACTGACAGAAAAAGAAAATATCCATTTGATGTCTTATCTGGATCAGTACTTCGCCAATCGTTTTGTCAGGCCATCCAAATCACCAGTGGCCTCACCTCTCTTTTTTGTGTCCGAAAAGGAAGGTGATTTAAGAACATGCATAGACTACCGAGCCTTAAATCAGATCACTGTAAAGAATCGTTATCCTCTTCACCTTATCTCGACCTTGCTGGATCAGGCGCAATAGGCACAAATCTTCACCAAGCTCTACCTCTGAGGTGCCTATCATCTTATTCGCATCAAGGAAGGAGACGAGTGGAAAACCGTCTTTCGAACGCGGTTTGGGCTCTTTAAATACCAACTAATGCCCTTTGGGCTGTGTAATGCTCCAGCGGCCTTTCAATCCTTCATGAATGTCATCTTCAGAGAATTGTTGGACATCTGTATAGTAGTTTACGCAGATGACATTCTAATCTTCTCTGCAAACCCTTTGGATCATGTAAAACATAAAACATCAGTTCTTCAAAAACTCAAGGAAAACTCTCTGTCAAATTAGAGAAATCCCATTTCCATGTTCCTGAAGTAGAATTTTTGGGATTCGTTCTGTCTGCA
Organism: Ambystoma mexicanum; assembly: GCF_040938575.1. NCBI lineage: Eukaryota > Metazoa > Chordata > Amphibia > Caudata > Ambystomatidae > Ambystoma > Ambystoma mexicanum. Next base: position 1,196,618,617 of record NC_090927.1, on the reverse strand, counting down.
CACAGAGTTAAGATGGACAACAGGAAGGTTGATGCAATTCTCACCTGGCCTGCACCCACTTCTGTCAAAGGAATTCAAAGTTTTCTTGGATTCGCAAATTTTTACCAGCGATTCATATCTGATTTTTCTCGTATGGTTCATCCCATCACGTCATTGCTCAGAAAGAACAGGAAATTAGATTGGACTAAAGAGGCGGATGAGGCCTTCAAAAAATTAAAGGAGAGATTTACTGCTCCATCAGTCCTCCAACACCCACAACCTGATCTTCCTTTTGTGGTTGAAACAGATGCCTCCAGTGTAGCTATGGGAGCTGTTTTGTCTCAGCGTAATCCAGACACCCAAGAGTTGCATCCAGTGGCCTTTTGGTCAAAATATTCTCCTCTGCAGAACTGAGCTATATAGTATTACAGACAAAGAGTTATTGGCAATAAAATGTGCACTCAAAGAATGGAGACACCATCTGCCCGGAGCAAGACACACAGTGACCATCTTCACCGACCATTGAAACTTGCAGTATTTACGCTCTGCTAAGGCACAATCCTCTAGACAGTTAAGATGGGCCCTCTTTTTTGCAGAGTATGACTTTATCATTACATTCAGACCAGGAGTATGAAATGGGAAGGCTGATGCCCTATCTCGTATTGGAAAAGGGGAAGAAGCTTACATGCCCCTAACCCCTGTGGAGATAATTTCCGGGGAGAAGGTGCTCGGAGTTATGGACACCACAGATTTAACATTTGAAGAGCTGAGAGAAGAGATTAAAACCAGCATAACTAGGGACGAGTTGCTGAAATGGGAGTTTGTATTTGCCCACACCAAAACTGCAAGCTCAAGTGGTTGCAAATTATCATGGAGCCTTGTTGGAAGGTCATCCGGGAATCACCAAGACAATGGAAAAGGTGAAGAGATTGTGTTGGTGGCCTACTTGGCGTAGAGATGTTGTTCAATTCCTTAAAACCTGTGGAAATTGCGCTCAAAATAAGACTCAAAAAGGAAACCTGCTGGCCTTCTTCAGCCATTGAGTGTACCACCTGTTCCATGGCATACTATCTCGATGGACTTCATCACCGATTTACCTAACTGTGAAGGGTTTGATCCCATTTTCGTGGTGATGGACCTATTTTCAAAAATGGCACATTTTGTAGCATTGAAAGGACTACCTTCCGCATCAGACTAAGCAAGAAAATGTTTGGAGAACATAGTGAAACTTCATGGTTTTCCTTCAATCGTAGTTTCTGACCGAGGAAGCCAATTTGTCTCTAAATTCTGGAGGAAATGTTGCGAATTGGCCAAGATAGATGTACGCTTCTCCACCAGTCATCATCCCCAGACAGATGGACAAACTGAGCGAACAAACCAAACTCTGGAACAGTACCTCAGATGTATGCTACATCAAACTGAAGATACCTGGTTAAATGTTTTGTGGGTTGCAGAATATGCCTACAATAATTCTGTCCATGCCTCCACTGGACTTAGTCCTTTTTACACTTTACACGGCCGGCACCCACGGACGTCTACCTATGATCCACCTGAACCATTGGAGATGCCAGCAGTGAAAACTCTGCACGACAAAAACATTGCTACAGCCATTGTCAAAGCACGAGAACAGTTGTCTTTGTCCAAAGAGTCCCAGAAGAAATTTGCTGATCGTAAACGATGTGATACTCCAGAATACAAGATGGGGGATTTGGTATGGTTAGCTACTAGGAATTTGACATTAAAAGGATCCCGAAAATTCCTTCCAAGGTTTCTGGGGCCATTTGCCATCGAAAGAATAATCAATCCAGTGGCTATGAAACTAACACTTCCAAGGACTATGAAAATCCACTCAGTATTTCATGTTTCACTATTGAAACCAGTTTGTCCTGACACTCTAATCCAAGACGCACCAGCTCCTGTGGAAGTAGAGAATGATCAGCTCGAGTAAGAAGTTAAGGCAATCTTGGACTCTAAGGTAGTGCGCAAGAAATTATTCTATTTGGTGGATTGGAAGGGGTATGGTCCTCATGATAGAACATGGGGAAACCCTTGAGCATCTTCATGCACCTAGATTGTTAAAGGCCTTTCACTGCAATAACCTGTGCAAACCTAGGAAAGGGGGTTCCAACTTAGAAGGGGTTTTGGGGGGGAATACTGTCATGATCACTGGGTGTCCCCCTAGATTTACCCCCAAGGTGTCTTGGATGGTTGCATACCATTCCTGGATCATGGGTAGGAAGGACAATGTTAATGCTATACAGGAATTAGACACTTCCTCATAGCCCAACATGGCCGCCTGGTTGTTTCCCTGAAAGCGGTTTGTGGGTCTAGTTGTTGCTGGTTGAGCATATAAGCCTCTCCCCTTTGTTGTTCCGTGCTTCGCGTTGTTCTGCATTTGCAGTGGACGCTTACCACGGTTCTGCCTTCTGACAGGAATTCCTCAGCACATTCGTTCACAGTTTACACGGTCATAGCAGCCCCATTCCATTCCTTTCCCTTCCGTAGTTTCATAGTTCGCAGTTCCTGATATTTGGTCCGTTTTTTTCCCCGTTCCTCCTGTCGTAAAACTCTGTGAGAAATCACTTGCTAACCTAGCTGGGAGTTTCTCGTCCTTAGTCAACTCCGAATCCTGTTTCACCTCACCGCAAGTATCTTTCTAATTTTGAGATGCGCACGTCATTATTTTCTGCATTTATTATGTGCCGCGTGTGTTTATAATAAGTTTCCTCACCAGCGCATGTGTACCTTAGAGGCGTGCTTTCCAGTGCGTGTGTGTCTTTTGATTCTGTGCGATAATATAACTCCCTGCACAGAGGGGCCGTTCCACCATTGCATTTACTGTTAGGTCACGTAGTTTTAGGCATGTTGGAAGTTTGTCTTGAAACATAGGTGGTCAATGGATAGGGCATAAAAAACAGTTCATGGAAGAAAGGTTAGTAAGATTCACCAAGGCCTTTAGTAAGAGCGTTCCCCAATAGCAGCTCCACAGGTTCCCTAGGTATTTTCTTCCAGTGAGATGAGAGTTCTTTAATTGAGCCATCTTCATGTACCTTAGAAAGAATTATTGCACTCACTATTGAACCTTTTCCCACTCAGTGTTAGCAGTTCACAGTTGGGTGCACCTTTTCTTCCTGTTTCTCGGTTATTCCTTGCTCCCTATCCAGACCACACTCCTCTGTACACATTAGAGGAAGGGTCTTCCCTTCGGTGGCCATTTCAGCTTGCAGTTTCCCCTCTACAGAACAAGCGCCCCTGCGCAGAAGCAGGATGGAGAGCCCACCATAAAATAAATAAAGGTAAATAAAGTGACAGAGGGTGGTTAAGAAGTAATAGAAATCCAACTCTTATGCTGCTGTTCTAGAATTGTTCATTGAGAAGTTCCTTGTGTATTCCCTAGATTCATGGTGGCAGTGAAGGAAGAATCTTTAGTAGTGAGATAGCAACGCAAACCAAGAAGAGTCCTAGGTTAACCTCAGAAGTGGTGTCCCCGCAGAGTTTTAAGGTAAGCGTTACAGAAAGCTGGAACAGGAGTCCTCAACCGCAGCTGACCCCGCCAAACTTGCCCTAATTACAGATGAACTCCAAACATACAACACACTTGCAACCAGTGAGATCCAATACTTTAGCCGGTCCAAAGCTGCTCGTAAATATGGCGAGGGTGATAAACCCGGGAAAACACTTGCAACCCTTATAAAAAGGGAATGGGGTCAGGCCCATAAAGCCTCTATTAAAGATGACCAGGGCATCCCACAATGGTCGGACCACCAGATATTGGACACATTCGCAAAATTTTACACAACCCTATACTCTCAACCTCCCGATCATAACGAACAACACATGCGAGAGCTACTTGATCAAATACCTACAACGTGCATCTCTGCTCCCACCAGGGACCAGCTTGAATCCCTGATCACCCTGGACGAACTGGTAGAGGCCATCTCGGACCTACCCAAGGGCTCACAGCAGAATTCTATCAGGAATAATTAGCTATACTAGCCCCTAAGCTCTTGGAGGTGTGGGATGAGTCGCTCCGCACGTCCATTCTTCCCCCGTCTCTACGTGAAGCCGTCATAACAGTTTTGTTGAAGCCTGGCAAGCCCGACGATGATTGTGGCTCATATAGGTCACTTTCCTTATGAACCTTGATACCAAGATTTTTGCCAAGGTGATAGCAAACCGTTTCCTTCCTCTCATGACGCATCTGGTCCATGAAGACCAGGCAGGCTTTGTTCTGGGGAGATCCACATCACATAACATCAGACGGCTGTTTAACGTGATGTCCCGCATTGACCAGGCCTCGTACGCGGTCATGCTAGACGCTCAGAAAGCGTTTGACATGGTCTCCTGGAAGTACATGTGGCTGGTGTTGGAGACGATGGGCGTTTGCCCCAACATGATATGATATATTAAATTACTATATACTTCCCCAGTGGCTAGGGTCTGGGTTAGTTCCCTCACATCCGCTCTGTTCACAATTTGCAGGTGCACCTGCCAGGGTTGCCCGTTCTCCCAGATCCTATTTGCTCTAGTGATAGAGCCAATGGCAGACCACACTCGAGCACGCCACTCTCACAGGGGGATAAGACTGAAAGATTGTCCCGAAATCATATCCCTCTATGCAGATGACATATTACTATACATTCGAGATCCAGACACCCACCTTGACCCAATACTACGGGACATCACGCGCATAGGCACCCACTCAGGTTTTACAATTAACTATTCTAAATCTGAAGTGTTCCCGCTCACCGCCTCTACCAAACAGCCTGTCACCGAATACCCACTCCGATGGTCCCCTGGGGGACTTAAATACCTCGGAGTCAAGGTGTCTCTAACCAAGCCCACCCTGCTTGTAGACCACTATCTGGCCGCAGCACAGCTAGCCGAGATGAAAATAACATGCTGGCGCCCCCTTCCTCTGTCACTGGCCGGAAGGCTCTCTCTTATCAAGATGGTCCTACTCCCCAAACTGCTCTATATCTTTAGCAATGTGCCCATATGGCCAGGGGAGAAATACTTTGTCAGACTGCCCAAATCATGCGCACAGATTCTGTGGCATTCCGGCGCAGTGCGCAAGAAATGGTCCGATATGGCGCTTCCATACAAACAAGAGGAGTCACCGTTCCCGACCTAATTCTTTACGGACAACAGCTCAAGCACAACATGCCTCCCACTTGTACCCCAGTTCCCCAATCCGCCCGCACGTTATACTAGAAATCTTAGCAGCAACCGGCATCAACATAATGACCCTCATACTACATCAACATTACTTGCCCGACTCTCCCATCGACCCGATCAGCGGCAACTTCCGTGCCTGGAAGCGACTGCTAAGCCAAACAGGGGAATCGCCTCCTTACTATAAATGGCTCCCTGTGTGGGCCTTGCCTGGGCTAGAGCCCACACATGATACTGCCCTAGCCCGACACTGGGAGACTCTCGGTTACCAGGCCTTATCGACTTTTACCCCGAGGGCAGGTTTATCGACCCCCAGATGTGGAAACCGGGTCAGTCTAGGTCTGCTCTCGAGATATTACAATACTACAGGCTCCGGGCTGCATTCCGTGCCGCATGGCCCTCCTTTCCCGCCAAACCCCCTGACACCCCGATACTTGCATACATTGTCAACTCAGGCAGTGCTCGTGGCGCCGTCTCCTCTTTATACAAGATGTCACAAACTAATACTCCAACTCAGGCTCTCAGGGCACGGGAGGAGTGGGTGGAGGAACTGGGCCGGGAGATCCCCAACCAACTGTGGGAGAAAATGTGCTTACACACTCAAAAAGTTTCTATTAATTTCCGATACCGGGCCTTGCAGTACAAGATACTGAATAGGCTGTATTACACCCCCTGCAGGATCTCCAGATTTGCTCATACTAATCCACAATCCTGGCCCTGTTGCAGAGCGGAGGGTGCGGACCACCTGCACATATTCTGGACTTGCCTCAAACTGCAGGAATTTTGGAGCACAATTCTAGAGACACTCGCCGAGATAATTGGCATTACAATAGATCCTGACCCGTTGCGGGTTTTGTTTGGGGCTTGGGAAGCCGACGATGTCAAATGCATGGCTAAATTCCTCAATATCAGCTGCATCGTGGCTAAGAAATGCATATTTCAGAACTGGAAGAACTCTTCCCCCTCGACGTTTCAAAAATGGTTGAACTTACTTACATGGTCCCAGAACTGTGAAGAAGAGTACATTGAGATGCTCCCTACCCACTCCCGCCCTAAGGACATATGGACTGCATTCAATAGCTATCGTAACAGCCGAGAGGAGGGGTCAACTGAGGGAAGCCCATTTCGCCCACCCGTGAATGCTTGACTACTCTGTACCGTCATATCCCATCCCCCCTCACGCATTATATTATTGTCTCTGTGAATTAGTGTACTGTTATCATGCACTTGATGTATACTTCATGGCTCTAGCTTGTGTCTCTGTTGTAAACCTCTGCCAACAAAAATAAAAAAATTAAAACAAAAAAAAAAAGAATATCACACCTGTTATGAAATCCTAGTAATGTGGATTGTGTTTCGATTTGTATAGTGGTGTATTAATGAATTTAGGTTTTTTTTCCCTCCTTTTTTTGATTGATTAATTCTCTCTTTTTTAACTTATTGTATTTCGCTCTTTTATCCTTTGTTCACATACATAAATATCTTTATATTTCTTTTTCAATTTTTCATAAAAGTTGATTTTTTGTAATATGTGATCTAGTATTGTTTCATAATTTTTTGTTGACTCAATAGAAGGTTGTGTTTTTTTAAAACATTACATATTCACATCTGTTATGTATTTTAGGGTTTTAAAAGAAATGTTGAAATAAATATATTTTTTCTAAAAAAACAGTAATAGTGTTGTAATTTGTGCTTCAACCTGGTCTTACAGTCCTCATGGTGGCTAATTAAGAGGTTTCCTTAATATTAAGGGTAGGAGTTTAGAGGTGACAGTATCTTTTCGTAGATTCCAGTTTTGTGCAAGGGGCATGGTCCTGTCCTCTGATTGTATTCAATAAAACTTCATTCCTTCAAAAGCTTTGAGCCTGTTTCAGAAATCACCAGCCTCGCTCTTCCTGGTATTGCCAAGAATATCCTATGAGATTAATGGTAGCATTATGGACTGCACCACAAGGGGTTGCCATGCAAGAGAGCGGCAGTGCTGCTGAGTGAGCATCTTCCAGCAAATGTCATTTATCAGCACTGAACCCCAATAGACTGATCTGGGAAGCAGTTATTATCTAGTTCTTGAAGCTGAAACAGTTGTATGAAATTAGAACAAGAAACGCCCAAGGATATAGTGAAATTGTCATGTCTGCAATTGCCTCATGTGCGCAGGGCCTCAAATGTGAGGTCTTCATATTTTATGCCATGCCAAACTCATGACAGCAGCCAGACCCTTCCTCGCCAAGGACAACTGCATCACTATTGCCAGAGCCATCACAGGATCACGACTAGACTACTGTAATGCACTGTTTTTGGGTACCTCCACTAAAAACATGGCCAAACTGCAAACGGTACAAAACAACGCTCTGAGCAGCCACTGAAATCCCTAAAAGAGCACATCACAGAGGCCAGGAAACAGGCGCACTGACTCCCAGTAAGGGAGGGAGTCCTCTTTAAAGCCATTGCCCTTACTCATAAGTGTATCCGCCACACTGCTCCACCCTACCTCTCCGAGGGAATTCACCCCACAATCTCCATCAGACCTACTAGAACACCCTATGCAAACATGCTCGTAATTCCCAGAGTCAAGAAAGCCCGGCGGGAGGTGCTAGCTTCCCATACTTATTAACTGTGCAATGGTACGCCTTACCACCACCCCTGCGAGAAGTCTCCCACCTAGCATTTCGCAAAGCAGTGAACACTATGCTCTTCAATTAAAAGCCATCCATGACTGACCAATACATGGTACCTGCCACATGCCTAGGATTATCCCATTGTATGTACCTGCATAATGTATGTATTTGAATGATTGTAGTCATATGCCGACACCCATCCTATTCGCATGTATGTAACTTCTTTGTAACTAAGATTGCCACAAGTAACAGCGGCGCAATGCCCTTGGGCTGTATGTACGCTATATAAATGTAAAAATAAAATAAATCAAAGTATCCCATCATATTCCCGGAAACAACCTGTTCACAGTATTTCTATCAAATGCTCATCTAGTCGCACCACTGTGAAGCATTACTATCAAAAGCACTGGTACCCATATAACATTGGCAGAGATTGTAATAAAATGTACCTTCTTCTGTGATTGAGAGAAATGTGCCATGCTCGTTCTACATTGTACTTCTCTGTATGATAAAATCATTAAAAACCTTGCGCTATCCCAGAAATTTGCTAGGGGCTAGGAGGGTTGTGTAGCCCCAGGTCTTTTGGTTGTAGCCCCGGATAGAAGCTCAGGAGCTACAGCCAAAAGACTAGCTAGCCCAGAGTCTCGACAGTCCCAGCATTAGTGTAGCCCCGGATCTTTTCTAGACCTAGCAACACCCCTGCGCTTTCCCTCCCTGTACTGTAACTGTTTTCTGTTTGACGGAAACTTGTACTGGTACACACGCTTTGCCTGCTCTAGATGTGATGGAACTGTGGCAAATTACCCTGTTCAAGTGGAAAAAGTAAACGTAAAATATTGACCCATTATTTAAATGATAGGTTTGCCCCATGATCGCAGTGTGATGTTCAAACCCTCAGCAGTGTAAAAATCCACAATGGCTGTTAGGTCTTATGTGACCTTTGACATTCCTGCCAATTGACAGGGAAGAACTCTAAAGAGCTTGCGGGGGAAAAAGGTCAGACTGAAAGCCTCAAAGCCAGTTAGCACTGATGGAGAAAAAGAGAGAATCTCTGTCCCAATAGGGACACAGGCAGTGAACGACAAGAAGCGACAGCCAGCTTCATGAGTTATCAGCTGCTGAGAAGCTGTTCTGGAATGAAACATTGACAGCAAACAGATTGCTCGGAGGGGAAGCTGCACCAGCCTGCCTCCTGCCTGCAGGAAAGGACACCAGACTGTGCTGCACCGCTGCACTTGAAAATCCTCATATGTCAGTGTACAAATCTCTTAAGCATGTTGCCCTGACAAAGCCAAGAAGCTGGTGAAATTTCTGAAGCAACTATTACCTGACAAAGATTTGAGGCTGGTGAAGTTCAAGAAGGAACACTTGCCTGACCAAGCCAAGAGGGCTGTGCAGCCTTTGAAGGATGGCTAGCTTGACAAAGCCTGTAGGCTAGTGAATTATTTAATGGAACCCTTACCAAACAGTTAAGAGGCTGGTGAACTTCTGTGTAAATGTTTGACTGATGAAGCCGAAGGGCTAGAGAAATCTCTAAAGGAACACAGGACTGACAAAGCCAAGAGTCGGGTGAGGTCTCTGTTGAAATGCCAAAATATAAAGAGATGTACATCCTCAATAGGGTGCCAGCACTTCGGACATGCTTTAATGTTTGAATTCTTTCAATTATTAGTATAGCTCATTACAGGCAGAATTCCCAATCGGAATGTAACACATATATTCCTCTCTGGTAAAACTACTAGCCAGTTACGGTAATTTTCATAACCTGGGCATGTTTGTGTCCTCATTTATTGGGTTACAAGTGGTCTTATGTATGCCCTATTCATTAGGTTCATTAGCACATGCTTTTTTTTACAGCACAGCATTTATATCGTGATTTCCTATTGTCATGGGACTGTCCCACAAATGGCCCTTCTCAATCCTTCTTGAGAAATGTTTTACATGGGTAAACCATGCCCAGGGTTTAACACTGTTACCTCTCCATAACATCCATCATTGCACCATTGTGGGCATCCAGCTAATCACAAATCCACAGTTTTTATCATAATAGTATGGGTGTCATTTTAATAGCACAATCAACACCCATCACACCATATTCATAGTTGAGTCGTACATTTAGCGTACCCAAAAGTAAAGAGAACAATGTTTGAATTTTCTATTTTCACCGATTGTTAAACTATCGATATTAGAATTCCAAGCCATACAGGTCCGATTGTTGAACTGAGATTTGCTCATGTACCCCTCTTCAAAGTAAGATCAGATTTTAAAATCTGGTTACTTCAGTTTCCTTTACAGTTAAAACGAACACTGAGTAGTCAAAATGCTGAACTTGTTCTATCTGGGCCCCATTTATTTCTAACCTAATTTACTCTATGGCAAGTCATACACTTAATTTTGTATTTGTTTATTACTAGGTCTTTGGTGTTGCAAAGGTTAATAATTACATACTTTTCTCAGACCAAAAGGTGAAGTTGACAAAAGAACTACATCTGTGATACAGAGTATGCCTAACTTTTCGCTTTTTGTGATTGGGGCATCCACCAAGGAATTTAGTAATGTGGTGGCTACATCGTTAATAAAAAGGGAAAATTGAGGGGCCATAACACAACCTTGGCACACTCCTTTAGTTAGAGGAAAAGATTTTGTTTTTGTCCCGCTTGTCCCCATCTCTCTACAGCCTCTTCTGCTGTGTAAAGTGATTTCATTGCGAGTAAGAGAGAAAACAGGATAGCTTAAATTGATCAGAGCTACCCATAACAGTTCACATTTGATATTATCGAAAGTCGCTTTGAGATCGACAAATATTCAACAAAGGGCAATTTGTTTTTGAATGACATATTTTGTATCACTAGTGCAGGCCTAAAGGCTTGCTCAGTGGTCCCCATCACTTTTCGAAAGCCGGTCTGCGCATGATTCGGGACTCTGTTTTAAGTGGGCCATTGATGAAATCTGTTTTCAAGGACATGGGGAGATAGTTGGTGGGTCGTTTTGGTTACCCTTTTTTATAAGGGGGATAATTTCATTCAATCTCCAAGAGGTTGGCAGATTTTTATTAGATATAATAGAATGTTGGTCATTATCGCTATCCAAATTGTGGGTTCCTGTTTGAACAAATCAATCAGCAGTGTGCCAGTCCCGAGGCCTTACCAGATTTTTGCAAGCATAAAAACAAACACCACCTCATTAGCTGTTTCACCAATTCAATCGATAAGAATGGAACTAGGCTTGACTTCATTGGCAGCAGTAGTCGAATGGAAGATGCTTGCCTTTTACAGAAAATGTAGAAAAGATTATCCTAAAGGAGGTTTTGCATCCCTAAAAGTAGCCTTAGCGAAACATACAGAACCGACATTAACCGAGTAGGAAGTGAAATGCCAAGGCCTATTAAACCATCTAGGCGAAACCAGTGATGTTTTGATGACCAACCCGGACAAAATCAAAAGAAAATTGTACTCTCAAGATTGGTTCAAAACAGAGGAAGAATGATTGAAATACAAGGGATATGGTAAATCGTGGGCGAATAGCCAAAGGCCACACTTGATACCGAGTTATTTGAAAGTATTTCCTCATTGGTTCTTTCGAGAACAAATTTTACGATTTCGGTTGAACTTAATGAAAACCAAAAAAATGTCATGGTGCAAGACTCTAAAAGCCTGTTCGCCAACATGTTGCATATGAAAAGAAGAAGATTCAATTGAAAATTTGACATCTAGTAATGGATTGTACAGCACTTTCGATCCTGAGAGAAGCACTAATGATTGATGTTATTCAAAAGTATGGCCATAGATCAAAGGATTTATGGTGGAAGATGATGTTGGCTGGCTAAAAGACATCAATAACCCTGGCCCTCGTCAAATTACTAATCATCATCAAGGCACAACTACTAGTGACTAATGAAATAGCATCTTGATCTGCCTTCTTTTGATATGCAAGCATATTTTTGTTTTGTTTTATCTTCATTTAAAAGGAAGAATTTGTAATAGTTCAAAGGATGAATTTGTGATTAAAGGTTGCCAATTGTATAACCATGTAATCACGTTAAATAAAACAAAAAAAATAAAAAAATAGCTGTAAACACCAAACTACTAGGTTTGTTGCACTCTGTACGAAAACCCTAATTAATAGAATATTAGTAACTACAACCGTTTGTATGGTAAGCCTGGTATCAAGAGTAAGACAGACACAAGTGACCACAGTTCAAGGGTGTTTATTGAACTTCAACAAAAAGGGTATGATGAACGCCTATCTAATCCTAAATCTACAGATGGACGCAAGCTACGACCATCAAATAATAATGCAATCCTGGTCGTGTCTTGTCAAAATAAAAGGGCTGTAATAAATGCAAGATAATGTCTACAACTTGAAGTCCAAACATTGTAAACACCAATAGAAGTATAAAACCACCGACCTTTTCTGATGCTCAAGTCATGATGACTATAAGAAGCCCACCTAATGCACCCCTTTCTCTTCTACGGCTTAGATGGCCAGAAGGAAAGGAATGTTCCCGGGAAACCCCCGGGGGAAGAAAACCCTGTCAGCTCTGGAGTATTGTTCCGTCCTTGATGCCATGAAGAGCTCGGTGTGATTCCAGTGGTGTTTCAGGAGTATGATGTCTAATGCCGTGAAGAGCTGGTCATGGTTCCAGTGGTGTTTCAGGAATGTGGTGTCTAGAATAGAGTGAGGAGAAAAGGAACTCAGATTAACTTAAGAAGGCGGAAACAGAACAGGGTAGGATGAAAGAAGGTAGAAATAGCAACAATATTACCCTTAGTGAGAATGACACGTTATTGAGGCACCTATCTCCTTGTATGCCGTGGTCTGAGTATATGGGATTGTAGCTACCGTAAAGAAAAGATTGTCAAACTGAGGAAGTGAACATAGATGCAGTAAGCGTCTAGAAGAAGCACAAAGAATTTTCAGAATACCTGATGTTGCGTCTTGTTCTGACGAGAGGGAACTGAGAATGGCGGCGGGTAAGCAGGAGAGTCCGGTAACCACTGAAGGCTGCAGGGAGCCGTGTAGCACCAAAAGTTACATTTCTCTTTGTTATTGCGGTTTGTGAACGAAACTCTGAGAGGACCGTGAGTCGGGTTGAAAGGGAGAGAGAGAGAGATCCAACGCAGCTCTGGAAGAGTCGCGTATTGATGTGCAGGTAAAAAGGGATGCGTAGCGCTGGTAGATTGGAGTAGCAACGCATCCAATCATTGTCCCGGAAGACTGATAAGCTGGTACTTGCCTAAGGGGCAGAACCCCGGCATGTGAGACGTTCTGCAGAGCTGGAATTCTGCAGCCACTAATCCCCGTCATCTTGGAAGGAAAGATGGATGAAATGCGGACAAAGACCACTGCCTCCTGAGGAATATTACAAGGGCCTATACTAAAAAAAAAAAAAACTATTGCCAATCCTTACCTCTAAATACAAATAGTGTCGGAAACAAGGGTATGAAAAAGAAAGAAGTGTTCAAAATGATATGTCGGGATGTTCAGGCAGTTGGCCTCCATTCCTCACAATCTCTGGCTTCTTCAGCACGAGGATACAGTTCAAGCAACAGCATCAGGCCCTTCGACGCACAAGTCTCCTTGCTCTCAAAGTCTCTTCACCTCGTGGGCCTGATGTAACCCAAAAATCAACAAGTTCCTTTCCTCTTTAGATTCTCCTGTCCTCTTTAGATTCTCACAAGTATTCACATTAGGTGATTCACTGTTCACCCTGGATCCCCGTCAGCCGGGCGCAGATCCCTTTAACACAATGTTTGTCACTTTGGATCCCCCTCATCCGGGTTCAAATCCCTCTATACAATGTTCGTAGGATATTCCTTTTTCGGGTGACTCACGGTTCACCCCGGATCCCCCTCAGCCGGGCTCAGATACCTTTAACACAATTAGTCTTCCTCGTCCTCATTCTCCTTGATCTTTCTTCTGCTTTCGACACATCAACCATGCCATCCTGCTCAAGCGCCTCCTTGATAACCTGGGTATCACTGATCAGGCCCTGGCCTGGCTGACCTCCTTTCTCACTGACCGACCCTCTCAGGTCCAACTGGGGTCCTTCCTTTCATCTATTTCTCTCTCTACCTGTGTTGTTCCCCAGAGGCCTAATCTCTCTCCCTGGCTGTTCAACCAATACCTGGCTCCTCTCGACTCTACTGCATCGCTGCTCCTACTGTTATACGGATGACACCCAGCTGTTTCTCAGGCTCCTCTCGGCTGCCTCTACTCCTTCACTCATTCCTGGCTGTCTGCAATTCAGGACTGGTATACCACTAATGAGCTCTGCCTTAATGCCTGTAAAATGGAGATCCTCCTCATTGGAACACCAACTTCCTCCTTTCCTCTCTTACTGGCTGCCCGCTGTGGGTCCTCTTCCTTCTCCTACCTGTGTGGCTAAGAACATTGGGGTCATCTTCAACTCCTCCCTCTCCTTCTCTCCTCACATTTCTGACGTCTCTAAGAAGTCCAACTATCAGCTGCCCCTCCTCAGAGGTATTCTTCCCTTCCTCAATTTCCCACAGAAGCTCACTGTCTCCAGAGCTCTGGTCCTCTCAAGGCTGGACTACTGAAACAACCTCTTTCTAAATCTTCCTGCCTCTGCGCTCTGTCCTCTACAACTTATCCAGAAGAGGACTGCAAGACTTGTCCTTGGCCTCATGCCCGGGGATCGTATCTCTCCCTCTCCAGCTCTGAAATCTCTTCATTGGCTCCCAGTTGCAGCAAGAATCAAGTTCAAGACCCTCTGCATTGCCCACAAGGCTTTCTGGGGCCTGGGTCTGTACAACCTGCAACTCTCTCTTTCTAAGTATCTCCCCGCTCATCCACCTCCAACTCTCTGAGGCTAGGCCGCTTTTCCAAGCAGAGAGTGGGGGGCAGATCTTTTTTCGACTGGGGCCTCCCTCTAGAATAACCTCCCTCATACTCAAGCAGAACCATCTTCTGTTCCATAAGCAACTCAAGACCACCTTTTCCGCTTTCTCTCTTCCTCTCCTTGCTGATGACCCATCTGTTCCATGCACTGGTCTCCTGGCCACCCTCTGAATTTGGGTCCTGGCCCCTGCTTGTCCAGTACACCTTGCACTGCCTCTTGGCCGCCCCAGCACTTGTGGTTTGTATCTGTAACCCTACAGTCCCCTCTCTCTGCACTTATGAGCCACCCGCTGGCTACACCCACTGATTACCGGCACATAGCCACTTGCTGGCTGCACTCTGTTACCTACACTTCTCCATCTCCCCTCCCCTTTTCCACTTCTCCATCCACCCTTTTGCATTCCTCCCCTCCCACCTCCCTGCGCTTGTGCGATCTGAATGACACAAGGCCTTGTAAGATTGTTGTTTTGTCCTCCCTTTGTTTCTCCCTCCTTGTCTTGTCACGTCTAGTAACACTTATGTACAGGCGCATTATAAATGCCATATCATACTCTATATAGGCCGGGCTCTGACCAATGTCAATTTTACATCCAGTATCGAAGACTTTCGAATGTTCAGTGTTTGGCTTGACCCGTTGCAGGACCACTTAGATTTCACAATTCATTTTCTTTTAACATTTGTTACTTTTCAGTTGGATACCTAACAGACTTTTGAATGAGCACTCACTTGATGCCGGACCACTCTGTCTACGATATTGTATCTTAGCTTCAAAGTTCAGTTACTCATCTGCTCTTTTAATTATATTTGAAATGCTTGCCAGTTGCCACATATGATTCATATGCTGGTCTCTTCAATTTTTGATATACAGTGTTGTTGCTTGCAACCTTGGTTTCCACACAGACTAGTCTGTTATCAGTCTTCCCAACTCACTGGATGTGCTGACTTCACTGGTGCTGCTTTGTTGTAGGAGCCAAGGCCTGTACCACGGCAGCAAACGGCTCTCCCCACCTTGACTATCGATGAGGGAGACCCCTGGGTACCTCTGGTACACAATGCCGGATTCTTCAGGTTTAATTCCAAGTCTTACAGTTCCTATTCTCGAAGGCTCATGAAAGATGCTGTCTTTTGGTGAAAAGGTCAAGGGCACTTCCCTCCTTGCAATCCTCTTCGGTCTCGCCGTTTTCCGCCTCGTATTAAACTGCCATCTTGGAACTGCTGCTTCCTCGTGTGCCTTGCGTTGCTCAGAGTGTGCTTTTGTGCTCTGCCTTTTATCCGTGTAGAGAAGTGTGATGCTAGTCGGGTAGTGTAATGATCAGTAATTTCCTGACCGTGCATGACCATTGTCGGAGAAGGGGGGTGGGGTTGAGTCCCTACGTATCCTACCTGGTAGGATGGGGCAAAGGTTTTACAGGGAAGGGGATACTCCGTCTCACCATCCGGTGTCCCAGTTCTACTGCCCAAAGTCCCCCCACCCAGGTGATCCTCCCGCACTGGTCCACCCCCAGGAACTGGATGCAAAAGCGATGGCCAGGCCCTGGCCACCTAGATGACAGATCCCCGGGGACTAGCAGATGAGATACCTTCAGGTTTCTCACACGTACCATATACATTTTTGAAATGCTGATACCAGGTGTTCTCTGGAAGGAGTCACATCGAGTACTTGGGTAACAATTTTTCAAATGTTTTTGGTCTTGTTTATTCACTGCCTGTTTAAAATCATCCCAGCTCTGCAGTGTAGCTTCTTTCTTTTTTTTTTTTTTAAGTACCATAGTTGGATAATTAGATCTTAAGCTCTTGATCTTTTAGGGATTTGCCTCTCTATTAGTCTTAAATGCTGAAAGAAGTTAAGTTTTAAAAATTCTACAGTCTTAATCGTACCAGGTCAAAATATTTGTAGGTTTTGATTTCATATTATAGCTATGTCGTGTGATTATCTGGTTAATACAAGCCACTAGGGGCTGTGAGAAACCCGAGGGTATTCTCCTAAATTGACCTTGGTAATCCCTTACAGGTTGCCAGGGAAGGGCTGGCGCTTTCAGATCCCAACCCTGGGGATGGACGAGCAAGGGAGGATCACTTGGGTAGGGGAACCCGGGGTTGTGCTTGGGAAAAAGCCCCAGGTGAGACGCGGTATCACGCCGAGGACGAAGGAGAGGAGAACGGTATCCCTGAAATCTTTGTAGGTTGTACCACATCTATCTCCCTTCTTCCCAATGAAGCTCCCTTATTAGAACCCCACTACCCATACACCTCTGAGAAACCAGTAAAAAATCCAAACCCTGTTACAGTAGGAAATAACCTCTCTCAGAATCACTGTTTTCATGTTGCCCATCGGAATACTCCCAGTTATTCTCTTTCCTGTTCCTCTGATAATTATTTCCTGCATTCCCAACCTGCTCAGAAAAAAACACTACCCTTCCCACAAACCCCCTTGTTTCGTTCATGATAATAATCCTAGTCATTGCCGTTTGTTTCACAAACCCTACCAATCTCACCCTTCTGAATGTACCATCCCTCCTAGGACGAAGAATATAACTTCCCATGACAAAACCCCCACTTTTGACACAAACCCTTTCTTACCCTGTGGAAGACGGCAGACTAACTCTAGAGGTGTTTACCTGACATGTCCCGACACAAGGGTCAGGCAGAGTCGGGCAATTGACCATAATCACACACACCAGAGGGCCCATTCCCTTCCCCGCAGGGATAAAAGGTGGTGCACAAGAGCACAGGACGAGCAAGACAGACTGCACGACGTGAGAGCTAACTCAGTATGGCAGTTCAAGAGGAGGCGAAAGACAGTGCATACCGAGAGCATGACAAGGAGAGAAGCAACCTTGCCCTTTCCGACCAAGGCCTGTGAAACCTCAGCAGATGGAAACATAAGACTGAGAACAATAGCCAGCGTGTATTGCAGCAGATGTCAACGGTACACAAGACCCTCCTATGCTGATTACCAAGCCGGGGAGAGACGCTTGTCTCGGAGGTACCAACCTTGACTCCAAAGAGAAGGAAAGCCATGTGGTTCATCACAGCCGGTGAGTTGAGGGGAGAGTCGGTAAGACACCGAACTGTGTTGAAAGAAAAGTAGCCAACGGCTACTTTGAACTTTGAAAGGTTTAAAGAAACTATTGTTGAAAGAAGGGGAAAACCAGCAACAGAGGCGTCCGGCACCACATCGGTGCTCACGCAGGAAACTCTGGGTGATTACCCGATGGTAGAGACTACCGTAACCAGAAGGCCTGGAGAAGAGGCGAAGAGAGGTCAAAGTGGTCATACACGGGTCTTGTAAAATCCTCTGTCATGTCAAAAGAATTTGACCGACAGATGATTGTGAAGGAAAGGGAGATGAGTCCCACTTGGTGAAACTAGCTTGTGAACTGTGTGTCGTAAAGGTTGGCAAGAGTAAATCTGGTGGAGTGATGCTAACAAAAAGGGGCAAAGTCTAAAGGCCCGAAATACAGTGAACTGTTTAGCAAAGGATGGCAGAAGTGAAACGGGCAGAGGGATGCTAACAAAAAGGGTCAAGGCCTTAAGTATCTATGAACAGTGTAATGACAGAAGTGAACCCCGACCAAAGGATGTCCACAGTGAACTGTTTGGGCGAATGTTAGTAAGAGTGAACCCGAGAGCCGGAGGCCGACAAAAATGGGTCAAACCTGAATTGTTTAAAAAGACATTAAGATTCGTGAATGCAAGAAGCCTAGGAATCCGCGCTGAAGAGGGGGAGAGCCAAGGGTGGATGATCCAGGAGTGCAACGTCATCACCCAAAGTTCATTGAGAAAGGAACTGTTTGTGTTGAATATGACTTGTGAGGAGTCTGCGCCTGGAAGAGGGGGGACCCAGAGGTGAAACCTTCACCCCAAGTATACTTCACACAGGACTTTGTGTTTGTTGAAAACCTCAGGCCCTCGAAGGCAAGAGACTTTTTTGTTAAATGAGACTTAACCATCGAAGAACCTGATTGTTGGAACGGAACTGTCGGCTCCTACTGGGAAAGCTAGAGTGTGTGCTGTGCTCATGAGGTCCACCTTGTCCCGTGCTGAAAACGTGGGGAAGAGACACCACTGGCAATCACATCCTGACTTATTATTTGTGAACACCTTTTTTCATTATTGAAAACCCTATCCCACACTCTTTCTATAATTAGTTGTAAGGATTTGGCAATAGTTTTTTTTAGTATAGGCCTTTTTACTTTGACAAGACGCCACAAGCACTGCCTTATTTCTCATTTAATGGTGGAAGCTTGCTCCCATATTAGATTTAGGTTTATATTAGGTGTTTTTCCACCCTGCATTTACAGTTTAATAAGCACCCTTGAACTGTGATCGCTTGTCTGTCTTTACAGTTGCCACCAGGAGTTCCTTACAGGGCCTCGTCAGAAGTTGGGCGGTATACTGGTGGTAAATGCACCCTGATACTGCCCAATGCAAATTCCGGTACCACAGCTCAGCGGATCCCAAGTTGCGGGGGGTTGGGGAGGGCGGTAAGTCCCCATTCACATTGCACCCATTGGACCCAGTGAAACCTTTTGGGCGCTATTACCACGGCGCTAATTGCGCTGTGGTAATAGTACTGTAACTGGGCAGAAAATTGACCTATTTACCTCCAGCTCAAAGCCAGAGGTAAATCTCTAACTTTATGCCCGAACTCGGGATTGGGCGGAGCGGTAATGCGGCAGTAACGCTATTACTGCTGCATTTTTCCACTCTGCCCACCCCTGATGAGGCCCTATGTTCTATAAAAGGTAGTTCATCCATCATTTTAGGTGGGTCTTTTGTATGATACTCACACAATAAGGGAAGCTTTTTGTTGGAAATATCATGGGAAAGTTGCTTGGAGTTGTTCGGTTTTAATCTAAGGCGATCATTTGTATAATGCATTGCTAGTGTAGAGCAATTGCTTCCCGTTTCAAAAATGACAACATTCAACGTTAAAAGTAACAGGTTATGGTTACTTTCATCTCTTTGGATAACCCATTCATTAAGCCAAAATTGATGTGACTTGTCAGAATCTCTGATCTGTTTGTTCTACAAGCAAGAATCTCCCCTAAAATGCGGCCTTTGCAGGTTCTTAATCCTTTACCTTCAAACAGGGACCCTAAAGTAAGCACGTTCCCATGGCGAGTCTTGTTAGGTGGAATATTTATATCTGAAATTTCACAGATTTTGTATTGGTTGTCAAGAACACCCTTAAGACAAATCAGAGCCTCCAACTGGGCATTAAAATAGCCCATTCGGAGTATCACAGATTTCTGACCCCTCTTTGGTTCATTTTGTAGAAAGTCTAGATCTCAAGGGACTGGATAGCAGCCTCAGAGGAGGCACACTGATAAGGCCTGATATACCCATCAAAGGGGGTAACTAAGAGGCCATTATGAAGAGTTAATTTGAGAATTTGAATATCTGGCTTGTTGGTGTCTACTTGTTGAATCTTTTTGCATTTAGGTCAGTTTTGACCCATATAAGGAGACCACCGCTCGGACGTCCTCTGCCCCCTTTAGTTGCATGATTGATGAAGTATGTGAAACCTGGTTTACAATAGAGCATGTGACCCAAGATTCCTGCAAAGCGATTATAGCATTTTTTTCTAAAAATTAAAGAAAATCTGAATGTGCTCATTTGGATTAAGTAACCGATATATTTCAAGATAAGAATTTAAAATACTCTGAATGACCTGATACATCCCGGTTTGTTGGCAGATCAGGACTGGGGATAGAGGAGGGTACTTGTTGTCATACTTGAATAGGTTGTTCTACACACTGGTGAGGATGTAAAACAGAGATTTCCTTCCTTTTTAATTGCAACATGTTTCTTGTGCACCAGAGGATAAGAGTAAAGTGAATTAAAAGTTTGGGTATTGCGAAGTTGGATCTTGGATCCCATTGGTGGGGTAGTTCTGAACTAAGTTCCTCCGTAATAAGGTGGAAGACCAGTTTAATTGCATCAAATCAAAGTTATTGTCATGTTGGATAAAAATTCTATAGGCTTGCATAATGTCTCCTCCTATGATTGATAGACCGCCACAGGTGTGTCTCAGTCAACGAGGGAATGTATTTATTAATGAATCACTTTTTTCAAAGGTACTCTTCTTTATCTTAGGTACCTCCGTCATAAATACAGCATTGTTTTCAGCCATAGGTGATCTGTCCCGATATTTATTTGAATTGGCAGGAGCAATGGCTCGAAGGCGTATTTAGCTACTCTAGACGCGCATAGGGAACTTAAGTGGATTTGTTTTTCCCTTTGAGATTGAACAGCATGATTACTACTCCTTGAAATTACAGACAACAAAGGCTTAGTGTCGGGTCGTTTGTCTGGTACTAGATCTTATACAAATGACAGGTTTTGGGAGAGCTGCAGTTTATTTTTGGGCTCTGGGAGTAGTGCCAATCATCTGTATGTTGTTATTTAACTTATCTGCACATTTACGCAAGGTTGATACTAGATTGTGTAAATTATAGAGTTTGGTTTTAAGATGGTCTAGTTCCCGTGACAACAAGACACAAGATAGGCATATAGTCTGTTTTGCAGATCTCTAGTGCATTGAACTTCAGTAATGAAATCGTCACCAAGTACAGGTTTTTTATGCCACCCTTAAGTGGCTTGTATAGAAGAGTACTCTTTACTAAACTGGTTGTCAGGTCAGGAGAGTCCTGTGATATGGTTTCGTCATCGAGTCAACTTTTATAGGAGCTAGCCGGGGGAGCAGTAGAAATATCCGTGTACTTCTTGTTATTAAGATGTCGTACTCTGTTGTTAGTAAGTGTCCTGGGGGTACTGCTATTTCCCAGATCACTTATCAATATCTCATTCTCATTAATTAAAATATTGACATCATTGATTAGGATCATTATTTTGGGTATTTCTGTATCTTTTCAGATGGAGAAAGCTAAGTGTATTTTGTGGGAGGGAGAGAAGCACTGTCCATTTTTCTAAACCTGCTGCCATTTACTCTGAATCACATTTTGGGAATCATTTCGTATAGCTTTAGAAATACTTTGTAACTTAGATTTACCTTTGTGTGTTTAAAAGTATTTTCTGACATTTCTGCAACGATCAAGCACTCGTATTTTGTCTTCCTGCTGCATTTATTTTTGAACTACAGGCTCTGGGAACTACAGCTCCCAAGAGCACTTGCTGCCTATTTTTGGATACGTCAGGCGCTTTCAGCGCCGGCGCTTTCAGGGGCAAGCCGGTCTGGGCCGGTCCCGCCAGCCTCCTTTATCTATCCCTAAGGCACTCGTGGCCCAGGAGAAAGCTAAGTGTATTTTGTGGGAGGGAGAGAAGCACTGTCCATTTTTCTAAACCTGCTGCCATTTACTCTGAATCACATTTTGGGAATCATTTCGTATAGCTTTAGAAATACTTTGTAACTTAGATTTACCTTTGTGTGTTTAAAAGTATTTTCTGACATTTCTGCAACGAGCAAGCACTCGTATTTTGTCTTCCTGCTGCATTTATTTTTGAACTACAGGCTCTGGGAACTACAGCTCCCAAGAGCACTTGCTGCCTATTTTTGGATACGTCAGGCGCTTTCAGCGCCGGCGCTTTCAGGGGCAAGCCGGTCTGCGCCGGTCCCGCCGGCCTCCTTTATCTATCCCTAAGGCACTCGTGGCCCAGGAGAAAGCTAAGTGTATTTTGTGGGAGGGAGAGAAGCACTGTCCATTTTTCTAAACCTGCTGCCATTTACTCTGAATCACATTTTGGGAATCATTTCGTATAGCTTTAGAAATACTTTGTAACTTAGATTTACCTTTGTGTGTTTAAAAGTATTTTCTGACATTTCTGCAACGAGCAAGCACTCGTATTTTGTCTTCCTGCTGCATTTATTTTTGAACTACAGGCTCTGGGAACTACAGCTCCCAAGAGCACTTGCTGCCTATTTTTGGATACGTCAGGCGCTTTCAGCGCCGGCGCTTTCAGGGGCAAGCCGGTCTGCGCCGGTCCTCGCCGTCCGCGGCGTTCAGGGCGGAAAGTGCTGCCCGTCTCCCCATAGACCGGTGTAACATCCTCACAGGTAATCATGGGTTTGCTCCCCCTCGACAAGCTCGCGCTAGATCTCAGTAAGCTTGCGCGCATTAACCTGGTCCAAAAAGCGGTAGAAACTGCCCTTAACCGAGTCAGTTAGGACTCAAAGGAAAAAGCAGCCATCAAAAGGCCCCCCAAGAAAGAAAAATTGACCGTCCCCCCCCGGAACAGTCCCGAGTTTCACCCCTCAAATAAGCTAGACCTAAAAATATGCTTGCTTAACACGCGTTCTCTCAATAAACATGCACAATGTGTTCATGACAGGATTGTCAATGAACAAATAGACATCTTCTGCATAACTGAAACCTGGCTCAAGGACCCTATCGGCCCCACCTGCGACATCGCAGTCCCGGAAGGCTACTCCATCTTCTACTCAAACAGAGAAGAAGGCCAGGGGGGTGGTGTAGCAGTCATCGCAAGAGACTCTATACATATGTTTCCCAGCAGCATAGCATGTACAGGCTGTGAAATACTGCACCTCAAACACACCCCTACGGCTAACAGTAGTTTAAACTTGATTGTCCTATTCAGGCCCCCAACGTCCACCCCAGAATTCAACGACGAAATAACGCATCAACTCAATATGCTTAAAGGACCCAACACAGCCACACTAGTCATGGGCGACTTTAACCGCTGGTTTGGCGATACAAAAGACAAAGAAGCTAGTAAACTTCAAAGATCCCTAAACAACATTGACTTTGAGATCAACAACCAAGAACCCACAATGGACAACGGCCATCTTCTTGACTGGGTCGTCTCTAACAACCTCGAAACCCGAGAGTTTAAGACTGAACCCTGCATTTGGTCAGACCATCATAGCATATCCTTCCACATCACCCTGCCTCTTCCCAAACCCAAAACCCCTAACTGCCCGACCCTCTCGACACACCGTAACTACAAAAACATTGATAGGAACCACCTCATACAATGCCTAGCTGAGGTGGATAAAAACCAAACCGAGAATGACTCCTGCGAAACAACGTTAGCAAATCTACTTAGTCACCTCGAGAAACTCACGGACCAAATTGCCCCCCTTCAAACTAAATCAACTAGACCCACCCAAAAAAAACCACAATGGTTCTCCAAAGAACTTGCAGAACAAAAAAAGGACAAACGAAACAGAGAAAATGTATGGCTAAAAAATCCTTCATCAGCCAATAAAGCCCGCTGGAAGGAAAGCGAAATAATATATAAACATATGATAACCGAGGCCAAAAAAAACTTCTATAACGAACAGATTTCTACAGCCACCAATTCCACCAGCAAACTATTCAATATCCTCAAATCCATAGAAAAACCCAAAGCCATTACCCCTCCTTTCCTACCCTCTCAAGAAGAATGCGATGCCACTCAGATCGCCTTCTTCAACAAAATTTCAAAAGCCAGGGACGCCATCATAAATTCCCTGACCAACAAAAAAACGACAGTTACTCTGCCAGCTGAGACTGCAACAGCAGGTATTGGAACTTTCAAGTTCACAGAGATCAACAACAGCGAAATGATCAAAGTACTGGCGACCATGAAACCCACTACCTGTGCAGAGAATATCATTCCACCTAAGATAATATTGGACAACATAGACATTTTCGCCCCCATCCTGACAAAGATCTTTAATGCCTCTTTTAGAGATCAGGAAGTCCCTAATGCCATCAAAAAAGTCACAGTAACCCCTCTGGTAAAAAAACCCAATCTCGACCAACGCGATCCGAATAATCTCAGACCCATAACAAACTGCAACTTCATCCTCAAAATCATGGATAAGATCGCCACCAGGCAGCTCCAGGCACACGTAGAGGAATCTAATTCCCTCCACCCACAGCAGTCTGGTTTTCGCCCCGCACACAGTACCGAGACGGCCATGTTAGATCTGCAGACCAAAATGCTCGGTATTATTGACAAGGGTAAGACAGGCCTCCTCGTTCTACTCGACCTCAGCGCCGCATTTGATCTCCTCGACCATAACCTACTCCAGAATGCGCTAAAAAAGACCACCAACTGCTCTGATGAAGCCATCAGATGGATAATGTCCTTTCTAAAAAACAGAATATCCAGAGTGCACTGGGGGGACAAGTTCTCCCTTGAAAAAGAAATCCTCTGTGGAGTTCCCCAAGGGGCCAGTATGTCACCCCTACTGTTCAATCTTTACTTAAAATACCTATGCCTTGTTCTAGACCACATAAACACCTATTTCACTAACTATGCTGATGACACACAGCTTGTATTCGAACTAAGTGGCAATTATCAGAAAGATAGCGAGCAATTTACCACGATATACAACCACGTGGAGCAATGGATGGACTCCAATTGGATGTGCCTAAACGGAAAAAAAACGGAACTCATGATTTTCGGCTCATCCTCTGCTCGTGCTAAGCTACCCTCATCCTACACATCCTTCCACATTAAAGATACCCCCATTCCGGTCCTAAGCAAGGTTAAAACCCTAGGTATGCTGCTGGAAGCATCGTTGGGTGCGGACGCCCAAGTACAGTTCATCAAAAAAAAACTGTGCCTACCACCTCCGTCTAATAAAAGCCATCAGACCTTTCATATCCGAGGAAAATTGTGCGACCACAGCAAGAGCCACCATCTTATCGCGCCTTGACTATGGCAACGCTCTAGTCCTGGGTGCCTCCAAGCAATGCCTACAAAGCTACCAAATTGTACAGAACAACGCGGTAAGAATTGTCAAGCTCAAAACTAAAACAGAACATATCAGCAACTCCAGAAGAAAGCTTCATTGGCTGAAAATCGAAGATAGGGTGCATTTCAAAACCTTAACCATCGTTCACAGATGCATCTACGGAAAGGCACCAACCTACTTAAAAACTAGGATCAAACCATACGTTCCTAATAGAACACTGAGATCATCCCAACTTGTTAAAATTGCTACGTCACCTCACAAACTCAAAAGTGGCTTAGGTAGAGCCTTTCCAACCCTTGCAGCCAACCTTTGGAACAACCTACCAGACCACCTTAGACTGGAAACCAACTACTCGCGTTTTCGCAAACAGGTAAAAACCCATATCTTCAAATAAACGGCCATCACGGCATATGCCTCAGTTAGCTTAATTCTATGTGACTGTCCCGTCTGCTCTGTCTAATCACTATCTGTTCTGTCCGTTCTCGTGTCCTTGTTTCTGCGCCCCGAGGCTCGCGAGCTACCGGCGCAATATAAATATTAAATAAAATAAATAAATAAATAAATAAAAAATGGAGATATTGTGTAGTCTCTTTCCTTTTAGACATATTTAAGACCTTGGTATAATAGGACATTTTCACTTAATTTTACATTTATTAAAAAGGTTTAAAATCAACAATAAAACAATCCTGTTATTAAATTGCCTTAATTATATATTGCCAACTATAAGACGTCAAAGCAATCATCAGTATAGACTGAAATACAATGAAACAATCAAAAAAGTGTGAATGCAAATTTCAAGGTTTAACATGACAGGCAGTGAATCTGGTGTCCAAGTACTAGATTCCAGTTAACACTTAAACTGGCCAAAAAGGGCAGGTGGTCACTAAGTATGGATTGTAGATGTTATACAAGAGCTCCTATATTAAATAAGCTGGGAAAACAATTCAGTTTCAAGGTGCTACACAAATACAAAAAACAACCAAATACATAACAATTAAAACAGGAATTAAAACACATAAAAACAGTTCTGACCCAATGCGGTATCCAACAGTTTTCCATCTATCCTACTGTTAAAAAAATAAAAAAAGAAGACCAGGGCTTTTTTAACCGAGCCAAAAACTTTGCAAAGTAGAGCTGTTTGAAATTGAGATTGGAAGACCATTCCAAAAGTGGGAACCCAAGAACCTATCGTTTGACCTCTGAAGCCTTTTTTCATAAATGTAGTCACCTGCCACCAGTACGTCTTTCCCGCTTGATCGAAGCACTCGGCTGGGGGCATAAGGCTTCACTTATGTGGCAAGGTATTTGGGCAACCTTCCCCGAATGATTTTCCAAATCCGTGTGAAAACTCTGATTTGAATGAGGATCCCGATCTTTGGTAAACGTACCAGGCATCAGAAATGTGCTCAAACTTTTTGAACCCATTCGATTATTTGCCTTGCTCCTACCATCAGCTACACTGCAGATGCAGCCTCCAGATAAGCCCTGCTGGGCTTGTGGCCATCATTACCGTCTTCAACATCATTACAGCAACTAGGGATCCAAATTCCCTTTCATAATGGCCGCCGCCTTTGCCATGCTTAATTTCTCCCAGGCTGGCAACCCTGTGCTCCCGCCTCCGCATCCATACAATTGAATGCCTGAAATAATCTTTATTCTCCACCTATGGGAGCCGGCAGGCAAAGCCAACCCCCACAACATGGCCTTTACCCAGTCTGGCCTGTCCGGCTATTGCCGGAGTGCCGTGCTGGCGACCCCCTGTTCATGCATCTCTTCCTCTGCTTTTTTCCGTTGCTGCTTCGCCTTGCATCCAGCCTTGCTTTTGCCCAATCACAGCAGCTCCACCTCTTATTTCATAAGGTAAGCGTTGTCAGACTCTCTCTAGCTTTTGCTGCACGCCCCGCATCTTTTTCCCCACCTACCTGCCCAGCAGTTCCTTCAGCATCTACTTGCCTTATGGCCACATTATTTGCTTTCCCTACATGGTACATTTTATGCACTCTTTGTCATCTGTCCCCTCACTTGGCTCCTGCCGATGGTGTTCTCCTTGCCTCGAGCCAGCTGCCCCCCCCTTTCCATGTGTCTCCCCTCTAGTGCTTCCTTGGTGCTCCCTGCATCATAATGATGCCTCCACCTGTTCTGTTACTATCCTCCGGTTTCCCCTTCCCATTTTTCTCCCCCTCCTTTCTGTTCCTCGCTTCACCTGGTGCAGCCTTTCCCTGTTGCTTCCACCGAATGCTGCCTCCCTGTTTAAAACTGGCCCTGACAACCCCACCAGCTTTCCTTATCTCCTTGGCATGCACCACTACACCCAGTCAACCCGATGCCATCCGGTTGGTTTTCCTTTGTTGTGCCTATGTTTCCTTCACTCTGCATGCTGAGCACTAATCTATCTACATCAGGCTCACTATAATTACTGCCCCTTCGCAAGTGGCGAACGGTAACCACTGTAACCTCTGGCTTATCCCTTCTCTCCTCTGTGCTGTGCTTGGCCTTTAATCCTCGTCTGCAATGTCTTTTCAGTGCTATGCCTTTTGTCCTACTTGCTAACACTGATGGACTCTGATACCTCGCTGTGTTGTGCTAACACTGACTGACTTTGATACCTTGACCCAGCAACTGTACTACCTACCTGTCACCTGCATAATGGATGTAGTTCCTCACCATGAGGCAAAGCAGCACAATGTTGCATTGTACCCACTTGTTCTGCATAGCTGATGTAGCCCCTCATTCATGAAGCAACACTTTTCCAGTCTGGAGCCTCTCCTATCTGATTTGTCTTAATTGCTTGTCTGCATGCCTGGTGTAGCCCCTCTTCCTTGAGGCAAGGCTTTTCCAGGTGGCAGTCACTCTTACCTGCTTGACATAATTGCATGTCTGATTGTTTCCTCAATGCAGTTTACCTACTTGTTCCTGCACTTTTTACCATGTTTTTGCATTTATTGTACCGCTCATCTTCTTCCTTTGCTGCACCTACCTTCCTCCCCTCTCCCATTTTTATGTCTTGCACTTGCACATTCCAAATCGTCTCACGACCTAGCCAGAATATTTTTGTTTGTATTCTTCCCTCTAACCCCTGCACTTCACCTCCTCCCTGCTCTCATGCTATAGCACTAACACGTTTGGAATGTTTCAAGACCGTTAAGAATGTTTTGTTTTTGTTTTATGCCTTCTCCTCATTCCCCCCTTTGTCTCGATGTGCCTTAAAACACATTGTGTGCTGTATAGTGCGTATTACAAATAACCAATAAATAAATACAAATAAATAAAATAAATTAGCTATACATTTCTATGCCTCGCCCAGAAAAATAGTTGCGCAATACTGGATTCTGGATATTAAAACTGCTTGAACCAGGGTCTTTCATTGGTTTGTGTCTAAAAAATAGCCACAACTGTTTGTTCTGCAGGTGAAAATGGGCACTCATAACTACAGAATCCACTTGAGGAGCAAAGGACCGCAATTAACGCTCCCAAGTTTCTGACTACCTCAACTGGAAAAGTAGGGGGTACCTAAATTGGAAGGCTACGTAAACGGCAGGGGATTCTCTCATGGGCTACCCACCAGTAATATTTCATTTTTTTCCCAGTTACCCCTGAGAAAGTTGTCCTGCATTCATCTATGTATAGCACCCAGACATCAACTCTGTCTGGGCCACCATGAGTTTTCCTCCTTTCGGGTACTAGTGGGGCCATTAATATCAGCTCATTTGGTGTCCCCCATGCCTTCAACCAATGTACATAGGACAGGCCTTTAGTCAGTGATTTTGCTGTACTGTATAATTAACTTGTCCTAGTGACTCACATCATGTGACACCAATTTTCTGATAAAGTTCTTTAAACACTGGTTCAGGGGTTTAACTTGGCCATTGGTCTGGGGATGGTACATTGAGGGGCGGAGAATCTATCTGTCCCCTGCTCAGTAAGTATTTCTTTCAGACATCCCACCCAAGACAATTGATGTATCTGGTGTTTTATCATACAGAATCGTGTTGGATGTTATGGAGAATGCCTGTGGGTACCAGGCTGTATAACCTGGGATCCTGAGTTATTTGCCCTCTCAAGACTGCTCTACTCCTCACTGTTCTTCATCCTTACATTCATGCCAGAACTGTGTCCCCCCTGCTGTCACTAGCACCTGCATTTGGACAACAAGGCCAACTCATGCCTTCCTGATTTGTTTATCAGTGCTCTGTGCCCCACCTCCTCCTGATATCTTCTACCCTCCTCCTGATGTTCTCCCACTTCCTCCTTGCTATCACCAACCTCCTCTTGATGTTTTTTGCGTCCTCTTCCTGTCTCATGATCCCCACCCTCCTCCACCACCTCATTATCCCCTCTTGTCTCCAACCACATCTACAAACTCTCCTCATCAATTCTTGTAACATTATCCAACTCATTCCTGCTGCAGTCTCTATGCCTCCTCTTGCCTCTCAAATGCCCTTGCTTCTCACTTTATCTCAAAAACCCAGGCCATCTTGTCCACCCTCTACCCCACTCCCTCTCCTCTCCCACCTGCGTCTTTACTCGCTGACCCTCCTGCAGCCATACCCCCACCCTCCTTCTCGTCCTTTCCTCTTTTCTCCCCTGATGAGGTCGCTAGACAAGTCCGATCTATGAAAACCTCGTCAAAACAGGTACATCCCTGTTTCTCTAAAACTATCAAGGACCACATTGATACCTTTGCTCCGGCCCTTGCTGATTTTTGCAACCGCTCCTTTGCCTCAGGATCCTTCCCCTCCCCTCTGAAGCACTCCCTTGTGTATCCTCTTCTCAAGAAACGCACAGCTGATCCTTCTTGTCCGGCCAACTATCTCCTAATTTCCATTATCCCCTTTTTGAGCAAGCTCCTTGAAAAGCTGGCCATCTCTCAGCTAAACCTTCTTTCCGATTCTGTTGGCTGTCTCCATGACCATCAGTCTGGCCTCAGAGCTGGCAGAAGCACGGAAACTGCCCTCCTTAACATCTGTGAGGATCTGCTTTCCAACCTTGACTCTAGCATTCCCTCTGTCCTCATCCTACTCGATCTCTCCTCCGCCTTCGACATGGTCAACCATACCATCCTGCTCAACCGTCTCCGTGATAACCTGGGTAACACTGATCAGGCTCTGGCCTGGCTGACCTCTTTCCTCTCTGATCGAGCCTCCCACGTCCAACTTGGGTCCTTCCTATCATCTATCTTCCTCCCCACCTGTGGTGTTCCCCAGGGGTCTAACCTCTCGCCCTGGCTTTTCAACCAATACCTGGCAACATTCGCCCGCTGTATTTGTCATTTTCTGCTCAAACTTCCAGTGTTATCCAGATGACACTCAACTCATTTTCAGACTGCCCTCAGCCACCTCCTCTACCTCTCCCATCTCTGATTGCCTAACTGCCATTCAAGATTGGTGTGCTGCCAACTATCTTTGTCTGAATGTCAGTAAGACGGAGATCCTCCTCATCGGCACACCATCACCATCTTTTCCCATCACTCTTTTGCCGGCCTCCCTTGGCCCTCCTCCTATCCCCACCTGCGAGGCCAAGAACCTCAGTGTCACCTTTGATTCCACACTCTCCTTCGCTGCCCACGTCGCTGATGTCTCAAAAAAGTAAAACTCCTTACTGCATCTCCTCAGAGGTACTCTGCCTTTCCTCTCCTTCCCCCAGAAGCTCACTGTCTCCCAAGTTCTGGTTCTCTCTAGGCTGGACTGTTGCAACAGCCTCTTTCTTAATCTACCTACCTCTACTATGCGCCCTTTGCAACTTATCCAGAACAGGACTGCGAGACTTGTTCTTGGCCTCAAGCCCTGGGATTGTATCTCTCCAGCTCTGAAATCTCCATTGGCTTCCACTGGACGCAAGGATTAAATTCAAAACCCTCTGCATTGTCCACAAAACTTTCAGGGGCCTGGCTCCAACATACCTTCAGCTATCCTCTGCAAATACTTCCCATCTCGAGCTCTCCGCTCCTCTACCTCTACCTCCCTCAGGGTCAGTCGTTTCGCAAAGAAACAAGCTGGGGGTAGATCTCTCTTCAGCTGGGGCCTCCCTCTGGAACAGCCTCCTGGCCATTCTAAAACTTCAGGAGAACCATATCCGGTTCTGGAAGCACCTCAAGACCTTCCTCTTTACTTCTGCCTTTGCTCCCCCTCTCTCCTGTTGATTCTTTTCTCCCTTGGCACTGTTGAACTGGTCACCCACTGTCCTCCCTGCCCAGGTACCTGCTCATCCTGCCGCCCTCACGCTCTGCCTAAGGGCCACCCATTACTCTGTGGTCTGTATCTGTACCCATACAGTCCCCCCCTTTTTTTCTTCCTGCACTCATTAGACCTACCCAGTCTGCTGCCTTAAACCCAGCCCTTGCCACTTGCTGGCTGCACTACCACTGTTTGTTGCCTTTATTATCTATAAATGTATTATTATTTATCTGTTTTTCTCCTTGCTCCACACTCTTCTTTTCTCCCCCTTCCATACACTTCTCCTCCTCCCCCTCTCCCATGCACTTGCGCGTTCTCAATGTCACTGAGCCTAGTAAGATTGTTGTTTTTCTTCTCCCCTGTTCCCCTTCCCTTGACTTGGCGCTTTCTGAAACACTTGTGTATGAGCACGATAGAAATAAAATATTGAAAATATCAAAATAAACATGCCACAACCTCATACTACGTGCTGCCACACTATCTGACTGAGCTTGTGGGTTTCTAGAGAGCTTTGGCACCACCTTCAAGTCTCTTTCTGGTGAAAAGAGACTCTGGTAAACTAGCTGGGGATGGGGATCGGCTCTTGAGCTCTGCCCCTGTGGTAACCAATAGCTCTGATTGGGACCTGGGATTGGCTCATCCATCTCCTTGAGAAGGCCCCTCTCTGACTGCCACATCATGGCCCTGCCTGGCAGCCTCCCTCTGGTTAAAGTGAAATCAAGTGTATTAATTTAGGCACCTGACGTAGGGATTGGCTGGCAGACCATTCCCCTGAAGATGGCTTCCAGTTGTGACATGGGACTGGCTAGTCCTTCCCCTTGAGTGGTCCTGTCTCTGGTTGTCATGTCCTGCTCATGCTCCTGGGTTCAACTCACTTAGACTTCCTGGTCCTAACTGTATGAGGGTGGAGGCCTTGTGCAGAATCCTTGTGCAATGGGGTCAGGAATCGGAAAAGTAGGTCGCTATAGGGGAAGAGAAATGGAAAGCGCAGGCGGTTTGGGAAGATATGTGATGGGTGGAAATGGGTCATATAAGAGAGAAGATAGGTTAGCATTACTATCATTGAGGGACAAACCACTTCAAGAGGAATACTGGAAATAGCTTAGGTTTTAGCTGGCTCACTTCGGGGTCAAACAGAGATCCTTTCATTAGGACAATATCCAACCGAGATAGTTGCCTACTTGACTTTTGAATCATCATCAACGTGGCTTGTGCCTCTGTTCCAGTTCTCCATTCTGTGGAACTGCCGTTTAGTGTCAGAGATCATTTGGGGCTGCATTTGCTGCATGTTGGGTTTTGTTATTGGTTTGTGAAGGGTCATGTGACAGGCTCCTGCTTGGCCATGTCTGGCACTGCAGTGGCACTAGGGGCCCGAGAAACCCACTGCGCTCTGGGATGATGGCACCAGAGAAGTTAGAAAGGGGATCCACTGGGGTAACACACATTATCCCTCTCGTATAGCAAGGACCGGTGGTGGCATGCGCAATCAAAGTTGCATCATCTCTTTGGATGGACGGATGAAAATATCACTCTTTTGCTCTGCGGCTATGCTCACCGCCTGGTTCTTGCCGACCTAGAAGACCACTCAAGGGCTAATAAAGTACCATGGGTTCAGCCCTAACCCCAGGCTAAAATGGGTGCACGCCCCTTTTAAAGAGCAGCCAAATACTACTGCAACCACTATACCGCTCCCTTAAACACCTGCCATCAGTCCCAACCTCCAAACATTTTAATAATGCATTTTGGGGAGTCTGCAAAGTCCACAAGGCCATTGCCAGATTCACTGATCCACAAACTCGTAGGAAACAATGCAATAAACATCCCTAAGGCCCTTAAACATCCCTAAGGTCCCACCAGTCCCATAGAGAGGTGTACTGTCCTGAGAAGGCCAAAATAAATCACCTTCCACACCTCTGCAGGGTCAAAATAGAAGCTCCCAGCAGCTGACAGATAGGGCTATGCATTGGGGAAGTATGAGAACCACCATGGGCGTCCCACCAGACATAGCCTCTGTCTTGCTAGGCTCACCCCAGGGGGGAGTTATCAACCAAGAGGCAATCACCAGCTCGGCTATCTCACATATGCCTGCTGCAAGCCATTAGTCAGCAAGCCAAGGAAGGGACCAAGAGTCTGTATACCCAGACTCCCAGTCAGTGAGAGGACAGGGTGCCGTGGTTGGAGCAGGAAGGAGGAGTTTGGAAAAAGAATGAGACACCCCCTGGTGAGGGTAAGGAGTTGAAGGTAAATGCTATACTGTAAGAGGTGATGATACATCAGGAGGGTATTGGTGAGGTAGGAAAGGAGGGGATGAAAGAACAAGGAGAGGAGTCAGGAGAATCTAAGGATGAGTCAGAAGTGTACCAGGAGGTTTTTGGTAAAATGTAAAATGAGGCACCTGGAAGTTTGTTGCTGTTGGAGAAGATTGAAGAGTAATCGGAGAAAGTTAGGGAAAGGCAGGCGAAGGAGATTGGCGACTTGGTGGAGGAAGTGGTTGGAGAAGAGATACAGATTATTGCAAAGGGGATGAGGAGGTTGTTGAAAGAGATAGTGGGGAAGTCAAGGAGATGGGTGATATGGCAGGGGGTTATAGACATCAAGGAGACTGCAGAGTGGAGGGAAGAGGTCCAAGAAAATAGGTAGGAGAAAGAAGAATCCCAGACCTGTACTTGGGAGAGGGGAAACATATGAGATACCGGGCATAGATGGTGAGAGAGAATAGCTAGTGGAAAGAGGCACTGGAGGAGTAAAGGAAGACTTTAGGGAGAGCCCAGTAACGAGCCAGCATAAGGTGGTATGATGGGATCTAATTGGCCCTAGCCAAACTTTTGAGGAGGGTGAAGGAATGAGCCAGTGGCAAAAGTGTGAGGTGGGAGATAGCCACAGAGACGTGTTGGGGAGGCCAGTAAAGGGAAAGTTTGGGAAGACTGGTAGCAAGGACGTGATACCCAGGAGGCCATCAACCGAAAACCTGAGCCAGCCCTGTCCATGAAAAGCTGCAAAGCTCCCTTCAAGAAGCCCCAAAACAGAGTTGTAACTTTTTACCCACAGGGTTCGGCGTTCCCTAAAACCTGCTCTGGGGAGCCCACTTAAGATATTGTCAAAAGGAGAGGCTCTTGTTTGGAGAGACGGAAGACTTCCAGTGGAAGTGATATCAAGGTGTTCATTTGAAAGCCTTTTTAGTTGCCTTTATCCAACCCCATTTCTAATTTTGCCTGGCCAGTACACAAATCCCAAATAAACACATTTTGCACTTTAATTTGGAATCTGTTCGTCAGTGTTTTCCCGGTGGCCATCATGAAAGTCATCTGTTCCCCCTGCCTGGCCATTTCCATTTCTCTCTCTGTTGGGTAGAGACCTCCCTCCTTCCTACTGACGTTAGCCCTTCTCTTCCTTCCTCTCTTCTGGTCACTGGACTACCCGGCACCTCACCTAGCATGAACCCAGCCGGATTTGAGGTGGTCACTTTTACATCTCCTCTCAGCTATTGTTCATGTCTTTCATCACGGTTAGTGGTTCCCGATTCTTAGCACTCACCCAATGGCTGAGCATCATTCTCATTCCTCAGTAAAGGGGTAAAAACTGGGTCTTATTTCTCATTCGGCACATGCATGGCAGCAAAGAAAAGTACATAACTATCCTTCTACAAGGAGAACAGACTCTGGGTCGTCAGCTTCTTCTACCCAGCGCCGTCTCCCCTATAATCTGCCTTTCTTGTGTCCAGGAACAGGGTATTGCATGGGGCCCTGTCAGACCCTTAAAATGGTTATTCAGATCCCAGAGCGTTGGGCATGCTTCCCCCTCTGGATCCCTAGATCATGGCTCTACCGAGGGTATCTTGCTCTACCCATTCCTTTCTAATAATTAAGCTGGTCCCACCTTGTTCTCCCGGGATTATACTCATGTTTTTCCCTTGCTGATGGGAGGTGTTTTTTTAGTAAGTCTTAGTTATTTTCTTTTACCCATACCAACATTCTTGAGGTTATCTAGCAGATGTAGCCACAATCTTTGAAACAAGTGGTAAGCTTTGACATAATCATACCAGGGAAGGGATTATTCAGGTTCCAAGAGCACCTTTTAATGTTTTGTTATTTCTGTATTGCAGACCTTCAGGTTTCCTGTTTTCCTTGTTTTGTTTCCACTTTTCCCATCAGTTTCTCACTGTACAAGGTACAGCATTACCCATTGTCATTGGTCAGCAGAGTGATTGTGTGGGTTTCAGACAAACTGGATCTGATGAAAAGACCCTCTGAGGAACCATGAAACGTTGCATTCAAACTCTGCAGGAACAGTCCTTGATGGCAGTCTAACACATAGGAGGAATGTACACCTAGCCAGGACAGCTATGTGACATGGCCCCTATGTGATTAACCTTATTCTAGCCCAGGAGCCTTCAAGGGGAATGAAATGCAAGTTTGATATACTAGTAAACATAAACAAATGGTACTTGGTAATCAAAAGATGAACTTTAAAAATAAGGGACAGCTCAAGCCCAGCTGAACTTGGGGTATTCGGTCAATAGACTTTTTTTTTAAACAAAATTAAAAAAACTATTTTGAAAGACCGCTCTGGGACCACACAGAACAGTCTTTCTAAATCAAACTGTCAGCCTCTGCAATGCACCTGAGTGCGCGCAGGGGCTGACAGGCATGCTAGGACCCGAAGGTAGCTGCGAGGGAGAACGGGTAAGCGTGTGTGTTTTTGTCTATTTTTGGGGAGTGGGTGGGGGGAGCTGAGGGAGGAGGGTTCGGGGGTAAACCCCCTTGATTTTGAACAAATCCCATCAGGGAAGGGTCCGTGTGGGGGGGTGGTGGGTGAGGCAATGTGGGTTTTTGCTTTTTGTAGGCCACCCAAAATCACCTGAATAAAATTGGTCTTTTTGTTGGGCGACCTACAAAAAGCTAAATTATGACATAGAACCGAACTTGGGTTTGTAAGAAAGAATATTCACCCCATAAAGTTGTGGTTTTTGGGAAGAGAGACTAGGAGAAAAAAAAACGGCTGAATACTTAGTTTGAATTCGTTTTCCTGGATGCTCAAAGCTGAATTTCCGGGTATTGCACCATTACAAGACTGCCACTATGGGGTCTCACAGTCCTTTGTGATTTTTCTTCCCATCCATCACAGATGTTGGACTGTTTCTGTGAAGCATGCCGATGTCATGAGTTGGAGAAAAGGACCTTGAATGCTTAAGAATGCATTGACTGCTATAGTCTCATAGGCCGGCATGGATGTCCACATTTCAAATTCCTAAAAACCTTCAGAATCAGGCATGGCTGACTTTGTCACTCACCCACGCCCAGTTCAGATACCCCTACAATTTCACTGACTCCTCTCTAGCCTTCTTTGCGGTCTTGCACCTGACACCTCCAGAAGATACTAGAAAGGTGTTATTAAAAATGAATGCATTTTCCAAACAATCCTACCCTTACCAAGCCATTACACCAAAGGAAAAAAGCATTACCCTAGCCCCTGTCATTCTGTATTGATCAACAGTTCCTTCTCTCAGGGAAACATATGTAAAGAAGTAAAGAAGACCACCACCTAATCTCTACTATAAAAACATGACCAAACCCAAATGCGCTCTTCAACTTCTGCCTGATTGCCAACAGCCCTTTAATTGGAAAAACTCTAAAAAATTGCTAGTTAACAATAACAACTCGTAGAATTTAGTGAAACTGAAATCCGGTTGTATATGAATTGTTCATTTTACAACTGTTTGAATGACAATTGACCTTTTCACAATTGACCGAATTGTGAAGGTCAATTGTACCATATATGTGGGGGGAAACCCCCCACAACCCTCACCCAACGCCAAACCCCCCAAAACCCTATATATATATATATATATATATATATATATTTATATATATTCGGTCAATTGTGAAAAGGTCAATTGTGACCTTTTAAATTCGGTCAATTGTTCATTCGAACAATTGTAAACGAACAATTTGGGTAATACCTGAAATCCGCTCCATAACAATCGGGCTTCTGATCTGCGAGAAGAATAGATTTGATATTGACCTACATGAACGAGGTCCTGCTCACATCTTTTAACAACACTTAGTCGTTCTAGTCCTATTGGACTCATTGGCCGCCAGCCACCATATCCTGCTGCATAGGCTTCAAGCCTTCACAACAGAATGGGTTTCTGTGGTACAGGAATGAAAATGCTGGTGTCCTTTAAAAAGTATATATTAAGTTGGTTTCTTAGAGTGCACTTAATGCCGCACTACAGCCTCTAAGCTGTGAACTGGGCATAGAACTTGTGCTGCTTGGCATATTCTTGTTTCGAATTCAGCGAAGGGCCCCTGAGCTATTTTCTCTCCCCTTCTTACAAGAAAGGAAATCCCAAGTAAGATCAGGGTTTTACTGATCAGAATCATTTAGCACTCCAGAGACAGCCACGGCTCAGTTCACTTCCTGACCTTCAAATTGAAGAAATGTCACAACTACCACTCTCAACATCTCCACTTACCTGATTCAAGTACAGGAGCTGATGACAGACAGCTGCCTCCACATGAATGAATCTGAAACGGGGATTCATCCTCCTGGGCATGAGCATCCCCGAACTCCTCCCTTTTGAATTATAATTTGTTTAGTTTTTTCAAATTTTAATTCTATTTGTCACGCGCAGATGAGGCAAAATAAACTGCATCTAGGCCCGAAGCAAAACGCAACCTTGCCTAAATGTCAAAAGTTCTACTATAATAGGTATGTTTTTAATGGTCTCCTTAAAGGGAGGTATTTATCTATAATATGCAATGACATTGGCAAACCCTTTCAACGACAAGGGGAAGACACCGGGAAACCACTAAATGTATATCTACACTTGGTTCCTTTTAACAAATTCAGATGTTCTGAATGAAAAGCACATGAGGGTGTAGGATGCACGATTAGCATTTAAAGACCAGGCACATAATATTAAGACACTATAGGTTTTGGCCCAGTCTTGCAGAAATATCTACTAGCCAACTACATAGCCACCAAGGAGTTAATGGAAAGGCAACATCCCTCATCTCAATCACTAAAGGAATGAGACATGGTTGCCCATTGTCTCCTCTTTAATTTGCTCTCTATTGAGCCTTTCGCCACTAGGGTCTGAAATAATGGCATCATCAAGGGAATGAAACATAAAGGCAGGGAATATAAGGTAGCTCTATGTGCTTGATAGTTTTGAGTGATTTTCCAGGCTCAGTGAACTTCTAGAAATCATTTCCCCGTCAAAAATGGCCCCTGTATCGGCCACTTGCCTCATCAGCTGGGAAAGTGACATAACGTATTTCGGCATCAAAATTCCATCGAACATCACTGCCCTCTATGAAAACAATCTTCCACCATCTTCGCAGAGCTAACAGGCTGGTTAAAAAGGTGGACTGCACAGGATAGTTCCTGGTTAGACTGGGTGGCGGCCATAAAAATGAACATAATACCCAAGCGGTTGTACCAATTCTTGGAGCTCCCAATACAGATTCCCTTCAACAGTCTGCATGGTCTCCAGAGTAAGATACTTGTATTCATTGGAAGAGTAGGAGGCCCTGAATCGCGAGGAGAGTGTTGAAGAAAAATCCTGGATGGGGGGGGTCTGGGAGTTCCCAACATATACGGTTACTACCTTGCCGCACAGCTATCCCACAGCTTCACTTGGGGGCAGGGACCTCTGAGCGCTAGATGGATAAAATTAGAGCGTCCCGCTTGCGCAGCTCCCTTTCACAAACCCAACACGTGACCCAGTGACCATCCCCCTTTTAACATATACTCAACTTTCATTAGAATGTTGGAACATGGCGATTAAGAGTTAGGGTGCTTTGAGAGGTCTG
Organism: Ambystoma mexicanum; assembly: GCF_040938575.1. Taxonomy (NCBI): domain Eukaryota; kingdom Metazoa; phylum Chordata; class Amphibia; order Caudata; family Ambystomatidae; genus Ambystoma; species Ambystoma mexicanum. The sequence goes on along the minus strand of NC_090927.1, from coordinate 1,196,579,322 downwards.
GGCCCATTGATTCCCATCTTCAACACCCCAGGCATTACACCAGGACTTTGGAGTCAATCCCTTAGCCAATGGGTTGGAGGAGGTCTGAAGGAATTGAGGCAATTGTACTCGGAAGAGGTCCCTCTTACATTTGAGGAATGTAGGAAGGAGTTCGCTTTGGAAGAAAACAGAGGTTTAGATATTCGCAACTATGCCACTGGGCCTCCAATAAAGAAGTCAAGCGGAGGAGGTCAAGAGCGGTGTGTGCATTGGCAATAACCTACCTCTCAGGATTGACCAGGGCTACAGTCTCAACCTTATATAAATTATTAGATGGCTTTGACCCAGAAGAACGTCTGCCATATATGCTAAGCATTTGAGAGAGAAATCACTGGACTTCTCGCTGCACTCCTGACAAGGAGAGTCAGCTAAAAATGTGCTATAGATGATATTTATCCCTAGAGAAGCTGAATAAAATTAACCAGTCATACCCAGTGATTTGCTGCAAGGGCTGCAAGGATAACGGAACCTATCTCCAAAGCACAGTTCTTCTGGAAGGAGGTACTATGCCATTTGAAAGCTATCACAGATATAACCCTGCCATTAGTCCCAATAGTGGTGCTTCTGGGAGACCGGGGAACCGGGCTTATCAACTCAAGGGTAGCAGAGCAGCCCTCATTACTTTGCTCTTCTTAGCATCAAAGATCTCTTTAGCACGTACCTGAAAACCCCCAGTTGTGGTAGGATACAGTGTGGAAGATTCTGGCCTCAGAGAAGATTGCAGCACTGTCACGGCTGGGGGAAGTACACATCATATGGTGCGACCTGGTTGCCCTTTAATAATCATGTAAACAACGCACTCCCAGTGGTGTATAAACCTGTTCTATTCAAGAACCTTGCCTTACTGTAAGAGGAACTCAGCGGGTGGAGGGATCCGAGACGGGAAATAAGTTGGGCATGGAAGTCCAATCGACGCCTAGCAAAATGCAAACTCCAAGAGGAGATATAGTGTGAGGATGTAGGAGGGGTCAGAATTGTGAACGGTATGTATTATATTGGAATCGCCATCTACCAAAATGTGACTCAAAAAGCCTGTATTATCTGTCTGTCTCTATACACATTTGTTTTAAAAAGACACTAGATTTAACCGTAAACCAGTTCAAAGATTGCCTAAAAGATGAAATAGGATCATGTTTTGGTAAACCAAAAGGCAATGAAACAGTGTGCATAGTTTAGTTTTACATTAGTCAGTGCTCCTACTGTCATAGCATGATCCTCTTTGGGAAGAAAAGGAAGAATATGTCTCAGCTGCATACATTTATAAAAGAGAACATACCATAACCATTCTTCAAAGGTAAGCTTACTTATCACCAAGTTGATATGTGGTTGAAACCCCCCTTTTTGTTCCCTATTCTATAATAGCTCTATATCCTTCCACATTAAGTGCCATCCCTCTCGTTACCTAGCATACATTTATAAAAACATACCTTCATGACCTCTCCTATCGGGGCTGACATAAGGAGGTCTGCCTGCAGAGATGTATTCTTTCTTGGCATATTAAAGGAAGACCAAACAATACAGGAGAGGTAGGTAAATATATGCAATCCTGCATCCTATCCTTTGAAGCAAAAAGAATAAACCTGTCTTACTGGTATTACCGATTTTGCCAACCTGTACCTTTGCCCAATTGCTTTTTGCTGACTGTATTTCCACTTTTTTCTTTACCCCAAAATGCAGATGGTAAGTTGGGGTAAGGCATATAGAAGGGGCAGAGGGTCTCCCCCGCATTTTGCGGTACAATAAGTAGTATATTAGGTAAAAAGAAAATCAGCAAACGTGTAGGTTGGTAAAAGAAGTCGGTAAACGTTCATAGATCTGTCTTACTAGGATTTCATTAATTTTCCAACATGCATTGCATAGCATAGCATTTCAGTGCTGGACTACCGAGGTGGTGGGACCAGACTGATAAGCAAATAGATATTTCTCTTCAGTGAAAGGTACAGTGAGCTAAATCGTGGCTGTAGTGGGAACCTACCGATAGCACAGGGTTATTCAGCCCTGTTTCTTCTCAGCAGAGGAGCTCCTAGACCTTTGTTTAAATGTTTAGGGACTTGGGGTTTCCACCCTAAGTTATCCAGGGTAACCCACACATGGACCCGTTGCTCACTCTGCTTAGGGAGGCACAGCTTCACCTCACTGATGAGGCCTGACTAGGCCGAAACACTTGTCTGGGGTTGCTATTGGTACTCTTGTTCAGGGCAGAATTGCATAGCATTTCGGGGCTGAACTGCCCAAGTTGGTGGGACCAGACTGATATGCAAATGCATATTTCTCCACTGTGAAAGGTACAGTGAGCTAAAACGTGATTTTTAGACCCTCCTGAGTGGGAACCTACCCATAGAACGGGTTATTTGGCCATGTTCGTTCTTGGTAGAAGGGCTTCCAGACCTTTGTTTAAATAGATAGAAAAGGCAATTGCCTTTAGGTTCTCACCACTAGCAAGATAGCGGATAGACATAAAGGGTCCATATTCTCTATATACTAACCCAGGGACTAGGCACGCCTGGGCTACGGTAGAAAATGCTATTTCTATTTATTTTTTATTTATTAGCATTTTTAAAGCGCCAGCAGCCCAAAGGCATCGTGGCGCTGTATCTAGATGAGCGAGTGAGGGTAGCCCTTGCACCCTGCCAAAGAAATCAATGAAAAACCCTTGAACAGTCGTCTCTAGGAATTGGAGTGTTCTTTGAACCATGTGACATTGACAAACAAACCAGGAAACAATACTTTCTTTTCTTTCAGTAACTAAGAATCGCTTTTGGATAAATATGAACTCCTATTAAAAGGGACTGTAATGTGGAGGGTTCTCCACTTCAAGGTCCTGTCCCTTCTTGGCTTTTCACAGCCTAAATGACCTGCTGAGGGGTCAAAACAGTGTTCCCCCAAACTCTTACTCTAGCCTCTTAACTGTGCCATTCAGTTGTCAATGAGAGGATTTCAATAAGCCTGCTGCGACAGAAAGGCACCGCTGTTGTGGGCGCTGTTGCCGTTTCTGGAAGCCTGGATTGAGGACCCACCCCCTTGAACTGCCGTGTGCCAGAGCGCCACAGGAAAGCGCCTGCAAGCCGCCCTTGCGGCGTAAGCCCGCCGTGACAGAAGGGCGCCACTGTTGTGTGCGCCGTTACCTTTGATCTGCAGTCTGTGGGTGGAAAACGGTGGGTGTTGAGGGGCAGGACTGACAAACTAACTGGTCCAAGTACATTTAGGTCATGCATGCGTACAAAGAGTCCGGTCCAGCAGGGCCCTTGGTTAAGTGCAGAGAGGTTGCCCCACTCAATGAGCATAAACTGAAAGTGCATTAATGTTGAACAAAGTGCAGCGGCTCAGAGGCAAGTGCAAAAGACTGGCAGGGGAGCCTGGGACCTGTAAGCTCTGGAGGTGAACCAGGCAACCAGTCTGCAAACGGTGAACAGAGTTAGGGAGGAAAAGGAGGATGGAGAAAAAAGAAAGGAGGTTAGCAGGGGAGGAGGTAGAGTAAAGGAAGGTCTTGAGGAGTTTCCGGAACTCAAGGTGCTCTGGCTCAAGACAGAGAGGCAGGGAGGCTGTTCCAGAGGGAAGTACCTGCAGAGGAGAAAGATCTACCCCCAAATCTCTGTTTGTGAAAGTGGGCCTCCCGGAGCGGAGAGAGTTGGAGGACCACGAGCAGAGGACTCTATAGGGAGAGTATTTAGGAAGAAAGCATTGTAGATAGTGCAGAGGGTCTTGAACTTGATCCTTTCAGCCACGGGGAGCAAGTGGATGGCTTTCGGCACCAGAGAGATGCAGTCCCAGGGCTTGAGGCCTAGGATAAGTCTTGTGGTTCTGTTCTGGATGAGTTGTAGAGAACAGAGAGTAGAAGTAGGAAGATTGAGAAAGAAGCTTTTGCAATAATCCAGCCTTGAAAGAACCAGGGCTTTCGAGGTGATGAGCCTCTGGGGGGAAAGTGATAAAAAGTACAATACCTCTGAGGAGGTGGAGTTTGTGGTTGGGGATATAGCAGGCTGAGAAGTGTGCTTGGCTTCTTCCTTTCTGGAACTTATAAAGATTGAAGGAGAATTTAACAACCAACAGCTAACATCTCCTTGAGAGGGAGACTAGAAGGGTGTGCTTTCTGGAATAATATAATCATTCTTTGTTGGCTCCTATTCTTTCCGCCTCTGCAATTGAAAGAACTTGCCAGGTGTCAGGGAGGGGGGGGGTCAGACTAAGGGTGTCCCCCAGCAATCGTTCATCCTCTGCAATGGCTTTGGGATATAAAAATACAATGCAGCTATTTTTGCAGTCCATATATTTCCCTCGGGAAGAGGGAGGCAAGCAGCGGTTCTTCCGGAACTGATTAAATATCCTTTGCTGGCACCTTTTCTTTCGTGGCCCTGAAATTGGAAGACTGAAAGAACTTGTCAGCTGTCGGGGAGGGGAAGCCAGACTAAGGGTGCCCCCTTGGCAGTTGAGCGTTCCCTACACTGGCTTTGGGATGGATACACACATTTGTGCTATTTCTGTGGTCCATTCTGTCTCTGTTACAACGGCTACACTGATGATTGCTTTCTATATATATATATATATATATATATGTATATATATATATATATATATATTGATTTTCGTTATCGATATAATTATCATCAATTAAGGGTATATCACATTTGTTTCTTCTCCTTAAAACATACTGGCCCTCATGAGGAGTTGGATGGAGTGCTAAAAATGCGGCGGCAACGCTATTACCGCTGCATTACTGCTCTACCCAATACCGGATTTGTGGGAAACTCGGAGCATTCACCTGCAGCTCTGTGTTGGAGGTGAATGCGCCGACTTTCCGTCCATTTTTGGTGCAATTACTGCGGCGCAATTACCGCCCCATGCGGTAACACTAATTGGGTTGGGTGGTATCCCGGCGTCTTTACTGCCAGGATACTGCCCAACTCCTGAAAGAGCCCGCAATCATCAAACATAGTTCATTAACAGTGCAAGTGTTCGAGCAGGCAACAATCTTTGACAGGATAATTATTTAATTGTAAAATGCTTTCATAAAATTCCTGCGAGCGATTAACTTTTCTAAAAATACAAATACTAATAATATACCTCTCTCTAAGAAATTTCAGGCGACTATACATATATAATGACGTGTCTGCGATTAACTGGTTTTGAAAGATTCAGCTACTTTTGTTTACCTTGAATATGGCATATAGATATATATATATTGTTTTATCGTGACAGGCGATGACGTTAAGTGTCAGGTGCCTTGAAATAGAGAAGCATCACCTTAATTTAGCCTCGTTTTTATTGACTTTAACCAAGGTATTGATACGTAGGGGCCATTTTCAAGTAGGAATTTGATAAGATCATGAGTAAGGATGGCTTTCTCATTCCTCCATAGCCATATCTAATGGAGTAATGGTTGTATTATCAGTGCGTCCTTACTATGGGTGCAACCCAGTGCCATATGAACCCTGTGGTTTGAGGCTGAGTGAGGGAGCCCCAGGAGTTAAAAAAAGAAATCAATTTCAATCACCTGGATCATGTTGGTGTCCTCATAGACCCACAGCGTCATTCCAAAGCTAGCCACTGAGGCAGCTTTGCTATAATATACCTTTAGTATAAGGTCTACTGCCTTAGTATTTAACATTAGCATAAAGTGAGAGACTCCCCCAATGCGTGCTTAAACCTCGTATCTTGTTCTTTTACATGTGAGCTGTTAAAACATTTGACGGGAAAGAGACCTCTAGATATTCAAAATCCTTGACAATAGGACTCATAACATTATTGCTTAAAATGGGGGGAAATTTGGGTAGTCGTCTTCATCTATTGATCTTAATCCCAGGAGACTTCCGACCCGAGCAAATTATAGACCTGCATATTTAACTGCCACAATTCTCTGATGTATTCAACGACCAGCCTGGCCCGGCCCACGGCTTCTTACAATGGATTCAGACCCCTTTTGTGAATGGCTGACAAACGCCAGCACAGTTGTTTTCAAGAGGCCCAGAAGAAGACAGTAGAAGATGTAGCCCTGTGCCATTGTGATGTCCCAACGCCACTTATTATCATAGTATCAAAAATCGATTGGCGTTTGTGAGCCTGTGTAGCTTTTCCATTTTAATGCCCATTTAGTGCCACGGATTGATGAAATGATAAAGAGAATTGGGATGATCCAAGTACATCTCAACCGCCGATCTGACCAGGGGCCACTGGCAGATGCCTTTTGCCCTAGTAGATAGCTCATAGCCCTGATGTGGGACCTGGGATTGGCTCGTCCATTCGATTGGGAAGTCCTCTCTCTCCTGGCCACACGCTGTACCTGCCTCAATGATCCTTGGTGTTTCTATCTGCTCCTAGCTGTATGAGAGTGGAAACCTTGTGCATTGGCTGGTTGACTGCCTATTGGGTTTTATGCTCTAGATCAGGTCCCTCTCTTTCACTCAGCAGACTTATATGTATATACCGTATGTATATAGCACAAGCCAGCTCGAAAGTTGGGGTTCTGCACCCGTGTGTGGGGAGTAGAGTGTGAAGTTGCTGTCTGCTCTGCTGGACCACCGTTCCTAGACTCCATTATAAGGGCACACGTGTATACAACGGGAATGTGACTGTCCCTTGCCGCACTCCATGGCCTCATGGAGGGTGACCATCATACCCTGGCTTAGGGAGGAAGCCAACCTCCTTTGAATTCCCGTTTAAGTTCCCCAAAGTCAGACAGGGGACTTTGTCGCAGACCCCAAAATTCTTTTTTTTTTTTTTTTTGCTAAACACCCAAGAACCCTTCTTGGTGCTATTTGTCCCCTTTCCTATTCTCAAAGGGGTATTTCGAAAGAGATGTATGAGACTGTCCATCCTGGAATGATCACCTTTTATCAGACAATTGTTTTGGATTATTCTAGGTTTTGCTCAGAAATACTAGTGTAATGTTCTTATTCAATAATTTCCATTTCATAAATTATTTTGTTGCGAATATACACTATTTTATCTCAATATGTCCTTCCTTCTTGGTAAGGGTCATGTTCAGATTAAAACCAATGTCTTTCTTCTGTTAGCACCAAGGCAATGTTTAATTTTGCATGCTCACCATGCTGGTTGGTAGTGCTGCTGAACCCCCACATTTGTCATAGAATGTACAAACACTAATAATAAAAAAAAAATAGATAACAAATGCAGTTGTAGACCCTTTCCGACTGGTCCTCTCGTCACTGAATGGATTTGTCATTTGCCAGCACCCCTACAGAGCCTAGCCATACTCCCCTCATCACCCCGCCACTAACCACCCTCTCCCCCCGCTCGTATGGGCAATGTGCTCTTAGTGTGATGAACACAGGCGATGACAATGCATGTCTTCAAATATTAGTCCAGCCCCCGTCCCTCGGGGATGCCGCTGTTGCAGCTGCTGCCATTCTATTTTTAACCATAGAAATACTACAAAAATACCACCACCTCTTTAAGATATGAGTGTTTTCCTCTGGCCGTGCAGCTCTCTGGTGGGTGTTTAGTAGAGACACCCAAGCCATTGCTTGTAATGGGACTCTTGCCCAGAGAGAGATGAGGGAGAGAGAAAGCAAGCATGCACTAGATCTGTGCATGATATGGTGGCTATCATTTTTTTAATAAGCTTACACAACTTAATTTGGTTTTAGTTTAATCCTTTGGCGAAACTGCCCCAGAAACTTTACTAGTTTGTCATAGCAACCCATGTAAAATATAATTCCAATATGGCGTTCTTATAGATTGCAAGCCAATAATGTAATTTTAATATTTCATAGACATTAAGAAACCACTTGCCTTCAGTGTCAAACTTTGTTCATCAAGAGAACTCGTGGTGGCTAGGCACTTAATTGCAAAGAATGGCTTTAAATTACAACTTTTAAAACCCCAGCCAATCTTGAAATAAAAGTGGAAATTTGCAAGGAGACAATTTACTAGCAGCTGAGCCACATGGAGATGAAAGCTCTTCTATACCGATCAATCAAGCGATCGAGTTATCGACCTATCGAAGTGTAAGATAGTTTTCCAAAGCAGGATAACATAAATCACCCATTATGTACTTATTAGTGCTAGATTGCATATTAAAAAAATAAATGTTTGACCTACTGAATTTTGAATCAAATCTATATTTAAATTAAATAAACAAGACTGGTATTTGCAATTGGGTGATTTTTAAGTAAGTGTATGTTTTGGGATGAACCATAGCTGTGAGGGCAATGAATTCGAACTAAACTACGGTGAGAATGTTGGACTGGTGTGCCAAACGAAATGAGCAATCAGTTATGGTGCACGTCACTGGAATGGTGAATGCATTAGTTGACTATATTGCAGCAGCTTTGGTACTCAACAAAAGGTGATGCGAAATGCTGGTATAAGCCTCACTTGTCCTTGCAGAACATCCACATCTTTGCATTGGCCTGTCATGTTTTGGGTCATTTGTCCATGCCAAGCAGTCTCTGCACGGTGTGTTGCTTTGCATTTAACTGTGAGCAAAGAATTAGACATTTGTATTCAAACACCGAATGAATCGCCGTGCTAGAGGGGTTTTTCAAAGCAAGCTTTGGATGATTGGTGACATTAAAAACAAATATGCGTTTCAGACGTTGAGAGCCGTGGGTTCTACAGTTCATTTTTGTGTTGAAAATGATCATTGTCCGTGAAGCTTTTTGCTATCTTCCTGTAATATTTCTGTATTGAATGTAATTGTTTATTTTCCATTTGACCACTTACTATCCTCGGGCATTAAAGTACCTAATATTATATACCAGTGTAAGAGCCCTGTACATGGGCCAAAGTGCAGGTTTTTATTAGGACCATTACCTATCCTAAGGCAACAGCTCCCTAAAGCGGTGACAGCAGGCTAAGCTATGCAAATTGGCATGGTCTCTATGTATCCTAAGGCAACAGCTCCCTCTATCAGTGACAACAGGCGAAGCTACTGCATAGGACATACATACAGGACTAACATACGCCTGGCCTTTTATTATATTGTTCGATTAGCACGGCAGTAGATTGAAGGGGAACTCCAGCTTTATTTACTTACTAGCCACACCCCCTGGTGTTGCCCAGGTCTGTAGTTGACATGCACGTGGGGGTCTGCTATAGCCTTGTGTATGTTATATTGTGTCCTAACTTCCTATTTTTGACAAATCACAAAATCTGCAATCTCCCTGAATCACCAGTACTGATGGCACAGGGCCGGAGCCCGCCCTGTGCAGGGTGAATGGGTGGGATTGGTCAGATTTCACTATCGCCAGTACACCCCAGACTGGTATGTCGACCTTGGGCCAACATGTCAGGCCACCAACTGTTGTGGGGCTCTAGCCAACAATGGCAATATCGGCAATCTCCCGAAATCGCGTATAATGATAGCACAGGGCCGGAACCCACCCTGTGCAGGACAAATGGGTGAGGTTGGTGATATTCTACAATCGCCAGTATGTGGGACAGGCTGTATGTTAAGTCACAACAAAGATGTATGTGAACACAGTATTCGACTTGTACATGTCATCAGTTTGACAAATCATTAAGCAGAGCTGGAATGATTTATTTCCTCTATAATTAAAGGAATATATTCATTTCGTGCTCTATATTCAAGCCTTCTATGGTACAGCGTAAATAACAAATGCATTTAGATTCCATACGTTGTAATTTTAATGTGACATCGCCTCCTCGCTTACCGCATTTGGCTTTCATCAATCCTATACATTTCAAGTCATTTCTATTGCGCATTTGATGGCATTCCTGCCAATGATGAGCAAGCAGCAATCTTGGTTCCTGGCTTCTCAAGCTTGCCAGGTGCTCTCTGATGTGTATTCTTAACTGTCTGATGGTGCTCCCTATATACAACTTGTTACAAATACATATAATGGCATAAACAACATATGTTAACCTGCAATTGATGATGCCATCAATGATGATCTCGGAACCCTCTTTATAGTGAAATCTGTCACAATCCTTATGTGCATACTGTGAGAAACCTGAAGGTGTCTCACCTAACCCAAGGTAATTTACAAATAGATGTCTTCACCAGTAGTTTCAGGAGTACCGCAGACATTTAAACAACATTTAAAGGAGTTGCTGTTGTCTTGTGGGTCCAATCTGTAATCTAGTATTCCCTGTTTTTGTCTCCCTTTGACATCTGTTTCAACTGGCCACTGAAGATACCCTCTAGTCCAGGAACTGCAAACTATCTTGCCAAAATGTTAAATCATTCCTGGTCTCTTATCCTTCTTTCTTCTCTTTCTTTCCCACCTCTGACATTCCGGCTACCATCACATTGAGCCAAAGCATCCCAGATGGGAGGTGTGTCAAGCAGATAATCACGCTTATGCCATGTAACTGTGTTGCGCTAGCCGATCTCTCCCTTGCGGTCCATGGTGGCTGGGCTGGTCATCACTTTGTAGCATATGCAGTGCGTAGAACCCACACCCCACTGGTCCTAGGGATACAACACTAGTACTAGGAAGGGGTGAGCTGCCCGCACCGCAGGACGACACCTCCCTAATTGTGTGGTACAGAGCCAGTGCAAGCACTGGAGGGAGGTATCAGATGGTAGGACTTTACAGCTGGCAAAGACAGTCCTGGGCTAAGACAGACAGGCAGTGTTCTAGGCAGAAGGCGGGCAGAAAATGTGGGCAAAGCACAAGATAAGAGGATGGAGAACTGGAGGGTTGAGGAGCAGAATAGCAGGGGAGCAGGATGGGGAGAAGACAGGAATCAAGCTGGCAAGAAAGAGAGCAGAAGCTGAGGCTGCTGCTGAGCGGTAAGACGCAACTGGATTTTCTAATCACTGCGATGAAATAGCTGCTGGAAACTGGAGAGCTACATCCTGCCTTCCCCATTGCCATTTGGATCAAGAAAGCATTGACCACTGTACTTTTGCGCAAGGCCACTTGCACACCATCACACTGACGTGCATAGCGCAACATGTCAGCACTATATAGTGTCCTCGCCCACAACTGTCCAACACTGCTGCTGTATTCCTTGACCCTGCTGGAAAGACCCAACCACCTGCCTCTGCAATGAAGGTCAGCCTGCTGCTTTAGTCGCCAATGCCAAGTAAGGATTGGGGAGCGCCAAAGACGGTGCTGCGACTAGGGGGAAATAAATGAAGAGGGAGGCAGAAGGGGGCAGACCACTACCATGGCATACTGAGAAGCTCGAACCTCGTCCAGAAACCCCCCTTCTTTAACCCTGATCCTCATTTTAGAACCATGCCTGGTGCCACAGCTCAGCCTTAATCAGCAATTTAGATCCCCTCCAGTCTGCTGCAGCTTCTCCAGTGCCAGTCTTTCCAATCCCCTGCCCAGGGATTCACTCTGCACCTACATTGTAGCTCCGGGGTCAGAACTATGCACGATTGCCTCAGGTCGGTCCGCTGCACCTACTTTTCCACAGTGCCTCTTTCTAAGCCCCTGCGCCAAGCACTAGGATCCCACTCCTCCTAAATTCCCTCCCCGAATAGACCCAACTGTGCCTGCAGCGACCTGCACCCTAGGTGGTCCTTTCTTATGAAGCTTGCTGTCTCCTGAAGCAGGCTGGGCCACCAAAGTTCATGGGCCATTTTCAGCCGAAACTCTAAGTGGACAATATTGGAACAAGGTCGCTTAACCATCTGGTGCTGGGATCATCGGGCATGAAACTTGGCTCATGTAAAAAACAAAGTTGTCGGGCTGACATTCACTTGACATTCACTTGCATCTCTAGGTTTACTCAATAGGTATGTTTTCATATTACTGCCTGGTAGCATAAGAGGTTGTTGTCATTTTAGACCTGCCTGCACTCGTGGCAGCACTTTTCAGTGATACGTTGCTTTGGACAGTGGCGTCATTAAATTAGGTCTCAAGGTTTGTACTGCAATTATTCTTTTTTGGTGCATTGACTTTGGTCTATATTGTTTGCAAATAATGTCTATATTGTGTTATCTTTTTATGCCTTTTTTATTGATGTTTGTGCAGTAATAAATGATTTATATTCTTGTTGTGTGTATTTGCTTAGCTGTTAGCATTCATTGACTGTGTATCTGAAATAATATTTCTAAATATGCAGGGACTCTCTCTGTTGAAAGATTCCACTTTTGTGTTCCTGTTTGAAAATAATTCGATGTCGGCTACCTCCTTCGTGTCTGTGCCACACATGCAAGGAGCCAGCTCTGGTTCCTGTCACGCGCAGAGCATAGGAGCCGTATCCTTGCATATCCCGTGGGCCGTTTTCTTTTTTAAGTTGTTGTGACCTTCAATAAGAAATTATTTCCTAAGGAAAACTGTAACGTAAATAATTTCTTTCTTAAGTCAAAGTGACTTCAAAAAGAAATGAATGTAAAGATGGCTCTCTTCTGAGAGCCCTCTTTACTTTCGGTTTCTCTCTGCCTCTGCAACCCCTAACAAGGGGTCGCAGGGGCAGAGCCAGGGGTCGCACAGGAGTTACCAGGGGTCACAGTTGCGACCTCTTGCGACCCCCAAATGACGTGCCTGTAAGGGAGGGGGCAGGTAGTGCGTGGGAATGGCTAAAGAGATTAGTATGACCATGGGCAGTCAATGGGTGTGTAAATACCAAGGAACACCTACAAGTTGTGTGTCCCTCCTCACATGCCATCTCCCACCTAGCCATACTCAAATGCAATCGTTTTGGCTTATAGGTGGCACTGTAGCACCACCTAATATCCCAAACTAAAAAGGATATTGCAAGTCACCTTGGAGTTCTATGACCTTTTAATGAAACTCGGCCTACAGTCTTTTTTCTGTATTTGGTCATGAAACTCGTAGGTAACTTGAAATATCCTTATAACGTACGATGGGGGTCCCATATATAGCTTTAAAGTAATAACAGCGGCATGATGGGGAACGGGTCACAGGCTTTGAAATTCAATTGTCCCAATAATAATTAATAGCTGTGGTTGCCTTTTAAAGTAACTTAATAATCAAAGGATATACCGTCTGTTTGGTCTCTTGTTTTCCTTTTTCCCTCCAGTCACCATGTAACCGATTCCATCAACAAACACCTGTGACGCTTCAGTAGTGAGAGGCTTGAGGTACAGGGTTTGCACGGGTTACGTCATGCTTTACAGCCTTGCCTGCTGTTGCTATTTATAGGTTGCTAAGCAAATACAAGATGTGAGTAACTCATGAAAGTTAATCTGGAAGAAGGAGTGGACTGTGGCGGTGTACTTGCCAATGCAATGACTGGACTTGAAAAAGAAACGATTGCCTTAGAATGCATGCTCGTGTCAACATGAAATTGTGTAGAGAATTGCACTTGCAGAAGTATTTTGTGCACTTCCTCAATTGAGGGGGGCATCATGTCGTAGTCTGCAGGCACCTTTTGGTGACCTCCTAGCAGTTAACCCGAACTGAAGAGGTGTGTTTGGAGAAGTGAAATAGTTCTCTGTGGCTGATGTAGAAAGCAAATGTGTTAATGCCTCGGCGGTGGTGTGCATGGGGGCCAGTTTGACAAAACAGCGGCCCATTTTGTATGTAAAAGGAGGCAGGAGGAGCATGGAGGTGTGGAGTTATGTGTACTTTGCTTCACTGTGAAACAGTTAAGCCAATGCAATTTTGTATCTCATTTAATATTGATGATGAATTTAAAACTTTATGTAATTCGTTTGTGTACAACACACACAGTTTTACTTTAGTGGGTAACATTCACAAACATTGTTGTATCAGTTTTCCTGTGGCCTGTGCTCGCCGGGTCTATGAAGAATTGCTGAATATTTTTTTTGCCGACCTGTTTTGCCAAATTTTAGTTTACTGATTTTTCCACTTTTTTACTACAAAATGCACAGGGAGAACCCCTGCACCCTTTTATTAACCCAACCCCCTCACCCCCATATATACCTTGCCCCAATTTACCATCTGCATTTTGCGTCAAAAAAAAAAGTGGGAAAAGAAGTTGGTAAACATGCTTTAGGTCGACAAAAATGGGCTAGACCTTGCGTGGCCAGGTGGGTAAAACATCTGATTCACAAAAGTGAACCTGTACGCACTTGCTCTGGCAAGTGCTAATTCTACCTTCAAAAACTGCCACTTGAGAAATGCAAATAACTTGACATCACTGTGTTAAATGTATCCCGCGCTTACACATATACCACTGATACAAGTGTTATTAACACCGATGAGGGCTTCATGACAAATGCATATCGTGCCATAACATGTTGGAAATAGAGACATCTAACGTATGAGAGACATCGTGTTTTATATACTGCAGCATTGAAAAGTGTATATTATACGATCTGTGATGACTTAAGGCTGTAGGCGAAACAATATTTCTTTTGACATACCAAGATGCCGGATTAAACAAGCAACTTTGGGAGCATTACATTGATTACGCTTCATGTTGGAGGGTGAGGAGATGCAGGATGAAATTACGTGCAATAAATACGTAACTGGTATAACTTAAGCACATTGTGATATCCATAGGACTGTCCAGATGTTTTGGACTACAATTCCCATGATATCTGCCTGGTTAGGGATGATAAGAGTTGTAGTCCAAAACATCTGGAGAACCAAAGGTTGCAGACCCCTGCCATAGGAGAACGACAGAAATATTTTGTGGTTTTGTATTGCGCTTCATGACAGATCCCACTTTTGACAGGGAGATTATTACTCAAATCATCAACCTCGGGATAGATTGAAGGACTGAGTCGGCCTTGCAATGGTTTGAGCATATGAAGTTTAAATTGTCTGAGGTGAATACTCAACTAATTAAGATTAATACAAATTCATATTTTTGGAAAACAAATGAAAATTCAGTGTGCTATAGTTCTGATTGATTTAGACAAGTTATTCAATATGAAATCATGTTGTGCAACTTAGATTTTTGATCTTATTGATGATTGATCCCAGTTTCCAATGTTGTGAGTGAGTGCCACATCCCTAAACATAATCCCATTCACAACCGGATATACTCTCAACTACGGCTTCTTCCCTCTGTTTGGTCTCTTTTCTGACAGGCCAGGCGAATGTGAAAGCCCAATACTACCAGGGTCTAAGAATATGCCCCTGTTGTCATTGCTCCACAAAATTGAAACTTTCAAGCTTTACACAAGCATTTCTCTTTTCTTGTTGTTATAACCCCACATTTTGAATAGAAAATGTAAAACGTGCATTCGTATCCCGTAAACACTCATCACTGTTAAGGCGCCACTAACCCCACGTGTGTGGCAGCCCACCTCAGACATCACCCACATTGGGTGGGGGGGTCAGTTAGCACATGCATTTTCATGTTCAGAGCTCAACTGTGTTCCCTCACATCCCAGCATCCACAGAGTTTTGAGAATTTTCCTGAGCGTTTGCCTTAGATGACGGTGTTGGACTGCAATGCTAACAACTCCCTTGCATTGCGAATTGCTTTCCTCCAAATGGCCTATGGGTAAGGCCGCTTTGAAGACAGTTTGTGTGGGGCGCTCGATAGCCAGGAACAAGAGCTTGTATTAGGCACGTCTAGTAGAAGTACTCATAATCCGGTTTGTTTGAAGCCATAGAAGCCCACATATATGCATATTCTGTATAACTCGAGGACCAGAGGTCTAGAAAGTGGCACACCTCCCTCCCACATGAATTTTCATTGCCAATTTCTAAAGCAGAATTGGTCCAGGAAGTTGTTTTATTTTGTGTCACTGTCCACTATCGAGATTGAAAGCCTTTTTCAAGAACAGTACACTATGCCGTGATGGAATGTTTTTATATTGTAGATTAAGATGAGACAGAGCACACAATGCACTACATAGGTATCTATTGCGGGTGGATACCAAAGAACACACAGAACACTTGGAGAGTATTCCGGTTCTTTATTTTCAAGGGGGTGGGCCTTGAGGGATGTCTATTGGGGAATGTAACAGTAGGAGGAAGGAGGGATACCGTGTGAAAAGGCCTCATCTAAAATAACCTAGCCTTGAGTCTAATCCCTACTCTCCCAGGTGTCCATCCTGGACAAGTTTCTTCAAGTTACTTACCGCCACAGTGACCTAGCACACTTCTTTGTATTTGTCTTGCTCTGTGTCTTTGTCTTTTGGATGAGGCTGAGTGTTAGGAAAGGAAGAAGGCAATAAATATGGCAAGTGAAATGTGCACGAAATCGCACAGTGAACAACTTTGAATCTAACAACGTGCATACAATACCCAAGACTCATGTATACTAAAACCCAGGAGTGCAAATAGAGTGAAACAATAATACCAATATATGAAAAGGGATGTGGGGTAAGCTCTTAGTACCTCCTTATGACTGAAAGGAAAGTCGGCAAACTCCTTACCCACTATGCTATTACAGATATGGACAGGGCTAAGCCCACGTAGAGGGCAAGCAAGGACAGGATCTGTGAGCTGACACTCTAGATGATACTGAATAAGGAACTAGAAACAGTACTCACAAGACCGGAAATAACACTTGAATGTCAGTAAGCCCACGAACCCTGTTGATCAAACAGGGACCCAGAAGGCTATAACAGCAACGGGTGCAGGATAACTAAATACATAAGACCCAAGACAAGGAGCAAGTAGGAATTGTGATTATAGAATAGTGAGGAAAACAAAAGGCATTCACACAGGAGCTAGTTACAACAGCACCCCACACCTAATAATCAATGGGAAATAAATGCAGAAGTGCAATGGAAAACATGGAATGGATCCCAATAGAAAGTAAGGATCAGGAGCAGGGAAAACAATATCACAAAAGGAAACCTTTCCCACCCATCCAAGGAGAAAAGGCAGGAAGCTAAATCTATAAAGGGAAAGACTAATGCATCAAGTTTTTCAGTAGCAAAGGACAACATCAAAGAAACAGAACACAGGGAAATTGGGCTGCATCAAAGGGTAAAGCACTGAGAAAGGCTGCCTGCAGACTGAGGAAGACCGAAGGGGAAATCCAGAAAGCAGAAATCAATAAGCACATACATTCGAAATCCAGGGCAGAGGAACAAGAAACAGGAACTAGGAACTAGGCACAAAAGCTAGGAACCAGGAACAAGGGACCAGTCACAACAGGAACACTGCAACAATGACCAGCGCTGGACTGAAGCAAACTGAGGCTTTTAAAGCTGCTTAACGAGCACACCCCCCAGGTGTGCCGCCTGCTGCACCTGCAGCCACAGGTGTTGCCTATCCTCCACCCAACCTTGTCCTGCAAGGGAGGAGATGAAGCAGTGAGCCAGGCATTCTGGGAAGCATAGTCATTAGATTAAAGTAGCATGCTGACTGCCAAAAACCTGGAATGGATCCGGAAGGGAAGTAACTTGGAATATAAGGTTTTAGCGCTCCCAGTTCATCACAGCACTGTAGCATAAGGTTCGGAGGAAATGTCCAGTAGGGAATAAACCCCAAAACATGCCCCCAAGTGGCGGGAACGTGAGCGAAGGGAGCGAGCCGTGACACTGAGGACTCAAAACTGATACCAGGACGAGGCCTATTTTGGACCTCTTTCCCTAGGGATTTCTTCACTGGATTACCAGCCAAGACTTGTAACCTCCTGCCCCCCTTGCCCTATGGAATCATCTCTACAGTTGTGGGTAGAATTTGTTTTCTACTACCTGGGTTTTCAAGGGTAGCACAATTCTTTAGTTCTGCCGGTAACCTTGCAGTTCCCACCAGAATTCCTGGCAAGAGCTCTTCGCCGGTTTCTCCTTAACTGTCCTTCTCAAGACACTGCTTCTGCCAGTTTTTAAGCCTGGGCTCCTAGTAGGCTCTCTAGCATAGCCATTTGCTTTAAGCTGACCTGTTCTACGCTGTGTTTTAGTTGGCACTACCACCTCCTGTTTTTCTCCCCCCTGTCCAGTTGGCTCATTTGGCTTGGGCAACACAAATTCTCATGATTTGTTACAACTCCTTCTCCTCTCACTGTAACACAGCTCTCCTTCTGCAGTACTGTCTTAACAACCAGCACGTCGGAGGATTTTTGTCTCATTTTATTCATGTGTTGATAAAGGGATTCCCCCAATGAGTGTTCTGATTTGTGTGTCTGTTTCAAATTGATATTTTTGTTTGTGACAAAGGGAGCAGGGGACACCCCAGCTACCCCCGCTCCCATTTACCCCGTATATTGCCCCATATATAATTGCCCCCATATATAATGTCGACTATGCTGTTTCCCGGCAACTATAAATATGGTGACATTATATACGGGGGAAATATTACGTGATACCCCCCCGTTCATAGCCCCGGCCTGGGTATTAACATTTTTCATGGGAGCTCTATTTGAAACTCTCCATTCCTGCCCACTCAGATTATTGACATTCAAGACAATATTCCTGGTGGCCATCTCTTTTGCTCGCAGAGTGAGTTGGCTAAAGACTCTTTCAAGTAAACCTCCTTTCTCCAGCATGGGGTCTGGCATGGATTCACATGCTCATGAATATTCCATGTAGTCAGGCCGGGAATCATCGGTAAAGAAACAAATCAGTATCAGTTTCGTTTCTGATCTGTCTTTCTTCGTAGTAACCAATCACTGATCACTGGGTCATACTGCCCCCAGCCAATGACTGCCCTCTCCCTAAGGCCCTCCCCTGGCAGCCATCCTCAGATTTTTACCGCACGTTCAAGTGTTGGGAGTCCTCGTGTTTAGCTCTCGAGCTTTTGCTGCGTTTTTGCGCTTTTTCAAAGAGATTTTCTCAATTTTTGGTCAAATAGAGCCTCAAGCTACACCGTGTCTACATCCGATCAACGGGGACCCGTTTCGGATTTTCTACGCCCCTCAAGGGTGAAGTTTTCGTCGAGTTACGCTTCTTGGAGGAGTCCAGAAGTTTCTGCGGCCTACCCGGACATGGCCCAGGAGAAAGGAAGCTCGACGCCCGGAAAGCTGTTCAGGGTTTGCCCTGGATGCCAGCTGCAGAATGTGTTCAAGGAGGACGAGCACTCAAAATGTCTCTACTGCCTTCATGAGGACAAAACGCACGTGGAGAAGGACTGTGCGTTTTGCGGGAACATGCCAGAACGGACCATCAGGGACCGGCACCTTCGTCTCTCCAACTGGCTGGAAGGAAAGAGCCCGTCAGGTGAGAAGAAGAAGTCGTCCGAGCGGTCTTCTAAGTCCTGTGAGGGCGCCCCAGCGACGGGGGCCCAACAGAAGGCAAAGCACTGCGAGTCCGCGGGCACCGGGAGCGCCGAACGGTCAGGCTCCTCGGCTGCCAGGCAGGGCACATCCTCTCCAGCGCCATCAACCGCGAGCCAACGCTCTGGCTCAGGGACGAGGAAGGCAGAGAACCCGACGAAGCTTCTGGAGAGGCCCTGGTCGATCTCGAAGGATCCAGCCAAGGGGGACCGAGGCGGTGACCCTCCCCCCCAAGGTGAAGGCCACAGGCCCGCAGAAGGCGGTGAAGGCCTTGATTCAGCCGGCCAAGGCCTCTATCGAGGAAGTCGCTGCGGCCCTGGCGCAGCCTGAGGAGGCTACACCAGTGGAGGTGACCTCGGGGCCCAGAGTTTCCCTACCGCAGAGGGAAGCCTCTTTCAGGCCCATCGAGAAGACCCCCGTGAAGACGGCAGCAGAAAAAGAGGGGGGGAGCCGGTGGCCATTGTGGACACGGACACAGCCTCCGAGGAGGAACTGGTTGAAGTCTTGGAGGGCCTCGACGAGGGCGTCGAAGAGGCCCAGTCCCATGGGAGGGATCCTGACAAAGGGGACGACGAGAGCGCCGGCGAGGTTCCTAGTCAACTGTCGTGCCCGTCGCTTCCGGAGCCGCAGGACAACTCAGCGGCCATTTTGTTGGCAATACAATCCTTATGTTCGGAGATAAGAGCGAGATTGCCCCTACCATCGACGGAGGAGCCGGAACCAGGCCCGACATAGGAGCCAGAGCCAAGCCCGTCGGGAAGTCCCCCAAACAAGAGAAGACGGACCCATCCAGCCTTACCTTTTCAGCCCTCGTGGCCTGCTCAGCCTTTGCCCACGTCCCCGTACCTGGGGATGACACGGGAACGGACACGGCCACATCGCCTCCAGCCCGGGCCTCCCCGCCCGACAAGATGGCGTCTTTCCACGCTATGATCGCCAGGGCATCTGAGCTTTTTCAGCTCTGCCCCGAAGAGAAGAAGAAGGAAGGTTTCCTTTACCAATGGCGCGAGGCCAAGAGGAAGACAGTCCTCGCCGTGCCTCTGCTGGATGACATCTGGGACGAGGGTCTCACCCTTCTCAAGAACCCGTCTACGACGCCTGCCAAGAGGGATCGGTACGAGAAGAAGTACTGGGTCCCTGACGCGGCACCTTTGTGCCTTAGGGCGCAACCGACCCCTGACTCAGTCGTCTCAGCGGCGGCCAAGAAGAAAGCGTGGGGGGGCATCGGCCGCGACGTCAACTTCCCCGCCGGACGGCAAAGGAAAGAAGCTGGATGCAATGGGACGAGTTATATTGTCGGCGGCAACAATTAAGGCGGCCAACGCTCTCGTGATCGTGGCCCGCTACAACAGGGAGTTATGGTACAAGATCGCCCCCCTGTTGGACTTCCTAACGGACGACAAGAGGGCTGAGGCCCTGGAGATCTTGCAGGAAGGTGAGGTGGCATCGGACCACACCATAACGGTGGCAACGGACATTGCCGACACCGGTTTCCGCCAGCTAGGCAACAGCATTTGCCTCAGACGACGAGGGTGGCTCAAGGTGACGGATTTCCGCCAGGACGTACAAGCCAAGGTTTTGGAAATGCCGTTCGACGGGAACAACCTGTTTGGGAAAACAGTGGATGAGTCCCTCCAAGCCATCAAGGCGGACACAGAGACAGCTAAGGCCCTGGGAGTTCTCCAGCAATGAAGGCCGTCCTTTCGGAGCTCCGGAGGCAAGCAGGGTGCCTCCAAGGGATTCAGCGGTGGCTCCTCTATGTACCGCCAAGCGGCCCGCTCCTTGTTGCAGGAAGCCTATAGAGGACGAGGCAAGTCGGGTGGATCCCGCCGTCGTCACCAGGGAGGCCAAGGCGGCAAGGCGTCCTCCAAGCAAGATTGAACCGACCGTGGCGTCGGGCCCACACCGAAGCACCCCGGTGGGAGGCCAGCTGGCGAAGTTCGTCAGCGTGTGGGAGTCCATCTCCACCGACCGTTGGGTGCTGGACGCCCTGGCCCAGGGGCACACCCTCGAATTTCTAAAAAAGTGCTCCCGCATTCCTCCCGTGGCCAGGAAAGAAAACCACATCCCTCAACTGCTGTTGGAGGTAAGGGCGATGCTCAAGAAAGGTGCCATCAAGCTCGTCCCAAAGAGGCTCCGGGGCTCCGGAGTATACTCAAGATACTTCCTCGTGAAAAAGAAGACTGGAGGGTGGCGACCCATCCTAGACCTGCGACGGCTGAACAAGTACATCAAGACACAGAAGTTCCAGATGGTCACCCTCCAGCACGTGCTGGGACAGCTGGAGGAGGGCGTTTTCCTGTCGTCGTTGGATTTGGAGGATGCATACTTTCACATTCCCATTTGAAAAGGGCACCAGAAGTTCCTCAGGTTCGTGGTCCAAGGGCGGCACTACCAGTTCAAGGCCCTCCCGTTCGAATTGAAGTCGGCACCCAGGGTTTTCACCAAGTGCCTCACTCCAGTGGCGGCGCGGCTGCGCCTGCAGGGGATCCACATCTACCCCTACCTGGACGATTGGCTCATCCGTGCAAGGACAAGGGAGCTTGCTGTAGAACACACAGCGAAGACCGTCCAGCTTATCACGGACCTGGGGTTCTCCATCAACTTCCCCAAGTCCCACCTGGTCCCATCTCAAGTCGCACTGTTTCTGGGAGCCAAGCTCGACACACTGGCACGTCTGGCCTCGCCGTCGGAGGAAAGGACAAAGGCCATCCTAGGCAAGGTGTAGCGTCTGCTGGCCACGGACGTGGCCAGAGTGAGGTCCATCAAGTCCCTCCTCTGGATGATGTCCTCTTGCATTTATCTCGTGAGCCTGTGCAGGCTTCGGATGCGCCCTCTACAGGAGTTCCTCGACGCCCGCTGGCAGCTTCGAGGACAGGATCCCTCTCAACAAGACCTTCCGACGAGCGATCCGGTGGTGGGGCACCTGTGCTCATCTAGCGGATGCCTCCCATCGACGGATGCCTCCCTGGAGGGGTGGGGAGCCCACACCGGAGATCTTCACGCGAGAGGCCTTCGGCTCCCGGAGGAACAGCCGCTCCACATCAACATCCTGGAGCTCCGGCAGTGTTCTGGGCCCTCAGGTCCTTTCTCCCGTCCCTCAAGGGCAAGGTGGTGAGGATCTTCACCGACAACATCACCACGATGTTCTACATCCGGAAGCAGGGCGGAACCAGATCCCCAGCCCTATCCAAGGAAGCCCAGGACCTGTGGCATTGGGCCGTTGCTCAAGGGATGTTTCTAGTGCTGTTTCATCTGGCAGGGATAAAAAAACACCATTGCCGACTCGCTCAGCAGAGAGCTGCACTCGTGCCAGGAGTGGGAACTATGCCAGGATCAAGTGGACCGACTCTTTCAGCGATGGGGCAAACCCCAAATCGACCTGTTCGCGACGGCGACGAACTCCAAGTGCCAGAGGTTCGCCAGCAGGTTTCCCCAACCAAGGAGCATGGGCGAGGCTTTCTCGTTCCCCTGGGACGGCCTGTTCCTATATGCGTTTCCTCCGTTGCCGTTGCTGCTCCGACTCATCAACCAGCTCAAGAGGTCCCGGTGCAGAATGATCCTCGTCGCACCGGCGTAGCCGAGACAGATCTGGTTCCCGGACGTTCTGGACTTGTCAGCGTCCCCACCAGTCAAGCTGTCGACGGACGCAGATCTTCTCTCCAGAGAAGGAGGTGCCATCCTTCATCACGACCCGGAGTCGCTGAACTTGCAGGCCTGGTTCCTGCAGCACTAGAGTTTGGAGGGTATGATATCCCGGCTGACTGCAGAGAGGTTCTTGCAAAGGCCAGGGCGTCCTCAACTCTCAAGTGCTACGGACATAAATGGAAGTCTGGTGCCGTGCACAGAAGATTAGCCCTCTGCGGATTACGGCCCCTCAAGTACTGCCATACCTACTGTCGCTGGCCAAGGCCAAGGCTCACGCTTCCATCAAGATTTAAGAAGGGACTATTCTGATTGTTCCCGCCGGTGAAGGCTCCTGACCCAGCGTGGGAACTCAATGTGGTGCTGTCTAGGCTCATGGGGGCGCCATTCGAGCCTCTGCATTCTGCGCCGTTGAAGTTCCTGTCGTGGAAGATAGCATTTCTTGTGGCCATCACCTCCGCACGACGAGTGGGAGAGATCCAGGCCCTATCCTGCAAGCCTCCATACTTGACTTTTCACGACATGAGGGTGGTGCTGAGGACGCACCCCTCCTTTATGCCCAAGGTGCCGTCAGACTTCCACCTCAACGAGCCCTTGGTGTTACCAGTTTTCTTCCCGTCGCCTTTGTCGCCGGCCGAGAGGACTTTGCACTCGCTGGATGTGGCTAGAGCGCTGAGGTT
This sequence comes from Ambystoma mexicanum, assembly GCF_040938575.1. Classification (NCBI taxonomy): domain Eukaryota; kingdom Metazoa; phylum Chordata; class Amphibia; order Caudata; family Ambystomatidae; genus Ambystoma; species Ambystoma mexicanum. The sequence goes on along the minus strand of NC_090927.1, from coordinate 1,196,555,965 downwards.
CTATGTGGACCGCACGAAGAGTTTTCGGAAGATGTCACAGCTATTTGTGAACTTTGGACCTGTGAACCAAGGGAAGGCTCTCGAAGGCTCCATTTCCAGATGGCTCTCCGGCTGCATCATGTACTCTCACCGGTTGGCAAACCGACCGTTGCCCGGCCGCCCGAGAGCCCATTCGACCAGAGCGATCGCTGCTACCACGGCGTTCTTGTCTGGTGTGCCCCTGCTGGACATCTGCAGGGCTGCTAGGTGGAGGTCAACGCACACCTTCACGAGATTCTACTGCGTCGACCGGGATTCCAGGGAGGAGTCCAGAGTCGGTCAAGCAGTGCTGCGCAACCTGTTCGCCTGAAGGTGGGCCTGGTGAGGAGGTAAGAGTGCTTAATGTTGAGTTTATGTGATGCTTAATGTTGAGCCTTTGCCACCTCCCGTGGTTGTGCATGTGTGTACTGCTATGTATTCTTATGTTCATGAGCATGTGAATCCATGCCAGACCCCATGCTGGAGAAGGAACAAGTTACTTACCTGTAACTGTTGTTCTCCAGCATGGGTCTGGCATGAATTCACATGCAAACCCTCCCTCCTTCCCCTCTGCGGCTCTTCACTTGGTCATACTGCCACTTTACGTGCTACCAAATCTATGGATGGCTGCCAGGGGAGGGGCTTAGGGAGAGGGCAGTCATTGGCTGGGGGCAGTATGACCCAGAGATCAGTGATTGGTTACTACGAAGAAAGACAGATCAGAAACGAAACTGATACTGGATTTTTTTCTTTACCGAGGATTCCCGGCCTGACAACGGGGAATATTCATGAGCATGTGAATCCATGCCAGACCCATGCTGGAGAACAACAGTTACAGGTAAGTAACTTGTTCCTTCACTACATTTTCTAAGGAGAAGGTAGTCCTGAGGGTTTTCGCCCCTTCTTCTTTCTCAAGTTAGTGTCTGAATGTCATCCAACACACAAGAGTACATTGCTGGTATTTTATCCACCTCCTCATCCTTTCAGGGAGAAAAAAGGTTGTACAGACTTTTTTTTTTATACATCTGTTTATTATTTTCCAGTAACACTTCATAAGAAACAACAAAGGTTGTTAACACTTGGTTACAGTGTATCAATAGTCTCAGACAATAGATCAAATACATAGGTATCCTGGGTTAGCAGGGAGAGGATGGTACCATGTCACAGTTTCTTCGGTGCACAGTGAAACGACATCCACCCACCAGGGCAGTACATTGTCCGATTTTCACACAGGTTACACAGACGTGACCTAAAAAGGGCTGAGTTTTTATATTGCCAGGACCCAAAAAGGGCTCTGAGTTTTTATATCGCCAGATTGGCAACTGTTAGGCAAGACGATCAACTTTTTGTTGGCTGCACTGGACACACACTGGATCAAGCTGTGATTAAACCGACTTGTCACTGTGGATCATTCTGTGTATTTCAGAATGTTATTCTTTGGCTGGGAAAGGTGTGCCTGAAAATGTAAGGGCACATTCCAGAGGAGTGGCAACCACTTCAGCTCTGCATAGAGGTGTACTGGTGCAGGACCGTTTTGGCCCAAAAGGTTGAATACAAAAAAGCTGAATGCGCATTTGGTGCGCATTCAGCATGGTGAAAAATACCAAAGCCCATAATACTGAACAAGGGGAGCGGTGGTTGCTGGGGTGTCCCCCGTTCCCCTAGTTTGGTATTATGTGCTGCAGGGGGGGTCCCCTGCATACATCAAATGCACAGCGGGGGACAACCAAAATCCCATATCTAACACAATCTTTTGGGATTCGTTTTTATAACATAGATCCAGGACAATTGTAATTCTGCAATTTGGTCTTCGATACACACCTTTTCAAAACATTACTGTCTGGACACTGTGTCGGGTCAGGATGCTAGATTTAGGAAAGCTGTTTTACACAATTTAAATATGTAGAACAAAATCCACTGGTCCCACCTCCATTTACAAAAAACTGCTATGGGAGTCTATCAAAGATGAGGGATCTGTGGGAGGACACAGTCTATTAGAAGAACAAATGACTTAGCCCTGGTGATGTTCTTTCTACTGGATATTCCTCCCACTGATTCCTCATCGCCCTCCCAGCCTACTCCTCTGACTGTGGGTGAATTTTTGAAAGCACTTCTCTCTCTTTCAATGTCCATGCGGGTTATGTATCCTCTATTCGGCTGTGTGAAAGGTGGGAAAAACGACAACAGAGGCAGTTGGCACAGTGCATGCTACTGATATCAATGTCACGTCCAAGCGCAGGGATGAAAGCCGCCGAGGGACATTGACTCGACGATACACAGCACCCTCTGCTCATCTTTGGTAAATGTGCCTTTCCTTGGTCATAATGGGGTAGTATTTTGGTTTTGTCTTTAGCCAAGTCTCTGGATCTTATAATTTTCTTTATACCTGATAGTCCCATGTATGCGACCATGGTGGATGGTCTTGGGAGTCTCTACCAGTGAAATCCCACTTGCCCAGACTCCTAGGGAGGATTTTGCAGAGCAGGCTCTCCTCCCTAGCCTCAAAGGGGAAGTATCCCCCTTGGGGACAAGGGACGAATAACCTCAATTTGTCACAGTAGTTAATAGTTTATAAATCCAAAGATGCAAACAGGTGCTCTTAACTAGTTGAACAGGAAGGACCTATGATCAAGCTTTTTGATTCTCAGTCAAAAATAGCAGAGCAGAATGTAGAATGCCTGTATCCTACATAATGGTTCTGTTTATGTTTACCTGATCTCGCAACCAAGCAGTAAAAGTGTTACCTGTTCATTCATATGTCTATTGACCATTTAGCACAAGATATAAACATATAAATGTTGACATTTATTTATGTTAAACATATGCACACAGAAATCAAAGCAATACTGTCATGGGGCTGGAGCTGCAGAGGTTTATCTAGCACATCTGTCTATTGCTCTAGATTGGCTAAAATAGCCTGTGGGAGTGGAAGTGGAAGACGGTCCTTTTCTTTTTAGTGGGGGCTTCGGATGGTTTGCATGCTAATGAACATGTCTTTTCTCATAGCCATCACTGGATGACTTTGCAAAAGGTAGATTCAAGATTTATCTAGCTATGGGAAGGAGGAGTCCAGGGTCGGCGAAGCAGTGCTGCGCAACCTGTTCGCTTAAGGTAAGCCTTATGATCTTCACCGACCACAAAACGCAGGAACTTGCAGGTTTTTGCCTCATCAGGATGTGAAAGTAGGCGTCTTGCAGATCTAACGGCGCCAGGAACTCTCCCGGTTGCACCGAGCGGATGACATCCAGAAGTGTGAGCATCTTGAACTTCAGGCGCTGCAGATTCTTGTGTAGTTGGCAAATTTCTAGAATAGGCCTCGACTTGCCCAATCTTTACGACGAAATACCGGGAGTACACCCCATGGCCCCGTTCAGAGACCGGAACTGGTTCTATTGCCCCTTTTGCTAGCATGAGTACCACCTCCTGCTGCAAGACTGGAAGATGCGATTGCGCCACATACACGGGCAGAATGGGGACTGGGGGACGCTGAAACTCCAACGAGTGGCCGAGACGTACTGTATCCAGCACCCAGTGGTCTGAAGTGATAAGTTGCCACCCTTCGACATGATGTGCAACCCTGCCCCCAGCAGATTGCCCATATGACAGTCATTGTTGAGACTTTGACTGCCTACCCTTAGCATCCGAGACGTGCGCACTCTTCTTACGCTGTGCTTGAAAGTCTCTGCTCTTTTGAGCCAACTGGAACGAGCGCCTGTATCCTTGAGTTGAATAGCTGGAGTGTCTGTAACCTCTATCTCGGGAGGCGACAAACCGGGCTTAGGCTCCAAGAAAGCCCCGAAACGAACGAAAAGAACGGTCACTCTATAGGGAACATAAAGACTTTGCTGCCTCAGTGTTCTCTTTCATCCCCTTAAGGGCATCGTCGATCTTTTCCCCGAACAAGTGTTCACCCTCACAGGGGATATCCAAGACCTTATGCTTGACTTCTGGGCGAAAATCTGTGTACCTCAGTCAAGACTGCCGTCGGAGTACAACACCATTATTGATTTGCTTAAAACCCGACTCCGGCAGGTCCACTGCAATGTTTTTTTTAAAAACTGTATTTTTTTACTGACATGTAAGCAGTGCAGGAAGAACATGGTTCATGTACACACGTACATCATTTATGTATGTCAGGTATATAATTAAGCTATTAGAGCAACATTTAGGGTATGGGTTAGGGGAGGGGCAGAGAGGGGAATGGACACATAGGGTCATACTGGGGATGTTCCAGTTCGTGTAGGCTCTGCCTTGTCTCTCTCCACCTCCAAGTATGTTCTGAGGGGAGCCCATATGTCTTTTGGTCTTGAGGAAGACTGGATCCCTTGGATATAAGTTTCTTTGCATTCTTGTGTGTTGATCAGCTCCTGTAACCAACCTTGATGTGTCGGGGGGGTCTTTTGGCTTCCATTTCTTGAGGATAATCCTTTTGGCTACTGCTCCCCCTACTGCGAACAGTCTGCAGGATTTGACTCATGCCTTCCCTATCTCTCCCAGTAGATATTTATGTTTGTATGTAACATATTGTTCATCGTCTTCCCCACTTCATTCCAGAATTGCATTATAGATGGGCAGTCCCAGTACATGTGTATGGCTGTTGCGTTGAGGCTGCCACATTTCGGGCATGGTTGTGGTTTAGAGTGGTCAAATTTGGAGATTTGTTTGGGTGTAATATGCAGCTGGTTCAGGATTTTGAATTGGAAAAGTCTCAAGTTTGCGCAAAGAGAAAAGGTCTTCGTGTGTCTCCAATAGTTTGTCCATTGTTGTTCGTCTATTTGGATGTTCAGGTCTTTTTCCCAATTGGTTTTACTGTTGTTCTTGGATGGTGTGTTGGACTGAGTTATTCTGTAAAGCATCGAGACATTGCCCAAAAAACCATCTTCTGTGAGGATTTCGGTTAGGAATTTGTGGGTTGGTGGAGCATTTGGGAACGTCGGCCATTTTTTCTTGCAGGAAGCTTTTAACCTTTGGTAATGTAGTATAGTGAATGGACCTTTTCCTATTCTGTTTTTGATCTCCGATGCCTTGAGCAACCGTCCTTCTGGGAACAGGGCTCTAACCTTGGCCTGTTTTTCAGGGCCCCATAGTATTTGTATCGTTCGATCCATTGTGGGTTCTAGGCCTAGGTAGTGTCTGTTTGTTTATTATTTACAATGCGCATCATACCCGGGGGTAACAGGGCGCAGCAATTACACGTATATCGAAGCTTAGTTATACACAGTTATACAGGATACAAACAAGTGAATATATACAGAGAAGGCATATGTACAAAACATGATGTGCAGTGGGCGAACGTATGGACACAGGGATATATATATACAAAAATAGAGTCCAGGGGATCGTTAGTTGCACGCTGTTGTTGTTGTAGCAGTAGGCGAAGGGTTTAGGAATGCTGGTAGTTGGATTTTAACCAAATGATGGTGTTGGCTCTAAACTTGTTATAAGTCTGGTCTGTTCTGAGGCTGGGAGGCAAGGTGTTTCATAATTTGGATGCTTTAACCGGGAAGCTATTACCTCCAATTGTGGATTGTTTGAAGCTAGGTATAACAAGACGATCTTTATTGATAAATCTTACTGGTCTAGTGGAAGTTTGCTTATGAAATCTCTCAGCCAGGTAGATTGGTGCGGCATTTTTAAGTGATTTGGGTGTCAACGATAGAGTTTTTAGGATGACTTTGTCGTAGGTTGGTAGCCAGTTGTTCTGTCGGCTAATTCCGGATATATGGTCTCTTCTGGAGATGCCTAGGGCTGCTCGAAGGGCATTATTTTGTAAGATTTGGATTCTTCTGATAATGGCTTTGGAAGCTCCTAGGTAGAGGGCATTACAATAGCCCAGGCGTGAGTGGATGAGGGCTCTGGCTAGGGTAATGCAACTGCTTTCAGATAGGAAAGGTTTGCCAGTGCGTATCAGTTTGCATGTGTAGGCTGTGGCAGATGCTAATGAGTTGACCTGTTTAGTGAATGAGAGGTGAGAGTCGAGATAGAAACCAAGTGTTTTTACCTTGGGCTCTACTTTTATGGTGTTGCCATCAATTATAAATGATGAATAATTAGGACCTAGTTTTTTTTAAGTTAGTCTGAGTGCCCAGGATAATGAGTTCGGTTTTATCACCATTCAGGCATAGACCGTGTGTGGCCATCCAAGCCTGGATGATGATATACACTCTGTTCACCAAGGCCAAATCCTTTTCATAATCCCCGAAAAGTGGGAGGAGGATCTGGGTATCATCTGCGTAATTAGTGTAGGTGATACCGAGATGGTCCAGATCATCGAAAAGGGGCTTAGTGAAGATGTTATAGAGTGTCGGCGAAACACAGGAACCCTGGGGCACACCGCAGGTAATGGGTATGGGGTCTGCAGCAGCTAGCGGCGAGAAGACCCTCATTGTCCTGCCATTTAAGAAGGATCTAATCCAGGTAACGGCTTCCTCAGAGAAGAGTGCTGCAGTATTTAGGTGGTTGCAGAGGATGGTGTGGTCGACTAAATCGAAGGCAGCTGAGAGATCTAGGAGAAGGAGTAATGCTGATTTCCCATTGTCTTTAAGCTCATCGATTTGGGTCTTCAAATCGATGAGGGCAGTTTCTGTGCCGTGCTGGGGACGGAAACCTGATTGCCTAGTTCCTAGCAGATGTTGTTGTTCCAAGTGTTTTTGAATTTGAGTGTATGTTACCTTATCCAAGATTTTTAGAAGGAAGGGCACAGTAGTGGTAGGTCTATAATTAGTGGGTGTGGATGGGTCAAGGGTGTTTTTTTTTTTAAGAGTGGGAGTACCCATGATTGTTTAAGGTTAGTGGGAATAATGCCTGTCATGAAGGACGCATTAATGAGTTTGGTGATGAATGGGGATAGATCACGGGCGGCATCCTTGATAAGCTGTGCAGGGCATAGGTCTCCCCGAAAATTCGAAGGTTTGAGGGACAGAATAATTCTTTCCACTTCAAGGATGGAGACCTTGGTGAAATTGAATCGTGTGGATTTGTCTGTGCTAGCCTTGTCAGTGGTACTGTGGGTGAGGGGATCATTTAAGCCAATTCTTTTGCATGAGATTTTATTTTGTAGAGTGGCTATTTTATTGGCTAGGGCAAATTGGATATCCTCGCACCATTTTTTATCTTTCGTGCAGGAGTCGGGTAGTGCCATTGGGGTCTCTATTTCTTTGAGGATGGTGAACACTTTCTTTATAATAGATTTGGCATTCGATATGCGTGTGTCAAAGGATGTTCGTTTTGCTAGGCAAATTTCTTTTTTGTATAGGGAGGAAATTTTAGTCACTTTACGTTTATTGGCTTCAGAGGGATATTTGAGCCAAGTAGCCTCACAGTTTCTTTTCTGTTGTCTTAAATTTTTTAAGAGAGGTGTATACCAATTATTTAGATGAGTTTTCTGTTTGCTAGGTCTTAGTTTTGCGGGTGCGATTTGATCCAAGGAGGTGGTCATGACTTTATTAAATTCTTCAACCAGTCTCTCGGGGTCAGTGTTGTCCTGGAGAGAGTTGAGAGTGGGGAGTAGCATCGGGATGAGTCTATCCACGGTAATGCTCTTTTTATTTCTGGTAAGTGTAGGTGGAGCTCTGACGGCTGTGGTCGGTAGAGGTTTACTGGTGGAGAGCAAGGAGGACACGAGGTGATGGTCTGTCCAGGCTAAAGGAGAGATGGATAAAATGTTGGCCTGGCAGTTGTGGTCTGCAACCCAGTCAAGAATTCTACCTTTCTCATGGGTAGCAGTGTTGCTTCTTTGAGTAAATTCAAGTTCTGATAGGATGTTAGGAACAAGTTACTACCTGTAACTGTTGTTCTCCAGCATGGGTCTGGCATGGATTCACATGCTCATGAATATTCCCCGTCGCCAGGCTGGGAATCCCCGGTAAGGAAAAAAAATCAGTATCAGTTTCGTTTCTGATCTGTCTTTCTTAGTAGTAACCAATCACTGATCTCTGGGTCATACTACCCCCAGCCAATGACTGCCCTCTCCCTAAGCTCCGCCTCTGGCAGCCATCCTCAGATTTGGTAGCACGCCAAGTGGCAGTATGACCAAGTGAAGAGCCGCAAAGGGGTAGGTGGGAGGGTTCGCATGTGAATCCATGCCAGACCCATGCTGGAGAACAACAGTTACAGGTAAGTAACTTGTTCCTTCTCCAGCATGGGGTCTGGCATGGATTCACATGCTCATGAATAAAAGAATACATAGCAGTATACACATGCTCAACCACGGGAGGTGGCAACAGGCTCAACATTAAGCAATACAACAACTCAACATTAAGCATCTCTTCCCTCCTCACTAGGCTCAACTTAAGTGAACAGGTTGCGCAGCACTGCTTGGCCGACCCTGGACTCCTCCCTGGAGTCCCGATCGACGCAGTAGAATCTTGTGAAGGTGTGTGTCGACCTCCACGTAGCAGCCCTGCAGATGTCCAGAAGGGGCACACCAGACAGGAACGCCGTGGTAGCAGCGATCGCTCTGGTCGAATGGGCTCTCGGACGGCCGGGCAACGGTCGGTTTGCCAACCGGTGACAATGCATGATGCAGCCGGAGAGCCATCTGGAAATGGAAGTCTTTGAGAGAGCCTTCCCTTGATTCACAGACCAAAAGTTCACAAACAGTTGTGACGTCTTCCCAAAACTCTTCGTGCGGTCCACGTAGAACTTCAGCGCTCTAGCTACATCCAGTGAGTGCAAAGTCCTCTCGGTCGGCGTCGAAGGCGACGGAAAGAGAACTGGTAACACCAAGGGCTCGTTGAGGTGGAAGTCCGACGGCACCTTGAGCATGAAGGAGGGGTGCGTCCTCAGCACCACCCTCGTGTCATGAAAAGTCAAGTAAGGAGGCTTGCAAGATAGGGCCTGAATCTCTCCCACTCGTCGTGCAGAGGTGATGGCCACGAGGAACGCTGTCTTCCATGACAGGAACTTCAAGGGCACCGAATGCATAGGCTCGAATGGGGCCCCCATGAGCCTGATCAGCACTACATTAAGCTCCCACGCCGGGGCAGGAGCCTTCACCGGTGGGAATGATCGGAATAGTCCCTTCATAAATTCCTTCACCAGGCGATGAGACCACAAGGACGCCCGTCCCGTCGTCCTGGTATATCGGGAGATGGCAGCCAGATGTATCTTTATGGAGGCGTGAGCCAGTCCAGCAGGTACGGCAGCACTTGAGGGGCCGTAATTCGCAGAGGGTTAATCTTCTGTGCACGGCACCAGACAGAGAACCTCTTCCTTTTATGACCCTAACACTTGAGAGTTGAGGACGCCCTGGCCTTTGCAAGAACCTCTCTGCAATCAGCCGGGATATCGTACCCTCCAAACTCTAGTGCTGCAGGAGCCAGGCCTGCAAGTTCAGCGACTGTGGGTCGTGGTGGAGAATGGCGCCTCCTTCTCTGGAGAGAAGATCCGCATCCGCCGGCAGCCTGACTGGCGGGGACTTTGACAAATCCAGAAGGTCCGGGAACCAGACCTGCCTCAGCCACGCCTGTGCGATGAGGATCATCCTGCACCTGGACTTCTTGAGCTGGTTGATGAGGCGGAGCAGCAACGGCAATAGAGGGAACGCGTATAGAAACAGGCCGTCCCAAGGGAACGACAAAGCATCGCCCATGCTCCTCGGCTGTGGGAACTTGCTGGCGAACCTCTGGCACTTGGAGTTCGTCGCCGTCACGAACAGGTCGATCTGGGGTTTGCCCCATCGTTGGAAGAGTCGATCCACTTGAACCTGGCACAGTTCCCACTCGTGGCACGAGCGCAGCTCCCTGCTGAGTGAGTCGCCGATGGTGTTTTTTATTCCTGCCAGGTGGAAGGGAACCAGAAACATCCCCTGGGCGACGGTCCAGTGCCACAGTTCCTGGGCCTCCTTGGATAGGGCTGGGGATCTGGTGCCCCCCTGCTTCCGTATGTAGAGAATCGTGGTGGTGTTGTCTGTGAAGATCCTCACCACTTTGTCCTTGAGGGACGGGAGGAACGACTTGAGCGCCCAGAACACTGCTCGGAGCTCCAAGATGTTGATGTGAAGGGACCTCTTCTCCGGGAGCCCAAGGCCTCTTGCGTGGAGATCTCCGGTGTGGGCCCCCCAACCCTCCAGAGAGGCGTCCATAGTCACCGTCTCTTGAAACGCCAGGGTTTGAAAGTCCGTGCCCGTCGTGAGGTGAGCCCGGGTGCCCCACCATGGGATCGCCCAACGGAACTCCTCGTCGAGGGGGATCCTGTCCTCGAAGCAGCCCCTCGCCTGAAACCAGCGGGCATCGGGGAACTCCTGTAGCGGACGCATCCGAAGCCTGCAAAGGGGCACAAGGTAGATGCATGAGGACATCATCCTGAGAAGGGACTTGATGGACCTCACCCTGGCCACGTCCGTGGCTAACAGGCGCCGCACCTTGCCCAGGATGGTCTTGGTCCTCTCCTCTGAAGGGGAGGCCAATTGCTCCACTGTATCGAGCTTCGCCCCCAAAAACAGTGCTACTTGCGATGGAACCAGGTGGGATTTGGGGTAGTTGATGCCGAACCCCAGCTCCGTGAGCAGCCGGACGCTCCTCGCCGTATGATCGACGGCGAGTTCCCTTGACCTTGCCCGGATTAGCCAGTCGTCCAGGTAGGGGTAGACGTGGATCCCCTGCAAGCGCAGCCGCGCCACCACTGGTGCCAAGCACTTGGTGAAAACCCCAGGTGCCGACTTTAATCCAAACGGTAGGGCTCTGAATTGGTAGTGGCGTCCTTGAACCACGAACCTGAGGAACTTCCTGTGCCTCTTTAGAATGGGGATGTGGAAGTAAGCATCCTCCAGGTCCAATGACAATAGGAAGTCTCCTTCCTCCAGCTGTCCCAGCACGTGCTGGAGGGTGACCATCCTGAATTTCTGCGCCTTGATGTATTTGTTTAACTGACGCAGGTCCAGGATGGGGCACCAGCCGCCGGATGGGGCACCAGCCGCCTGTCTTCTTTACACTCCGGAGCCCCAGAGCCTCCTGGGGACGAGCTCAATGGCACCTTTTTTGAGCATCGCCTTTACTTCCAACAGTAGTTGGTGGACGTGATTCTCCTTCCTGGCCGAGGGAGGAATGCGAGGGCACTTCTTTTGGAATTCCAGCGAGTGCCCGTTGGCCAGGGTGTCCAGCACCCAATGGTCGGTGGAGATGGACTCCCACACGCTGACGAACTTCGTCAGCCGGCCTCCCACCGGGGTGCTTCGGTGAGGGGCCCGACGACACGGCCGGGTCAGTCTTTTTTGGAGGAGGCCTTGCCGCCTTGGCCTCCTTAACGACGATGGCGGGATCCCCCTTGCTTGCCGCTACCTCTGTAGGCCTCCTGGGAAGAGGAGCGGGCCGCCTGGCGGTAAGCGTTGGAGCCACCACTGGATCCTTTAGAGGCACCCTGTCTGCCTCCGGGGTTACGAAAGGTCCGCCGCTGCTGAAGCACCCCAAGGGCCCGGGCTGTCTCCGAGTCGGTCTTGATGGCCTGTAGAGACTCATCCACCGCCTTACCAAAGAGGTTGTTGCCATCGAACGGCATGTCCAACATTCTGGTCTGGACGTCCTGGCGAAAGTCTGTCGCCTTGAGCTATCCCCGTCGTCAGAGGCAAACTCTGTTGCCCAGTTGGCGAAATCCGGTATCGGCAATGTCTGTCGCCACGGTTATGGCGTGATCCGACGCCACCTCGCCCTCCTGCAGAATTTCTGGGGCCTCCGCCCTTTTGTCATCAGGCAGGAAATCTAGCAGGGGAGCTATCTTGAACCAGAGCTCCCTGTCGTAGCGGGCCACGATCGCTAAGGCATTGGCCGCCTTAATCGTCGTCGCTGCTGACGAGATGACTCGTCGTCCCATAGAGTCCAACTTCTTGCCCTCGCTGTCCGGCGGGGAAGTGGAAGTTGAAGCCGCCATGCCCGCTGCCGCCTTCTTACCCGCTGTCGAGACGACCGAGTCCGGCGTGGGCTGGGCCCTGAGGCACTTGGGGGAGGCATCAGGAACTCGGTACTTCTTCTCGTACCTGTCCCTCTTGGCGGGTGTCGTGGCAGGGTTCTTGAGGACAGCAAGCCCCTCGTCCCAGATGTCGTCGAGGAAAGGCACCTCGAGGACCATCTTCCTCTTAGCCTCTCGTCGTTGGTACAGAAACCCCTCCTTTTTCTGTTCTTCAGGGCAGAGCTGGAAGAGCTCGGATGCCCTGGTTATCATGGTGTGGAAAGAGCCAACCTCGTCTGCTGGGGACGCCCGCGGGGGAGGGGGGGTGACTCCGCTGTGTCATCGCCACCGGCATTGTCCGCCCCCGTCGCCGTATCCTCTCCTGGCGAGGGGGATGAGGGGTCCACCGGTCTCGCAGGCACGAAGGGTGAAGCGGGGTGGACTCTCCTCCGCTTATTCGGAGGGCTTCCCGACGGGCCTGGTTCTGGCTTCTCCTTCGGGGTGCGTGGTAATCTCGTCCTTATCTCGGTACATAATGATTGGATTGCCAACAAAATGGCCGCCGAGCTATCCTGGGGCTCGGGCAATGGCTGCGACGGACGGGATGCCCGCTCCCTTGGGCCCTGTTCGTCATCGCTATCTTCGATCACGTCAGCAGGGACCGTCCTCTGGGATCGAACCTTCTCGAACCTCTCGTTGAGGTTTCTGAATCTCTTGTTGAGGCCTATGGACCTTTCATTGAGGCCCTTCTCGGTCTCCACCAGTTCCTCCTCAGAGGCTGATTCCGAGTCTGTAATGACCACCGCCCCCCCCCCCCTCTTTTTCAGCCAGGGGCTTCACGGGGGTCTTAGCGATGGGCTGGAAAGAGGATTCCCTCCGCGGCGGCAGGGATACTCTGGGCCCATAGGCCGTTTCAATTGACGTAGTCTCAGCCGGCTCCACCAGGGTCGCAGCGACCACTTTGGTAGAGGCCTTAGCCGGGTGGATCAAAGCCCTCACCACCTTAGGTGCGTCCTGGGCCTTCGCCTTGGGGTGCGGGTCAGCGCCTCGCTCCCCCTTCGAGATCGACCGGGTCCACTCCGGCTGCCTACCCGGGTTCTCGAACTTCCTCTTCCCCGAACCAGAGCGCTGGCTCGTGGTCGAAAGTGCCGGGAAGTAGCGCCCTGCTTGGCAACCGAAGAGCCCGACCTTTCGGCGCTCCCGCAGCCCGCGGACTGGCGGTGCTTGGCCTTCTCTTGGGCCCCCGTCGCCGGGGCGCCCTCCAAGGACTTAGAAGCCCGCTCAGACTTCTTCTTCGCCTTCTCAATTGCTGTGCCCTTCTCCAGCCAGGTGGCGAGGCGGGAACGACGATCTTGTTTGGTCCGGTCCGAAAGGTTCTTGCAGAACGCACAGTGCTTCTCCACGTGCGTCTTGTCCCCATGGAGGCAGGAGAGGCATCGCGAATGCTCGTCCTCCTTGAAAACGTTATATAATCTGCATCCAGGGCAGTTCCTGAACAGCTTGGATCCGGGCGTCGAGCTCCCTTTGTCCTGGGCCATGTCCGTTGAGGTAGGCTGCAGATCTTCCGGAATCCTCCAAGAAGTGTAAACTCGATGAAAACTTCACCCTTAAGGGGCGTAGAAGAATTCCGAAACGGGTCCCCGTTATCGGAAGTAGAAACGGTGGAGCTTGAGGCTCTATTAAACCGAAAAATGGGAAATACTCCTGAAAAAGCGTGAAAACGCAGTAAAAAGAAACTCGAGAGCTAAACACGAGGACTCCCAACACTTGAGCGTGCAGTAAAGATCTGAGGATGGCTGCCAGAGGCGGGGCTTAGGGAGAGGGCAGTCATTGGCTGGGGGCAGTATGACCCAGAGATCAGTGATTGGTTACTACGAAGAAAGACAGATCAGAAACAAAACTGATACTGATTTCTTTCTTTACCGATGATTCCCAGCCTGACGGGGAATATTCATGAGCATGTAAATCCATGCCAGACCCCATGCTGGAGAAGCTGTGGTTATGGCAAGCTGGTCTGATTGGTCATTAAAGCCCATATTCAAGGTCCAAGAAGGAGTACTTGTGATGAACTTTTGAGGTTATTAGTTAGGATAGAGTTAATGTCATCCACAAAGGATACAGGAGGGCCTGGCGGGCGGTATATCAAATGGATGTTTAATGTTTGGGCATTATTTAGAGGGACTTTGACTGATAGTAATTCACACGACTGGGGGTCAATCTGAGTAGCAGGTCTCATGGTGAGACCGCTGGGTCTGTCATGTCGCAGGATGGAATACCCCTTGGGGACTGCTAGCATGATCATTGGGCCTGCAGCAGGGTGTAGGAGTGGGGCGCCAATGACTACATTTCGATTATTTCAATGGCCTTGGTTCTAGTCACCCTCGGTTTCCCTGGGTCATCCAGATGTGGACCCCTTGCACACTGTGCTCAGAGAGGCGAGGCACAGCTCCACCAACCCTCTTCTGGGGTTGTTCAGTTAGATTATCTCTCCTCTTATTTGGTTCACTTGACTTCACTTCTCATTCTTATTTATAAACTTCTACCTCTTCCCAGGGTGTTTGTGTCAAGTTTTTAATACCTCCTCTTTCAGGCTTATTCTATTTGTTATTCTATGTACCACAGTCAAACAGTTCCACTTAAATGAATTTGTTTTTAGTATCTCATCAATTTCACTGGGATGAGTTTCTCCTGTTCCAAAACGATGCCCTGGCGGCATCCCGGTTCTGCCATTCTCTGTTACCTCTGTATCTGCAGGGGAACGCAGTCAGGCTCGGCCCTTGCTCAGGTTCTCCCCCTATGCTCCGAGTTTCGTTCCTCTCATTTTGTCAGTGTCCCGCCCTTGGTCCTTTCTCTCACGGTGCGACCGGGTCTGGGTGCAGGTCATAGGGTGTTTTGTGGACTCCCTAGCTCTGTGGTTTCGGTGTTGTTTGACAGGGGCACGGCCCACCACAAAGTCGTGCTCACGCCACCACCAGGATAAGGGTCATTTTCTCCCCAGGTCCCTTCTATTCAGAAATACTGTGTCTCCAGCATTTCCCTCGGCTGCATTAGCACTCTTCTGAAAATCAAGGGCTCTGCAGCCCTCCTCGGCTCTGCCTCTTCCAGGTGTCACATCATCACAGGGCTTCCACTGCTTACGCTCTTCTCTCTGGTTTGGTGTCTCACCTCTCCTTTGCATGCTCTTTTCATTCAGCCTGCTCATCTTTGGTAAATGTGCATCTCCTTGGTCATAATGGGGTAGTATTTTGGTTTTGTCTTTAGCCAAGTCTCTGGATCTTATCATTTTCTTTATACCTGATAGTCCCATGTATGCGACCATGGTGGATGGTCTTGGGAGTCTCTCCCAGTTAAGTCCCTCTTGCCCAGACTCCTACGGAGGATCTTGCAGAGCAGGCTCGCCTTCCTAGCCTCAAAGGGGAAGTATCCCCCTTGGGGACAAGGGACGAATAACCTCAATTTGTCGCAGTAGTTAATAGTTTATAAATCCAAAGATGCGAACAGGTGCTCTTAACTAGTTGAACAGGAAGGACCTATGATAAAGCTTTTTGATTCTCAGTCAAAAATAGCAGAGCGGAATGTAGAATGCCTGTATCCTACATAATGGTTCTGTTTATGTTTACCTGATCTCGCAACCAAGCAGTAAAAGTGTGACCTGTTCATTCATATGTCTATTGACCATTTAGCACAAGATATAAACATATAAATGTTGACATTTATTTATGTTAAACATATGCACACAGAAATCAAAGCAATATTGTCATGGGGCTGGAGCTACAGAGGTTTATCTAGCACATCTGTATTTTGCTTTAGATTGGCTAAAACAGCCTGTGGGAGTGGAAGACGGTCCTTTTCTTTTTAGTGGGGGCTTCGGATGGTTTGAATGCTAATGAACATGTCTTTTCTCATAGCCATCACTGGAAGACTTTGCAAAAGGCAGATTCAAGATTTATCTAGCTATGGGAAGAATCCCTTCTCCTATTCCCACATTGAGGCATTAATTCATTCCATGGCTGATAGAAACCTTGATTAATTTACAATAATGGATTGTTTATTGACTTTGAATGGAAAAAATATATTGAATATTGTTTAGGTAAACTGTAAAGTGGTTTTACCCACTGTTATAGCTATGCAAATATTTAAAAATAAATGAACAGTGTTCTTTGCACACTGCTTTATTTAGTTGGCAAAGTCACCTACAAGGAACTATTTTGATAACGAAAGAACAAATATATATATTGTGCTTATTATATTTGTACGCTTTTTCTTAGGCAATATGATTGTTAGGCTAACACGATATTGCAACACTCTGAATTGCTGAAACATCTCAAATCGTCTGGTCCAAGTGGAACTGTGTGCAAGCGAAAAGCCCATTTTTTATCCTGCATACTTGGGTAGTCAAGGTGGGTCCCTTTTGACAACCTCACGACCCATCACATGCAGTGCACCAGAAGGCTCATATTTTTCCCTCTTTTATTTAACTTCTATTTAAGACCTGTGGGAACTGCAGCCTGGGAAGGGTTTGGAAACTGAGATGCAGATATTGCCAGAAGAGCCCAGAAACTGTCTAAGGGATGCTCAGTCTCCACAACAAGCCAGGGATCCTCAAAGATATATCAGCATGCGACAATGACTGCTTGGGCAAATTCCCCAGGGCTGTATCCTTAGAAAGGAACCTGCATACTGAAAGCCACCTTAACCTAGAAGTGTCCACTTATCCTTATTAAAGGACTGGCCATTCACAGGGCCCTTCAGTGCTGTTTCAGCTCACTCATGCTCACATTGTTGGCTTGTAGCCTGAAAGATTTCCTCCCCTTCCTCATTGCTGTAAGGTGGCATAACTGCAGCATTCAGTGCTATACAGAACAATAACATTGTTTCTCTAGCATGGGGTCTGGCATGGATTCACATGCTCATGAATATTCCCCGTCGTCAGGCTGGCAATCCTTGGTAAAAAAAAAATCAGTATCAGTTTCGTTTCTGATCTGTCTTTCGTAGTAGTAACCAATCACTGATCTCTGCGTCATACTGACCACAGCCAATGACTGCCATCTCCCTAAGCCCCGCCTCTGGCAGCCATCTTCAGATTTTTACCGCACGTTCAAGTGTTGGGAGTCCTCGTGCTTAGCTCTCGAGCTATTACTGCGTGTTTCGCGCTTTTTCAGGTGAATTTTCACTTTTTTCGGTTAATCGAGCCTCAAGCTCCACCGTTTCCACTCCCGTTAACGGGTACCCGTTGCAGGATTTTCCTACGCCCCTCAAGGGTGAAGATTTTGTCGAATCAACCTCTTGGAGGATTCTAGAAGATTTGCGGCCTACCTCGAGATGGCCGAGGATGCGAGTTCGTCACCCGGACCCAAGCTGTTTCGCAGCTGCCCTGGATGCGGGCTGCAGAATGTGTTTAAGGAGGACGAACATTCGCAATGCCTCTACTGTCTTCATGGGGACAAGACTCATGTAGAGAAGGACTGCCAGTTCTGCAAGAACTTGTCGGAGCGGACCATGAGGGACCATCAATCTTGTCTCGCCAGCTGGTTGGAGAAGGGCTCAACGGGTGAGAAGAAAAAGAAAGGGTCCGAGTGGGCTTCTAAGTCCTGTGCGGGCGCCCCGGCGACGGGGGCCCAACACCAGGCCAAGCGCCGCGAGTCCGCTGGCTCCGGGAGCGCCGAAAGGTCGGGCTCTTCAGTCTCCAGGCAGGGCGCACCTTCCCCGGCACCGTCAACCACGAGCCAGCACTCCGGTTCGGGGAAGAGGAAGTCCGAGACCCCGGGTAAGCTTCGGGAGAAGCCCCGTCCGATCTCGGGAGAGGGGGAGCGAGGCGTCGCCCCTCCC
This sequence comes from Ambystoma mexicanum, assembly GCF_040938575.1. NCBI lineage: Eukaryota > Metazoa > Chordata > Amphibia > Caudata > Ambystomatidae > Ambystoma > Ambystoma mexicanum. The sequence goes on along the minus strand of NC_090927.1, from coordinate 1,196,538,235 downwards.
CCTAAGGAGAAGGCCCAGGACGCACCTAAGGTGGTGAAGGCCCCTACCCAGCAGGCAAAAGCCTCTATCGAGGCGATCGCGGCGACTCTGGCCAAGCCGGCAGAGGCCCCGCCAGCGGTGACTGCCTTCGGGACTAGAGTTTCCCTGCCGCCAAGGAGGGAGTCCTCTTTTCAGCCCATCGTCATGGCCCCCATGATGGAACAAGGGGGGGGCACGGTAGCCTCCTCGAGCTCGGAGTCAGCCTCGGAGGGGGAACTGACCGAGGTCACGAGGAATCTCGAAGTACAATTCGAGAAGGTTCGGTCCCGCAAGGAAGATCCTCGGGAGATAACCGAGGAAGACGACAATGGCGAGGAAGAGCAGCCTTCCGTTCCGGCGCAGCTGGAACCTAGGCCTCAGGATAGCTCGGCGGCCATTTTGTTTGCGATCCAGTCCTTATGCTCTGTGATAAGGACGAGATTACCACGGCCCAGGCCGGAGGACCCGCAACCTGGCCCGTCGGGAAGTCCTCAGAACAAACGACGGAGGACCCAACCCTCTCCTCCGCTCGCCCCGTAAGACCTGCAGTTCCCTCCTCATCCTCCCACGAGTCGGGAGATGACGGTGCGGTGGGCTCGACGACGGGTTCTGAGGGCGACGGCGATGACGACGGAACGGGTTTCCCGTCTCCCGTCGCACGGGCATCTCCGCCCGACGAGATTGGCTCATTCCACGCCATGATCGCCAGGGCGTCCGAATTGTTCCAGCTCTGCCCGGAGGAGCAGAAAAGGGAAGGTTTCCTCTATCAGCGCCGGGAGGCCAAGAGGAAGACTGTCATTGCGGTGCCTCTAATCGATGACATCTGGGATGAGGGCCTGTCGGTACTCAAGAACCCCTCCACGGCACCAGCCAAACGGGACTGGTACGAGAAGAAGTACCGGGTCCCCGAGACCGCCCCCCTGTGCCTCAGGGCCCAGCCAACGCCAGACTCGGTCGTCTCAGCGGCGGTGAAGAAGAAAGCGGCGGGGTCAGAAGCCTCAACGTTGAATTTCCCTCCGGACGGCGAGGGAAAGAAGTTGGACGCCATGGGGCGACGGGTTATTTCGTCGGCGGCGACGACGATCAAAGCGGCCAACGCCCTGGCGATCGTGGCCGTTACGACAGGGAGCTCTGGTTTAAGCTGGCCCCCATATTGGACTTCCTACCGGACGACAAGAGGTCCGAGGCCCTGGAAATACTTCAAGAAGGCGAGGTGGCGTCGGACCACGCCATAACAGTGGCAACCGATATTGCCGATACCGGGTTCCGCCAGCTGGGCAACAGAGTTTGCCTACGACGACGGGGTTGGCTCCGGGCGATCGACTTCCGTCAGGACGTCCAGACCAGGGTGTTGGACATGCCGTTCGACGGCAGCAACTTGTTCGGGAAGGCGGTGGACGAATCCCTCCAAGCCATAAAGACGGACACAGAGACAGCCCGCGCCCTAGGAGCCCTTCAGCAACGACGGCCCTTTCGGAGCTCCGGAGGCAGACAGGGGGCCTCCAAGGGATCCAGCGGTGGCTCGTCGTCCTACCACCAGGCGGCACGCTCCTCGTCTCAGGAGGCCTATAAGGGTCGCGGCAAGCAGGGAGCGCCTCGCTGCCGTCGGCAAGGTGGCCAGGGAGGCAAGGCCACCATCTCCAAGCAGGACTGAACCGGCCGTGGCCTCGGGCCCCCACCGAAGCACCCCGGTGGGAGGCCGGCTGACGAAGTTCGTCGGCGTGTGGAAGTCCATCTCCACCGATCGTTGGGTGCTGGATACCCTGGCAAGAGGACAATCTATCGAATTCCTGAAGAAGTGCCCTCACATTCCACCTGTGGCCAGGAAGGAAAATCACGCCCCGCAACTGCTGTTGGAAGTACGGGCGATGCTCAGGAAAGGCGCCATCGAGCCCGTCCCGAGGAGGCTCCAGGGTGTACTCAAGGTACTTCCTCGTCAGGAAGAAGATGGGCGGCTGGCGCCCCGTCCTGGACCTTCGTCGTTTGAACAAATACATCCGGTCACAAAACTTCAGGATGGTCACCCTCCAGCACGTGCTGGGACAGCTGGAGGAAGGCGACTTCCTATCGTCGCTGGACCTGGAGGATGCATACTTCCACGTTCCCATCCTCAGAAGTCACCGAAAGTTCCTCAGGTTCGTCGTCCAGGGACGCCACTACCAATTCAGAGCACTGCCATTCGGATTGAAGTCGGCCCCTAGGGTCTTTACCAAGTGCCTAGCACCTGTGGCGGCACGGCTGCGCCTGCAGGGGATTCACGTCTACCCCTACCTGGACGACTGGCTCATCCGCTCAAGGACGAGGAAACTCGCCGTCGAACACACTGCGAGGACCGTCCAGCTACTCGCAGACCTGGGATTTGCCATAAATTACCCAAAGTCCCACCTGGTGCCGTCGCAGGTGGCCCTGTTTCTGGGAGCGAAGCTCGGTACAGTGAGGCGCCTGGCGGCACTGTCGGAAGAACGGACGAAGACCATTCTGGGCAAAGTGCAGCGCCTGCTAGCCACAGACGTGGCCAGGGTGAGGTCCATCAAGTCCCTCCTGGGGATGATGTCCTCTTGCATCTACCTGGTGCGCCTATGCAGACTACGGATGCGCCCTCTTCAAGAATTTCTCGACGCCCGTTGGATGCAGGCGACGGGCACCTTCGAAGACAGGGTCCCCCTCAACGAGGTGTTCCGGCGGGCGATTCAGTGGTGGGGCGTTCGAGCGCACCTCACGGCGGGCAAGGACTTTCAGACGCCTGCGTACCAGGAGACGGTGACGACGGACGCTTCCCTGGAAGGTTGGGGCACCCACACCGGAGATCTCCACGCAAGAGGCCTCTGGCTCCCGGAGGAGAAGCTCCTGCACATCAACATCCTGGAACTCCGAGCCGTGTTCTGGGCTCTCAAATCGTTCCTCCCGTCGCTCAAGGGCAAGGTGGTGCGGATCTTCATGGACAACACCACAACAATGTTTTACATACGGAAGCAGGGAGGTACCAGATCCCCAGCCCTATCCAAGGAGGCACAGGATCTGTGGCACTGGGCGGTCGCCCAGGGAATGTTCCTGGTTCCCTTCCACCTGGCAGGAGAAAGAAACACCATCGCCGACTCGCTCAGCAGGGAGCTGCGCGCGTGTCACGAGTGGGAGCTGTGCCAGGATCAGGTGGATCTACTCTTCCGATGATGGGGCAAACCCCAAATCGACCTGTTCGCAACAGCGACGAACTCGAAGTGCCAGAGGTTCGCCAGCAGGTTTCCCCAGCCGAGAAGCATGGGCGATGCGTTCTCGTTCCCCTGGGATGGCCTGTTCCTGTATGCGTTCCCTCCGTTGCCGTTGCTGCTTCGACTCATCAACCAGCTCAAGAGGTCCCGGTGCAGGATGATCCTCGTCGCACCGGCGTGGCCGAGGCAGATCTGGTTCCCGGACCTTCTGGACTTGTCAACGTCCCATCCATCAAGCTGTCGGCGGACGCGGATCTCCTCTCCAGAGAAGGAGGCGCCATCTTCCACCACGACCCGGCGTCGCTGAACCTGCAGCACTAGAGTTTGGAGGGTACGATATCCCGGCCGACTGCAGAGAGGTTCTTGCAAAGGCCAGGGCGTCCTCGACTCTCAAATTCTACGGTCACAAGTGGAAGAGGTTCTCTATCTGGTGCCGAGCACAGAAGATCAACCCCCTACGGATTACGGCCCCTCAGGTGCTGCCGTATCTGCTATCGCTGGCAAAGGCTGGGCTAGCCCATGCCTCCATTAAGATTCATCTGGCGGCGATCTCCAGATATACCAGAACCACAGGACTGACGTCCCTGTGGTCGCATCGACTGGTGAAAGAGTTTATGAAAGGACTGTTCCGGTCGTTCCCGCCAGTGAAGGCCCCGGCCCTGGCGTGGGAACTTAACGTGGTGCTGACTAGGCTCATGGGGCCCCCATTCGAGCCGATGCACTCCGCACCGATGAAGTTTGTGTCGTGGAAGACTGCATTCCTGGTGGCCATTACCTCCGCACGACGAGTGGGAGAGATCCAGGCCCTATCATGCAAAGCACCGTACTTGACTTTCCATGCTTCAGGGGTGGTGCTTAGGACGCACCCCTCCTTTATGCCCAAGGTTCCGTCGGACTTCCATCTTAACGAGCCCCTGGTGTTACCTGTTTTCTTCCCGTCTCCTTCGTCGCCGGCCGAGAGGACTTTGCACTCGCTGGATGTGGCTAGAGCGTTGAAGTTCTACGTGGACCGCACGAAGAGTTTTCGGCGGACATCACAGCTGTTTGTGAACTTTGGACCTGTGAATCAAGGGAAGGCTCTCTCAAAGTCTTCTATTTCCAGATGGCTCTCCGGCTGCATCATGCACTGCCACCGGTTGGCTAACCGACCGCTGCCAGGCCGTCCGAGAGCCCATTCGACCAGAGCGATCGCTGCTACTACGGCCGTCCTATCTGGTGTGCCCCTGCTGGACATCTGCAGGGCTGCTACGTGGAGGTCGACGCACACCTTCGTGAGTTTCTACTGCGTCGATCGGGATTCCAGGGAGGAGTCCAGGGTCGGCCAAGCAGTGCTGCGCAACCTGTTCGCTTAAGGTGAGCCTGGTGAGGAGGTAAGAGACGCTTAATGTTGAGTTGTTGTTTTGCTTAATGTTGAGCCTGTTGCCACCTCCCGTGGTTGTGCATGTGTGTACTGATATGTATTCTTATATTCATGAGCATGTGAATCCATGCCAGACCCCATGCTGGAGAAGGAACAAGTTACTTACCTGTAACTGTTGTTCTGCAGCATGGGTCTGGCATGGATTCACATGCGAACCCTCCCGCCTACCCCTCTGCGGCTCTTCACTTGGTCATAATGCCACTTAACGTGCTACCAAATCTGAAGATGGCTGCCAGAGGCGGGGCTTAGTGAGATGGCAGTCATTGGCTGTGGTCAGTATGACGCAGAGATCAGTGATTGGTTACTACTACGAAAGACAGATCAGAAACGAAACTGATACTGATTTTTTCTTTACCGAGGATTCCCAGCCTGACGACGGGGAATATTCATGAGCATGTGAATCCATGCCAGACCCATGCTGGAGAACAACAGTTACAGGTAAGTAACTTGTTCCTTACACTTGTGGCAGACATGACATATTTACTTTATTCATTATGTGGATCACATATTCCCTTGCCTTTTGTTACCAACTACATTCACCCCTCACGCATCCTACTCTTGGATTAGGCTGCTTTCCACGTTGGCTTTGCGCCCATGAATTATTATTTGGGAATTTGCCTGTGGGAACATCAATAGACATGACTGGTATTTTAAGCCTGCATACCTAGAAGAATTGTTTGCATGCCCTGGAGTCCTTTATGGGCCCAACAGCATTGTGGATTTGGAATCCTAGTGCATATGTTAGCTCAATAAATACTCTTCTGTGTCGCTTGTCTGAAGAGCCTACAACCCACATAACCCACAGCAAAGAGGCTGTACAGAAGCTATAAAGAAGCAACAAGGGTTTCAGTCCTCTTGGCTGGGATATCAAAGGAGGAAAGTTTGTAACCGAAATAATTTTTTTATTTTATTGTGCATTTGTAAGGCGCTTGTACATTAAGTAAATTGTGTTTCAAAGCACCCACATGGCAACAGGGAGGGAACATGGGAATGAAAAACAAATATAACAATGAAAGATAGAGGTGGACCTACTAGGCCTTGTGAGCATTCAGAACATGCAAGTGTAGAGAGCGAGAAGGTATGAGGGAGTTGGTTGGTAAGTGCTAGGGGTATCAAGAGGGAAGTGCTAGGGAGTGAGCAGCTGCAAGTGCCTAGGTTGAGTGGTCAACCGACAATAGACAGGTAGGGGCAGGCCTGTGATGATATAGGCCAGTGGGGTGCCAAGGCAAAGACAAAGTGCAAGGAGGGGTTGAGGCTGTAGGCGATTGGATGTGGGAGGCCAGGACCCGGGAGGACACTTAACGGCCCTGGCACCAACCTAAGCAACTGTGGAATTTAGCAGAGGAGGGAGGAAGGAAGGAGGCAGTGAAAAGCAAAGTCTTGAGCTTCCAGAATTTGAGGAGATTCGGCTCAAGACCAAGAGGAAGGGGGAGGCTGTTGCATAGCAGGGATCCTGCTGTAGAAAGAGGTCGGCGACCAGCTTGCTGTTTAGCGAACCGCTTAACACAAAAAGAGTTAGTGCCGGAGGAACATTAAGATTTGGAGGGAGAGTATTTAGTGAGAGCAAGTTGTAGATAGCGTGGTTCCAGGCCTCAGACATCCTTGTGGATGATGCAAAGGGATTCTAATTGTATCCTTGTAACAACCGGGAGCCAGTGGAGCATTTCAAGGGCTGGAGAAATGCGTCCCTGGGCTTGAGGCCAAGGATAAGTCTTGGAGTCCTATCAAGGATTAACTGGAGGGGTTGTACAGAAGAAGAGTATAGATTAAGGAAAAGGCTGTTGCAGTAGTCTAGTTTAGAGAGAACCAGAGCTCTAGAGACATTGAGACATTGAGCTTCTGGGGAAAAGTGAGGAAAGGATGAATTCCTTTGAGAAGGTGTAGTTGAAAGTGGGGCTTCTTGGCAAGGTCCTGAATATGACGGATGAAGGAAAGAGAGGGGTCAAAGATGACTCCAAGGTTTCTGTCTTCAGATGAAGGAGAAGGGGGAGAGCGAAGATGGCCAGAGTGCGGGATAGAAAGAGGGAGTAGGAGTCCCAATAGGAAGGATCTCAGTCTTGCTGGCATTGTTAGAGACCATTGGAAGTACACCAGGACTGGATGGCAGCTAGGCAGTCAGGAATTATGGCGGAAGTAAGAAGAGTATCAGAGGGAAGTTTGAAGGAGAGTTGTGTGTCATCTGCATAACACTGGAAGCTTGGGGAGAAGGTGGAAATGAGGTGTGCAAGTGGAACAAAGTAGTTGTTAAAGTGATAGGGAGAAGGGTTGTCGGCATGGGGACGGCGCAGGTGGACATAGAGGTGGGGGAGGAGAAAGAGCCCAGAAGAACCCAGTACGGGCGGTCACTGAGGAAGGAGGTTTGCCGTGCCCATTCTGAGATACCAGGGGTATCATGGAGTTGTTTTATGAGGATGGAGTAGTTGACCGCATCAAAGGCAGAGGAGAGATCAAGTAGAATGAGAACAGCTGGAGAGCTGGAATCAAGAGTTGCAAGCAGTTCCTCACGGCTGTTAAGACGAGCCGTTTCCTTGCCTCTGGATGCTCAGAATCCAGACTGATGGTCCACCAACAAGTTCAGTGTTCTGGGTCAGTTGGGGGAAGGCCAGCTTCTCCAAGTGTTTCCCAAGGAAAGGGGTGAATGATATTGGGCGGTAGTTGGCTGGGCAAGACAGGTCTGCATACGTTTTTTTCAGGAGGGTGTGCACAAAGGAGTGCTTGAGGGAGGAGGGGAAAGATCCAGTAGCAAATGAGTGATTGTAGAAATCAGTAAGTGCGGGGGCAAGGAAGCCAATATTGTTTTTAATGGTTCTGCAGGAGCAGGTGGAAACCAGTTTGTAGGAGACCTTCATGAAGCGGACACCTCTGGTGACCTTATCAGGTGTGATAGAAGAGAAAGGCAGAGGGAAGATGGGAGGTCATAGGAGCCAAAGGGGCTGGGGAAGCAGCGGGGGATGTAAGGGTGCAGAGTTCATCCATGTAGTTAGATGCACCAGAGACGCAAGCTTGGATGTTGGCCCTTTTCTTAGTGCGGATGGAGAGTCTGTATTGCCTTTGAAGCAGGCCACAGGCCAGTTTGTCAGAGGGTGAGCCTGAGGTCTGACACTTCACTTCCGCAGCTCTGCACTTGCGTTTCAGGCTGCACGTTCGGAATCGTACCAGTGTTACGACAAGAGGCATGTTTCAGGCGGATCCTCATGACTCCGGCACAAATGTAAGGGTATTACCAATGGCAAGATGGAGGTTGTTGAGAGCAGAGTCAGATGAAGAGTCTGTAATAGGGATAGAGGGGGGATGAAGGTAGATGCAAAGGCAGCAGCTGACACTTGTTTCATCAGACGGATGTTCGTAAATGAGGTTGGCATGGCTGGGCAAGGTGTGGTCAGTGGGCCGAGAGGACCCAGGTGAGAGGAGAGAGAGTGATCTGACCTGGGAGTGGGGTGATCAGTGGGGAGGAGAGTGAGATTGGTGTGGATGAAGGCATCAAGAGTGTCCAGCTGAGTGGGTAGGACCAGAATTGAGAATGGAGAAGGAGAGTGAAGTGCAGAGGTCATGGAAGAGAGTGGATGTTGGGATTGAGGAGTCAAGGTGGACGTTAAAATCTACCAAATCTACCAGGAGAAGGAGTTTAATGGTGGTTGCGAGGAGAGAGGAGGATAAATCAGCCCATTTGTAGGCTGGGTGGTAGAGCTGTTGGCCTGTTGATGGTGGCAATGGTCAGAGAGGAGGTGGCAGAGATGACCAACTTGCAAACCAGGCTCTCAAAGAAAGAGTAAGGCTGGGTGGGTATGACAGAAGAAGGGACCCACTCAGGGAAGATAAGAGCAACCCCACCACCTGCACTGTTAGGGCGAGGCTTGGAGATGATCTTATAGCCACCAGGAAGAAGGGAGTCAAAAGCAGTGACTGAGCTGGCCTTGATCCACGTCTCGGCAAGAGCAAGGATATCGAGGTCAAGGTATTCAAGAAGGAGGCAGATGCTGGCAGAGTGTTTGATGGCAGAACGAGCATTAAGCGTGGCTAGATGGAAGGGATCTCCACCTTTGAAGGTTTTCTGAGGAAAGGTACAGGGGCGTGGTACACCAGTTGGAGGGGTGGGGGGCAGGCAGAGTGGAAGAAGGAGTAGAAGGGTTGGGGAGGAAGTTAATGAGGGAAGGCAGGCACCGGTCAAAGAGGAGGAGGTTGGGTTGAGGACCCTGAACCAAGATGGTGCCAGTGTGATAGACATTAATGATACACCTGGATGATGTGAAGCCCGCCAAGAGTATTTCCCATTTAGTGCTACCATTAATGGGTGAGGATGTAGGAGGAGAGCGAGTAGAGATGAGATGAGGAGTCCATAGATCTGGAGAGGGGACAGAGAAGAGGAAGAGGATATCAGTAAAGATCTGTCTGGAAGTTGTGCTGATATAGGTGTCTGTGATAGGTAGGCCAGGATATCTTTTGTAAGCTTTTTATCTTCCAGACTTTGTGAGAGAGGGAGGTTTGTATAACAGTTATAAAAGATAGGGCAGATGGTGAGTGCCATAGTGGTGGAGGAAAGGAGGGGAAAGAAGAGGGTCTGTATAGCACAGTAGGAGCACACACTCACCAGGCGTCCTAGTAGCTGAGGGATGAAAGAAACAGATGCACTTGAATAGCAATCAGATCACACAAACATATGTAGGGCACCTAAATGTGATTTTTGATGCAAGACACTCTAAACACACACAAAAAACGAAAATGGCTGCACATCATGTAAGGGCACCTAAAATGGAATTTGTGCACAGATGTAAGGTGCATTACAGAAAGGTTTTGGCTAGGCAGGACTCCAAGGCATGTGAAACAAGGTGGCGGTGGTTGGTGATCTATGGAATTAGAGTAAGTTGGTGCGTAAAGCAGGACGCCAGAGAGTCAGTGCGGACAGTGTAACAGGAAAAAAGGAGACCGTGCCTCATGGTAGCTTACCAAATGGTAGGCGGAAGATCTTTGGAAGCCATTGGGGCTGAGAGGTGCAGCAGGAGATTGCTGGGAGAGGTGATCCATGCTCTGACATTCTCAGACAGGGGCCTTAATAGTGGGCCTTCGCTTGGGGTGCGGCTTAGCCTGCTGCACCCTGACTGGATGGTGAAAGACCCGGCTGGCTAATCATAGGGGAGGCAGGCCTGGCTGGTGAGGCAGTGCACTGATGCATATTGTGTCGGCCATGATGGAAAGGAAGGCCCCACTATGAGGAACAGCAGCCCCACCAGGGCTAGCAGAGTGTTATGTGCACGAAATTGCACCAGGATGCACAGCCTGATATAAAGGCCAACAGATCTCACTCTGTGAAATTTTCCTTTTTTTAAAATTTCACTTATTTCTGATTTATTTTCAAAATAAGCGCCAGCGTCGAGTTAGGGCACACAAATCATTCTAAGCCCACCTGGACTTACATGTGATGCAGGGATGCCGTCTGCATCCGTGTGGAGCTGTGAAGAAAGGCCTTCCGGCCCCAAGGCTTGCTTTGATGGCTCCAGCACATTCACTTGGTTCGAGCAAAGAGACTATAGAGAAAGCAACTTTTGTTCAATTCTCTTTTCATGTGATGTTGATGTGAACAGTCTGAGGAACAAACATTGCCACTGTGAACAATTGTAGAAGAAGGTGTTTTTATCTTGGCAGCTGAGTAAACCAGGAAAGGGCTTTCTAGTGGTCAGTCCTGGCAGGCGAGTGGACCAGGAAAGAAGCATATAATGTGAAACATTATATTGGTGGCAAAAAGATGCTGTAGAAAGAAAGTGTTATGTGAATGATAATTTCTTTGCAAACTGTTGCCATATAAGAAGACTTTGTTTTGCTCTCCTGACATGAGTATTCCTTTCAGAGAAAAGTGTGATATGTTGATGATAGCCATGTGTCCTGAAGAGAGTATTTCTTTTTGTCATAAAACTGCTGTTAGTGAGAAAAGAAATTGGATTTCAGCAGAAAAAGGATATTGTGGAAAATATTGAATACTTTAGAGTGGAAGAAGAGTTATAGAAAAACTGTTGTCTTAATCAAAAAGTTAATTGGGAAGGACAAGTACTTTGTTTTTGGAAACATCTGTTCATGAAAATTACATGTTGCATTGCCCAAGCCAAGGTCCAAATTAGGCGGCAAGTATCTTTTGTGTTGGCTTTTAAAAGGAACTGTGCTGAAACAAAACTGATCTTCAGTATTCCTGCATTGAGCCAGAGCAAGGGAACACCGCTTTGGTCATAAGGAATGCTCTTTGAAACTTAAATGTTTGATCTTTTGCACTGGGGTGTTGAATTAAAGATTGCCAATGTATTCCTTATGTTATTTTGTTGTTTGTAATTAGAGTGTTGGACAGAGACTTTTGGATCCTAGGTCATCCTTCTTTAGCTTAGTTTGCTAGGAAGGGATATTTTCATTAGGGAAAGCTAGGAGTGTATCTCACCCTTTATTATTTAATAAAAATGACAATTTCTGAGATAACTATACTATTGTGTCCGCCTAACATTTCGGACCCCTTGCAATATAGAGTGGCCATGCATGCCTCTTTACTACAACAAGCATTTAACCTGGTCTAACTCCCTCCATGCATCTGCAAACTGCTTTTCAGATTTTCCTTCCCTTCCCTTTCACCCTTGCTCTTGGTACTGCCTCCAGACCAACCCAGCTCATCGAAATTCCATGATCACCATGGAATTCCACTGAGTACAGGTTGTTTGCATAACAGGATGCAAACCACCACTCTTCAATAGGCTTAGCTTTGTCAGGGAACTATTGAGGAAAGTCCAACAAGAGCAGCGGAATGAACATAGACAATTAAGCTCTGAATCACTACGAGAATAAACTTTCCAATGATCCAAATTGCTTGCAAAAATGTAGAAATCACACGTTTTCCAAAACCTAATATTTCCTGTTTCAATCCACCATATTTATCTCAAAAGCAATCAAAAGATTTGGTCTCGGAAGATTTCAGATGCAAGGCATGGAAGTCTGGCTGAATCTAACCAGTGCTGGGCCACTTTAACCAAATATCCACCAAAAAAGCCTTCATAAAATTAAGGTGGGTTCTTCAAAGGCAATGATAGTGCAGACAGAATGCAATAAACATCCAAACCTCATAACCCAGTGCATACTACAGAGCTTCCTTTAAGCAAGGCTTATCAGCTACCTCCTGAAAAATGCCATTGGGCTCCTTGAGAACCACTATATCATGAGCCTTGCTCATCTCTTGCACAATTACATTGGAAGTGAGCACCAGCTTTTGTACTGGCATGTGTTCAGGCAGTACTTGTAGATTGAAAGCATACAAAGAAAATAAAGGGGTTTACCAGAAAGCTAAATTCACAGAGTTATTAAAGGCAGTAAATTATGCAGTGGGCAATACTGTCTTACAATTCGATTTGTGAATACTAAGCAAACACTCTTGAGCCTGTTCTAAAGCCTGATTCTCCCTCCTAGATAGCCCACTGGCCATTAAATGATAATCGAAAATCAAACTGCTTCACATAACTTTGCAATATAAATTGATCCTCATTGATAAACCATTTTTCTACATTTTACTCCATGCAGACAAAAAATGTCGGGGGAAAAAAAAAGAACTGTAATAATAGCCATTGGCATAGCATCATATGAGAACAAATGTGGCATCTTTTGCAAATGTTTGTTTATTGAGTTGATATAGCACGTGTTAGGCAGAAACCTGTGCAGTTCCCTTAGGGACCACTGCAAAAGATTTAAGACTACAGGTGTTGGCAGTAAACCCACTTGGTAGCAGTCTGTACCACCCAGATTTACCTGGTAGCTGTGGCTGAGCAGTCAGACTTCCCTCAAGAAGAGTTAGGCAGTATGCAAAGTATACACAATAGGCACTCAAATACAATAATACAAGCAAACACTGACCAGAGCTTTGGTATCAAAGTATATGATTATTTATTTAAAAACACACAGTTGAAACACTCCAGCACTCTTATTGTAAAATATTCTAAACACAGTTACTATTGTAATATATACACCCCTTTTTCCCTATCAGATAAATCGCAGTAAAACACCACTTATTTTCATACAGAGGTGAGCGCTTAACTAGATTGCACTCTAATAAGTTTGTGAGAAAGGAGGGGAAAAAGACAGAATATGAAAAGGTACACCACTCTAAGATTCAGGAACACTGTTAGCAAGGGAGAGAGCAAAAAGTCACTGGTGAGCCAAAGTCCAAAGGTTGGGCCCACTCTTAGAGAGAGCGGAGCACAAATGCGCCCACGGTCACACAGTTACACTAGGCTTAGAAAGTCTTGCAGAGGGTTCAAAAAAGAGTTTAGAGAGGCTTTAAGAAAGTTTAGCCAGGGTGTCCCAGACTAATCCAGGTTCGAAAGCCGGGGGCTAAATCTACCCCGTACAGTCGGTAGCAAGGGAAGCCAGGCGGGACACGGTACCTTAAGTGGGAAGGATCCTCCAGCGGTGGCAGTTGTTCCTGGAAGTGGGTGCCAGTTGCGTCGTCGTCCAGGGGAAGAGAAGATCTCGACTTGGAGGAAAGATGAAGGTCGTTGCACTACCAGGGAAGAAACCAGCCGCAGAGTTTTCCGGTTAAAGGTGGTACCTTTGTTTCACGGTCGTGGTAAAACGTGGTGTCCCGGTTGCCGGGGTGCTTCGCACGGGCAAGGCGGCCACGAGGTACGTCGGGAAAGCGAAAAGACAGTGAAACTGGTTATCCCCACCAGTCAAAGGAAGAAGACTCTCCGGCGGGAGATCTCCTCTGTCGTTGGGAAAAGTGGTGAGGCAGTCCAGCAGGGCTCCACCGGTGGTGGTGTCGTGGCAGGTCGGCTCAGCTTTTCCCTCGTCGGATTCTTAGGTCCTGTGGCGACTTCTGAAGTTCCAGTCCCAAAGCCCTGCTTTTATGCAGCAAACCCCCATTCACTCAGCCTAGCTGTCACTCAAACATGCTAAGTGGTGAGCCGGCCGGCTCACCACTTGGGCCAATCAGGATGGAGTGCGACTTGAGTTGCCTAGGCAACTCAGTCCAGGGTGCCTAAATTCCCCTCCACCCCTCCTAAGTACTCCAGACATAGTGGCACCACTTTGGAGGGCTTCTGTGAAGAAGCCGGCCAAAAAGTGGAACAAAGGGCTCGACTTGGGTTGGAGTCACAGAAGAGAACACAAACGCCATTTTAGAATCAAGTTTTGGCAAAAAATACCAACCGGAGAATTAATATTAATTAAATAAGCCGGCGGTATGTTCGAGGCTACCGTAAATAATTAAATAAAGATAGTAGCCTAAAACAATGGGAAATCCCATAGGAAAATATTCGCGGTTGAATATAAAAAGTAATATCCACTGCCACCAGCCAAAACTCGATCAGGGGGGACGGAGACGTGCCCCCTCGACTAACAGACCCCGGGGCAATTGAATTGCCCCAGCCAGTACGTCCACAATATGATGGTTTGTACTGGTTCTGTTCAGAATTTAAGACTAGTAAAGTCAATGGTGACTTTACATGCCCTGGGAGACAGTAGTCAGTCCCAGGGTATGGAGTCTATACTGGGGGGTCACTATGACACCCCTGTGTCACTGCACTGAGGGTGCTGTGTAACACACATCACAAAAACACATGAAGCCCTATGGAGTAAAAGACCCCATTGCCCATTAAACACATCTAGATTCAAAGAAACACACTCAAATCATGCCCAAGAGGGAGGGTAAAAGAGTCTCACTCTTGGCAGGAGAAAAAAATAAATCCCAAAAATCCAGCAAAGCTGCTGGGGGACTCACTAGGTTTGGAAATTCGGCCTAAACAGAGAATTCTCCCTAACAGCAGTTTACACCAAAGCGCTTTACAGAATAACAGGTATAGTAATGAATGAAGCATAATTTACAAACATGAAATAAACCAGTGGTACAGTATTTAGAACAATTTACTCAGAGGAGATAGGGGGAAGGAGGGAGGGGAAGGGGCTGGGGAGCCCCCGGGGGACCTCCTATGCACTATGGTGGTTACAGTATCCAATTTGAGGTCATCGGGAGGAGGCGCGAGGGGGCGGGAAGGGGAGAGGCAGGTGTATGAGGGGGGAGAGAGGTAGGGAAGGAGAGTCGGGGGGGAGTGGAGAAGGGCCTTCAGGGAGGAGCGGAAAGATGGGTAGGTAGGGATGGAGCGGCTAGAGAGAGGTAGGGAGCTCCAGTGGAAGGGGGGCCAAGAGTTGGAAGGAGCGGAAGCGCGAGGAGGCACAAGGGGCTGGGGGTACAGTGAGAAGGTGGAGAGAGCGGGAGGGAGAGTAAAATGAGAGGAGGAAGGAAAAATGGGGGGATGCGAGGTCGTGGAGGGATTTCTAGACAAGGCACAGGAATTGAAATTTCAATTGTGAGAGGAAGGGGAGCCAGCCGAGTTGAGAGAGTGAGGTAGAAATAGAGTCTTGAGAGCCAAGAAGACATAGAGTGCGGATAGAGAAGTGGTAGATGGATTTTAGGGGAGTCAGGTGAGAGACAGGGAGTCCAAAGAGAACTATTATCATGGTAGACCCTTCAGACAAAGGCAGCATCACAATGAAATCAGTGAAGATAGCATGGCAAGGTGGAGGGGCCACTTCCATTGATCCTAATTCAACACAGCTGTTAACATATTAACAAACATCCACCACAACTCCTGGCCATCACAATAACCGATAGATCAGTTCCAAAAGAGCTTTAACCATGCTATGACCAATTGTACATTTATAAAGAGACATTACCATGACCTTCCTTTGAAGTTTACCTCCGGGCACAAATGTGTTCAGGCCTCCAAATAGATCCCCTATCCTTCCATACAAGAATGAATGTAGGGTTTTCTATAACGCATGCCTAGCTGGAGAGCAGTGGTTTTCTGTACACAAGGCCTAGCTGGAAAGCAATGGTTTTCTGTACACAGGAATGGGGAAGAATGTAATAGCAAAGCAGGTAGTATTGGGAAAGTGGTATATTGAGCGTGCAACCAGGACCCAATTGTCAGCAGCTGACAAGATAGACATTTGGATACTAGAGTCTTCATTTTATTCCAGAAATGCAAACGTGAGAAAGCTGTTCGGCTATGTTTTAGGGCCTCATTACAGTTTTGCTGGTGCAGTAAAAGTGGCGGTAATATCGCCAATGGCACTTTTACTGCACTGGCAAAACACAAGTTTGCCGGTGGGGGCACTAATTTACCGGCAAACAAATGCCAATCCCCTCGATCGAGTCCTATAGGACTCAGTGAATGGGGAATTACTTAGTGGCACTCGGAATCTGCCGGCCAAACTTGTAATGACTCCCTTAGTATGTTGCTCCAGAATAGTTGTGCATGTAAGTTTATTAAAAGAAGGAAGCAATGCTATTATTTGCATCTCAGTGTTTTAACTTGCAGTAGCACCTTGACAAAGCTTCTCTCTGAAATTTATAAGTTCAAGCAAGTAAGTCATAGTAAAATCTTTCTGAGCAAAAGTAAATCCACCAGGCTATTTCTACATGGTACTTGATGAATCTACTGCAAATCCTGATGATCAGTGCAATTCCCAAAAGGCACATTTCCTCCTCAAAAGTGTCGCCGCTCAGACATGGCTTCTTTCATTGTGAAAACCTCCTTCTCTATAGCAGCTTAATTCCTTTCACATGGAGAAACTATAAAGGAAAGATAAAAATACGGTGCTACAATGATCATGCACTTGCAGCAATACAGAGCTTATACTTCAATCGGGGGTATTAGCGTAGACCAGAAAAGGTTTAGATCCGCCAAGAGCTCTTAAAAAAGGCTCAAATGTTCCTTCTTTAAAGCACTAAAAACAGTCTCTGTATCATCATCTCAGCAATCCCTTGTTGATTTTCCTTCTTCAATAACCAAAAGACCGTAGAAGCAAGCTGCTTATAAACCTCTGCAAAACCTTGTCTTCTTCACAGAAGCAACATCAAGCTAGTCGAAACCAACTGTTATCATTTATGGGGACATACAAACTCTTCTCCAATTTGAGAGCTGTTTACTCACGTTTGAGAGCTGATAAGCTCGCAATCGCCCCAAAATCTGGCTGCCATTTTTGCTATACTTGGCCATGGGATTATTTTCCCATATATATAAAAATCTGACATCCAAATGAATTATAGCTAAATAATTCAAAAGATGTGAAAAAAGATCCTTTAAATGTTGAAATATGAGACGCCTGTTACATAGTCTGAAGGGCATAACACAGTACTCTTTATGCCAAAAAGCAATATGTGCCCCCTACCCCATGCTATCTAAACAGAGCTGTGCCCCTCACTTATGCAAGAATACTACCGATCAACTGTTTTCAACATGATTGTTCATCATAATATTGTTTATCTTGCAGTAGTCCACACACAGCTACAAATACAGAGTTGTTTTAGATACAGAAAACAAGATGCTATAGCAAGGGATTTGGAAGGGCCAATAATCCCATTACAAAGCTGGTCATGAAGATTCACTGCATATTCTTCTCCGCCTTCTCAGTGTACACATACAGCCACATGACACAGCGACCTCCAGCTCTAATTCATTAGCATAGGCATACTTGATATGTGGCTTTAGAAAGTTATTCACTTGCTCCTAAAAAAACAGGGAATCTCCTGATACTTAAATGTTAGATTTGAAACTTTACCCACCATATATACTCTCTACCACATCACTCGTTTTGGATCGAGCTTCCAATATTCCTGGTCACCTACATCATTTATTGTACAAAACGTATTTCTTCTGAGAACCATTGTCACTTGGGAATGCATTGAAGTAAAAAAAACAGTTTCTTGCTATTCCTCAAGTTGCATGTTGGTGCATGCAGGTTGTATAACATCGCAAGATGGCAATATTGTGCAATCACATTATTTACCATCTCTTTGACAATCTGTTGTACCAACAGAATGTAATCCCCCTTGGCTCAAGTCGAGGCCATTCCGGAGACCCCCCCCCCCTCTAACAATGCTGTTGTCTCAAGCATCTTCCTGTAGATATACAAGAGCGCATTTAGCATGAGCAAGTCACCACATGCAAAATGACTTTGAAAGTTGTGATGAACCAGACACTTGACAAAGTGTAACTACCTCACCTCTGTGCTTAAGACAGGGTGGGTTTCTCGTTTCCAGGCATCTTTACAATCTTGCACAAGATGTTACTTCTCTCGCCACAATGAAAACTCGGGCGTCTACTGTCTTATACTGGGACATCTATGAGGGTGGTCAACAGGGTGTGGCAGTTACTGATAGGGCCAGGGTGGAATAGCAAAAATCACCTGGTTTCCCAATTTAGTTCCTATCATAAGGCAGGGGACGACTGTCACATGAAACCTTTTGAGCCACTGTCTCTTTAAGCTAGAGCAAAGTTGCAATGGGGCAGATGAAAAGGAAAGAACACAATTATACAATGTTTCCCCTGTGATCAGCCATAAGCTTTTCATACTTACAGAGTGCTGAATGACAGGTTGACACTGTCCCTTTTAAAGACCAAAGCTCTGAGAACCAAGGAAAGCATGTAGCGTACAAAGTATTTTTTCTTCAAAACCAATAATGGGAGCTGCTTAATGATCAGAGGCACTCTGAAATGCCCTATGATATGATATGTCATTTATAACGCAGTTGTACACAAGTGTTTCTAGGCACAACAAGACAAGGGAGGGAAGACAGAGAGAGGACACGATAAACGATCTTACTAGGCCTTTTGTCATTCAGATTGTGCAAGTGCGACAACGCAAAGTGCATGGGGAAAGGAGCGGGGGAAGTGCCAGGGAGAGGGAGGGGGAAGTGCAATCAGGGCAGCATTGCTCTGAGTAAGTGCAGCAAGGGCAGCGCGGCTCTCGGTAAGTGCAAGGAGGTAGGGGACCGTAGAGGTGACTCACAGTGCAAGTTCATGCAGACGTCAGAGAAATGGTCCAATTTCCAGTAGCACTCGCTCAACAAGCCTACAGATCAATATGATGGCGCGTTCATTTAATTGGAGAGTGAAATGTCAGCGCTCATGTGGGGAACCAACAGCAAATCCAAAAATGTTCTTCCTTCTTTAACCTTCCCTAAACACCCACAGTCTTCAGGATACCCACACACACTCAGCAACTGCGCCAATAATGAATATAGTATTCACATTGGTGGATCATCCCTTTGTAGGGGTGGACCAGCTTCAGCAATCCAAATCAACGACAGGTGAACTAATTGCAGCCAGCCAATAAAAGCCCCTCTTCAGTTCACTGTCACAGGTACAGACCCTCTGAGAAATCCCAGCTCAAGCGAAGGGGTAACAGTGTAATGTTCCCCAGAGCCCCAGTCTGACTCTGTGGACATTTGCAATAGGAGCTTGTGGACAAACTCTGAGGAGGATCAACAAAGGAAGAGTTAGGGGTAGAATGGTGAGCAAGGAATGAGTTTGGTGGAGGTTGAAATCGGGAAAGGAGTTTGAAGATGATAGAAGGATTAAGTAGTTTGAGGGAGGTTGGACATGAGAGGGAGGAATAAGTCCAGTGGAGGAGGTTAGGTTAACAAAGGAGGACATTGGTTGGAATCATTAGAAGGAGGTTGGTTTGGGGCCAAAGGAGGAGTTTGGTCGGACTAATCAGGAGGTAGTTGGGTTAAGAAAGCACGAGCCAGTTGGTTGGAATCATCTATAGGAGGTTGTGGAGGAAGTTGGTTGGAATCATCTATAGGGGGCTGTAATAGAGAGGATGAGGTTGGTTGGAATCTCCTGTAAGAGGTTGGGTTAAGACAGAAGTAGGCAGTTATCTGAAAGCTGTTGGGTTAAGAGAGAAGGACATGGTTGGTTGAATGGATCATTAGATTGGTGGGATATATGTAGAGATTAGGTTGTGGTGGAAGACACATAGGGGAGATTGGTTTAAGTTACAAGGAGGAAGGTGGTTTGCGACCAGACAAGACTGGAGGAGAACTTCAAGGAGTACAAGAAACTAGCATAATTATAGCTAGCAAGATCGGGAAAGTATGAGAGGGCACATTTATCCCAAGAATGGGCCTAGGGGTGACACCCCAGCATAAAGGTGTCAAGCCCATGAAGGGAAGATGATCACATGGCATGGGAGTGAGGAGTAGGAAGTATCAGAATAGGAGTAGAGAGGTAGGGAAGAGAGTAGGAGTCAGGAATCTAAGACAGGGATGTGAGATAGACCCTCCTAAGCAGAAAGAAGAAGGGTGCTGTAAACCCTTTAACACTGAACTTGTGCTGACCCTCAGAAACCACAGTGCAAACAAAGACTCCTTTACTTTCACATGGGTATTAAACTACAGTGTCCAATTGTTGCTGCGGTCTCCCTTGTACTAGATGCCCAAAAGCAAGAATAGTTTTCACTGTTTCCAACTTGGCCTTGTCATTGTTTTCCCACAAAGTTGACCGGGATCTTAGACCCATCCCCCACTTGTGCTTCTTTTCATCTAATCTAAAATGGCCTTGAATCAAATGTATCTTCACTGGTTCATCTGATCCGAGAATGGCTAATAGTTTAGGATCCAAGGCTAATAGTTTGGGAGACAATATGTCACTTTGTCTTCAACCATACTACATTAGGGAAAAGCAGGTTTCTCACAAACCAATTTTTCCTTTCTCAGTCATCCTCTCCTTGAAGCCAAGATGATTGTGAGTGCCTCTGGTAAGTATGCTCAGTTTGATGGTAACCTTATTGCAGCTAACATGGGGACCTGCAAACCCTCTGAACACCTGCAACCATTGATTCTAAACTGTAGGTGAACAGGGATGTTGGCATAAAATCAGACCGATCAATACCCACTGCTAAACATAGTGCATGGATCACTAACTCTTTCATAGTATAGTTGCTCTAGTGCTTTGTTTATCAGTGCACTATATACTAGTAGGGACCAAATGAAATGCAAAAGAAATAATAATGAAAACAATACTCAGGATAGTCTTCTCCCAAAGGTATGTCTTTCCTGTTGTGTGAGTAGCGAAGCCTTCGAACCCCTGGAGTGAATGTCTAGATTGATGTAGTTCCTGAGAGGCTGCCTCCCTTCAGGTGTTGCATGTTTACAGGTGTCCGGGACCTCTTATTGCCGCTAGTTGCCTGCTTTCCAGGGTCCTGTTCCCCAAGATGGTCTCTGGCACTAAGTACTATAAGTATACGTATCTGCTGTCATGGCTGGCAGGGCAGAATAGAGAGGGGTCTCTGGGTCAGACTGAGTGCACCCTAGACTCTTCTCTAATCTGACTATAACCTTCCTGTGTCAAAACTGTCTAATGTATCCCCAAACTTCTCAGATTCGGGACTGCTTTGTTCATGCACTCATTCCTCCTCACCTGAATCTTCTGATGAGGACTTGTGTCTTCGCCCCTTTCTCCTTGTTGCCTTTTTTTGTGAAGGGGAAGAAGCCACACTGTCTCCCTGATCGAACAGGAAAGCAAAGGGCCCCTTCCTGAAGAGACCGAGAAGAGAGGAAAAAAGCGGAAGCTTAAAAAAAAACCTCTCTTGCATGTAGGATCTTAATTGCAGAGTAGCTGTACAGTAACTCCAGGTAAGTTTGAACTCCAGGAAGGTAATGGAACTTGTGACAGGACTTCTGATCACGTGATGCGAGGAGTTGAAGGCAGTCTATGTAGCATTGACCGGACTTCTGATCACGTGATGCGGGGAGCTGTATGTATCTGTGTAATATTCTGATGGGATGGAATCTGTGGGAAAGGAAAACCAGGAACGAGGAAAGCAACTGGAGGCAGTCGGCGGACAAGGAACCAAAAAGAAAGAAAGAAATAAAGGAAAGCAGTTAAGAAACGGAAAAGCCGAGAATCAGCTGAAAGCGAGATGCAACGAGTAGAAGAGGGAGGGGCAGAGGAGAGAAGGAAGAGTGACTAAGGAGGGTGCGAAGAAAAAAAGGAGAAAGATAGCGGGAAGGCAACAAAACAGCGAGTTACGAGGAAAATAGGACCCAACGGCTATAATGGCAAAAAAGGAAACGGAAAGGAAGGAGGCACCGGGCTGAGACCGGGTAACAACGAAACTAGGCAAAACCAGTAAATAACACAGAGCGGGTCACGCAGCGTTACGAAAGAAAGTTGCAACGTGCCGATCAAAGACAAGGGGCGTGGTTAAATACGGAAGCAAGGAACCAGGAGAGAAAGACTAGAACAAAACAGGAAATGACAAACAGAAGTGGAACATTATAATGGCGGTGAAGCTGCCATCGGCTCTATAGACTCCAGAGAATCCTTCTTGCAAACGGCATGACATCCTGTCCCCATTTTGTACATCCCCCCACCATCTGGGTCTGACTAGGGCCAACCTTTCCCACTGGAACCTTTTACTCTATTCACCTGATGTGTTGGTCTGTCAGTTCCAAATTCTGGTGTGGGAACCCCCCGCCCTCAACAAGGGTCCCTAGCTTCTACCTCCTCTGTCTACCACCATCTCTGCCCTTTGTGTGGAATCCGATGGTGTCACTTCTTTCACCAACTGGACCTTTACTATCACCACCTCCTTCTGTTCCTCCTTTGCTCCTAATATTACCCTTTCCTTCTTATGTTCAGTTTCCACTCCCATAGTGGCCCCTTTCTCCTGGGCCTCTCTTATTACAACCACCTCCTTAAGTTCACTCTTCACCTCCTGATGTTACCACTTTCTTCGCAGGCTCTCCTGCTACCACTGCCTTTTGCTGATCGCTGTTCACCCCTGATGTTACCTCTTCCTTCTTATGTCCAATACACACTCCTGCTGTTGCCACTTCTTCTTGGGTCCCTCATACTACAACCACCTCCTTAAGTTCACTCTCCACACCTGATGTCACCACCTCCGTCTAGATCGCTTCTGCTACCCCTTCTTCCTTCTGTTTGCTCTCCACCCTGGATGTTACTTCCTGCTTCTGAGTCTCTCCTGCTACACCCTCCTCCTTCTGCTCACTCTATACCCCTAATGATATCACTTCAATGGCAGATCTCTTTTGCTACCACCACTTACTCCTGCTCACTCTCCACCCTTGATGCTATTGCCTCTTTCTGATGTGAACTGCCTCCTCCTGGGTCCCTCCCACTACCACCAACTCCTGTGCACTTTCCAACCTTGATGTTATCACCTCTTCCTGAATACCTCCCTTTGTTCACTCACCACCCTTGATGTTGCTGCCTTGTTCTGCTGTCAATTACCACCACCTCTCCAGCCTTTTCCATTCTCTCCATCTGCTGCATCTTCCAGCGCTTTCAAATTTCCAACATCCTCCAAAGTTAAGCCTCATGTGCTGTTCTGATCTTCCCTGCAGCTGCCTGCACTGAGGTGAGGACTGCAGTGAGTGTGTCTAGCATATGGATTACTGATCGGAAAAACACACTGTGTAAGCCTTCTGCAATGCACAATTGAGTATTAGCCTGGTGTGCACAGTAGTAGGATACTTTGTTTCCCCAACATTCACTGCTTTCCATGTGAGTTTCTCTATGTTTGGGGAGTTGTGGACTTAAAACAATTTATCCGTGGACCCCAGCGTTCTTTGCAGAGGCTGCAGACCTTCTAATACATTTTCAAATCAGTTTTCTTATTGGTACTTGTGGAAATAACTTAACCTTTCAAAACACTATCAGAGCATTATGACCCCTGCCTCACAAAACATTAATGGGGATAGGATTGTCGTACCCTAGGCTTGACCGCTAACCCCTAACCCCTGACCTATTATCTTGCACTCTTCCTTGTACATCATGTTTTAGTAGTTGCTTTATGATCAGCTAATTCCCAGACCGCTTGAAAAGTCAGATATTTTGGGTACGATCTCTTAAATTCATGTTCACAGTAATATTTGTGACATGAACCTAATTTGTTAAGAAATGGCATGAAAAAATTAAGATCCATTTGAAAGTAAGGTTCATCTCAACTTTCCCAATCCAGCGAAGGCTTTGTGTTTGACACGATTAAAAAATTCCTCCAAGGTTGAAATTAACATGTTTAATAGCACTTAGCTTGCACTTCCTATAGCTTCCAAAGTGCATTAAAATGTAATAGTTGGAAGGTTTATGTGAAAATAAGTAATTGTTCATATGTTTTTCCTAGTCGCAGACAGTTTGGGCCTAAGAACAAGGAAGAAGTGAAGATCATCGAGCATCAGACACAGTATCTACGTTTAATGCCACATCTTGCAACAGCTTTAGCTCTCACTTTTACAAGCAGGTAAGTATTTAACGCAAAGCCACGTTAAGCAGTTTGTGTGCAGTCCAAGAAAAGTAAAATTAAGAATTTAAACAAAATCCTATATGCATCTACTGCAGATTCAATGACAAATATACTTATACGACAGATTCTTTATTAAAGAATTTTCATTTTCACAAGATGGGACCAGGATGTTGTTCAGTTCTCATTTTTGAGTCGTCCTACTGGCCTGCTGGTCTTTTAGTCCTGTTGGAACTTGATACTGGACTCAACAGTCTTCTATTTATTCAGCTTAGAAAAACCTCCCATCTGGGTGTGCTGTGTAAGGCATTAACATAGATGTTCACTGAGGACTAATCTGTATCCTTATATTGTCTCGTGCCTACTTTCACCTGTTAGTGCACGTGCAAATGTTTCAGAGGAGAAAAGTGAAAATGAGAGAAGAGATAAAGGACAAAAGAACAATCTGTAATAACCATGTTTTAGCAGACCATTGTAATCACTGTCAACAAAAAAGAAATGTATCATCTAAGTGCTTTTGTCTAAAGTCCAATTTTTGATTCAGTTTGACCATCCATATCCCCCTGTGGTGAGAGACCATCCCACGATTTAATGGGAATAACCCCCCACTGTGCACCTCCCGGGTGGTGACATGCATTCAATTATTCTCTTTTTGTGCCATAGTGTTATTTATTCCATGTGTCATTACGAGTTGGAAGCAAGGTATGCCCCTCTGTATTACTATTCTGTTGTGATCCAAACACCTATGTGTGTTGTTATTCTCCCTTTGAAATAAGCTTTGCCCATGTTCTTACCAATTACTGGGTTGCATGCTTATTATTTGCCAATTCTCCATAGGATCAATCCTGTGCACTTGGGTACTTGCCGTAATCCGATCCTCACAGCTGTTTTACTTTACCCTTAAGTGGTGGGTATAGCTTGATCTGAAATATGAGACAGAGGGTATCTTTAGTCTAGCTGTGCTGTTCAGTGGGCCTGTGTCCTGTCTTATTGAGTAATCTTACCCTTGTAAATCCAATGCTACTTTCACTTTATGGCTCCATAATTCGAATGCCTGTTGCAATCCACGTGATACTTCAACATGAAGGCTTTAATGCCTGCCTCTCTGCGCCTAAGAATGCACACTTCCACCTATGCACACAACTTTGCTACTGGGACGAGGAAGAGGACTGTAGAACACATCTGAAAGTCAGTCATGTCCCAGTGAGAGAGTTAATTGTATTCAGGCAAAGGACTTGCACCTGCAACCCCTTAGGAGGCTACAGGTGCATATAAAAAGGAGTGGCCCACATGAAAGAGGGGAAACGCCTGGTAAGCCAGGGAGCCGTGGAACAGGCTGCAGAGGAGAAGCTGGTGAAAAGGACGCCGTCGACTGCAGGAGAGCAGGAAGGACGCCGAGGCTGGCGAGAGCCACAAGAGAGTCAAGAGCCCTGCAGAGCTCTGAGACGTGCCCCCAGCTGGAGCTGGGGGACACAGAAGCTTCCTCTTTGCTGCAGGAGGCCGCAAGAACGCCTGGAAGTGGCGAGCACGGCTCGCCGATGCTCCTGATTTGAGAGAGGGGAGCAAGTGAAAGCAGAAGAGGTTCGCACAAGCACCTGGAGGAGCGCTGTATACCGGTGAGTGGCAGAGAGAGAGCTCTGGTACCAGCGAGCTCCGGGGGCTTAATCTGGGCCCTTGCACGATCTGAATGCTCACAAGGCCTAGTAGGACCGCTTATTTCTCTCTATTCACTGTTATTATATTTGCCTACCAATCCCATGTTCCCTTCCTGTTGCCCTGTGTGCGCTTTGAAACACAATTTACTTGATGTATAAGCACCTTACAAATGCACAATAAAATCAAATAAAAATAAAGAAGGGCTCGAACAAATAATGCACACAATGAGGGGGTCTGGAGACCCAATGGACATAATTGAGTTTCGAGAGAATTACCAAGTACAACAAATATTGAATACCGAACTAAAGAAAAGTTATGCACAAGTGAAATGAAAATACTACATGAATGGAGAGAAAGTGATGTTGTTGTTAAACCTTTATTCGGTGAAAGCCATCAGATAGTTAAAACATGCATCAAACATAAGTGAATACAGACCGATTTAAGATTCCACAAAAGACAAGTAACATCAGAAATACCAATACAAAGATAGTTAAAAAGTCAATTTGATGAAACTAGCAAATTTTTCCTCGTGTTATGCCCATCGGATATACAAGGAAACAAAAAATACAGTATATTCACATTGACAACAGATTTACAATGGTGCATAGCCTCTCTGGTTATTCTCACCCTAAGGAAGATAAACAGTGGAATTAAATATTGTTTCCTAAGCTCCTTTAGAGCAGGACAAAAGAGAAGGAAATGGACAACATTTTCATCCTCCTTCACAAATTGGGCATCTTTTGTTCTGGTTTTTGTCCCAGTTGGCAGTAAAGGACCTCGTCGATCACGTGTATGACAGCATCTCAATACTTAGCCAGGCCCGGAGTTCCCCATACCCTGAGCCAGTAAAAAACAGGTCTCCTTTCCACTTTATCGCCTATAGGACCCATGTCACCCTCCATCCTTACTACTACTGTTGGCGTGCTTTGTGGAACAAATAGAATATTCCTGCAAAATTTGTTCTGAACCACTGTTAAGGGGGCAGAGTTACCATATGCCCAAACCTCTGACCCAAAGATGATATATGCTTTTGCTTGGGCATGGTACACTGCGAGGACTGGCTTAATTCCTCCTCAAAAACCTTTCAGGGCCCCACTGGTTTTTCCAATGTGGTTTTAGCCTTTGTGAGCTGTGGAAGCCACCTACCCCCTGATGAGATGCGAGTGCCAAGATAATCATACCATTGCACCTGTTCCAATGTGGTACCTTCCACTGTAAAATCTGGACCCCTAGTTCTAGGGTTCCTTGGGACGAAGACCTTCAACTTGGTTTTACAAGCATTGATCTCCAGCCCAAGGTCACCATGCTACTTTCAAAGCAGTCCAACGCCTGCTCTAACCCAATCAGCGACGTAGACAGCAATATGGCGTCCTCCACGAAGAAAAGTGCAGGCATCCTAACCCCCCCCCCCCCCGAGTATAGATGGATCAGAATTGGCTACCAGGAGAGTGTCAATAATGGAGTCTATGTAAGTACAAAATAACAGAGGGGCCAAAGCACATCCTTGGCACACTCCCTATAAAAGCCTCAGGGTCTTAGTTATGTTCCCCTCCAGGCTCCATCGAACGACTGAATTGTTGTTAGAGTACAGTCGCTGTATGGGCATCAAAAGGTATTCTGGGATGCTCCTGGCCCAAAGTGCCTCCCACAGCTGCCCCCTAGGGACGCTGTTGAAGGCCGTCTTCAGGTCCACATACACCACATAAAACCTAGTCTTAGCAATTAATAGATGTTTCTGGATAATCAAGTGGAGCCTAAAACTCTGATCCACCGTGCTTATATGCCTGCCTGGAAACCTGCTTGTAGATTATTTAATGGCGATGTTCCGTCCACCCATGTCTGTAGGTGCTTCTAGATACTCTTGGCAAATATTTTTCCTGCATCATCAAGGAGGGAGATAGGGTGGTAATTTGATGGTGCAACCCTATCCCCCTTCTTGTATATTTGGACAATTACTGCCCCATTCCACATGTCCGGAATCACGCCACTAGCCAGAATTGAGTTAAAGACCTTGGTCATTATCGTCACCCAAAATACAGGCTCGCTCTTGAAAATGTCTATTGGAATATTATCAGCACCTGGTGCTTTTCCTACAGGCCCGAGACCTCAATGCCTCTTCTACCTCCCGCAGATTTAATACCAAATTGGTCTTCCCATTCCAATCATCTATGATGTGGGATGCCAACTTGTCACTATCAATTACACATGGGGAGCAATAGAGAGCCTCTAAGTGTTTATACGATATGTCAGGGGTATACATTCCAGCACAGACACGTCACCCTTCAAGTCCCTGTCAGTAATAGACAACAAGAATTTTTTAGATTCCCCTGCGTTAGCATATTCCAGCATCAGAGCCCATTTCTCCTTCATGTACACCTGTTTCTTACACTTTAGTAGAGTTGTATACTCTCTTCTTAATGCACGAAGATGCACCCTATCCAGTTGTTTGGTCTTCAAATATGGCATCAATTTGTGTTTGCCCTCTCTGCAAGCCAAATCAAACCATGTTTCCCCTCTATTCTCATTCCTGGGGTTTACGCATGTACTAGTGGTAATAACAGGCTGGATTTCTTTTACCATTTTCCCAAATTCATGGATATAGTTGTCCTCACAATCCCCAGAGCACACCTGTTCAATTTTCCCCACTATTGAGACAATAAATCCTTTCAACAAGATTCTTTTGCCACAGAATTGGGCACTTCACGGCACGCCATGCGTGTCCAGTGATCACAATTTCAGCATGGGTAATAGAACACCTGGTCTCCCCCCTGGTTGAACCCCTCAGGGAGAATACCAGGGGACTATGATCACTCTCCAAACGCTCGGCCACCTCAAATACCAGAACGGTTCACCAGTCTTGGATGAGAATCGGGATATAATCAATTCTAGAACTGCCATTCATTCCATAGTAAGTGTCTTTGGCAGGCTGGTCTGAAGGAAACTGACCGTTGCATGCCCTCAGTCCCAGATTATATAGGACAGGACTCCATTGCATATTTTTGGGTTCTGACCCATGAGTTTGCAACTTCTTGGGGGCTGTCTAATGCAGCGTCCTGGTCTTCTGAAGATCACTCAAGTTCCTTTATGGGTTTCAGCTGCATAATGAAATCCCCTATAACAGTGTTCTCATAGCGATGGCCACCATTCAGTTCCCAACTAGCCACACATTCTTCAAGCTCTACAATGACATTTGATTGTAATCGCTCTTTATGCCTGTTATAGAGGTTAAACAATCATATACAGCAATGCTCAGGCGTGCTGATTGCCAGCTGCTACAAGTTAGAGCAACCTGCGCTAATCTCTGTAACCTCCCAATACATGGAGGCCTTTACCCAGACAACTAATTCCTTGTATGGTCTTCCCTTCGTGCCCTTGTTAGCATGAATAGCGAATGAGGCATACCCCTGCATAGTTATCTCATCCATAGCCCATGGTTCTTGCAGGCCAATGACATTGAATCTCTCCAAACATTGAACCCATGCACTGTATCTAACATGATAACCAGCCCCTGCAATATTCCAAAATATCAGGTGGGTGACAGCTCAGCATAGGCAAGTCATCCTGTCAATTTTCCGAGCGCAGTCAGTCGATGTCATTCAACTGTGTGGCTGACAAGAACTTTGCCTACACTTAGGCCAGTATCAGATCCTCAGGCCCCAACAATCTGTCTATTCGTAATGATTGGAGTTGAAGATGGTTCTATAGGGGCACCCATCATCTCTGGTGCAGTCTATCTTCGGGCAGTATTGATACCCGGGGAGGGTACGATCGAGCTTCAATTGGCCAGAGCCCCTGTACCAGCTTGTCGTCCCTCAAGACAATCTCAGTGTAATCCACCCTCCTATTTGGTTGACTGAATCTTCTACAAACCACAATATCCTCCAGAATGACGGAACCACAACCCCTCTTGTGGCAAATCCAATGTGTAATTTTATTGATCAATGCCTCTCTGTTTTCAAAATACTCCTTTGATAACTTTGGGACATTAGTCCTAAATATAGATGTGACTCTATTACTCATTGGGGTCTTTCTTATTAAGTTATGTACTCTTGGTCTTCTTATGGAGTCAGTGGGAAGGACATTATGACTTTGCTTTACCACAGATGCAGCTTGGAATAATGTGGGGGGCCCAGTGCATAACAATGTGTTCTGGCTAATAGGGCCTCTCTCAGCTTGCCTCCCTATGACCTCAATGAGGGGACCTGCCCATGAAGGGCATTAGCAGCCGCTACACTGCGACTTGCTCCTTTGATTTTTAGTTGATGGTTCCCGGAGGTACTGCAGTCATTCACTACTTGATACACCGGGGCCTTCTTCGGCAAGGGAGATGAGGGTCCTACAGAGTGGGTCATTCTTTGTCTATCTCTAATTGTCTGTCTAACCAACTCTACCTTTAGCTCCTCTACTTCTTCCAAGATCTTACTCATAATCACCTAGACATTTGCCATAGCCACCACAACTTGTCCCATAATACACTCCATGGTGTTGCATGGGGACCTGGGATCACCCTACCTCCCATTTTTTTAATTTGGAGTTTTGCTTATGCTCCTTTGTGAGACCCTCAGAACCTTTATTGAATAAATGTTTGACTATGGCTTCGGTTTTCGTTTAATACGTTTTCCTCCCGAGTTGCGAGACTCATCCAAGCTTGGTGCAAGCTCCTGCCCCAAGATCAAAAACCTATTTGACGTTGGGACTGCAATTTCAACCACCTCATCCTGGCCATCAATATCAGCAGTCACCGGCAATACTTCAGGGGTCATCACTGGGTTTATAGGTGCTGGTAGAAGCAATAATTCCTCGAAGTGACTGGGGGAATGTGTTCAATTATACATTGAGGCGCCTGATCGTCCACAATTGTTTTACCCACAGGAGGGATATTTTTTGTACCGTCCTCCTCCTCTACGTTAGGGCCTACTTCGAAAACCACATAAGGTTTCATTTTCCATGCTTCCCAGTTTTCCTATCGTAGGGCCATTTTGTGGCCTAGGCCTATTAGGGTGCCATGATCAATCACTATGGACTGTAGTTCCTCAGCATCCTCCTCTACTATACAATTTGATTTTGCTCCACTCTTCCCGCCACTCTCGGTTTTCCCATCTATATCACTCAACAAACGCCTTTATTTCTGTAATCAGTACATTTACTTAATTTATCGCTTTGACATTTTTTTGTGTGTAAATTAGATTTTAATGGTTTTGAGAAACACAAAACATCAAATGATACAATCCAACTAGAGGGTGCAAGCCCTTTGCAAATAAATCAAACGTTGAAATGTTCCACTTTTTCTACCCTCTCCCCCATTCTCAGTTTGACACCTCCCCTTACACATGGATTTTCAGACTGCAAACAAACAATTCAAACCCAGTGTGGTCTTGGAGGCTCAGGTGAAAGCATAATGCATGCCCTGTGGTGGCTCTTGTTTCTACCCGGGCTGGGCCGGGTTCTAACGTATATCCCCGCGACCCCTTATCTCTTTAGCCAAAAGTGTTACAAAATTGTTGTCATTCCATCTCTATGGATGAATTCCCACTCTGGATTTCTGCAGTGATTTTTTTTCCATCAAGGATATGCACCTTTGCTATGTTGGTCCATTGATTTAGGGTTGGAAGCATCCTCCTCTTCCAGTATCTATCACAGCATGCCCTAGCTGCCAAAAAAGGAGGAAGTGAACCAAAGGGGGAAGGGTATGCCACCAAGCTTCTTGCTTGTCCAGCCCAAAAAGTACTAACATTGAGTCGGACCCACCCACATCTTTGATCATGCCACAAGCTCTGCCCAATATACTTGGATCTTTGAAGAACCCCACAACATGTGCCAGTGATCTGCCCTGTTCCCACAACCATGCCAACACTGAGGGTTCACTGTGGGGAATATTTTAGAAAGACGCGTTGGGTCGTATTGCCAACAGTGCAGTAGTTTCAGACCGTGGAACTTATACTGGCAAGATATTGATGTTTTAAAGTCCCTCCTGCACATCAATTGCCAGAGATGTTCATCCAAATCTATACCCAAGTCCGTTTCCCACTTCTGGCGAAGTCCCTGCACTACTCACCACTTTGTCTCTAACAAGGCCCATTAAAGGAGTGAGATAAGGCCCTTCATCTCATTGTGCCCATCAAGGACCTTTTGCACTGGGGTGGGATCTCTCTGGATTTGTTCCTTCCTCTTTTTATGCAGTGAAGATCCCCTTCAACTTAAGGTAAAGGAGCACCTATAGTTTGCCTATACCTAGGCTATCCGCCAATTCCTGTATCCCTATGAACCTCCCTCTTTCCCACAGTTGACCCACTCTGGCAAGTCCTCCCTTGAACCATTCCTGGTATCTCTCCAATTCGGGTATGTCGTCTCGCACTGGGGGGCCCAGCTATGACTCTTTGGAGAAGACCACATAGTGATTCCTCCTGTCCTCCCTCCTTTCCCTCCTAATAGACCCTACGAAATGGGTGTTCACAGATTCTCCTCGGGAGCCGGCCCCTTGGAACCCAGAGCCATTACCCTACTGTTGCCAGAAGCCTATGTTGGTTTTCTAAGTTATACCCACTGCCTCACGGGGTCCTCCCTCAGGTGTGGAACCATTGCTCTGAGCTCTGTAATAGAACATCAAGTCTGGGAGCCCCAGACTTCCTCAATCTTTTGGCAATATTAACGTCTCATATCCCACCCTAGGTTTCTGATTCTGCCACAAGAACCTCAGGATCCGTGCCTTGGCCTCTTTCAATAGAGTCTCTGGGGCACTGATTGACAACATTTGGAAAAGATATAATACTCTTGGGAGAAGGTTCATCTTTATAGCCTTAATCCTCCCCATCCACGACAATTGTCCCCTGCCCCAGGTTGTCATCTCGCTAAATAACTTTATGAAGAAGGGAGGGTAAATGGGTTGAGCCAGATCCTCGCCCTGTCTAAAAATGGTAACACCCAAGTATCTGATGCTCTCCAGCTGCATTTCCAACCCCAGGGGGCTGAGCACCTTGACATCCCTACGGCAGTCTTCGGAGAAGGGGAAGACTACAAACTTTTCTTTATTTACCCTGAAGTCCGAGAACCGCCCGTACTCCTCAATTATCGCCAAGGCTGCCGGGATGAAGCTGGTAGGGTAAACTAGATGTAGCAGTACGTCATCTGCATAGAGACCCACCTTAAATTCTCTCCTGCTCACCCTAATACCCTCCACCTGGGGGGCCCTCCTTAGCCACTCTGCAAGCACCTACATCGTAAGCGCGAACAGGAGAGGCGGGAGGGGGCAACCCTGCCTCGTACCTCTCTTCAGATCAAATGGCCGTGACAGCCGCCCGTTAACTGTCACCCGGGCCACACGGGCTGCATAAAGCGCCCATATCCCTCTTAGGATCTGCTCCCCAAACCCATATTTGCATAGGACCCCATAGAGAAAGCTCCAATCCACACAGTCAAAAGCCTTCTCTACATCCATGTGACCAGTACTGGATTCCCTTCCTTCTTCACTGCCGCCTCCATCTGGTGCAGTGTTTTGCGCTAAGTATCGACGCCTTGCCTGCCATGAATAAACCCCACCTAGTCCGAGTGGACCTATTTAGGCATGAGCCCCTCCATCCTCGTGGCCAGGACCCTAGTGAAGATCTTGGCATCAATGTTTAAAAGCGAGATGGGGCGATATGACTTACTACTCTCGGTGTCCTGTCCTGCCTTGCGCATGACTGTTATTAAAGTTCTCCTGAAGGAAGGAGGCACCCTCTCTGAGGCCAGAATACTATTAAATAGTTTTGCCTGGTGTTGGGCCAAAGATCCTGTGAATGCTTTGTAGAACCCTACTGTGTACACATCGTTTCCAGGTGCCGTCCCCGGCTTCATCCCACTAATTGCCCTCAGCACTTCCTCTTGGGTGATTGGCTTTTCTAGTTCTGCAATCTCACTTCCTTGGAGGTTCGGCAAGGGCGCACCCCTCATGTATCTGTCCAGCTCTCCCTCCTCAACCCGCCCCTTCGATCCCATTTGGGTGCTCATAGAACGTGGCGAATTCCTGCACCACCGCACCCGCTGGGGAGTGTAATTGTCCTCCTGTGTCCCTAACAGCCTATACCTACCTTTCGGCCCTCTGACCCTGGAGCCTACGTGCCAACAGGGTGTCAGCCATGGCCCCCCTCTCATATTATCTTTGTTTAAGAAACTGTAGACTGCAAATCACCTTCCCACCTTCCAATTCCTTCAACTCCTAACGTTTTTCCCTTGCTAGCCGTAAGTTATCCTCTCTCGCTGCCTCTTTTACTCCGAGCATTTCCAACCTGCGGATCTCGCTCCTCAGCTTCTCGGCTAGGTAGGTCCTGACTGTTTTCTTGGCCTTGCCCTCTCTTATAAGGAGGCCCAACCAGGTCACCTTGGCAGCGTCCGATATCAGGCCCGATTCCACCTCGCCCGTGTCGTTGAAGCGAAAATACTCTTCAATCGTCTCCTTCATTTCTTTAACAAAGGCAACGTCCTTCAGCAGGGTGTCATTACAACGCCACAGGGATTCCCTGGATCTTAGGCCCGTCAGTACTATGCCCATGCCAACCATGTCATGGTCAGACCAACAGATGGGAGAGAGGTCATTCGCGATGACCTTCCGGACGTACTCCTGGTGCACAAACCAATAATCTATCTTTGTTCGGGAACCATGGACTGTGGAGAAGAAGGTGAAGCCCCTGTCCGCAGCGTGGCATTCCCTCCACGCATCTATCAGCCCCTGGTCAGTCATATAGGCAATGAGCCCTCCTTCCAATTGCGCTACTCCCCCTCCTGCAGGGTCCTGCCCCCCACTGTGGTCCATGGCCCGATCTGCCCACATGTTAAATTCCCCCCCAAGCAGCATTAGGCCCACTGGGCGGATAAGTATTTCCGGCATGACTTCCGGTAAAAACAGAGATTGTCGTCCCGTGTTTGGGCAATATACAGTGGCAATAGTCTCCTGCACTCCTTCAAGAGTCCCAGAGATAACCAGGGCCCACCCATTCCCCGCCTCTTGGAGGGCCTGGAGCCCCAAAAGACCTGTCCAACGTGGGCCCCTGGCATACGCCTTTCATCCTCCTAAATTAGCCTTGTCTCTTGCACCACCATTATATCCAATCCCCTGTTACAGATTTCCCTCCCCTGCAGCGAGAGCTTGGTGGGTGAGTTCAGTCCCCACCCTTAGTGCCTAGGCCTGGACCCCATTTTCAATGCGCGCTATCCGGAAGCTTGAGTTCATGTCCTGATCACTCTACCTCATGTAACACAGTGACCTCCATCCTTTTGTGAAATATGACCCCCCGCCAGTACTCCCACCCACCTCCCCTCACCTCCCTTCCCAACCTCCTGGCCCTTGTGATCTCAGTGGAGCTCGCGGGATTGCGTGTCCCAAAGCACAACCTCAATTTTTCTGCATTGATCTCCCTCCCTACCTACCCCTAACCACCCCCCATGTACCCGTGAGACACCCACCTTGTGATGGGCCATCAGGGATGACCTTGCCTCGCCAACCGTCTCACATGTAATCTCCCTTCCCCCATCCACTCCAGAGCGTCCCGAGCCGCCTGGGATCCGTGTCCACTTCAATTCCTTTCCCTAGGACCTCCTTCTTATTTCAGCGTTGGCGGGGTGTTGAGTTTCTTATATTTTCTACCCCCAGCATTCTTTTTTTGCACCATGGCTGTTCTCCTGGGTCAATTCCATTGCGACGCTGCCTGCATTCCCACCGGGACCTTCGTCCGCAGTCTCCTCCTTTAAAACTTGTAACACCTGCGGCGCCTCTTGTCCGCTTGTGATTCGGTAATCCACCTCTCTTCTTTCAAATGTTAACTTGAAAGGAAAGGCCCATCAATGCCTGATCCCCTTCTCTGTGAGCCATTGAGTTAGGGGGCGGCAATATTTCCATCTGGACAAGGTAAGACCTGACAAGTACTGAACCATTTTGACTGTGTCTCCTTCAAAGTCAATGCTATCTAGGCGCTCCACTTTCTCAAGCACTTTTCCCTGTACCTCAGAAAGCGGACCACTATTGGTGATCCCTCTGTGGGCTCTCTCCAGCTGAACTACTTTTCTCCCATCGGCTGAGAAGATGTAATTGATCAGGTCCTGGACCTTTCTTCCTACGTCCATAGCCGTTTCTCCCTTTTGTTCTCTCACCCCAAGGATGCGCAGGTTATTGCAAAGCGCCCTGTTTTCAAGAGTTTCAGAAGCGTGTCTTCTTCCCGCGACTCAAGGTCTGTTAGCCAAGCTTTTTATTTCATATCTAGCACATCGACCTGCAAGTGGTTATTTTCATCCCTTCCATCTTGTCATCAAGTTTGTCAACTCTCCCTTTGAGATCACAAATTGCTGCTTGAATGTCCGTACGAATGGCCTTGATCTCCTGAAAGATGTCCTTTAGGTCATCCCTAGTCAGGGCTGGTGCACTTCCACCCTCCGCCATGACTTCCCTGACGCTCCTTGAGTCGTTGCTCTCCTTCCCGGAGTGTATCCTGAAGTGCTGTAAGGATCCTATCCCTGACTCGGGACCCCCCAGTTGTGGGACAGGTAACTCCAGAATGACTGGGTTTTCCAAAGTGGACTCAGGCCCGACCCATGCCTGGTCCTGTCCTCGTGTTTTAGCCCCCCCCCTTACTTGCGGTGTGAATGGGTTCCAGATCCTTCAGGTGACCAGCTCCCCAGCCGCTCCGGCTATGACTGTCTAGTGTCCAAGTGGCGTCACCAGCGCCCGGGCTCAGAGGGTATTTTGGGGAGGGGCCCCTCCTGTCAGGTTCTGCTGGGTTGGTAGCACACCGTTTGATGTGTAGCCTGAAGAGAAGACCTGATTCCGCCAGTCTTTATATGACTGCCGTATTGATGTGTCACCTCGGGAGGCCCAGGGCTCCCCCTCACATCCTACACTGTTCAAAGTCCCGGGCACCAATCTCCCCACTGATTACGCCAGTTCTGTGTAGTTCCACATTCAACAGGGGGCCGGCCAAGGTGATCTAGGCCCCGCCCCAAGCCCAGGCAGTCCCTGGGGCCTAACCTGTTATTGACGACAATCCGTGTCCTACCACCTGTGGTGGCCTGGCCTTTAAGCAATATGTTCCCTTGGGAGGCCCGGGGCCCTCTGCTCTCTTAAGTGACTCCTCCAGGTCCAGACTACTGGTCCTCGGAATAGTCTTGCCTGCTCTCCACAGTCCCCCCCCCTCCACCCGGGAAGGGCAGAGGAGGAAGCCCAGACCTGTGCCCAGTGCCTTCAATGTCTCTGGTGTCTTTCCCGCTGTCCCCTGCAGTCTGTGCCCAACACCCCTCGGCACCTGGTGGCCTGATCTCCAGGCAATTGTTCACCCCAGGGGGGCCCGGGACTCCTTCTCACCTCTTCTGCTGCTCTATCTCGAAGTCGTCCGTTTCCTCGCTGGCCCCATCCCACTTGGGCCGGAGCACTGCAGGGGCCCCTCCTGCTTGTTGCTCGAGGCCTGATCCTATGCTGAGCTTTGCTTGGGGGCGGGGGGTGCAGAGCCACCCAGACACCCTCTGAGGACCAATGTTCATGCCTCCTTCTCCTGGTATTCCCCACCGGCCTACTTCTCTCTGGTGTCGCTTGCCAATGTGTCCCTTACCCTGCGTCTGCCTCAGCCGGGCTCCTTGCTGCTCTCCACCTTTGTCACTTTGCGGGTACGAGTCTCCCCGCCGTCTGTTGTCCAGCAGGGATGGGTGTCCCGCTGGCTGCCGACTGCTGGGGGGGAGGCGAGGCTGTGGTTCACCACTCCTCCGTCGACTGATCAGGCTGGGTCTCACTCCGCCATCCGCATGCCCCGGAACAGGCTGGTGTCCCACAGCGCTGCCTTGGAGGGTACACCCCAGGATTGACTCAGCACAGAGAGTACACGTCGAGGCCGACACTCAATGGCCCGGGCGTGCAAGGCTTCTCATTATACTGGGGGGAAGCAGTGCTGTCTCAATGGCAACAGTTCTGTCAGAGCTCTGTCCCTAAGCGGCCATCTTGGTCCGCGTCCCCTTGTGGTCTCCCTCGCTTCGAACATTTTAAACAGCTTGCTATGCCTTCTTCCAGTTGAAGTATCCAATATTGCTTTCCTTTTGGGATTTGCTTTTATTTGTGCATGATGAACTCCGCTATGCAAGCTATTATATGGGTTGGAATAAATACTAGGCACAAGAGCCTGCAATACCTTTTGGGGCTATTAATCACCAAACAGATATGTTACTTTGCGGGCGGGACTCTGAAATAAAACCACAGCTAATACAATTGCTAACACTCAAGGCAGAAATCAGACCTAATACGATTGATACAATTATTAAACTAAAATGTTATTCCATGGACTGATGTGTATTTACGAACAGAGTGAAATTAAGGAAAAAGCATTTATGAACAATGTGAAAATGAAAAGCCAAGTGAAACTCTGTAAGGAGAATTGTTGAAGCATGTGAAAGGCAAATAAGAAGCACTATTGCTTAGTTTGAAAGCAAGGTGATAACAAGGAATAAACACAGCAAAGTGTTAGGCAGAATCCTGTGCAGTTCCCTTAGGGACCACTGCAAAAGATTTAAGACTACAGGTGTTAGCAGTAAACCCACTTGGTAGCAGTCTGTACCACCCAGATTTACCTGGTAGCTGTGGCTGAGCAGTCAGACTTTCCTCAAGAAGAGTTAGGCAGTATGCAAAGTATACTCAATAGGCACTCAGGTACAATAATACAAGCAAACACTGACCAGAGCTTTGGTATCAAAGTATATAATTATTTATTTATAAACACACAGTTGAAACACTCCAGCACTCTTATTGTAAAATATTCTAAACACAGTTACTATTATGATATATACACCCCTTTTTCCCTTGTTAGAAAATCACAGTAAGACACCACTTATTTTCATACAGAGGTGAGTGCTTAACTAGATTGCACTCCACTAAGGTTGTGAAAAAGGGAGGGAAAAAGACAGAATATGCAGGGTTACACCACTCTACGATTCAGGAACACTATTAGCAAGGCAGAGAGCAAAAAGTCACTGGTGAGCCAAAGTCCAAAGGCTGGGCCCACTCTTAGAGAGAGCAGAGCACAAATGCGCCCAAGATCACACAGTTACACTAGGCTTAGAAAGTCTTGCAGAGGGTTCAGAAAAGAGTTTAGAGAGGCTTAGAAAAGTTTAGCCACGGGCAAGGCGGCCACGAAATACATCGGGAAAGCGAAAAGACGGTGAAACTGGTTATCCCCACCAGTCAAAGGAAGAAGACTCTCTGGCGGGAGATCTCCTCTGTCGTTGGGAAAAGTGGTGAGACGGTCCAGCAGGGCTCCACCGGTCGTGGTGTCGTGGCAGGTCGGCTCAGCTTCTCCCTCGTCGGATTCTTAGGTCCTGTGGCGACTTCTGAAGTTCCAGTCCCCATGCAGCAAACCCCCATTCACTCAGCCTAGCTGTCACTCAAACATGCTAAGTGGTGAGCCGGCCGGCTCACCACTTGGGCCAATCAGGATGGAGTGCGACTTGAGTTGCCTAGGCAACTCAGTCCAGGGTGCCTAAATTCCCCTCCACCCCTCCTAAGTACTCCAGACATAGTGGCACCACTTTGGAGGGCTTCTGTGGAGAAGCCCGCCAAAAAGTGGAACAAAGGGCTCGACTTGGGTTGGAGTCACAGAAGATAACACAAACGCCATTTTAGAATCAAGTTTTGGCAAAAAATACCAACCGGAGAATTAATATTAATTAAATAAACCGGCGGTATGTTCGAGGCTACCTTAAATAATTAAATATAGATAGTAGCCTAAAACAATGGGAAATCCCACAGGAAAATATTCGCGGTTGAATATAAAAAGTAGTATCCACTGCCACCAGCCAAAACTCGATCAGGGGGGACGGAGACGTGCCCCCTCGACTAACAGACCCTGGGGCAATCGAATTGCCCCAGCCAGTACGTCCACAATATGATGGTTTGTACTGGTTCTGTTCAGAATTTAAGATTAGTAAAGTCAATGGTGATTTTACATGCCCTGGGAGACAGTAGTCAGTCCCAGGGTATGGAGTCTATACTGGGGGGTCACTATGACACCCCTGTGTTACCGCACGGAGGGTGCTGTGTAACACACATCACAAAAACACATGAAACCCTATGGAGTAAAAGACCCCATTGCCCATTAAACACATCTAGATTCAAAGAAACACACTCAAATCATGTCCAAGAGTGAGGGTTAAAGAGTCACACTCTTGGCAGGAGAAAAAAAATAAACCCCAAAAATCCAGCAAAGCTGCCGGGGGACTCACTAGGTTAGGAAATTCAGCCTAAACAGAGAATTCTCCCTAACACAAAGGGAAGTGTGTGAAAGGCATGTATTTGCAGTCAAGAGACTGACACAAGAAACAAGAGTGCAAGTGTACTAATGTCACAAGTGCAGGGAGGAAACATGGTGGCAAAGTACTCCAATGAGAATCAGTGAACATTATAAAGTGCCAAGGGTTATCGGTTGCTTGACCTGTAATGGGTGGACCGTGTGGTCTGACAGCTGCGCCTAGACTGAGTAACTCAGACTTGGTGTGAACAAAGGAAAACAAGGAGATTGAAGTTGTTTTGTCTCATCAGTCTGGAAGTGACTAAAAGAGAAGGAAGTGCCAAGCGAATGGTTCGGAAGCCTAAAGGATTACCATTCATATTGAAAGCTGACAAAGTTGAATTAACTGTGAACTGTGTTGAACTTGGGGAAGGGAACCCCGAGATTGTTTGAAACTTCATTGAACTTGGTTAAGGGAGCTACAAGATCTTTTTGTGGTACTGTTTTGAGCCTGAGGAAGAAGCTGAAAGGAAACCAAGAGCTGAAAGAAGCTCAGAACCTTACTTTGAACACCGCTTCTTCAATTGCTGACATCCCTACACATAGTATAGATTTAGTTGTGAGGGCAAGCATAGGTTTTAGAACTTTACGACACTGACTATCCTTAGTTTCTTTAGGTAGGGAAATCCCACCTTAGCATAAGCCAAACTAGGCCTTACTCCAGTCTGGCATTTGAGAAATAAAAACTTTATTTTAGAAAAGTGAATCTGTTGTCTCTGTCTACTTTATGATGTCTTCACAGCTGAAGGGTATTTAAGAGTCCTGCTGTTATGTAGCTCCCACCAATAACTAGAATGCAGCGTAGGCCTTCTGTTTCTAGTCATCGTCATCACTTCGGTCTTCTTTCTCATCTCAGTACTTTGTTATATTTTGTCAGATGAAACCCTGATGTCAGTGTAAGATGGTTGGACATATTTAATACCACAATAAGCCATGAGAGTCTGTGAACTTACAGGTGGGGTTATACACGGAGTGGAAAGGTGTTTCGAGTGACCAGTCTGTCTCCCTCTCATGAGGGTCCTCTCCCCCCAATGATCCTCCCCCGGACAGAAACCCCTAGTGTCAGGATAAGGTAGCGGCTGCCCTTGCCTGGCCATAAGGGAAGAGAATTTCCCCAGAGCGGGAGTGATGATCTCGCCAGATTCATCACAGTATACTAACCAAATATTGGGAAGAGTGTTGTATTAGTAAAAGCGGCTGTTTATCAATGTTGTAATGCTCGATACCTAACTA
The DNA here is from genome assembly GCF_040938575.1 of Ambystoma mexicanum. Lineage (NCBI taxonomy): Eukaryota > Metazoa > Chordata > Amphibia > Caudata > Ambystomatidae > Ambystoma > Ambystoma mexicanum. The sequence goes on along the minus strand of NC_090927.1, from coordinate 1,196,497,343 downwards.
ATCTTTTAAAAAAGTATGGTCGTCCATAAATCCAGTGATGGATTTTCATAAGTTGATAACCCCAAACCCATGGCATGAGGTACTATCCAGGGCACTGTGCTTTAATCTTCTGTTCCTGCAGCATAGCATTCCCTCCTACAACACTCACAATACACAGTGCTCTTCATCAGTTCCTCTTATCTATTCAAACACTGTGTGCACCTCCAGTACTGCAAGGCGGTCAAAAAAGGTGGGCGTCCAAGCATGGCCACCTTTAAAGAGGTGTTCATTCAAATCACAAAACACTAGAGCTGTAGTAGCAAGACTGTATAAGGAGTTATTAGCACAGTCCATAGGTCATTTAACGGCTAGAGAGATATGAGCATGGTTATGTGGTGTGCAAGTGGAGCATGATAATGGTTCTATCTTGTGGAGGTACTTTGTTTTGTTATTTCTGTTTTCACACTGCAAAATGTAATGTTTGCGATGACGATAAGTAAAATGACAAACCTTTGATTTTAAATAAAAAGGTGGTTGTCGCTCTCGGTGCTCCATCGAAACCGCTTCAACAGTATGAATTGCCTAACATACTAGACAAAGAACCAGAGACAGAAAGAGCCTTGCCTTTCAATGCAGCTATAGCAGACCCAGTCATGCAATTGTGGCACCAACAGTGCTAGTCTCAGGTGGTAAACGCTGAGCTTACAAAGAAATACAAGCCAGCAAGGGTCGATCTTCCCTTCCTCATGGTGCACCCAAGCCAGAAGGGCTAGTGGTACCGGCCACGATGGTAAACTAGAGGTCTTCGACCTAGACGCCCAATCTCCTTACCGACAGGGAGTCGAAACAGATTGACGCTTTGACAAGAAAGTGTTTGCCTCGGGAAGCAAGGTGTTAAAGGCTATCAAACCTCTTGTGGATTCACCAAATACAAAAGCCTCTTTGAGTTCTCTCATCATGCCTCTTTGGTTGAAGGGAGTCTCTTTGGGTTCTTGGAGAGGTGGAAGGAGATTACCTCTGATGCCTGGATCCACCAGTTGGTGGAACTAGGCTACTGTTTATCCTTCCTCAGACAACCCCCGGACAGACCACCAGACCACCACCACCACCCCTCCCTCGCCTACAGGAGCTCAGGCTCCAGGAGGAACTGCGAGCACTTCTCTTGAAGGGCGCAATGGAGGGGGTACCAGCCGGAGGGAGACGTATGGGCTGGTGCTCTCGCTACTTCTTGGTCCCTAAGAAAGGTAGAGGACTACATCCCATCATGGACCTCGAGCCCTTGAGCAAGTTCCTGAGGGAGGACAAGTTCAGGATGGTGAAGTTGAAGGAAATTCTTCAGGCTCTATAATCCCAGGACTGGTTGGACCTTAAGAATGCCTATTTCCATGTGCTGATCCATCCGAAGCACAGGCGGCTCCTGAGGTTTGTCATTGGGAACACTTGTTATCAGTTCAAAGTGCTACCTTTTGGCCCGACCTCCTCACCCAGGATATATACCAAGCTGATGGCAGTGGTAGTGGCACACCTCAGGGGATCCAGCGTCTTCGTATTCCCATACTTCGATGACTGCTTGATCTGAGTTTGGTCCCCAGAGCAGGTTTTGATACACCACGAGGATACTTGCTCACTGCTGCACAGCCTGGGCTACTCCCTGAATTTGCAGAAGTCTAACATTATATTGACCAGAGGCTCCAGTTCATCAGAGCAGTCCTGGACACTGGGGCAGGGAAGGCCTTTCCTCCCTAGGAGCGTGCCATCAGGATTTCACAGATGGTCAACCTATTGCAGATCTCCAGCAGTCTTCCGGCATCCTCCTTCCTCCACCTCTTAGGACTCATAACCTCCTACATTTTCGTGGTGCCAGAGTGCAGACTCTGAATGAGATCTCTGCAGCCGCTTCTCAGGAGTCAGTGTTTGCAATTCTCAGGCGAGATGTTGAATGTCCTCCAGGTGTGAGTCGGTTGCCGACGACTTATCATCTTTGAACAGCAGAATCAACATGTTGGTGGGGTTGCCCTTTTGGGCATAATGGCCAGTGGCTCAGGTGGTCATGATGCCTCCTTGAGGGGATGTGACGCCTGTTGCAGGACCTACAGGTGAGCAGTCATTGGTCCCAAAGGGAGAGTCGCACTCACATCAATCTGCTGGAGATGCAAGCAGTCTGACTTGCACCACTGGCCTTTGCGCCTTCCCTCCACAGGAAGCATGTCCTGACCCTGATGGACAACACAGTGGCCAGACATTACCTCATCATGCAAAGGGGTCTATGGTCATTGCCCCAGTGCAGGGAAGCCATGCGACCATGGTTCTGGCTGCTTGAGAACAACATCCCCGCCACTGCATCACATCTGGCAGGGGTGGAAAAGGTGTTGGTAGGCTCTCTGTGCAGGCAGAGCATGGTGTCTCACGAGTGGGAGTTTTGCTGGAGGTCATCTCAGAGATCTTCTCCTGGTGGGAAACCCTGATTGTGGACCTGTTTGTGACCGGAGACATTGCAAAATGCAGACAGTTCTGCTCAAAGGAATTTCCCCTAGAGGGGGGAATTGGGGGACATGTACCTAGTGGAGTGGGTTATCGATCTCTGCTATGCGTGTCAACTGCAAGCTGTTATCCTGTGGCTTCTCAGGAGCTTGAGGTGGTTCCAGGCTCACCTGTTCTTAATCGCCCCTGATTGGGCGAGGAGGACATGGTACATGGACTTTCTGCAATTGCCCATTTGCCCACCTTTCCACTCAGAGGCCAGACCTCTTGTCCCATTTGGAAATGCAGGAAGTTTCATCTAAATCCATGACCCCTCAACTTACATGCGTGTCTCTTGAGAGGTTAAGGTATCAAGATTGGGACCTGAATGACGAGGTTTTGGAGGTGTTGCTGGCTGCATACAGGCCTTCTACTAGGTCACTGTATGCATGCAGATGAAGAAAGTTTGAGATGTAGTTTAAGGAAAAAGAGGCAGACCCCTTAGCATGTCCATCATGAACAGTAATGTCGTTTTTACTGCCCTTGGCCAAATCGGGCCTTCAGATGGGCACTGTTTCTTTTTTACATTTGTTTATTCAAGTTTTCAACATACAAATAAACCACAGTTCTGTTTTGACAGTCATCGATAGCACCATAGAATCGACAGAGTGGGTTAGACACAACAATTTCCCAACCAATAATCTCCTGCCCCTGTCCGTTGTGCACCCACCAATTCCCCTCCCCCCTCCCCACCGTTCAACATACACAGTCAGCCCATCTGTCCCATTCAGGGGACCTTCAAGCCTTCAGAGGAGACTAGCTCATTTTAACATCTGGCTCCAGTCCACTACCACCCCTTCCTCCATGTCAGGGTCCCTGGATCTCTGTAGAAGGTCCAGCTCTGCCATCAGCCACCCATGGAGATCCTTCATCCACTGCACCATGGACGGACCTTGTGGCCTCTTCCAAGCAATAGCCACCCGTCTCTTCACCAGTACCAAGATAAATTGGGCGAGATGACACCTAGTCTTTTAACATTCCCCCACCCCTAAACCCCCAGGGGTAGCTCCCAAGGTGGACACTGTTAATGGCTATATGGCATTCTTGACTCTTTTCGAGGACACCAGAACAGGGTTATTTCTCTCGCCCAGTTTTTGAAGGTCTAGTGAATAAGATTTCCTCCTACACCATTTGCTGTCCCAACTTGGGATTTGAACCTGGTCCTGACTTTTTTAATGACCGCCCCTTTGAGCCTTTACATTCCATTTCTGTAAGACTTATCACGTTGGAGGCCATCTTTCTGGTGGCCATCACGTCTGCTAGACGGGTTGGTGAGCAGCAAGCACTCTTGTGTAAGCCACTGTTTCTATGGTTTTTAAAGGAGAACACGTCTTTAAGGGTCTGACCCATTGTCTTGCCCAATGTGGCTTCAGAGTTTCATATTACACAAAGTAGGGAGCTTCCAGTTTTCTTCCCTCTGCTGCACCTCTCAAAGGAGGATAAGAGGTTTTGCAAGCTGGAACCCAAGAGGGCACTGAGTTTTTACTTGGCAAGAACTAATGCCTTCAAGAGAGATGACAAACTCTTTGTTGCTTTTTCCCAATCCAGACTTGGGTGAGCTGTTACAAAGCAAACTATTTTCAGCTGGATTGGATTATGCATAGCGGAATCCAATCGGAGATTTTGTAAGGAAGTGCTGCAATGTTTTAGAGCTCATTCCACCATGGATGTGGAGGCCTCATCAATCCGTAAAAGGGAGTGCTGATCAGCGATAGTTGTCTGACTCTGACATGGTCTTTGCTGCATATCTTTTTGACGCACTACAGTTTAGATATGAGTGGGGGAAATGGATGCCTGTTTTGGGTTGGGCGGTGCTGCAGTTTTTTGGTGTACCTTCCATTCCCACCTCCTGATAAGGGCACTGTTTTGGAAGTCTATCAAGATGAGTAATCTGCGGGAGAATGTAATCCTTTGAAGCAAAAAATATTCTTTCTATGGATTATTCTCCCTCAGATTCCTTATCGCCCTCCCTGCCTACCCGTCTATAGAAGCTGGCAATGGATTAATTAGTGTGTTCGCTTTCTTTGTTCTCGTGATTACGACGAGAGGGAAGAGTTGGCACTTAGTGCTGTTTTGGTTAAAACAATGGTGTAGGAGGCCACCAGGGTGCGCAGGCGTGATGGCTGCCTGATCATTCGGCTCCCTTGAAGCCCCGAGAGATTTCTGGAGTAAACTGCGATAAACGGAACGTTATCCTCCTACAAAGGCTGAATCCAGGTGGGGGAACTCCTGGAGACTCCAGCGATACCTTCCCGAGCTCTGGGGTGCCCGGGTCCCCGAGATATTTGACTTGGAGCTTCCGCGCTCCCCCTTCCCCCTCCAGGCCCGTGCCGCGCACGAGGTGAAGCTCCGTGGCCGGGCCCCTCCCCTCCGCAGATGGGCGCTGCGCCGGGATCAATCTGAGTAATCGACACCCCGCGCCTCTGCCGGCATCGCTCCCCCCAGCTGCTGCTGCGACACAACCCTCAGAGGCCTACACCTAATAGGCCTGGGCCGACGCGGGAGCGCGCCTGGGTCCCTCTGTGGAGTGCCGGGCCCATCGTGGGGTTCACCACCCTATTTAGGGGCCTACTACTTGCCATCCACAGCGATTACCACCCCGGCGACCTTTGAACGCACCCACCGGCCCCACGTCGGAGTAACCGTGAGTACTGGCTGTCGGGGGGGGGGGGGGAGGTTGGGGCCCGACCTGCCCGTTCTAACCACCACACCTCATCGGAGCTGGTACGTAACCGGGGGGACCGTCCCCCCGAGCCCCGGGGGGAGACCTCGAGGAACATTGGGAAACCACGAAGATCTAGAGGTGGAGACACCCCCATGAGTTGGAAAGAAACCCTGGCAGGATACCAATTCACTCCCTGAAAACAAGAGATGGAGATCAACTCCCCACCTACGCCAACCCCCGACATGAACACCATGCAGAACAATATCCAGACAATCCTAGACAAAATCAGGGGGATGAGAACGGACATGGGAGCCAAGCTGGCCGACCTCACCGCCAAGGTCTCCACGTTGGAGGACAGAATGGAGGGGGTAGAGAATAACCAGGCGTCCACCGACATCTTGGAGGCTCAGATGGAGGCAAGGTTTAAAGAGATGCAGCGGCGCGAGGGGGAACTCCGCCTCAAAGTGGAAAACCGTGAACGGAGATGTAACCTGCGATTCTTCGGCCTGACGGAGGTGGAGGGGGAGACCCAGACCGGACTGGAGGGCAAAGTGCAGGAGATCATTAGGATTGTCTTGGGAATTGACTCCGGGGAAACCATCCTGATTGATAGGGTTCATCGAGCTGGCGGAGGCGGTAGGGGCCCACGCTCCGTGCTTGCGAAGTTCCACTATTACAGAGACAAAGCAAAAATACTTGAAAGAGCTAGAACCCTAAGAGAGATACAATACGACAACTCAAAGGTGGCAATCTACCAGGACCTATCCGCCCTCACGCTACAAATGAGGAAAAAATGCGGTCCGTTCACTAGGTGGCTGCAGGAGAAGGTGGTCCGGTACCGCTGTGGACACCCATTCTACCTATCCTTTGAATGGCAAGGGGAAAACTTTCAGCTCATTACAGAAAAAGACATCCAGAGAGGCATCGACGAACTGATCGGGGTCCCCCCCCGGTCCCTCGGGGGAGAACGGCAGATCCGATGGAGGCCCGAGCCGTGCCCCACGGGGCCCTGACCTCAGCCAGGGGAAACACAAAGTGAAGGGCACCCGGAAATTCAGAAAAAACAGGCACCCCTCGGAGGGACGTGGAGGACCCGCATGATTATCAGACAGAGGAGAAGTTAAAAGGAATGCAGCGCCGATCTGTTGTGGTTCATTCGCTCACTCGCCCTCCGTGGCCGTTGGCGAATTGAGGAGAAACATTTGTTCCACTTTTGTTGATGCCAAGGCCCACGCGTTGGATCCGAATGATTAAGAGGGAAGGGGAGAAAGTTAAGAAATGTGATGTTATTGTATTGTATTGCATTTACCCACAGGGCCCTCATGGGCCCCTCCATGTTTGGGGGCGTGTTATGTTGTATTGTGATGTTGCCACGGTGTGCGAGGCTTATGCCGAAATTGATGGTTGAAGGTTTCGGGTCCCACTTGTCCAAAACACAGAGTGGTGGTGTTCTCGGTTGTCAGAAGGTGGCCAGGTGCGTCCCCGAGACCTTTGAAACCCCCTCCCCCCCCTGATTCACACTGGAAGCTAGTTCACGGTTGGACCCAGCCCCTATGAGACACAAGACACGCAGCGGGAGTAGAGAGGGCTGGGGCGGGGGAGGTCTTGTAGAAGGATTGGACTCCGTCTAAACCTGTAAAATGTTCCTATAGGTATAACCTGGAGGGTACGATCCACACTATTTCTCTCTCGGGGCCAGGGCAGCAGCCCTGGTGGTTCGTTGACTAAACCCGATGTATGTCGAGCAATGGAGACGGACGCCTACCAAAATGGGCAAGGGAAATGGGGAGCCGGGGAAGGGCGATGGGAGGGGGGAGGGGAAAAAAATAGGGAACGCCATGCCATGGTTCTGGGGTTCAAGTCTACGGATGATAACGGGGGCACTCACTGAAGCTTCACATGACAAGGATAGCGACGACCATGGTTGAAGGTCGGATCGGTACGCTCAACGTGTAAGGTCTCAACTCGCACAACAAACGGTCTCTCACAAGTAACTTATTCCGCAAACAGAAATTACTGGCCCTCTTCCTACAAGAAACCCACTATAGAAGGGGGGCCGAGTCAACGATCAAAGGAAAGGAGATAGTTAGAAACTTCTGGGCCTCGCACAAATCCTCAAAGAAGGAGGGAGTGGGTATCCTCTTGGGTAAATCGCTGCATCTCACTGATGTAGAGACGAAAAGGGGCTTTGGAGGTAGATTTCTTGCGATCAAGGGGTCAGCCCAGGGCACACGAGTCACACTAGCCACCCTGTACGCACCCAACGCCGGCCAAGTCAAGTTTATCCACAAGGTTCTTGGGGTCATGGACGGGTGGGTCGAGGGAGCCACAATCCTGGGTGGAGACTTCAATCTCATTACAGACCCCCATCTTGACTGGTGGTCGGCCAAAGGGACGGGACCAAAAGCCCCCACAAAAGATAATCTCGCCCTGAGGGACCTCCTACAAGAGTACTACTGGGTTTACGTATGGCGCAAATGCTGGCAAACCCCTGGGGCTACACGTTCTTCTCCCCTCCCCACCAAACATATACCAGAATTGATTTGCTGCTGGTGTCGGAGGATGGAGGGGTAGAGGTTGGAAACCCCACGGTTGAATCTGTGACCTGGTCGGATCACAAACTCCTCGTTATGGAATGGCGGCTGCAAGCCACCGTGAAATCACGTAGGTGGCGCTGTAACGATACCCTCATGAGGGACCAGGTGTTTAGGGAATTCCTCAGGAACGAAATCAAAGCCTTCTTATCAAATGACACAGGGGAAGTCCCAATGGTTACAGTTTGGGAGGCAGCGAAGGCCACCTTCAGGGGTCTCCGCATGGCAGAGGGTTCGAGCAAGAAGCGAGAGAGGGCCCTGATAGAATCCAGAACCCGGGAAGACCTGCGGGCCATGAGGGCACAGCTCACCAAGGGAAACATAGACCGCGAAAACCTCCTGAGTGAGATGAGAGAGAAGAGACAAGCTCTGTATAAAATCCTGATTGGAGAGGTAGTTTTTTTTTATTTTTTTTTATTTGTTTTAACCGTTTAGGTTTTTACAAAAACTTCACACATGAAGACATTCAGTCTTTTATCTTTCGTCTTCCTGCTTCCTACTTGGGACACCACTGAATCTGTCAATCAATAATTGAGTCACGGCTTAGGCTTCGGCAATTTCTAGGATGCTAGAGTCCCCACTGTGTGATGGAATAGCAGACGCCCTTCTTAGGGCTTCAATAAGAAATTTCGCCGTCATCCTAGACCATCTTGCCGAGTCTCCCGCAATTAGACGGAACCAGCGCGTTTGATCGTCTAAGATGATTTCATTAGAAGCCAGTGGTGTCAGGTAAGAATGTCTTTCATTTGCCATAGCCGGACATTTCATGATGAAATGGTATGGTGTTTCGACTTGGTCTGGATCTTTGCATAGTCTGCAATGGCTCTCCTGCGTGGGAGCTCTTTTTGCCAATATTTCTTTTGTGATAAGAAGGTTCAGACGTGCTCTCATAAAAGTCTTTGTGAGCTTCTTGTCTGGAAATTTTACGCAGTATTTTAAGGGTGATTTCAGGCCATTATGGGTCGGCGGTAGATGTTTTAAGGATTTGTATTGGTGAACTCTTTCACAGGTATTGATCCAATCTTGATCTTCCAATTTTCTTTTCACCTTCCCTGGATTGATTAGCAGCATTTCTGGCGTGCAGGCCACTTCAGTCAATTTTTCAGAAATTTTTGCAACCCAATCACGTAGGGGTTTGCTGGTGCCTTTGGCAATTTCAGAGCTCATAAGTTGAAAGATGGGAAGCGAACTAGGGCTCAAGATTTTTGTATATAACTGGACTGCGCTTTGAATTATTACTGCGTTTATCGATTGCAGACCCAAATCCCTACGAATGGCTGGCATAGGGGCTGATTTGGGAAGAGCCAAGACTGACTTCCAAAAGTAACCTTCCAATTTGATCCAGATTTCTGCCGGGAGTGATAGATTTGCAGCCATACCATAAGTTAAGGCTGGTAGGACCTTTGATTTATAAAAATGAAGTGCCGGTGCCCAGGAGAATTTCCCAAATTTGGTGTCCACAGCTCTGGTTTGGGCAGTTAGGTTGTGGATTTTTTCCCACAGCGAATGCTGGAGCGATTTATCCTTCAGAGTATTGTCGAGCATGACACCTAAGTATTTGAAGTCTTTTACTGATTCAATCTTGGTCTTATTCAAATACCATGCGTGGGGGGACTTTGTTTTTTGGGTTGTTTTGGTGAACGAGATGATTTTAGTTTTTTTCGTGTTTATCTTAAGGTTGTTCTGTTCCATGTAATTGTAGAGATTGTCAATCTGTCTTTGTAGACCAATAGGAGTGTGGTCTAACAAGATCAGGTCATCTGCGTAGCATAATCTTGATATTGATGATTCACCTAACTTCGGAGGAAACGATCGCACCCGATCTTCGGTGTTCTGGAAGTCTCCGATGAAGGCGACAAAGAGTGCCGGAGCCAGAGGACATCCCTGTTTGACACCCCTTTCTGTAAGTATCTTATCTGAAAGGGTTCCTTGTTGGCAGAGTCGAACACAAAGAGAAGTTTTTGTGTGCAAAGCCTTGATCGGTTCTAGGATAGCTGGTGAACAGTTCCACTTTTCCAGCTTTGCCCATAGTTTGTTACGATCCACGGTGTCAAAAGCCTGGGTAAGATCAATCATTGCCATATGTACTCCGGGACCACCACCTTTTGCTCTGGCCTTGATGGTGTTTAGTATTAAGATATTAATCGCAGTACCTGCTCCTTTTTGGAAGCCAGTCTGGAATATATCTTGTGCTGGCGAGTTCTTAACCCACTCTTTAAAGTGGGTTAGTATCAAGGTGGCGAATATTTTACCGATTATGTCCAGTAAGACAATTGGTCTGTAATTAGCCGGTTCTGATCTGGGGCCCTTTTTATAAATCGGTATTAGGACCGCCTCCGTCCACGAGATGGGGATTTGTTTGGTCTTTGCACATTGGTCAAACAGCTCACACAACACGTCGGACCACGCTTCTGGATGGAGCTTCAAGTCATTATTGGTCAAGCCATCCGGGCCTGGTGCCCTAGAGGTTTTAAGGCGGGTGATGGTCTCCATAATATCCCCCCAGACGGCTACGTTTTTCCAGGGTTCAGTCTGGCATACTGAATGTTGTTGCTGTCCCTTCTTCAATGTGCCGTTTTCTGGGAGTGCATAGAGATTTAAGAAGTAGGTTGCCCATTGCTGTTCAGAAACACAGCTAAGAATCTGTGCTGGTCGCTGTTTCTTTACGACCTTTAATAATGACCAGAAGTCTCGACTACTTTTCGAGGCCCAGGTTTTTAACATGGCCTCAGCGTCATTTTGGTAGAGCTTTTGTCGCTCTTCTCTCAGCCATGCTTTGTATGTTATTTTTCCACAGCGATACGCAGACCACGCGTCCTCAGTCGCCTCTTTGGCCGCTAATCTTTTTAATTTTCTCATTACTTTGCGTTTTGCAACTAAAGTTGCATTGAACGTATGAGTATGCGATGGTTGAATACAAGGCTTCCCTCCAAAGGCCACTTTATGTGGAATCAATAAGGACACATATTCTGGACGTTGTTTACCCGGTTCATTCTGCCCGGCTGCTTGGTTTCTAACGAGGGCCTTCCTCATTATTTTTAGATTTTCTGACGTGATACGGATTCTGTTTTGCTGCTTGTTGGTTTCAATATCGAATTGATACGTAAAATGAACTTTCACTACTCCCCTCCAAGTGAACTGGAGCAGATTGTGGTCGCTTTCTACGGTTCTTATTACTTTAAATTCCTGAAAGAAGGGTGTAATCCCGTCTGATATGAAGATGTAATCTATATTAGCAATTGCGGTATCTCTTTCCCAAGTAGGGATTTTGGTCACACCCTCCTGCAAGGTTGCAATGTTATAAAGGTGTCTTGATTTCATCAGGGACTGCCATGCCCGTCCTCTTTCATCTACTTTCCTTAAAGCGGGGTGGACCAGTTCGTTTCTTGAGTGCGTTCCACATTTCGCGTTCAGGTCCCCGCAGATGATGATGTCGGGGCTGCCATAGTGAATTCTCACGTCATCAATAGTATTTGCAACCATGGTACAGAATTCTTTTGTAGATGTTTTTTCCGGGTTCCAGTAGAGATTTATCACAACCAGCTCGGTAGTGGACTTTCCGAGTTCTCCCACAGCTTCGTGATTCCAGTTCGCTAGAATGGCTAACATGCCGTAATCTTCGCTGATTTTTTTCTTTATTTCAATTCCGGAACCCATTCGGACTGCCGTGAGTAGTCCCGATGATGGTCTCCCCACGGCTGCTCTCTTGGCAGGGGAGATTTCCAAGGTGAATCCCTCCAGGGAAGGTTTATCCGCAAGCCAGGTCTCTTGGAAACAGATTAAATCGAATTCGTTCCAGTTTGTAGTATTAGATTTAGTCAGGTGAAGGTAGCCTCTGGTGTTCCATGACGCCATCTGTAGTGTGGTTTTGTTCAGGCTATTGGACACATTGAAGTTGGTATCCTTCTGCTGGGTGGCGTCATGGGCTAACTGCTAATCCTTCTTTTGGCGCCCGAAGGTGTCTGTTAACCATTTCCATGGTTTTGAGGGCACTTGGGCTTTAGAGGACATGTTAGACGGAGCACCTTGGACTCTTGTTGTTTGATCTGGAATCGTGTTTATTTCTTGTCGTACGTTCATAGTAGTTGTTGAGAGTATCGGTTTTCGATATTTATGGTGGTATTCACCCTGTTTGTTCCTCTCTTCTCTAAACCGTTCTGGGGTGTATTTTCGGTATCTGCCTTTTTTCCTAGGAGTTTCTCTTTTCCATTTGACCGAGTGTTCTTGTGAGCTAGTCTGATATTCTTTGGTCCCATTTTCATTCGCTGTTTTGGTAATCTGTACTTGTGTTAATTTTAGTCCCAAATGTTGCAGCTCTTTTGATGTTTCTAGAGAGCAATCCTTTAGGACTTTTGATTTCACGTGTAAGTAGGCCTTCGCTGTGTTGTCCCTGTGATACGGTTCCACCAGAACCAGATCCGATGTCGATAAGTGCCTTAGTGTTTCCACTTGCCCTGTTATTTTTAAGACAGTTCTTCTGTTCAGGACAATGTGCTTATGTCCTGAAGAGGATTGTTCTAACTTGAGAATTATTATCTCATTTGATTTTTGATCTTTTTTTCCTGTTTGTTTAGACCTACTCAGATCTTCTTGGAAGGAATACTTCCGATCAATTCTTTGATCTTGTGTTTGTGATTTCCATGTGGGTTTAGTCATTTCTTTGGTCTGAGTTCTATTTCTTTCTTTATTTTTTAGGGCTTCAATGGCCTCTAGGCCTGAGCTTGGGGTGCTTGAGCGTTGTCTTTGGGAACTGTGCTTCCGGTCTTCATCCGTATTAGATTTTTTTTGCGGTAGCTGTTGAGCCTCTTTTTTTGTTTTTTCTTTTTCCCTTTCTTTTTGTCCCTCCTTCTCATCTGGGCTGGATTGTCTTGTTTCAACTATCTGTCTCTCAGGTGATGATGTCGTTATTTCTACGCACTCCAAGGGCTGGGAGCCATTTGTGGAATCCAGATCCAGGATTGATGAATCTGTTCCATCCATTTGTGTAGACGGCACTACGACGGATCTCAGTTGGCTTTGACTGTGGTGAGGCCCTCACCTCTCCACAGCAGCGCTTTGCCGTGGTAAGTCTTCTGGAGGGCTACTTGCATCCTTTTTTGTTGTTTGGCCCTTAAGGAGCTGGGGTTTCGCCCTCTCTGGTCCATCTAAGGATTCTTTTGTGTTAAGACACAACACTGGTCCCTTCGTCTTGGCGTTGTCGTTAGTTTGACTTTTTGGGGCTAGTTTTTGCTTTGTGGGGCATGATGGTAACTTAGATGGGCCTGTTAAGAAGATGGATGCTACGTCCTTTTTTTTAATAAGGCCAGCTTCGTCCGTTTGTGTGCCTCTGGCGGTAGATAAGTTGGTAGACTTCACTCTTTGTGCAGTGTTGGCTAGCTCCCTCCCCAGGTTTTCTATTTTTTCTTCGATTTTATGATGCATGACCGCCGAGCTCTGTTCTACTGCCGTTACGTAGCCTTCAATGAAGGTTAGTTTATCCTTTAAGGTGCTGATTATTGCTGTATTGTCATTTAGAGCCTCGTGTATAGATTCGTACAATTTACTGAAGGGGTTGAGTGCTATGGTGAGGGCCGACATAATGGACAGCAGGTCGGTCTTTTTTTTCGAAGCCGGCGTCTCTTTATCGGAGATTGCTGATATTTCTCTCCTGATTGGAGAGGTAGTTAAAAAAATGAGATACACGAAGCAGAGATACTATGAGAGGGGCGACAGGGTTGGAACTCTTCTGGCACATAGGCTGAGGGGAAACAGGGTGGGCAGACACATAGAAAAGGTCAAGGACGGGGCGGGTAATGCCCAGATAAAAACTGAACACATAGCCGAATCATTCGTGGCCTTCTATAAGGCCCTCTACACTAAACAAGAGGGTGAATCACCGGATGAAATTCGAAAATATCTTGAAGACTACCCCCTACCCAAGCTCACAGACCTAGAGAGGGAGACACTAGATAAGGAGATAACAGAGGAGGAGGTGGAAGAGGCCATCAAAAAGCTTAAAATATTCAAGACCACGGGAGAAGATAGGTACACAGCGGATTTCTATAAACAATTCCAGTCTGAACTAACCCAACCACTGACCAAAATATTTAACCAAATCAAAACCTTAGAAACCATTCCACCGACATTCCTGCAGGCCATAATCACAGTTATCCCTAAGCCGGGCAGAGACCCAGTGGAGTGTGGCTCATACAGGCCCATCTCGCTCCTGAACACAGATGCCAAGATATTCACCAGGATCCTGGCGACACGTCTAGAGACACGTCCCCCGACTGATCCATCCCGATCAGGTAGGCTTTGTAGTAAATAGACAAGGAGCAGACAGCATGCGCAAAACCCTGCACATACTGAGCTCAAATGGAGTGAAATCTGACGGTGCCCTTCTCCTGTCTCTAGATGTGGAGAAGGCGTTTGACAGGGTGAGCTGGGCCTTCATGGAGGGGGTTCTGTCGTCCTTGGGGATGGGACCCAGGTGGCGGGGATGGATGACGTCCCTTTACTCTCGCCCTTCCGCTAAAGTGGTGGTCAATGGAGGAGAGTCGGCGTCCTTTCCTTTGGAGAGAGGCACAAGACAGGGGTGCCCACTGTCTCCCCTCATATACGCCCTGGTGATGGAACCCTGGGCTATAGCAATCAGGACTAACGATCAGATCCAGGGTGTTAAAATAGGGAGAACTGACTACAAAATAACCCTGTTTGCCGACGATGTCCTCCTGTACCTCTCTAAACCATCCCAATCAGTCCCAGAGGTGTTGACTAGTCTAGAGCGATATGGTTCCCTGGCAGGCTATAAGGTCAACATAGATAAATCAGTGGCTTTCCCGCCAGGCCAGCTCAACGAGAACGAAAGACAATACATCGATAACCTTCCGTTCTGTAAACAAACAGAGGGACTCTCTCACCTGGGGATCCAAATTCCAACACACCTACAGGATCTCTTTAAGGTAAACTACCCGCCCCTATGGAGGTCGATCAAACACGACCTGGGACACTGGTCAAAATCCGGCCTCTCATGGATGGCTCACCTCAACTCCATCAAAATGGTAATCCTCCCCAAATTCTTATATCTGTTTCAAATGCCGCCAACTAAGATACCGAACTCATTTCTCCTAGAGATCAAGCGGGCCCTTCTCCGCTATCTATGGGCCGGTAAATCCCACAGGATTGCTTATGACGCTCTCACAAGACCCAAGGATGAGGGTGGAGTTAATTTCCCAGATCTAATCACTTATTATAAGGCGTCACAATTGCGCGTCCTTGTTGATCATTTGACGGCTGGCCCAAAGAAACAATGGGTAACATTGGATAACACAATCTTCTCGCCGGTCACATTGGACGAGTGGCTATGGGTCCCCAAGACATCTATTCCGAGAAGGGTTTTAAAACATCCAGTGTGGGGAGTGCTGTGGTCTATTTGGAAGGAAGGGGGTTACCTAAGATGGCTCACACTGTGGCCCTCAACTTTGAGCTGCATCTGGGCTCCGCCACTTTGGGAAGGGATCAACGAACCACTAGCCTTCCAGCAATGGTACGAGGTGGGACTTTGTAGGGCCGGACAGCTTTGGGTGGATGGGGGTGTTTATATCTCTAGGTGACCTGAAGGACTCCCTGGGTCTCCCTAACCTCTCCCCCTTTGGATACCTACAGCTTAAGGGTGCCCTTACCGAGAACAGATGGGGTGACACACTTAGGCGGGACCTAACCGATTTTGAGAAATTCCTCATAACACACGAAGGTACCAAGGGGGTGATATCGCGGCTTTATAGCTTTTTGTTGTTCTCTACCCCACGGGACCCCCCATCTTCCCAAGTACAATTGTGGAAGGACTTAGGCACCCCCATAACGGAAAAAAGATGGACCAAGATTTGTAGGCAGACACACCGTTCCACAACTGCACCCCAATACCGCAACCAGGCCCTGAAGTTGATACACAGATGGCACTACCCCCACAGAGGATAGCCAGAATGAGAAAAGGTTACGACCCCCACTGCTGGAAATGCCACGTTGAAAAGGGGTATTATGTCCATATGTGGTGGAAGTGCCAGGTGGCACAGACCTACTGGAGTGAGGTCCTGTCATGGATAAGAGGAGTAGATGGAATGGTGAGAACGCTGTCCCCCTGGCTGGTGTTGTTCAGCATTGAGGTTGAGGGGGGCCCCAAGGTGAAACACGACCACATGTTGCAGGTCATGCTAGTCGCGGCTGGATGCTGCTGGGCCCAAAAATGGAAATCACCCCAACCTCCTGGGGAGGGGGAGTGGGTAGCGAAAACACAGGCAATCTATGATATAGAGTATCTAACCCACCTGATCGATGAATCCAAATCTAACATCGAGGCCCTATGGCTGCCATTTTTTGATAAATATGGGAAAATAGCCTGAGGCACAAGTAATCAGGCACAAGTAATCATCTCAGACGGTCCTCTTGTTGGGAACAATACTATCAGGGCAACCCCCTTGGAGGGGGAAGAGATCAATTGTTACAGGAAATGTGACTTTTATATGTTGAACCTTGTTTTTTGAGCACCGTCTTTCTTTCGGAAGCAACCCTATGCTTGCGTTGCATCCTCAGATGATGTGCTGGATCCTGTTGTTGTTATCGACCATTAAACCACGGCATGGGATAGGGCGGGGCGGGGCGGGTGTGGGAGGTGGGGTGGGGGTGGGTAAGTTGTGACCTCAACTTGATATATATCAATTTTTGCATTCTTTTTTGGATTATGTCATAATTGTAAAACTCCAATAAAACCAAATTTTCAAAAAACAATGGAGTAAAGAATACATAAGCTCTCATTACGACCTCATTAGGTTTTGTTTTTGTGAATTGGCTTTTCATGCCTCACAAAAAAAAGAAAAACGAATGATGAAATTAGACATTTTCAGTCCTCTTCCATTCAGTGCATGAGATTTTTCTCTTGAAGGCTGGGCTCGGGGCGGGTGAGACAGAGGGTCTTTGAGGTAGGGAACTGAGGTAAGGGTATATAGTGCATTGCTTAAGTATTGCAACCAAAGTCCTGTCCAGAGTCAAGGTGTGGCATGGTCGAGGGATGATTTGTTAAGATGAGGAAACTGTGGGAGAAAAATCCATAGAAAGAACATTACCGGTAAGTGATTTCTCCACGTCCCACACTCTGTCCTAAATATCTTGTCTGAGTTTTGCCTATTACTGTCTTTTTTCGGTTGATCTTCAGACCAGGTATGCAGTGGCATATCCATCATGGGTTTGTAGAAGTGTATCCATTAATCTTTGCAAGGTGACCGGTGCACTGTGTAGGCCAAAGAGTAATACTTTGAAATGACACAACACTTGAGGACTTGCAAAGTCTGTTTTTTCCTGGTCTTGGCTTCTGAAGAGAATGTGCCAATATCCCTTGGTCATGTTGATAGTACTGAGATAGTTGGCTGGTTCTAGTTCCTCTGAGTTCATCAATCCTCGTCATGGAGTATGCTTTGTATACCGAGATTTTGTTTAACTGTCGGAAGGCCATACAAAATTGAGTGGATCCATCTGGATTTGGCACTAATACTATCAGGGAAGGCTTTATGATGTTGAGTTGTAGCATGTCTTCCAGCTATTGATTTGCCAGGTGCTGTTGTTTGGCATCCAGGATCCTATATAGGCATAATCTGACCCTTTTTTGAGCCATGGTTTTGATGGTGTGCTCCATCAGCCTAGCACGACCCAGTAGATTAGAAAAGACTTACTGATATCTGGTGAGTCTGTCGATTGCTTCTTTTTTCATTGGTCCCTCATATAGCATCTTCTAGTTCTGCTCTGGATTTAGACAGAAACATGTCCAATTTGTCAGTTGGTTCAGATGTGTTAAGATCTACTGAAACCCCATGTTCATTCCATTCCTTTAATAGATTGACATAGTAATGCTTCTCAGGGTGAGTGTAGTCCGGTTGGGTAACCAGGTAATTCACAGGTCCCAGTACTTGGGTCAGGGTATATGGTCCTCTCCATCGGGTCAACATCTTGATTTCACCGATAGGTAGGAGAACCAACACCTTGGGCCTCATTATGAGTTTTGGGGCCCAGAAACAAGGGTTTCGGTAAGTTTATCGGTACCCTTGTTTCCGTGCTGCCACACTACAAGTCTGCCTGCAGGGGCCGTTGTGCCCGGCAGGTCTGACCCTGCCAGGCAGACTTGTCATGGAAGCGCCGTCAGTCACAGTGCCGGTGCTTCCGTGTCCCCATTCCTGTGGAGTCCAAGCAGACTTCACGGTAATGGAGACGTACAAAATCTGCCGCCTGACTTCCCACTCAACCGGGACTTGTAATGTCCAGGTGGCACCGGGAAGTCAGGCGGTGGATTTGGTGTTACACGGTTGGCGGCAACCCACCAGTAGCAGTGCCGGGTTACCGCCAACCTCGTAATGAGGCCCCTTGTCTATGGATTGAAAGGTTCTTACCCTGCTTTTCTTATTGTATGACGCATTGGGTCTAACCCAGATTTTTGTCAGCCAGTTCCCTTAGGCTTTTCCTTTTAAGTTATTTACATATTCAGTGAAGTTTTTTTCCTCTTGATGCTCCCATTCTTCCCAAACTATATCCTGGAGGGTTCTTGGTTTCCTCCAAACAGGAGCTCAAATGGGGAAAATCCTGTGGAGGATTGCTGGGTATCTCTCAAGGCCCAAAAGTATGAACGGTAAGGCTTATTCTAAGTTATTTCCTAGAGTTCCAACTGTTCATCGTAGCATCTGTTTGATAGTTGTATTGTAACATTGTACTAGTCCATTGGTTTGGGGGATGTGAAGCTTCTTCATTTGTAGTTGTTGGCAGACTTGTTTCATAAGAAGAAGGGGATTTTGTAAGTCACACACTTGTTTGTCTGAAATACCTTTCGTGGGGAAGGCTTGGGGTATCTTGTGGCATAATCTACTATCACCAAGATATACCCCTGGTTCTAGGTGTCCCACTAGATCAACTCAAATCCATTGGAACAGAACTTTAATGAGAGGGCATTAGTTGTAAGGGGACTCGGGCTGGGATAGTGGTACATGTTAGTTGGTACGTCGGGCAGCTTTTACAGTACCTGGACATGGCCCAATAGAACCTTTTCATTAGGTTTTGTTGAGCCATGTGAGCCACTAAGTGTCTCCCACAGTGATGGTCATACGCCTGGTGCAACAACATCTTACGCCGTTGTCTAGATATTAGTTCTTTTTCCACCCTGTCGTCCGCAAGGTAGGTGTAAGGGAGGCATGGTATCACAAGTAAACACAGACACAAGATTGGCAAGTTAACAAACCTTTATTGTAACTTGACAGGGGGGTTTGAAAAACTCCTAGCTTGCCCTCTAGCTAAAGATGGGAGTACTCTCAACCATCAAAGTAAAAAAAACACAGTCCTAGTCATTTCTCAGTCAAAACAAAATGGCCTATACTAAAATACTCTCTTGCCTGCCCTTACTCTACTACAATAAATGTGCATAGGGAAAGATGTATATGTAAAAGAAAAATCAGTGTTCAAAACAATATGTCAAGGTAACTGAGCAAAACTCTCTTCCCCACGTTTTTAGCACAGGTTAAGGTGGCACATTTAGGTCTTAGAACACACTCTAGATTTAAACACAAGGATGCAGCTCAGGAAGCAGACCAGGGCCTTCCATAAAAAAAAGTCTCTTGGGCACACAGTCTTTTGTTCGCACAAAGTTTCTTATTCGCAGGATGCCTTGGTTTCATTCAACAACACAAATGTTCCTTTCCTCCAGGATTCATAGTTCATAAACTTCAGGCTTTATGGTTCACATAGGTCTCCCACTGTCTGGCTCGGACCTTCCAAATCACAATTGCTTACAGATTGCTTCAGGTCTCCCTTGTTCGGGCTCGGACCCTCCAAATCACAATAGCTCACAGTTCGTTTTTTCATTGAAGACTTTCGAATGTGCGAGGGGTTTTATGAATACCTCTGCATGACCACTTCGATTATAGTTCACTTTTCATATTCATTTTCCCACTGATGTCAGATACATTTGTCATTCATGGGTTTCTCTGCTTTTCACTGTTCTGCTTGCACCACTATGCACATTTAGACAGAGACCTTCGATTGGGCACTTTCGCTATGTCGGACCACTCGGTTATCTCTCCATGTGTCACTTGTTCGATTCATAATTCAGCAATACTTTGGCTTAATCGCATTTTACTTTCACTGGCGTTCTTCCCAGTTTACATGCAACCTTAATTCTCGTGATACACTGTTGCTGCTTGTAAATCTATCTTCGACGCAGGCCAGCCTTTCATGGCTTTTTTAACTCACTGGCTGTGCTGTTTTCTGTGTTTGCGTCTTTGATCTAGGAGCCATGGTTGATACCACAGCTGCTGCTTCACCTCCCCAACTCGGTCGCTCACCCAGGAGGGCTGTTGGTATCTTTCGCACACAGTCGGATTCACGATTCCCTTTCATCAGGGTCACTTGTGCAGCCTCCAAGAAACTTTGGAGGTAGCAATCATTCGCCGGGATGCCCAAGGTCTCTCCACTCCTTGATTCTGCTTCTCGGCCTGCCGTCCTGCTCCACCTGCTTCGTTGCTGACCCGGAAGAACTGCTCTTTCTCGTGCTTTGCCTTGCCTAGTGTGTCCCAGTGCTCCACCTTTTATCCACGTTGGGAAAGTCAGTAGGTATCAGATGTATGCAATTGTGGTCAATTGCCTGTCTCTGCCTGACCGTACTAACACGACATGTCCGGTGTAATGTTTGAGTGCTAGTCTTTCTTCGCTCAGCCCTCCTCTTCCTCCGCTCAGTGTTTGTGCAGGAAAGGGAGGGAAGGTGGAAAATCAGAATATCCTAAAAAATAGGATGGAGTAAAGGTGTTGAAATGGGAGGGATACCACATCTCGCCATTGGGTATCTCACCCCTACTCCCAGAGGACCTCACACCCAGGTAATCCTCCCGCACTGCCCCCTCCCCCCCGGGTCTGGATCTTAAGGCAATGGCCGTGCCCTGGCCACCTGAGCAAGAGATCCCCGGGGACTAGACGGTGAGATACCCTCTGTTTTCTCACAATAGACCTTGTAATATAGTCAATTCTTTTGCCTGGACCACACACTTCCATGGGTATCGGTTTATTCTCCTTGGCCTGCCTTCAGTCGACATATTCTGAGAGTGGGGTCTGTTAACAAATCAGTGCTTAGAGGTAGGCCCTTGTCTTGTATGTTGCACACAACTAAGCCTGCCTGGTTGACGTTCAGTCTCCAGAATAGTTTTTCCTCTCATACCTCTTTCGGAGTTTTCTTCCTCTTGGTCATTGGATGTGATTTTTCTACTTGAGAAAACGGGGACTCACTCAATCATCCATCCTCTCCCTTCCCTATCAATTCTTTGAATTGTGGCAGGTCTGATCCTATGCCCAGAGGGGTTGGGAAAAAGGGCAGGATGACGGCATGTATACCTATTCCCTTGTTCCTTATCTTTAAGTTAACTACCTTGGTGGGGTAATGCTTTACGCCCCCAAGGATACGTTTTATCTGTACCATTGAAAGTGTATCCTCTCCAGGTGTGCTTGGCTTGTGGACTGACTGCGGTCTGTTGATAACTGCCATCAAACATTGCATAGTTGGGGACTCCATCTAGTGGAACATTGATAGTATAAGATGATTTGTATTTGTATTAATCATTTTCGCCAAAGTGCTGAACATGATCAAATAAAGTTGCAATAATAAGATATAGATGGAATATTAGTCAAAGCAAAGTCAGAGATGAGATGAGAGGAAAGGGTAAAAACATCAGTTATAGAAAGAGAGGAAAGAAGGTGGGATTTAAGTTGGGTTTGGAAGATAACAAGGGAGGAGGAAGGACGTTCCAGTGTTTTATAGTGATGAGAGAAAAAAGAACAAGAACGGGTTGAAGCACAGTGGGGTATGCGAACAGTAAGTAGGAAGTGATTTGGGAGAGAAGAAAGCGAGGGAGAGAATGTAGACGGATAAGGTAGGAGAGATGCAATGGCACAAGACCATGAATGCATTTGTAGACAATAGTAAGGAAGTGGACAAGAATGCGAGTATCAAAGGTTAAACCGATCGAAGAGAAGTGAGATGGGAAACAGGAAGGCCATGAAGAAGAGCAGAACAATAGTCAATCAGAGAGAAAATTAGAGAAGTGATAAGAAGCTTGGTGTCATGGAAAGATAAGGTGAGGCAGGCATGACGAATATTAAAAAGAAAGAAACCGCAGCAGTGGGCCGTATTAGATATATGCAGAGAGGGCAAGAGAGGAGTCAAAGGTCACACCTAAGTTGCAAGCAGAGGTGCAGAATGAAAGAGATGGAGGAAAAGTGGGAAAGGGAGGGTGGGTATCATGTTGGCAGGTGTGAAAAGGTATGGTTTCAAGCAGTAGACACAGACAAAATGGATACAAGTTTCAAAAATCTTTATTTGTGAATTTGCTTTGGATGGTAGAATTCCTAACTCTAAAATGGGAGTAATCTCGAGCATTAAACAATAACAAATACGTCTAAGTCAGTCTGGTCAAAATAAACAGGCCTATACTAAGAAAATCTAACCTTGCCCTCCTTCTCAAAATAACAAAATGTGTTAAGGGAATGCATAAATTAAAATAATGTGTCAAAAGAA
This sequence comes from Ambystoma mexicanum, assembly GCF_040938575.1. Classification (NCBI taxonomy): domain Eukaryota; kingdom Metazoa; phylum Chordata; class Amphibia; order Caudata; family Ambystomatidae; genus Ambystoma; species Ambystoma mexicanum. Next base: position 1,196,475,016 of record NC_090927.1, on the reverse strand, counting down.
ATGTCAGAAGGGCTACAGCACCAACTCTCTTCCCCAGGTTCAACCCCACGGGGTCGAGAGAGTTTCTTAATAAACAAAGGATAGGTGGATGGCACAGTTCTATCAGTCTTTGGCTTACTGGTATTGTTCAACAGTTCAATCCTAGGCTTTCAATTCCTGGTAGTTCAATCACTTCCTTAGGTTCCATGCGCCTTGTCATCAATATTCAGTTCATATGCTCTTAATTTCTCAGAGTTCTGCACAGGCTTCCCACTGTGGGGCTTGAGCTAGTCTTGTTGTTCAAGGGGGTTCCTTTCCCCGCATTTTTTATTTAAGATCTTTCACTGTCGAAGACTTTGGAATCTGCAAGGAATTTTACATAGACCTCTGCATGACCACTTCGACCTTTGCACACTTTCCATATTCCTTAAATTCAGAATCTTCTTTTGCAGCACCAATGCCTCTTGGTACTTGTAGTTCTTATTCTCTTTTACTTGCCTTCTTGGCCTTGTTCTTTATATTTTACTTTTGACCTCTTGCTGTATTTCACTTTTGCCCCTTGGCATGTTTCACTTTTCACATCTTTTAGCTTTCTCTTATTTAACTTTTTGTCCTTTTGATCTCCACTCGTAATATCTTTCAAACATTCATCAAAAGATCATAACATTTCCCAGAGACTTTTGATTGTGCGACTTCCTCTCGCAGGACCATTTTGCTATGCTGTATCCTTTTCCTTTAACAATTGCTCTCTTCATTCCTGTGTTATCGGCACATGCACAACCTTCAACTTCCAATTCAGTTACTTTTGCTTTAACATCAACCAGACTTTTGTTGTGCTTGATAACTCACCGGTTGTGTTAAATGAATGTCCTTCATCTTTTCCTCGCAGCTCAAGCCCGTTGCCAACACCTCCTCTGCTCCTCCCCAACTCTGCCATTCACCCGGGAGGGTCGCGCCCCGTTTCCTAGCACCATGAACGTTTCTTTTCTGTGCTCGCTCAACTGTCTTTCAAACACTCACAGCTTCCGGAAAGCTTTGAAATCTTGCTTGGCTTTCTCTTGATCCTGTCAGTTGATGATCCGCCTGTTGGCCTTCCAACTCCCACAGCCTAGTTCGCATTCACCACGGAAGAACTGTTACTTCTCCTACACAGCCTCAGTTTTAGAGGGGGCTCAGCTGCAGGAATTGGGAGGACATCCAAAGTAGTTAGAAAAATTGGCATGGAGAGATTCGGAAAATGAATTAAAAGAGAAGAGGATATCTTCTCCCTATGGCTATAATGCATGCATAGCCCCAATCCTGGTGGGTTCCAGCAAGTTCTTTTTAGGCCACAGTCGAGATTTATGTACCCACTCTCTGCACCTGAAGCATTGCTGTTGCCTAGGAAGTGCATGGGAGTGGTTTGGGCTTTGGAGGTCTTCTCGAGCTGGCGGATCCTCTGGGGGCTTTAATTTGGGTTGCATAGGTCGTAAGGCTCTGGGAGCCGGTGGTGCTTGATTAGCATTTGGCTGTAACTGTACTCCATGGCCTGGTAGGCAGTTGTAGCCAGCGTTTTGATCAGCTGAGGTTATGTTGATGACTTTTGGCTAGGTCTGTGTATTGGGCTGGGTAGAGCCTCCAGAAGTTGTTTGAATATGCTTTTTTCTGTCATACCAGCCATTGCCGTTTGTACCCACAACTCTGCCATGTTTTTGACCCGATAGTATCAGTGTTGTGGGGTTTCTCCGGGTACTAGGTGGGTTTCCCTGAACCTTTTTCGTTCGGCTCCTTCATCTAATCCAAACTTTCTAGAATGACCCATTTGATGTCCACATATGGGTTATCACCCTTAGGATTGGCAGCTTGATAGGTGCACTGCTTGGGACCAGTGAGTAGGGGTGTCACATATTTCCTGCACTTATTTTGAGGCCACTGAATGTTACAAGCGATTTTCTCAAAATGTGTAAAGACAAAGAAGGCGGTTTCATAGCCTCTGTGATATTTTTGCAGCACTGACAATGGAACCACAGGAACACTCGGGTTGAGCGTTCTTAACACTCACAAGGCATAGTAGGTTTGTCTTCCTCTCCCCACTGTCTCTTCTTATATTGTTATATTTAATTTTTTAACATTATTGTAATTTCATCGTCAATCATCCTCTGTCCCCTCCCTGTTGCCCTGTGAAACAATATTTGCTTCAAGTATGAGTGCCTAACAAATGAACAATAAATACAAAAATACATCTGTGAGTTGTATGAGGGACTCCTGGGGTTTTTCCTGTTCTGTGGTTTGTCGACTTCCTTGGAGTTGGATAGCTTGCTGAAAGGCTTGGTGATCTGGCTGCTCTTGTTGATTCTGTAGCTGAATCAGTTGCAGTTGCCTGTCAGTGAGGACCTTAATCAGTCCCTCCATTGAGTTCTCTATCCCACTTCTGACACCACTTTGTGGAATACAGATGCACGGACTAATAAGTACTTTTAAGACTTGGTATTATTGTAGTGTAATCAATTGGTTAGTTAGAGGGAAATTCTCAGTTTCTTCAACTTCCATTTGCCTGGTTCCTCGGAGAGTAAGGCATGCTAATTCCCCCTGTCCGCTTCCTCTTCTCGTTGGTTCTCCTAATATGCCCACTATCTAGTACGGAACCGTCTCCCTGGATCTCCTCCTCTTGGAAAAGAGGAAATGATTGTCAACCATTGTTTCACCGCATTCCCCTTTTATAGTGGGATGGTCTGTCTCGCACCAATCCTCGCTCATCCTAATCAGAGCAACAACCAAGCCCTCTTGTTCTGGGACCGTGGCCACTTTCCCTTCAGTCATGGCCACCAGCCTGCCCTTGCAAGTCCACCATACTTCTTTCCGGTGTCTGTTGCCACCCACTCCTGTGTCGCCGTCAGTAACTTAACTGCCACGTTCCACCTAGAGATGTCTCCTGCTCCTGTCCTCAGTCTGGTCAGTGTTCTGGTCGGCGTCTCCAGGTCCCATCGGATCTGTGTTCTGGTCAGTGTCTCTAGGTCATTGGCTGCCTCTGTGTTCCATTTGTTGGTGTGTAGTTTCTTGTAATTGTCTGCAGGTCTCTGTAAATACCTGAGTGTCCATTGTTCAAGTGAATGTCACTTTGTCTCGACTGCTGTTCCTCCGTCTCTGTGTCTCTAGTTTTCACTCATTTCTTCAGGGTCTGTCTGAAAAGGGCTTCTATCCCTTCTGGTATTCCTGTCATCCCTTCCGTTACTCTTCCCCTCACACATAGAATTATAGAGATGAACCGTCTCTAGCCACCAGTGAACTTAGACAGCACTGAGTGTTTTCTTTGGCTCTCCTGTTTCGCCAGTAGAATGCTCTTTACATTCTGCATGCACTGAACTATTACATTTCCTGCACTAAGTCATTCAGGAAGACTGCATGCACAGCTCTTTGTGACTTTCAGTTCATCTGGTATGGGTAACGCACGCTCCAAGTCGTCCATTGCAAGGCGGATCTCCTCCTGCATTTCCTTCTGTCATCAGCAGGCTGGCAGGACTCTCGCTGGTAAACCCAGGGCTCATTCTACAAAGACTGTTGCCACCCCTGCAGGGGCCGAAATACCTCCAGTGAGGCCTCTCTGCAGCCGGCTCCACCAAGGGACATATCACAGGACATATTAGCCAACCTTACTACGCTGATGGCCACATTGCAGCAAAGGCTGATGGAACCGCACCGACCGATGTACCACCAGAGCGGCCTCCCGCATGCACCCCTGCTCCATCCTGGGAGGAAGACTCTTCACTACCCCCTAAGAAGGTCTCGCCAAGCAAGGCCTCGATAACTGTCTGAGACACGGACGGATGCAGACCCTGACCACGTTGATGATGTGGCATCAACTCACACATCACACAGTGAAGAGTTGGAGGATTTCTTCCCTGCCGATGGGGAGCCAGATGAGGCCCTCATTACAGACTCTCTTCCCGATGAAGTAGGTGTCTTCCATGCGCTCATGGACAGTGCAGTGAAAATGTTCGGCCTCACCCTAGATGAGCAATGTAAAGAAAGTCTCTTGTACCAAAGGAGGGAACAGCGCAGGAAGTCCATATGTCCATTCCGATTTTAAAAGATGCCTGGGGAGGATGGCCTCGTCAACATGGCACACACTGAAATGGGTCTAGCAAAAAAGGAGTGTTTTGATCAAAAATATAGGGCACCAGACACCTCCCCCCATCTGTCTCTGCACCAGCCTACGGCAGACTCTGTTGTCTCTGCCGCGGCCAGGAAAAGATCGGCCAATCTATCATCTTCCTGCTCCGTTCCTCCGGGCAAGCAGGTAAAATGCTTGGATGCCTTTGGCAAGAAGATTATAATGACCGCAGCCACTACCATCAGGGCTGCTAACGCAATGGCCATTCTCTCCAGATATGATCGCGAGTTATGTACAAACTGGGCCCCATCCTAGAATTTCTGCCTGATGACAAAAAACAAGAGGCAATCGACATCTTGCACAAAGGTGAGTTGGCTTCAGATGATGCCATTAGTGTTGGTGGACGTTGCCGACACAGGATTTCGCCAGCTAGATAATGGGGCGGTGCTTCACCGACAAGTTTGACTCAAGGCTGCAGACTTCCGGCCCGAGGTACAATTCAGAGTGGTCGACATGACATTCGATGACATCGACCTGTTCGGGAAGAAGATCGACAAAACCTTACTCTCCATCAAAACTGACACTGAAACTGCTCGTTCCCTCAGCAAAGGCACCAGTCCTTTCGCACTGGAAAAGGACGATTTAATAGAATTTCACAAGACAACCGTTGCTCATTGCTCATACTAGTCCTCTTCCTCGTACAAGACACTGCCATACTCCTCAGGCGAGCAATTTCTTTTTTTAAATTTTTTTTTTTATTATTTGTTCTTGGTTCTTTACAAAAGTAGAACCTTTACAAAATCAGAAAATACATAATTATATGATCACTTAAAAGTAATAATACAAAATCACATTTCATAAAATCCAATGTCAACCTTTCTAGATGAACTAATAACATAAAACTATTTAAGAGAAATACAGTAGCGAAGCAATCAATCAGTTAATATTATATACCACTAATTCTTTTTCAATGTGTTTCGAAAGGGTAACAAGGGCAAATGTTAGTGGGTAATGATTACCTTGCATCATTCTTGCCCATAATGATTCAAGAGAGTCAGCATATTCTGGATTTACAAATTTGAACAATAAAAGAGTTCTCTTAACTTTAAAATGAGGGCAGTGTAAAATCAAGTGCTTCAACGACTCCTTTGGTTCTACGCAATTAGGAAAGCGACAATTTTCAATAGTTGGTACCTCTTTTCCTTTATTCCAATATTTAGTCCTTTCACGGGTGAGGTATAAGTTAAATCTGAACCATAGGAAATCCCTTTTAGAATGATTACAGGGAAATAAGTCTATGTACTTGTATCGCGGGCTATTTTTTTTTGTTGAAGCAGAGTATTTACATTTTATATTTCCCTATTTGATCTAAAGTCTGGCACCAATCTTGCTCATATAGTTTCATTTTAGCATACCCTGGACAGAAATGAACATCGTCAACTGTAATGTTCGCTTCGGTCAGAAATGTCTGCATGTTGGACCTATATTTAATAATTGATGGAATATCCATTTTTTCAAGATTGGATTGCATGTCCTTGTAGAGACAGTTAGTGGGAGGATAGCATATTTTAGCATAATTCAAAAGCTGTCTCCATTTCCAGCGTGACGATAAAGCAACTAACCCCAGTTCATGCCTTATTACGGGGTTTGGTAACGATAAAGGCAAGTGCATCACAGATTTAATCAAAGACCCCTGTAGTCGATCTAAGCAAGCCCTCATGTCACAGAGACAGATTTCAAGGGCGTATAGAAGAACAGTTTCAATTTTGAGCGTGAGGAAATGAATGAAAGGAACTAACGAAAATTTGCAATATTTCGCATGTATCATTTTCAATTGCGAGAATAAGGGTCTACTCTTACATTGTAAATGATCATTCCATTGAAGGATCTAATTATCCCCTCAAAGATAATAACCAAGATAGATCCTGTTCGTGGTTAGTGGAATCGATGTCTCCCTGAGGTGCCATTGGTAACGATTATTCTTTTTAGGGCACCCAAAACTCATAATAGCTGTTTTCGCAGGGTTAGGTGATAAATTGTAGGCATTTGCGAAATGTTCAAACAAGTGTAATTTAGCTTGGAGACCGGCCGGCGCAGGGTCCAGAATAATGATATTGTCAGCGAATGCCAGCCATTGGAGGCGTGTGATGCCAATTTTGACTGAGAAGAGATTTTTAGCCCTCCATGTATCATCCAAGTCTGACATGTATAAATTAAAAAAGGTTGCAGCAAGATTGCACCCCTGTTTTAAACCAGCGAACGTCTTGATGGGCTTACTGGTCCCCCCATCCGCTGTGATCTTTATCTTATATGAAGTATGTGTGTGGAGTTCAATAAATCAATATAGTAATACAGGCGGGATTCCCATTTTTAGCATTTTTGCCCAAAGATTGTTCCGTACAACATTGTCGAATGCGGATGACATGTCGATTAGTGCAATAAAAACCGGATTAGAGTTCTTGGATTTCGCACCAGCTATTACATGTGCCATTATTATGGCATTTAGTGAAGTACTCATCGCTTTTCGGAAACCAGTTTGATATTTCGAATAGAGCTCATGAGCTTCAATGAATTTTTCCAAATCAAATAAAAGTAGAATTGCAAATAACTTAGCCAAGGTGTCTATCAGCGAGATGGGCCGATAATTCACTGGTAAGGAGGAGGTCACCTCTCTTGAAGATTGGCATGATGTTAGAGGACCGCCAAGATTCAGGGATGTTACCTGTTTGTATTATTGGCTGAAATTTAGTTTTTAAGATTAAGGCCCACATATCTGGGTCAGATTTGTACACACACATGGTGGAAGTCCATCTGGACCAGCTGATTTCTAATAGGATAATTTAGAAATAGCCCATTTAATATCGTCATAAGACCATTGTAACCGACGCATCTCGCTGTAACATGGAGAAAAATCCGGTACATTTGAAAATATTATCGGAAGCTTAAAATTTGTGGACATGTAGTCACACCATAAAGATTCTGAAATACAGTTAGGCATTGAAGGAGTAATATGATTATCATCATTTTTAATGGTACGCCAGATGGTTCTAGTATCCTGACCACATATTGCTTTAATTAAAGAACAATTAATTTTATTGTATTTCAAGATACAAGTAGGTTTTAGGTTCCTTTTGTACGTGGTCGATATAGATCTACAGACAATCAGGTAGGTTGTGGAATCCAGGCCTTTCATTCGAATTTCCCGAAGGGCTCTATTTTTGCCACGTTTCAGATTTTTACATGCAGGGTCATAAGTATGAGAATGGGTTTTGTTTAAGAACTTGGAACTGAAATAGAGGAGACCTTCTTTTATTATTGCAGAACATTGAGCGGCTATGTACTGGATCGATTTGGTTTCAAGAAATTTGATCCTGTCAATGTGTAAAGAAACATAAGCAACAAATTGTTTGCAGAGCCCCGGGTTCCATTTAAGCGATATTTGATGACGATGTACTTCAGGGAATATTAACGATGGATCAAGTTGTAAAGTTGTAGATTCAAGTTTCAGGGAGATAGATAATTGGGCATGGTCTCCATACACTATAGGACTAATGCATAAGGGAGTGGAAAGGGCTAAGACATTATGTGTTAGAAAAATAAAATCAATCCTCAATTCATGTAATCCACGGTTCCATGTGCAATGTGGACTTGTGTCTATTGTTTCTGCCATGTCCATATCCCAATCCTGAAAGTAACACTCCCACCGTGCACCGCTTCACACGTGAGATTCGATTATGCTGATTATCCACAGTCGGAAAACTTTTACGGCAGGCAGCATTAAAGTCATCACCAATTATTATTTCTAGAGCTTGATGTTCGTTCATGATGGATTCTAAGCACTTATCAATTTCATCTAGTATGGCATCCATTTGTATTTTAACGGGATTCCAATAAATGGAGATTATGAGAATAGTATGATATGTGTCTCTCTTCATAATCACAAGGATCCCCAAGATATTGGAGGATTCCCATACCAATTGAGTCCGAGCTTCCAGGGAGTTCACTGCAATTGCAAGACCGCCAGAAGGACAGCCTTGAGAGGTTCTTGAGGCAGGCAAGCAATAGACTGTGAAACCTGGTAAAAAGAAAGCAATAGTTTTCATCGTTTCTTGCAAAAGTATAATTGTGGGCTGATTAGCAACAGTAAGCGTCGTAAACCATTTCATTAGGTTGTGGAATCCACATGAATTCCAACAAGGTAGCGTGATTTCTTTGGCTAGCAATGGCTATGCTTTAGGATGGGATGATTGAAAAGTTAAAATTGAATTAAGCATTGGTTCTAGCCACGGGAAGTCTTTCGAATTGGCAAGTGAGTTCAGTAATTCATGGACAACCGATTTACCATCACTGCCCACATGGCAGGCCGAGTTGTTCGTGGCCAAATTGGCAGCAGCTGGTGGGCAGGAAAATGAAAGAAATTTTTTTGCAGATTGTTCGTCAGCATAAGTTGATAGAATGAATCCTTGATCTTTAAGTTCAGCACGGCTGAACCACATGAATTTCATTATTGACTCTGAATTTAGATAACATATGGCACGGTAATTATTAGGAATTGCAAGTGATACTCTCACAATGTCTTCTGATTTTAGGATTCTTAATTGAGGAATTTGAGAAAACAATGCTATCAGAAATGTGCGATTGATGCGAGAGCGGCCAAGTGAATCCATGCTTCCATCAAGACCAATTATATGGACTTTACTGGTTGATGGCTGTCTACCAGGGGGTAAAGCAGGGCCAGAGGATTCACTGCCAGGAAGCACATTTATCAACACATCAATCGTATTATGGCTTTCATTTTTTAGCAAGACATTGGTTTCTTTACTAGTGTTGGGGTCATGCGACATGGCATTGGATACCATTTCCCTGGAAATAAGACCCTCTTGGATGGCTGTACTAAGTAATTGCAAGGTAACTGCCTGATTATTGGTGGAATCATTATTGGTGAGATATTCAGGAAGGGATCTACTTGTTCCAGGGCCATGTGTTGAAGCAGGATGATTGCCAACAATCGGGGCCGAAACATCAGACAAGTTACTTAATTGAATAGTAGGGTTACTAATTGGTAAGGGGGTCTGATCATTCGGTAGCATCCTGATTTTACTCCCTCCATTAACAACAATTGGATTATTAGTGATGATAGGATCAGGAGGTTTGGCAATTACAAAAGGTGGAAGAGGGTCATTCGAACATGCTTCACTATATAATTTATTTGCGCAGCGGGAGGAAGTCGTGTCTGTGGATAAACCGTTAGGGTGTGAACCCATCTGCGAAGAATCAGTAGTTGTGCGAGTCCTCCCGCACACCGGAAAATAATTGTTCAGGTTAGATTTCATTGGTTTTATTAATGAATCATGGCATTGGATTTTGGGATCAACTTTTTTGGCGGGCCCATTTAAACTGCCATTATAGATTGTTTAAGGATTTTAGGAATGGGAAGGTCATTCGCTAGGAGCTATTGAATTTGACTCGTACGATCATGCAAAATATGATTCTTGCTTTTAGATAGTACAGGTACACCAGATGAAGTTGGATTAGAAATCAAGGCTTCTTGGCTTTCTCTAGTAAATTGATGTAGATCTATATGATCTTTATCTATAATATCTACAAGAGGGGTTATTAGCATAGGCCCCACGGGGTCCTTACTTGACAGTACAGCAGTTGAATCATGATTCATCACATTTTTTAAAAAAATTGTTTTCCAGTGCTTCTTTGCGTCTTTTTGTATGGCGTTTGATAGCCCGCAAGTGCATCTTTTTGGTACGACGAGAGAAAAATGAAGGATTATCATCAGCAGGGGGGCTTGTCTCATCAACATTCATGTGATCCAGTACCTTTAGAAGGACTGATGGACTATCGGCAGGTTCATTGGGGGGGCCCAACTTCGAGAAATAATGGATAATTGTTTGGCTAATCTCCTCAACTGATGCTTTCAGTTCCTTTAACTCAACACTGCAATTGCAGATAAATCCGTTGGAAGGGAAAGGCAAAAGATTAGGGGACGGGACCAGTGGGCTAGGAATTATTAAGTCAAATTATTGGGAAAGATCGGGACCAGACTGCGTACTTTTATGGTTTAGAGAGGATGGAGGTTTTAAAGGCTGGTTCCTAAGCGAGTCTTCCTTCATAGTTCTTAAAGAATCAACGGTAATTATAAAGCCTTCCATCCTGTCCATTTTGGAACAGATGTGTTGTAGCATGGCTTTGGTCTCCCTCAGTTCCAAGTGCGTCAAATCGTCACCTTTGTCTAGGAGGTCAAGGATTTTAATTATCACTGGGAAGGTATGAGGGGACCTACCTTCAATGTTTTCCATTGGATTAGAGCATTCATATGAGTCAGCAGACAAATGTTTCGTTCGTCCATCAGGGAAGTCAGGGGAGAATAGCATTTGGGCAGGGGGGTTCCATATTTATATCAGCATCTCTAACCTTGCTAATGACCGAGAGTGGAAATTCGTCTTTCGTGGTTGTGAGAGATAGTACGTTTTTGGTGGAGCTTGATCCCAAGACCGTAGGTGTTCGCATTTCAATGGAGCGATGTACTTGATCATAAAGAGCTGACATTTTGCAGAGCATAGTGCCGAGCCGGTCACTGGGTACACTACGGGGGACAGGAGAGTCAGAGCAGGTGTTAAAGACTTTGCCGAGTCCCATGTCTTCGGGGCTCAGCACATTTTTATAATTATATAGTTCGGAGGGCGAAGAAGCAGAAGTGTTATTAGGCAAAGCAGTATGAATTTGTGCATCATAATTGGTACTAGTTTGAAAGTGAGAAGTAGTTAGAGCTTCAATTAATGGGGGCTCGTAGGAAGCCCGCCCTGAGCAAATTAAGGAATCAATACTTGTAGGAGAGAGTGCCACAGTAGTTAATTTGTTGCAACGACCGCTACGCAGACCGCACGCCATTTTCGTAAAGATAGATGCAGCAGGCTACGTTAGTGAGTGGTTATCAACACACAGTTGCAATCCAATTTCCAACAAATAATCACAGGAACGGGGGCCTGACTAAGGTCAAATTAGATAGCAAGTAAAAATACTAGCTCTCAGTACATAGCTCGCCGTGATGGATCGTAGAAGATTGGAAACTTCAATAAGGCAATGCGCGAGCGGTTGTTTACCGTTGGTGCCTCAGCCAAACTCTATACGAATGAACACAGAGAGCCACAAGATATGAAATGATCAGCTAGAATTTGAATAATCATCAGGGGGAGCTGGGCGCTGGCGAGCCAGCAAACAGCGCTACTTAGAGTGCATACTTGATGCGCACGCAGCTCTGGTAATATGGGCTTCTGAAGATAGGGGGCGGGGCTACCTAAATAAAATACAAATATACCGTGTATTAGCGCTATATATTTATAATAAGATGTTTACTTAAGTCATATGGTAAATTAGGATGTGTGATACCATTAAAGTCCAGAAATCCAGGTGCAGTGAAGTGAAGGATTCACACGACGTCCTGGGTCAGCGTCAGGTGCCAGCAAACAGCGCTACTCAGAGCGTGCACTTCATGCGCGCGCGCTGATGCATGCGCAGCTCTGGTAATATGGGCTTTTGAAGACAGGGGGCGGGGCCACCTAAATAAAATACAAATATACCGTGTATCAGCACTATATATTTATAATAAGATGTTTCCTTAAGTCCATATGGTAAATTAGGATGTGTGATACCATTAAAGTCCAGAAATACAGGTGCAGTGAAGTGAAGGATTCACACGACGTCCTGGGTCAGCGTCAGGTGCCAGCAAACAGCGCTACTTAGAGCGCGTACCTGGTCAGGCGAGCAATACAAGAAGTCGCAGTCCTACCCATCTGTGGCTCCTTCCAGTCCAGGGGCCGGTCAGGCAAGCAACCATGACCAGTCCAGAGCCCAGTCCTTGCTCTTCAGCATCCCAGTGGGAGGAAGGCTGTCGCGATTCACCAGGGAATGGAAACCATCACATCCGATGACTGGGTGCTCTCACTTCTCCTGCAGGGCCAATCGCTGGAGTTCATAAACATACCACCGGTATTCCACCCTCACACAAGCCGGACTAGTTACACCGTCTCCTGCTAGAGCATTGCTTGCAAACGGGGCAGTGGAGAAGGTGCCGAAAGAAGAACTGGCCACAGGAGTCTACTCACACTACTTCCTAGTTAAAAAAAGGCACTGCACAAGTCGGGGGCAGGAGACCCATATTCGATATAAGGGTGCTCAAAGAATTCCTAAAAGTGCAAATGTTCCTTATGGTAGCACTGCAACAGGTCCTGTCATAGCTCCAACAAGGAGACTTCCTAGCGTCCCTCAATCTCGAGGACGCTTATTTTGACATTCGTATTTGCTGCTCACACCAGTGCTATCTTCGTTTCGTAATGGCAGGAGTACACTAACAATTCAAGGCCCTGTCCTTCGGCCTTCGTTCAGCTCCACAAGTGTTTTCCAAGTGCCTCGCACCAGTGGTGGCACACCTACAGCGGAGGGGCATCCACGTATAACCGTACTTCGTCGACTGATTGGTAAGGGCCCTCTCCTACCCAATGGCGGCAGACAGCATGGTGTCCACCATCCAGTGTCCTCAAAAACTTGGATTCTCCATCATTTTCCCAAAGTCACGCCTAGTGCCATCAAGACAGGCGCTCTACCTGGGAGCGAAGCTCAAAACTCAATCGTGCACTGCAACTCGTCAGCAGTGCCCAAGGGACCCTGTTTCGCAATTACAAGTCCGTCAGAGAATGGTTGTGAGGCTCAGAGTGCCCTGTTGTTAGATTCAACCGAAATGCCAGAAAAGTTGGCTTGGAAGAGGCTGCAATTTTACAATCTATTGGCAATGGGAGTAAGAAGCGAAAAAGGAAAAAAGGAAAAAAGGATGAAAGTGTTCAAATTGTTGTGCGACAGGAGCGGAGGACGTGAAAAGGCGGGGAAAATCGTATCATGGTTGCAGATAGGCTTCAGGAGAGGATTGTGAACCTCACCAAGTTTTTTCACTGAATAAATATTCAGGGAAAAAAGTTTAATGGGATGTTATGGTTACAAGTAAAACCGAAAAACCTCAGAAATTCGACAGTTATGGTAAGCTAAGCAACCATAACTCGCACCACCACCGTGCACTGCTAAGACTAACACCCAGGACATCAAAGATTTCATCACAAATGTGATTGATGACATCATTGATGACATCACATACCTGGGCCACTTGTTTTTGTTCACTGACATATCTAGGCCAGGTGGTTTTGTTCACTGACAGTCAGAATATAAAAATTCAAAAGGTGCTATACATCTAGACGTTAACCTTGTCATATGTTCTTAAAGTACTTTCCTTAGGGTTTGGTCTCAGCTCATGGGGCACATACATGGGGCAAAAAGCAGGCCTCAAACGAACAATTAATTTATATACATGAAGCTAAACTTTAATGTTATTAGCATTTTCTGATGATGCTGTTTCTTTCTTCCTTACGTTAGTTGCCCTATATGTGCCTCTGATTTACATGCATTGTAGGTCTTCATATGTATTGTTTGTACTAGCACACGTGTGTAGTAAGTCTTGAATTGTTAGCTAGTTATTACATGTTTAACATTACTCAAAACTCTGACAAGGAATCTTTCATTATTTTACTATCCAAAATTACAAGATTATAAATATTTTACTTCTATGGTGCATGCGGCAGCCATTGGCTATGTTTATGTATGATTAGTTTCCTGTATTTCTGTATTAACAATAACACTCCAATACAATGTTGTTTAGATGAGTACATTCTTTAATGGATTAAGTAGTTCATGATAGGTCTCCCGATCACCCCTGACATCTTGTTACCAACATTTTTTAAATTTGTTTTATTTATTTTATTTGTATTTGGCACAAGTACCTTTTAGAAATATGACTTCATGATATATAAAATACAGATCAACGATTCAGTAGTTCCTTTAAAACATCTCTAAAACAACTTACATATTTACAACCCCTTGTAGGGACGTTTCATCAAAATTAATTTCACCTGTGATGTCATCAGTGATATCATCAATGACATTTGTGATGTCATTTTTGTCCTGGGTGTTGGTCTGAGCAGTGCACGGTAGTGACACAAGTTATGGTTGCTTAGCTTACCATAACTAGCTAATTTCAGAGGTTTTTCTGATTTACTTGTAACCATAACGTCCCTTTAACAAAGTTTTTTCAGTAAATTTCAGTAAGTGGGTTTGAACCAGTGCATGCTAATTACCTACAACTTGCTAATATCATACGTACCGGAATTTAGCAACATTTTTGGCCAATTTGCAAAGTTTCACCTTAAAACTCTGCCATTTCTCACCTTGTAGTATCATTTTTTAACACTTCTATACACCTATTCGCAAACATCTGACGTCATCGCGGTCTTTCTGGACAGCATCACATGACTGCGCACGTGCCATGATGACGTGTGCGCGAACGAGTCCGTACTGCACGATGGGTCCGTGCTCCGCTGACAGTTCGGAACTGCACTTTCTACTGATCTAGGAACTTTCAAGTTGGAAATGTTCCCCTTGCAGAGCTCCTACACCTATTCTTACTCATTATCTATTAACAATCTAGTACAGAACACAGACTTGGAAAAATATTAACAAAACTGCTATTTATCTTAAAATGGCATCAGCTATTGACATCCCTCCTCCCCAAGAGCCACCACCAGCTGGAGGAGCTGCACAACAGAAAAAGCACAGTACTTCCAAAGACAATGAAGAGGACCAAGAAGATGAGGTAGAGGAAGTATCTACCTCTAGCACCAAGAGAAAATCATGGGTGTGGCAGTTCTTTACCACTGTTGTTAATGTACCAAAGACTAAAGCTACCAAAGTGAAATGTACTCAGTCTCGGACTACCTGGACAGTACTCGTACAGGACCACCTCCATGTGCCGCCGCACCCAATCCACCCACTGCAATGCTCTCAAAAAGGCTGTTCCTTTCTTATCAAATGGTAGGCTGTCTTCCTCCAACTCTCCTGCTTCAAGCAGTACTGTAAACAGACAGCCTACTTCTATTGGAGACAAAATTCCACCAGCTACCTTGCAAGCAATAAAAGAGGATGTTGACCCATATCTTTCAAAGACAACAGTCCTCTGTATATACTGCAACACACCACTCTGCATGGGGGAGCAATTTTGAAGCGTTTTTGAAGCTTTAATCAAGGAGCATGAGAAACACTGCCCCCTACCTTAGATGTAAAACACACGCAACATCTTCCCCCTGTCTACCTGCCCATCCATATTAGTGCTTGGTGCCTCTTCCCTCATTTCCCTCCCCACCTTACGCTCTGACCTCTCCTGCAAAATAAAAATAAGAAAACAACATAAAACAATTACTTTAGGAACCACCTTTCACAGTTAAAAAAGAGCACAAAAAAATGATCTAACATACTCCATCTACTATATATTGCTCAATGAAGTAGATGGACGCAATAAGATTCTTTCACCCTAACTTCAAAAGCCCTTGCAGCACTGATTACGTTAGCTCGCCCATAACGCTAACAACACTATACGTTCAAAATAAGCTCCACCTATTTCAATGACGTTAGTGTGCAGCGTAGCCAAACGTACACTGTCATCAGTAGCGTTATAAAGTTATATTATGCAGAACAAGGAACTTCAACACAAACATCCTCGACAAACGCAAAACTTTAGTCTTTTTTTACAGAAATGATAGAAACATTTTATTTTGAAGAAAACAGCAAAAGTGGAAAGTGTAAGAAATACTTTTAATTTTGACACAACAATGCAAAAATCCACTTAAGTCCACGAAAATGTGTTAACTTTTTCGAACACAGTTCATAGCTACCAAACGTCGCATCGTTTGCATTTTAAGTAAAACTCACAACTGTAATCTTCTTCTGCCAAATCCAATCATTGATCCATCAATACAAGTCTTTGCGTTTGCCAACAAAAATGTTTTTCTATAAGCGACGAATGATCTGTGCACATGCCTCTCCATTATGCTGGACAAATTACTGCTTTCCAATTGAAATAAATGCAATACTTTCACATTCGCACTGTTCTAGAACCTATATGTTTTGCTCACAATGTTATTTGTTGTTATTACTCTGTATTTTGTTGTTCCATTGTACAGCGCCTTGGTGTAAAGCGCTCTATAAATCAATCAATCAATCAATATATGCGACCATGTTGCTTCTTGTTACTGCAAAGGTAAAAGAACAAATTGTTGTCTGACGATCATCCCACACAATATTTACGACACATCTGTTGTTGATAATTATTGTCCAAACACTGTTGAAAAAACCGTTCGGCCGTAGTCTGAACCCATGACACGCACACATCAGGAGTCTATAACTATGTGAAATAGAGGACAAAAAACATTTCAGTAAAGACTTTACAATTCAGTATACAAATACATTCATATGTTGGCTATAAATTAAAGTTTCTCATAACATGTACTACGTCTACTCTTTGCGGCAAATTCAACATTCATGCATCACAGCGTTGATCATATGGCAGACCGATCACATTTCACACTTCAATAGCTTTCACATAAAATGTTGCTAACATTGCGTTTTGCAGATCCATCCATCACAAAACAGTTTTCTAAAATACAAACTTTAATTCCAATGTCTGCTTTTAATACAGTGCATCTTATCATTTCCTTGCGGATTGTCGACACATTTAATCACACAAATTCCTAGTCCACTATTTTGAAGGCCACATAACAATGCCACCCTTCATGTACCGTTCACAGCGTGCCCGACTCAGTTTAGTTTCTGGAAACACATGCCACACAGCCTTGTCAATAATACAATGCTCTTCACTTTCATCCTTAAATCAACCACTAAGGCTGCCTCCACAGTACCATTGCTCTGCACACGTTCAGCTTCTAGATAAAAGTTAGAGAAGGACTATAACAAGGACCAGCACTGCGAAATAAGGGCACCATATGTAGCTAGAAGACGTGGGAACATAAGCGGGGGCTTCGGGGACGCATAGGTCGAGTACAGTGGCGCTGAAGCTGTACAATATTAGTACAGCACAATAAGTACACAAAATCGACAGTGGTTGTTATCCCCCCTTTTCGTGCCTAATGCCCTGTTTTCTTCTCT
This sequence comes from Ambystoma mexicanum, assembly GCF_040938575.1. Classification (NCBI taxonomy): domain Eukaryota; kingdom Metazoa; phylum Chordata; class Amphibia; order Caudata; family Ambystomatidae; genus Ambystoma; species Ambystoma mexicanum. The sequence continues at coordinate 1,196,457,897 of NC_090927.1, read as the reverse complement.
TTCCCTCCCCTTTCCTTTAGCCACAATACAAAAAAAGGGGCCCATCGGGGGAACCAAAAAGCAAGTTAAGATCTCACACCATGGTGCAAAAATGGCCCAGGTGTCACTCTGCAGAACAAGAAAGGAAGGGAAGCAAGTGCGGCATAGGATGACAGGGGGTGAAGGGGGTAACATATGCATATGCAAAATGTTTGCCGCCAGCCTTACGGTAAGGGCAGCAACACCACAACCAAACTAATGGCCTAAGGCCACAAGAAGCAAATAAAAGGAGCCCTGCCAGCAAGGGTCTCCAATTCGCACATCACTCGAACGGAGCGCAAAGGAGCTGCTCTTTTTCATCCAACCCCACCGCAGGGAAAAGAAAGAATACAAAAAACGAAACACGGACACAAAAAAGAATGATAGTACAACAGGCGTTGTCACAGTCATGGGGAAAAAAGCGGCATGTTATCAATTAAATATTATTATGGTATATGTAATTTTGCAGTAAAATCCACAGCCTTTTATGGTCAACACTACCTACAATGTGTCAGTCGTCGTTGGACAAACAACGCAACAATGTTGGGAGTAGGGGGTAATAACACAAGAGGCCCAGGGAGCCATCGCTGCACCTCAGTTTATAGTGTAAGCGCAATGGGCCTGGGCCAACATTCAATGGACTCATACATATGTTCATTGCAGGAACAATGTCTTCAAAGCAGAGTCTGCATACACCAGCATTGCAGTGTCTATTTCCACAATAGTCACAGTGCATAAGGTAGGTACCTTTCTAGTGCACATGGTGTAACACACCTTCAGCATCTCCATCCACCCTGTCCCCTTTCGAGCACACCATTACAGCTGCCAAATGTAATTTATACTATACAGGGGTATGTAAGGGTAAGGCGACTGCCATAGACCAATGCATGTGTTATTGCACACCATTATGCAACAATACGCTTATGTTTGTATGTGTAGTGCACTTACAAAAGTGTCTCACAACTGTTTACCTACAACTATTTGTAATATTTGTATTTTTCTTTCTTTTTTTATCCAGTACCGTTTTTTTCCCAATGACTCAATTTCATAATGCCTCATATTACAAACACTTTATACTTCCACTACATTACAAACAATTACTTTACACATATTGCTACTATGATAATTCTAGCTTTACGCCTACTACATTCCTGGAAGAGCTTGATTCGGATGTACTCGGTCTCACCAAGACTTGGTTCACGGCTAGCTCTGTCACAGGTTTTGACACTCTCCTTCCCGATGGCTACAAGATTCTCTCCGAACCCAGAACCAACCATCCCGGTGGGAGTGTAGCCTTGATTTTCCCAGAGTGGATCCCTGCTTCTATCATTTCAATGCAGCACTCCTCATCCTTTAAATGCCTGTTCTGCAGGCTCTCCATCTCTCCTGGCCTCTCTCTCACTGTGGGCACTATCTACAGGCCGCCCTCTTCCTCTGAGTGGGCTGACCTCTCCTCCTCGCTTCTTGCCTCTACCTCCCACTGTCTCCTCCTCTGTGACTTGAACATCCGCCTGGATGCTATCAGCCCTTCTTCAGGACTCTTTCGCAACCTCTTTGATTCTCTCTTTTCTTCCCTCTGGCCCGACTCACTCTGCAGGCACACCGTGGATGTTCTGATTTCCTCAGACCTCCCCTTCTCTAACCCTCTCACCACTCCTCTCTCTTGGAGTGATCACTTTCTCCTTTCTTCCCACCTCTCTCTCTCTCTTCCCTGCAGGTCAAGCTGATTCCAGGACTGCCACCTACCTTCTCGGTCATCCAACCCATGAAGCGTGTGTCAGTTGAGGCTTTTGCCGCTACTTTCTCTCCTCCTCTTGCACCTTCTGACTCGCATCCTGACACAGCCCTCTCTAACCTTCATCCCTCTATCTATAACAGTCTGTATGTCCTTGCCCCTGTCACGAGGATCCACTTGAAGCCCAAATCCAAGTGCAACTCTTGGTTTGATTCCGACCTCGCCACCCTTAAACGCAAGTGTAGGGCGGCAGAGAGGAAGTAGATAGCCTCCGGCACCCCCCACTCCCCTCAGACAAACTGGCCTGCTGCCTGCTCCAAAGGCAATACAGACCCTGTCCTCTAAGAAGAAAGCCTACATCCAAGCCCGCATCTCTGCAGAATCTAACAACTCTGCTGAACTTTTAAAAATCTGCAAGGAGCTGGCCAATCCTGCTGCAGTCTCCACCTCTCCTATTCGCTCCCAGGCCCTCTGTACGGCCTTGGGCTCTCATTTCACTACTAGAACTCAGGACATGCTGTCCACCCTCTCTCCTTCTACCTCCTCTTCCTCCTCCTCTACCACTCCTGGCCTGTCTGAAGCCATCTCTCCCACTCCTTTCTCCTCTTTTCCCCTGTTCACCCCCGACGATGTTTATTGACAAATCCAAACTATGAAAGTCTCATCAAAGCAGGTTCTCCCCTGCTCATCCAGAACAATCAAGGACCACATTGACACCCTTGCTCCAGCCTCGGCAGATTTCTGCAATCACTCCTTTCCCACTATAATTTCCCCTCCCCTCCACTCCTTTTGCACTCTCTTGTGCACCCCTTCTAAAAAATAAAGCCCTCGGCCAGTCCATCCTCTCCAGCTAACTATCGCTCGATCTCCATCACTCCTTTCCTAGGCAAACTCTTGGAAAATCTGGCCATCTCCCAGCTTAATCTACATACTGAATCTGTTGGTTGCCTCCATGACCATCAGTCTAGCTTCAGAGCTACCAGAAGCACAGAAACTGCTCTCCTGAACACCCGTGAAGACTTGCTCTCCAATCTTAACTCTAATATCCCTTCTGTCCTCATTCTCCATGGTCTATCCTCTGCTTTTGACATGGTCAACCATGCCATCCTGCTCAATTGTCTCTGGGACAAACTTGGTATTACTGATCAGGTCCTGGCTCGGTTGACCTCCTTTCTCACTGACCGACCCTCTTGGGTCCAACTGGGGTCTTTCCTCTCTTCTATATCTCTCTCTACTTATAGTGTTCACAGGGGGCTAACCTCTGTCCCTGGCTCTTCAACCACTACCTGGCAGCTCTTGCCCACCGCATCGCTACTTTCTGCTCCAATTTTCAATGTTATGCGGATGCGGCTCAGCTCTTTCAGGCTCCCCTCAGCCACCTCTGCTTCTTCTCTCATACCAGACTGTGGCCGCAATTCAGGAATGGTGTGCCGCCAATGATCTCTCCCTTATTTCCAGTAAGACTGAGATCCTCCTCATTGGGACACCGCTCCCTCCTTTCCTCCCTCTCTCTCTGTCCGTCCACTCTGTGCCCTCTTCCTGCTCCTTCCTGTAACGCTAAGGACCTTGGTGTCATCTTCGACTCCACCCTCTCCTTCTCTTCTCACATCTCTGACGTCTCTAAGAAGTCAAACTATCAGCTGCACCTCCTCGGAGGTATTCTTCCTTTTCTCACTTTCCCCCAGAAGCTCACTGTCTCCAGAGCACTGGTCCTCTCTAGGCTGGATTATTGCAACAGCTTCTTCCTAAATATACCTGCCTTTAGTCATCAACCTTTACAACTTATCCAGAACAGGCTGCAAGACTTGTTTTTGGCCTCAAGCTCAGGGATCGTATCCCTCCAGCTCTGAAATCTCTTCACTGGCTCCCTGTGGCTGCAAGGATCAACTTCAAGACCCTCTGCATTGTCCACAAGACTTTCTGGGGCCTGGGACAGCTCTGCCTCCAACTTTCTCTTCCAAAACATCTTCTCGAGCTCTCTGCTCATCTACCTCCAATTCTCTGAGGGTCAGACACTTCTCCAAGCAGAGATTTGGGGGCAGATCTATCTCCTCAGCTGGGGCCTCCCTGTGGAACAGCCTCCCTGCCGCCCTCAAACTTGAGCAGAACCACCTGTGTTTCCTGAAGCAACTTAATCCCTTCCTTTTCGCTTCTGCTTTCGCTCTTCCGCTCCCCTGCTGATGCACCTGAATGCTCCACGCACTGGTCACCTGGTCACCCTCTGAACTCGGGCCCAGGCTACTGCACGTCCAGTTGCCCTTGCACTGCCTCTGCGCTCCCCAGCACTTAATGGTCTGTACCTGCAACCCTACATTCCCTTCTCTATGCACTTTTGAGCCACCCGCTGGCTGAACGTTTGAGTTAATAGCATGTCCCTCTTCCCCTCGCCCCTGGCACTTCTCCCCTTCCCTCTTCCCCGCACTTGCTTAATCTGAAGGACGCAAGGCTTAGTAAGATCATTATTTTGTCCTCCCTTGTTTTCCCCTCCTTGTCTTGTCGCGCCTACAAACACTTGTGTACAGGTGCATTATAAATGCCACATCATATGATATTACCTATAATTACAATACACAAACTACTACTGTAGTCATTGTACCCAGTGCACATATGTTAGGGGGCATGGCCTGCGGCCATGCTCCCCAGAATCTAGCCACTGACCACAACACAATTAACTGCATACCAAGTACGTACCATACACAGTGAACTAATGAAACTCGCCCCCTGCAATCGAAATGAAAAAAGCATGCCAGTTTTTTTTACTTTTTGAGGCAATACCCATCTCATCCTCACCACCCATCACCTCCCCAGATATTGTTTCATTAGTTTGGCAAGTGCAATGTTGTGTTTCTTAATATGCTTGTACCACGATGTCCGCGGACACCAGCGAATGTCTGCAGATCTAACATGGCGGGCGTCTCCAAAAATCTGACATGCCTCACGCTCAATCAACGAGTGTGTCTTTTGTCCGCGAACATCACGCACCCCATCCTCCCCACCGGCCATTCAGGCACCCGTCCGCAGACCCAACAGGGAAGTAAGTCTGTGGACCGAACCCAGATATCACAATTTATATTCTGTTCACTTTTTGGTTGTTCAAAAAAAAAATTATTGCGAGGATTTACACCAAATTTACAAAAGTACGCCTTCGGACCAAGCCGCAGCTCCTGCTGCAAATTTGATTAAAATCTGTCCAGCGGTCTGGCCTGTAGACGTGAACAAAAATATCTATCCATTGCGTCTATGGGAAAAAAACCACACATTTTGGGACCACCCTATAATGTTCCCCCCCTTGACGAAACATCACCAAACTTCACAGGATCAATCTGACAGGGCCATATACTTACTTCGCAAAGTTTCGTGAGGATTTGTCCGAAGGGGGGGGAGGGGGTGAAGTTATAAGCCAGCCAAAAAGTACTCTTCCTATGGGTTGAGCAACTTAACCATAACTACAGGGCCGCTACCAGAGGCCCTGTTATATTTTTAAATATGAAATATATAATATATATTCAAGGAAAAACTTTAGTTGCAGGGATGTAAGGTGAGAACCCAATGCGACAAACGCCCTGAAATTCAGCTAAAGCCACCTTAACTTCACGCCCCCTGTCACGCATCCTATGACCACAATGACATCACTGATGACATCATTTATTTATGTATTTAGTATTTGTAGAGCATGGCAAACCCAAAGGCATCAGGACGCTGGATACATGAATAGAGCACAGAGAGATACAAGCAGGGTCATACAACAATAAACGAAGACAGCTAGATAGGGATGGCAGGGACCAGTGCCGAGGGGCCATGATTGTTTTGGCGAAGGGTTCCCTCGGGTAAAGTGTCCTGGGTAAACAGTATGAGATGTTTGCGGAAGACCCCATATGACGGTTCAGCTCTCAGTTTGTGTGGGAGAGAGTTCCAGTGTTCTGTAGCAATGGCAGGGAAGCTTGTGCCCCCAGCTCATTTCGGTCTGTATCTTGTGGTGATCAGGTAGTTGGTGTAGTGATCGGGTGGGTCTGGTGGATTGAGCCTTTAGTATTTTTTGAGAGAGGTATCTTGGTGCATTGTTGGTTATGCATTTATGCATGATAGCTAGTGTTTTGAATAGGATGCACCTAGCCTAATGGCTAGGTAGTGAGCCTTTTTCCTCGCGGCTGAAATGTGGTCGCCCCTTGGAATGTTCAGAGCGGCTCCGAGGGCATTATTTTGAATTATCTGGAGTTTGTTGAGATTTCCAGCCGAGGTGCATGCGAATAGGGCGTTACAGTAGTCCAGCCTTGACCCTATGAGCCCCGTTGTAATCGTGAGACAGCTGTCTGGGGACAGGAACGGCCTGCAGGCATGAATACGTTTTGTGGTGTAAGCTGATGAGGAGGCAACAGCACTGACCTGCCTGTTTAGAGACAAAGTCGCATCTAGGTATACGCCCAGGGGTTTCAACCACGTTGGATGCTGGTATTGTAAATCCGCAGATGGTGAAGGTTTTGTAGTTAAGGTCAAGTTTGTTGAGGGTGGTCTGTGAGCCTGACGGGAGAATTTCATTTTTTTTGTCACTGAGGCATAACATGTGTGAAGCCATCCAGGTTTGGATCATGTGATAGAGTTCAGGGCAGTGGAGTCCGTAGCATAGTTGCCTGAGATTGGTATAAGTATTTGCGTTTCATCTGCATAGTTTGTGTATGAGATTCCAAGGTCATCTAGGATGTCAAATAGAGGTTTTGTGAAGATATTATATAGTGTTGGAGAGACGCAAGAGCCTTGGAGGACTCCGCAGGAGATCAGGGTGGGTGGGGCAGAGGCTACATCAGAGAAGAACCTGAAAGATCTGTTAGGACAGGAAGGACAAAATCCAGTCAGTGACTTGTTCTGAGAAATATGCTGCTGAAAAGAGTTGCTGACAGAGAATGTGATGATCAACAAGGTTGAAGGGTGCAGACAGGTCTAATAGGAGTAGGAGGGATACCCTGCCAGAGCATTTGACCTCGTCCATCTGTTTTTTTAGATCCAGGAGTGCCGATTCTGTGCCGTGGCTTGGTCTAAAGCCTAATTGCCGTAGGCCCTGGAGATTGTTGGCTTCAAGGAAGCACTGGATTTGGATATAGGCTACTCTGTACAGTATTTTGAGTAGAAACGGGACAGTGGTGTTGAGGCAATAGTGGGGGTGGGGTATCCTGGTCTAAGGAGTTGTTTTTTAGCAGGGAAAGGGATCACACGTCCTTGAGATTGGTAAGGAAGTTGCAGGTAGCGATGGAGGCATTAATCAGGTTGCTGATAAAGGGTGCCAACGCAGAGGCACAGTCCTTGATCACCGTTGCTGGGCAGATGTCTCCTTGTCATCTTGTAGGTTTCAGGCAGTGAATGACGTTCAAGGTCTCCTGTGCCGAGATTGGCTTGAAGTGGAATGCCTGGGGTGCAGGTTGTAGTGGTGCTGTCCTAGTAGGGGTGGTCAGGGTAAGGGAATTCTGTTTTAGCAGGATCTTTTTCTATATGGAGGCCAGTTTGTCAAGCAATTTGTTTTGAATTTTGACACACCATGTCAAATCTTTGTTGCAGCTGTCTTTAGGGGTAGACAGTGTTACTAGTTTGCCTTGAATTCCAAAGAGTTCTTGCGAGTTAGTGCTGGAATTAGCAATCCTTTTTTTGTAAGTGGACTTTTTGACTAGCAAGAAAGCATTTTTTGAAGTTTTAGCCATCAACGGGAAGTTGTTTTTATTTGAGTCAGAAGGTGAGTTCCTCCAAGTAGTTTCGATTTCTCGTTTTTTTAAAGCATAAGGCTTTGAGGTCTGGAGTGAACCACGAGTTATGATGAGAGAGAGGCTTTGCTTTCTACTGAGTGATCGGTGCCACAGAGTCAATTGCCTTTACCATGGTTGAGCTGTAGATCTCTGCCAGCACTGCCGAATTGTCTAGCAAGGTTGCTGGGCAGGTAGTAATCTCCAATAGCAATGGAAGGATATTTGTTGATGTGATGTTTTTTGAGTTTCGCGAGAGGGTGGAGAGCTTGCGGTCAATGGTAGTGGGGGAGTTTTGTGTGGGAAGGGTAAATATGATAACTTGTGGTCTAACCACGGACAGGGTTCGTTGGAAGTTATGGAGACAGGTCAGTTGACCTCAGCAAGCCAGTCAAGTATCCGACCGTTGGTATGGGTGGGGCTTAGAAAGCATTGGCTGAAGCTCAGCGCTGTTAGTGCATTAGATAGGGATTGGGCATTACTGTCATTAGCGTTGTTGAATCCCAGGTTCAAGTTGACCAGAAGAAGAATTTGTGAGGAGGGCTTTGAGTCAGATGCTATGACCTGCAGGATGCCTTCTTCAAAAGTGGAGATTGGGCCTGGTGCTCTGTATGATATGTGGATGGCTAGGGTTGATGTGTGAGACAGGGTGACTTTTTGGGACAGTAGTTCACATGAGGTAAGTGTCATTGTTGCACTCTGTAATGGCTAAGGAGTCTCTAGCAATCAAGGGCACGCCTCCTCCTTTGGAGTGTGATATGCCTTTACAAAAGAGTCTATATTGGTGGGATGGCTAGTGATAAGGCGGGGCCTGCGGCTGGGTGCAGCCAGGTTTCCGATATTACAAGTAGATCAAGATCTTGTGTGGTGATGAGGTCTGCGAAATCCAGCGCATGTGCAGTTACTGATCTCTCCTTGATTAGTGCCCCCTTTAATGAGCAAGAAGCTGTTGCAGTTGTTTTACGCTCTGTTGTGGACATTTGCATTAGTGTGTCATACGTTTTTGCAAGCGTATGTATTGGAGCATCACCTTTTGTTGCTGGTATATGCACTGGGACATTGCAGGCTGTTAGGGGAATTTGCATTCGGGCAACACTTGTTGGTCCTGACATTGGCAATGGGGCATCACACTATGTTCCCAACAGTAGCGTAGGGGGATCACACAATGTTCCTGGCAATAGCATAGGGGCATTATACAATGTTGGCAATAGCATAGGGGCATCACACAATGTTCCTGGCAATAGCATAGGGCCATCACACAATGTTCCTGATAATAGCTTAGGGGCATCACACAGTGTTCCTGGCAATAGCAATGGGGCATCACACAATGTTCCTAGGAATAATGTTGGGGCATCACATTGGGTAGCAGGTAGTTGTGGTCGGGTCTCATGTTTTATTTCCTTGCAAATGTAGGGTATGTCTAGTGACGTTAAGGCTGTTGGGCTGCCGTTTCGGTTGTTCAGGCTTAGTGCTGTTTTGTTGGCATCCAGTATATGTGAAGTGGGCATGGATTGAGAGGTGGGGGCATGTTGCATTCTTATGCTCATGCAGTTTGAAGTGGGGTGAACCGTTTGTGTGTCTGCCTGCAGATAAGGCATGGACGGTTGTAGCAGGTTCCTTGTGTTGGAGGTAGGGACAGCTGTCATTCTCATGTGAGCTTGGAGGTGGGCATTCCTTAGCCAGAGTGGCGGTTCTTTAGAGGAAAGTGTCAGCTGCTTGTAAGGTGATATGGGAATAAAGGATCGCTTTTGTCTTATCGAGCGAGCGGGACGTGGGTGGTGGGAGTGTAATCAGGGTGTTTTGGTGTTGGGTCAAATTGGATGCATTGCACGGAGATGTGAAAATTATGAGCTGGGCATACAGGCAGAGAGCGTGGGTTAGGAATGGTGTGGGCATAATGGCAGAGGAGTCTGGTACTATGTGATGCATTGAGAGGGGTATAGAGCGGCCGGACTTTGCTGTGAAAACATACCTTGCTGGGTGTGAGTGGATCTGCCCATCCATGACCTGACAGGGGATGTTTGTGCAGGCCCTGATAGTGGGCCTTTGTAGGCGGACTGTATCGCCTATTGGCTCCCCAGGACATCCAGGATTAATAGCAGGGATGGCCAATCAATGTTTTTAGAAGGGGGGTCAAGTTGCCTAGGTGCTTCAGGTGTCTCAGCAGTTACGGTCGTGTCGGCCATTTTTAAGTGCCTTGTTGGTGCTTGCACAGCATCCCAGCTGCATTTAGGGGTGGCATCTTGCAATGCCCAGCGAGGCTGATGTTAAAGTAGGTGGGTTGCAGCCCATGGAATCCAACACAATTTTATTTAGCACATGGCATATCGTGGCTTACCGTGGGTGCTGATATTATAGAGGAGCTGACGCTTGATGGTGAAAATGGAGCGGATTGCTCTTAGCGCCGTTCTGGGGCTGCACTCATCTGTGACATACACACAAGTCAAAGTTTTTAAAAATTGCATACAATTAAAATATTACTTTTATTTTGTACAGTATGTGTTTTATTTCAATTTTAGCATGTTAATCACTTACAAAAGACACACAGAAATATACATACATCTATGTACTTGTTTTCAAGCAAAAGTAGAATTTTAAAACTTCATTTGTTTTCTATCTATCATACCATAGTGTCACTCAAATATATAAATCTTTATAGAACTATGTAAGGCAAAAAGTGTACAATTGTGGCATTATTCCCGCATCTTGACTAGGAAACTACAAAAAGCAGAATGAAATTCAGCAAAAGGCAAAAAATTGTCTCTGAGTGCAATACTTTCAAGAACTGACAGCCGCACAGTTTAAAAAAAAATAATGTGGATGCTGTGTGTTTTCTTAGTGTGTTATGAGATATTTAAAACAAAGAAAACACATGGTATCAGGGACTGTGGACTGTCACCCATCCATGCAGTAACCGCCACCGACCCTGCTTAGCTTCAAAGCGAGGAAGGGGACTGCCTCCTCATGCCATGTTGCCCTAAATGGTCTTGTAACATGTGCTCATTTATTAGGCAACATGACCTGAGGGTGCTGGCCCGCTACCTTGCTTTGAAGCTAAGCAGGGTCAGTACCGCTACTGCATGGATAGGAGTCCCAGATGCCTATTGTGTAATTTTTCACCCCCAACGTCACTGTAGCTGTAAACCTATCTACTTTTCTTTTTATAGCCGCAGGTACAGACCTACAGATACCCTCGGCTATCTGTTGTCAATTTATGTGTGGCTTTCTGTAGTTTCATAGCTGCAAATATCAGAAAAACAGCCAGAAAAAATGCTTTTTTGCCCTCCAGGCCCTCGCCAAGTGCCCCCTCATATGTGCCAGCTACCCCCACTCCCAAGATGGTCTCCTCACCTCCCTGCCCTCTCCCATTCCCCCAAAACACATGTTTCTGTGACGCAGTTTGCTTTGAGATGTTGGCTATTCATGGATATAGCCGAGGTTACAGAAAAGCTTTGTATTGCAAACTCAGTCCCTAAACCCCCTACAACTCCCAGTGTTCACTTGGTGTCCTCTAGCCATCCCCCCCACCTCTAGAAAAATGGCATTTGCATGTTTTTTGACCTGCAAATGGCTTTTTTCCTGCATTTCATATTCCGATTACCTCGGCTATATACGCAGCTATCTCTCCCATTGAGCAAAAACAAATATGGCGGCTGTTTCATTTCTTTAAAAAAAAATGGTTTAGGCAATTTACTTGAGATACAGCTATCTATTTTGGAGAAGGGGACACCCCCTTTTCCGTCAAATATTTAAAAAACTACTGCACGGAATAACACCAAACCACAAAAAGGCCTCCAGTAAATGCTTCATGCCCAAGTTCTTTCAGTCCTAGTCCAAATCCGTCCAGCTGTTGGGGCTGTGCAGTCCAGCAAAATGAATGGGAAGTAGACTGTAACATTGATTTCTATTTTTTGTTTTCGTAATAACGTTCTTATTTTTTAACATAAAATCTCAGCAAATATGTCGTACACAAAAATATTATTTGCAATGGAATTTTTCAAGGTTCCTATGGGACTCTGACTCACCTTAACTGCCGCCTTATAATATATATATTATTTGAAAAAACTTTTGGCGGCTGTGGGGAGTGATGACAATCTGAACTCAGAGTGCTTCTGCAAGAAGATCGTTTTTCGTCCTTCTCTGATGCTTGATCTATCTTTTCCTGAACTGGCTTTTTAGAGAAGACAGCAGAATGAAGCTGAGACGTGGTCATGATCAAGCAAGTTTCTAGTGGCCAAAAAGGACTTAAGAGTTATTTTGTTCCGCATACTAGGCCAACAAACTTGTAAGGCTGTCATTCTGAGACCTATTTTGCCTCTAAGATCCTTGGTTATAAGTGGCAGAGGTCAATGAACTGAAAGTTATGCATGATTAGAAAAGCAGGGAGTGCAGGTGAGGGTGTACGAGGTTTTGTGCTCCAGTTAGGTGCAGTTCACACAAGCTTTCCCATTCTACCCCTGGTTTTAATGCCAAATGCCAAGCCCCCCAGACAATCCAACCATCACCACCCAAGCCCAACTTTAAACTAATAGAAATTTCATAAAACTTTCAAGTGGTTGTGTGAGTTTAGTAACCTTTTGAACCATATTGATTTCATGAGGCTGCACTCTCAAACATCATCCATGAGGTCTAACTCTCACCTGGTATCCACAGGGACGTCACTAGGCCTGTTCTGACCTCTTACGATCTTGAACCCTTCCTTGGAGTCTACTCGACTGGAGACTGGGCCTTGTTTTATTGGAAAGTGTGCTCTCCGTCCTACTTTCAGCGCAGTGGCGCGTTAATTGATGCGGGCTCGTTGCTGCCTAGTTACTTCACTGGCAAGAGTCTGACAGGTAAGTATAATGAGTCTTTTGAACAGTCCTCTAACTTTGTTCCTTTCCTTCCTTAGATGATGGCCGGCGTCCGGGGATGGCGACGTGCTGCTGAGATGAGTAGCGCTGAAGGTGAGTGAGAGCGCGATGCAACCCTTTCGTATTTGTATTGAACTGACTTCTTTGTCCATGTCTTTTAGGTGCTGCAACGTTTTCAGCGTGGATGCCGGTTATGAAGAAGAAATGCAGTGAGTAAGCGCGGTATGCGGCACCTCTAGATGTTTCCACGCTAACCTGGAGTGTCTTTTCCCTCTTGCAGATGGATGAGAAGTTCCGTAGACAGAGTTCCCCCAGAGGCGCTGGGATTCAGTTAAGCGTTTGAAGCTCGTACAGTCTTTAAAAATAAGCGAAGATTTGCTGAATGCTTACTAATGCCTTTTTTCTGTTCTTTTACCTTTTCCTTAGGAAGCGGCGTGCCGGGATGGGAATGACACCGCCGAAAATGCCCGCAGAACAGAAGGAGCGATGATTGATGTGCAGAAGCGCCGCAAGGTAAGGCTGTTCCTAACGGTGTCCTTGTTCTTGCAGGAGCTGAGCGCAGAAGAAAGACGCAGGCCTACTGGAGACCGATCCGAACACGGTGAGTGTCACACTGCAGGTGCAGAAAACACAAAGCATGTTTCTCAGCCTGGGCGTGGCTTAAATAGTCTCTGGCTATCCCAGGTATCTCTGGGATGAACCACACCCAAAAGACTAGACTGCACATGCAGTTCTGGGAACCGAAATATGTGGGGGCATCCATCTTGTTCCCATCAATGCACTACAAGTCCAATCCCCAATCTTATCCAATGGGAGTGAGTGAGTCTGGTGCCACAAGCGCCAAGTCTGACTCCAAGTGGGTTTTTGGAGGGATGGAGAGGCCCTTGAGGGCCATGTAGGTGATCGCGGCCTGGCTTCAGCCTGACCTCTTGGAGGGCTGGGGACAAGAGGGGCAGGAATCATGACATGAGGTTCGGTCTGGAAACTTCCTATTGAGTACTCAAAATCTCAAGAGGGCTCCCTCCTTGCCTTGTTTTTGAATCCATTTGTCCATTGTGGCGAACCATAGGAAGGACTCTGACTAATGACTGGCATGTTTCATGTGTGTTTATAAAAAGTAAATGAAAACTCCTAGCTTACCCTATCTCTATGAGTGAAGTTCCCTACCCATGTCCCCTCGATATAATAATCCTTTCTTTAAGAAAAAGAAAGGACCAGTTTGGCTATGTCTTGCCTCATTCTAAGTCACCCTCCCAATTGCTTCTGTTAGGGTTGAATTAATCCTTTGAGCAAGGGCAAGTTCGGGTAGCGGGGAGATGTCCTTGTTTCCCATACAGCTGCCTCCTCTCTCACGAGGTCAGCTTCTCCAAGCCCCATTAACCCTCTTTCGGTTTCTACCAGGGTGTTTACTGGGGTGATGGCTTTTTCAAGAACCCCTTGCGCTTTAGCCTCTTCTTCCGTAACTGGATAGGTGGTAGTCAAATGATGATGGAGGATCACCCTTACCTGTTATGACACAAAAGCTCAGTATAGTAGTGGTGGCTTGATACGTCGTGATGCAATTTAGGCTTTCTGACAATATACCGCTCAAGAGTACAAAAGGACAGATTGAGGTGAGTATTGCCCGAGAATATAGTACACCCTGGTACTCCAACAGCTGGCTGCAAGAAAAATTAACCAGATATTAACATGTGGGTTAAGGCAATTGACTCTCCAAAGGAAGATACAGAACTGATACTCACAAACAAGAAAATCAGACTGGGACTGAATAGTTCCAAGTCAGACTGGTGAGTACCTTGAAAACGAGGAAAATCACTGTTACCAAGAATACAGAAATAACAAGAAAGTAAGAAACGAATAGTCTTGTGCTTACCAAATGAGTGCCCTGGATAGGTGTTGCAGGAGAGTTAGAAATGGAGTGACAGTCCGGGAAACACAATGTTTTGTTTTCCTATACCCGCCGGCACGAGGACGCCTAAAGAGTTTATTGATCCGGGCGCCGTTGCACTGGTGTCCTTTGATCCTTGTGCTGATGCGCCAATGTCCTTTGGTCCTTGCGCCGATGCGCGACAGTCCTGAATGTTCCAAAAGAGTCTTTGACAGTTCCAGAAAGAAGATATGACACAGGCGAGACTCACGAGATGAGATGTATGCAGTCAGTGGGTTTTCCAATTGTAACGACGTGCAGGTAAGACTTGTGAAATGAGATGACTGCAGTTCGTGGACGTTCCGGTTCTGGTATGAGCAGGTAAGACTTGAGAGAGTAGACGAAAACAGTCCGTGGCAGTTCCGGGTCTGGTATGAGCAGGTAAGACTTGAGGGATTAGAGGATTGCAGTCCGTGGACGTTCCGGGTCTGGTATGAGCAGGTAAGACTTGAGGGATTAGACGATTGCAGTCCGTGGACGTTCCAGTTCTGGTATGAGCAGGTAAGACTTGAGGGATTAGAGGATTGCAGTCCGTGGACGTTCCGGGTCTGGTATGAGCAGGTAAGAGGTGAGGGATTAGACTAGAGCAGTCTGTGGACGTTCCGGGTCGGGTTTGAGCAGGTAAGACTTGAGAGAAATGACAAGAAGGAAGCAAGGATGGTCACAAGGCGGGCCAGGGATTCAAGGAGCCAAGAAGACAAGGTACAAGGTACGTAGCTTTGAAAACAGACAAATTCATAAGCCCTTCTTGCGCGGGGCGTGGCTTAAGTACTGGTCACCTGACCGTACGCACAGGACGGCGCCGTAGGCCTGAGTACCTACGCGAATACCATGGCCGCCAGCGTTTCCATGGCAACCGATAGCGTTCTGTAAAAGGATGTGCCATAAACGATGCAGCACGGTTCTGAGGCTTAGTAAACCACCTCGATTTGGAGCCAAAAACGTTTGCTCCCCTGGGTTTACCAGGTAGGTTGTTATTGTGCGAGCTCCGTCTATGTTTATCCAACGAGGCATTGAATGGAACCCTGACACTTACCTCTCCTCTGCAGTCCGGATCTACCACACCCGCTGCAACCTCTAATGCATGTTGCCAGACGAGTTCAGACTTGATTGCTAGTCTGATATAGGTTCCTGGTACAGCGGAAAGACGGAGGCCTATTGGTATCGAGCGTCTTTCCTGGGGCGGAATGGAAATAGTATCTACATTATACAGATCAAACCCAAGGGATTGGAGAGTTGCTAGAGTAGGGGCTTTGGCCTTCTCATTTAGTTTGGTGTATACCAGGGATCCCGTCTTGTCAGCTCACTGACATCCCACTTCTGACACCATGTGTGGCGAACTAGAAGAATTACTTGGACCAATGACTGCCATGTTTCAACAGTGGTTATTAAAAGTAAATGAAAACTCCTAGCTTGCCTTATCTCTATGAGGGAAGTTCCCTACCTAGAATGTAAAACTTTTATTGTTCCTCAAATGAAAACTGCCTTAGTCCAAAATCCTATCACACTAATCGGGCCCTCCCACTTCGTAAAACATAACAAAACGAGAGGCTAAAGTAATGGCCACTATCCTAGGCTTCTGCCTGGCCCAATCACTTGGATGGCTTATCGTTAGATTCAAGTTTGTCAATATGATAAAACAGTTCACAACTTTTCAATAGACTTTGCTGGTCAAAAGAAAGTATCCTCTTTATGGTCCCCTCTTCCTTGGGAAAGCCAGGTTTTTTCCAGAATCTCTCCAGGTTCCCTTCCTTCTCTTTCTAACAATTGCCCTGGCACTTGATCTCACTGAAGTCTGTGGGCCCTCTGGCAGACTTGCGTTCTCTCATCAACGTATTTCACATAGGACACTTGCCCACTCGGGTTTCTCATACTCCCGTAACCTTGTTGGCTCTCCCAGTCAGGATGCAAAGTGTTTGTAACTATTTCAGTCGGCTTCGCGTTGGGCACTTGCCCATTCTCAGCCTCCTGTAACCTCGCTGGCTTTCCTGGCCTTGATTCAAAGTGTTTGTACGGCTCTGTGGTAGTCTCTCTGTGGGAGCGTTTGCTTCTGTGTTGCTGTTTGTCTCTGCAACTAGTGGCCTTCTGGCGTAGAGCTTGGGGATCCGGCCTCTCCCCGACAAACCAACTTGGCTTCTCTGTGGTTGTGCCACCAGAGGCAGTGGGTGCTTCTCTGCCTCCACCTCTTTCCCGCGACCATGCCTTCTCGGTAGAAGGGGATGCCAGCCATCCGGTGTTCGGCTAGCGTTTGCCTCGCCCTCCACGCTACCGCAGGCTGCGTGGTCGAGTGTGGCTCCTCCCCTCCAGGTCCAGGACTTCTCCTCTACAGATGCTTCACTCTGCATAGGAACTACTCTCCTCCCTGAGTAGGAGTATCCTCCCCATTCACAGTTCTTCCTAGGTTTATGTAGGTTATCATGAACAAAAAGGGGGTGTCCACCTTCTTTGACTCAGCGCTCCGACGAAATGCAGGATTGCCTGAAGTCAAAGCGATGGCAGGAATGTCACAAGCTGGTGTAGTCAAAACAGGAGTAAAACAGTTTTTCCGAGTCCCATGTAGGCAATGTATTCTGGCTGGGAGTTCCTTATCAGACTTGGAGTCTTTGTCCACAGGAGGGGATTCACTCCCAGTGAGGTCCCACTTGCCCAGACCTCTGGGGAGGGTCTTGTGGAGTAGGCTCACCTGCGTAGCCTCACAGGAGGTGTTTCCCATTTCAGGGGAGATGGGACAAATTGATCAGATTCGTCACACCATGCTTGGAGAGCTTTCCTGATCATTATTCACTATAATATCCTGACATTCAACAATCATTCCCCGATACGAGGGGCACTCACTACTTGCTGCACAAAGTGGTTTTCTTCGCCTTCCACATCTATCTTTTTCAAGAATACACAACTTAGATTCTTCTCCCAAAAACAAATATCCATGGGACTAGTAGCTTTGTGATGCAAGCAATGGTATGTGAATTATGTGAGTCTTTGTCTGTAGTACCTGTTGCCATGAGAGGTATTCCATCGTCCGACAACTTGAGTGCCAAGGTGAGATCAATTTTACAGGCAAATGAAGCCCCTACTTCTCCTTACACCAGAACGTTTGCACTATCTGGCACGCCCAGAATTGAGACATAGCATCATAATTGCATCCTCTACAACAGCTAGTGTAATGTATCTTTTCACATATAACCAAGAGCAGTACATGTCCTGCCACAGATTTTATTGTATCTGCTGCTTCTTCAAGCTAAAGGACACATCACTCACAGGTTCCAAAAGGTCACAATAGTCAGACCTCAGGGGTGATTCCCCAGCTCTGATACTGATAGTGCCAACAGTGCCAGAATCTGACCTGTACTATCCAGGATGATTTTATAATAGTTTCAATCTGGAATATGCTTTACCAACAGTAACTATGCTTTCCTAGTTAGATTGTTGTCTGGCATTTAGTGGTGACTCTATGCTACTCTGTGCATTGGAAACAATAGCCATGTGCCTTAGCCATCCACACGTACATGCTCCAACCAATTTAATTGGGTTTCGATATGTTACTGTTCCTTGATCAATAGAAATATCCCCTATGGTGACATTCTCCCAACCATCGGGAGTCTAATCAATCCTCTTGGTTGATGTGCAGATGGAGGTATGTTAGGGAGAATTCTCTGTTTAGGCTGAATTTCCTAACCTAGTGAGTCCCCCAGCAGCTTTGCTGGATTTTTTGGGGTTTATTCTTTTCTCCTGCCAAGAGTGAGACTCTTTTACCCTCACTCTTGGGCATGATTTGAGTGTGTTTCTTTGACTCTAGATGTGTTTAATGGGCTATGGGGTCTTTTACTCCATAGGGCTTCATGTGTTTTTGTGATGTGTGTTACACAGCACCCTCAGTGCAGTAACACAGGGGTGTCATAGCGACCCCCCACTATAGACTCCATACCCTGGGACTGACTCCTGTGTCCCAGGGCATGTAAAGTCACCATTGGCTTTACTAGTCCCAAATTATTAACAGAAACCAGTGCAAACCATCATATTGTGGAGGTACTGGTCGGGGCAATTTGATTGCCCCGGGGTCTGTTAGTCGAGGGGGCACGTCTCTGTCCCCCCTGATCGAGTTTTGGCTGGTGGCAATGGAAATACTTTTTATATTCAACCGCAAATATTTTCCTGTGGGATTTTCCCATTATTCGAGGCTACCAACTTTAATTATTTAATTCCTATAGCCTCGAACATACCGCCGGTTTATTTATTTAATATTAATTCTCCGGTTGTTTTTTTTTGCCAGAACTCGGTTCTAAAATGGCGTTTGTGTTCGCTTCTGTGACTCCAACCCAAGTTGAGCCCTTTGTTCCACTTTTTGGCGGGCTTCTCCACAGAAGTCTCCAAAAGTGGTGCCACTCTGTTTGGGTATCACAGGGGTTGTGGGAGGGGGTTTAGGCACCCTGGACTGAGTTACCTTGGTAACTCAAGTCGCACTCTTGTGTGATTGGCCCAAGTGGTGAGCCGGCCGGCTCACCACTTAGCATGTTTGAGTGACAGCTAGGCTGAGTGAATGGGGGTATGCTGCATAAAAGCAGGGTTTTGGGGACTGGAACTTCAGAAGTCGCCACAGGACCTAAGAATCCGACGAGGGAGAAGCTGAGCCGACCTGCTACGACGACACCACCGGTGGAGCCCTGCTGAACCGTCTCACCACTTTTCCCAACGACAGAGGAGATCTCCAGCCCAGAGAGTCTTCTTCCTTCGACTGGTGGGGATAACCAGTCTGCTTCCTTTTTCGCTTCCTGGAGCATCTCGTGGCCGCCTTGCCTGTGCCAAGCACCCCGGCAACCTGGATACCACATTTTACCACTACCGCAAATCAAAGGGTAGTACCTTTAACCGGAAAACTCTGCGGCTGGTTTCTTCCCTGGCAGTGCAACGACCTTCATCTTTCCTCCACGTCGAGATCTTCTCTTCTTCTGGACGACGCTTCAACTTGCACCCGCTGCCAGGAGTAACTGCCCCCGCTGGAGGATACTTTCCACATAAGGTACCGTGTTCCACTTGGCTTCCCTTGCAACCGACTGTACGGGGTAGATTTAGCCCCCGGCTTTCGAACCTGGGTTAGCCTGGGACACCATGGCTAAACTTTTCTGAGCCTAACTAAAACCTTTTTGAACTCCCTGCAAGACTTTTTAAGCCTGTTGTCATTGTGTGATCTTGGGTGCATTTGTGCTCTGCTCTCTCCAAGAGTGGGCCCGGCCTATGGACTTTGGCTCACAAGTAACTTTTGACTTTCCTGCCTTGCTTAAGAGTTCCTAAGTATTAGTGTGGTGTATTTTCCTACATTCTGCCTTTTCCCCTCCCTTTTTCGTTACTTATTGTAGTGCCATCTATAGTTAAGCGCTCACCTCTGTCTGGAAATAAGTGGTGTTAACTAAGACTTGTCTGATAAGGAATATGGGATGTATATATAATAATAGTAACTGTGTTGAGAGTGATTTACAATAATAGTGCTGGAGTGTTTCAATCAGTGTGTTTGTTTTTAAATAAATAATTATATACCTTGATACCAAAGCTCTGGTCAGTGTTTGCTTGTGCTATTGTTTCTGAGTGCCTATTGTGTATACTTTGCATACTGCCTAACTCTTCTTGAGGGAAGTCTGACTGCTCAGCCACAGCTACCGGGTAAATCTGGGTGGTGCAGACTGCTACTATGTGGGTTTACTGCTAACACCTGTAGTCCTAAATCTTTTGCAGTGTTCCCAAAGGGAACTGCACAGGTTTCTGCCTAACAAGGTACAATCCCCAAAGTGTAAGCCACAGGGATGTGACTAATGTTTATCTTGAACTTCTTAATAGTCTTGTACCAATAAGCTAGTGCAAAGCCTACTAGGAGCCGAATGAGAGGGATGAGACTAAAGCTCAGGTATACTCTTTGAGCTGCTCTCAGTCTGCTTCCAGGTTGACTGATCTTCTTGTTGCTGCCAGTAGTTTATAGAACACATTTTTGTTGGCATTACATAACACAACCAATCTGGCATTGGCAGCCTACCCTTTTGTTTAGGCAGTTTCAGCATTTCCGCCCTGTGCCAAACATTTTAAGCCGCCATATGAATTTGAGAAGCATAGCATTGACCTCATGGAAAACTGCCTCAAGCAGTACCAGAGGCTACATCTATGTGAGGGGTAACACCTCCTGCATTGTAGTCATATTTAGAAAGAAATGTCTGCCTTTGATTGAAAAGGGGAGACTATTCCACTGAGTGTTACATAGTTTTAAAGCTAGTCTCATATGCTCTGAAATTGCATATGTTTTGGCCATGTGAGGGTCTTTGAATGCAGTCATTTTCAAATAATACAAATATGACCTAACATTGTGACAATTTCTATAAAGATTATAGAAACCCGAGCCATGTCTCAGTGTGCAAGGGTTAATTTGGGGCATGTAAAAATGTCACATGTTGAAATATTGAGGTCTGGACCTCTGATGGGCATTTTTGCCTGCCAGTAAAATGAACGCCTTTGTTTCATTTACGTCTGCCCCTGACAGCTGAGGTGAATATAGTTTGTGTTTTCTGACTCAATGTCAAATTCCCTGCAATATTAAAGTTCATCTAACCTATTTGGCAGAAGATGATTTTTTTTTTATAACTCCATCTTGTTAATTATGCATCTTCCAGACTTCCCAACTGACACTTTTACAGTATCATTCCACATTGGTATACGTTGCTGATACCGGGAAACTACTTTCTGGACCTCTACAGTGTCATCTTTCAGAGTTTTATCAGGGGTAAATGCAAGTTAGTAGTCCCGCATAAAAATTCATTAGGCCTCACAGCACACCATTTCTCACTCGCCAGTGTAAATATTCATTAGCCAATGGCCAGTTCGAGTGCACATTTTGAGTCCTGCTATGTTTGTTATTTATGTTTTGTTATTTGGCTTTTATGCTCATTCCAAGCTTCCCCAAATCACACTTCTACGTTTTCATTCCTTATCAGTATGCTTCACTGATAGTTTCCATGTTTGGATACATAAAAGGTAATCTTAAAGTGTTCTGTGCCCTATTTGTTATGTTGCTCAGCTTATAAACAGTGGCAGTCACCATTTGTTATTTTATGTTAACAGTTTTTTTTATACTACACCAGTCGCCATTGGATTGATTTCGGTTATGTGATATTTATATAGTGTCTAACTGCCATGGTCTTGAAGCCCTTAAGTTTGGCTGGGAATTCCAAAGCCCATACTCTGGCAATACATTACAAAACAGTACATTGCATTAGACAGATATTGAAAGGTACGATTGCTACTGCATGCAGATGACAATTTTTGGACCATTTATGACACACTTACAGCAAATGTGCTTTTCATGTTAATGTTGAAGAACAGGTACCTTTTTTGTGACACTGAGAATTTCAAAATGTCAGTCTGTTGTTTTAACCCTCCCATTCATCAAATATATGAATTAATATGAATTTCTGTAGTGTTTGAATTCATGTCATTTGTGCTTTCATGTTCTCTTGTAGATATGCTGGTGAGATACTTGATGAGGATGTCTTTCACAGTAGAGATCTCGTAAACAATCGACCGTTACAGGCGTTGGTTGCAGGACTGAAGGCATACAGTACTTGGGAGAATTTAGCCTGTTTGCAGGACTGCAGGGAATGCACAGGAGGCATGGTGAGTAGTCCGAAAGTTGGGAAATGTGGGTCCCCACAAGATTAAGGTGAACTGTGCAAACACTGAGATATCTTATTTCAACATATTGAAGCTACTCATAATAATTGCATTGCAGAATCTGAAGCATTTTCCTATAGTTTGTTTCAAGCCATCCCAAATTCAGTTTGTATTCCTATGAGTTGAATCTTTCTTTTCGAAGAATCAACAAGGGTCATTTTGACAAACATTTCAAAAAAAGTAGCAAGTTCTCCTCTCCAGAAAGAACATGACATGATAACCTGTTCTGAGTTGAGAGTTTGCAGCACACACTTTTTGCTCACTGTACCTTTCACAGATGGGAAATATCCATTTGCATATCAGTCTTTGTTCGGCCCACATGGGCAGTCCAGCACCGAAATGCTATGGCAACTCCTCTCTGAACAAGAGTACCAACAGCAACCCCACACACGTGTTTCAGCCTTGTTGGGCCTCATTATGTCAGTCTAGAAAAATAGATACCTCTCACGACCAATGGCAATGTATCATATTGGCCGACGACTAACCGTCTCATGCACTAAACGTCAGAAATACAGACTCATAAGTTTGACCAATGTGCGGCCATTTTGATGTAGCTAGAATCGCCATTTTGTTCACTAACGTTTGCTCATTGCTTTTTGTTCAAAACTGCTTAGCCGAAAGCTTATTCTGCTTCACTGATTACCTTGTTGTTCAAAGCGAAAAAGCAAGGCCGCGAGGCCGGGAGTTATTTGTTGAAACATAACGTAGACCGCCCCAGAGAGGAATGCCCAATCCCCTCCCGAATGTAGCCTTGGAGGAGAGCAACACGGCATTTAATCATTTCACTGATGCCAGCCAGTCTCGTTAATATGGTAGAAATGCTAGAAAGAAACAGCTAAAGGCTTGAATTATGCTTTTTATCACGGCCCCCCTTTCCTAAACCCAGCAGAGCGAGCTGACTCCCAGGACACGAATAGCAAATAGGAGATTTAGCAAGGCCTGGAATGCGACTCTTCCCCCGTACGCAGCTTGCCTGCAAGAACAGAAGCACTGTGTTCTGTTCCACAAAGAAATATGTCTCTAGACTCGCAATGTTGCATATTGTTGCTAAAATAGATGTTTGAAGGTGTCATATTCGTTGAAATTGTCAATCATCAGACCCAGTTCAAAGAAACTGTACTATGGGCGTAATGAACATGTCATGACTGATTGCAGGATGTCCATTTTGTATATATGTAACTGATGTACGTTATTTGCTCTCTTGCTGGAGACACGTCGTGGGGCGTGAGACTGAGTTGGCCAACTGAGACTTCTTTTGCTTTGCAATAAACCCTAGCTTTTGGGAATACAACCTCGTTTCTGACGTGTCAGTTCATGTGTGGTGATTTGCCTTGTTTCCACTATGCGAGGGTCCCCTAAGGGCCCCTTCAAGAAGGCGCCCGAATAGGGACCCTCCCCCACTTGTTCAATCGTGTACGTTATAAGATAAGAAAGGCGGAGAGAACGGCGAGGACGGAACGATCGAGCCGGGATCAAGAGGTGTTCGGGGCACCACTGTGTAAGTGATGAGACTCCTATGCAGATCTGCACACATCTGATCTCTGATCGATGTACCCGGCCAGAGAACAAGGAGGCGAGGATCCCGAAACGAGGCTGAGCCAAGAGACGCAGACACGATGTCATTGGTTGCGTCATTGGTTCCGTGAGTATATGGAAGAATTGTGTTTTGGAAGACAAATTGACTTATCAGGTGAGTCGTACCCCGATTCGAAATAGCCCTGATATTGGTTGAGAGTTGACTTTGCAAAATCAAATGCCCAGTGTAAGGTTGGTTAGCCAAGGGTAAGGTTAAAACATGCCTGGGGTATTGTCCACCCTAGCGGGGTTTTTCGGCTGCGGTAGACAATCTTTGCAAGATGGCCAAGTTGCGCCACCTGGGGGAACGCTGGCGTACGAGATGTATGTAAAGCATGGTGTGGGTGCGATAATGTTCTGTGAGATTTGGCATAAGCAAACCAGAAACCAAGAAAATGTTCAGTGGCCGATTAATGGGAGTTTTGAGATTGAGAGCATAGATAACTTTGAGAAGGTGTTGATAAGAAAGAAAGCACGTCCCGCAGCATTCGATATCCTTAGGGACTGGAGAAGGGAAGCTATGCTTCGTTGGAAAAGTAGAGCGAAACATGCGCGCAGGCATAAATCAAAAGCTGAGAAAGCAGAAGAAAAGGAGGAGGAAGAGTGGACTGAGAGTCTGAGAAGGACAGGTAGATGCGAACAGTTGAACATAGAAAAGATATACCCACAACGAGAATTGCATATAGCAGATGATTTAATAGAAAAAATGTTGACCGATACAAAGCGGGGTCCAAGACCAGAAAGTAAAACAAACACGTCAGGAACCAATGTTCAGCCCCCTCCTGTTGCCCCTGCACCCCTCCCAATTGTTCAAATCCTAGCACAGCCACAGACTGCGCACATAGCACCTCCCATTAGCCAGCCAGTACCACAACAGTCACTTCCCGTTCCTGTTATACCACCCGCACCTCCCGCTTTAGAAACAGACACAGTCCCGTCCGTCCCACCCGCGGTTGAACTTGAAACTAAGGAGGCGAGAGATGGGACTGTACAAAGTGGATGCACAAGAGTGACCCGCAGTGCGATCAGCAAGGAAAGGAAGCAGGAATTGCAAGTTCAGGCAGAGATGTATATAGATGGGAACGATGGGATGGCAGCATTGGACTCGATGTATGACTTCCGAAGAAGCAATGAAAGACAGGTAGTGTTGGAATGCATGGGTGAATATTTAGTGAGAAGATGGAAACAGTTAATTGGGAAATTACCGCCACAATGATTGTTAGATTTAAATGCATTAGCACGTTGTAGAGAAAGAGATGAAGAAGGGAACATGTATATGGACTTATTGAGCTTAAAAATTAACTTGATAATGAATATGCTGAAATGTTTACCCAACCTGGGTATAGAAGCAAGGACGCTGGGAAAGGGGGGACAGAAAAGGCGATTGTTGATGAGTTATTATTGTTAAAACAGCTGGGGGAGGATTTGAGAGCATGCTTATTGAAGACGAGAGTGCTACTTCAGCCAGTAGCGGGACACAACAGAGGGAGGGGGAACACACAAAGGAATAATTCAAATATGCATGGAGGACCGTTTGGTCAGAATCAGTGCATACTGCAAAGAGGAAGGGCACTGGAGGGCGCAGTGCCCACATTTGCAAAATAGAACTGGGGGTGGTCAGAGAAGACCGCACCGGGGGCACCCAGCAGCAAATGGACCGAATAGAAATAATATGCAGCAACACCAAAGTAACCAAGGAGGTCAGTATCAAGCTCAGCATCAGAACGCTACCAACCAGAGTCAGGGCCAGAGTAATCAACAACATGGGAATAACCAGAATGGGGGAGCTAGAGGAAGGGATGGGAACATTTTCAATACACAACAAAATGCGTATTACAGCAATAGCAGTATTTACACATCGGATGATGTGTTATTCCCTCAATAGGACAGCCCAAGACAGGGGTCGGAACCAGTGTCTATTCCCGTGAATCAGAAAGGACCCTATGTAGAGATGAGAGTCGGGGATACAGAGCACCGTTTTCTTGTAGATAGGGGAGCTCAGAAGTGTTCAATAGATCATCACTTGGTTCCAGATATACCACTGTCAGGGCAAAATAATATTTCTGAAGGATTCGCAGGTACACCAGTAATTAACCCAGTGTCCCAATCAGTCCCAGTAACAATAGGTCCATTCACTGAGCATTGTCCATTTCTCTTAACAGATAATTGTGGAGAAAACCTTTTGGGATTGAATTTATTGAAAAAACTAGGTGCAGTTATTCATTGCACTCCCGATGCTGTGTTTTTAACAATCTGGCCACAAGATGCAAAGGTGTCTGAATTTTTGTCTAAACCCTTGCCAGGAGAGTTGAGTAAGGTGCCAATCTATGTATGGTCAATAAATGACAATGATGTGGGATGCTTAAAGATAGAGCCAGTAAAAGTGATTTTGAAAGAAGGGGTCACGCTGCCGCGTATTCCACAGTACAGAATTTCAGCCGACGGAGAGCAAAGATTAAAAAGGATTGTTTCAGATTTGGTGAAATTAGGGTTAATTGAGGAAATTGCAGGTAGTACATGCAACAGCCCCATTCTTCCGGTATACAAGAAAGGAGATAACGAGGTACCCTATCGTTTCATAATTGATCTGCGCGCATTAAACAAGGTAGTCGACCCTCAATTTCCCTTCGTGCCAGACGTCACCACCATTTTGACAATGATACCTGCATCAGCAGAATACTTTAGTGTGATTGACTTAAAGAATGCTTTCTTTAGCATTCCAGTGAGCAAGGACAGTAGATATTTGTTCTCGTTTACTTTAGGAGGACGGTCATTCACATTCACGCGCATTCCACAAGGATACACGGAAAGTCTGAGTATTTACAGCAGGGCATTGAAGGAACAACCAGAAATGCTAGAGCTACCAACAGGTTGTGTATTGCTACAATAAATAGACACAGACACAGAGAAGATTTGTAAAGAAAGTACAATTTTACTATTAACACACTTATCAGTGCATGGCCACAAAGCCAGCTTGAAAAAATGTCAGTATTGTCGAAAGGAAGTGGCGTATTTGGGTTACTTTTCGAAAGAAGGAAGAAGACTAACGCCAGAGCGAATAGAGAGCATTTCTGGTATGCCTATTCCAAAAACACAGAAAGGAGTCAGAGCAATAATAGGCATGGCTTCTTATTGCTGGCAATGGATAGGAAACTTTGCGTTAATTGTGAAACCAATGGTGGCATTGACGAAAAAGGATGCTGTCATGCCTTTGCAGTGGAATGAAGAATGTCAGAGAGCATTTGAGTTGTTGAAAATTGCATTATGTTCTGCTTCAGTTTTGGGCACACCAAATTATGAGAAGATTTTTAGACTGTCTGTATGCGAAAGTGAAGGATGTGCATTGGCTGTTTTGACACAGGAACAAGGTGGAAGAAATAGGCCATGCAGCTATTTTTCTTCCGTGCTGGACCCTGTAGCACGTGCACTGCCACAATGTTTGTGAGCTGTTGCGGCTGCCACTGCGTCAGTGAAACAAACGGAAGGGATGGTATTGGGGCACACTTTAATTTTGATGGTGCCACATGCCATAGACGTTCTACTAAATAGAACACAGACGCAACACCTCACCTCTGCTAGACTGACTAAATATGAAATCATCTTATTCGCGCCCCACATCCAAATTATGAGGTGTAGCGCTTTGAATCCAGCAGAATTAATGCCACTGCCCACAGAGGAACTTGGTGGCAATGAATTACCTCCCCATGATTGTTTAATGGTTACTGAGGAAGAAACGAAGGGGAGAGTTGATTTAAGTGACACCCCACAGAAAGAGCCAGATGGCGAGTTATTTTGTGACGGCTCTTGTTTTAAATTACCTGATGGCACATCAACTGCCGCCTACGCTATCACTACCCTAAAGAGCATTGTAGAAAGCAAAAGAATCCCCTACAACTCGGCACAAGCCGCAGAAATAGCCTTGACCAGAGCCTGTGAGATTTCTGAGAATTTAAACGTGAACATATATACTGATAGCAAGTACGCCTTTGGCGTGGTTCATAACTTTGGCCGACTCTGGGCGGAGAGGGGTTTCTTGACATCACATGGGGCCAGAATCCAACATGGCCCTTTGATTGTACGATTGCTGTCTGCACTCACGTTTCCAAAGCACCTAGCAATAGTGAAATGCAAGGCGCATAAAAGAGTGACATGTAAAATGGGAGAGGGAAACGCATTTGCAGACAGGATTGCGAAACAAACTGCCACTGATTTAAATACCAAAATGATGACGGTACAGTCCGAGGAAGTGCCTTGCATGATAGAAGATGGGATTGCCACTGTCAAAGAAATGCAGGCCGAAGCTACTACTGATGAGATACAAGGGTGGGCTGAGGGCTCTGCTGAATTAAATTTCGAGGGTTGTTGGGTGGACAAGAGAACTAAAAACTGGATGTTGCCTAATTCCTATGTAAATGCAATGGTCACAATGGCCCACAGCCCTGCCCACATATGTGCCAAGAAAATAATCCAGCATCTAGCTACGGTATGGGAGAATGTAAACATAAAAAATAACGCAGAGAGGTTGGTTCAGAACTGCATCACGTGCTTACAGCACAATGTAGGAAAGGGAACGGTGACTCAGACAGGCAGTTTTGGCCCTCCCTCTATGCCTTTTGAGGTAATCCATTTTGATTTCATAGAAATGGAGCGATGCCAAAACTTGAAATATGTCTAGTGGTAATATGTGCATTCAGCAAATGGGTGGAAGCTTATCCTTTAAAGAACTGCACAGCAATGAGCACGGCAAAAGTAATGCTAAAGGAATATTTTTCCCGGTTCAGCCTGCCCCATGTCATATGGTCAGATAACGGTCCACATTTTGTGGGCACAGTGATATTACAGATATGTACAGGTCTCCAGATTGATAAGCGATTCCATAGTTCGAGACATCCGAGTTTGGCCGGTCTTATTGAACGTCATAATGGAATCTTAAAATCTAATATCAGTAAGATATGTGCAGGAAGCAAGTTGAGTTGGGTGGACGCATTACCATTAGCGCTATTGTGCATGCGCATGTCAGTACTGGCAAGAACTGGGCTCTCCCTGTACGAAATCGTCATGTGGAGGCCGGCGAATGTTTGGTGCGCACCTCAGCCTAAGCGACTTTGCAAAGATGAGCATCCTGTGCTTACTACTTATCGTGGACTTTTAATACAGAAACTGCGTTTGATTGATCAGCAGGTGCAGGAGGCTTTACCCGTGAGGTATACTGGTCCGGGGCACGCGCTGGAGCCAGGAGACTGGGTGCTACTCAAAAACTTTGAATGAAAGATATCGTTCGCACCCAGATGGCGTGGCCCCTATCAAGTACTTCTGGCAACGCAAATGGCGATTCGAGTGGATGGGAGGAAAACGTGGATCCATGCCACGCACGCTAAAAAGATTCCACCGACGCTGAAAGACTTGCCTGACCGAGACGACCAGAAAGAAACAGCAGCTCCAGAATCGAAAGAAACTGTTGCCAGTCCCTTACTACAGAATCTGCCTAAACCTGAAGTGAAGCTGGAAGCGAAGCCTGGAAGGATTGCTATAAAGGAGGAAGGGCAAAGAGTGCCCCAACATTGGCCAGCTGAATCTGCATCACTGCGGGCCAACATAAAGCGTGTACCACTTTGGCGCCCACCAGTATCTGCCATAGTGCCACTGCCTGAAAAGAAATCTGCATCACCGCTGCTGCGCCCACAGCCACTTGTTATTGCGCCACAAGACTCCGAGTTTGAGTCTGGGAGTGCACCGGCACTATTCATTGACCACACTGTACCAGGAGCTAAACGGTACAATCTGAGGCTTCGAAAGAAGGAGTGATCGAATCTGCATTTCATTGATCTTTCATCATTGCCTCTGGTTCCCATCACGGATGGAGAGGGAACTGGAGGTCTAGAGGAGAGAAGCGTGAGAGTTGTGCAGATCGGGCAACTCAAGACTCACGGCTCCTCGGTGCGATCATAAAAAATCCATGTGTCCGGAACCCGAGTGGACAAGCGGGGCGCATATGGTACAAAGACAATTGATAAACTGCTCTGGAGTTCTTTTGAGCAACCTGCGAATGCATAATGATCTTGCCTAAATGAGTAAGCAATCCAGGCTGCTAAGAGTTGGCAGAATGAACTGTTGACAATTATTATCGAACTTAAACATTCGGACGAGTGCCACAAGGAGAGATATTCACGACGACCACTGCGGAAGAAGGACTGTGAGAGAGAGAATGCCAGAACCAGCTTTAGCCTCCTCCTGCACCTCTGCTGATAACAAATTAGGTATAAATACTGAAAACTTAGAAAAAACGCATTGTCTAAAAAACTGTATGCTGATCTTAACGATAATTATGTGTGTTATGAGTATGTTAGCACCAATAATGACAGCGTTGATACTATGGTACGTGGAAGCAACGCACCCATTGAATATGCACTTGCCGGTAATTAATATCTCCCCCACTGAAAGCCCGGTTCATGTAATCACTTACACCTTGTCCCCAATGGAATAGAGGCACAGAGAAGGATATGGGAATAATACCCTATTGCTCATAATGAACCTGACACATGCAATTTTAAAGAAGAATTATTGCTGGGTATGCGCCCATTTACTGCAGCATGCTGGGAAGGGAATAGGTTGGTATGTGCAGCCATTACCATCAAGTTCTGCATGCAGTGCATCACTGAGTGCATTATTTTATGGGAAATGGAATAAGAGTGATACGGGTCAATTAGATAAAACAAACATGAATAAATTTGAGGAAATAATTATGAGACCCGTAGGCTGTTCTATATTTCATAAAGCACGAATATTAATACAAAAACCTACGCCTAAACCTGTACAACGAGATAGATTGTCTCCACCATCCAAAACATCTGTAATCACGTTTCGTGTTAGAGCAGAAGAAAATAAAGATGCAATGCCCCCTTCCTATACAGTGAATTATAGCCCACGAACTGTCCCTTTTTGCTTAAAGAAGAAAGGCTCCTATTCAGTAGGAACGTTTATTGGTTGCATGAATACAGCGGTTCTCAAAAGAGAAGTAGAACCAGTGTATGTAGGTGATCCCGTTTATTTTATATGCAGAGAAAAAGCGTATCCCTGGTTACCTAGAAACCGGGGAGGCACATGTTATTTGGGTCTACTGTTCCCAGGAGTGTTCCTCTTGGAGACAGCAGATGTAGCTAGGCTATCTAGATCTAGGCCGCGAAGAAGTACAGAAGACGCTTTGATTACAGAAGACTTAGCAAAATCATTCGTACCATTTCTGGCCCAAGCAATAAATTCCTATAACATAAGGCAACTATCCAGAATATTAGAGAATACAATAAACATAACAGGTATACTATACAACATGACGCTAGAAGAAAAGGGGGTTAGATTAATGACGTTGCAAAATAGCATGGCTCTTGATGTAATCCTGATTGATCATGGGGGGTTTGCAAAATCGTGGGATCAGCCTGCTGCGTATTTGTAAATGAAGCGATAAGAAAGTTGCACGTCCTGAGTTCTGAACTCCATACCATGAATGGGAACTGGGAAGCAGTGTCCTGGTTCTGGGAAATATTACGTGCGTGGGGATGGAAGTTAATTGCAATACTAGTAGTAGTATTCGGAATATTTATGACTTGCTGTTGTTGCATACACTGTCTGCCCCTAGTTTGCACTGAGATAAGTGAAGAGTGTATGCATATGGTAACCCAAAAACAAACACATGGCCAAGATCAGAAAGATACTCATGAAATAAAAACAATGGAAAAATGCATGGCCATAAATATTGGTGAGAATGAAGACGCACATAGTGGCATGCAAGATTCAGGTTCAAATTCAAATTCAGATAATTCAGACACATCATCGGAGGAGGATGCAATGTATGGATAAGGCGTTTGGCAATCGGCCAAAAGGAGGGGTCTGTCAGTCTAGAAAAATAGATACCTCTCACGACCAATGGCAATGTATCATATTGGCCGACGACCAACCGGCTCATGCACTAAACGTCAGAAATACAGACTCATAAGTTTGACCAATGTGCGGCCATTTTGATGTAGCTAGAATCGCCATTTTGTTCACTAACGTTTGCTCATTGCTTTTTGTTCAAAACTGCTTAGCCGAAAGCTTATTCTGCTTATTCTGCTTCACTGATTACCTTGTTGTTCAAAACGAAAGAGCAAGGCCGCGAGGCCGGGAGTTATTCGTTGAAACATAATGTAGGCAGCCCCAGAGAGGAATGCCCAATCCCCTCCCGCATATAGCCTTGGAGGAGAGCAAGACAGCATTTAATCATTTCACTGATGCCAGCCAGTCTCGTTAATATGGTAGAAATGCTAGAAAAAAACAGCTAAAGGCTTGAATTATGCTTTTTCTTACGGCCGCCCTTTCCTAAGCCCAGCAGAGCGAGCTGACTCCCAGGACAGGAATAGCAAATAGGAGATAGCAAGGCCTGGAATGCGACTCTTCCCCCCCGTACGCAGCTTGCCTGCAAGAACAGAAGCACTGTGTTCTGTTCAACAACGAAATATGTCTCTAGACTCGCAATGTTGGATATTGTTGCTAAAATAGATGTTTGAAGGTGTCATATTCGTCGAAATTGTCAATCATCAGACCCAGTTCAAAGAAACTGTACAATAGGCGTAATGAACATGTCATGACTGATTGCAGGATGTCCATTTTGTATATATGTAACTGATGTATGTTATTTGCTCTCGTGCGTCCCTCGAGGTCTGGAGACACACGTCGCGGGCGTGAGACCGAGTTGGCCAACTGAGACTTCTTTTGCTTTGCAATAAACCTTAGCTTTTGGGAATACAACCTTGTGTCTGACGTGTCAGTTCGTGTGTGGTGATTTGCCTTGTTTCCACTATGCGAGGGTCCCTTAGTGGCTCCTTCAATCAGTGAGGTGAAGCTGTGCCTCTCTGAGCACAGTGAGCAGGGAGTCAACATCTGGTTTCCTCCAGGTAACTCCGGGTGACCAACCCCAAGTTCCTTGCAATACAACCCTCTAGGGAAATAAGGCAGGAGATAGCTTGCAAAGATAACAAGGTTTAATTGTTCAAAATATCAGCAAAGGACTCTGCTACTCCAGAACGTTCTGACTCCATAATATGTGACAGTGCTTTCTGAGGGACCACGTCATAATAGATGACATCACGTATAGTATCTAAACTATCACATTTCATTCGGTGGACCATATACATATTCCTGCTCCATATGAGATGCCAGGCTGCAATTGTTGGTTCTTCTGCCATCGGTCAGGCTCCACGTGGGTCAGCTGGGCTCATCTTGTTGTCTAGTTAAGGTCAGGTCGCTAATTAAATATAGTTTTACATCTAATCTAGCACGCTAAGCCTACTACTGCATCACTGTAGCATGCACCTTGGCGGCTCGGGAGGAGTGCCAGGAGGAAGAGAGGATGAAATACAGGAACACTGACCCACACATTCTCGGCTTCGTTAATACCACTCCTCCCGCACCTAAGGTCTCCACCCTAGTTTTGATCTATAATGTATCCCTCCCTGTAACTCAGGTTACAAAGGATGTATTTTATGCTGGGGGGGTAAAACAGTTGCGTCTGCTTAGATCTTTCATGGTCACCTGATTTGTGCTAGGACAGGGGGGTTGCTTGCTTATGGAATGCAAGGGTTTGGGGGTCAGGTCAGTGGTGTGGGGCTGGCCTTGGGCTGGCTGGGTGGGGGTTAGATGCCTGCTGGCAGCTTATTGGTGATGAATGGGCACTGTGCGGAGCTTGGGGTTGTGTCTCACTCTTGCAGGGCGCATTCCTCTGAAAGATACTATTTGCAACAGTGAAGAGACATGGGGAAGTGGACTTCCTTGAGAACTGGCAGCACAGACTCATCCTGCCTTACTGATGTTGGGCCTAGTGAAATCTTTCCATGGAGCTCGGCTGGTGCAGCACGTTCAAGCAAGCCTGTGGTTTTGTCATAACCACAAAATGGTGTTTCTTTCTTAGTGTCTCCCAATTCATCTGCTGTTCACGCTATATTACCTCTGCACCGAGTTCATAGTGTGGTTCTCCCCCCCCCCTATACACTACTGAAAGTGCTTAGGGGGTGAGATATGCTCATTTCCATCCCAACATTCCCCCCCTTTCGTTACTTCTGCAGTAACAAACTCTCCTCCCCCATATTTACGCTCATTTGCTTGCCTTACTGCTTCTTTCCATGCGGGTGTTCCTTTTATTGGCATCCAAGCCCTACACACGTCTTAAGCTCCCCCCTGCTTGCACTATTGCTCAGGTGTACATGTCCTGAAAATGCATCCCCTACCTCCAGCCAGGTCTACCCAGACTTCCTTGTAATTTTCAGGGTCAGGGGGAGGAACAATGGTTGTGTGGAATAGATTATCGACTATATCTCCAACAGGGATTGGCACAATGTGGTGAACGGGGTGGTAAGTCTGTATTTCAATTTCCTTTGTATCACAAGGTACTTTAGTATTACCAATAGAAACCATCATCATTGCGCTAATAGGGACTGCTTTGGCACAACACCAGAGACCCAATCAGCACATGCAGAAAACCACCAAGACGAACAGGATGGTGTGCACCAGCATTTTGATCAATGTTCCAAGCCATGATGGGGCCGAGCAGAAGGCCATGGTGAACCAATCTTCTTCTTTTTTTTAAAATAAAAACACTCTTTATTTGCATTTTTGTAAATAAGACAGACAAAAAACAATCCCTACATCCCCCTGCCTCCTCCCTTTGCCCTTTCACGACCGATTTCTGTGAGACCTCCAAACCCTTCCACACCCTCCTTCTTCCTTCCTCTTTCCTTATCGTCTCATCTCCCCCTTAACCCCACACCTCATGGTGGTTTCAGATCATTGGGTATAGCCAGAACCAATCTTCTTCTTCAACACCAGCTTCTTTTTTCATCTTCACCCCCTAGTTTATTTACTGCTGCAATGTCGTGTGACAATGTCCCATTTTCAACATCTTCGCAAGGTACGAATGTGCAACATGAACTCCCGATCTTTTTGCAAACACCTCCTTCCAGGGCTGACAGGAGATCAAAGACGTAACTATTTTGCATTGTCATTAGCCTAAGGGCCCTCAGTCCACTCCTATGACATTGAACCCTTGTTCGGTATGAGTCAAATCGATCAGCTTCCATCTTACAATCTGGAGCCATTTCACATTGGCTCACGTCTGGATGCTGGGTATTAGAAATGCAAAAAATGTCTCTGCGGAATTGTAGAGCTTGTATTCATCACGTATTTGCGTGAGCAGTTTGGATGAGTCTGTTTATAGGTAATTTGAGGATCTTTTTCTTCTTCGCAGCTAGGTCATAGGGCTCTTTCTGAGGGACGATGCAAATGTCTGGTGGTGGCCTTGTGTGTTACGCTTCGATTGTTGGGGGCAATGTGGGCATTTCATCAGGTGTGGGCCCCCCTTTCAGGTGTTCTTGTGATACTACTAACAGGGCAGAATGCAGCATAGCTAGCGAGCAATAGCCCCTCCAAGAAGGTGGGAGGTGCAGGTATGCTTGTTTGCGGCATACCCAGTAATAGTCAATCAGCGCTGCTTTGCCTTTCCTGAGGTCTGGAATTAGGATAGTTGTTACACCGCTCGCTTGACCTGACAAATAGTTCCTTCAATGTAAAAACATAGTTCATAACTTTGATCTTGGTGCACTTTTAATGGTTTTTCAATGGCTGCAATCCATGTCAATTTGGTGACATGTTCTGCCCATACTTGCGCACATGCTTGTTCTACGAGGGCTATTGTTTTTTCTCTGAATCCTACAAGTCCTTCGGCTTTACAAGTTAGAGTCGTTTCTTGCCATTTGTTGTTACTGTACTTCGCCCCTTCGATCACCAGGTAAGGTTCTTTCAAGCAGTTGGGATTGGTGGAACTCATTTTCCTTTTTTTGGGTTACTGGATTAATGAGTTCTAGGTCGACATTGCATGCCTGGAATGTGCCTTTGATCCTACATAGCGCCAGATGAATTAGCCATTGTGTCTCTCTCATCAGTCCTTCTTGCAGTACTAAAACCTTGAGTGCCCAAGATGCGTACGGTATTGAGGAACAGACGTTCAACTCCCATTGGTATTTCCCCTTCCCATTGCACACATGTCGGAGTACCAATTGTTCAAGTGCTCGGGATGATGAATATCTTCTACTGCATCTAAGCCTAAACCATGGTATGCATCATATTTATGCTTGCGCATTTGTCCTTTCCTTCTGTTAGTACGTAGCGTGTGCTTTTTCACTGCTTTACTTCTGCTGCTGGTCATATTTACATCACTGCTTCCATTAGACAAGTATTTTTTTACATTTGGCATTAATATTTGAAACATTGTGATTGTGCATACAGTTGTATAGGAGCTGCTACTATTTGTGGGTGTCACATTGTGTATGGTTGTTATGTTGTTTTATTCGGTGGGATTAAATAGTACACTTTCATTCGTCCTTCCATTCGGGTCTCGGCTGAAACTCAGTATGGTTATAATCGAGGATATAGGTGTAGAGTTACATTGGAGAGTATGGTAGTCAATTCAGTGAAATTGGAAGGTAGACTCCTATTCATAGCAGTGAATTCAGTGACGCTGGAAGGTGCACTCATGTTCCAGGTCCTCGTGGTATCCCCCAACCCCTTCTTTTAGATAGCCAGCCTAGATAAAAGACGATCCCCAATAAATCCCTAGTGAAAACAGCATTATTGTAAATGAAATAGCCACAAAATGAGGCCACAATCATAACTATACATTGTGGTACTGCTGATACTGTTTATTTTTTTCAGCTCCAAATTTCTTTATTGAAGTTTTTATATCATGCAGAAGATAAACAGACAACATCATATTATAACAGATAAACATCATTCAGACAGCATAACCATATATAATCACAATGTATACAGATGGTATAAAGAGCAAGAAAAGTAAAGGTAGTCAGAGCAAAGGGAGAAAAAGAAAAGAGCAGACCGGGAGAGAGAACTAGAGAGAAGATAAGACATTTTATTTTAAAAAAACTATTAAATACATTAAATAAATCAACAAAAGGGAAATTATTCAGATATACAATTCATTGAAGACGTTCCATATAGACAAATATTTAGCAGCTTTTTTCAAGCTCTGATAAACCACCTTTTCTCTACTTGAAAGAAAGGCTAAATCCTGTAACCAGCAATCAACGGAGGGCTTAGTATCACTCTTCCAGCATTTCAAAATCTGTTTTTTAGCTACCAATAGTGCACTTTAAGACCAAAAGAGCTGACCATCAGAAAGCTGAATACCTGGCGGGAAAAAACCCAGCACACATAGCAAAGAAGTATGGGCTAGCGACACGCCGAAGTCAAGTTCCACACATTGCAGGACATCATCCCAAAAACTATTAATTTTCACACAGGACCAGAACATGTGCAAACCAGTACCAATATCAGAACACAACCTCGGAGGGCTCATTGAAGCTGGGGTTGTTTCATTTTTGCACAAAGCATCTAACATAGACCAGTATCATCTGGGAACAGTGGTTGCACGGGTGTGGCATCAGTTTGTGGGGCAGTTGATTTTTGTTCATCTTCTGTGTTTGGCGGAGCCATTTGTTTTGCAATTCATCTGATTGCACGTATTAGTTGAGATAGATACTGCTTAAGTTCCTCCCCCAGAATTGCTGCTGCTCTGAGCATCTGACGCTCTCCTCACAGGTGATAGAGGCATTTGCATACATCTGCCAGCCACTATTTTGTGGGGGGAACAGGTGGTGGTCCTTACTGGGCTGTGTGCGCAGATGAAACGGGGCTAGGGGCAGGCAATACACCCAGTTCTTTTTTAGGGTGTTATATCATTTCGAGAGCCAGCTCTTAAGGAGGCTGTTTATTTTGTTCTACTGCACCATTTGCTTGTGGGTGGTAAATCGGGCACATGCAATGTTTGATCCCTAAAAGGGCTGTTATATCTTTGATGAGCTCTTTGAAAAAATGGGTGCCGTTGACCGATCTCAAAACATTGCATACTCCCCAGCGGGGGAAGCCCTCTCTGACAAGGAATTGTGCAGCACACTTAGCATCTGGGTGGGCACATGGGCTCGCCTCAAACCATCTTGAGAATGGACACACCACCACAATCAAATGTCTTGCCCCATTGCATCGTTCCCCCATGTCTGCATAGTCAATATGCAGCTCAGAGAATGGGCCGACGGGGTGGGGTAGAGTTCCTTGCAATGTTCTGGGCGTCATTCCTGTACTAAACACTTGACAGGTGGTACATTGAACAACCATAGTCGAGAGGTGTTCTTGTAATTTGTGGATAAACCAATCTCCTTGAATGTCTGCTGCAATGTGTTGCTTAGAGCTATGAGAAGGGTAATGCAATTGCTTTAAAGCCGTGTGTAATAATTTGACGCGCATCACTACTTTAATTGTACTTTGTTGTCTCCATAAGAGGTCCATGTGAGATTGTGCACGCCCATGTTTTAGCCATATATCCTGTTCTTCTGGGGGTGCTCTATGCTGTAGCTCAATTATTTGTGTGATAGGGAGAGCTGTATATGCCTCTGTATCTGTTCTGGTGTTTGCTGTGCTTACAACGTATTCAGCAGATGTGGGCACAGTGAGATATGCTGCAGCTTTTGCTGCTGCGTCGCCGGCTATGTTTCCTATAGATATTCTGTTCGTATTTTGCGTATGTGCTGCACTTTTATCAACTGCCGCCACAGAAGGTTCTGCCAGGGCGGAAATCAGTGTGTTAAGCAAGGCTGCATTTGTACTGGTGAGCTATCCCCTCGCCTAAACCCCTTCTTCTCCAGCGCAACAGACCTGCGTGCACCATTGTGGTGACATAGGCAAAGTCTGAGTAGATGGTAACATAGTACCCCTTAGATGCCCTCTGGCCTTCAATGAGTACTACCAGT
Organism: Ambystoma mexicanum; assembly: GCF_040938575.1. Taxonomy (NCBI): domain Eukaryota; kingdom Metazoa; phylum Chordata; class Amphibia; order Caudata; family Ambystomatidae; genus Ambystoma; species Ambystoma mexicanum. The sequence continues at coordinate 1,196,419,513 of NC_090927.1, read as the reverse complement.
TCAACTGCTTGGGCTCAATAATGTATGGGCAGTCCCCTCATTACAAGTGTTTCACATTCTCCTTCCTCTAGGCATACCACTGCTGCCCCAACATGTCTTTCACCTGTTCCTTGATCAACTGATGCTGACCCGTCAACAAAGAGGATTTCTTCCTCTTCTAGGGGTTTGTCTTTGGGGATATCATTGTCTTTGCCTTCATAAGATGCACAGTCATGCTGTTGTGTGAGGAACATGGCTGGCTTGACTGTCTTGCATCATACAACATGGATGTGGGGGCTTGACAATATGATTTCATAAGCTGATGCTCACTGTGTGGTGTATGTGGACTATGAGCGATCCAAAATCGTGAATAGTAAGTGCTCCACATATGTTTGTAAACACCCCATGACAATTGTGGAGCTCTTTTCAATTGCAAAGGGTGCAGCTGCAACTGCTTGTTTGCAGGCAAACTGTCACTGCATGACAGAGTCGAGTGTGTCACTGTAATACGCTAGTGACTTATGGCCCATTGTGCTGTTCTGACTGTACTGCTGTCATGAGTGTGCCATTCGAGTGTGAGAAAATATAAAAATCCTCTGTGTAATCTGGAGTGGCAAGGACAGGTGCTGTCGAGATCACTTCTTTTAAGTCATTGAAACTTGTTATCATCTCTGGGGTCCACTCTATTTTGTTGCTCTCTTTTTGCACTTCCTTGAGGCCTTGGAGGAGTGGTCTTGTGTATGCTGCATAATCTAGAATCCATGCCCTGCAATAATTGCACAATCCTAAAACGTTTTGCATGTCTTTTACTCTGAGTGGTTTGGGAGTGGCATGCACTGTTGCTGCCCTGTCAAGGATTATTATTTCTCTGTCCTTTGAAATCAGTTTCCCCAGTTAAAGTACTTCCAGTTGGCAGTATTTTAGTTTTACCTTGTCCACTTTGTACCCTTTCCTTGCTAGCAACTGCAGTAGTGCTATAGAGTCCCTTTGACAGCCCTGCTTGCTGTTGCTGCAGACAAGTAGGTCATCTATGTATTGAATTATCGTGCTGGGTACTTGAATGTTCCCCAAGTCTTCATGTTGAAAATGCTGGGCTTTCGCAGTACCCATGGGGGAAAAGGAGTGTGTTTGTAGCGCCTTCCGCCCAGGGTAAATGCTGTGAGGTATTGTGAGTCTGGATGTAGGGGAACTGAGAAGGTGTTTTTCGAATCTACTGCAGTGAAATGTGTTGCCTCTTTGGGTATACTACACAAAATGGATGCCGGGTTGGGGACAAGTGGAAATTCCTTCTGTACTACGTCATTAAGGGGTAAGAGATCCTGGATCATCCTCGAACTACCCTCTGTTGCCTTTTTAATGGGGTATATGGGCGTATTACAACAAGGGATCATAGTACCCTCAACTTCACCTTGCAACAGGGCCTGCAGTGTTTCTCTGATCCCATCCCCTGCTTCCCTAAACAGCGGGTATTGTTTAACCCGCGGGAGCACTGCCCCTGGCTTGAGTGTGATTATAGGTGTCACTTCAGCATCCCTACATAGTGTGGGTTTGTTGTCCATAAATGTGTGGGGACGTGCTGTAGGTCTGCCTGGCTGAATGGGGGTGGTGCGGCAACAGCCTTGAGGGGGCTCTGAACTTTTCTGTATTGCACCATGATCTCACAGGGTACACAGATCTTGAGGAGGATCTCCCCATCATTAATGTCATCCTCAAAAAGTTCTTAATCAGTCAATTCTCTCAGGAGTATGGCGGGATCAATAGAGAGCACAGTGCGCCATTCGCACTTTGGGGGTCTTTACCTAGCACTACAATCCTTTTCGCAGACACAAGTAAACCTTCTAAGTCTAATGATATTATTGTTCCTGCAACCAGCTTGGAGAATACTACAGGTCAGAAAATGAAATCAGTGGGCACTCTCCAGCACATTTTTGTAATCTGAGGGACCACTCATGCAAGTACTTTAATGACGTAAATAAACATGTCAGGGTGGACAGGGATACCTCCCACTGCCACATCACTCGCCACGGCATGTATCACTAGCATTGCTCTTAGGGAGCACGAGCCAGGTGTGTCGCAGACAATGCCTCTGTGTCTGTAAATGAGATTGTCATGTTCAACTTGCTAAGCAGGTCCCTACTGAGCAAGTTGACAGGCAAACTCTCCGAGTATAGGAGGGGGGGCCCATACAACCTTCCCTCCCACTTTGACATCTATATCTTTTTGTTTAAGGAAAACAGCCCCAGAGAATCCCTATGTTTTCGAGAGTCTTTCCTGATAGCGGGAAGTTACCTTTGCTGATGCACGACTTCTCTGCTCCTGAGTCTGTCATAAAGATGAATTGTTTGTTCCCTATCTCTGCCCCCACCAACAGTTCCTCTTCTGGATTTAGGGTCATTGACGGGACTGGACACGCAAGTGCTCTCTGTGGGCTGTCCTGGTATGTGTCCGTCCCAGGGAACGAGAAAGAGGTTCCGCCACAACTGTAGCGCCTTGAAATGGAGCCGCTGCGCTGTTAGGTGTGGTACCAAAAGCGTGTCTGTTTTCTGTTGGCTATTGGTTAGAGCGGGGCTGGTATGGCTGGATTGCTTGCTGCTGGTGGTGTAGGTGATCTGGTCAGGGGATTTGTGGGGGTAACTGCATGTAAGCCTGATGGAGCTCATATGGTATCACAGTTATCCTTGGAGGTGGTCTTTGGGGGGGCTACCTGGATGCGGACACTTGTAATTCTGCTGGGTTTAATTGTAGTTCCCTCCCTGCCTACTTTGACACCCTCTTGGAACCCACCTCGTCCTCGTTGCTGTCCTCCTTGCCACTGTGTTCCTGAAAATTGCTGGTTTCCTCCCCACTGCCCTTGTCCTCCTTCAGCCCACACCACCACTATTCTTGCCTGGGTCGCATTAGAGACGCACCCTTCCTCCACGTCTGCTCCAGGGGCGGCCCTGTCGATACTGCGGCCACTTTCACTAGTTTATTTTGAACTAGTTTCACTTCCTCAGCCTGTCGCCTTCGTATAGTTTCCTTTTCTCGCTCTTTGATTCTTCTACAGTAGTGAACTATAATACTCTGAATTTCGGGCCACCCCTTAGCTTACACCCCAGCTATCTTGTCAATTGCTTTCTGTACTTCTTTGGGGAGGCCTCTTTCTACTATAAAATAGAAAAGTGAGGATGACTGATCCCAGGCACTGCCCGTTTCTGCTCTCCACATCTCTTGAACCCTAAGAATATACTGTGCAGTGTCTTCCTCGTCTCCCATTGTGCACTGCATTATTGACTGTAATTCTGGGTTGTCTGGGAATGTTCATCGCAATGCATCCCATACTCGTGCTCTAATCTTGTTGAACGATGCTCCATCATGGGCATCATTGCTCAATGTACTCCAACTGTGGCTACCAATAAACTCTTGATGTCCCCTATTGCTAGGGTACCCCTGCCGTGTTTTTTTTCAAATGCATATATCCATGTCCCAGCCCCCGCCGTGGGTTGGGGGAGCGCTTTAACTTTATTTTTGTCTTCTTTGTGCCCAGGGTACATAGTGCGGTCGCCCTGCGCCCTTGTGTATTAGGGGTATTTGCATTTGAATTTTTTCTTTTGCCGCCCTTAGTTACACTTGCCTTTTTCGTGCTAACGCTATTCTGCAAAACCTCTCTTACTCCTACGTCCCATGCCCTTTCCTCCATACTGTATGGGCGTCTCTTGCTAGGGACGGGAGACGGAAACTTTTTTCTTTTTAAATTTCAACTTTTATTGAATTTTATGAGGATCATAATTCACATTTGAAACATTGGATCTGTTTAAGAAAATACAAGAGAACAAACAATGCAAGTGTGTGCTTTAGCTCCCCTTTTGTTTATGGAAATCCAACCATTCTATTTTGACAGACCCATTGTCTCTGTGAATGGCTGCAGTTAAATGTTGCATCCCGTCTAAATTCCGGGCAGTGATGACCCATACGTTCTTTCTAGGGGGAGCTCTCTTTTCCATTGTGTTGCAGAACATGCCCTTACAGCAAGGAGCAGGCTGTGAATCATTTTAGGCAATATAATGTAGTCTCCTTCCTGTTCTTGTAGGCCAAATAGTATTAGCATCAGTGTTTTCCCCCTTGTGATCCTGTCTAAGACTTTAATCCAACTAAGGACTGATTGAGAGATGGATCAATCGGTCTAATGCCAGACTAGTCCGGGAATCTGAAATCAGACAGTGTGTGGCTACAACAAGGTAGTTTGAGAGAAAGAGAAACTGAGATGTGAGAAAAGCATCTCGCATACCGTCTGGAGGCCAACACAGAGAAAGAGTTGAACCAGTGTGGTGGTTGTGTGACCTGTAAAGGGTGAACGGTGTGGTCCGACAACTATGCAGTGACTGCCAAGCAGAGCCTGTCACAGAACTGCATAGGCAAACAAGCAGAAGGTGAATCAACCATAGTGGTGACGGGTGGATCGTGTGGTCCGAAACCGCCAGCTACAAGTAGCAGCAAGAGCAAGCAGGTCCAACTCGAAAACGATATTGGAGTTGATAAAGAACTGAACCCTTTTGCCCCAAAAGGAAAGTAAAATAAAATCCTGGAACCCAGGTAACCCACTCTCTGTCAAACCTGAGAGGGGCCGAGAAGCTTTGAAAGACATTTATAAAAGTTAATGACTTACCGGGATAGATCTCCCTTGCTGAAGTGCTCAACCCAAAGGCTTCGAGAATCGCAGCGGTGTAGGCAGGTCATTCATCGAGGTACACAATAAAGCGGGATAACCTGACAGTAAATACTCCTGACGAAGTGGGTAAAGGACCCTGTTTCAGCAAAGACCAGCGTCCTTTGGAAGTTCCCAGATACAAAAAGGGGCAGTCTTTCCAAAGCCACAAAGGGACATGCCCTTCAAGAGAAGTTACTGTGGGGAACCTCAGAAGATTAAGGAAAACCAGGACCCCTGGGGATTAGTCCCAGTGATCTTCCTGACTTGGTTATTTTGTCAAGACCGTATCTGCCATGAGTCAACCCCCCCTGCCCCCCAGACCCCCACCGGCTATCCTTAATAATCCCTCGTAAAGATATTTCTTTCTAAATTAAAGAGGGGAAGAACTTACATACGGAAAACCCTAACTTTATTTTACAGGACTGGCTTAGACTAGGAGAAGGGAGGCATTCTCCTGGTGCCCGAGAAGAGCCTCTTTGTTTTCTTTAGTTTATTTGTTATGTTCTTGTGGTAGGGAAAGAATGGTAGTCGACCAGGACAGAGTATTTTTAGTTTCTACTGACAGAACCAAGTTATCTTTTGTTGAGGTAGGGAAACCACCTCGGGTAGTAGGGGAAGATAGGATTTTGGCACAACTAATAAAGGTCTTTAGCCAAAATCTAAATCCACCTGGTCAGACTCCTCGTTCTTTGTCACCACTCTTCCTCCAGGTGTTTTTTCCCACTGCTTTTTCTCTCTGATCTCACTGTACTTTCCCTCTTCAGAACTAGCTCCTTCTGCCAAGTGTTTTTCTCTGTGTGAATCTCCTTCTCTTTTTCCTCCTCCTTGCCTCCATTGCATCCCTATCTATCTCTTATCACCTTCATGCGTCCACTTCTTCACCTCAGGTTTTCTTCTTGCTCCCCCTTCCTCTCCCAACATTTCTCGCAGTCTGTCTCCGAACTTCCACACCACTGACTGGGCCAAGCACATTTTTATGTCCGGGCCAATGAGCGCAGCATTGGGGATACCTGATGGCCTTTATCGTTCACAAATCCAGAACGGGTGCTTGTCCTAACTGTCCCCTTCAACAAATGTGAAACTGCTAATATTGGCAAGCCTGTTCGATGGCCCATAGGGGATGTGTCATTTTGGAGTCTGCTGGCTCTCTGGTAAGGGCTGCCTGACTCCGCCATATTACCCCCCTCGTCGGTCTGCCCATCTTCTCGTATATTTACGGGTATTCATTAACAGGGACGCTGCTTTTTGGGGCAGTGAGTGTTAGTAAGTTAGGACTTTGTGCTGCCTTACTAAACACAACGCCATTGATGGGGTTGAGGTCCTGCGATATCCTCAGTATATCACCTTATAGGCCATCCAGGCAGGGCAGGAGGTTAGTCAGTCAAGGCTGGAATGTGACCCTAGTTCCAAGGAATTCCAGGGTCACATTCCAGCCTTTTATCAGTCACCCCAATCTCAACCCTATAAGTCCTGTACGCATTTATCCAAGCCTTCTTGGATGCGTAAATTTAAGGTGGTCTAACCTTACTCCTTGTGTGTCATGTGTTCTGTTGTTACCCATCGTTACACCGGGCAGCTACCGGGCAGCTGCACACTGTGACACACCACTGGGGTTTCATTTCTTTTAACAAATGTGTTCTTATATTTAAACAAATTATCAACACAGAGCTGTATGCCCGTGCTCTCCTTCATTTACCTGAATGTTGTGTTTGTATCCATTCAATATGACATTATTTTTCAGGAATGTTCGAGTACTATCATTCAGTTTGAAACATAAAGATTTTTGTTTTTTGTTTTACTGGTTCAAATAATGTATGTGCATTGTCCCTAAACCAAGGTTCTTATATTTATCAGTATACCTTTTGCACTTGTCAACCTGTAATGCAATTTAAAATTTTGAACCAGAGGTAGAAAATATTATCAGTATTTAAGATAAATGATTTGCTTTCTTGTCAGTAATTGAATTATTCATACGATCAACCAAGTGTAGCTCCAATAATCAAGCAACGTGTTTATATTTTCCAAAATGTAGACCTTTTCTAGTCACCCATGATTCCCCTTGGCATTCATACATTTATTTCTGTGGGCATCCGTTGTGTGGCCGTGTATCGTGCCTTCCTTTGTTTTTCTCCAGTTAATTAGTATGCTTCGAAGCACATTCCTAGGTAAGGAGCGCCATGCTTGTATACGTGAAAGATCCTATTCAGTTTCTGAGGTGATTTTCATGTAACACGTAGATAGAGGACTGTGTTCCGTAATGCGCGTTCCTCCTTCATGGGTGTCCAGGTTGTCGGTTGCGATTACGATCGTTCTTCTGATTTCCATTTGTTTAAGCTTTATAAATGTGGGGAACGCTTCAACACCACTTCCCCAGTAACTAATTTAAATATACATTTGTAAAACATATTGTGGGTAATTTTACAAAAATGTCTAACCGCATGCAGGGGACTGCCAATGTTAACAATTGCATGTTGTTGCGTCCCCGGAATGCAATTTTCAACATTTACAAAGCAGACTGTGGAAGTGAAAAGTAAAACCAGACAAAATCGTCTTTGCTCTTCACGTTTACTTCTCCTTTTGTTAAAAACTCAAATTAAACTTTGCAGACAGTTTTAAAGAGGTGCTAAATGGATGCAGATTCAATAGGAATCCACTTGTATTGTGTCTGCAAAAAAAATGTCATGCAGGCATGAAAAGAATCGTACTTTTAAGACGGAGGCGGAAAGCATGGCAGAGACATTAACTCCTCTTTGTCCCCTTTTCCTTCTAAGCTATTGGAAATGCCCATTTTAACATGATCCCCCCCATTCCCTGGGTTTCAGAGACGTGGTGACCCCAATCTTGCCGTCTGCGCTTGATTATATTGCTTTTTTTGGTAATCTTTCGCTATGAAAAAAATAGGGTTCCATGTAATAATAAATTGGGACATTATTGCATGGAACTTGCGGGGGACACCCCTGCTACCCCCAAACCCCCCCCCTTTTTTTTTGGGCTGCCCCTGTCCCTATATATATGGTCACCAATATAATATAATATATAATATCGCCACAACCTTTTCTCAGCGATATTATATACGGCGACCATATATATGGGGATAATATTACCTGATACCAAAAATAGATGAAGGACCAAGTGCCATCATTGGTGATTAGTTTGACAATGGTTTGTGTTACTGGTCACCGCGTCTTTAAGAGTGGCCCAATGACGTACATTTGGGGAGAGTTTGAGGGAAGGCGCGGTTCGCTCCAGTTACAGTTGTAACTAAATAAAGAAAGGTTACGTTCCACCTCTCCGGCTGTGTGCGTGTTTATTCAGGCCCGATCCCGGGCAACACTGGCGACGAGGACCGTCCCACACATGCCAGAGTCCTCCTTGGTGGCAGTCCGCCATGCCTCCTGGCCTCTGGAATCCGCCACGCCTCCTCCTCCTCCTGTCGTTGCCGGCGATCCTGCCGCGCATACACCCCAGCCCCCTGGCAGTCCGCCAGGCCTTCTCTTGACGTTGCTGGCGATCCCGCCACGCATACCCTCCTGCCCTTGGCAGCCTGCCAAACCTACAGTGCGACGGTGCTCCGCTCCATCCTGCTCCGGAGCTCCAGCGTTCCACGCCATCCACGTGGCCTTGCTGAAGCGGCTGCTACACACGCCCTGCAGAAAGAGTGGCCGGCCCCTCAACGCCCCACGAGGCCCGAAGCCTCCATTTCAACGACAACAGACAACCTGCGCAGACAACGGTGAGCGGCCCCCTCCCCAACACACGCCACGCTCCACACGCCTCCTTGGGAACAACAGCCCCAAACCCCAAGGAACATCTGCCTGCTAAAGAGACCACACAGCCTAAAAGACTAAGCCTGGACACATTGGCCCACGTGTTCTCATCCAACGGACACATGGTGCTTACTAAACTTATCACCCAGTCACGCCGCCATCTTTGTGTCCACGCAAATAAAAATAATAAAGTGAAATCGGTGTCCTCCTACACCCCAACCGTTGGCACCCACATGCTACCGCCAACAGTCGGCACACTATAAAGGGCTCATCATCTCCACAGGATGAGCAATCCAGCATCGCCCCAGCCAGTCCGCGTGGCCAAATCTATCCAGCTACGGATGCCACCACCATTCACCACGACGCCGCAACCCACAAAAGGTCCAAAGTGGACTGAGTGGATGGAAGATTTCCACCATTTTGTGAGGGCTTCAGGAGACGGCGACTCTCCCCACATAAGGGACACCTTCCTCAATCTGGTGGGGAGGGGATAAAGACTATCGTTAAGACCATTCCAGCAGCTGAACAAAATGACTTTGCAGCTTTAATCAAAGAACTTGACAAACTACTCATAATTGAACCCAATCTCGATTATGAAAGAAATCTTTTCAACCAGTGCTCTCAGAAACCCCAAGAGACGGTGGACGAATATATAACCCGTAAAAGGCGCCTACTGTCAATTCAAATTTTTCTCTTTAGACGAAGCAATACGCCTAAGAGGCGTATACGCGTATATACGCGTATACGAAGCAATACGCCTAAGAAGGCTGCCTATCACCTGCACTCAAGAAGCAGCTGTTTAACAAATCCCTCACTATCCCCGAAGTCAGTTAACTTGCCCGCATTTTTGAGAGAGCTGACGCCTAAGCTGCTTCCATGACCGGCACCAGCAACCCAAAACAAGACACTACTGAACTCATAGCCTCTGTCTAGCCACCTCGCCAGGGCGATAAAGGACCATACCCATACAGATCACAAGCCCTACAAGTACCACGTCAACAGAGGCAATGTTACCGCTGCGGTATGGCATTTCCACACTCAGGATCCTGCCCAGCACTATCACAAGGATGTACGAACTGCGGAAGAGAGGGACATTTTCAATCGGTATGTAGAGAAGGGAAACCCTTCCCCACAATACGACCCCAAGCACCAATCAGGATGCCCTTCCGCCCACCATTCCTCCAGTATGGACCACAGAGGTACTATCAACCGAACCAGTGGCGATATGTGAGAGCCGTAGACGAATATCAAGCTCACGAATACCCACCAACACAGGACTACACAGACCAACCACAATACCTCACCGATGAATACGACAACCCACCGGAAGGATATGGAGAGGATGCATACTACCACGACCCCACAACAACTGCGAACACCATGCACTACGACCCACATAACCAAGATGAGTACGTTACCTTGTGCTCGACAGCGAAGAATCCAGAGAAGCCCTGAAAATAGCAATCAAAATGGAAAACTGTCTGTTTCACTTCATGGTGGACTCAGGCGCCACCGTACACATTATGGGCGAGCAAGATTACTCAAGAATCTGAAACCCACCGGCGCTCGAACCTTCACAGTCCAGAATCTTCCAGTGGGGGGCAGCCACACCCCTACAGACTATCGGACACTTTACGCGCCACTTTCTCTTAAATGTTCGACAAGTGGACACCACCGTCCACGTTATTCGATCCCTCACCAAAGGGCGATGCTTCCTCAGTTACTACACCGCCTCTCGCCTGGGCCTGATTGAGATCCACGTGGGAGCAGGAGACACCATCACCTCAACCACGATCCGACAAGAGTCAAAGGAACAGATCAGGACGATCCTCTACGGGCAATCCCAAAACCTCATTACGAAAGCGGAGATCATGCAAAAATTCCCGAATCTATGCACCGGCCTAGGAAAACTTAAAGGTCCCCCAATCAAACTACACATAGACCCAACAGTGAGACCCGTGCCGCAACACCCAAGGAGAGTCGGATTTCACCTTCAGGAAGCAGTGTCTCGAGAACTTAGACAACTACTCTCTGATGGCATTATTGAGCCAGCGACAGGACCAACTCCATGGGTCTCCCCCCATGTCATCGTACCCAAGGATGGGGGCAGACTATGCCTAGGCATCGATATGAGAGTGGCTAACACCGCCATCCAGCGCGAGAGACATCCAGGCCCGTGCATCGAGGACACGATAGTGCAATTGAACAACGCTCGCATGTTCTCCAAACTCGATTTAATCCAGGGATACCACCAACTGGAGTTGCACTCTGACTCAATAGCAATAACAACCTTTGCGACAAACGACAGGTTGTTCAGATACCGGAGACTGAACTTTGGCATCTCATCCACCGCTGAAATCTTTCAGGAGGCCGTGCGACAAATCAGGCCAATCCGGGTAGCCTTAAACTACAGCAACGATATCCTCATCTTTGTCTCATCGAAGGAAGCTCACGACACCGCCCTCCTTGCCACTTGTGAGGCAATACAAGCCACTGGCCTCACGCTCAACATTGAAAAATGCTGGTTCAGCAAGTCAAAGCTCACATTTTTCGGCCACATCTTCTCGAGCGAGGGAGTGATGCCTGACCCTGAGAAAGTAGACACCATTACAAAGCTTAAAGAACCACAACAGGCAGCCGATGTCCGCTCCTTCCTAGGCATGGCCGGATACTGCGCCAGGTACATACCGCATTACGCCTTGCTCACGGAACCATTCAGGAAACTTCTACAGAAGGAAGCGACATTCGACTGGTCACCAGCGTGCCAACGCGCATTCAGTGCCATCAAACAAGCTCTCATGGAAGCCCAACGTCTTGCTTATTTCAACCCGACCTGGCACACAGAAGTGATAGTGGACGCCGGTCCAGTCGGCCTGGGAGCTATCCTAGCACAGACGAGCGGAGCAGACGTCAACCCCAAGCACGTGGTAGCATATACAAGCAGAGCACTGTCCACCCCAGAAACGGCCTACTTGTAGGCCGAAAAAGAAAGCCTAGCCGCAGTCTGGGCATGTGAACATTTTCACAACTTCTTCATCCGAAAAAAATTCACCTTGATAACAGACCACCAGGCATTGCTCTCACTATTCGGCAATCCACATACCAAGATGCCTCTGAGAATAGAGAGATGGGGCACCCTCCTTCAAGAATATGATTACGACATCATTCACCAACCCAGAGGCGATCTAAACCCTGCCGACTACCTGTCGTGACATCCAGTGGGGACCCCACTGATACGAAGAGGGGATTTTGCTTATGTCAACTACGTAGCAGCAAACTCACTACCACCCGCACTATCGATGGACATGGTCGCTGCGGCCCCAGCTGCGGACCCCACGACCTCACTCGCCATTAGCCTAACGTTGACCAACAAATGGAGAGACCACTGACGAGCAATGTTAGCCCACCCGGGGGTCTGCAAAGAAGAAATTGAAAGACTAGCCAGAGTACATAACAAATTGGCTGTCAAAGACCACAACATACTACTCAGAGGCTGCAGCATCGTCATCCCAGCCACTCTGAGAGCAGATGTCATCCGCACTGCACACGAAGGACATCGGGGGGCCGAAAACACAAAAAAACAACTGCAATGCCATGTCTGGTTCCCATTCCTGGACTCAACAGTGGAAGAATGGATAAAGACCTGTCATGCCTCCCAGTGCACGTCGCCAGCCGAAACTCCTGCTCCTCTACAACACACACAAATACCAGATCACCCCTGGGAAAGAGTGGCCATGGACTTTTACGGACCCACGGAATCAGGCGACTATCTTCTCCTCCTGATCGACGAATACTCGCGATTCCCCATAGTCAAGAAGCTAGTGTCATGATGCCTACCACCAGGCATCCGGACCAAGCCCATCAGCCCCGGGAGCAGGCATCTAGACATTTAGTAAAACCTCAGCAGCCCCGGCTAGGGGCTATCTGGGTTCAGTCCTGGCGCCTTAGGCGCCATGCTCCTAGTAGGAATTGGTCCTGGTGCCTAAGGCACCAGGCTCATAGTCATGACTTCCCTCAGGAAGACCATGCTGCAAATGACTCCAATCCAACATGAAGGCTGAAAGGGACTATTTTTCTACAGGGACTATTTTTTACTCGGGTGTGGTTCTAGGGACTTCTTACCTGGGACTACTTTTGAGGCTATTTAAACCACGCCCGACCAGCAACACACGCTTCGCATTATTCTGCATCCAGCAGCGTAACACTCACTGTGCCTGCAGCCTGCATCCAGTCTTCTGCCACGCCCGCTTCGAATCCGGAGCTCCTAAAACAAAGAGGAAAGAAAGGGACAAGGTTAGAAAACAAACTTATTTCTATTCCACACCTGATTCTGGATCCATCTTGTCTCCGGACCTGTAAAGAACATCATTTCTGCACGCGCGGCACCTCCAGCTGCAGCGCCGCGCCATACTCACCAGTCTTCACAGCATCCTTCGGGTCGGTGCTGCCTCCATCATTTCTTCACCGAACTTCGGCACCTAGGAGACAAAAGAAAACCACAAGGTGAGCCGAGGGAACCAACAAATATAATTCTTACCACCATAGACTTACCTGATTTACCACCGGAGGCATCCTTTTGTGACTCTCCATATTTTCACGTGCCGCATCTGTAAAGAGAAACAAAACAACACGTTTTCCTTGTGCAACATTTACCGGACAGCGCCGGGTAATACAGACTCTTACATGAGCGCCACCAGCTGCCATAAGAGCATCTTTTCACGAGCCAGCTGCAAGACAAGAAAGGAAGGGAGGAAACAAGAGTGAACATCGGACATATTGAACTCTATGAACTTAATACTTACTGGTCCTCACCAGGAACCTCAGAGTCAATACTCTCCGGAACTCTCCCGAGCCTTCAAACCAGTGAAGTAACTGGAATCGACGCGCCCCTGCAAATCCACGCAGGATGGAGAGCTCATCTTTCAAGAATATAAGGTGAGATTGCTGTGAGGGCATTTCGGAGGTGATTAGTTGGGGAGGACTGTGGGGGTGCCATCACTTGAATCCACAAGTGGCTAAATCCATCTCTTCCCTTGCAGGAGAATATTTCTACGTGTTAAGCAGACAAGATTAGGAGGGCAGATCCAGTCAGTCATCGCTGCACTACTCATCACATGGGTGGAGACCGCAGCTGTCCAGGTCTGACCGACGCCCCTGTGGGAGCCAGGTGAGCGTAACAGCTAGCCACTACAGTCTTTCCCCAAGTGGCCGCAGTACTAGATGAAGTACTTAATGAATGGGGCATTCCCAGAGTAATCAAGTCCGACAACGGACCACCTTTCAACGGCTATGAGTTTGCAGCGCTTGCAAGACACCTAGGGTTCAAACACATGAAAATGACACCTCGACACCCGCAAGCAAATGGAATGGCGGAACGATTCATGGCGTCAATAAAGAAGACGATCCAGAGAGTCTGCATTGAGGCAATTAACCCACATCAAGCACTGTGCCGGCTCCTCAGAGACTACCTAAATACACCCCACGAAGCCATGAACAAAACCCCGGCCGAACTCATGGTCCGGTATGAAGTGCACACCCGCATCCTACGAAACCCATCAGACACAGAGACCTCAGATACTGAAATACTTCAATGAGATGCAGAATTGAAAGAAAGGGCGAAGCAGGACACAAGGCGCAAGGCAACGCCAAAAGACTTTCAGATTGGAGATGAAGTTCTGGTACAACAGCCCATGATACGAAAGACAGACCCACGATTTGCCCAGAGCCCCATGAGAGTTACAGCTGTGAAAGGGACAATGGTGACAGCCCAAGACCACGATAAGGCCATCACGTGGAACTGTCAACAATTCAAACAATACCTCAAAAGAGAAGAGAGTGAATCTCCCCCAAGACCCAGCAGCCCGGTGCCACGGGAGCCGCGAGATGACTTGTGGATCCCACCTGGGGAAGCTTGCAGCAGAACGGAACATGGCGAGGACGCCGGAAAGAAGAAGCAGAGGCCTGTCATGAGAGACCACAGCGGGTGATTAAGAGACCAGCACGACTGGTCGAAGAATGTTAGTCCGACGTTTGGACATTTGCCCGGGGGTGGTGTTACCGGTCACTGTGTCTTTAAGAGTGGCCCCGTCCACTAAGGGGTGGGATCAATGACGTACATTTGGGGGGAGTTTGAGGGAAGGCGCGGTTCGTGCTAGCTACAGTTGGACCTAAATAAAGAAAGGTTACGTTCCACCTCTCCGGCTGTGTGTTTATTCAGGCACGATCCCGAGCAACAGTTTGTTCCTGGCAAATCTACGGTACATCAATATTTTCGGAAGGGAATTGGCGACTGTCCAGGTGGTTGATTAAGCCCACACACGTATGACGTGCGTAATCAATTTTCCAGAGTTGGAGATCTTTTCCCAGTGTCAGCTGTTTTCTGCATCTGATTTTCTTCGCTCTGTGGCCGTCATTCGCATTGATTTCTCAAAAGCATATCTAATCTCTAGTATCATGTGACACTAAAAATGCATAATATGGTATGACACACAGACGAATGCTTAAAGTTGACATGCTACTTCCTAAAATGTTAATTGCCCAACAGAAGCACAATACATTATGCATGATATTGTTTAAATTCAACGTGCATTGCCTGACTTATGTTTTTGCTTTGGCCTGTACAATCACTGTGCTTGTTTTTTTGTGGTGCAGGGTTACATGATGGAAAATCGGATCCCAGGCTTGAAGTGTGATTCAGATGTTTTTGTGACATTTGAAGGCGATAATGTGGTAATGCTGCAGGTAAAGTACAATTCATACTGTATTATTGGGAGGGTAAATGAGGGGAATTATTTATGAAAAGCTAACTTGAATGATATAAAGAGGAAAGAACATTTGTACACAAATGCAAAGTTTTCATTTACAATTAAAGTGTTAATTTGCCAGCAAAATGGCAGTCAAAGCTCTTATTGGTACATTTTTTAAAGCATTTTTCTTACATAGGATGTCCCCCAGTTTTTGTAACTGCGACATGAAGAGACATCAGCAAAGGAATAAAAGTGCAGTTTGCATAACGTATAGCAGCAGACGCGCAGAGTTAAATGTTGCATTTTCTTTGTTTGCACTTATATATTTTCATATCTAGGGTCTCATTCAGAGTTTGTCGGACTTCCAATACGAAATACCGCTGTCTAAAATGACCACCTCCTCCAATGGTTTTTCTGCAAATCTGCCCTATTTGGAGTTTACTACTGGGGGAAGTTGTTTTTCTTGAATACATCTGGGATATTCAAGACACACCACCTCTGCCAATGGTAACCTAAAAAGGGTATTTATAATTTCTTTTTCATTTTCAGTTTTTTCCAGATGGATAATCTACAGTAGAGGCTCATACCACTACTGTACATTATTCCATGCAGAAAAGGGTAAATTCTAGCCCTTTCATGCATTACATGGGTATGTTGGTGATAGGGGGCATAAGAGACACCCACCATATCACCATCTTAACATAAATAAAATACAAAAACATTGGGGCCAATTTGGAATTTTTACCATAACCTATGAGGTGGATGTAAAAATAGGTGGATTTTCGACATAAAAAGTCCACATAAAACGCTGCCTGCATATTTTACTGAACTCTTGAGTTGGATGGACAGTAACACTGGTGGTATTTGACAAACTGAATTACCACCCTTAGTAATTTTGCATACAGTTCCATAGAGTCCATACCCTGATGCAGCTGCCTGATTCACATCCATGTTTGTACACCTAGTAGCCCTGATAAGATGTAGGGGTTGCCGCCAGAAGTATAAAGAAAGCATTAAATCTTTGTGTAAAGATCTCTGCCAACATTTGCCCTTGAGTGATTTAGGACTACCAACATGTCATGGCTGGGCTTCCTTGCACTTCCTCTTCCCATATTAATTGGTATGTTTGTAAGTGGTATTGTAATTATTTCACTCTGTTTCAGCCAACAACCACCTTGCCAGTGCATTCCTGATCTGACCTCTGAATCCTGTAGTTATGTTAGGTATTCCTGCTGCTGCTCCTGAGAAGGCTTTTACTTTTGGCACCCTGTTTCTCTCAGTTAATAGTCTGAGCGGCAGGGTCGGGATGTGAAAAGGTGTGTCCCTTTCTATGGACTACGAAGAGTCTTGATCTGGACACTATCACCCAGATAATCAGTGCTAACCCTCACAGTATGCAGTGATTATATCGAATACAAAACAACTAATGAAAAAATAACGAATGAAAAAACAACTAATACCAAAATAACTAATTTCCAAAAAAACGAGAGGTAATAGTGGTTTTTGGGTTGGGGAAAAGTATTATTAAAAAAGGGGGACTTGGGCCAACCCCCCACCTCCCAAACAACAACAAATGAATCATTAGTTATTTTGCATTAGTTATTTTTTCATTAGTTATTATTTCATTAGTTATAATCACATGTACCCGTGCCCACAGTGTGAAGAGCAGTTAGACGTTATAGTTAAAAATGTGGTGAGTAGAACCAATTGCCAGTGCACTCTTATCCAGGCAGATAAGTAGGCGAGCTGCACTACTAGAACCTGGGGGTTGTACTCTTAACCCCAAAGAAGTGAATGGCATTCTTAACTACCCATGATTGTAATATCTACTGGGTGGGGAAGACGGAGCCAGATTGGTCAAGACCAGTAATCCAATGCAGGAAGGAGTGGGGTTGGTATAAGAGGGGCAACAGGGTAGTGAGGCCAGAGCAGGAGCAGGTGAGAGCAAGTGGTACTGAGTTGTGACTGTGTATGCAAAGTGAAGTGAGTGAGATTGTTAGAGGGAGTTGTGATGAATCAGTAATGATTTCCCACAAAACCTCAACCTGGAACCTTCCTCATGTAGCCAGGGGAAGGCAGACGCTTCCTGACCCTGAGGGCGGTGTTCTGCGGGAGGATCACATGGGGGAGGAAATGGGTCAGGAGGAAAGGGACACTCCCCTGTTTAGCTTTCTTCGAAGCCCTAATCATTTTAGGGCTTGTTGCAAAATAGAAAAAGTTAGAAAACCTTACTTTGTTACCAGGGGCTTCAAGTCCCTTATTTCCCTTAGTACTGGAACGAGGAAGAGGGATGCAGAGGAACACTACTGTGGGAGTGAACGCCTAATTAGTGTAAATGACCTACACTTGAAGGGGACTGAGAGGCTTAAAAAGCCCCCTCAGATGCAGGCATTGGAGAAGGTGAAAGAGGCAGCAGAACAGTGGAATAAGAAAAAGCAGCATGGGCCGAGAGGGAAGTCTGTGTTGAGAGAAGATGCCTGGACCACAGAAACGCCAGAAGCCGTGGTGGGTTCTGAGAGAGTCTTGGCCTATCACTCTCCCTGTTGCAGAGGTCGCGCAGCAGGAAGCATGAAGAGGAGATGCTTGCTCGAAAGAATTTTGTTGTGCAGAGTTCATGCAGCAAAAAGCAGCAGTAGCAAGGGAAGTGTTCCCTCTTTGGAGGTTCCAGGTGGCAGGGTTGCACATGGTCCTCTCAGTAGCAGAGGAAGCTCCAATCCCCAGTGGCGTTATCAGAGGAAGCTGTCTAACTGGCAGCGAGGATCCACCAGTAATGAAGACCTGCGAACAACGAGCAGAGTGTAAAGCAACGACTTTCCCATTGAATCCACAACTAGTAACTGACTCCAGAGTGCTTCTATGCGCTCTGCGTGTTCACGGCATGGTGCTTCACTCGCAAGTAAGTGAAAGCAACAGTAGCAGTAATGTTGAATACCGGACTGCACGAAACCAGCAAACTTGTTAAAATGAAATTACTACATAAATAAGTGCATGAGAATGTGGAAAGCCCAAGAGCCCTAGGGGAAAGCTGTAAACAGTTGGAAAACTGATAAGCAATACCCAAGCCAAGAGTATTTTAGCAACCAGCAATACCAGTATAGCAAACAGTACTCAAGGCAAGAGGGGAAGATTGAGAGGTTTGATTGTGAGACTTACTGCTTATGTGCGATATTGTACAGATCTTCAGGTGATAGAAACCTACACTTTCAAAGCCAAGCTAGAAGAACTTTGCAACTACCTGTTGGTCATTATTTGGTTGTTGGTACAGAGGGGAAAGAAAGGTGGCAAGCAGGCTGCCCTTCTGGAGAAGGTTATCCAGAGGGAGTTGAGCATAATTGCACATAAGGTGTAAAGAGCACGCATGTGGTTCATTGGTTTCCCCATAACTGGTCTAAAGTTCAATGCTAAAGAAGCTTAATGAAGTTTTTGAGTTCTGAGGTTAAAAATTACCACTGAAGCACTTTTCGTCTTTTGTTGTTGGAGTATTTATTTTTTTTTTTTTATTTTTTTTTTTTTAGTAGTAGACAAGCAGGTGAGTATACCCATAGGGCAAGAAGTTGTTGCCTTAAAGAGCCTGGCAAAGGAAGGAGCAAGATAGTAGTTGATACAAGTGCTGAACTGTGGTTATAACAACAACTCATGTTGACTCCTAACAGTTGAAGACGAATTGTGAAAGCTTATTGAAGAGAAATTACGATTATTTCTTTTGAAACCAACATCGCAGTAGCCCATCCTGACAAAACATTTGTTGTTTCTAGAAAGGTTAAACTTGTTCTTACTCCAGGAAGAGGGGGAACAGTTTATTTCTAAAGCCAGATCATTGTGACAGCCATCCTGAAAAACACAAGTGCTGTTGCTTGCTTGGAGAAGACAAACATGAGACAGTTCTTTATCCAGGAGGCGTGGGAACTTGTGATTCCATGAGAGATTTTTTTTTAATTATTATTTTCAAATAATCAAAATATACATCACCAAAATTTCAACAGGGTATAAAACACAACACTCAGCATTACATAGGCAAGGAAATAAAAGTAATCCGAAGTATGCATAAATATTGAAACATCTCAGATAATTCAAAACAAATTTTTAACCACAACCAAAACAAAACACCTAACCACAACCTTACATATCGAAAATTACAACACAGAACAATACAAAAACAGAAAGACATCTCACAGACTACACAAAACAGAACAAAAACAAGACTGGGGGAATCCTCAATTAATGCACATATACATTATCGGGTACTCAGATCCAATAGGAGCAACTAATCCTCAGATACACAGTCACCATATAAATCTGTGAACGGCTTCCAAAGGGCTTGATACTTATCCTCCTTTCCTTGCCTCACAAACATCACCCGCTCAAAGTTCGATAATACTAACAAATCATTAATCCAATTCTCTACTCTAGGCTTCTTCCTCGTCTTCCACACCATAAGTACTTGCTTCACTGCAACCACAAGTGCTTTATCAACCCACTGTCCATATCGACGAGCAATCGCACAACACCCCTTACCTGATAAAAGCAACACCTGCATAGGCATCCTGGGAAAATGTATAGACAAGATTGCCTCCAGTCTATCTAACATTCCCACCCAAAATTCTAACACCCGGGAACAATACCACAACACATGAATCAAAGTTCCCCTCTCCTTCCCACATCCCCAACACAAGTCTTCACCAGCCAGTCCTAACTTATACATATGCAATGGAGTCCAATACAGATGCCCTAACACTTTCAAATGAATCAATCTCAACCTGAGATCCAACCTACTTCTATACCCTACACCCCACATGGATTCCCACTCCTTTTCCGTAATATCACAACCCAACTCCTGTTTCCACCTCTCCAAAGCTTTTCTTCCAGCATCAACATCCTTAGAACACACCGGCATCAAGCTAGTATAAGTGCATACCATCCGTGGCGATGACATAAAAATCTGACCACCCGCTGATACCTCCTCCAATGGTCCTGCCAACATAGCCAATCTCTCACTCAATAGCGCTTTCAACTTCATAAACCTATTCAGTTCCCTCCCTGCCAAACGAAACGTCCTCTGCAACTCCTCGAATGACAATATACGACCATCACGTACCACATCCCTGATAAATAAAATCCCTTTCGAGACCCAACTTCTCCAACATAAAGGTTTATTGGCAATTTGCAAGCGCAGATTAAGCCAAATAGAGGCTCCATAGTGTAAGTACAAGTTCCCCTGAAAAATACCCAACCACCACATCAAAACTTCTTTAGACACAGTAATAGTCGGTAGTCTACTACCCCTCACAGGTAGATGACCCATTGAGGTAATAGCATGTAACGGAAAACCATTCAATTTACATCTTTCAATTAGCACCCAAAAGGGTTCTGGCCCACTTCCCACTGAAAAATAGTATGCTGCCTTTTTCAAAATAAACCCTTTATAGTAACGTTCCAAATCTGGGTATCCAAAACCTCTGCATTTAGTACTACGCATCAAAATAAACTTCGGAATCTTAGGTCTCTTCTTGTTCCCCCACAGAAAGTTCTGAAAAACTCGATCAATACTAGTCAGCATCTTTTTTGAAAATCTCAAAGGCAAAGATTGCACAACATAAAGTACCTTCGGCAAAAGAGTCATCTTAATAGCGTTGACTTTAGCCCAAATCCCCATCTGTAATCGTTCCCATCTTCTAATATCCATACTCAAGGTAGCCACCAATTCTACATTGAATTCCATCATTTTTTTGACATCCCTAGTCAGCTAAACACCTAAATACCTCACATGAGATGTAGTCCATTTACAACTCCAATCCAGAATATAATCACGCACACAAGTTCTAGCGATTGGAAACTCCTCCGTTTTGTCCCAATTAATTTTATGTCCCGACAACTTACCCACCCTATCAAAGATACTTTTCAGAACTACACTACCTCGCTCAGGATCCGCAAGAATCCACACCATGTCATCTGCATATGAAAGGACTTTAACTTCCATATGACCAAATTTTAGGCACCTAATACCTTGTTCCCCACGTATATACGCCAACAATGGCTCCAAAGAAAGATTGAACAAGTAGGGTGACAACGGGCATCCCTGCCTTGTCCCTCTATTCAATCCAAAAGCCTCAGACAAAACACTGTTTACCCAGATCCTTGCCTTGGCACCACTCTGAAGACAACTGATTATCCCCAGAAATCCACTCCCAAATCCCATCTGTCTCATAGCTTTCTCTGCATCCATAAAAATCAATGCTGCCTCTGACAGATCCTCCTGTTTTAAACTCATTATATCAATCAAAGTTCTGATATTATCATACCCAAATCTATTCCGCAAAAAAAACCCACTTGGGATGTATGAAACAATTTCCCTATATAGTTTTCCAACCTATTAGCCATAACCTTAGCAAATACCTTCACATCCAAATGATATATTTTATTGAAGCAACAGAACTTTGTGGGATTGAGTATGAAACTTAAAGAGCTGTATTGAAACTTTGTACTGAACTGGATTTCCTTGAACTGTGGAGAAAAACTCTTGTTCAAATCTGGGGAAAGGAAACTCACCCAGGTGATGAGAAGAGACATTGATCCTATTGTGAATCAGATCATATGTTATACATTGCTATTAAATTGAATTTCCATTCATTTCCTTTTTGCTTTATTCGTTGTACAAGTGTGAGGATGAGATATACTTTTGTTATGTTACAGTGTTTCCTTTAGTTTATTTTAGGCAGGGAAATCCTCGTCAGGGTGGGGATAGTGAGGATTTTATTCAACCTGTTTATTTAAGCAATATGACCCGAGCAGCAGGGCCCATACCGACTCAGGTAATGCCCCGGGGCCCATAGGTATAGGCCCCGGGGCATTACCTGATTCGGTATTGCCTCCGCCGCGAGGGTTATATAGCTTAATTAGTACCCCGGCCCACAAAAACTGCGTGACCGGGGCACTAAAAGCCTTTTTTATGTCCCGAAACGCTGCAGCGTTTAGGGAGAAAAAAAAAGGAAGAAAATGGCCGCCGCCATGGAAAAGGAAAAACGGAGTCCGTTTTCCCTTTCCATGGCGGCCATCGGGAGCTGACGCGCTGGGAACACAAGTGTTCCCAGCGCGTCCGCTCCCGAAAAAAGGATCAAAAAGAAGGTAAGTGGGGTTGGGAGGGCGGGAGTGGGAAGGAGGAGGGGGAGAAGAAAAAAAAAACGTACCTGCGTCCCTGGCGAGGGACGAGGGAAGCCTCCAGCCGTGTGGAGGCGCGAAGCGGGGGTGGCCCCGCTCCGAGTCGCCACACGGCTGGAGGCTTCCCTCATCCCCCGCCGTGGACGCAGGAACAAGAAGGTAAGTTGGGGGGGGCGGTGGGAGGGAGGGAAGGGAAAAAAAATAGACTTACCCGAGTCCCCGGCGGGGGGCGAAGGCAGCCTCTCAGCCGCGGGGAGGCTCTGAGCGGGGATGGCCCCGCTTCGAGCCTCCTCATTGGCTGAGGGGCTGCCACACCCCCTGCCGGGGACAAAGGCCGTGGAATTCCAACAGAGGGATTCCGGCCTGGTAATGACTCGGCGAGGGCCAATCAGAATGGCTCTTGCATTCTGATTGCGCCCTCGCCGGGAACTAATTAATAAAATGGCTAAAGTTGAAAACGCTTTACAAAGTTCTCTGCCTCACATTTCTGACCCGTCGCAGAGTGTAGGCAGTGAGTGTGGATTAGTTGGAAGAGTGAAAGGTGTGTAATGGACCGAACGTGGGGTGGAGTGTATATGGAGGAACAAGTAGTAATGTGGAGGAGGGAGTAGTCGTGTTGAGGAGGCACTAGCAGCGTGGAGGAGGGGGGGGGCTCAAAGCATTTGGAAGAGTGTAGTAACATCAAAGGGTGGAGGTAGTAGTAGGAGTGAAAGACACCAGAAGGGCAGAGGAGGAGGATTCAGGGAGTGGTAATAGTGAAGATAGGAATAGGAGAGTAGTGAGATAAAAACATCAGACAGAGAGAGGGAGAGGAATACGTGGAGGTGATTGTAAGAAGATCAAGTTGGGCAGCATGCCTGAAAGGCACACATTATAAAAAACATTGGTAATGTAGTTCAATCTAGTAAGTATCTGAATGAGTTCAGATAAGATGCTTGCCTTTAGTCCTCCCTGACAGTAAGACGGAACTTTAATAGTAGAAGTTAACAAGCTCTCAATACTGACCTGGGGAGTGGTGATGCTTTCGTTAGTGAGGGATTGCTGCTTCTAGATGAAAGTGCTGGACAGCCCTAGCTGGTGACAGTGGGCATGCAAGGTAAGTGAGTGAGAGTGTTAGAGGGTGTGTAGGGTGTCGGTGGAAAGTAGTTGTGGGACTGAAAGATGAGTGATTGGGGAGCAGGTGGGGAGGTGTATGAGTTGTATGGAGGAGTGAGTAGTAGCATGCAGGAGGGAGTAGTAATGTAATATATATACACTAACTTGGGGCTAGGGATACCTGGGATAGGATGGAAATGCTACATCTAGAAGAGAGAGTGAAGGTCGGCCCTCTCACCCGACTGAATAACTCAATAAAAACCATTGAACCTTCCCGAATGTTGAAGTGCTCTTTGAGCCATCTGTGACACCTTGTTGTTCAGCAGCCATAGCTGGTCCAAGAGCTCATGTGTTCCATATTGCACCCCTTGGCTGGGAGTAAAAGAAGTTGTACGTTTGCAAGTGCACGTTTTTCGCTGGGGGTAGCATGGCCTTCAGAACACTGAATGCCACCTGCACTCTGGCTCATAGTTCACTTACCCTTTGGAAGGTTTTGGAGGTCACAATCATGATCCATCTTCTATGAGATATACAGGGGGCTTATAGGGAAATAGAAAGTCAGAAACAACATGGATAGACAAGTCCTTCAGACTAGGTTGGATACCACTAATTGTGGCTGTGACACCATGGCAACAGGTGCAATGTCTCTGCACCATTTTTGGACAAGAACTGCCAATCTGCAGTAGATTTGCAAGATAACTACTCGATATGCTGTTTTTTTTTACCTTTATTTATAATTGCACATTCTTGCAGGCTCACATCCTATGCCAGAGTGTTACCAAGCATGTTCTAGTTTGAATGCAGTCATGCCATTTCAAAGCAATTTTAGAAAGAATCTGACAACAATATAGTCCAGCAACCAGAGTTCCTCCCGATATGATATGATATGGCATTTATAAGGCGCCTATACACAAGTGTTTGAAGGCGCGACTAGGCAAGGGAGAGGGAACAGAGGGAAGACCGAGACAGTGATCTTACTAGGCCAGGTGACATTGAGATCGCGCAAGTGCAGGGGGTGGGAAGTGTGAGAGGAAAGGGGAAGGGGGCAGTGCAGTATATGGGGTCCACAGTAAAAATAAATAAAAACAATAAACAAATAAATAAAAAGTGTGGCCAGCTGGTGGCAGGTGCAAGGGTAAGTGCAGACAACAAGTGTCAAGTGCTGGTGGGAGACTGTAGGGATACAGAAACAGCCCCCAAGTGCAAGGGTTGCCAGGGGGGCAGTGCAGGTGTGCAACTGGCGGGGAGGGGACCTGGGCCCGAGATCAGAGGGCAGCCAGGTGACGAGTGCAGTTTAAGTTTCAGCCAGCAGTTCAGCAGGGGAGAGAAGGAGAGAAAGCAGAAGCAAAGAGGAAGGTCTTGAGGTGCCCCAAGTTTCAGAGAAGCAGGGAGGCTGTTCCAGACGGAGGCCCCAGCTGAAGAAAGAGATCTACCACCAACTCGTTGCCTGGAGAAGCGGCTGACCCTGAGGGAGTTGGCGGCGGATGAGCGAAGAGCTCAAGAAGGGAGATATTCACGAAGATGGAGTTGAAGATATTGAGGCCCCAGGCCCAAGAAGGCCTTGTGGATAATGCAAAGGGTTTTGAACTTAATCCTCACAGCCACTGGGAGCCAGTGCAGAGATTTCAGTCCTGGAGAGATATGACCCCTGGGTTGGAGGCCAAGAACAAGTCTCGCAGTCCTGGTTTGGATGAGTTGCAGAGAGTAGAGGCAGGCAGATTTAGAAAGAGGCTGTTGCAGTAGTCCAGCCTAGAGAGAACCAGAGCTCTGGAGACGGTGAGCTTCTGCGGAAAGGAAAGGAAGAATACCTCTGAGGAGGTGCAGCTGGTTGTGTGACTTCTTAAAGACGTCAGAGATGTGAGGAGAGACGAAGAGTGTGGAGTAGAAGATGACCCTGGGGTTTTTAGCCTCACAGGTGGGAGCAGGAAGAGGGTCAAGGGAGGCCAGCCAGAGAGTGAAAGGAAAGGAGGGGGCAGGTGTGCCGATGAGGAGACTCTCAGTCTTACTGGCATTAAGGTAGAGATCATTGGCGGCACACCACTCCTGGATAGCAGACAGTCAGAGATGAGAAAAGGAGAAGAAGTGGTGGAAGGGAGCCTGAAAATGAGCAGAGTGTCATCCGCATAGCACTGAAAGGTGGGGCAGAGTGTGGCAATGTGGTTGGCAAGAAGTGCCAGGTATTGGTTGAACAGCCAGGGAGAGAGGTTAGACCCCTGGGGAGCACCACATGTAGAGATGGAGGAGAGGAAACACCCAAGTTGGACCCGGAAGGGTAGATCGGAGAGGAAAGACGTCAGCCAAGCCAGCGCCTGATCAGTGATACCCAGGTTATCACAGAGATGGTTGAGCAGGATGGCATGATTGATCATGTCAAAGGCAGAAGAGAGATGAACTAAGATGAGGACATAGGCGTTGTTGGAATCAAGGGTAGAGAGCAGGTCTTCACGGATGTTCAGGAGAGCAGTTTCCGTGCCTCTGGCAGCTCTGAAGCCACACTAATGGTCATGGAGACAACCAACAGATTCAGTTTGAAGATTAAGCTGGGAGATGGCCAGCTTTTCCAGGAGCTTGCCCAGGAAAGGAGTGATGGAGATTGGGCAATAGTTAGCTGGGTAGGAGGGGTCGGCTGAGGGTTTCTTAAGAAGGAGGTGCACAAGGGAGTGCTTCAGGGGGGGGGGAGACACCAGTGGCGAAGGAGTGGTTGCAGAAGTCAGCCAGAGCAGGAGCTAGGGTGTCAATGTGGTTCTTGATGGTTTTGGAGGAACAGGGGAGAGCCGGTTTTGACGAGACTTTCATAGATCAGGCTTGTCTAGAAACCTTGTCTGGGGAACATGGGGAAAGGCAGAGATGGCGGGAGTACATGTGGCCAAAGAAGGTCCAAAGGAAGAGCAGGGAATAGAGGGAGGAGGGGGAGAGAAAGAGAACAGGATTTCCTGAGTTTTAGAGATGAAATGAGAAGTCAAGGCCATGCAGAGGGCCTGGGAGGGGACAGGAGAGGTAGAGACTGCAGCAGGATTTGCGAGCTCCTTGCAGATTTTAAAGAGTTTGGCCAAGTTGTTGGATGCTGCAGAGACGCGGGCTCTCTTCTTGGTGTAGACATAGAGCCGGTATTACCTTTGGATCAGGCAGCAGGCCAGTTTGGCAGAGGATGTACTGGAAGCACGCCATTTCCTCTGAGCCCCCCTGCACTTGCGTTTATGGGTGACGGGGTCTGAGTCGTACTAGAAGTTGCTCTTGGCTTTGGGCTTCAAGCGGATCCTCATGACAGGGGCAAGAACATCGAGAGTATCAGATATAGCAGAGTGGAGCATGGAAAGGGCTGCGAGTCAGCCAAAGGGGACGGGGGTTAAGAAAGTGGCAGGAAAAGCCTCAACTGACACGCACTTCATGGGTCGGATAACCATAAGGTAGGTGGCAGTGCTGGAGTTGGCTAGGCCTGAGGGGTAGAGAGGGTGAGCTGGGAGAAAAGGAGAAAGTGATCACTCCAGGAGAGAGGAGTGGTGAGAGGGATAACAAGGGGAAGGTCTGAAGAGATCAGAACATCAAGACTGTGCCCTGCAGAGTAAGTTGGGCCAGAGGGGAGGATAGACAGTGAGAGAGAGTCGCAGAGCTCGCTAAAGAGTCCAGAGGAAGGACAAGAAGCATCCAGGTGGATGTTAAAGTCTCCAAGAAGGAGAAGTTGAGTGGTCGAGACCAGGAGGGAAGAGGAGAGGTCCTCCCATTCGGAGAGGAAGGAGAAGGTCTGACCCCATGGCCAATAGATGGTAGCCTTAGTAAGGGAATGGCCAGGAGAGAGAGCCTGCAAACGAGGCATTCGAAAGAGGAGTAGGCCTCTGTAGTAATGACAGAGGCAGGAATCCACTCCGGGAAGATCAGGGCAACAACCCCTCCGGAAAGGTTGGATCTGGGCGCAGAACAGGTTCTTGTAGCCATCAGGGAGAAGTGTCAAAGCTTGTGACAGAGCTGACCTTGATCCTTGTCTCGGTGAGACCGAGGACATAGAGGTCAAGTTCTTCAGAAGGCGGCAGATGTCATAGGAGTGTGTGACAGCTGAGCAAGAGTTGAGAGTGGCAATATGGAGAAGGTTGCTGTCCTTGAAAGACTTCCGGGGAGGAGTAAAAATCAGAGGACACAAGGGAAGGACACCGGCAGGGGTGTAGGCAGACGAGACTAAGATGGATGAGACAATAGTAGAAAATTGAACAATACGACAAGAGCTCAGACAGTAGTAGAACAGTTTGCTAAATGAACAATTTGCTAAGAGACAAAACCGAAACAACAAGGACAAAGTATTTGGCGAGAGAGAACCTGGAGGAAGGAAGAGTGCAACGGAACACACAGTTTGCTAAATGAATGATTTGCTAAGAGACAAAACCGAAACAACAAGGACAAAGTATTTGGCGAGAGAGAACCTGGAGGAAGGAAGAGTGCAACGGAACACACAGCAGTACAAATAGGGCAGTCAGTGAGGCAAATACAAAACCACAAAAAACCAACACTGAGACCTCGACGAAAGCGGACCTAGATGAGGGAGGAATATAAGGGGAAATACAGGCAGTGTAAGCAAAACAGGGCAGTCAGTGAGAAAAAAACAGCAGCAATGAAGAGTGATGAACTAAGTAGGCAAGAATACGGCAGAAAACAGGACAGTAGGACAAACAGTGATCAAGGCAGTCCAGGCAGAACAGAGGGCGCGTGGGAGCATGGTGGTTAAGGGGGGCAGGAGGAAGCGCGGAACACGTGGTTGGGGAGCGCAAGGAAGTTGCGAGACATGCGATAAGGGAGTTGTGAGGATCCACGCAGTTAAGGCAATGCGCGGGGCACGTGGTCATTAAACGCGAGTTGCAAGGAACCACGAAATCACGGATTGCGAAGGGACCACACAGGCTAGGGCGCAAGGCAAGCGTGGGGCATGTGGTCAAGGGATTGCCAGAGGATGCAAGGACACAGGATTGGGAGTTGCGAGGAATCACGCAGGCTAAGGAGGCGGGGCAAGCATAGGGCACGTGGTCGGGGGATTGCGAGGAGGATGCGAGGGCCCGCAAACAGGGATTTGCTAGGAACCATGCCAGGAAGAAGAAGCAAGGAAACGTGAACAGGAGGGCGAGGACCCACGAAATCAGGGATTGTGATGGACCGCACGGGCTAGGGCGCGATGCAAGGGTGTAGCATGCGGTCAGGGGATCACAAGGTGGTACAGTGGAAACACAATCCGGGGGTGCGCGGAGACAACGGGCGGCGTAAGCGGGGAGTGCGAGAGGCTGCGCAGGTGAAGGGGCAAGAACGTGGGTGCGGGGGTGAGGGCATGGAAGTACAGAGCGGCAAGCAAACTCCCAACTTCTTACCTGGCGGCTGCAGACAGGAGGGTGAAACGTCCGCACTCAGTCTACGCCATAGACCCCTTCGTTGCCAAACACCTGCATTGCTCAACACTGCGGCCTTGTCCTGCAAGGGCTTTGCCGTATAATGTTCCGAATCTTGTGTTATATACGCTCGGTAGCATGGATGTAACAAGCGTGTTACATGGAAAGTCAGGCAGCGTCTCCTGCGACCCTGCGTTGCTCACCACAGCGGCCTTGTCCTGCGAGGGCCTTCGCCTGCGATGCACAATTTAACAGAGCCCATTATGTCTGTCGTCCTGCTTCTGGATCCTTCTCTATTGCACGTTTATTAAGGAAGCTCTTGAATGGATCCCAAATGTTATGGGGTCTAGACGAGGCAGCTAGTAGTGAGCAACAGTCGAACTCTGTATCACAGCACCATGTCATATGCACCAACCAATGATTAAACTAGGGCAGGGTCAGGCAAGTCCACTTCAACAGGATACATCTCTTGGCTAATATTACACATATGGACAGCAATTTACTACTATCCCTAGCAAGGCCTGCCCACCACCCAAACATACAACACAGTACATCCCAAGATACCTCACTGCCAATTATCTGGGCTGTCGCAGATACAACCTGATCCCAGAACACGGAAAGCCTTGGGCAGCTCCCATCAACCGCTGCATAAACCCCAAATGGTGATGGGGGATATGTATACTCGATACTGGACCTTAAACTGAATTAGCTTAAACCTTGTATTTAAAGCTGCTGTTTGTGTACATAAACATATAGAGGACCATACCTTCTCATCAAATTATCTTCCTCAATCGCTGGTCCATTATAATTTGCATGATAAGCCTTCTTTGGGGCTGGACTTCTGAACTCTGTGATAGATAGTAAGAACTATCCTTTTCGAATTAGCCAAATTAATAATATATTGAAGGATGGGATTCATCAGAGGCGCCAGTGGGAAACAGCATATCTCATGAGGGTTTCCCCATTTGACTGTGCGAGATTTAGGGTACCATGCCAATTTATGAATGGAGTTGCTTAAAAAATGTAGCACCAGGCCAAACTAGAATGCTATGAAAATAGTAAAGCAATTCGAGAAATATTACCATCTTGGCTATTGCAATGCGACCAAACAGAGTGGTCAAGTAGGCATAATGATTTTCCTGCAATAAGGAGACATGATGCAGCTTACTTCAACCCTGAGATAATTGACTGTAGGCGCCGGCCTCCTTTGTTTTAAATGTACCGTCATTCAGCTGAAACAAAATAGATTCAGACCAGTTTATTCGCAGCCCTAAAACCTCACCAAATCCTTTGACTTCCTGTGTAAGGGGTGAAAGGTTCACCTCTGGGTCTTTGATATTGAGTATGACTTCAGCATATAATGAGACCAGCTCACGCACACCACCAGAGCCAAGCCACGGTCACAATGCAGCAGTCGTAAACAAACAGCAAGCTGCTCAGTTGCTACACAAACAATAACAGCGACAACGAACATCCGCTAGCCTCGGTGAAAAGGAGCCGAGCGATTGCCAAACAAGCTAATACGGGCAATCGATCTAACTTAAAGTAGCTTGACACAACTCAGATAATAACTAGGCAGTCCCACTCTCTCAAGAACAGTGAAAAAGTAGTTGCAGGATATTGAGTCAATTGTTTTAAGAAAGCCCCAGCAGAACTGTACCTCGGGATCCACCTGTGCAAGTATCGAAAACAAACGCCTCAAATTTAGGGAGGTGGAGCACTCCGGCATGAATCTTGATTGATCAGGGTGAATAAGCAAAGATAAATAAGGAGCCGGTCTGCCAAGATCTTGGAAAAGATTTTTAGTATCCAGATTTAATAATGAGATCAGCCTATAAGAAGCACAATCCAACAGATCCTTTCTGTGAGAAACCTGAGGGTATCCTCACTCCTAACCCCCCTGGATCCTCTTCTCAAGTGCCCTGGGAAAGGCCACTGCTTTTGGATCCTGGCCCTGGGGGTGGAGAAGTGAGGATAACCTGGGTGGAGGGTTGTCAGAGATTGGGAGTGGGGTACCCACAAGCGAGACATGGTATCACCCTTTCCCTATAATGACCAACCTAACCCTCCCCCGACCTTTATGGGCTACTGCAAGACCACTCCCCTAATTTCCCTACCTTTAACATTTGAAGGTACTGGGTCAAGTAAGAGGAGACTGAGAGTAAGGAATACTACACATTCATTTTACCACTCTGATACTGGGACAAGGAAGATACCTGCAGAGCATGGTGAGAGTCAGGCATGTCCCTTTAATCATAGTCAGGCAAACCTAAATGAGGATCCATACCTCTAACTTGTTAAGTGGTTGCAGGCGTATAAAGAGAGAGCCAGAGAATACCATAGGAAAAAACAGGGAGACCTGTGGGGAGGAGACAAGAAGGGGACCTGTTTTCAAAGGAGGCAGTCGTGGTGGGGCCTGTGGAAAAGCTAGGATGCCAGCCAGCAGCCCAGAAAGCCTGTGAAGCCTGGGCCATTGGGCTTTCACAGGAGTGGGAGCCTCTGTGTCGAGGAAAGAGCAGCTGTGAAAGTACAGGAGAAACCAGGACGCTGTCTGTGTCCACACAGAGGCAGCAGAGCTGCCAGCGTGGGCAAGACAGGCCCAGTGTGTGAGCGTGGCTCGCAGGAGCAGGCACGCCGACCTAAGAAGCAGGAAAGAAGCAGCCCGAGCAGCCGCAGAACAGTGCTGAGTACCGGTGAGTGTCGAGTAGAGGCAATAGACAGCCGGGGAAGGGCGTTCCTAGTGGGCTGCGAATAGGTAATGAATTACTGAACTGAATGGAAACTTGAAATTAAGCATATCGAATGCACATTGAATACCTAACTGAATGGAAACTTGAAATTAAGCATATTGAATATGTGTTGAATACCGAACTGAATGAAACCGCGCAATTAAGCTTATTGAATATGGGATTGAGTAAAACTTTAGGATCCTGGTTGCGCGACCTGTGATTGGGGGATGTTTTGGTCTGACAACTGTGAGAACCAAAGACTTTGGGCCTCATTACCTATCCAGTGGTAACCCTGCCGATGCTACCGGCGGGTTGCTGCTGGACACGTAATATTTTACCGGCGCCTGACTTCCCGGTGCCACCGGGAGATTACAAGTCCGGCGGCCCGGGAAGTCAGGTGCCGGTAAAATGTAAGTTCCCATTCCCATAGAGTCCCTAAGGACTCTATGGGAGTGGGGACTCGGAAGCGCCAGCACCGTTAACGTTGCCGGTGCTTCCGTGAATAGTCTGCCTACCATGGCCGCTGTGTCCAGCAGGATCAGACCTGTCGGGCTCAGCGGCCATGGCAGCCAGTCACGTAGTTTGCCGGTTTACCGGCACCCTTGTTTCCGGACCAGCAAACTTGTAATGAAGCCCATTGTGAAATTAACTATTGAGAAGCACTGAAAGTGAACTGGAGAGGCAATCCAGAAAGAGGGTCACAGTTATCTTGAGTTGTCGTAAACGTTTTGAAAGACTGAAACAGGTACAAGTGGCTGAGCTAAAGTCTTGGGCAAGGGGCACCCTGAGACTTGAGGAACTGCAGGTATTGTCGTGGGAACAAAGCATTAAGATTCGTTTCTTTTTAACTGTGTTGCCTGAAACTTGGGGTAGGTAACCCCGGAGGACTGTGTGGAACTGTATTACCTTGAACATGAGAGAGGTAATTCTGAGACTTTTGTGAAACTTTCTTGAACTTGGTGAAGGGGAGCTGAAAAGGAAGCTAGGAGCTGGAAGAAGCTCAGAACTTTGTGGTGTTCACCATTTCTTTGATTGACATCCCAACTCACTGGTTAGCTTTAGTTGTGAGAACAAGCATAGGTTTTGGACACAGACAGACTTTTAAGTTGCACTTTTTGACTCAGGCGTTCCTTAGTTTCGTTCAGGCAGGGAAATCCAACCTTAGCATAGGGCAAGTTAGGCCTTCTACCATCGTAACATTTAAGTTAATAAATATCTTTTGTTTGAACTTTACGTCTGTTGTCTGTGTCTTGCTTCATGATGACTTCACATTGCCTGGATTTAAAATGATCAGAACTATTGCTTTTCGTATCAGAAAAGGTCATTTGCCTGACCGCAAGGATTCTTGCCATACCTACAACAAATATGTAGCCATTTTAGGCCCAAACTCTTTATAGAACTGAGCATTAATACCATTGGATCCCACAGCTTTGGAAGGGGGCAGCACCTTAATGGGTGTTAGTATATCATCAGTCATAATTGAAGCATCGAGAGGTTCACGCGCTTTCAGGTCTAAACAAGGCAAATGGGTCCCTCCACGTATGCAAACACACCAGGGTCAGCTTACTCTCTAGCTGCATAAAGACGCTTATAGTAGACCTTAAAAGTCTCAAGATTCTGGTCTTGGTCCGACACTATATTTCCGGCACAACCCCTAACTTCTGCAATATCGGCAGGACCATTGTCATGCCTCAGCAAATTAGCCAAATGTCGACCAGTTCTACCCTCTTCACCATATCTTCGAGCGAGTCTGGGAGCCGCCGGATACTTCACCTCCCTACCCGTATCCACTCTAAATCTATCCAATGCAGGCTTAATAGAGGCTAATATTTCCTCATCGGATGACTGCCAGAGTCGCTTTTCCAATTGCCTCAACTCCTTTTCAAGACCATTCAATTGCCATCTAATACCTTCAAGAACCCCATTTTTGAAGGCACTGCAGCGATCCCGCAGATATACCTTAAAAATCTCACATACCATCCCATTTAAAGGTACCGACCCAATTTTGAATAAAAAAGAGGTGGCAATCTCGAATCCCCCGCCGAAACACCACATCTTGCAGAGCCTGAGCCTTGAATCGCCAGAATGGCCTTATAATAGATCCAGAGACTAAGCCAACTGTCCACAGAATCGGTGAGTGGTCTGAGAGTGTTTAGGAAGAAGAGTACAATCTTTAGACATACGCAACATAGAGGGTCCCTCCAAAATATGATCAATCCGCAATCTCATATCATGGACCAATGAGTAATATCTATAGTCCCTGTACTCTGGGTGAAATGTCCTCCATACATCCAAAAGCCACAAGTCAATCACCCCCACTTCCCCAAATCTCATGAGCAGCTAAAGAGTCTTGGGACCCAGACTAGACCTATATAGAGTTGTCAAGAGTTGTGTGGAAATCTCCCATTCAAACAAGGTAGGACTGTGAATATGGGAGACATTTAACGATCAGTGCCTTATAAAATGTAGTATCAACAATATTTGGACCTTAGAAATTGATGATCATCAAATGTTTATGGGACAGGATGCCCGAGACTAGAACATACTGGCCCTCCAGATACTGCTCATGCTTCAGCACACAAAACGAACGGATTTAGGAATAAGGCTAATGACACCCTGTGAATATGAAGAAAAAGAGGTATAAAACCAGGATTTAGCAAGTAACTTGTGAGCAATCCCAAACAAGAGTATCTCCTGTAGAAGGATAATCGTGGCCTCACGACGCTCGTAATAGGCTATTATTTTGCACATTTTAATGGGATTATTTAAACCCCTAATATTCCAGCTCTTAAGGGTGCAAGCTTCCATACATTTTAGTTTAGGTCCCACCAAGGAGAGGAAGCACATCTCCACCAGTGTGCAAAACCAGCATCTATATGATCGAATGGCAACAGAATTACTCTCTCTAGATGCTAACTACTTTTTAGATTAAAACCCAACCTCCCCAACCCCTGCCCACTCACCCTCACCACCACACCCCAACCCGCAGTGAAATCCCACTTCCACCCAAACCAACCCAACTACAAACGAGGCGTCACAACCCAGGGCCTTCAGAGGTGGCAACCAAACTGCAACAGGAAGCGGGAGAGCAAAGGCCCCCGGCATAACTTAGAAATGCCTAGGATGCGCTGAGGTGTTAGATTCTTAACTCGAGCAATAACTGCCCACAAAGGACTACATATTTAAAAGAACAAGAATCAAAAATACTGCCAAACAGCCCAGACCCCAAGTGGCGAATTCAGCGGCAGTTTGTTGCTTCATAGATCACATGCAGTCGACAGCACCAGTGCAATTCTGCTCCAATCAGTCAGTTTGGTCACCCCTTAAGTAAAAAGTTCAGAAAGGAATGTGCCTCGGTTGGATCAGTAAATAAATTGGTCTTATTATCATGGACCCTCTGAAGCCTCGAAAGATATAGTATGGCGTATTGGACTCGACGTTCCCGGAGCAGACGCTTCACCACCGTGAAGGAGAGATGAGCCTTCTGGACCAGAGGGTTGCAGTCCGAATAAAAAGAGATCCTCGCCTCACGATATTGAAGATCTCCCTACTCTCAGGTAGGGATGTAACGGTATAACGGTATACCGTTAAAGATGCCGTGAACCACTTAATTGAACAATAATAACCGTCACATTGTTTATACCGGTATACCGTTTATACCGTTAAGTGTGCTTTTCAATCTGATTTGGAAAGGCTGCAGTAAGCAGGTGCTGCGCAGTCTTGGTCTTGCACAGTTGGATGTGCTGTCTGCCAAGTAGTTTCAGTTGGCGCAGTTTTTAATGCCATTCCATAAACCACACGTGCCTGACACACAATCAATATGTTAGCAATAGGAAGAATAAATACAGTTCCAAGAAGGAAAAGGGTTTACTTTGGGTTGGCGGCTTTGGGGTTTATATATTTATAATGGATGTTTTCTAAATATATGACAATGGGGGATTTCCATGATTCTATCATTGAATTTACATATAAGGCACACCGCAAAATTCACTCATCTCTGTGGGCATTCCCTGCTGCCATACCAAAGGGTAACATGTCCGTGATTACTGAACACCTTTTGGCCCACAAGTAAACTAAAGGGAGAGAGAGAGAGAGAGAGAAAGAAAGAGAGAGGCAGAGAGAGAGAGAGAGAGAGAGAGAGAGAGAGAGAGGCAGAGAGAGAGAAAGAGGCAGAGAGAGAGAGAGAGGCAGAGAGAGAGAGAGGCGCAGAGAGAGTGAGGCGCAGAGAGAGTGAGGCGCAGAGAGAGAGAGAGAGAGCGAGCCAGAGAGAGAGGCAGAAAGAGAGAGAGAGGCAGAGAGAGAGAGAGAGAGAGAGAATATGCAAACAAGCGTATACTACCATCAGCCTCCATTGATCTGTGGCATGCAGGTTATCAAGATGGCAACATGGTCATCTTCACCAGTAGCCAGTGGGGGAGCTAAAAGCCTAAATGACCACTTAAGAAAAGCTATTCAGTTTGCTTTGCCAGTCGCAACAGGGCCTCCCCTCTTCCCCCCTTCCTCCTCCTCCTCCTCTCCACACGTGTGTTTATGTTTGGTGGAAGCAAGGGGTGGCATTTCAGTGGAAAGTATGTTGAAAAGCCCAATTCTGGCCCTGGGTGCCTGGTGGTTTTGTTTGTGATGATAAATCTGACAATTTATGACCTTTTAGAAAATATTTGTTAAGATTAGTTAACTCCACCTGCTATACCGCGATAACCATGATATACCGTCATTTGGCAAGAAGGTTATCGTACCGTCATAAAACTAATACCGTGACATCCCTACTCTCAGGTATCTCTGTCCCTGTAATTTAACAAGCTGGCAATCACCGGCCGGGGTCTCTGACTAGGTTTTGGCGCACCCAGTGCGCTCTCTCCACCAAGAACTGTGAGGAGGGCGAAGGATCAGCCAGCACTTCTTTGATGAAGCTTTCCATAAAGACCTTCATGTTTTGCGGCGGAATAGACTCTGGTATCCCCACCACACGGATATTATTTCATTGGGTTCTGGCCTCCAAATCACCATTTTTGGCTCGGATACCCTTCACCTCCTGTTGCAAGGAACGCAGTGCCTGGCATACCTCCGAACTTGTATTCTCCAAGGCCTATATCCTGTGCTCTGCCTCTGAAATTCCCCACTCTCCTTCTCAATACATTGCTGCATACAGTCCACCTTAAATACCAGGCCGTCCAGCTTGCTATTCAGAGTCAAATCCACTTTTCATTTGTTCTAGGATAATGCCTCCCACAGTACACTCTTCATAGCCACCATCCTCCGATCTCATTACTCCAGCTGGATTATCTGCCAACATGGGGGGCTCTGTGATTGGCCAAGGACAAGACCTCCTTTCACAAAATGTATCGCTGGGACTGGCGCTTATAGCCTTTAGCCATGAACCCAGTCTCTAAATACAAATCGCAAAACTCTCCTACAGGACCCTCCAGGATATCACTATGAATGAGGCTTCTGGCTCTCCACCCAGATCTTGAAGCACCTCCTATTTACAGAGAGCTGACATAAAGATGCAGACCCCACTTCTTCATTCAGGACCTGGACCCAAGACCAGCGGAGACCAGTTGGAGGGAAACAGAAAGGAGATGTACACAGGCTCAAAACCAGCTTGAAATTGGGTGCCACAGTACAGCAGAACAGTAGTACCGTAACAGCCAGAGGTGGGCTGCAAACTGCATTGACACTCACCTTCCTCAGATGCATAGGATTCCCTCCAACAGCTCTGTGGAGGCCAGGCTCTCACTACCGCTGAAGCCTTCCTGTATCGACTTGGCTCCAGCCATGCAGGCGAGCGCAGGGCCAGACAGAGGCGACGGCGAACCGAGTAACCCTCTGCCGCGGGTGCCAAGCACTCTGAGGCAGCCAAGCCCCACAAACAGGACAGAAGCTTGTCCTACACCTCACTGGAGGACCAAACCACTCCAAATGTCGGCTCGGTCATGAGATGTGGTGCACACACCAGGATCCCTCTACCCTGAAAAAAAGCAAGCTGTTACACCCGTAATATGGCCTCCTCTCTCTCTCGATCCCAGAGTTCAGATGAAAGCAGCCATCTTGGTTGCACATCCTCTAACACCCCCTTGAAATGCCGATTGATGGTTCTGACCTCTTTGGCACTAAGGCAGAAGAGAGTATGCAGGCATGTAAAGCTTCCCTCCCTACAGCCAAATCACAGGGCTTATCAGATCTTTCAACTTCCTTCTTCTCAGGGAGAAGAAGAAACAGAACATAATATTTTCCCCCTTAGGGCTGGAGATATTCCCAGCACTGCAGACCTCAGTTGCATAGAATGCAGAGTCTTTCTGGTCTATGAGCAAGTATACTCCCAAGCTGAAGGCTGCAGCTGGAGTGACCTGCAGTAGGTTCAAAACTGTTTTGACTTTCACCCTTACCAATCATCTTGTCCTATGGATGGAGATCAGGATTTGAATTTTTTTAATAGAGCATGGCAGGACATAATATCAGACAGATGGGTCCTACAGATTGTAGACCAGGAATACTGTTTGCCTTTCCTGAAAACATCCTCCCAAATAAAATATGGCTTGGCCTCCTCCTGGACCACTCTACCTTCAAGAGATTGTCAATCTACGTCTGAAGGGAGTTGTGGAGCGTGTCCCAACTGTGGAATTTAGTTAAACAAAGTATTCCTGTTACTTCCTGGTCTTAAAGAAGGAAGAATGACTCAGTTAAATCCTAGATCTTCAACCCTTGTGCAGATTCTCCAAGCTCTGCAGTTTCATGATTGGCTTGTGTCTTTAGATATGAAGGGTGTGCATTTTCACATCCCTCTCCACCTCAAACATTGGCAATAACTTTGTTTCATGATGGGAAGCATTATCAATTCATATGTGCTTCCATTCAGCCTCTCTTTGGGCCTTAGAGTATTTACAAAGATAATGGTGGTGGTAGTGCCCATCTTCATGGGAAAATAATGCACAGCTTACCATACTTTGATGAATGCATCCTGTGGACAAGATCAGAAAAATCTGTATTGGAGGGTCTTGGTATTGCGTGCAATCGCCTCCACGAATTAGGTTTCTCCATGGACCTAGAGAATGCCTTTCTGACCACATCCAGTTGCTTGCACTTTATAGGGCAATGTTTAACATCCCAAAATCTATTGTTTTGATCCTGGCATAAACCCTACAATATGGAATTTGGATGGGAAGCCTCTAGAACAAGTACACATGTTCCGTTACCTGGGGATACTGATTAACAACAGTAGGGCTGATGCACCCAACGAAAAGACGCTAAAATTAATTATTAAAAACATTGCTTCTCAAGGTAAAAAAATATATAAAAAATGTGGGCGTTTTTCAGTGGCTCCACAAACAAATTTATAAGCTCAAGGTGGTGGCAGCCTTGACATAAGGCGCAGAGACTGCCTTGTTTTTACCTGGAACAGTCTGGTCAATTATTGAGGTGGCCTTTTGGAAAACCGTGTTGGGTGTGCCAAGATCAACCCCCCATACAATTGATACAACAAGAACTGGGTTTAGTATCTTGGTATGGGACGGTCAGATGGAAAAGCCTGTCCCTTTATCGCAAATGTATGGAAGATACTCAGGGCACATTATACTGTGTGATAAAGACAGCACTTGACCTAAACATGGATGTAATTCTAGTAGAGTGGAGTAAGACCTGCAAACATTTACTTGCAGCACTGGACATCACACTAGACGAGCTTAAGAGATACCCAGACAAAGTGAAGCTAAAACGATGGAGAGCAGACTAGATTGCCACGTTGAGTGAAGAAAAAAGGTACAAATTGTTCTATCACTGCAACCATGAGACCAGGCCATATGGCACAATGCCGTCATATCTGCTAAAATTCCCAAACAGTCACTATCAGGACCAATTCCTTAGGGTGAGACTGAACTTGTATCCGACTAGGGAGATACTTGAGGCACTCTTGATACCCGGGAAATGGATCACTGACTGTCAATATTGTAAAGAAACTAATAAACAGGAAGCATTAAAACATATCTTACTCTTCTGCAGCAGGTTAGCAGATCGGAGAACTGTATATATGGGGAAACTATTTTCAGACAATAGTGCCCTGATCTTAGAAGAATGTTGGGCCACTTTGATTGAAGGGGAATTTGTGTATCTAGTCTTAGTGACTATAAACTTCCTGAAGATCATTTTTTTGTAAAAGATCTAATGTTTGCAAAATGTATTTTAAGTTGATGAAATTCTTGACTGATTATAGATTTTATGTGATGTTATGCGATTGGTTGTGATATAGCTAAAAGGTTTTTGTAAGAAAACAAAAATCAATGCTAAGAAAACAAATTTAAAGAAATTAGGGTAATGCAGAATTCAGAGAAAGCCATGGCTTTCCATCCCCCAGCGTGAGTGGTAAGCATTCAGATCAACATAGCACCTTTACAACCAAACTGGGAACTCCCCACTGTGGATTTCTTTAGGACATTAGGACTCCTAAGGCCTCAATATGAGTTGGGCAGTGCTGGTAAAAAGCAGCAGTATTACTATATACCGCCACATTACTGGACCACCCAACAATGAGTTTGGCAGAAAGTTGTGGGATTCACCTCCAGCAACGAGCTGGAGGTAAATCCGCCACCTTTCTGCGAAATTCCAGCAAGCACTGCAGTAATTCCATCGAAATCCCTCTTGGAGTCCTGTGGACTCCAATTAAATGGGGACTAACCTTGCCACTGGTACTTGCAATCTGGCGGTAATACCGCCGACCAGATGGCAGTAACGGTAATACAGTTTAGTGACATTTCAGCAGATTTACCACCAGGATGCCACAAAACTTGTAATAAGCCCTAGTGTTCTGCATCGTCACAGTCCAGAAAGCCTGTTGATGCAGTCACTACAGTGACCTCTGAGGAGCTTGTGCTCCCAGTTCAACAGGGTCATGATGAATGT
The DNA here is from genome assembly GCF_040938575.1 of Ambystoma mexicanum. NCBI lineage: Eukaryota > Metazoa > Chordata > Amphibia > Caudata > Ambystomatidae > Ambystoma > Ambystoma mexicanum. The sequence goes on along the minus strand of NC_090927.1, from coordinate 1,196,379,100 downwards.
TGTCCCGGTCCCACAAAGGACCTGCTTTTGTACGCATCCATAAGCATCCTCCTTTGGGAGACCCCATTGTGGCAACTGTGCAGACACTCAACCAGGTCACAGATTATTGTTTTTGGGATAAGCAGCTCATCTGCAGGATCTTTTATTGAGCTGTCTGTAGGAGGGTCAAGAGATGTCCTTCCACATCAACTTACTGGCGCTCAGGGCAGTTTGTCTGGTCCTTTTTACCCTCAATCAGAGGTACAGCTATCAAGGAGCGCACAAGCAGCAGAACTACCAAGCACTACATCAACAAGATAGGCGATGTTGGGTCATTCAAACTCTGGAGGGAGCTCATGCTCCTGTGGTTTAGGGCATCGATAACAAGATGACAGTGACAGCATCACACCTGGGCGGCAGTCTGAACACGCAGGGGAATGAACAGAGTCGGTTCTCTCGAATCTACCACAAATGGTGCCTAAAAGGAAATATTGTGGAACAGATAGTCTCCACATGGGGTCTTCCTCAGATCAACCTGTTTTTTCCAGCTCCAACAGGAAGTGCAAGACCATCTGCTACAGGCAGTTGGACCTAGTGCACTGGTGATTTCCTGGGAGTTTGACTAGGTGTATGTGTTCCCTCTGTTCCCGCTGATTCCTTTGGTGCTGGGGAAGTTGAAGCAGAGAGGAGCAACCATGATCTTGATCACTCAGGACTGGACATGTAGGTTCTGGTACCCAGTCGTTCTGGCAATGCTGCTATCTGCCTTTTGTGCAGTCTTGTATCGTAATACGTCACCCAGTGCCACGACACTCAGCATTCATGCCTGGCTATTTAGAGATTGGGGTACAAGGATTGGGATCTCTAAAGAAGCTAACTGAATGACCCCTTTCACCATTAATTTGGGCTTGTATGATTTGCGTCTTTCTAATGTTCCAGTGTATTTCCTGTTCTTCCACAGGGCTCAAACCTCTATCTGCCATCTTGGGATCTAATCCAGTTTTAATAGTGGCCAGGTGAAGCTATAAGTAAGTTTGCTCGCTTGTCTGTGTTGTGAACAAATGCTCTGTCTGGGTTTCTTGTTGAACTCGATTCCGCCATCCGGTCTGGGGCTTACACACGTGAGCTACATTAACCTTGGAATCTTGTTTTGCATTTGGACTTGCAAACCGGGTCCTGCGCTATCGTCAAATATTCTGCGTGAAATGTATTCTTGGCAATCCATTCCTAAATGCTGTTTTTCACAGGGATGCAAGATTTCAGTTCTCAGTAAAGTAAAAACGCTAGGAGTAAGCTTAGAAGCATCATTAGGCGCAGAAGCCTATGTCAACTACATTCAAAAAACACCTGCTATCACCTAAAATTACTGAGACAAATAAGACCATTCCTCTGTGAAACAAAATGTATCTCTCTTGCTTGAGCCACCATCCTCCCAAGAATAGATTACTGTAACACCTTACTGGGAGGCACAGATAAAACCAGCCTCCAGAAACTACAAGTGCTTCAAAACGATGCTATCCACACTGCAAAAAATCTGCCACGCAATTCTCATGCTTCTGAACTACGAAGAGAACTACACTGGTTACCTGTGACATCCCGCATACAGTTCAAATTACTCACCTTGGTGCATAAATGTCTTTATGGCTCTGCACCTAGTTATCTTGCAGAGAGAATAACCAAATACGAACCCAGCCAAACTCTGAGGTCCTCAGGGACCAAGTTACTTGTATGTAAAAAAGCAAGACGTGCCTTGGGCAACGGAAGATCTTTTGTAACAGCCCCCAAGGCATGGACCACCTTGTCCCTGACTATTTGAGAGGAGGTCGGCTTGTTGTGCTTTTGTAAACAACTAAAGACCTTCCTGTTCACATAAATACAAGCAGCCTACACCAAACCTGGCTGTGTACTGTGCTTCATATTCCGTCCTGTGTCTAATTGTGCGCCTTAATGCCTGTGGGCTTTGGTGCGATATAAATAAATAAATAAAATAAATGCATCCCCTGCATACTGTGTCTCTCTCCGATTGTGGTGTTACTGGGCATTTTTCCTCAATCCTCATAAGATACATTTCCTTATGGGATACACTATAGATATTTCCCTATAGGGATGACTTCAGCTATTTTCTTTTGTAAATACGCACACCCTCATGAATTGTCAGTGGGAGTTGCATGGGTGAGCAGCAAGAATTATAATCGCAATTTTGCCCTTTTCTCCTGCACACTTTCCCTCTTTGTCTCGGCTGTCATCTGTTTGTGATTGTACTGTTCTTCTAACTAACCTGTCTACCCTCTTTTTAAGCCCTCATTTTACTTAACAGCATAGCAAGGCATATAGATGAGTTTGCTTTCTGCATGTGTCCATTTCAGTCACACCCTTTTGCACATACTGCTCAATTTGTACATATAATTTGCGGCTTCACTACAAACTCCTCCATTTCCTTAAGAAGGCCCTTTAGTTGGGGTCAAAATATAGAAGCTGATGTAGTGGAGCCTGTTGGACGAGGAGGATTAAAAACGTAAAGTTCACATTAAGAAATGCCACGCAATAATCTAGCTCAGGTCTCAAGCATGCTAAAATACTGCAACCGTTCATGTAGCTAACCAAGCCTTCAGTGTGTTACGCTCTACTGCCTTTGCGCATTGCTTCTTGCTTCTGCAGGAATACCCGGGTCATGTCATTTTCAATTAATTAAACCCTCCAAACTGTGTGCTAGGAGCAATGATCTTGTGGCTTGTGATGCCTAATTTACTTGATTTGAGCAATCATCCGGAGGTCTTGCGAAATGTGTATCAATGCAAAATTGAAGAATACACACACATTTGCTGAATTCTACTTTACAAGCATCCCAATAAATCTAATGTTAATGGCTCACTAGTCCTTCTCTAATTTTTTATCTGATAGCATCACGACACCTACTGATTTGGAGGAAGCCTCCTAGATTGTGCATGATTGCCACAGTTTTTCTTACTTTTGACATCAATGTGTTTGTGTTCCAGTGTTTTCTACATCGCTGTTACAATTTCTAAAACCAGAGGTTTCATGGATTCTATGATGGCTTCTTTTGGTGTCCACGCGTGCTCAATTTACTTTCCTAGGGCTTCAAGGAAGGCCATAATCCCCCTGCGACTTTTGGCAACCACATTTTACCTTGTATCAGCAAAGTTACCTTCTCCCAAAATGTTCAAAGAGTGGGAAATCTCCCTTCACTCACCTAGGTGTGGTTTCTGTGGATTTCAGGCCACTAGAGCAGCACATGTCATCAGGCATTTCCCAGTAATGTCATCTCTGAGCCTATGCTGGCTCCCCCTATACATGTTCACCTTGTTGAAATATTTGGACACTTAAACACAAAAAAGTGTTGTCTCGGCAGCATCGGTTACACTTCTACTTACAAGCACTGTTTATGGTAGGTGCTGCAGATCTTAATCTCTTCACCCTCTTTACCCTTCACCCTCATGCAGACTTTTCAGCAGGAGCCCGCTTACTGTGGCCATCTAGAGGCAACATAGGCTATCTAGTTACCAATCTTAGCAAATTGCCTACATTAAGGGATATACCATCACTGTCTCAGGCCCACTGGCTCTCCCTCAGTTTCCCCCTCTTCTGGGCACTGTGGTGAGCTACGGTAACACCCCATCTTGATTTGTGAGGGTGGCAAACATGTTGGGGGACTGGGTTGGACTGGTCGTTCCCTGTTTTATTTTTCTCTTTAAAGAAAGAAGACCTAGTCTGTCCCTAAGCCAGTGCTAATAATCCCTACGCTATACTAAAAAAGTCAACCGGTGCTTGTCAGGATGTCAAGATGGCTAAATAGAAGTACAGTCCTCTATCCCGAATCCTATCTAACCTAGTAGCTATCCCTATTGCTTAAAGCATAAACTAACTAAGAAATACTTTGTAGCCGGTCAAGTGGCACAGCGAGTAGAGCGCTCGCTTTGACATCCGTGCAGAGCCTGCTAACGCAGGTTCGAATCCCAGCGGGGCCAAACTCAGCCTTTCATCCTTCCGAGGTCGATAAATGAGCACCACACACCGTGGGTAATAATAAGCAGCGCTCAGATACCTGAGGGTTCGTAGCGCTATATAAGTGCCAAATTATTATTATTGTTATTATTAATAAAGGACTGCTGCAGATTTCTGATCCCCACCATTGAGTCTCTTTACCATAGGCTGTTGCGTGCACAGTCCCAAGTGTGCAGTTCTTGTACCGTTGGTGTGTCGTCCCAGGACTCCAGCCAGGTCTCTCTCTCTCTCTCTCTCTCTCTCTCTCTCTCTCTCTCTCTCTCTCTCTCTCTCTCTCTCTCTCTCTCTCTCTCTCTCTCTCTCTCAAATCAGCCTCTTTCTCCCCACTCTGGGGATCCTCTCCTTTTCATTCCTCCACCCCGACTTTCTTCCTTTTTTCCGCAGTCTGAGCCTCCGCTCTTTCTTTTTCCCCACTCTGGGGTTTCTTGGTGGTCCCCCACTTTCTGGCTTATCTTACTCTCATTCCCCCTTCTAAAGTGTTTCTCCCTGCTTTGTGACTTTTCTCACTTCCTCTCCCCACTCTCAGGCTTTTCGTTATCCTCCAATCTCTGGGGCTTCTCTGTGTCTCTCTCCCCACTCTCAGGGCTTCTCTGTCTCTTTCACATTTTTCTGCCTGCCTCCCATTCCTCTGATGCCACTGCATACCTGTATGTGACCAGCGGTGCTCCCTGGGAGGGCTGTGTAGTTCGCCCAAGCCTCCTCTTGCCACTGGGACGCTTACGCAAATTGTCCACTCAACCCCATGTCTGCCGGTGCCTTCTCTCCTTTTCTGCTCAGTGGAGGGATTTGTCAGTCCTCTGAGGTACTCTGTGCTCACTATGGCTGCCGGGCCGCATGGCTTCAGACGTTTACCTACCGTGTCTCATCGCACTCGCCCTGTGCGGATCTCCAGGTGCGATGCCACATCTGGCGTTCTCTCTCACCAAGCTTTCACATCCCCAAAATGCACTGCAGCACTATTGATACTTCTTGCTGATTGGCTCTTGTTCTCTCCTGCCTGCAAGAGGCTGGCCTTTCCGCCGGTCTGCTGTTTTCAGGGAGGAGGAATGAATAAAGTTGGGGTCAGAAGTCGTGCTAGACATTAAAGCGCCCATAGGTTAATCATACCCCTTTATTTCTATATGCCCCACAAAGGTGTTAATCTCTAGGGTGAGGGGTGGTTATTGAAGTTCCTCTCTCTGGGTTTCTGTCTCCTAAGGGTGAGTCACTTCCAAAGGGATCCCACTTAACCGCTAGGCGGTGTTAAATGTAGCAGGCTCACCTCCCTCAACCCAAAGGGGATGGCTCACCCTTGGGAGAGGTGACAAACTCCTTGGATTCATCATAGGAAATGTCATACCATAATGCTAAGCACCTGAACAAAGCTGTACTTTGTGACAAGTAGAGCCATATATAGTTGCTCCATTCACACTGGCAGTGAACATACACACTTGGCTGCAGGATGCCGAACACTCTAGGAAAAGTGTGTGTATACCTTACCAACAAGCAGAGCAGACAGCTGATTGCAGATGGAATCGGGTGGAACACTCAACCCACCAGAGAATTCTAAAGCCAACGCACATGCTGCAGAGCCATGTCACATGATTCTGACCTCCCCAAGATGGTGCTGATGCATCCGCCAACAGGTAAAGTTACAGAAACAATCGTTATTTCCCTGTTAACGCAATTAAGGAATATTCAGAATATGTCAGAAGAGAACTCATCAAAATGTAAACTGCTCAATAAAGGCAAATGCCAAATCAGAAAGCTTTTCCTTCACAAATCAATTCCGACTTGTTTGCAAAACAAGTAAACTACAGCTAGAAGCACATTGTGGAGGACTCTGGAAAATCACAAAGTGATCCTTTGATAAAAGAGGAAGCCACATTGTGACAGATATCCTGCAAGCTGTCCACCAACTGATTCCCCTGAGGACTGCTGAGAGCTCCACGTTTGGGACGAGTGGTATCCCCTAAGACCGTAAAGTGGGTTGAGGTGGTACCAGTATCTATTGGAAGCTGAGACTGCATGTAGTAGGAAGGTAATCAGAAATCTGCTGTCTGAGAATTTTCCTAATGATGGGGGAGGATACCCATTGTGACGAATACTGAGATGCACCAGGTTGGTGCTAGTCCTGAGAGTTGGCCAGTCGGGACTGGTCCTGAGAATCTTAAGAAGTGACGATTTGGTGCTGGGCCAAAGGAAACTGTGAATCCAGCAGTTGGAGTTAGTGAAGAAATTGCGTGAAGCGTTCCTTAAGAGAGGACTGACCAGAAGGTCCAAAGCAGAAGGGTAACCTAGAAGACCCAGGCTGAGAGTACATATTGGACAGTGCCTTCCAAGTGTAAGTTTCTTATTTTGTTTACATAGATTAGAGATGTACTATTCGAATAGGTTATGGACACTTTTTTGGCCACACTTGGAACTTTGTTATAGACTATAATGGCCAGGTGGTGAAGGACATATTAAAGCCAAGTTGCAGATTTCCATTGGCTATCTTGTTTTGGAATTTTGCATTACCAAGAGTAGGGTGTTCCCAGAGGAGCAACAATGTATGAAGATTGGGCACTTTTTGTTAAGAATCCTGGATAAACTAGAACCCAAGAATCACTTATTTAGTTAATCGCTTCCTAAGGATGTTGCTATTAGATGATCCCTCATTAAATCTAGAGAGGCTCATAGTTTGTCTAGACCTTAGACTCAGCCTTACCTGTGAGTAAAACCTAATTTTTAAAAAACTTGTTGACCACACCTCCACGTTGCCGCTTGCAACATCACTAGAGCCGCCTACAACACCCACAGTCATTAGTCATCAATCCAAAGTGAAGAGCTAAGGCCTGCACATTCTAGGAAGTTGTTGGAAGCAATGTTAGAGTGGACTTTGAACTCTGTTCCCCACTTTACCTCTAATCGACACATTTGGCATTTCCTAAAAATCTTAACCAACCAAAACTATCTACATGATATGATAAGATAAGATATGATAGGTTATTTATAACGTGCTCAATACCCTGCGGTTTCTAAGTGCGGACCAGGGGATCGATTCTGTGGTGCTCCGTGTCGTCTTGCTTCCAAGGCGAGCACGTTGCCCCTGAGCTATCCTCCCCAGATATGTGAACATTAATATTGACACTTCTAAATAAATAATTTTACAACACATATTTCAACAGACCCCCAATTTATAGATGCAAAAGTTCAGAAATGCACATTTTTCTAACATGTTTAACATGTTTTTCGCTGGTGGTATAATTAATTGTGCTTTGCATAGAAATTGGTTGAGTATATTTTGGGTTTTTTTCTTTTAAAATAAATTGAACATTTCAAAATAAAAAAAATATTTTGTTCTGTTATTTCTGCCCTGATCTGTGAACCTCCACTAGTAATGCAGGCTCTATTTTATGTTTAAACATTTCCCTATCTTACTCAGATTCCTTAGGAAGATTTGGGCAATGTGATTGGTTTCTGTAGATCCACAAATAGGCTGGAACTTTCAATATAACTTCAACTATCTTCTCAAACCTTTCAGAAAGAGATTCTCCTGGGTCAACTCTCAGGACTGGAGGTGGGTGATTTTGCAGGACCTTAGCTAGCTATTGACTTAGGGTGGTAAAATTCTTATCCCTTGATATAATAAAAAATTAGCTTAATGTGTCCTGTGACGAAGCATAGGACCACAACAACATAACGAGCAATCACCTGGGGGAAATTTAATTCACTGGCTCTAAATTCAATTGTTTTGAAAAGAAGGATTGTTATGACAACCTTGCGATACCTTCCCCACTCCCTAACCTTACCACTCCACATAGAGAGTTGTGTATATGCACAGTCCTGTCGTGTTCCCGGCAGGACAGTACTGGGATGAGGAAACCTGATACATAGGGAGGAAGAAGTCACGAGTACCAGAGTGGCTGCTCTAGTTATCCAAACATGCAAAAACAACGCTGTACAAGAGCGGAAGGCAGAGAAAGACGAGAATGCAGTGGAAGCAGTAGTGGCAGCAGAAGTAGATGGAAAAACCATAAGGAAATGAGACTCTAGAGAACAAGAATTCCAGTAGAACGAACCGGCAGAAAGTTAACCGGTTTACAGTACCAGCAGCACGCCTAAGCCGCTGGTAAGAGAAACCCTTCAAAGCAAACTTTACTAAGTGGTGTATTCATCGGCAGAAGGAAGCAGAGAAGAAACAGAACCGCCGGCTCTCGCAAACCCAGCAGACAGGCGACCGAGAAGGCAGAGGATCAAAGGTGTAAAGGTACTGTCAGCGCGGCGAGCGTTAACAGAAAGAAAGGCAGCGCTGTTCAAGGAGGAAACAGCGAGGGTTAAATCCCATTTTATAAGAACGCGACGACCACCCCGTGATGCCTGGGATTCCACAAAGACATGTTATGAACAATACTGGGCAGGTGAGTGAACCCAGTCAAGCACAACAAATAAAGAAATGCACAAGAAGAGCCACACTCTTCCACGTGCTAGTAAACACGAGAAGGACTGACACACTTGGCAGGAGAGTAGACCAAGTGTACCATAAGAGATAACACCTGAAGCAGAAGAGAACAGGGTGCTAAGAAGGGGGGAAGTTCGATTGAGGCCCGTGTCAAGACCAGGGGAAGAGGATTGTCCCTCGTGGCACTTTTTGGAGCTGATTCAGGGGAAGGAAATCATTCCCCCTAGGATATAACCATACTGATAAGTTGGAGACCTTTCTTTGGTGAACTTGGTTTATGAAATATTAGTTTGCACCACTGTATTTCCAACGAGGCTGGAAAAACTGTTACATTGGCTGTGAACACAACAAACCATTATTGCTTTGAAAAGACCATCCTTCCACCGTTTTGTAGATCATTAGTGTCAGGGACAGTGATAGGTTTTGGACACAATGACAGACTTTTAGTTTCAGGCTTCCTGACGGTTTCACGAATTTCCTTTCAGGCAGGAAAACCCCATTAGCCCAAGGGAGAGAGAGGCAATTTCTCACCCCTTTATTGTTTAATAAAAGCCTTTGTCAAGACCACCACTGTGTCTGTGCCCTATTTCTGATTCCTCACAGCCCTCAGCCTTGCCTGATATTGCTTAGGCTTCATCTGTTCATATTATTTACAGTCATACAGTTCTTTGTTGCTCTAATTCTACCTAATTGCCTCACGTGGCTTTCAAAAAAGTATATTTGGCAAATGTGCTGTGAATACTATGTGTCGTTGTACTGTGGTGCATATATATGGTACTTAGTTATATATAGGACAATTACTTTTTTTACGCCTCACTCATTTCACTAGGCTGGCTCTCCTTTCACTGCCAACTCAAATATAACTTCCTCTGTCTTGTCTTTAAATCTCTATATGGTCTTGCTCCATCTAATCTTTCCTCCCTCCTCTCTTTCTATACTGCCTCTCGCCCACTTCGCTCCTCTGATCATTTCCTACTCTCGCTTCCTCCTGCACCCTGTGCTCCATCCCGCTTCTGTTCCTTCCAACTTCTTGCTCCTTTTCATTGGAATAGTCTACCTCAGTCTATCCGCTCCTCCACCACATACTCCTCCTTTCGATCCTCCCTAAAGTCCTACCTTCTTCAAACTCCAACCTAACACCTCTCTCCTTACCCTTTCACAACTACCTTACAGCACTATTCGATTATTCACTTCAATGTAAATTGTTCTTTATATTGTTATTGGTTATCTGATTCATGTTTTGTTATTTAATGCTTATAATGTACTCTCTGTTGCTCATGTATAGCGCCTTGGATTAAAGCGCTATATAGAATTTAATCAAATACAAATACATTTATTTACTGTATGCTTTTTACTTTGCATAGGTTGTGGTGCGTGAGCTTCTTGCACAGTTTACAAGACAGTACGAGGAAAGACCAATATTTGGCTTTCTTAGAAACTGGTCAAGTTCTGTTGGTGATAGCTTACGGACCAGGTATGTATTCGTGGAAGCAGAATTCAAATGTGTGTTTTGCATTCAGTTTCTCACTTGGGTGGGGTAATTATTTCCCCTCAGATTCTCAGGGCCCTGCACAACACTTTAAATTAGGCCCGCATATCTCATCCTCTCAACCTTCTTTCTGCACGTGTTTGAAATCTCCTCTTCAAGAAATAAGGCCAAATATTGACCATTTAGTTAGTTATTTGCATACAATGTACAGTTCCCATTTCTCCTTTGCACTGATTCTGCTAAAACATTAAACTAGTCTTGTAAAGTTGTTTTGATATGTGTGCTCATTTAATTGATTTGTGCTATTCACTGTTTACTCCACATCTAGAACATACTTTTGCTCTGTGTAGACTGATCTTCTCCATCATCGTCGGCCATTAATCTAAAGGTGACCTTATAGTAGCATATTATCATGTTCTCTTGACACCTGTCAATGATGGCGTTTCTGTGGTAATCCACTTCTATATAATTTGCTTGTGTGCAGTGCTAATTAGTTGAAAACAGTTGTTTGGCTTGTTCAGGTCCAAGTCATCCATACCGTCTTCCTACCCAATCATTTGTTTTTTATTTCTTAATGGTAATTATTACACTTTGTAGGCACACCCAGGATTCCCCTGATTTGGGCCACTTAACAGTGGCATGCATGAAGTCTACTACAGCATTATTGCATTGTGGGTCTCTGTTATTTTCCTCGATAGTTGTATTTATATATTTATTAAATTGTGTAATCGCATATCTTGCACATAGTACTGGCTCATTTCCATTGATGTAGATCTTACACTTGCATGCAATATTCTGATAGCATTATTCCACTCAATGTTATGTCTTCTGTGAACACGTTATTCCAGTTTATTTAGTAAATTCCATATTTTGTGTTCTCCCTTTTTAACACGTTTTAATAATGTGATAGATACGTTATTAATTAGCCAAATATTAGCTTCTAAATCTGTATTTTAAAATGTATAAAAACAAGCACATAATTGAATATGTTGAAACTGATGAAAAACATGCTCAAACATACTAGAACTCTGTAATAGATCTATAGACGATATGATAATATACAATGTGGCTGAATTACGCCATGAAATCATTAATATCGTTGGAAAGCTCTAATCTGAATGGGTAAAGGCGTAAAATCAATTTTAGTGTCATGTTTTTCATGAAACAAGGCACTAAGAATTATGAAAGAGGCACACGGTCACTTTCTCCATGCATATTTGCTGCTAAAATATGTCTTGCGGGAGGGAGGGATTTTGGAATATTTGCTGTATGCCTGCCCTCCATATAAGAAACCAAGGTGAGAATTTTTTTTTTCAAAATCAAACTTTATTGCCATTTTTTTCAAAACACAGGTCCTTCACAAGGCATTCCCCTGTAACCAAAACATTGAAACCCTATCCCTCACTCCCACCCAACACAGCTGTGTTCAGTTGTCCCTACAAAGTTCGAACAGAGGATGGTACCCTTTTTACGACCTAATGTCTCAGGTATGCTAGTCTGTGAGTCAAGAGAGTCCTTCCCAGAATGCGCATTGGTCCCCCATTGTCCAAGGGTGCACCATCGCGGTGTCGACCTCCCCTCTTGGTGAACACCCCTTCCTCACCTCCCAGCCCTCTCCCTTCCCCCATCAGCCACTCCACCCATACTTTTTAAAAAAAGGCAACCCTGAACCTTCAATGTCAGATCTGGACTCATCCAGGAGGTGAGTGAGGTATTCCATATCGTATATGGTGCAGGTCTTTAATACCTATTCCTTTTCCACCGGCAATCGTGGACTTTTCCACAGCTGGGCCAGGCAGCATCTGGCCGAGACCAAAATGACCTGAAACATGTGCCCCTTTTCTGGTTCCGGCTCCTCTCCCGTGTCTACCCCAAAAAGGAGAAGCCATGGTGAGAATTCCCTCTGAATTCCGTCTACCCCTTTTATGCATGACAAGACCTCCCTCCAATATGCCTTCACCCTTGCACAGTCCCACCAAATGTGGATGTAATCCTCTTTTTCTTGATGGCACTTCCAACAGCTCGGGTTATCCCTTTCTCATTTGCGCGATTCTCGTAGTGCCATCTATGCAGTAACTTCACAGCCTAGTGTCTATATTGGAGCGAAGTCGTTGAGTGGTTAGCCCTCCTGCACATCTGAGCCCATAAGGGGACTCCATTGTCCTTACCCAAGTCCTCCCCCATTTGGTTCTAGATGGAGGGGGGTCTCGTGGGTTTGCCAAGAGGATCCTCCTGTACAGCCCGACTATCAGCCCTCTGGAACCCTTCTGCGTGATCCGGAATCTTTCAAAAACTCATCAGTTCCCTCCTTAGATTTCCCCCCACCGGTCCTCTGACAAAACCCCCTTCAGCTGCAAAAATCGGAAAGGCGACAGGTTACGGAGGCCTTGCCCAAGGAGATGAAGGTGTCCCCTTCCGACATTTGACCCACTCTGCTTAAACCAGCCTCTTACCAGGACTGGAATGCCAGTGGCTCTGCGATCCCATCCCTCAGCAGGGGTTGGGGGGGCAGATACAGCTCAAAGGCACCATTGCTTCCCCGAATGTGGGTCAAAGTGATCCACAAGGACCCAGAGCTGGGTCGCTCTATAGTACGTCATCAGATCGGGAACCTCCTGCCCCGCTACATGCAATCCTATGCCTGGCCCCGCCCAAAGGAATCTCAACATAGTAACCTTCCCTTCTGCAAAAAATGAGGTAGGTATTACTATGGGCAGCATCTGGAATAAGAGCAAGAATATGGAGAGCAGGAGCATCTTTATACAATTCAAGCAGGCCATCCATGAGAGTCCAGAGCCCGACCATCGCTCCATATCTCTTTTTATGACTGACCAAAGGGGGAAAAAGTTTTTAGGGAAGATGTCTTCAAAACGTTGTCACCTGGAGACCGTGGTATCAGAAGGTGTCTTGGTGCACTGTGAATGGGAGCCACGCCATATATTCCCTTTCCCCTTTTAGCGGTCTCCCCACCATATACGCCACTGACTTTCCCAAATTGATTTTGAATCCTGATAACCTCCCATAATGCTCCAAAACGCAAAACAGGCAGCAATGTCCCCAGCCCCCTTCACCACACATCCCTCATCATCCCGTATCCCCTCTACCCTCCTCTCCACTCTACAGCTCCTCACCCTATTAGCCAGGAGGGTCCCCAATGTGTCACCTCTTTCATAATATCTTTGATGGTTGTATCTCATCTTCTTTAGGACCTCACCTATCGAGACCGTGTGGAGTTCCTGCCTCCTATCTCTCATTTCAACCAGGAGCTTTTCCCTGTCAGCAGCCGTCTGGGTCAGTTGGGACCTTGGCACATTCTGTTCATCTCTGAACCCCCTTTCAATTAGCCCCTTATCCTTCTTTCTACGAGACCCCTCAGCAATGAGTAGTCCCCTAAAAGTAGTCTTAGCCGCCTCCCAAACCATTGCCATGCCCGTCTCCCCTTTATCGTTCGTTTCAAAGTAGGCCTGTATCTCCTTCTCCACAAAGTCCCTAAACACCCGGTTCCTGGACAAGTTGTCATTGCACCTCCACTGGAAGCATTGCGGGGGCTCCGGGAGTCGCCAATTTGCTACCACTAGCTTGTGGTCTGACCACAGGATTGCCTCCACTCTAGGTGCCCCCACATCGCCTTCCCGTTCCCTTAGGACCAGGAGGCGATCAATTCTCGTGTAAGTCGGAAGTGGGGGGGTGGGCCGGTTTGCCTCCCAGGCCCAACCGCTGCCTCCTCCAGACGTCCACCCAAAAATGGTACCATAGGAGATTCTGAAAGGCCAAGTTGTCCTTGGTCACCACTTTAGTACCAGTTCCTTTTGCTTGCCTCCAGTCTAGTGTGGGATCAACCACCAGGTTAAATTCCCCCCGCTCCCCGAAGGGTGTCGCACCTTCTACCCAACTATCCATCATCTTAAAAACCTGACAAAGGAATCCCACCTGCCCCGTGTTGGGTGTATAGAGAGTGGCTAGCGTGTTTTGCGCCCCCTCATGTACCTCATGTACACCTTTTATACCTAGGAACCTTCCCCTGTCCCCCTCGTAACCTGGATTCCGTCAATTGGAAGGACTTAACCAGCAGAATGCCTACCCCTACCTTCATGGAGTCTTTGTGGGAGGCCCAGAAGTTCCTACCTATCTCCTTACCCTTTATTGGCGATTCCGCCCCTGCCTGTAATGAGTCGCTTGTAAGAAGAGGATCCTGAGTTTCTGCTTTCAGAACATTTTGCTGGTTGAAGATCTCTTGTTCTGTGAATTCAATCCCTTCACGTTCAGCGTACCTACTACTACCTCAACCATACCCCGTTCTTACCCATCGTTGGTCGTGCCTTAATTTCCTTATGGTGTACCTCACCTCTGTTGTGTGTGAACTTAGCTGCATAGGATACCTTACCCTGCCTCCCCCCTCTCCCTCTCCATCCCAAACCCCCCTTCCCTGTCCCTGCCCCACACCCCCCAGTTTGAGGCATCCAATCTTGTGCCCCCATCATGTTGGGCATGTCTATCGAACCGCCAGGGATGCAACCCCTACCTTGGGCCACATGTTAGGCAGCCCTACTGTCCCCTTCTATCCCACCTCAACCCGGGTGGGGGAGGGCCCGACTTTAGGTAAGACCTTCTACCAACCCCCCAAACTCCTGGATCCCTCCCCCCCCTCACTGTAGCCTTCTATCTTACAGCACACCGCCTCACACCCAAACTCGTTATCAGAATTTAACACAACAGATCACCTTATCGACAGTCATCAGGGGGTTCCCCACTAACCTTCCAACTCCAGAGAGGCCCCATCCCCCAGTGAACACCTCCCTCCCCCGTAGTTGGGGAGGCCGACATAGGGAAGTCAGCCCTCACTCTCAGGTGTCTTCATTTCAAGACGGAGGGGTGTTAAGCTTTTGAAACTTCCGAACTCCTTTAGCCCTGTGTTTTCCTTGCACCGATTCTGGGCCTCGGGGGTCCGATTAGGTTCCGGTCTATGCCCTCTGAGTTCTAAAGTGGAGCCTTCCCGACGACCCACCAGATCCTCCGTGACTCGATTTATCTCCTCCTCAGCCACCAGATGATACCGTTCTCCCTCCCATTCAAACACAAGAGCGAAAGGGTAGTCCCAGCGGTACCTCACCCCCTTCTCCGTTAGCTATCTAGTGAGGGCTCCACACTTCTTTCACCTCAGTAATGTGTGGGCTAACAAATCTTGAAAAAGGGCCACCTTGGAGTCACCGTAGGTCACCTCCTTCATGCGTCTCGCCTTTTCAAGGATCCTGACCTTGTCCTTGTAATAATGCATGCGCGCCAGGTCTGAGCCACATGATCCACCTCTGGCTCAATGCACACTGTCGATGGTGACTCTCTATCCTTCCCTGGAATCGAGGACCATCCCTATTATTTCTTGTATCTTTTGTTCAAGGCCCGTTGGAGTCTCACAATCCGTCTCTTACAGCCCGAAAAACCAGAGGTGGTTGCGTCTCTCCCGGTCCTCCATGTCGTCAACCTTGAGGTGCAACTACTCCTCACATCTCTCCATTTCTATGAAGCGCGCTTCCATTTGTCTCTCCAATAGACCAGTGGAGGCCTGGTTAGCCTCCACCCCATCCATTATGTCCTCCAGCGTAACCACCTTTGCCGAGAGTTCCGCCAGTTTTGCCCCCATGTCTGTCCTAATCCCTCTGATCTCTTCCAGGATGGTTGTATGTCATTCTTAATGGAACAAAGCTCTGCTGGGGGCGGAAGTATCCTGAGCTTCTGGCGGCCCCTGCCATCGTTTCTGTGCCTTGGTAATGGAAGCGTGCCAAGGTTTCCTGCCAGCTCATAGGTGTTCCCAACCTTTGCCACCGGTGCTCACAAAGGGACGGTCGGGGACCCACAGGCTTTATTCCGGCTTTAGTTCACTCCACACACGAGAGCCTCTCCAGCAGGGTCCAGAGTGGGCCAGTGTAATCGAGGCCAGTGGTCACCCTGCCCCCAAACCCCTGGATGAAGGTGCCAGATTCCTGACTAGGATCATCAAGCGGGCTGGCTCCTTTCTCCGTTGATCCACAATCTTGTCCTTCAGGAGGAGCCCCTCTCTGCCCCATCACTACTCCTGGATTGGGCCTTTTAATCACACTTGTACAAGCGACCAGCAGGATACAGTTCCGTATAGGGGGGTCCCCCACAAGGTTCGGCCCGTCCCTCCACCACTGCATGGGCCCTTCTGTTCCTTGTTTTCCTCCCAGGCTGGTGAGGCCCTGGTACCACCCACCTCCCACTGGGGTGGTCCTACGAGCCTTCTCCCGTCATCGCTATATCCCTGCCGTGGGGGCACTATGTGCGTCGCATCGTGCTTAGCGCAACTCCTGATGAGTGCCTTGGACTTCCCCAGCAAATGTCAGTTTAGATGAGGCCTTCTCCCACACCTTCCGCTCGTTCACAGGGCCAGGGTCAGAGTCCCAGCGGGCCCAACACTCCAAGCCCCCACAACGAATTTGGTCTTTGAAAGATCTTTGCTCTTGGCCTCAGAAAAGGTATGTGCTCCCTTGGATAAAAAGAAACGTAACAGACCTGCAGTCTTCTAAAGTTTTTCATTCTTCTTAGAGGGGAGTGGTCAGGGTATGGGATTATAAACCGATTCAGTCTTTCAAAAGAACCGGGCATGGTCAGATAAAATCTGGGGTACAATAGTCACCTCATCTACAAATGACATTAGCTGGGGGGTAGCCAAGAGGAGGTCAATCCGGGAGGGGGTACTGTCTAGATGGGGAAAGGACAAGTCTCAACCGCTAGGATGCAGCACTCTCCATGTATCCATCAACCCAAGGGTCTTGAAAAAATGAAGCAGGCCCAGGGCAATCTTCTCGATGAGGGTTCTTGAGATTTGTCCAGCAAGGGCTCAGGGACTCCATTGAAATCTCCCCCAATTATTACCTGGCCTTGCAAAAAGGGGAGGAGGATGGCTTCCAGGTCCAGAAAAAACAGTCCCCTGTCTTTCATTGGGGGCATATACCGAGATTAGCGTGTACAGTTGTCCATACAACAAACCTTTGACCCTTGTCTAGCGACCTTCCTGGTGAGACAGAGTGTCCAGTTCCATGAACAGAGTCTCCTTTGATAAGAGAATGTCTGTCCCCCTTTTTTTGATTTGCTGGAGGCGTGGAATTGTTTCAGGAAATTTCTGTTCCAAAGGCGGGCAACATCCGGGGGACCAAATGGGTTTCCTGTAAAAATATCACAGAGCCCCTCATGTTTCTCAGATGCAACAGCGTGGATTTGCGTTTCATCAGTGAGTGCAAGCCTTTGATGTTAAGCGTAATTAAATTGAGTTTCTGGTGGGGCAAGGGCATCTGTTGGGGGTTTGAGTCAGCCCTGGAGGAGGTAGACCTTAACTGGATTGCATTCACCATATAAATGTATATGAGCTCCAACTCCATACAGCAACCAGGTTTTGTACCATAAACCATAAACAATAAATGTAAAGTCAACCAAAAACTGTGCAACAAGCCCCAACGGCCTTCGAGTGACATTGCACACCTACCCTGGCATGGGCCATGTGAAGCGAGAGAACCAGAGCATTGCTTACACAGTTTGAGGCTTGCAAAGTGTGTGACGGTGGGAAAAAATCCCCTTCCTGGGATCGCAGAGCACAGTTTAAGAGTGTTGGAGTGGCCCTGCAGGTTTCTGCCCTTTAGCTACTTTTGCCCATTTGTTAAGTCTCGGTTTAGTGGGATCCGATCTCAGCGGCGAATGGTTTTGGATGGAGAATCGCCATTCTTCTCCTGGGGTGCTGCACACAGGATCTCTTCTGCCTCTTCCAGAGAGCTTATGGTGCGCACTGTACCTTCAAAATTGAACTGCAAGGATGAGGAAAACAGCCACCGGTATCTCATTTTCTCATCCGGCAAGAATACTGTCCGAGGTCTCTGCTACCGCCTTTTCCGTACCATTGAGGTGGATAGGTCTTGAAAGATTTGGAGCGAAGCCCCTTGAAATGTCAAGTCCCCTTGTGTGCGACCTGTCACTGGGATTTCCTGTTTAACAGTGAAGAAATGAACCTGCGTGATTACATCTGGAGGGGCTTCTGGCCCTGGGCCCCTGCAGGTGCGCAATCTGTAGGTGCGATCCAAAAGGAGCCTGTCGAGATACGGCAGGAGCGTTTGAAATAAGTCCCCTATGTACTCAGCCAGTGCCTGGTCCGAGACGGAAGAGGGCATCACTTTAACACGGAAATTGTTTCTACAGGCCCTATTCCCCATGTCTTCCTGTTTGTGTTCCATAGCTTCGCTCTTCCCCTCTAGGCACTGGATTCAGTGTTGCAGCCCATTGACTGATCTTTGACTTCCCTGAGACTCTGCTCTTTCTACAGTACCCTTTGATCCAGATGGTCCATCTTCGTCGAGATTTTAGTCATACAGTTTCGGAAGTCCCAGGGCCTTACGGTACCTAGCTTTTTTGTGGCCTTGTGTGGATGGTCTAAAGTGCTTTAATGCCTTGGAGCCCACCCTCCCTCAATAGGGCTCACTTCACCGCAGGGGACCGTGCGAAATTGATATGCAAGACTCCAGACAGCCTGCATCTGCTAATAGTCGAACCTATGTATGATAAAGAGGGGTCAGGAGTTTCTCCCAGCACTTCACTTCCCAACTGTACCTCCAATCTTCACCAATGCTCTTGCGGCCGTTGTGTTTGTGCCGTGATGCTCCTGGGTAATCATCTCAGCCTAACGCCTCTGCCTGACACTTGCAGGTCAACGTCTCGCAGCTTGAGGTTGCTGCTGACTGAAGCCCCATGTGGTTAAGTAGCGAGGAGGGGGTGGACATCCCCCGCTCCGTATCTGCAGGTCGAGGTCCCCCTAGCCCCCAGAGGATCGCCAGGGCTCCGTCCCCCTTCCCATTGGCTGTGAGAAAGGTTTATGGGGTCAGAGAAAGCTTACACCGCAGGGCGACTGACTCCGTGATGGGCCAGCACCATCCTGGGGAGCTCCGCCGCGACCGCGCTCAGCTTCTAATATCTTGCTCCACAGGTAGCAGGAGCGAACTGCAGAACACATCACGGAATGCACCCGGCATTCACGTCAAAGATTCCCCTGCAATCGGATATCGTTATGCCTCTGAACCGGTGATCAACATGTTAGGCTCGGGCTTCACACAGAGCCATTAAGGAAAAGTCTGCATGGCCAGCACTGCTAGCCACGCCCGTTATTAACTTTTAAGTGATTTAGTGTTCTGCGCTTAACTAGTGAGGACCTTTGTTAAAATTGTAACAGAGTCTCTTGAACCCATCCTTTCTTTCTGGTAGTCAGTGGCTGGGCTGGTCTGGTTGAAAGTCAGTGTGAAGTGCTTACCTGAACCTGTTTGGGACTTTTTGGGAGTGCAGTGACTGTGGTCCTCCACGCAGCCCGCTTTCTTTTCTATTATGGAGCCATCTCTAATGCCCTGGTTGGACCTGTCTTTTAGCTTATTTATTTCACAGTGGGCTCCAGACTTTCTGCTCTAATTTGGAGATGCACCTAGCTTCTCCTTTGAGAATGTCTCTGGCTACTCTGAGCTGGTCTGGGATAGCCTTATTAGTCTAAATAATGGTAATGGCTTTCTTCCTCATCAAAAAGGTAAGTAACTGCGCTCTCATGGTATCTTTAACGCTCTGGTTCCTTCAAAGATGCCTGTGCTTCCTAAACCTTAAATTGACATCAATGACCATGATGCGATCAAAATAAACATGCTTCTTTGCGCAGTAATGAAGGATCAATGCAGATCTCATCCATAATGATGACAGTTCGAAACTAATTCGCTTAATTCCTTTTGCAAGAGGGATCTTGTTGCAGATTTACAGGAAATCTATCTTCTTGGCAAGAAAATGCATGTTCAAAAATAAAATAAAAAATTGTTTGAACAAATCGCAAGTTTTACTTTATTAATGTAAGTTGTAAAGTCGTTTCTCCTAGCTGCATGTAGTTAATATTGTTCCATCATTAGAACATTTTTTTGATGAGAAATAAATCCATTCCAACTTCCATTCACCAAGAATCTGAAATGGTTGAAGCGTGCGTTTGTATTCATCCGATATGACCTATTGCAACCTTCACCTTTCATCCTGTCTCTATCTCTTGAGCTATGTGCCCAGTTGAAGACACAGCTTTCGGGGCCAAAACAAATGCAGACATGATAGCCCCAATGTTTAAGGATGTTGTTCATTTCTAACTATGTCAGGGTGTAGTCCCAAAGATTTTAAAACATTCTGTTCTCAACCTGCTGCTGAAGAAATCATCCTTTGATCCTTCAGTTCCTAGCAAATACAGGCCAATTTCCCTGGTTGTTTTGCGTTAGCTCGGCCACGTGGGGAGATCCCGTGGATGCTCTCCGGACCCTTCGCAAAATCAGTTATCGGACTCAGATAGACAAAAATGACATATAAACTGTTGGTTATATATTTTAAAAAAGGTAGCAGGTGCTCCTCTCCAGAAAGAACAAGAAAAACTGTCTTTCTACTGGTAACCAATCATAGGTCTCTGGGTCATACTGCCCCCAGCCAATGACTGCCCTCTACCTAAGCCCCTCCTCTGGCAGCCATATTCAGATTTTTACCACACGTTATATTTTCGGTCAATCAAGTCTCAAGCTCCACCGTTTTCACTTCCGATCAACGGGGATCCGTTCTCAGAATTTTCTACGCCCCTTAAGGCCATTTTTTCGTCATGTTTCCACTTCTCGGAGGATTCCAGAAGATCTTTGAGGCCTACCCCACATGGACATGGCCCAGGACAAGGGAAGCATGACTCCTGTTGGAGCCAAGCTGTTCAGGAGCTGCCCTTGATGCGGGCTTCAGAACGTCTTTAAGGAGGATGAGCACCCTTGGTGCCTCTACTGCCTTCACAATGACAAATCGCACGTGGAGAAGGACTGTGCGTTTTGTAAGAACACGCTACGACAGGGAGCTGGGGTTCAAGATCGCTCCCCTGCTAGACTTCCTCCTGGACAACAAGAGGGCTGAGGCCCTGGAGATCCTACAGGAAGGTGAGGTGGCTTCGGACCACGCCATCACGGTGGCCACGGACATCGCCGACACCGGCTTTTGTCAGATGGGCAACGGTGTCAGGACGTGCAGACCAGGGTACTGGACATGCCCTTCGATGGGAACAACCTGTTCGGCAAGACAGTGGACGAGTCCCTGCAGGCCATCTTGGGGGGTGTTCAACAGCAATGGCCGTCCTTTCAGAGCTCCGGAGGCAAACAAGGTGCCTCCAAAGGATTCGGCGGCGGTTCCTCATCGTACCGCCAAGCGGCCCGCTCCTTGTCGCAGGAGGCCTACAGAGGACGCGGCAAGACAGGAGGATCCCGTCGTCGTCTCAAAGGAGGCCAAGGCAGGACTGAACTGGCCGTAGTGTTGGGCCCCCACCTGAGCACCCGGTGGGAGGCCGGCTGGCCAAGTTCATCAGCGTGTGGGAGTCCATCTCCACCGACCGATGGGTGCTGGATACCCTGGCCCGCGGGCACACTCTCGAGTTTCTAAAAAAGTGCCCCCGCATGTCTCCCGTGGCCAGGAAGGAAAACCACGTCCCTCAACTGCTGCTGGAAGTAAGAGCAATGATGAAGAAAGGAGCCATCGAGCTCGTCCCAAAGAGGCTCCGGGGCTGCAGAGTGTACTCACAATACTTCCTCGTAAGGAAGAAGACTGGCGGCTGGCAACCCATCCTGGACCTTTGTCGCTTAAACAAGTACATCAAGTCCCAAAAGTTCCGGATGGTCACTCTCTAGCACGTGCTGGGACAGCTGGAGGAGGGCGACTTCCTATCGTCGCTGGACTTGGAGGATGCTTACTTCCACATCCCTGTTCTAAGAGGACATCGAAAGTTCCTCAGATTCGTAGTCCGAGGGCGGCACTACCAGTTCAAGGCCCTCCCCTTCGGATAGAAGTTGGCGCCCCGGGTATTCACCAAGTGCCTAGCACCAGTATCGGCGCGGCTGCGCCTGCAGGGGATCCACGTCTACCCCTACCTGGACGATTGGCTCATCCGAGCAAGGATGAGAGAACTCGCCGTCGGACACACAGTGAAGACCTTCCAGCTGCTCACGGATCTGGGATTTTCCATCAACTATGCGAAATCCCATTTGGTCTCGTCACAAGTCACACTGTTTCTGGGAGCCAGGCTTGACACAGTGGCGCGATTGGCCTCTCAGTTGGAGGAAAGGACGAAGGCCATCCTGGACAAGGTGCAACGACTGTCGGCCACGGACGTGGCCAGGGTGAGGTCCATCAAGTCCCTTCTCAGCATGATGCCCTCATGCATCTACCTCGTGCGCCTGTGCAGGCTGCGGATGCGTCCACTGCAAGAGTTCCTCGACGCACATTGGATGCAAGCGGCGGGCAGCTTCGAAGACAGGATCTCGCTCAACGAGACCTTCCGCCAAGCGATCCGGTGGTGGGGTACCCACGCGCATCTAGCGGCGGGGATGGACTTCCAGATCCCCGCACACCAGGAGACGGTGACGACGGATGCCTCCCTGGAGGGATGGGGAGCGCACACTGGAGATCTCCACGCAAGAGGCCTTTGGCTCCCAGAGGAGAAGTCTCTACACATCAACGTCCTGGAGCTCCGAGCCGTGTTCTGGGCCCTCAGGTCGTTCCTTCCGTCCCTCAAGGGCAAGGTGGTGAGGATCTTCACCGACAGCACCACCACGATGTTCTACATCCGGAAGCAGGGAGGCACCAGATCCCCAGCCCTATCCAAGGAGGCCCAGGATTTGTGGCATTGAGCCGTCACCCAAGGGATGTTTCTGGTACCCTTCCACCTGGCAGGAATAAAGAACACCATCGCCGACTCACTTAGCAGGGAGCTACACTTGTGCCATGAGTGGGAACTGTGGCAGGATCAAGTGGATCTGTTTTCCCAACGATGGGGCAATCCCCAGATCGGCTTAGTCGCAACGGCGACGAATGCCAAGTGCCGGAGGTTCGCCAGCAGGTTTCCCCAGCCGGGGAGCATGGGCGATGCCTTCTCATTCCCCTGGGACGGCCTGTTCCTCTATGCGTTCCCGCCGTTGCCGTTGCTGCTGCGACTCATCAACCAACTCAGACGGTCCCAGTGCAGGATGATCCTCGTCGCACCGAGACGTGGCCGAGACAGATATGGTTCCCGGACCTTCTGGACATGTCAGCGCCCCCCCCCCAGTCAAACTGCCGACAGACGCGGATCTCCTCTACAGAAAAGGCAGTGCCATCCTCCACCACAACCCGGGGTCGCTGAACCTGCAGGCCTGGCTCCTGCAGCATTAGAGTTTCGAGGGTACGATATCCCGGCGGACTGCAAGGAGGTGCTTGCAAAGGCCAGGGCGTCCTCAACTCTCAAGTGCTATGGACACAAAAGGAAGAGGTTCTCTGTCTGGTGCCGTGCACAGAAGATTAACCCTCTGCGGATTACGACCCCTCAGGTGCTGCCGTACTTGCTATCGCTGGCCAAGGAGGGGCTGGCCTATGCCTCCAAGATCCATCTGGCGGCTATCTCCCGCTACACCAGAACTCCGGGGCGCTCATCCCTGTGGTCCCATCGCCTGGTGAAGGAGTCCATGAAAGGACTGTTCCAAATCTTCCCGCCGGTGAAGGTTCCGGCCCCGGCGTGGGAACTCAACGTGGTGCTGACCAGGCTCATGGGGCAGCCATTCGAGCCTCTGCATTCGGCACTTGAAGTTCCTGTCGTGGAAAACAGCGTTTCTTGTGGCCATCACCTCCGCACAATGAGTGGGAGAGATCCAGGCCCTCTCCTGTAAAATCCCATACCTGACTTTCCACGAGACAAGGGTGGTGCTGAGGACGCACCCCTCCTTCATGCCCAAGGTGCCGTCGGACTTCCACCTAAACAAGCCCTTGGCGTTACTTGTTTTCTTCCCGTCGCCTTTGTCGCCGGCCAAGAGGACTTTGCACTCGCTGGATGTAGCTAGAGCGCTGAAGTTCTACGTGGACCACGCAAAGAGTTTTCGGAAGACATCACAGCTGTTTGTGAACTTTGGACCTGTGAACCAATGGCAGGCCCTCTCAAAGGCTTCCATTTCCAGATGGCTCTCCGGCTGCATCATGCACTCACCGGTTGGCAAACCGACCGTTGCCCGGCCGTCCGAGAGCCCATTCGACCAGAGCGATCGCTGCTACCACGGCGTTCCTATCTGGTGTGCCCATGCTGGAAATCTGCAGGGCTGCTACGTGGAGGTCGACACACACCTTCACGAGATTCTACTGCGTCGACCGGGATTCCAGGGAGGAATCCAGAGTCGGCCAGGCAGTGTTGCGCAACCTGTTCACCTGAATGTGGGCCTGGTGAGGAGGTAAGAGATGCTTAATGTTGAGTGATGAAATGCTTAATGTTGAGCCTTGCCACCTACCGTGGTTGTGCATGTGTGCACTGCTATGTATTCTAGTATTCATGAGCATGTGAATCCATGCCAGACCCCATGCTGGAGAAGGAACAAGTTACTTACCTGTAACTGTTGTTCTCCAGCATGGGTCTGGCATGGATTCACATGCGAACCCTCCCTCCTACTCCTCTGCGGCTCTTCACTTGGTCCTACTGCCACTTTACGTGCTACCAAATCTGAAGATGGCTGCCAGAGGAGGGGCTTAGGTAGAGGGCAGTATGACCCAGAGACCAGTGATTGGTTATTAGGAGAAAGACAGTTCAGAAACGAAACTGAAACTGATTTTTTCTTTACCGAGGATTGCCAGCCTAACGACGGGGAATATTCAAGAGCATGTGAATCCATGCCAGACCCATGCTGGAGAACAACAGTTACAGGTAAGTAACTTGTTCCCTTACACAATTTTGCATTAAATAATGCTTGTTTTTATTTTTGGGACAGCAGTGTATACCCGACACAATCTGATTACGCTGTTACAGGCTTGTCCTGCTCCCCATGATACCAGTGCTCATCCAGCTCCCCCACACCATCTCAGGCATTCCAGGCACTCGGCACTTGCGCTCGGACGCAAATAATATACAAAAGACTAGAAGTAGAGAGGAAGGCGCTGTAATGCTAACACACACCAGTGCATAGGAGGGCTTTATTCTGCTCTGCCCTCTAAGCCCTATGTACAATGGAGTAGCTAAATCTATTCTCCACCCATACAGCACATATGATAACAAACCGGTCATTTCACCGAACAGGGGGAAGAAAGTACATTTTGCAACTACAGGCCATTTCGGTGAGGCAGGCTTTGGCAGCCTTGGGAT
Organism: Ambystoma mexicanum; assembly: GCF_040938575.1. Lineage (NCBI taxonomy): Eukaryota > Metazoa > Chordata > Amphibia > Caudata > Ambystomatidae > Ambystoma > Ambystoma mexicanum. The sequence continues at coordinate 1,196,354,008 of NC_090927.1, read as the reverse complement.
TTGAGCCAGCAGCGTCATCACTGTGTACTTCTCAGGAGGGGCTGTTCATGCTAGTCTGAGACCTCACAGCATTCCGCAGCTCAGCTGTGCTCTGCTCTGAATCATCCCTCGGCATGGGTGTTCAGCTGTTAGGACAGTCCCTTACGCAAGTCTTTAGGCCAGTCCATTTCCGTCAGATGTACCGCAAAGAAACCAAAAGAAAGTGCAGAATCAGAAATGTAACATTTGCACCTTATTTCAAGCACCACAAACTGAATGTTAGGTTTGTGGTTTTATGTAGCAGAAATTTGGCAGAGGACGGAGGTGTTCTGAATCATCTAAACCGGAATAATGTGAAATGCTGGCGTGATTATACAAAACAAAATTCAAAACGGAAAAGATACAGATGATCTAATGTGGCAAAAATACGTCAAAACCTCCTAAGTCAACCACAGTCAAGTGAAGGTGAATTTACTGAAATCCCAAGATGACAAATCTCTCTTGGTGGTCTCGCACAAGCCAAGAAATAAAAGAAACAGGCACATGTGAAGGGTTTTCTCACATGTGGGTTTATTTTCTTCCCTATTACGTTGTTTTGATGGAAATAATTTACTCAAATTCAGGTAACTTATTTCTCAAAATATAGACATTTGTTTTGGCTAGAAATGTGCAAAGTTGGAAAACGGCTAGGCCAAACATAGTTTTAAAACATAAAATAACAACGTTTAAATAGAAAAAGGGTTTCAATGCTTTTAAATACACATTTAGAACACTGGGTAGCTGAGGAAAATGAAATGAATAACAAGTCAAACATTTTCTTGAAATATTACATTATGTAAAACAATATTGTAAACACCTTGTTTTATTTCACAAAACCATTTTAAACAAGCCTTGATAAAGCCAATAGGCCTGTCTTCATTTAATACCACTGGTAGTCTCTATGTCCAGTTGCAGCCGTCATATGCCTGCATACAGCCTTATTTACGTAAATGCTGCCATCATGCGCTAGGTTCAGCCTCCTATGATGAGGCACTTCAATCATATGTTGGGTGCTACCTCATTTGCTGTGGTGCCACTAATTCCACCAATCTGTAGTGAGCTATACTCGGGTCCAAACATTTAGGGAGGGTATAGCCATCCTGTACAGTCTCAGTTGCCTCTATACTTTCATAACATGCCAGGTTTTGCCATCATATCCCTAGTTTCTCAGACACAAGCCCGAATGCTTGTTCCTCCACAAAGAACTTGGGCACCTCAGAACTACATTTTGCACTCTGCTCATTTAGTGCAGGAGTTCCGTCATGTGATAGTATACAATCTGCCTCACTCTGTGGAAATGCCTGATAGTAATAAATGTCCTAAATTGCACTCTTGACTGCAGATGTTCCAGAGGTCTATAGGTCACATAGGCACTGTGTCCCTCTCAAAACTGACGTTGCCAATGGCATTCACTATGCGGATCAATAAGTATAGGTTTCCACACATGGCTGCATATTCCATATCACATTTACCTCACTCACCTTGTGCAAATTACACCATGGGTCTACATATCTCAAAATGCATTCTCTTGCTCAGAATAGACCCTCACATTGTGCACTTTATGTCCCAGAATACATGCTGCCTCAGTATACATGTCTCTGCAAAGCTACACGTCAAAATAAAGAAGACTGCCTCTCATAGTGAAGATGACCACATTGGATTATTTATCTCAGCATGAACGCCAGCTCTAGTGACAGTCAATACTCTGATCTTGTCAGGAGGGAATGGGGGCCCCTCTCAGCTTGGGGTGGGAAGCCTACCAGGGTGGAACCCAGAGTCATTCTTATCCCAGAGGGGCAAGGTGGCAGTTGGGAGGGGTCCCAGTTCCTGTCTCCTTGCTAATTGCCAGTATGTGTCTCAAAGAAACCACTGTAGATCACCCCGTACCTCCTGAATACAAAGCTGACCAGTTTATTTTATTTTCTTCATTTCTAGACAAAAACCATGTGCAACTAAGATGTGGGCTGACCACCCATAAGGCAACAGCCCACTAGAACCTATCAGTGCAAGACTACCGCCATCAGAGAGTGCTACAGCCTTCAGGAAGCTAAAGAGCTGCTAGACCAAACAGCAGAAAGCCAGTGCAACAGCCATGGTTCAGTGCACCACTCAGCTGCAGCAGCGAACATCGCGCTCCACCCATGCAACCATGCCTTGATATAAACTGTTGAACTTACTGCACATCGCTTATACAAGAAAAGATTTTAACACAAACTGGACACTCTCCAATGCTGGCTGCCGTTTTTCAAGCACAGGGCCCCGCCCAGAAGAAATGGGTGGAGCTTAGCCCCCTTTTTGTAAATTATGACCTTTGTAACACCTTGTGGGTGAGGGAATCAGGATAAGATTAGCTAGGGTAAGAAGCTTTACAGGGGAACGTGGGGGGTTAAGAAGACAGACTCCGAACAAGGAGGAGTGTGTGTTGTCAAGATGAGGTCAGAGGAAGAGGAGATAGCAAACCAAGAAATCAGAAGGAGGAAGGACGGTAGTATGTAGTTGGAGGCATTTTGGAAAAAAGGAGTTATTGGTTGGTGGTAAGTGGTACTGTGTTGCAACTGTGTGGGTGAGTGAAAGTGTTAAAGAAAGCATAGAGAGTGAGTGGAAGGTGTCTGTGGGGGTGAAAGGAGGGTGAATTAGTAGAAGCGGTTGTGGAGTAGCAGTCAGGAGATTGGGAGTGTAGAAAATGGAGATTAGTTGTGCAGTGGAGAGGAGAGAGTAGTAGAGTGAAAAGGTGACCGCAGTACTGGAGAGAAGTGGATAGGGGGAGAATAGTGGTGTGGAGAAGGGAGAGTAGTAGTGTGTAGAGGGGAGGATAGTAGTAGAGTAGAGAGGGGAGAGTGGCAGGTGTAAGGAAGGCATGATATCAAACAGTAAGACAGACACAAGTGATCACAGTTCAAGGGTGTTTATTGAACTTCAATTGGGTTTGAAAAACACCTACTTAATCCTAAATCTAAAGATGTGACCAAGCTACCACCATCACATATTAATCATGCAGTCCTAGTCGAGTCTGTCAAAATGAAAAAGGGCCTATACTAATAAACCTATTGCCAGTGCTTACTTCTAAATACAAATAGTGTGGGAAACAATGTTATGCAAAAGAAAAGTGTTCAAGAAATGATATGTCAGGATATTCAAGCTGTTGGCTTCACTTCCCATGTTTTCAGCACGGGACAAGGCAGCACACTCAAGCTTAGCACACTCCCTGGCTTCTCTAGCATGCTGATGCAGTTCAAAACCTCAACGTCGGGTCCTTCTGTGCCAAAGTCTCCTTGCCATTCAAAGTCTCTTATTTCAGAGGGCCTGATGCAATGTGACACATAAAGTTCCTTTCTTCTTTAGGATCTCACATATAGATCTTCTCAGGTTATTTACTGTTCACCTCGGGTCCCCCTCCTCTGGGCTCAGACGCATTCTAACACAAAACCTTCAATTGGTCTCCCTCTGCTGGGCTTAGACCAAATTTATCTACTTTTCCAAATTCTCCTTATTCATCAAAATCAAAGTCTTTCAAATGGGCGCGGGATTTCGCTCGACCCGTCGCAGGACCTCTTACTTTCACAATTATTCATTCTCTTCTTGATATAACTTTTTTTCTCACTTGCACTTTTGCCACTTCTCTGCTGAATACCTTACAGAGACCTTCGATTGAGCACCCACGTGGTGCTGGACCACTCTGTCAAAGGTATTGCATTTTGCTTTGAAAGTTAATTCACTCATCAGCAATTTAACTTTACTTGTGACTCTTATCACATGCGTTTTAACAACGTTTGTTTCACCATACAATGTTGATGCTTGCAACGTGGCTTCAACACAAACCGGTCTTGTATCGGTCTCCCCAACTCAACGGCTCTGTTGAATTCATTGACGCTGCTTTGATCTTGGAGCCCAGGACGGTACCACGGCAGCTGGCACTTCTCCCCGCCTTGATTACTGGTGTGGGTGGGCTGGGGTATCTCCAACACAAAATGCAGGATTCTTCAGGCTGGTTTCCTGGTCTTACGCTTTCAATTCTTGAGGTTTCCGGAAAGTTACGGTTCCGAGTCGAAATGGTCAAGGGGATTTCCCTTGCGATCCCCTTATGTTTTGACATCTTTCTTCTCCCATTTAGCTGCTGTCTCGAAACTGCTGTTTCCTCGTGTGCTTTGCCTCACTCAGAGTGTGCTCTCGTGCTCCGCCTTTTATCCGCGTGGGGAAGTTTAATGAAAGTCAGGTGTGAGTAATTATCAGTAATTGCCTAACCTTGCCTGACCAATGCGTTGGGACATGTCAGGTATACGGCTCAGGTATTAGTCGGTTTTTTCCCATAGCGGACTGTCCGTGTGAAAGTGTTCATGTTGTAAAGGGGGACAGGGGGAAAGTTCCTTACTATCTTACCTGGTAGGATGGGTAAAGGTGTTATAGGGAAGGGGATACCATGTCTCACCATCCGGTGTCCCACTCCCCGAAGGCCCCTTACCCAGGTGATCCTCCCGCACTGGTTCACCCCCAGGAACTGGATCTAAAGGCGATGGCCGTGTCCTGACCACCTGGATGACAGATCCACAGGGACTAGTGGGTGAGACACCTTCTGGTTTCTCATACAGGGAAGGAAGATGAAGGGAGTAACATTGGTGGTGGTAGAGTGTCCAAAGAGAGACACATCGGAGGAACAAAACGAGGAAGTACCAGGAGAGACGATGAGGTGGAGTTGGAAGGAGGAAAGTACCAGGTAGATAGATCTTCAATCGGTGCTAGCTGCTTGGAACATTTCTACAGGGGGGCATAGTGTGGCTCCAAGTCGTCTCCTCAGTGCATCGACCGCCCAAATCCCCGACACCAGATGTGACTTAAGTGATTGGTTCTTATAGCATGCACTACACCTCCATACCACAGTTCATTTTTTCTGCGCACTCTGAGTGCTGTTTGGAACATGGCTTGCTATACCATTTTTTCGGCATAGGTATGTTGGGACCCAAGCATTTGGGACTCAAGCCCTGCCTGGACTGCAGTTCTTAAATGTCCATCAAGGACTGGCACAACATCTGTGTGTGGTGTCTAGGGGTGCAGCATGATGTGGAGCAATGCACTCCCGTCAGTCTATGAACCCGAAGGCTTTGAGGGAGCGCTCGGCCAACTGGTGCTAGATAGACCCCCTTCTGAGTCACCGGCCAAGTCAGCCCTTAACTCCTTAGGAGTCGACACCAAGGAACCCACCCTCGAGAACAAAGATGACAGGGAAGACAGGAGGCATAAAAGATCAAAGAAGAGCTCTCATTCTTGTGAGTCCCACCACTCGCCATCCTCCTCCCACAAGAAGAAAAAGAAGCTCAAGCATAGGCACAACTTGGATTCATCAGAGGAAAAAAGTAATTATTTCCCTTTCAAGGAGGCGTCAGGAGATGAACGGAAGGAATTTAAACTTTTATTGTTTCAGAAAGAACATAACATAAAACACAATGCATTTCATAGCTTGAATGGACAACAGCCACAGGGTAATCTACAAATCGATAACATGGTGGGCAAAAGGAAATCCCAGTGAGTACAAAATCAGTGTCCAAAGAGTACTGGGTGAAAGCAAAAACAGAATCTAGTATTCCTTAACCCTCCCCCACCCACTTACCCCTGACCTTCTGACATTTTTTGGGCCAGCCTCTTGCACTATATACCCTTGTCTCCATCGACAAACATCGATCCACTTCCACAGTCCAACAGCTGAACCGCAGGCATTCTGCCGAACCCCACATGCCTGCGAAAACCCTCTTAGCCAACCCCATTGTTACAGCCAAAAAAGGTTGCTCGTACTTTGTAAACCCTTCTTCCCCGCAAATCACCAACAGAGCTAACTTCGGATTAAGAGGCTCCTGAGAGCCCAGTATTGTAGACAACTTGCAAGCACATTTCCGCCAGAACACTTGAATTTGCTTACAGTCCCACAGTACATGATTATGTTGCAAATATTTGAGAAGGCCACGACTAGTACATCTTCGGCCACAACACTGTCAGCAGGGCCATCGACAACCGCGTTCGGCATCACAGGCACAAAGGCATCGAAGAAGGGTCATATGCCCTTAAGCTCGACTACTTCCAAACTGAAGAAGGTGCCGACTTCAATACCGCTCATGGCAGATGCAAAGGGGGCGCAAGCCGGGATTTCCCTTTTGGCATTGGCTAGGATGCAGGACTGGAACCATGTCCCTGAATCGAGGACCAACTTCGTCGAGTCCATGCAGTCTGTATTTGATGAGAAAGGAGTTTCAAGTCCATGAAGTCTATATTTGACGATTCAGGGGATCCCATCCCCTTTGATACCATTGATACCAGGCTTGACCACGTGCTGGACTTTGTCTGATAAAGCAGATCATATGGAACTGTCGGTGGGCCTGCACGATGCGAGTGGGCTGGATACATCTCCTGACGTTTAACTGCAGCAGTATCGGAAGGTTATCGGAAAGGAAGTCACTGCCTGCGGCCTCCGAGCTCCATTGAGACCCTTGCTGCAATACAAATGCACAGATATCTTGAACGAATGGCCAGAGTCAGAGATAGCCCAGCCATTTGAAAGCAGCAATAACGGATACAATTGTGACGCAATGGCAACAATCTTGCTCGATGTCTGCAGTTGACGGAGCTCACAAGAATACAAAATGGCCAGAGTTGAACATCATTTTCTTTTCATGCATCAGTGCCCCGAATAGCTGGTTTTTCAGGCTGCAACCATGAACTTGAAGTTCTCGATGTCGAACCTTCCCACAGATATGGAGTAAAAACAACATACACACTTGCAAAAAGATCTTTGCATCAGGAAGCATGGCACTTGAGGCGGCCAATGCTCCTTGCACTTTTGCGAAGTATTCCCATGTTCTCTGCAAGGTAATCTTGGAGGCAGCAGCTGACCTGCTGGAAGGCGAGATTAGGGGCGGCTTCCTGGATATAGTACATGATGGGAAGGAGGCGGCATGTCAAGCCCTCGATGCTGGCCTTGATTTGCTGGATTGACTTGGGAGGTCGATAGGAAAAGCCGCCCTCTGGAGAGCTTCATATCGTCAAGGCTCTGGCTACTCACTGGAGGTTTCACTGAAACTCCTGCTCTGGTAGTCCCCTCAATTCAAGGGTTATTATTGCAGAATGTACTGGAGCTCCTGGCACCTGCTCGATCCGTGTTCCACTTCCAACATGCAATTGCGGTCGGCAGCCTAGCAATGATGGAAAACAGCTGCCTGGATCGGAAGGGCTCCTTATAGAAAAGGTCCCTTCATCTAATCACGCCAGCTCATATCATGCTGCTGTGATGACGTTTATACCCGGAAGCAAGCTGGATTACAAAAAGATGCAGTTTGCCGCGTTCTCACAATGGTCTCATACCTTGCCACTACAGACACTCAGGAAAAGCTCCCCACGCCTTAGGTGATTAGTGTTATTGTTTTATCTGCCCATGTTGGTGACTAGCCACATACTCGAAACAGAGGAAGGAAGATCGAAAAACCCAGATCTAAAGGTAAACCAAACCTTTTTCAAAAAGATGACACTAACCTTTTCTCTCTTCCCTCTTACTTCAAACCCTAGAGGGTATTCTGTAACCCAACTTCCTCCTTCCCAGTTATCTTCCTCTAATACGACTCTTAAGACTAGGGAAACTGGAACCAATACCCATTCATTACAACTACCCCAATACTCCCAATCAGAAGAAATTAGAAACACCACTTCTCCAGCATGAGGTCTGGCATGGATTCACATGCTCATGAATATTCCCCATCGTCAGGCTGGGAATCCTTGGTAAAGAAAAAATCAGTTTCAGTTTCGTTTCTGAACTTTCTCCTAATAACCAATCACTGGTCTCTGGGTCATACTGCCCTCTACCTAAGCCCTTCCTCTGGCAGCCATCTTCAGATTTTTACTGCACGTTCAAGTGCTGGGAGTCCTCGTGCTTTAGCTCTCGAGCTTTTACTGCATTTGTGATTTTTTTCTAAAAATGTTGCTCTATTTTTCGGTCAATCGAGCCTCAAGCTCCATCGATCCACCAACCGACTAACGGGGACCCGTTTTTCAGAACTTTCTATGCCCCTCAAGGGTTATTTTTCATCGAGTTCACTTCTCAGAGGATTCCGGAAGCTTTTTGGAGGCTTACACCGCGTGGACATGGCCGAAGATAAAGGAGACTCGACATCTTTGTTCAGGATCTGCCCAGGATGCGGGCTATGGAACATCTTCCTGGAGGATGGGCACTCCATGTGCCTTTATTGCCTACATTTGCACGGCTCGCACGTGAGGAGGCTTGTGCGTTCTGCAAGGACATGTCCACCCGCACCATGAAGGACCATCGCAAGCGGCTCGCAGAGTGGCTGGAGACGAAGAACTCAGCAGCAGGTGAGCCCTGGCAAAGTACTTCTCCCAAGAGAAAGTCTAAGCGGTCTTCTAAGACCTTTGAGGGCACTCTGGCGATGCGGGCCCAACATAAGGCAAAGCACTGCGAGTCCGCGGGCACCGGGAGCGCTGTTGGTACAGGCTGAGGCAGCCAGGCCGGGCGTAGCTTCGCAGATGCCGTCAACCACGAGCCAGTGCTCCGGCTCGGCAAAGAAAAGGAAGTCGGATCACTCGGGGAAGCTTCTGGAGAAGGCCTGATCGACTCTGACAGAGAAAGCCAAGGGGGAGTGAGGCGCTGACCCTCCCCCACGGTGAAGGCCTCAGACGCACCCACGGTCGTGAAAGCCCAGGTTCACCAGGCGAAACCGTCGATTGAGGGAGTGGTGGCGTTCCTAGCGAAGGCCGCGGATGCGGGTTCCCAGGAGACAACCAAGACGAGAGTTTCCCTGCCCGCCCAGAGGTAATCGTCTTTTCTGCCCATTGTGAAGACTCCCGTGAAGGCGATGCCTATCGTCTCTCCGAGACCGTCGCCCCTGGCCGAGAAGAAGGGGGGGGGGCGCAGTGGTCCAGCTGGACTCGGAGATCATTTCCGATGAGGAGCTTTCAAGCCTGGCAACAGTGCCTGAGAAGAAGGGCGTCGAGGCCAGGTCCTACGGGAAGGACCATGACTAGGCAGATGGGGAGAGCGATGAGAGAACCGACGAGGAGCAGCAGGGCGGTGAGGAACCGGACACCACGCCACTTCCAATGATCCCGTCGCAACCGTCTCCACCACCGAAGGACAGGTCAGAGGACATCCTACTAGCTCTGCACACCCTGTGCACTGAGATACAGTTAAGGTTGCCCACGCCTCCGACTGGCGATCCGGCACCTGGACCTTCAGAGGATCCACCAGCTAAGAGGAGACAAGTCCATCCTCCTCCACCGTACCAGCCCTCCCCTCCATCCCCTCCGCCGAGGGACGAGACGGAGCCGGATACAGCGACGACGGGTACGTGTGACAACGACGACAATGGAACAGATCTCCTGTCACCGGTACCCAGGGCTTCTCTGTTAAGATGGATTTCTGAACTCAGACCTGGAGGGGCAGAGGTTCAGAAGGCCAGCCTAGTTTCTTGGAACAGGGTAACCTCTGGACAAGCCAGACCAATCGGGGTAGCGATGTCGGCGGTCAAGACTAAGGGCCTGATCACAACTTGGGCGTTACCGCCGGCGGTATTACCGCCGCCGGTAATAACCCTACCACCGAACTCCCCGGCGCTAATAGCGCCGGATCACAAGTTCGGCGGTAAAGTAATTTCCCATTCCCCATTGAGCCCATTCCCCATTGGGCTCAATGGGGAAAATTCGTGCTTTTACCGCCGGCGGATTTCCCGCCAGCGGTAATAGCGTGAATTTTCGGCGGTTTTCCCCCCAGCTAAGAGCTGGGGCGAAATCTGACGATGTCCTGATTTGGCGGACCCTTAAATCTGGCGTATTAGCGCTACCGCCGGATTTAAGGGTTACCGCCAAAGTCGTGATCAGGCCCTAAGTCCCAAGAGGGGTGAGGGTGACGGAAAGACCTCAATGAGCACACCAAGCAAGGACACTTACAAATTACTCCAGACATGTGTTATATTAAAAATATAGACACATTTATTACAAGGCCTTTGTAACCTCGACCATAGCAAAAATCACAATAATACTAAAGTAAACCAACACATCACAATCAATACAATATATATACAAGACCGAGGGGTCTAAGGAGTTAGGAGCACGTAATATGTAAACCACCTAGATGGGGAGGAAAACAGGCAGTGCAAGTAATCATTAGACCCAGTTCGACATCTGAAATACACCTAACTAGGAGGAAGTCCAAGCCCTAGGAAGAGAGGAGCCTTATGCTCAAAAGTACCTGCACGCGCTGGAGCCAGTGGACAAAAGAGGGCTTCTTCGAGGATATCAGGCAGTTCAGGAAGGTGAATGAAGCGATGCAGAACAAGTCCCCACTACTCAAGCAAGGCCTCCACTTCTGGGCAGAGGCAGGGTGAGAGTGCGGGATAGAGTCGCTATTTCGCAACAGCGGTAGAAAAGAAACTGGCTCCTGCGCAAGGGGCCACCGGTTGGGGAATGGACTGCTCACTGGTCCCCGATGCAGGCAGACCCTGACTTCTCCAGTTCAGTTCACGTTGCTGGCAGGTTCAGCTGCGATGATCAGGACGTCTTGACACTGTGTAGATTCTGCATAGCAGGATGCAGGGTCGAGGGTGTCCCAAATGCAGCGGACGTGCACAGGTTGTTACCACAGCAGGGCACCACAGCAACCGCGTTTACTCTGGTCCAGGTGCACTCGTCTCACTTCAGACCTGGGAATGCCAAGTGTACGTAATTCGGTGTGAGGGTGCCGTGGACGCAGAGCAAAGCGTCCTGCGTAAGCTGGTCAGCCCACTGGTTGGCCCAGGGACACTTACGAAGAGGCTTACTTGCAGGGTTTGATGAATTTGCCGGGAATAGTTGATCCCACTATTCCAATGGGTTGAAGCGCCTTTGCAGACCTTCTAGGACGATCAGATGCAGAGGGGTCTCGCAGGACGACAGCGGCTCAGGGTGCCAAACCTTCTGCGGGCCACCAGCGGTTCCTTGTTACGCTCACCTGCTATCCACAGGGACGCCACCCAGCTGGGTTACTCTCTGGTATGCTTCTCAACTTTGCCCTGATGTGGTCTGCGGGGAAGGTTCTGCCTGAAAATACAGGAGGACTGTGTTCAAGACTGACCGACTGGGGTAAGTATCCTCCCTCCACGCCCGTATGCTTTCAGTCCCTTTGGTGCCCTCTCCTCACATTGTAGTAGAATTAGGCGTGCTCTCCGTCCTGCCTTCTTTGCAGGGGCGTGTTGTCTTTCACGGGCAAGTGCGGTCCAGTTACTTCACTGACGCCGGCCCGTTTGCTATTGTTCAGGTAGGTCTTATTGCTGTTCTTTATTTTTGTTGCTATCCTGCATGCCTTTCTTGTTTAAAATGTCTCTTTTTTCTTCCTTAGGTATGCGGAGCTTCAGCGCAGTGAACTGGCTTGGTTGAGCCCCGCTGGTAAATGATGGCGCATTAAGAGCGCTATGATGCGGTAAGTAAGCGCTATGCGCAGCGCTGCAAAGTCTTGCCTTTGCTAACCTGTGTTTTCCTTCCTTGTAGGTCGCTGTGTTCTTCAGCGCGAGTGGAATGTCCGGAGTGGTGCCAGCCGAGAGGCGACCAGCCAGGTAAGCCTTTTGAGCAGTTCGTAATTTGTAAATGTCTCTACAGCTTTCTTTAATGTTGCCTCTATCTTCCTCTTTCAGGTCGTTCTGTCCGGCAGGCGTGCAGATTCGAGGAAGCTGTTCTCAGTAGCTGCGAGTTTTTAAAGATGAAGACTGCAGGTAAGATGATGCTGCTGCTAATGATGTTCCTTTTGTCTCCTTGCAGGTTCTGCTTCTCCGAGGTTCGAGGGAATAGCTGGACACCGTGAGCGTCACGTTGCAAGCTGCAAAGTAACACGAAGCATGTTCTGCAGTCAGGGTGTGGTTTATATAGCCCAGGTAAAGTAGTACCAGGGAAAGTAGTTCCAGGCCTGCCACACCCAAAACACTAGACCGCATAGCTTGGTTCTTAGGTACCAAGCTATGTGGATGCCTCCATGTTGGCTGACAATACAGTAAAGTAGTTCCCAAGCACATTGTTGTTCATGGTGTATGAGCCTGGCGCCATAGGCGCCAGGACTGGCCCCATGAGGGCTTTTGAAGAGGATGCCAAGCTCTAGAGGCCCGAGTCCTGACTCCACCTGGCCAATGGGTTTGCCAGAGGGGGTTTTGGGCGAGGGTCGTGACATTCCCGACTCAGCTTCTTGTTGCGGGATTCTTGGCTCCTTATCCCTTGTTCGGTTTGAATTCAGGAGATCGCCATGGTAGTGGTGTTTCCAGCCTCCAAAGTTCCCTTCGCGCCAAAACGGAGAGGACCCAATGGGAGATCTGCTCACAAACACTCACACCATACGTGGACCTATCACGGACCACAGAGGTCACAGGCATTCAGGACACTCCAGACTCTCTGGCACCCAGGATGTGTATTGGGACCAGACATACCAGCCCACATCCTGGAGGCACACACAAGGCATGCAGAAGCCCGCAAAAGCTTTGGGGTTTCGCTGGAAAGTGCATGACCAAATAAGGACTGCCCCGGGTCGGCTCGACCAGGGGGAGGTTGAAGGGGCAACACGGTAAGCGGACAGGACAAAGAACCACGTGGCATGGCCATTTTGGAGCCAGGCCACTCATTTGTGCCAAACGCGCTAAGCACAGATAACATGGCGAAAAAGGGTTCAAAACACAAGAGAAACGATAGCTGCCACCAGTCCCGTCCGTGACACACTTGCACAGTTCATAATAAGTCCAGAGAGAGTTTCTAGGGCCTTTGGAATGCCTAGAGACCCAAGAGCGCGGTAATGTAAGTTACGGTGCACTCTTGTTTCATGTTGCACAAAAGCTGCAACATAAGGAAAGGAGTAAGGGAAACAAAATCTCCCAGTACTGACTGTTTTAAGGGCATGTCAGTTTCCCCATAAGAATTGAGCGAAAGCCCAGAGGAGTGCGGCGGAAGGCTGCGCTTCTCTGGCAAAGTCTAGATCAGGGTGTAAAACAACAGCAAATAGTTTGGGGGTTGCCACATGGAGGGAAAATTACATACAATTATGAAATCTTTCCTAACATTCTCTCACTGACGGGATTGGCTACTTCCACGCCATGATCTCTAGGGCCTCGTAGCTGTTCCAGCTCAACCCTGAGGAAAAGAGGAAGGAGGGATTCCTTTATCAACGACGAGAGGCCAAGAGGAAGTTCGTGTTCTCGATCCCGCTGTCGGATGACATATGGGACGAAGGGCTGTCCCTCCTGAAGAACCCGTCCTCGGCCCTGGCGAGGAGAGACCGGTACAAGAAGAAATCCCGGGTTCCAGACTCTGCACCAAAGTGTCTCAGAGCGCAGCCGTCCCCGGACTCAGTGGTCTTTGCTGCGGCCAGGAAGAAATCTGCAGGATCGGCAGCATCGACTTCCACTTCCCCACCGGACGGCGAGGGAAAGAAGCTAGACGCCATGGGACGACAGGTCATCTCGTCGGCAGCGACAACCATTAAGGCGGCCAACTCTCGCCATCGTGGCCCGCTAGGACAGGGAGCTGTGGTTAAAAATCACCCTGTTCCTGGATTTCCTCCCAGATGACAAGAGGGCGGAGGCCCTTGAAATCCTGCAAGAAGGCGAAGTGGCATCGGACCATGCCATCACGGTGGCTACGGACATCGCCGACACCGGTTTCTGCCAGATGTCCAATGGCGTTTGCCTTTGTCGGCGTGGTTGGCTCAAGGCCACCAACTTCCGTCAGGAGGTCCAGACGAGGGTATTGAACATGCCCTTCAACGAGAACAACTTGTTTGGCAAGACGGTGGACAAGTCGCTGCAGGACATCAAGGCGGACACCGAGATGGCCCGTGCCTTGGGCACACTCCAGCAGCGACGGCCGTCCTTTCGGCCTTCCGGAGGCAAGTCTCATGGTTCCTCCAAAGGATGTCAGCTTTTCTTCCTACCGTCAAGCAGCCTGTCCCTCGTCCCAGAAAGCCTACAGGGGCCGCAGCAAGGCCGGAGGAAATCGTTGCCACACCAAGGGGCCCAAGGCGGTACAGCCTCAGTGAAACAGGACTGAACCAGCCGTGACGTCTGGCCCCCACACGAGCACCCTGGTGGGAGGCCGGTTGGCGAACTTCGTAGGCGTGTGGACATCCATCTCCACCAACCGTTGGGTGCTGGATGCCCTGGCCCACGGACCCACCCTGGAGTTCCAAAAGAAGTATCCCCGTTTTCCAGCTGTGGCCAAGAAAGAAAACCACAGTCCGCAGCTGCTTCTAGAGGTACGAGTGATGCTAGAAAAGGGCACAATAGAACTGGTCCCGAAGAGGCTCCGGAGTATACTCATGGTACTTCCTCGTCTGAAGGAAGACCGGCGGTTGGCGACCCATTCTAGATCTCTGCCGCTTCAACAAATACATCAAGTTCCGGATGTTCACCCTTCAGTACGGACAGCTGGAGGAAGGAGATTTCCTGTCGTCGCTGGACTTGGAGGTTGCTTATTTACACATTCCCATCCCCAAGGGGCATCGAACGTTCCTGGCTTCGTGGTCCAAGGACAGCACTATCAATTCAAAGCCCGTCCCTTCAGTTTGAACTCGGCTCCAAGGGTTTTCACCGAGTGTCTGGCACCGGTGGCGGCGCGGCTGTGCCTGCAGGGGGGGTCCACGTCTACCCCTATCTGGACGATTGGCTCATCCGAGCGAAGTCATGGGAACTCGCCGTCGGACACACAGCGAGGACCATCTGCCTGCTCACGGAACTGGGGTTCTCGATAAACTATGCGAAGTCATGCTTGGTGCCATCACAGGACGCTCGGTTCCTAGGGACCAGGCTCAACACAGTGGAGCGCCTGGCCTCACCATCGGAGGACGGGATAAAAAGCCATCCTGGGCAAGGTACAACGGCTGTTGACCATGTAAGTTGCCAGGGTGAGGTCAATCAAGTCCCTGCTCAGCATGATATCGTCCTGCTTCTACCTCGTTCGGCTGTGCAGGCTGCGGATGCAGCCATTGCCGGAGTTCCTCTACGCACGTTGGATACAAGTGTCGGGAAGCTTCGAGGACGAGATCGCCCTCAACAAGACATTCCGTCGAGCAATTCGGTGGTGGGGCATCCGCGCGCTTCTAGGGGCGGGCACAGACTTTTATGCTCCAGCATATCAGGAGACGGTGATGACGGACGCCTCCCTGGAGGGATGAGACGTGCACACCAGGAGGAGAAGTTGTTGCACATCAATGTTCTGGAATTCCGGGCCGTATTTTGGGCCCTCAGATCATTCCTTCCATCCCTCAAGGGCAAGGTGGTGCGGGTCTTCACCGACAACACCACGATGTTCTACATTCAGAAGCAGGGGTGCATCAGATCCCCGGCCCTCTCCAAGGAAGCGCAGGAACTGTGGCACTGGGCCGTCGCCCAGGGGATGTTCTTGGTACCCTTTCATCTGGCAGGAGTGAAGAACACTGTAGCCGACTCACTCAGCAGGGAGCTGCGCTCTTGACACGAGTGGGAGCTGTTGCAGGATCAAGTGGATCTACTGTTTCGACGATGGGGCAATCCCCAGATCGATCTGTTTGCGACGGCGATGAACACCAAGTACTGGAGGTTCGCCAGCAGGTTTCCCCAGCTGGGGAGCATGGGGGATGCATTCTCCTTCCCCTGGGATGGCCTGTTCCTCTATGCGTTCCCTCCGTTGCTGTTATTTCTGCGACTCATCAGTCAATTCAGACAGTCCCGGTGCAGGATGATCCTCGTCGCACCGGCGTGGTCGAGGCAGATATGATTCCCGGTCCTTCTGGACATGTCAACGTCCCCTCCAGTCAAGCTTCCATCGGACGCAGATCTTCTCGCCAGGGATGGAGGCGCGATTCTGCATCACAATCCGGGGTTGCTGAACTTGCATGTCTGGCTGTTAGGGAGAATTCTCTCTTTAGGCTGAATTTCCTAACCCATTGAGTCCCCCAGCAGCTTTGCTGGATTTCTGGAGTTTGTTTTTTTCTCCTGCCAAGAGTGAGACTCTTTTTCTCCCACTCTTGGACATGATTTATGGTGTTCCTTTGACTGTTAATGTGATTTATGGGCTATGGGGTCCTTTACTCCATAGGGTCTCATGGATTTTTACTATGTGTGTTACACAGCACCCTCCGTGCAGTAAGACAGGGGTGTCATAGTGACACCCCACCATAGACTCCATACCCTGGGACTGACTACTGTCTCCCAGGGCATGTAAAGTCACCATTGGCTTTACTAGTCCCAAATTATGAACAGAAACCAGTGCAAACCATCATATTGTGGACGTACTGGTCGGGGCAATTCGATTGCCCCAGGGTCTGTTAGTCGAGGGGGCACATCTCCGTCCCCCCTGATCGAGTTTTGGCTGGTGGCAGTGGATACTACTTTTTATATTCGACCGCGAATATATCCCTATGGGATTTTCCCATTGTTCGAGGCTACCAACTTTAATTATTTAATTCTCATAGCCTCGAACATACCGCCGGTTTATTTAATTAATATAAATTCGCCGGTTGGTATTTTTTGCCAGGACTCGATTCTAAAATGGCGTTTGTGTTCTCTTCTGTGACTCCAACTCAAGTCGAGCCCTTTGTTCCACTTTTTGGCGGGCTTCTCCACCGAAGCTTCCAAAAGTGGTGCCACTCTGTCTGGGTACCACAGGGGGCGTGGGAGGGGGTTTAGGCACCCTGGACTGAGTTGCCTTGGCAACTCAAGTCACACTCTTGTGTGATTGGCCCAAGTGGTGAGCTGGCCGGCTCACCACTTAGCATGTTTGATTGACAGCTAGGCTGAGTGATTGGGGGTGTGCTGCATAAAAGCAGGGCTTTGGGGACTGGAACTTCAGAAGTTGCCACAGGACCTGAGAATCCGACGAGGGAGAAGCTGAGCCGACCTACCACGACGACACCACCGGTGGAGCCCTGCGGAACCAACTCACCACTTCCCGACGACAGAGAAGATCTCCCGGCTGGAGAGGCTTTTTCCCCTGACTGGTGGGCACAACCAGTTTACCTTCTTCTCTTCGCATCCCAGGCCGTCTTGTGGTCGAATTGCCCGTGCCAAGCACCCCGGCAACCGGATAGCCACTTACCACTGGACCGCGAATCACCGGACCGCTCCTTTTACCTGAGAACTCCGCGGCTGGTTTCTTCCCTGACAGTGCAACAGACTCCTGTCTTCCTCCCCGACGAGATCCTCTCTTCCCCCGGACGAAGCACTGACTTGCATCCGCTGCCAGGAACCACTGCCCCCGCTGGAGTATTCTCACCACTTTAAGGTACCGTGTCTGCCAGGCCTCCCTTTCTAAAGATTGCTACAAGGTAATAATAACCCCTTAACCTTCTGGACTGGGATGGCCGCCTTGACCTTCTAACTGGTCCCTTTCTTTTGGTCCAACTCTTTTTGAACCTTTGCACTTCAACCGTGTGACCTTGGACACATTTCGTTCTGATCCTCTTAAAGTGGATCCGGCCTACTGAACTCTAACTTCACGGTTTTACTTGCCTTCCTCTCTTGTTTTGATCTTATGAAAGTGTTGGGATCTGTTTCATATTATACTCTGCTTTTCTCTCCCTTTTTAACAAACTATTAGAGTGCCATCTGCGTTAAGCGCTCACCGCTGTCTGAAAATAAGTGGGGCTTTACTTAAGACTTGTCTAATATTCTTCTAAGGGAGTGTATATCTTTTAGTGACCGTGTTTTTGAATTGCTTACTATTAGTGCCTGTGTCTTTTTCTAGATGTGGTTTTAATTAAATAATGATATCTCTTTTACACCAAGCTCTGGTCAGTGTTTACTTGTTCTACTGTGTTGTATATGGACAGGGGTTCTAAGATGGACCCTATGGCTGAAACTATGGGTCTCCCTGGTGGTCTGGTAGTATTTTTGTGGATCTTTGGAATACAGTAAAAAGCTGGTATTACTGGGTGATCCATATACACGGATGTCTTCTTGAGACCATGTGTGAGAAAAATGAAATCTTTCATTCAAGATACCACAGCCACGATTCTTCACCTGCAGAACATCCCGACCCCGCAACAAGACATACTGGTTAATTTCGACATTGAAGCTTTATACACCAGCATACCACAAAGGGAATGCATTAACATCCTCAAAGAATACCTGGACAAACGCACAGACCTCTCTACACCCACCTCATTTATTCAAGAGTGTATCCGCCTGGCCCTGACGGAAAATTACTTCCTATACAAAGGACAATTTTACCAGCAGATAAGAGGCACCAGTATGGGCGCCACTTTCGCGCCAGACATCGCGAACTTGCATATGGACAATCTAGAAAACTTGTTCATATATAACGACATCAACCAGTACAAGAACAAACTAGTCCGATGGGTGAGGTACATCGACGACATTTTTACCCTGTGGAAGGGCAACTTGGCGGAATTACAACAGTTTCACACATGGTTGAACACCGTAGACCCGTGCATTAAATTCACTATGCACCATGACACCAAAAACTTGGCCTTCCTGGACCTCAATATCATCAGAGCAGAAGACGGGACAATCACGACGACGTTATATTGCAAACCAACAGACAAAAATACGTTATTACAATTTTCCAGCTTCCACCCGCAAGCCCTCAAAGAAAATTTACCTTTCGGACAGTTTTTAAGAATAAGAAGGAAATGTCCCTCCCTGCCCGAATATGACCACCATGGAAAAGACCTCAAAGACCGTCTGAGAAACAGGGGGTACCCAGGGGCGATCATCAGGGAAGCACGAAAAATGGAAAGAAATCGCAGTAGAACAGATTGCTTGACAAAACAGACGAGGACAGAACACGAAGATAAGATGACGTGTGTAACCACCTTCGCACCAGTGAGCAACGCACTCAGAAAGACAATCCTGTCAAACTGGCACTTGCTGCAAACAGACACTTTTGCACCAAAAACACCAAGGTTCGCTTAAGTAAAAACATCAAGGACCATCTGGTACACATATACCCCACAGAAAAACTTCCAAATCATGCTCAAACTACACTCTGGAATCTCCCACCCGTGGTAGGACACTACTGCTGTGGGAAGTGATCGGTCTGTCACCTCACACAAGACCAAAAAGAGGTATCCCTGAATGGTCCCATATGGAAATACAGGACTTTCTCCAACTGTCTGACCAAATGGAGCATATACATGATTCGATGCCCATGCAATTTGTTATACATAGGAAAGAGCAAACGCGAAGTGAGACAAAGAATATGTGAGCATAGGTCCTGCCTGAAAAACAAAGTAGAGGACAAACCAATGGTGGCCCATTTCGAGAAAAAACAACATAAACACACAGAACTAAGATGGTGTGTTATCCAAACTATAGAAGCTAAAGCGAGAGGGGGAGACAGAGATGTAGCACTAAGAAAACTAGAACAAAAATGGATACAATGTTTAGACATGGTAAAGAACGGTTTAAACGTAGCCATAGAGTGGAATTTGTTTTTCTAATCTACTATGTGTATCCAATTATTTTCCATGCATGTAACATCTTCTAATCTAAAGAAACTATGGATGTCGAACTCTGGTAATTGGATCCAATCTGTTTGTTTTTTTCAGTTCAGGTCCACTCATACTAGCAACAACTTTGGCTTGAGATCTCTGTTAACAAAATGCTCCAATATGTGATCTGTTTTTTAGAATTTGTACTATGTGCTAACCCCTGTGGATGCTAGCCAGTATAGAAATGTGCCTGTGTTACTAAAAATAGGCGACCATGTTAGCTAAGATATGCAGATGCATTATATAACATGTGCGAATTCGTGTTCATCCATTCACAGATACGTTACCTGACTCACTAACCACCATAGGCCACACACAGGAGGAACACTATGCCCCCAGTGTGCGCATGTCCCTGGCAGACACCCCTCTCACATTAAAAACCAGACAAGAAAACATTGCTCTTATGCGCATGCATTTACTGAAATTATGCGTCCGTGTTAGCTGCAAAATGACCCTTTTTGAGGTCAGTGATACACAGGCACGGCATAGCCATTACAGGCCACATTCGGGAGGAACACCAAGCCTCCAGTGCACATGTCCCTGACAGAGACACTACCTTCCACACTACACAATGAGACACTGTTCCCACGTGCATGCGCCCCTGAGCTAAGGCACGCATCCACATGTCAGACCTGTATCAAATAGGCAGTACGCATGTGCGTGGCCACAGACACCGCCACTTCCACGGCGATCTGCAGCTACGCGCATCTAAAGGTAAGCAGAACGCCGACCCTCCGTGGCCTCTAGCCCACCCCGCATAGTACGTCTCTCTCCAGCACCATTAGAGAGCACGGCAGTACCGTTAGGGTATCCCTCACAGATACGCTCATCGTACCCTCTCGCATACCACTAGATCTGTTGTATTGATTTACTCGATCACTCACACAGAGCACACTCTAAAATCGAGTAGAGCCATAAATAATCACTACTGCTAATAGCTCACCGTATTGTCTCGTATACCACTGGGTGAGATCTGTTGTAATGATTTACCGGATCACTCACACAGAGCACACTCTAAAATAGAGTAGAGCCAGAAATAATCACTACTGCCAATAGCATGCTCTGGCAGATAGTAGAATACCACAATCAGAAAGGGTGGTAATGGCACGATAACCAGCGCGCACCAGCCCTTATCTAATCAGATATTTATCATCTTCTCCACAGTTATTTAACTGGAGTCCAGATCTAATCACTTCAAGATCGAATTACACCAAGCGCACAGAAGGCGCTTGTAGTGAGAAACTCACTGTTTTGTCGCTAGACCTGTGGCACTGAAATCAACTGGCTCAGGTAGGATACAGCCCAGCACCTTATCAGGCACCTTGAGTCCCTGTAGAGACACCCAGTGTTTTTAATTATTCCATCCTTACCTTTTAGATGTCCCACACCAGTGAATATCAGTGACACCATTAAGTCCACTAGAACAGTCCTGAAGACTGCACCAGAACACAAGCAACCTATTCTGTGCCAGAAACACCAATCATTGTCGACTAGATAGATGTTAGGTCACTCTGACCACATTCGCAGTCACCAATATGTACTAACTTACACTGCAAAGAAACTAAATGCACAAATGACTGTATGAAGCTCACTTGTAATGCCTTAAGGGCAAGCAAAAGGTTACGTTAACACTAGCAATGTCATGCTAGTAATAACTGTTTGGTTTTTAAAGACAATCATATGAATAAAATTTGTATATGTGTTACATGTTTTTCTGGGTGTTCTCTAAACACAGACCACTAGCAGTGATCTGTCAATAGTGTGCTGGTTCCTTTCACGGCCAGTGTCCGCAAGGTGGGGAAGCCTTAGTCCTTGCTTCATAACTGTTATATACCCTCATGACTTAGGCCCCCCCCAACAAAAAAGAGGACAACTTACCCCCTTATATAGCAAGCATGTGAATCCATGCCAGACCCATGCTGGAGAACAACAGTTACAGGTAAGTAACGTGTTCCTCGTTCAATATCATACACATCACTACAATCCTGAGGTGAGGTGAGAAAGGGAAGATTAGAGGTGTCACACATTTATTATCAGAAACACAACTCCCCCTCCCCCTCCCCATTTCCAACAAGTACTCGGAGGAGGAAAAGGCGACAAAGAATTACCCACCGCAACAACATCGGGATACAAAGGCAGGCCTGCCATCTAACACCTTCGAATTGTCCCACTAATACAGTCAGGTAAGATCAGGCACTTTTCTCCAACTGTGCACACCTGACTCCAATTGACTCTCACCTGCAGTATAAAAAGGGCGATTCTGCCAGGGTCATTGAGTGAGCACGGGTTGCTGGATGGAACCAGGAGGCCAAGGAGCAGATGGCTGCAAGGATAGGAGCCCAGAAGGACTAGTGGAGTGCGGGACACTGAGATGCTGGCCCGGTGTGTGCGAAGGGCTGCAGCGTGGTGGGGGAGTCGTGTCTCCATGGAGCCGGAGCGTAATGGAAGGCAGTCTATTGGGCTTCTTTAGGCCGTGCTTGTTCCCCTGGGATGTGTGTGGGCCCTGGGGGGTGGGGGGGTGGTCTGAGGGGGTGGTGGTGAGACCCTGACCTCGACCCAAACCCATTTGAACTGATTTGACCTGCTCGCCGGCGCTGTGCTACTGTAGATGAGTTTCATGAAGCAGGGAGAAACTCAGTTATGTGTGGGTGGCCTTAGCAGGAAAATAAGGAGTGTGGCACAAGTGACCCGAAACCAAGAGAGACAACAAAGACAGTAAGAAGAAAAATGGACAATGAAGAGAGGGTGAAAGTAACCCGAACATGAGAAAAGGGTGAAAGCGACCCACAGGAGAAACAAAGTGTGCAAGAGAGCACAGTGAGAGAAAAGAGGGTGCAAGAGAGCACAGTGAAAAGTAAAGAGAAGTATGCAATAGGCACTAAAAGGTGGAAAGAAGGTGCAAGTGTGCACAACAAAGAAAAGAAAGGACACAGTGAAAGAGGCACAGAAGAGGAAAAGGTTCCAGAGAATAAGGAGAGGGGTTAGAGGTCAGAGTGGTCGCACCTAGGAGGAGCAAAGAATCTGGCGTTCTCGAAAGTCTCTGATACTACCCCCATGAAAGAAGTGTACAGTGAAAGGTACATCCTGATAAGAGGAACCTTTTGTTTGGTTGAGACTAGAGGGGCTTAGGCTTGAGGAAGGGAACCCTAAGAGGCCCACAAGAGACAGTGTTGAACTTCAGAAAAAAAAGGCTTAGGCTTGGGGAGGGGAACCCTGGGAGGTCTGAATGGAACTGTGAATCTTCAATTGAGTTGTAAAGTAAGAAACTGTGAATCTTCTGTCCCAGAGGGGCTTAAGCTTGGGGAAGGGAACCCTCAGAGGCCCACTAATGACGTTGTTACACTTTGTGACAAGAGGCGTAGACTTGGGGAAGGGAACCCTGAGAGGCCTAACAGGAACTGTCTATTTTGTTTGTTTGAAAATTGAAGATTCGAAGCTTGGGGAAGGGAGCCCAAGAGACCCAGGGACCTTGTGAACTTTATAGCTTGCTGCAAGAGCCGTACGTGGAAGGTTCCAAGGGCAACCCTTTTGAGTTGAGATATCTTGAACTGGCAGAACTACACCTATTCATAAGACTACCTGAAACCAATTGTGGTTTCCATTTTCTTTTGAATCAACATTTATCCTTTAAGAAGACCCCCTATCACATTTGGTTTAAGAGTGAGAGCAAGCATAGGTTTGGACACAGACAAACTTTGGTTTTGGACTTACAGACAATGACAGCCCTTAGAACCATCAGTTGTGGGAACAACCCTCTTAGAGTTAGGGGCAGAGAGGCATTACACCAACCCCACAAAGTTTGATAAAGGTTTTCAAACTGCTACTTTTGAGACTGTATTTCGTGATACCATGCTTGTCCCACAGCTCTTTACTTGTAAAAGTATAACCCTGTTATGTGTCTCCCCTTGCAACTCCGGAGAGTTCCTTTGCATCCAGAGGCAGAGTGTCTTATTTCACTCCCATCTGGGGGAAGGTTCGCACTGTGTTGTTGCTATGCTGGTTGGGACCTTGTCGGACGGTTTGGAGGGCACTACTTACTTGCCGTCTGAGAGTTGTCTGCCATCTTAGATTTTCAAACAGGCAGTTTGACAGATTGCTAGAAACTTTTTCCCCTCTCTCCCAAACAATGAAAGCCCTAATAAAAGATCTTACTTGCAGAATTTCAAGTGGAAGTAGCCACATCTAGGCAACAAAAATGTCCACCTTACAGGGCACTGTGGATCACTTGATTAAGAAGCCATGAGAGGGGAGTTCCTGCCGCAGACATTTGCCAAGCAGCAACGTGGTCTTCCTTCCACGCATTCGCTAAGCCTTATTGCTTGGAGTCCTGGGACGGTCAGGATGCCCGGTTTAGTATTACAAATTTCTTTGTAAAGGGATTATGAAGAGAGAGACTCTTTCCCACCTCCTGAAAGAACACTGTTACGGGAGTCTACCTAAGATGAGGAATCTGTTGGAGGACACAATCCATTAGAAGAACACATTACTAACCCCTGGTAATGCTCTTTTTTAATGGATGTTCCTCCCACAAATTATCATCGCCCTCCCATCCTGCCACTCAAATGAAAGAGCTAACTGCTAGTATAAGGCTTACCTTCTCTGACGGAAGGGCCATGCTGGTTTGCAAATGACACGGTCTCTGTGGAGTACACAACATAATTTCCCAATATGGCTGTGCAAGGGGAGAAAATGAGAAAACTGAGTTCACAGGGAACGGTGCCAGCTATTTATATCTGCATCAACGTTGCGTCCAGACCCGAGGCTGATGAGTGTTGAGGGCTCTTGAAGCCGCACAACACCCTCTGGTAGACAAAAAAGTTTGACATTGTGCTGCTGCCACAGAATATATCGTAAGATGAGGATTCTGTTGGAGGAACATCAACCAGAAAGAACATTACCAGCGGTAAGTAATTTGTTCTTCTCTCTAGCATCCCTATCTAGTCTTCTCAAAGACGAAAGTGACTTTGAGAATGAAGCCATCCTTCCTTCCCAAGATAGGGACTGACCTGTTTTAGAAGAGCCATATTTCTGTCTTTTCCTCTCTGCCTACTCCATGTACGACGAAGGAAAGATTTTTGGTACCAGGAACCTACGTGGACTCTCGGCTACTATGTGTCTGAGATGAAGGACATTGGGTAGAATAACCAGCACTTTATCAGTTTTGTTGGTGATCGAGCTGGCAGACCTGTTACCAAGCAGACCCTTTCCAGGTTGATTATTCTTTGCATTTTTCAATGCTACTATCTGGCCACAAATAGGGATCTGAGGGTCTCGAGGCACATTCTCCAAGAGCCCTTGCCGCTACCTCAGGCCTACAGTGGGTTGTCTGCGTTTTGGATATCTTTCAGGTGGTTTTGTTCATTTTCTCCACTCATTTGCTAAGCATTACCTCCTTGATTCCCTGTCAGGTTAAGGCACCTGCTTTGGTTGTGCATTGCTCCAGCGTTTTCTTGTGTAGGTGATGGTTTCTCAATCTCCTATCTCCTCCAGGTTCTGTGCAGGTTGAAAGTCTTTCTAGGATGAGGAGTTTTTGAGAGGGCAAATTGCCTACCTCTGGTAATGTCCCTATGATGAATAACCCTTCCTCCTACAGGATTCTCTTTGTCATTCCAAACTATCCCTCAATACGGATAGCTCATAAACCTCCTGCGGTTCTGTGGGGCCTATGCTCCCGAATATGGGGAGAAAAATGGGCCTAACTCGGATCATTGAGCACAGCTGACTGCATATACAACACCCATGACATCACCACCGGAGTCATGGACATCAGCAACGTAGAGCAAGACGCAGTGTGCCCCCTGATGGCTGAAAATCTTCCACTGCCAGACTAACGCTGGTGGAATATATTTCTAAGATGAGAAAGAAACTGTGGAAGGTAGGATATAATGTAGGAGAAATACATTACCGAAGATGAATATTTTTCTTCTGAAAGCTTCAACAACTGTGGCTCTGAATGAATTTCTTTTTGGCCAGAGAAGGGTTGAGATGCGCAGAATGTAACCCTAAAAGTAGTATTTAAATACGTTTTGCACCAAACGACAGGACATTTTGTGGGCATATGTGTTCCTGTGGATGAAAATCACATGCAATTCTCTAAACTGAAAATAGATTGAGAGGAAAACCTGGAGAGTGAGAGCTTTGGTGCACTGTGGAAAAAGATCCCCCCACCTTTTGGGCCTTCATACTCATTGATTCCAGCAAATGTCTGATATTAACTTATATTCACCTAAGTGCAATAGATCTATATGCAATTACTTGGGACATGAAATCTTCCATTCAGTGCAGGCCTAAAAAGTCTTTCTTTCGGTTTCTCAGTTCAACCATCCTTGCATTTTCAAGTGCTTTATTTGGTATCACTTTAAATTAAGGATGATAAAAGTGAAACGGTCAATGTTTTTTCTTACAGTTTTCTGGCGTTTAATGTGGACAAAATTGGTGATCTGACATTCTTGCTGAAAGCAGTCAATTTTCGGGAAAGAGTACTTCAGCGGGGTTTGGCAGCCAGACTATATAATAAGGTACTGTCACCTCATGATTTGCCAACCTTAACATATTTTTAATATACAGTACTTCATCAAGTGAAAACAAAAAATGTGTTCATGTCACTTTGGTATCCCTCTTTTGATGTTTGTTTGGCTTTCCTTCACATTTGTCCAAATTTCAATTTGAATAGCATGGATCTATTAAAAGGTTCATTTCCCTTGCTCTGTGCTATGATTTCAGAAATTGGATCCATGGCAGCGTTTTAATGGACAGCAACATCAAAATGTGAGTCAGGGCTCAACCTCCCCCATAGCCTCAGCTGCAATCTGCAGGGATATCTTGTAACAAATTCCATAATTTATCAACTATTCAATTACCTCAGGATAATACTTTGCAGCTAACTGCAGTAGGTTAAACACAAATACTAGAGAATGCAGTGCTGGCTATACTAATCTCCATGTTTGTTCATTATTCTCTACACCCCATTTTCAGATTTGACTTTTAATGTCTGGCCAATCCAAGGATCCAGTTGGATTATACCCTAATATCCAGTATACTTTATTGATTAGGTTTTTAGTGTCTACCTTTTAGAATATCAATTTTTCAAACTCTTTGGGCAATCTAGACATCTAGGGTTTAATTTCCATACTCATATCATAGTGTTGTAGCTGCAGAATTGTATAGTGTTCTTCTTTTCCTAGTACAAATTCCTTCTTACATTATATAAATGTTGTATACCACTATTCTAAAATGTGTATCTGCTGTCTCACATATTGCTTTTCCACATTTCACAAAGCCTGTACCCTCATTCACATTTGTAAACATGCTGGGTGAATAGTGAAAGCGCAATCCCCTGGCTTTGGCAACAGGACACTGCTGCCAGACCTGAGTTCGATACCCTGGTTAAGCAGACTCATTCCTTCATTTTCTCAAAGTTACTACATTGAGTAACATGTGTATAATGGTGACACTGATTCCTACGGAGCTTGGAAACTGGAGGAATCGGTGTGAAGTGCTATGTAAATCACCAAATGATTATGGTTCACAAAATGCAGCACGTGGGCAAGGGAACGTTTTGAAGGCTGTTACAAGCACTTGAATACTCTAAATGGACAGATGTTCTTTTGTGTCTGGGGTCTCATACAGCTAAGTGGTCCTGTACAGCCTAAGAAGCAATAGTACAAATCTCATAGCCTGCAAGAATGGACTTCAAATGCCACCAAAGAACAAGTTACTTACCAACTGTAACGTTCTTTCGACTGGATGTTCCTCCCACGTGTATTCCTTATCTTTGATAAATCCACTTCCAGCTTGCTGGCCTCAGAACATTTATTTCCCAGCAGAGGGCGCTGTGCGTCGACGTCCCGCGATGCGGTGTCCCTCGAAGGCCTCTGTATCAGCGCCAATGTCATCATAGGTATATAGTCTTGCGCAGCGTCTGTTGCTCAGTTCCGTTTTGAGGTGCTGTGTTTGTCCAATATGAGATGGTTAGTACCCTTGAAGGAGCGTGGGCTGCAACTACAAGGGAACCTTTACTGCAGGGTAAGATGGGAGGCGCGATGAGGAATACATGGGAGGAACATCCAGCCGATAGAACGTTACAGTTGTTGAGTAACTTGTTTTTTGAATGGATTGTGTCCTCCCACGTATTCCTTATCTTTGATAGACTCCCAAAGCAGTAATGTGTACAAGAGGCGGGAGTACAATTTAGTGACTTTAAGAATGCACAGAGTGCAACACAGCTTTTCCAAATTTAGCCTCCTGGCTAGTGGAGGAATCTAGACTGTAGAATTTGGTGAAAGTATGTACGGACGACCATGTGGCAGCCACACAGTTGTCTTTAATTTGAACTCCTCTTTGGAGAGCTGACGAGGCTGCGATACCCCTGGTTGAATGAGCCCTGAGGTGTTGAGGGGGATCTTTTCCTGCCAATTTATAGCACTCTATGATAAGTTAGTATTATCCATCTTGAGATGGTCTGTTTCATGATAGGTAAACCTAGTTTATGTCCTGCATACCCCACAAACAACTGATCTGCTTGCCTAATCCTTGCAGCTCTGTTAATGTAAAAACTCAAGCCTGTGCAATCTCTCTTCCTCTTTCCCTGGGCAAGGAGGAGGGTAAAATGAAGGCAAGGTTATTTTTTGTGTGATATGAAATTCTGAGTCAACCTTTGGGAGGAATATTTGGCTTCGCTTGAAGAACAACTTTATCTTTGTGAAAGATGGTATGTGGAGGTTTGCAAGATAAAGCTTGCAGTTCGCTCACTCTTCTCGCAGAAGTTAAAGCCACTAGGAAGACTGTTTTTAGGGTGAGAAACCTTAATGAACAGGAATGAAGAGGTTCAAATGCAGTGCCCATTAGACATTTTAAGACTAGATTTAAATCCTACCGGGGAACCTGAAAAGGAGTTGGGGGAAAGACATTAGTCAACCCTTTCAGAAACTGAATGACTAGAGGCAACTTGAAATATGAGGGTTCTTCAGCCGTGTGTTTAAAGATTGATAATGCAGCGAGGTAACCCTTGATTGTGCCAACTTGAAGTCCTGAATTTGCCAAATATAGCAGGAAAGATAACACCATCTGTGTACTACATGTAAAAGGGCAAATATCCTTATCCCTACATCAGCTGCAGAATTTGTTCCAACAGCAGCAGTATAAAGATTTAGTTGCTGGCCTTCTGGCCAAAAGCAACACCTCCATTACATCATCTGGGAGGTCCTAATCTTTGTATCTCAACCTTTCAGAAAACAAGCGTGAAGGTTGAGAGTCCTGATATCCGGATGGAGAACCTGTCCTTCCTCTTGCGAGAGAAGATCCTCTCTTAGTGGAAGACGAATCGGAGGATAGATGGACATGTCTAGAAGATCCGGGTACCACGTTCTCCTGGCCCAATCTGTGGCAATTAGACTCATGAGTTTCCGGATTCTCCTGAGCCTCCTTATTACGTGAGGAATGACGGGGACTGGAGGAAACGCGTACAGAAGTGGAAACTCCCAGTCCACCAAAAACGCATCTCCTAGACCACCTCTCGGGGGAAATTCCCTTGAGCAGTATCGTTTGCATTTCTTGTTGACACTCGTTGTGAACAAACCCACCCGAGGGGTTCCCCAAAGGGTGAAGATCTCTTGAAGGACTTCCTGAGCTAGTTCCCATTCGTGGGAGACTGTGGTCTGCCTGCTCAGAGCATCTCTCCAGCTAGGTGTACTGCTGATAGAGAGATTCCTTCTTGAATTGCCCAGAACCAGAGCTGCATTGCCTCTCTGCACAGTGGCAGTCACCCTACACCTCCTTTTTTGTTGAGGTAGTGCATGGCCTCTGTGTTGTCTGTCATTATCAGAATTTTTCCCTGTACTGATGGCAGAAAAGCTTTCAGTGCTAGTCGGATTGCTCTCAGCTCCAATAGGTTGATGTGTAGTCTGGACTCCGATGGAGACCAACGACCGCTGATGGTTAAGTTGTTGGTATGGGCTCCCCACCCCGTGAATGAGGCGTCCATGACTACTGTTATCTCCGGCCATGGTTGCCAAAACGGTTCTCCTTTCAAGTTGTTCTCCCGACAGGCCCACCACTGAAGGTCTCGTGCTACTCTGTTCGGGATTTGTAGGAAATCTCACATCCTTCCTGGGAATTGTGACCAATGGGTCATTAGCGCCCACTGGAGAGATCTCATTCTCAGGTGCGCCGCTGGAACTAGAAAAATGCAGGATGCCATGAGGCTGAGCAACCTCAAAAAATCGAAGGCTGGTAGACACTGAGCATTTTGAAATCTGGTCACCATCTGTAGAATATCTTGAGCCCTCACCTCTGGTGGCGAGGCTTTTCCCACGGATGTGTCCAGGACTGTTCCAATTAACTGGAGTCTCTGTGATGGTATCATCTGTGACTACTTTAAGTTGAGGGAGAAGCCCAGCTTCAGGAGGAAGTGGCGAACATAATCTAGATGGATCTGACCTTGTTCCGTGGACACTGCTCTGATCAACCAGTCGTCCAGGTAGGGCTAGACATGAATCCCTCCCCTCCTTAGACCTGCTGCCACGACCGCCATTAACTTGGTGAAGACCCTCGGGCGGACATCAACCCAAATGGCAGAACCTGAAATTGATAGTGAGAGCTGCCAATGGCGAACCTCAGGTACTTTCTGTGCTTGAGATGGATAGGCACATGAAAGTAAGCATCCTGAAGGTCCAGAGATACCAACCAATCCTGAAGCTGGAGGGCCTGAAGGATCTGAGAAAGGGTTACCATCTTGAACTTGTCCTTCCTGAGGAATTTGTTCAAATCTCGTAAGTCCAAGATGGGTCTCAATCCTCTGTCCTTTTTTGGTATTAGGAAGTAAGGGGAGTACCAACCCTTGTTCCTCTCTGCTACAGGTATTGGTTCTATGGCATCTTTCTCTAGAAGGTCTAAAATCTCCCGCATAAGGAGCGGGTCTGGAAACTTCAAAGAGTTGCTCTCCGGTGTATGACTCTGAGGAGTGTGTAGGAAAGGCAGGCACTAACCCTGGACAATTGTTTCCAATGCCTAAGCATCTGACGTTGATAGATGTTGAGTTAACCTGCCTCCTACTGGTGTTTTGTGTGGAGAGACCTCAGAGGGATTTTGGAGCAGCTGACGCAGATGCTGAGGGTAAGGCAGCACCTGCTGCTGCAGACCTGGTACCTTTGACCCGTCCACCAAGGTTAAATCATCTCTGGCCCCATTTTAGCTGGCTGCCCTCTGCCTCTTGCGAATGCCGAGTAAAAACTAAAGGGCTTCCCCCTCCAGGACGTACTTGTGGGGCAGTTTGGAGTTTGACGAATTGCAGCCCCAAGGGATTTGGCTGCCGCTTTGGAGGTTTGCAATTTCTCCAAACTGTCATCGGCTTTCTTGCCAAATAGAGAGGTGCCATCAAAGGGCATATTTAGAAGTATGGCTTGTACATCAGGAGCAAAACCAGACTTCCGCAACCACGCAAATCGTGGTACTAGCCGCCGTGGCTCTGCTGATGCTGTCAGCAGTGTCGAGACCTGTTTGGAGGGACTCACACATCACATCCTTCCCATCCTTGATGATATTCAAGAAGGCGTCTCGTTCCTCCCCTTCTGGGAGATGGTCAGCCGCTGATGAAGCACATTCCCTAAGAGTGTGGCTGAATCTCGCCAACGTTCAAGTGGCGTTAACTGACTTAAGTACCATGCTGCATGCTAAGAAGACCTTTTTGGCCATGGCGTCAAATTTCTTGTTGTCCCTATCTTGTGGTATTGTGGGGTACACTGATTTACTGCTTGACGAAGTTGCAGCCTGTGCTACTAAGCTCTCTGGGGTGGGATGCTTGGTTAAGTACAGAGGATCTGAGGCCGACGTTCTGTACTTTGCAGAGAGCTTTTTGTTTACTGCAGGGATAATCTCCGTTTCCCAATTTGCATTTATCTTTCTCTGTAATTCTGAATGAAATTGAACTATAAGGCCTTCTTGAGGTCTTTTATCTAAGATGTCTATTAAGTGATCTTGTTGGAAAGAGGGTGTAGCTGCTGACCACCCCTTAAACTCCATAATCTTCGCCATAAGAGATCTATAAGACATCTCTGCATGCTCTCCAGGTTCTGGTCTGCCGAAGTCAGCCTCTGGAGAGGTATCTATGCCACTGGCATCCTGTAAAGACTCCTGAAGATCTTTTAATCTGACTTCCTCTGATATTAGCTCCTCTGGAAGAGGAACTCTTGTAGTTTGTAAGCCAAACAGCCTTTCATTATCAGAGTCTTCCCCTTCCTCATAAATAGAGGACAAAGCTCTGAAGTAGTCAGAGCGAGGGTAAGGGGTAAAACCCATTTCAAGTGATGAGGGAGCCACATTTGTCGACACTGCTTGAGCTAGGGTTGTAGTTGTCGATGAATACGTTATAGGTCTCGACAAACTTACAAATGGCGTCAATATACTAGCGTATGGCTTCGATGTCGTCGAGAGAATCGGGATTCTACTTGATGTTGTCGATGTGGCCGAAGCCCCTTTCGACGCCTTCGAAGGATCCTTCGACGCCCCAAGTGCCGATGGTGTGGTGGGGCATGAGGCTTCGATGGTCTCTCATTCATTGGGGTCGACGACGGCGTCAATGACACAGCCTTGTGCAAAGGGCCCTTGTCTTTACTCAAGGGTTCATGATGCTCTCGAGGGTTTTTATTTGCAGAGATCGACGACTCAGTGTTTCTCTTTTTCAGGTCTTTCACCCGGGGTATCACCTACTGGCCTCTCCAAGGGGGACAAGGCTGCTCGAAGACCCTTAGCATTTTTTTGCAAAATGCCTCCCACTTAGCCTGAGAGCTGTGTTTAGTGGGGCAGGTGGCCCTTTCTGGTGAGTTGGTAGATGAAGAGGAAGGTGATCTATGACGCCTCTTCTTAGTATGTCTCGATCTGGATGAGTGGTGAGAACCACTACAAGATCTCGAGCGGGAATATGTTCTCCGATGGCAAGGAGACTAATGTCTCGACTCGGCCAACGACAATTTCAAAGGGTTAGAGGATTTAACGGTCTTACCTTTTTCTCCAGCTTCCCCCTGCACTGCCTCAAGGCTTTCGCCGCCATGGCCATACATTCCTCACACTCCGAACACTGGTGCTCTGAGCCCAGGCACCAGAGACAGATCCTATGAGGATCGGTTAATGAAATCTTTTTTCCACAATTCTGGCATTTTCTTAAACCGGATTGTGGCGTCCATGAAGCGGACGAAGATGCCATTGTAGATTCGAAGAATGTTTCAAGAAAATCGAAGTTTAGGAAAGGTTCACTGAGGAATCGAGCATTGCGTCTCTGAGGCTTACGAAGTGTGGAAAAACAAAACTGAGCAACGGACGCGGGGCAATACTATATATACCTATGATGACGTTGGTGCCGATACGGAGGCCTTCGAGGGACACAGACTCGAGGGACGTCGATGCGCAGCGCCGTCTACTGGGAAACATTTTTTCCGTGTCCAGCAAGCTGGAAGTGGATTTATCAAAGATAAGGAATATTTGGGAGGACACAATCCATTCGAAATGTATGTTCAAATATCCACTACTGCCACTGTTTATATACCTTGATCTATGCAGCACTATAGTGTCTACTCCAGTCTGTCAAATTTAGTACACTTCCCTTATGTTAGGCTGCTGGTGAATATTAGTTCTTGGACGTGTGGTTTTCTTTCGGTTGAATATATTTGAGTAGCTCAGCCTGAAGTTTCGCTAACTACATTTTGGGAATGCTAATTGGGGGAGATTGGAAAGCCTACATGATACTCAGTAAAATGTTAATCTTTACCAGTTCCAGCTAGACCGTCCAAGATCCGGCATGTTATCTCCATTTCCCTAGGTTGGTTCTGATCTCAGTCACCTTCTAGAGGGAGCCATGAAACCTGTTTTTAGGGATACTGTTATGAATACAATGGAGTCATCACAGATTCCCAGGCGGTAGCCTCCTCCCATGTGGTCAGGGGATGGCAGCCGCTACCTGATCCCAACCCTGGAGGCGGCTATATGAGGGAGGATCACATGGGAGGAGAGAGCCACCAGGAAGATGTCATGGCTTCATTGGATGAGGCGCTGTAACTCCCATTTTCCCATTAGTAAAACCCCCTGTTATTCAATACCCTAATGGCGTATGGCCATGCGTCTGTTCCCCCTATCAGGAAAAGAAAAACTTTTTTCCAACACCCATTTGACCAAACTCCCATATGTAACCTAAAGAGTGGAAGCTCCAAGAAAACGCTTTTCAGTTTTATTTTTCCTTCATGTAGAACTGATCTTCCATATGGAATCATTGAGAAAGATTCTCCAAGTGATATGCATCATGAACCATCAATGGACTTCAATTCCCACAACCCCCTAAGTACTGAGACAAGGAGTCATGCAGAGCAGCAGGAGCGTCTTATTCAAGCAGCGTGCTAGTTGTTTGGCGAAAGCACCTGTGTGCAAGACCTTTAAAAATGGTAAACAAACTACGAGAGAGAGAGCTCAGGTGAAGACGTTGCATCTCCATTGAAGGCGGACAGATGCTGGAGGTACTAGCTGGTGTGCGGAAGCTGGAGGCGCAAGCTGGTGTGGTGGAGCGATGGAGCTTGCCAGCAGAGAAGGAAAGTAATGGGGTGCAACCGAGGCACGCGGTGGAGATGCCAGGAACTGCAAGAGGATTCCTGGGCGTCCGGGAGCTGGGAGCAGCAGCGTTGTCCTTATAAGGAGCTGAAAGGAAGCTGGTGTGCAGGAGCAGAGCCACGAGAGAAGCTGTAGAGACGTCCGAGCCACCCATAGTGGAAAGCAAGTGGCAAAGGTAAACCGCGTAAGCATGAGCAAGACCGAAGATGATAACTGAGCCAGTGAATCAGCCCGAGCAGAGTTGGTACCGCAGGGTGTTTTGGCAACCACGCAAAAGAGAATTTGAACATTGTGAATTTACGGAAAGTGAAAAAATAGGAAGATTGTGAATCAAAAGGGCAGAGTGCCAACCCAAACCCCAATAAGAAATTAATACAAATGTGGGTAAAGCTTACACGAACAGTGAAACAAGTAGATATCCCAAGCTAAGAAAGGTATATGCTACTTGTATGTAAAAAGGAACTATAATATCTGAAAAGTCCTGGCAGGGATGTATACCAGGCAGTTCAAAGTACAAGAAGGAAGTCCTGGTAGGAGAGTACACCAGGCAGTTGAAAGTGCATAAACAGTACTTGCAGGGGAGTATGTCAGGCAAATTGTAAACCTATAAGGAGTGTTAATCAAATACAGTGTTTGTTAAAAGAAGGAACTTTTGTTAAAAAAAATAACTTTGGTTAAAGAAGGATTACAGGGCTAAACAGCTTTGCACCCAACAGGATTGTTGTGGGCCAAGAAAGACACAAAGAGACCAAGAGACATTTGTAATGCCAGTCAAGAATCCAGGGGAAGGGAATCACCCTCTGGAACTAAGGTCACCAAGGAACACTTTTTGCAAGTACCATGTTAAAGACATTTGCCTTCTCACTTTATTGTTTTGTTAGTAGTGCGAGAGTCAGGATAGCACGTTTTGGACACAAGGGCGGCTTTTGATTTCTGACATCCTTTCAAAGACAGGATCTTAGTTTTTGGTTTTAGGTAGGGAAACGCCTCTTAGAGCAGGGGCAGAGAGACATTTTCCCAACCCTTTTAAGTTAAGTCTTTAACCACAAACATGACAACTTTGTGTCTGGCTTTCATTTCTGACCCCTCACATATGGTGTAAGAGGTGCTTAGTTGAAATAAACTGGGGAACCCTTAGATTTGATAAACTCTGCAACCAAGCTACCGATCCATCAATTGCCACAGAACACTCTATTGGATTTGACCTGTGCAGTAGCAGGGGCGAATTGATCGAACCTGGGAACTGAGTTTTAATACCCACAGACCTTTTCCTCATTCCCCCACCTGGAACTTAAATAAGATTTGCCTCTAAGTCAGGGCTAGCCTGGCGACATGGCCTGGATGTCTTATCAGGTGTTATAGACCCTGACTATAGAGGTGACATCAAAATCCTGATGCAAAATAATGGAAAAGAGACATATCAAGTGAAGGCTGCGAAAGAATAGCCCAAGGGATAATAGAAAATGCTCAATTTCCCAAGCCCAAGGAAGTAAAAAGCTCTCTAAAGACCGACAGAGGAACCAAAGGTTTTGGGGAGACAAATCTCGAGTCTCACATTACACCAGAAGCAGCCCCACCTCAGATATCAGGAGAAGAAACGTAAGTTATTCCTGGTCTAGCCTTTACCCAAAGGAATGATCCCTTACTTGCTGAGCCTTTCCTTCAGGTGTTACCTGAAGAGGAGGGTAGGAAAAAGGGGGGACCATTTTTCTTTCTAAAAGCT
The DNA here is from genome assembly GCF_040938575.1 of Ambystoma mexicanum. Classification (NCBI taxonomy): domain Eukaryota; kingdom Metazoa; phylum Chordata; class Amphibia; order Caudata; family Ambystomatidae; genus Ambystoma; species Ambystoma mexicanum. The sequence goes on along the minus strand of NC_090927.1, from coordinate 1,196,318,195 downwards.
GGACTGTTATACATGGGAGATAGTGGGCCAGATGGTTCCCCTAGGTCACAAACAATGGTGGCCAAAAGTCACAAAAAATTGTTTTGGAAATGTCCCATTCCCAGCTGACAGACTGCCATCTAGGGACAACCAAATCTCAAGCACAGATTCTAAACTGATTCTATTTGCCTGGGATATATGCAGATGTGAAATAATTTTGTACTCACTTGCTTCCAATGTCAGAAGACCAGTTTACAAATTCTGTGAGAAACCTGCAGGTGACTCACCTGCTAGTCCCTGGGGATATGTTATCCAGGTGGCCAGGACACAGCCATCTAGTTCCTTTGGGTAGACCAGTGCGGGAGGATCACCTTAGTGAGGGGTTCTCGGGAAGTAGATGTGGGACACCGGACGGCGAGATGCGGTCTCCCATTCTCTGAAACACCTTTACCCCATACTTAGGAACTCAAATCCCCGCCCCCTTCCCCAACATGAACACTTTCTCACAGACAGCTCATTGTGAAAGAAAACAGACTAACACCTGATCCATATACCTGACATGTCCCAATACAGTGGTCAGGCAGAGTCAGGCAATTACTGACCATTACACACACCTGACTTCCATCACACTTCCCCACACGGATAAAAGGTAGAGCACGAAAGCATATTCTGAGCAAGGCACAGCCGTCATGCGCAAAGGTCCTGTACAATCACAAACCTGTTTTACACCCGGTTCGTTATCATTTCCCCTGCATAAACCCAGAGATTCATTGCTGCAGCATCAGGGATATTCCTCATTATTGCACACAAGGAGTCACCGTTCTGAGCGCCCATGGCATCTGTCACTCACGGCGCTCTTGGCAGCTCCCGTGGCGCCTTTCAGGAAATCAACGGCTCCCGTGGCACTTATCCTCGAAACAACGCGTCACCATGGCAACGCTACGTGTTCACAAACCCAAGCGCAAACTACATACTCTGGCTTCACGTGATCTTACATCTCCAATGTCCACACGCAAGCCTCTTGGAAACATCCATAGGATGAAACTACGACATGCTCATCACGTGACACGGACATCCTCGTCACATGATGCACTCACCATGGCAACGCCATAAAACAGCACAGGGCACACCAGTTCTTGCTTCTCAGCTGTGGATTTTTTGCGCTCTTCTTGCATTCCAGTTTTTGAACTTCGGACTACGTTTTTGGACTGCTTCTGCCTTGCCCTTGTCGGTTGTGTTTCCACAGGTCCTTCTTGTTCTCCTGGATTACTCGACCTCGGACTGGTTTAAACAGACTTTCATTTGGATCTACCCTTTGGTACCCTGCCTCGTACTTTATCCCTGTTCTTCCTGGATAACCTAATAACTTTGGTATATTCCGCTCAGTTTCTGGTGACAAACTTGAACATCCAACCCTACAGGTGGGTCCGGTGAGCCCTCTGTTGTCTGCTCTGGCCTCCAGGTTCATACTCTGCTGCTGCAGCAAAGCTCACTGAGGGATCAGGTACATCTTCCTGCACATCTAGAGTGTGTAGTTTCTCCTGTCAAGTCGTTTTACTCTACAGCCCCGGGTAGGTGCCTTTTTGGTCACTGTCTGCTTTTCCTTGTAAATGTGGGTTATTGGTATTGCTCATTAACACTGCCCATTTCCTTGCAGCCACTTGGAGAACCCAGTGTTCTTGTTTCTGCCACCTGTGTCTCTAATAACCAAACAGAGTATCTTCTATCTTGCTGTTGGGTGCTTAGAGACGGAGGTATACATATTCTATGTGATCCACGAATCTTGACAAAAGCACACGAGGAAGCAACAGTTCCAAGATGGCAGTTTAATACAATGTGAAAGACGGCAAAACTGAAATGGATCGCAAGGAGGGAAGTTCCCTTGACCTTTTCAATGAAAGACGGTTACTTTCATGAGCCTTCGAGAATAGGAAACGTAAGGCCAGGAATCGAGCTCACAAATCCTGCTTTGTATGTTGGAGATGCCGGGGTTCTCCAGCATCGAAAGTCAGGGTGGGGAGAATCGTTTGCCGCTGTGGTACTGTCCTTGGCTCCTACAACAAAGCAGCACCAGTGAAGTCAGCACAGCCGGTGAGTTGGGGAGAATGATACCAGACTGGTCTGTGTTGAAGTCACGGTTGCAAGCAGCAACATTGTGTAGTGGAAACCGAAGAGAACAGTGTATGAAGCGTATGTGGCAAGTGATGCGAACACAATTAAACCAGCAGATGAGTGATTGAACTTGTAAGCCAAGATACGATACTGCAGACAGAGTGGTCCGGCACCACGTGGGTGCTCATTCGAAAGTCTTTGCTAGGTATCCAGCTGAAAAGTGGCAAATGTGAAAAGTGACAATCATGAAATCAAAGTGGTCCTGAAACGGGACTAGCCGAAACCCTGTGCACATTTGAAAGTCTTTGATAGTTGGTGAAATTGCACAGGAAGTTGGTCTGAGCCTGGCAGAGGGAGATCAGCTATCAGCTAAAAGCTTAAAGTTAAAGCAAGTTTGTGTAAAGTTATAAGCATTGTGTTAAAAGGAATCTGAGCCTGAGCGAGGGGGACCTGAGATCTGTGCCCGACTGAGTGGGATCTGAGATCCTAGCCCGACTGAGGGTGATCCGAGGCGAATAATGAAAAGCCTAAGAATTGGAATACTTAAGGAAATCTGAAAAAGGAAAATGACTTATGTTTGTTTGTCGCATCTGGCCCTCTGAATGAAGAGAATTTGAAAGGCAAAGAGACTTCTGCACGGAAGGCCCTGATGCTAATGATTGAACTGTATGCTCGTGCTAGAAAAGCCAGAGACTTTTGTGAGAAACCTGAAGCTGACTCGCCCGTTAGTCTCCGGGGATCTGTCATCCAGGTGGCCAGGACACGGCCATCGCTTTTGGATCCAGTTTCTGGGGGTGGACTAGTGTGGGAGGATCACCTGGGTGAGGGGGTGCTCGGGGAGTGGAAGTGGGACGCTGGATGGCGAGACACAGTATCACCTTCCCTATAGCACCTTTCCCCCATCCTATCAGGTAGGATATTTAGGAACTCAACCCCCACACCCTCTTTCCAACACAAACACTTTCTCACGGACAGCTCACTATGAGAGAAAACAGACTTAACACCCGAGCTGTATACCTGACATGTCCCAATACATTGGTCAGGCAGAGTCAGACAATTACTGATCATAACACACCTGACTTCATCACACTTCCCCACACGGATAACAGAGCACGAAAGCACACTTTGAGCAAGGCAAAGCACACAAGGAAGCAGCAATTCCAAGATGGCAGTTTAATACAAGGAGAAAGATGGCAAGACCGAAGAGGGTTACAAGAAGGGAAGTGCCATTGACCTTTTCAGAGAAAGACTGTTTCTTTCATAAGCCTTGGCGAATAAAAAACGTAAGATCTGGAATCAAAGCTGAAGAAACCTGCATTGTGTGTCGGAGGTACCCTGGGCTCTGCCGCGTAGTTAATTGTTAGGCAGAAACTTGTGCAGTTCCCTTAGGGACCACTGCAAAAAGTTTAAGACTACAGGAGTAAGCAGTAAACCCAATTGGTAGCAGTCTGCACCACCCAGATTTACCTGGTAGCTGTGGCTGAGCAGTCAGACTTCTCTCAAGAAGAGTTAAGCAGTATATAGAGTATACACAATAGGGCTAAAAATACAGTAGAACAAGCAGACACTGACCAGAGCTTTGGTATAAAAGTATATAATTATTTATATGGCACTAATATATCAAGCAAGTTCAAACACAGTCACTATAAGTATATACACCTCCCTAGTTAATTATTCGACAAGTCTAGGTGAAGACACCACTTATTTAACAAAACAGAGGTGAGCGTGTAACCGTAGATGGCATTCCAATAATTCGTTAAAAAAGGGAGAGAAAAGGCAGAGTAGGAAAATAACACAGTAGCAACACTTTTAAGAAACCACAGCAAGTCAAGAAAGGAAGGGTCTACTGTAGAGCAAATAGTTCATAGGCCAGGCCCACTCTTGGAGAGAGCACGGCGGAATGTGCCCAAGATCACACAGTGGAAATGCACTCAAGCCTTTGCAGAAAAGTCAAAAAGAGGTTTGATCAGTTCGGAAAGGCAAAGTTAGCAGGTCTCAGGTCAAACCAGTTAGAAAGTCAAGGATTTACGGGACACCTTGGACAATCTGTTGCAAGGGAGACCAGGCGGGACACAGTACCTGAAATGGTGAGAAAGCTCCAACGGTGGCAGTTGTTCCTGGCAGCTGGTGCAAGTCGTGGCTTCGACCAGGGGAAGATCTCGACGAGGAAGAAAGCTGGAAGTCATTGCACTTCCAGGGAAGAAACCAGCCGCAGAGTTCCAGATTAAAAGTAACGACCCTTTTATTCGCGGTAGTGGTGAAGCGTGGCTATCCGGCCGCCGGGGTGCTTGGCACTGGTGATCTGACCACGAGACGTCCAGGAAGGCAAAAAAGGCGAACTGGTTGGTCCCACCAGCTCAAAGGGAAGAAGACTCTCCTTGAAGATGATCTCCTCTGTCGTCGGGGAAGTGATGAGTTCGTACAGCAGGGCTCCACTGGTGGTGTCGTCGTCGTAGATGGCTCAGCTTCTACCCTCTTCGGATTCTTTAGGTCCTGTGGCGACTTCTGAAGTTCAAGTCCCCAAATCCCTGCTTTTATGCAGCAAAACCCCCATTCAACAGCCTAGCTGTGACTCAAACATGCTAAGTGGTGAGCCGGGCGGCTCACCACTGGGCCAATGACACAAGAGTGCAACTTCAGTTGCCGAGGCAACTCAGTCCAGGGTGCCTAATCCCCCTCCCACACATTCTGTAGACCCCAGACAGAGTGGCACCATTTGGAGGGCTTCTGTGGAGAAGCCTGCCAAAAAGTGGAACAAAGGGCTCGACTTGGGTTAGAGTTTCAGAGGCGAACACAAACGCCATTTTAAAACAGAGTCCTGGCAAAAAGACCCAACCGGGGAATAAATATTAAATAAATAACCCGGCGGTATCTTTAACATTGCACCAAAAAGTGGTGCATTTAAAATCAATGGAAAAATCCCATAGGAAATATTCTGATGGAATATTTCACGTGGTATCCACTGCCACCAGCCAGAAACTCGACAAGGGGGGACTGGACAGTGCCCCCTTGGAAAACAGACCCAGGGGCAATCAAATTACCCCTACCAGTACTTCCACAGTATGATGGTCTGTACTGGTTCTGTTCACAATTTGAGAGTAGTAAAGCCAATAGTGACTTTACATGCCCTGGGAGACAGTAGTCAGTCCCAGGGTATGGAGTCTGTGTTTGGGGGTCACTATGACACCCCTGTGTTACTGCACTGAGGGTGCTGTGTAACACACATACCAAAAACACATGAAGCCCTAAAGAGTAAAAGACCCCATAGCCCATAAAACACATTCACAGTCAAAGGACATACTCAAATTATGCCTAAGAGTGGGAGAAAAAGAATCTCACTCTTAGCAGGAGAAAAAAATAAACCCCAAAAATCCAGCAAAGCTGTTGGGGGACTCACTAGGTTTGGGAAATTAGCCTTAACAGAGAATTCTCCCTAACAATAATCAAGGCTGGGAGGATTGTTTTCTGCTGTGGTGCTGTCCTTGGCTCCTAAAACAAAGCAGCGTCAGTAAAGTCCGCACAGCAGGTGAGTTGGGGAGACGGATTCCAGAGCAGTCTGTGTTGAATTCAAGGTTGCAAGCGGCAACATTGTATAGTGAAAACTAAAGAGAACAGTGTATGAGGCGTACGTGGCAAGCGACATGAATATGATAAAACATCAGAGTGATTGAACTTTGAAGCCAAGGTACGATTCTGTAAACAGAGTGGTCCGGCACCACGTGTGTTCTCATTCAGAAATCTCTGTTAGGTATCCGACTGAGAGGTGACAAATGTTACAAGAAAAGGAATTGTGAAATCGAAGTGGTCCTGTAACAGGTCAAGCAAAACCTTGGGCACATTCGAAAGTCTTTGAAAGTAAGAATATAAAGAAAGTAAATGAAGTTGGTCTGAGCCCGACAGAGGGAGATTAGCTAAGAGCTTTGTGTTAAACAGTTTGTGTTAAGAATGTACACATGAAATTGAAATTGGTCTGAACCTGGCTGAGGGGGATCCGGGGTGAACCGTAAGTCACCTGAGAATGAATATCATACAAACATTGTGTAAAGAGGATCTGAGCCCGGATGAGGGGGATCCAAGATAAAGAACTTTGGGTTAAAAGGATCTGAACCCGGCTGAGGAGGATCGGGGGGGAATCGTGAATCACCTAAGAAATTGAGTACACTGAAAACTGAAGACTTTGAAAGACAGAGACTTGGGCACAGAAGGCCCTGATGCTAATGATTGAACTGTATCCTCGTGCTAGAAAAGCCAGAGACTGTGCTAAGCTCGAGTGAACCACCTTGTCCCGTGCTGAAAACATGGGGAACGGAGGTCAACGGCCTGAACATCCTGGCATATATTTTTGTGAACACTTCTTTCTTTTAGTAACATTGTTTACCACACTAGTTGTATTTAGAGGTAAGGATTGGCAATAGGTTTATTAGTCGAGGCCTTTTGACAAGACACCACTAGGACTGAGCTATTATTATTTGATGGTCGTAGCTTGCTCCCATCTGTAGATTTAGGACTAGCTAGGCATTTTCAACCCTTGATTGAAGTTCAATAAACACCCTTGAACTGTGGTCACTCGCATCAGTCTTACTCTTGATACCTTGCCTCCCTTACAATTCCCCCTCCAGCCCTATTACAGCCTTTGCCAATCATTGATATACCCTTTTCACGCATCAGCATGGATATAGTTGGACCCCTTGAGCCATCAATATTAGGAAAACGATACATACTGGTGATATTAGATTATGCAACCCGTTATCCTGAAACCTTTCCTTTATGGAATAACATGATGCATCAAACTCTCAAGCATTTCATTATTTTTTTCTTGTGAGTTGGGCTTCCAAAGGAGATCTTGTCATACCAAGGATCTACCTTTATGAGTAAACTCATGTCAGAAGTAAAGGAAATTCTTTAGATTAAAACACTGCATGCTTCTATATATCATTCGCTAACTAATGGCTTAGTGGAAGGGTTCAGCAAGGCTTTAAAAAACATTTGAAAGTTATTGGTTGAAGCCGGTGGTAAAAACTGGGATGTTATGATTCCATGGGCCCTTTTTGTGAGACCTGGGAGGAATGGAAAAATGCTGTTTTTCCTCTTTCTCAAACAGCCCAGAAACTAAAAGAACATACGTCTGCAGTTAGAACCATAGTTCAAGCCAACATGATTAAAACCCGAGAACCCCAGAAAGGCTATCATGATAGAAAAACTGTATTAAGATCCTTTTCTATTGGGCAAAAGGTTCTGATTCTCCTTTCTTCATCTGCGAAGAAAATGATCTCTAAGTGGCATGACCCTTATAAGCTAATAGAGCATAGAAAGCCTTATGATTACTGGGTCTCGCAAACAGACAGAAAGATCAAGACTCATATCTGTATGTGAATCTTTTTAAGGAGTGGAGAGAGAATCCCTTGACCAGACACTACAGTGGTACTAACCACTGAAACTCACCATGCTGCATCCTGGCCTACTCAGTTTGCCTTATGCTTGAGATGTCCAACACCTCAGACTTTAATTTACTTTAAACCATTAGACCCATTCCAAATTCTTCTGTTGTGTTGAATTAGTTGGCATGTAAGTTGTTGTTTTGGTGAAGGAAGCTGGGAAAGTCACCCACAAACATATCGAGTCTGCAGTCGGTGTCATCATGTTTGGTTTGTTTATTTATTTATAAAGCATGTATAATTCCCTTAATGACCAACTTGTTCCTGATGCCAGAGCAAGCTCCTCTCCATTCTGACCAACCTTGTGAGGCCTTGATTTACCTTAATCCCTTAAGTATGGACTGCAAAGCTGATCATTATAAAATGGGAAACATTTGGGGTCTGCACCATCTCTAACCTGCACTTTTTCGAGGAACTCATCAAAAGCTTTTCAGTATCGAGCACCAGGAGCATAGCTGGTCACTTTTGCTTTTTCTTCTATTTGTTGGAGGTTCTGTGTTATACCTTGCACTGACAGCCTCCTCATGACAAACCATGCATGATCTGGGTCCATGAGATTTGGAGGAAATGAGCATTTTAAAGTTAGATTGGCCTGTGAGGCACAATTATTTGGGTCTGTCCGTGTTTTCTGATCCCAAAGGCCACTGCCTTTCTCTTTGAGTTTGTAAACTTTTGCCATCTTGAGAAAGGAATTGAATAATTCATCTGTCATCTTGTTTCCTCCAAATATAACATTGTTCATAACGCTGATCAACAAATAGAGATATTGACAACAACTGTAAATGAATGAACAGCAATATAGAAAATAACCCCCCATTCCCTCCCACAATCACGTAAACCCTGGGAACAGAGCCTGACCAACCAGTGTTATGCAGTCTAGGGAAAAGAAAAAATAGAATGGGGGAAAAAGAAATTCTGCACATATTGCACTCAAATTCATTGTGAAATGTATGTCTATTTTTATTTTTTTTTATTTTTTTATTGAAACCGTTGTTTATAGTTTGATTAACAAACTTTTACAACTTTCATTTTTCCATTACAGTTTTCAATTTCACAATTTCATACAATTGACATAGATATTTTTATGCCATGGTATTTTTACAATGGATTTACATATGGAATACGAATTGAAAAACGCTAAAAAAACATTCTAAAACGGCTAGAAAAGATGCCATGTGATTGATCCTCCATTTTCTTAGGTATCTGCATTTTGAGGGGGTTGAACTAATGCAACCCTAAACATACATACACATAGACCTTTTCCTTTGGCAGAATCACATTTTTATTAGCAGAAGATGGTTTTGTCAAGTTTCTACAATTACCAGTCTGATATATGAGCTATGAGTTTGTGTTTCTCGAGTAATTCATTTGCTATTTGACTCAGGGACGCTTACATGATAGGCGATTTGTTTTTCCAATTCAACATTCAGTATAGATAAAGAAACGCGTAAGCCGTAAAATGGCTTTGGTGGTAGAACCTCACATGCATGCTAACCAGGGCCATTCTCTAGAGACAGCCCGAGTACCCACTGTTTCAATTTAAAATATTTCTTTGCTTTGTACGTCAAAGTAAGCACAATGAATAGTCAAGTGCTTAAGCGACTCCTGCAAGTTAGGCACTTTGCAGAATCTGCAATTGTCTCCAGATAGTACCTCAGTAGACTTCATCCAATGTTTTGTTCTTTCTAAAGTGAGAAGTTGTTTTAATTTAAACCTCAAATATAGGTCTCTAGCTTTAGGGCATGGGAATTGTAATAAGTATAGTTGATGCGGTAAGCAGACCGTAGCAAATTTGGTCGCTTCTTTATAGGTTTTAAATTTTCCCATGGCATTTATTGTTTTGCACCAATCGTGCGCAAATAGGCAAAGTTTGACATGTGCTTGGCGGTATTCCAGATCAGCAGGAGTGAGTGCTATATCTTCCAGTAAAACTTCCATTTTCCTATAGAAGTTTTTGATGGAAGGGGGATTGGAGGTGTCAATCATCATCCCCAGAACTTCATATAGGGAATTTCTGGGGGCAAACAGCATTTTTCCAAGATTTGATAATTGGTGGAAATTGTATCGGGCAGACTAGGATATCAGTCCCAATTCCTGCCTAAGTTCCACATTTGGAAGGGAGTTGGCCAAACACAGCACAACCTTCCATAAGCGTCCTTGCAGTTGGTCAAGAAATTGATCTATATTTGCCAAGCACATGTCAAGGGCATACAATAAGATCACCTCAACTTTGAGAGTATAAGATTCGAGGAGGGGAAGCAGGGAAAACTTGCAGTATTTGGTTAGTATCATACACATTTGAGTTGAAAGGATTTTAGCCTTTTGGTTCAGGATACTCTTCCAGATTGTATTTGCATTCGAGTCGGATATCAGATAACCCAAATATCTAATTGTGGATGTCCTAGGAATGGGGGTGCTGCCGATGGTCCACTTCCATGGACAAGGACGTCTCGTTAAGATTCTTGAATAACAAAATGGATGATTTACCTGCATTGAATGAAAGATTATGATAAGAACAGTAATCAGCAAATATATCTAATTTTGTTTGCAATCCTGACGGTGTGCGGTCGAAAATCACTGTCGTCAGCAAACGCAAGCCACTGGATTTTCAAGTGACCTAGTCTGGCAGAGTAGCTGATTTGTTTCACCCAGATGTCATTTATGCCACACAGGTACAAGTTGAACAAGGTGGCTGCCAAATTGCATCCCTGTTTTACTCCCACTCCAATCGGGATTGAGATAGTAGTGGCCCCAGATTGGTTTACTCTAATATAGTATACAGTGTTGGTGTGCAGTTTGGCTATTAGGTATACGATATGCAATGGAATATCCAACACCCGCATTTTTTGCCAGAGAATACCCCGCACCACGCAATCAAAGGCAGCTGTCAAGTCCACAGAGGCCATATATATTGGCCCTGAGTCAGGAGTCTTAGTTTTCGCAAGCAAGTGTGCCATAAGTATTGCATTGAGGGATGTCCCCATCTGGGCCCGAAAACCAATTTGGAAACGAGATAGAATGTTATGGTTTTTCAGGAAGGCCTGGAGTTCCCTTAGTAATAGAATTGCAAACACTTTGGCTGTTGCATCTATGAGTGCGATGGGCCGATAATTTGCGGGGTTGTCCGTGGCCCCCTTTTTGTATATGGGTACGATTATTGAACCCAACCATGAAGCAGGGATGATTAAAGATGTTAAGACGTTGTCAAATTGAGATTTCAAAAGTTTGGCCCATAATATTTGATTCCGTTTCTAGACACAAGGAGGAATGCCACCTGGGCCAGCTGCCTTAGAGTAATTTAGGGCGTTAATTGCACACTCGATATCTTGCAATGACCATAAGGGTATTGGTAGCTTAGGAGTAGTAGGTTCCATTGCAATGACGGCATGATATCGCAGTGGGAGCGCAAATGTATTTGCATAAAACTTGACCCATGATGCAGCGGCTATCGTAGAAGCCTGATTCGTAGTTAGTTTGCCTGCATCCGACCTGAGAATTGCCCATGTGGAACGCTGATCATTGCGGCATAAAGAGGTTATGATCTTTTGATTGTCAACATTGTAAATATATAGTTTAAAATGTCTGCATTTATTACGATAAACGTTACAAATCAGTCTTTTAATAATAAACATATAATGCAAAACATTATCCCAATATCATTATGGTGGTTCTCTTATTATGCTCATTGTATAGGGATCGCAGCTATGTATTATCACAAGTAAGGTCCTCAGGTCACCAACCGAATAAGTTATAGCCCGAAGATTTTGAGGATGAGTAAGTACTCTGTAGTCAGACTCCAGGAAGTGTATTAGAGCACACCATTAAACGAAGAATGCGATTTGCATTTAGGTCTAGAGTACGCTTTTCCATTGCTAGTAAGTGCCATAAAGTATTCCACCAGGGATTAAATGTGGTGTCTTAGGTTTGCACCATATTGCACCTACAACCAATATAGCTGCAAAGAGTGATTATTTTCCCCTTCAAAGAGTGCAGCGTGTACTTTTTTATTCGTTGTAATCCTAGCAGTGAGAGGTCTGGATCCCATGGAAATATGCTATCCACAACTGAGGAGATGAAATCGGCCACTTTCCTTCAGAAGCCCAACAGTTTAGGGCATTCCCACTACATGTGTATCATAGAACCCTCGCCTGTGCATTCCCACCAGCACCTATCAAGAGTGGGGGGTGCTTTTCTGATTGAGCTTCTGCGGTGTCATGCACTAGCTATATACTTTATTATAGGCAATATCTCTATATTGAGTGCAAGTGGAGGATTTCCTGGCTCTAGATCAGATCTGTTGCCATTCTTTGTCAGAAAGTGTTTTACCTAATTCTTCATGCTATGCTGTGATATGGTCGTTTGATGGTCAAAGCAGGGCATCACGGAATATCCGATATATATTGAACAATAGACCCCCTGGTTGTTGTAAATGAAGGGACAAAGCCTTCAAATGTAGTGCGGGGACCTGGTTGGGTATCCAGATTTATAATCGCTGGAAATAACACATAGGGTTGCTCGATATTTGTTTTAAAGGTACTATCCACCACGTTCCCCAAATATTCTGGGACTGGACTTTGTTTATAGAATTACACCAGTCATAAAATATGTTGGGCAGGGTGTTTAGTGCCTTAAAAAAATAATTGCATCACCCTTGATGTTATTTCCAGCAATTATATCACATAAAACCACATGGTTGCATCCGCTCTAAAGATTTTCTGCCTTACCCAGTGTCTTAGTTGAAAGTATTGTAAGCAATCGCTTTCTGACAGCCCAAATTCACACTTGCTAGCCTCGAATGACTTGATATCATTATTACTGAACAGTCTGCGATACACCAGCCTCAGTACCTTTTCCACTGTGGAAACGCAGAGGTGTGCAAGGCTGGTGTGATTTCTAGGTTATCCTGAATATGGGTAAAAGGATCAGTCTTGCAACCACTAGAGCACATATTGTTCTTCTGATCTTTACTGATCCTCATTACTCTGTTAAGCTTTCTCGGCACAGTACTTTCACATGCATGGAAGTCCGATCTTGGTAAATTATGTAAAGAACATTGGAGGGTATTCTCAGTAGCTTCCATGGGTGGTTGAAGGGAGCCATGATAATATGCCATTAAGGCATGGGAAATGGAAAGGGTATACCTAAAAGGAAAAATGAAGCTGTATCACCCCTGTGAGGGTCCCCTGCCCCATGTGGTCCTCTCTCATATAGCCACCCCCAGGGTCAGGATCAGGTAGCGGCTGCCGTCCCCTGGCTACATGGGGAGAGGCTACCACTGGGAAAGAAGTGATGATGACATCAGATTCTTCACATCACTTCTTTAGCTCTATCACATTAGCAGCTAACCCAGACTTGTAGCGCTGTAATTTGTCAGATCATTGGCTCAGGCTCCTTGTCACTGTTAAAGCCATACAGCAAGAGCAGAATTCAGGTTTCTTTGAATATGCACATACCAAAACCCCAGCTGTCGCATCTGCCTTTCTCGCTATCCCACTGCAAAACGTTTTTAACTATAGGGCCACATACAAGACGATAAAATAGCCCTATTGTTCTCCAGCATGGGATCTGGCATGGATTCACATGCTCGTGAATATTCCCCATCGTCAGACTGGGAATCCTCTGTAAAAGAAAAAACAGTTTCACTTTCACTTTAAAACTGTATTTGTCCTCTAAAGCAATCATTATCCTCTGGCTTATACTGCCCCTATCCAATGACAGTCCTCTCCCTAAGCCCCGCCTCTGGCAGCCATTTTCAGATTTTTACTGCACGCTTCAGTGTTGGGACTTTTCTCGAGTTGCCCTCCGAACAATTTGTATGTTTTTTCCAGGAAATTTTGATTTTTGTTTCCACAAGAGCCTGTGTGCTCTTTCCTCATCAGCCGGCAACGGGGACCCATTGTCAGTGAAGTTTTGCACCCCTCAAGGATGAAGATTCGTCAAAGTTTCTGGAAGGCCGTCTTGGGCCTACTTCGTGCCCTCCAACCATGACGGAGGAAAGAAAGGAGGGAAAGACCCTCTTCAGGCCCTGCACCAAATGCAGGTACGTCTTCCTGGAGGACAAACATCTACAATGTCTTTACTGCCTGCACCTAGACCACAACGAGGTGGGGTGCGAGGTATGCCTGGGCTTCTTGAAGAAGACAATGAAAGACCAGCATAGCAGGCTAGCGGCATTGCTCAATTCGAACAAGGCCACTGCCCTGTGCTCCGAGCAGGGTCATGCCTCACCCAGGACTGGCCGGTCCTAAGAGCGGTCTCCCTCTGGGAAGAGATCAAAGGCCTCTGAGGTCACCCCATCCGTGGGGGTCCAAGATAAGGCCAAGAACCACAACTTTGATTCTACTGGGTTTGCCGCTCATGCAGGTCCCAGTTTGCATAGGCTGCTGTCACTATCGCTGTACGCCTCTGTAGCTAGCCTGCCATTGAGCCCTACTTCACAGAGGAAGTCATCCACCCCAGCCAAGATATGGGAGAAATCAGAAAAACCTACACCAGAAGAAGAGAAGAAGGCCGTGCAGCCCAAGCAGGCTCAACCGGTGCAGCCAAAGTCCTTGTCGACCACTTCGTCGACACCTGCTGTGACGACCATGGCGGCGGTAGGTACCGATCCAATGTGGGTGGCTCTTACGGCCCAAAAGGTGTCCCTGGCTTCAAGGCGTGACACGGCCGGCGAGGGGTGGCTGCGAAGGCTGCAAGCACCCCTGGGGGGGGCACCGGCCCAGATCCCGGTCCAAAGCCCGCAGAGAAGAAGGGGGGGGGGCAGGAGGTGCCAAGAGTCAGCCCAGTCCGTATGGTGCATGAGGACAACGATGGCGGCGCAGGGCCTAGCGATCCATTGTTCCCTTCGCAGCCAAGGGACATATCCATGGACAACCTGTCGACTCTCCACACCCTGCTGACGGAGATCCAGCAGAGATTGCCCCCAGCACTGACACCTGTGGTGCCGCAGGCCCCTGATCAGCCTCTGCGTAAGAAGAGAAAGTGTCATCCGATGCCTCCACATCAGCCTCCTCCACCACGTCGGGCCCCGACTCCACCAGCGGACCTGGATACACACAAGTACACTGGTCCGGACACGGCCACAGGAACCAACGAGGATGAGGACTTTGTCCCGGCAGATGATGAGTCAGTGCACCTGGACCCCCTCAAAGAGTCTCTACACCAGACGAGGTGGGATCATTCCATTCGATGATCTACCGGGCCTCCGAGTTGTTCCAGATGGTGCCTGAGGAAACCAAGAAAGAGGGCTTCTTGTATCAGCGACGAGAGTCCAAGAAGAAGACGATCATGGCAGTGCCCTTACTGTATGACATTTGGGAGGAAAGCCTTGCCCTCATGAAGAACCCATGCACGGCTCCAACAAGCGAGACAGGTTGGAGAAGAAATATAGGGTGCCAGACTCCACACCCAAGGGCTTCAGGTCACAACTGTCGCCGGACTCGGTAGTGTCGGCTGCCACAAGGAAATGGTCAGCTAATCCGGCTTCATCATCATCATCAGTTCCCCCGGACAGCGAGGGGAAGAAGATGGACTCTAAGGGGAAGTGAGTAATTTACACAGTGGTATCCACGATTAAGACGGCTAATGCTCTGGCTTTCTTGGCCCCATACGACCGGGAGCTTTGGTATAAGCTGGGCCCGATCCTGAAATTCCTCCTCAAAGACAAGAAGATGGAAGCTCTCGCCTTCTTTCAGGAAGGGGAGGTGGCGTCAGACCATGCCATTACTGTGGCAGTGGACATCACGGACACGGGTTTCTGGCAGATGGAAAACAAAGTCTGCTTTCGTCAGCAGTGATGGTTGAAGGCCACTAACTTTCATCAGAACGTTCACTAAGAAGATGCTGGACATGCCCTTCGACTGAGAAAATCTGTTTGGGAAGGCGGTCAACAAAGCCCTTCAATCCATAAAGACAGATACGGGGATGGCACGTTCCCTTGGCACTCTTCGCTCCTCCAGGGTTGAATCGAGCAGGTCATCCAAGGGATTCTCCACATCATACAGGCAACCTCCCCAATCCTCCATGCAGGAAGCCTACAGATGTCGCTCCCAGGCCTACGGTAGCAGAGGTCTGCGTCACCATCGCCCGCAAGGCAGGGCGCCCAAGCAAGCCTGAACCGGCCAAGATGTCGGGCCCCCACTCATGCACCCTGGTGGGCAGCTGGCTGACGAGGTTCGTCAGCGAGTGGAGGAAGATCGCCGACAGATGGGTGCTGGGCGCTCTCGGCTACGGACAGACCTTGGAGTTCCAATGCAGGTGCCCACGTATTCCACTGGTTCCCTGTCAGGAGCTCCACATCCCTCAGCTGGTGGAAGAAGTGCGAGCCATGTTACGGAAAGGGACGATGGAGCGCATTCCGCACCGACTCTGGGGCTCCGTAGTCTATTCTAGATACTTTCTGGTAAGAAAGAAGACGGGGTTGGATGGAGACCCATCCTGGACCTGGGCCATCTGAACAAGTACCTGAAATCCCAAAAATTCAGCATGGTCCCGTTGCACCACGTGCTCGGCCAACTGGAAGAAGGGGATTTCTTGACATCTAGAGGATGCGTACTTCCATGTCAACATCCACAGAAAACATCGAAAGTTCCTTCAGTTCATGGTGCAAGTCCAGGACCACCAGTTCAAGGCGCTACCATACGGCTTGAAATCGGCACCAAGAGTGTTTAAAAAATGCCTGGCCTCGGTGGCTGCCCTTCTGCATCTGCAGGGCATACACGTATACCCATACCTAGACGATTGACTGATTCAAACTCGCACTCGAGGCCTGGCCAATGAGCACACGAAGAAGACTGCCGACTTCTGACAGAGCTGGGATTCTCCGTAAACTATCCGAAGGCCTGCACCATTGCAGAATGCACTGTTCCTCTGTGCCAGACTCAACACAGTGTCTTGCTTGGCGTCGCCCTCGGAGGAGAGGCTATCAGCCATTCAAGGGAAGGTGCGACGACTGTCGTTGGTGAAGATGGCTACGATGCGGGCAATCAAGTCGTTGCTGGGCATGATGTTGTCCTGCATCTACCTCAACCATCTCTGCAGGTTGCAGATGCGACCCCTACAGGAATTCTTGGATGTACTTTGGATACAAGTGTCCGGGAGTTTCGTGGACAAGATCCGACTGGCAATAGAGTGGTGTGGGGTGCGCTCCCACATTACCCAAGGGACGGAATTTCAAACCCCACCATACCAAGAGACGCTCTCCACGGAAGCCTCGCTGAAAGGATGGGGGCTCACACCGGACGTCTACACGCTGGAGGTCCAGAAGAGAAGGATATGCACATCGACATCCTGGGGCTATGAGCAGTGTGCTGCCACCAGAAGTCTTTCCTCCCATCTCTGAAGGGCAAGGTGGTGAGGATCTCAGACAACCCCACCCACCACCATGTTCTACATCAGGAGACAATGGGGCATCCGATCCCCAGCCGTCTCCAAGGAAGCTCAGGACTTGTGACACTGGGCCATCGGACAGGGGATGTTCCTCGTCCTTCTCCACCTGGCAGGCATCAAGAACACCATTGCAGACTCCCTCAGCACAGAGCTGTGCTCCTGCCACAAGTGGGAACTTCGTCAGGATCAGGTTGACCGCCTGTTTGTCAAATGGGGCAGACCCCCAATCGATCTTTTTGCCAGAAGTTTGCTTAACCGAGGATCATGGGGGAAGGGTTCTCCTTCCTATGGGAAGTCTGTTTCTGTAGGCTTTCCCTCTGTTTCCTCTCCTGCTCCATGTCATCAACACACTTAGGCAGTGTTGGTCCAAGATGATACTCATTGCCCCAGCGTGGCCACGGCAGATTTGGTATCCAGAACTGCTCAGCCTGTCAGCGTCGCCTCCAGTCAAGTTGCCAGTACTTCTGGTTCTGCTCACCAGAGAGGGAGGCACAATCCTTCATCATGACCCAGGATCGCTGAGCTTGAGGGTATGGCTCCTGCAGCCTTAGAGTTTGGAGGTTGAGTTGCCAGCGGACTGCAGGGAAGTCCTCGCCAAAGCCAGGGTGTCATAGACTCTAAAGTGCTACGGCCATAAGTGGAAGCGTTTTTCTATGTGGTGCCAGTCACAGAAGATTACCCCTCTGAAGGTCACAGCTCCCCAGATTCTTCCATACTTGCTGTCCTTGGCAAAAGCTGGACTGGCTCACGCTTCCATCAAGGTACACCTGGCGGTCATCTCACACAATCGTAGATCCCCGGGTAAATCCTCGCTGTGGTCCCATAGACTTGTCAAAGAGTTCCTCAAGGGGCTTTTCCAATTTTTCCCGCCTGTGAAGTCTCCTGCCCCGGCATGCGAACTTAACGTGGTCCTGATGAGGCTCATGGGGGCACCTTTCGGACCTATGCATAAAGCCCCACTCAAGTTCTAGGCCCTATTCTGCATGCAACCATATCTGTCTTTCCATGAATCAAGGGTGGTACTGCGTACACAGCCCTCCTTCATGCCGAAGATTCTATGAGAATTCAACCTCAACAAAACTTTGGTGGTGTCTGTTTTCTTCCCGAAGCCTTCTTCGCCGGCGCAGAGGACGTTGCATTCGCTGGACGTTGCTCATGCCTTGAAGCTCTACGTAACATGCACAAACAGTTTTCGGAAGACTTCTAAACTGTTTGTGAACTTTGGTCCTGTGAACCTTGGGAAGGCCTTGTCCAAGGCTTCCATTTCAAGGTGGCTCTACGCCTGCATCATGCACTGTCATCGGCCGGAAAACCAGCCTCTGCCGGGCTGTGCGAGAGCCCATTCCTCCAGAGTGATTGCTGCGACAACAGCATTTCTTTCTGCTGTGCCCCTGCTTGACAGCTGCAGGGCTGCGACGTGGAGGTCCATGTGTACCTTCACGAAGTTCTACTGCGTCAACAGGGATTCCAGGGAGGAGTCCAGAGTCGGCCAGGCAGTGCTACGCAACCTATTCGCTTGAGGTGAGTCTGTTCCAGGGGTAAGTGGTAATTGCTTCTGTTGAGCCTTGCCACCTCCCATGGTTGTGTAATGTAGTACTGCTGTGTAGTAGTTATTCATGGGCATGTGAATCCATGCCAGACCCCTTGCTGGAGAAGGTTTAAGTTTCTTACCTGTACCTATTGTTCTCCAGCATGGATCTGGCATGGATTCACATGGGAACCCTCCCTGTGGCCCCTCTGCGGCTCTTCTTGGTCATACTGCCACTTTACGTGCTCACCAAATCTGACGATGGCTGCCAGAGGCGGAGCTTAGGGAGAGGACTGTCTTTGGATGGGGGCAGTATCAGAGGACAGTGATTAGTTTAGAGGAGAAATACAGTTTTAAAGTGAAAGTGAAACCGTTTTTTCTTTTACAGAGGATTCACAGCCTGATAACATGGAATGTTCATGAGCATGTGAATCCATGCCACACCCATGCTGGAGAACAATAGTTACAGGTAAGTAACTTAAACCATATTTGACAGTCGTATGCTGAGCGATGTTCCTTGGAAACTTTTTTCTGACTACATTGAAGAAATTATTATTGAATACCTCTTTAATAATTTGTTTACGGTTGTTGAACAATCTCCTTACATGGAATCCTTTGTGTTTCATGGGCACTTTTTTCACTTCCTGAAATGTAAATAGATTTTCAAACTATATGTTTCACTCTTTCTGATTATCGCATGTTATTCTGATTAGGGATTTAAGTCTGACGAGCTATTGGTTGCTCTTGATCTCCTTTGTGGTTTTAAGCACAGTGCACCATTTTGCACTGCTATCACTCATATATCCACATGTATGGGAAATTGAACTCTGTACACAGAATATTTGTGTTGCTTGGTTACAGGTATAATGCAATTTGTGAAAATTGACACCCCATGCCTGACCTCTTAGAAAACCTGTGCCATATGGTGTCCCTTTCAGGTTACTCCTTTCATGCATGTTCTTTGACATCCTTTTACAAAAAGAGTTGTTCTACATATAACTAAAGTCAAATTAATACATTTTTCAGTGGTAATACTTTGTAAACATTCCATTTCTTTTTTACGTATAAGACACATGGCAAATGTTCAATACATTAATGAATACAATCAGAACAAGATAGTTATCGGTGCAAATATTCAACAGTGACGTTGATCTTTTGTAAGTTCGCTGGGAGGTGTAGAGAGAGTTTCATTTTTTGCAGCTTCCTGAAGTGGTTGTATCCAATCCCAGTCTTTTAATCTGGATTTTACTTTTGTGGGATTTTCCTCTAGCTCCACCTCTGAGTTTCCAATCTCCTGGCGTAAGGCACGATTTTTCTGCATCCACCCTGTCAACATCTTGTTGGATTCCTTTTTGGCTTCTTCTCGAATTATTTCGAAGAGTTTGATTCTGGGGGTTTGAGTTTTTTGAAAGAGCATCAAAACGTTTAGGTGAACGGTTGCTTTTAAGGATACCAGGCTTAGTTCCCTCCTAATTGAGGCCATCTGCGTCGATGATGGTTTATTTAAAAATGTCCTCCAGAAAAAGCCTTCTAATCTTATCCAGATACTGTCTGGGATGGAGGGCATTGCTTCGGTACCATACACGATGACCGGGATGGCTTTTGCTTTATAGAAGTTAATGGCTGGTTGCAAAGCAAATCGGCTGTATTTTCTATCCACTTTCTTTGTTTGCGCTGTTAACGTATATTGGAACAATCAGCTAGACACCATAGATAAATATATTAATCAGATCTCTCAATTAGTGGATGAATGGCTGAGTGAGGCTGATTAATGATAGCTGGAGATTTTAATACCGATTGTGTGAATGATGGGCTTAGATTGAAGTTGTCTGACCGACTGCATAGGAAGAAATGGGATAATCTCTGTATGACTAGGGACCTTCATATTTTGAACAAAGCAATGGCTGATAATTTAAAAAATGGCCAGTACCTGGAAGTGAGGGGAATTACAAATGGCAATTGATTATATTGTAGTTTCCAGAGCACTGTTAGATATGTGTAGCTATTTCGCAGTGAGGACGACCACAGTGAGTGATCACAATATGCTAGTTACTCAGTGATCTATGAAGACAAATGAACCCGGTACCCAAGGCCTTAGAGATCTGTTGGTGAATCCTGCGAGAACCGCATAGAGAAATATAGGCATAGGAGCATGACATCAAATGAGAAGATGACAAATTATGTGGATCATGTTAGCAGGGAGGGAAAGTAGATAACTGTTCAGTTGAGGGTTTTAATGAGTTTCTCCTGGATCAAGAAATTCCAAACACAATACGTTTAAGAGACAATTGGCATACATACTCCTTTAACAAAGAAGTCTGGCTAATAAAAAGGGGTGTGAATTACCAACTCAGACAACTCAGAATCAATGAAAATGGTGCAGGAAATTACATAACTAAGAAAAAGGAAATGCAACTAACGTATAAGCGTTGGCTAAGGGGCCATAGACAACCTATGAATAACAAAACTGGGGAAAAGATGTTGAAGGTACTTACAAAAAAAGATACAAGGAGATTCTGGTCTATAATAAATGATAATGAACATCCACAATGTGTATTTCAATCGACAGGTGTGTCTGAGGACTCATGGATCACACACTGGAAAACCATTAATGGCGTGGGCTCTGAAGAGTCCAGCAAGGTTGCCAACGGTAATGAACCATCGATCGTAGAATTTGAGGCACCGAACATTGAAAGAATAATAGTAAAAGCATCTATGTCTGCTGCATGCTGTCCAAATTCGTTATCTAATGTGGTCCATAGAAATAATGTAAAACTATGGGCTTTGTTACTGGACCTGCTACTTAGGGAGATCCTTCGGAAACGCACAATCCCTCCATCCTGGAGGTAATATATTATAGTGCCTGAAGTGGGAAAAGTGAACAAAAGGCTCCCACCAATCCCCTCTCAACCCTGGCCTAGAGGATCACGGCCCAGACATCCGCCACGAGAGGAGTTCCCCCATCTCCCAGACAACCAAATACCCTGGTACAAGAACATACGGATGTGCCCACCCGCCTGCCCACCAGCCTGCCCTGCACATGCCGACACCTGCGGCATGGATGAACTCGACTAAACCATCCAGCACCAAATCAACACATCGTTAGAGATGCCATGACGACCTAGCCAACGGTCAGCACACCCGTGCAAACATACATACCGGACACTCCCACACCAATCCACACGAAGAACATACTCAGTGCTATGACGTAGGCGACGGACACACCCATGGATGTGCATCTTTATTATTTTCCACATAGGCTTCTCAAAGTGCAGAAACGCAAGACGCATAATGAACTCATCTAAAAAGGCTTGCTCACGCTTCTTCTAAACCCTTGTACCATAATGAGAAATATAACGAAGACACAATACTGGGGATAGAGCAATATGATACCATAACCTAAAGCGCTCTGTATCAAACGGTTCCACCTATGCACCAGGCCCAAGTAGGCCGCAAGCAAAAGCTTCCATGAACATTGAATGAGCAAGAGCTTGGTTGCTGACCCTGCAGAATAAGCCCGGCGAAAGCAGACAGTCAAGGGCACAACGTTGCAAACTCTCGAAGCGCAAGCCGACGCCAAGGTCGCACCTGCAAGATAAGCCAGGCACACAGTGAGAAATGCAATATTAATTGTGCAGAATTCTGCCTCAAACACGGTCCCACCTCACGTGACCAAGCCAAACCTGATAGGATGCCAAGCCCAGGAGGAAGAAGGCGCCTGGATCCCCCGTCTCAAGACACAGGCAGATACAATTAAGCGACTCAATGGACATCTGCAGCGGTGGGAGTAGTCGGCCTTCCTGCTTATGAATAAATCCTCACATTGTCTGCACATACCCATAGTGAAACATTGTTGCAAATGACAGGTGCACCGTGAGCTGGGAACAGCGATGGTCCCAGACTGGGGGGCTCGCGGGAGAACCAATCAGAACACGGGGCCCTTATCACTGACGCCATTAACATTAACCAATCCTCAGGGGTCTTCATGTAACAATTTTTATGTATCAAACTGAAGGGAAAACCCAAGTATACCACCTGACTGACCCTTAACCAATAACAACGTTCTCTATACGTATGCTATACTAACCCTACCACTCAGGGAACCAATCCAGAGTGGCGATAGGTTTTTTTTGCCAACTTTCTCAGGTGACGCAAGTAGCGCGTCATACTAAGGTAAAAAGGGCCTGCGAGTCCCACGATGTTGAGAGAATGTCAGGACGGACGCATACGATCCTTGACCCATCCCTGCCGTTTTGTTTAATAAACAGCAGAATCACCTTGCTTCTTGCGTGTGTCTCATACTCTATCTCTTTTGGGATATACGGGAGGAGTTGGGGCCTCCCTGCCCAGAGGTCCGCGGACGGCCCAGCCGACCCCGGGAGAATTCCCCCCCGACAAGTTGGAGGCACTGCTGAGATCTGTTTAAGGTCTGCTTTTATTTTTATTTTTCCAAGTACTCCCGTTGCGAGGAGGCCCGGCGGCGCGGCCCCCTCTGCCGCTGCCCCCTTTTGAGGACTACAGGACCGTCGCGGAACTGCGAGAAGACCGGACAGCGCAATCAGGATATTGGCCCTCGGGAGCCGGTTGAGAAGTATCCCGCCCGCGGTTGGCGAGTGTCCAGACGTAGTCCAGACGAGGGGAGGTGGCGAGCCGCTTGGAGGGGTGCACCCAGTTGAGCCACCCCACGTCAAGAGAACTTGGTGAGTATGCCACGCCCAACAAGCAATGTGAAATTGTGAGGGAGGGGGGAGGAATTGAATGCTGGAGGTATTGCACAGGTGCGCGGCGAAGGTTTGATAATTTAGTGTTGGCAATGAAATGAATGGTAGCCGGACGAGTGTGAGAGCAGTCCGCTACGTTACGGGAGAGAAGAGGGCGGAGCACGAAAACATCACGTGCGGCCGCTCGTAGACACTGATTGGCCTAGGTCGCGACCATGTGTAGGGGTGTGTGTGTACGTGGTTTCCTACGATTTGGCATTTATTGATCAATGAGTAGATGAGGATCCCTATTGTTCGAGCAGGAAACTCGATAGATAGATGACGTTTCCCTGTAGGCGGTAGCTAGCTAGTTGCCCAATACGGAAGATAATTGGCTGGTTAAGCCCTCCTGTCGAGGGGCGTATCACACGCGAGGCGACGCAGCGTGCGAAGTCCGATTATATTATTGACTACCTTGTTCCAGGAGTAACAGGAAGACAGCTGTGGGGTTAACGGGGATAGATTGCAAGTGTATTTTGGACTTAAAGAATATATGTAGATCTTACCAGTAGTTCGAAGAGAACGGTGACGTCACCAGTAGGGCTTTCATAGGACATCTCGAGAACCAGGCATCTTTATTTTTTGAGTGGCGGGGAGGAGAGCTGTGTTAAGAGCGTGGAAACGGAGGTACACGGTAATGAGTTGATCGGGGAAGGCGAAAAGGGGGACGTGGCTGCGCACGGAGAACGCCGGCCACGGCAAGTGCAGAAGAGGGAGGAGGGGCAAGTGAAAGTAGGACGGCAGTATAAGAACGTCACAAGGGGCACGCAGCCGCAGGGGGCTACGTGCGCCCCGGCCACAGGGGGCCGTAAGGGTGTTGTATAAAGGAAAAAACGAAAGAAAAGAATATACAGATGTAAATACTATATTTTACTAATTTTTCCTTAGCGGACTATCGCAAGTCCCCAAACTTACGGGGCCAGGTAAAGATATAAGGCTGTATATTGTAAACTGCTGGTGAGATAACCGCTACCAAATAGGGGAAGGGTAACAAGTGGAGCGCTACCATGTCATACGGGACTGGATCGGGGGGGTGGGGGAACACCCTCACTACCCCGCTGCAACAGATATGTAAAACACTATCACCCCATAGGGAGAAATTGATCAAGTACAGCATAGAATGGACACAGGGGACGGACAACAAAATGACGACACCATGGCCGCCTAATGGTAGCTTTGATCCATATACCCAACACTCACTATTAAACCATCTGCATAATACATACAAGGGAAAGAAGTTGGCACACCATGTGGAGGTGTTCAACTTATGGAGGATGTTCCAAGGGTCCTGACCAGGACCAAACGGAATGTTCATTGTAGGAGAAAAAACGGGAGATAAGGAGATTAAGGAGGAGGGAGAGAATGGGGAAAAGGAGAGTGAAGGGACACAGAACACGGGGAAAGGACAAGAGGGAGGAGAAAAGAGTGACAACTCAACCGAAAATGAAATAAAAAAGGAACAGAGCGACGACATACCTCTAGCGAAGGTAGTGAAAACAGAGGGAGGGGGGTTGTATCCTTTAAGAGAACTAGGAGAAATAGCAAGAGAACAATTAAGAGCGGCTGAGGGGTACTCGAACCCGGCATACAGCCCGCCTCCATATACAGCTACAGGTGGCCACACGGGAGGGGAGCGGACTAGTACAACGGGACAAGCTCATAGGAAGATGCTAGCCGAGGTGGGGAGGGCTGAAGAAGAGCAGACTACGGACGTAGGAAATGATGAGTGGGTAGCTGCGCAGATACTATTAAAATTACGAGGTTCATTAACAGGAGAAGAGAAGGAGGTGGTAAGGAAAATGGACGAGGATAATACCCGGGGGAGTGAAATAGAGGGGGAAGGAAAAGGGGATGAGCTGTTAAGACAAAAGGAAGAGACTTTGGAGGAACGATTAGCAGAATTGAGGGATGAGCAGAATGCACTGATAAAGCAGCTCGAGAAGGGGGAAAGAGAGAGAGCACAGGAAAGGAAAGAAGGTAAGAATGAGTTGGAAAAAATGAGAGAACGAACTGAGGAGCAAAGGAGGGAAGCCGAAAGGTTAAAGGCAGCAGCAGAAAGGGTATAAAGAGCAGCACTGCGCGACAGGAAAAAAGAGGAAGAGGAGAAAGAAAAAGAAATGGCAATATGGAAGAAGAGATTGCTGTCAGAAACGACAAGGAAATACGAAGAAGGGAGGATGATAGAGAGTATATTAGAAAGGGAGAGGGAGAGATGGGAAAGGAAGAAAGAAGATGAAAAGATATTGGAAAAAATGAGTTGTGGAGTAATGGAAGAATTAAAAAAGAAAAGAGAGGAAATTGGTAGAGAAATAGCGGAGAGAAATGAAGGGGGAAGAGAAGATAGGAGGGGGGAGAGTGAAGTAAGGAGGCATGTATATAGAGATACAGTAGTAGCAACAACATCAGCACAAAGGGGAGCGATTGGTAAAGAAGAAAAGGGAGGAACGGACCTAATAGACTTAAGAACAGTAACGATTGGGGGGAAAAAGACAGTTTGGGGGTTACCATTTATGAACGACTTTTGTAGTGAGGAAGAAGGAATGGAGAAGGAAGGAAGAAATAGTGAAAGGGAAAGCCTAGATAAACTATACACCACCCGGACAAATAGAGACTCACCATGGATCTGCAGGAGAAAGGAAGAACTGCAGAGAAGTGAGGAGGAGGAGCATGGAATAGCGGAAAGGCAGCCACGTGAAGCTACGCCATCACCGTCCCGTCCTACATGCTCCACCACCTGACGCTCATTACGTGCAACATGCCCATCTA
Source organism: Ambystoma mexicanum (assembly GCF_040938575.1). Classification (NCBI taxonomy): domain Eukaryota; kingdom Metazoa; phylum Chordata; class Amphibia; order Caudata; family Ambystomatidae; genus Ambystoma; species Ambystoma mexicanum. The sequence continues at coordinate 1,196,292,228 of NC_090927.1, read as the reverse complement.
AACTAGCGCCCTTCACAAGCGAACTGACACCCTATGCAGGAAGGCTTAGCGACCTCCCTGGACGCAGGCAGGGACAACTAATACACACGCCCACCATAAATACAGGAAACGATTAAAGAAGGGGAAGTGGTGGAGGTGAAAGGGTGAAGAGCAGGAAAAATATGGACGAAACTGACGATGTAGAAGAGACGGAAGAAGAGGAGGGGTGTGAGGACGCGATTTTGTGGAACCCAGGGGGTAAAACGGGGCACAACTTAATGCCTCTTCTAGAGAGGGGAGGGGTTAGACCACAATACGTGCCTTGGAAGCATACAGACAAGGAAAATATAAAGTGCAGACTCCCATCATTAAGCGGAGGTGCGGGTAAATGGATATATGAAATGGAAAAACACACCGCAGGACAGAAGTTGGCAGTGGGAGATGTAAAGGGCCTTCTAATATCAATATTAGGGGATGCTGCGGATGACATCTGGAAGAGAGCGGGCTTCCCCGGGGTCACAATAACAAACACATCGCACGATGGGGCACCATTCGCAAACTGCAGTCATGCATTATGGCAGGCACTGAGGGTACAGTATCCAGACACATCAGACATAGGAGCCATTACCTCGCGCAAGATGCGTGAGAACGAAGATCCTGTTGATTATATCCAGGAAATTCAAGAGAAGTGGCGTATGGAAACTAGAGAACAATGGGACAAAACACCAGCAATATTCTATCATATACTAGTACAGGGGCTCACAGAACCAGTCCAGAAACAACTAAAGAAATTAGTGGGGATGGAAGCAAAAGCATGGCCAGAAATACAACTGACTATAGTACATCATTGCAGGACATGGCAAGAAAAAGTGAAAAAAAAGGAAGAGGATAGGAAAACGGAAGAGGCTAAACTAGCACAGAAGAAACTCACTAAATACACGATGGAAGGCGCACTAATAACTACACCTGCCACCATAAATCAAAGCCCCACACAAGTAGTGGCTGCACAAGACCCCTCCCAAATACAATCATCACAGACTGTAACACAACAGATGCCGCCACTCCAACCATACACGACTAACATGGGAGGAGGATACTCAACGCCAGGAGCTGGGTATTATAATTACAACCGGGGAAGGAGTAATGAGAGGGAGAGGATACAGATATAACACACAACAACAGGTGGGGGGACTTAGAAATTCCTACCCCACCGGGCACCCAGTATACCAGGACAACACAGGAAGCTTTCCATGGCAGAACAGGGAACCACTGGTGTGTTGGATTTGTGGATTGGTAGGACACATGTCACGTACGTGTAGAGTGAGACCAGGCACACCGTTGTGGAGTGAACAGGGACAACAAGAGCTCACACAGGAACAGCAGGGCCTCCAGCAACAGCAGACATTGCAACAGGGAAATGGACAGCAACAAATAGTAACACCACAACAGCCACGGACATATCCACCGCCTCAACAACAGGTAGCGATTACACAACAACCCCAAGCACAGCAAGTACAGCCACTTGCACAAGTCCAAGACCATAACATAACCTCAACCAATACCCAACTACAGCAAACACAACTGGGTAGGGTGACAGTGCTGGGACACAACCCTTACACGGGAAGTGGTCAATCATTATACCCCCAATAGGACAGCCCACAGACGACCTTGGTGTGTCCCATCCTGTCGGTAACACCTAATAGTGCGGAGGAACCACGCATAGAGGTAACGTTAGGTGACAAAAAATTATCATTCCTTGTTGACACCGGGGCGACCCGGTCTTGCATAAGGGAAGGTAAATTTCAGATGTCAGGTGAAGCCATGAACACCCAAGGATTCTCTGGGGCTAGAGGGTTGGTTCCCTTTACTGATAACATTCCCTTATCAATAGGGGATTATGACATGTCAGTCCCACTTTTATATTCTAGGGCCTCACCAGTAAATATAATGGGGAGAGACATAATGAGCAGGTTGAATATGACGATCTCCTTTACGGAGGACGGCATAATTTGCTCCACTCCAGGAATTAACATGCTCACTGCACGACGGATTATGCAGGCATACTGTGGACAGACAGTGACTAGGGCTGAGCCAGTAGATGGTGAACTGTTCCAGTACGGGACAGACATGGCATTGCATGGATACCAGGGATAGAGGGAAAGATCTGGAGGAGGCCAGCAGCCTACTTGTTTAGACCAGAAACACCAGCCAACGAACGAGAAGGAAAGGTGATTTCAGTGGACATAGAGAGCATTATAGCAACCGCTGATTACATTGCAGTGCATGCCCAAGACAGAGAAGGAAGAGCATGGAGGGCAGTAGTAGCACTGGCAGAGGGATGTAGACTCACCCAGGTGTCAGATGAGGAGCTCTTCTCAGGAGAAAAGGAAGAAGGTGAAATGGTATTTATGATGAGTGTGGAAATATGGCTAAGGGTGACGTACAAACAAGTGGCACAGAAAATTGCAATGGCACTTGAGGCACCCACGTCCACCCCAGTTCCCTTTTTTGAGGAGGATATGGCAAAAGTACCCGCATCATTATGGACTACTAGCCCCTATGACGTGGGGTGCATAAAAAGCATAGGGGGAGTAAGAATAAAGTTGAAAAAGGGTGCAATACTCCCCAGAGTGAAACAGTACCCACTATCAAAAGAGGCAGATGAGGGCATATATGAAACAATAACGGCCCTTATAAATAATGGCATATTGGTCCCATCAGAATCTCCATGCAACACAGCTGTATACCCAGTGTGCAAGGCTAAAGGGGGATCTTGGCGCTTCATACAGGACCTCAGGCCTTTGAACAACATAGTGGAAGCGGAATACCCCATAGCAGCAAACCCGGCTACAATATTGTGCGGCATTCCAGCAGAAGCATCACGTTTTACAGTGATCGACCTTAAAAATGCCTTTTTCTCAATACCACTGCACCCAGACTCACAAGATCTAACAAGCTTCACTTACAGAAACACAAAGTGGAAACACACCAGACTGCCACAAGGGTACTGCGAGTCACCCTCAATATTTAACAGAGTAATCCAGATGGATTTGGGTAACATTGAAGTAGAAAGCACAGTGTTACAGTATGTTGACGACATAATAATAGTAAAAGCATCTATGTCTGCTGCATGCTGTCCAAATTCGTTATCTAATGCAGTCCATAGAAATAATGTAAAACTATGGGCTTTGTTACTGGACCTGCTACTTAGGGAGATCCTTCGGAAACGCACAATCCCTCCATCCTGGAGGTAATATATTATAGTGCCGATACACAAAAAAGGGGAACGGTCCGATCCATTGAATTACTGTCCAATCGGCTTGTTGGACCCAGACAGCTAAATATTTGCCACAATTGTCCTGGAGAAATTGAACGATTGGGTGAAAGAAAAAAAGCTTCTGTCCAAAGCACAAACTGGGTTTCGAAAGGGGATGGGAACAACGCTGAATGGCTTAATTTTATCCGTATTGAAGGATAAAATCGTAAAGGGCCACAGAGGTAGCCAACACGAGTATTTGTGGCTTTAATAGATTTCTCCAAAACCATTGATCTCGTTGACAGGGAACTGTTATGGCAGAAATTAGAGGCATGGGGAATTCCAGCATTGCTACTCGCAATACTTGAGCACATCCACCAAGAAACCAGGATTAAAATAAGACTGAACTCTAAAGGAGCATTGCCAGCGGCAATTAGAACATTTAAAGGGTTAAGGCAAGGATGCATATTTGCACCATGCCTATTTAACCTTTTTATGGCAGACCTCTACCAGGCAATGTAGGATATTGGCCTGGTCACACCTAAATTGGGGAAAGAATCAATAAATTGGTTGGCCTATGCCGGTAATTTGGCACTTATAGACCATACACCTGTAGGTCTACAGCGCCCAATAACTAAAATGACTGAATATGCTGAAGGAAATGGATTAGTTAATAATCAAAAGAAGTGCCAGATTATTCAGTTGACCCATCCACAGATGGCCAGTGCAAAATATAACTGGCAGGTAAATAATATTAAGATAGTACCCCAGAGGGAGCTAATTTATTTAGGGTTCCAGTTATGGGACAAAACATCTTGTGAAGGCAGTATCAAGCAAATAATGAACAACAGTGAACAGTTGATGTATCATATGAAGAAGGTGTATAGTAAATACTGTAAATTCACAATAAACCCTTTGATGACTTATTATGTAGGTAAGGTGGTCTCGAAGATAATGTATGGATGGAAATTAACCCTGTGAGCCTAACTATTCTGTGGGTCAAGATTGAGGGTCACATATGGAAAAGGGTTTTGAACCTTCCCATGGGGGCACCAATACCGTCAATTAGATTTCAATTGAGGTTACTGTCCTTGGCATATTGGTTCCAATGGAAAGTCCTAACTTTAATGGAAAAAATGTTTAATCCAATGAGTAACACTATCTTTGAAAATCTGAATAAGGAGTTAGAGTCTGTAATAAGGGCAGGAGAGAATTGCATGAAAATGCTGACTCAATTAAGAAAAGGTTAAAAGAGACTGACGGATTGAGACCATCACTATTGCTAGAAATTATAAACTCCATACCACTTGGGCCAGAATCGATAAACTACTGGTCACATTGCCAACATATCTAAAGCAATTTCTGTGTCCCAGAATAAGGAGGAAATGTCAGTGCTTCCGCCTCAACCTACTGCCTACAGGGGAAATATTGGATCAGTTCACACACTTGAAAATATAAATGTGTCGCTATTGCAAATAGCATAAGGAGACCTTATTCCATCTAATGGTCGAATGCGTGACTCTGAAAATTATTAGAACGCGCATTCTGAGTAGTTTTTTTTTAGTGGGAAGGTTAGACTTTGCACAAGAAGTATGGTACAGGCTATGTGGAGGCAATGAGGTGTTCTTGACTGCAGGGGTGATAAGAATGCTGGACGAGCTTGGTCTCACTAAGTTGAATTAGTGGTTATTTTAAAATCTCTTATTCTATTCTTTTTTCTTCTCTCTGATTTTTATATTGCTATCGAATTATTAATATGTGGGATGTCAGTATTTTGTATTTTTTTTAGAGATAATGATGATGAAAGTATGTTTGTGGTGTCAAAAATGATTGCAGTATTTTATTTGTTTTAAAATGATATGATTGTTTATTAATCATGTTCTAATGTTATTTTGGAATATACATGTGTAAAAGTTCAAATATTGAATCTAATAAAAACATTTTAAAGGTAAAGTTTCAGGGTTGGTGTAATACCTAAAGAGCCCCACCTCTAAAGGGATGTTTCCCTGAAATTATGCTTCCAAGGGCCGTCGGTGTCTGAAAGTCCAAATAAAAAGTCTTCCTGTGTCTAAACCTATGCTTGCCCTCACTCTATACAAAAATGTTTTAGGGGATCTTCTGTCAAAAATTAAAAGTAGTGGTTCATCAGAAAAATAAGGAAATCGGGGTTGGTTTCCAGTGGCTTTCTTGCCAGGCATGGGTTTAAGTTTAACAAAATGAGTTCAATCAAATAAGGCTGCTTGCCCCTTCCAGCTTTCAAACGCAGTCAGTTATTATCGGGATGTCTTTTGACTTCTTAATTAGGGCTTTCAGGCTTCCCTTCCCCCGAGCACAAGCCTCTTCCAATTTTAAACACAAAACATAATATATCACAGTTCCTCTTTTGGTTTCTCAGGGTGCACTTCCCCAGGTTCAGGCCCCTCTGATTCCAAACACAAAAGGCAGTTGATCCGGGTGTGCTCTTTTCTTGTTTGCAGCTTTTCTCACACACACTTTTCTCATGGGGTAGAATCAGAAGCGTTCCAAAAAACGCCAGGCTCTTTGCTTTTCCTCAGCACGACCACTCTCTTTGCCACTCTCTGTGTCTCTTACGTGCACTTTGCTTTGACCCTTTTATCCTGAGGTCTTCCTTTGTGCCCACTTGTATTGCCTTTTACTGCATTCACTTTGGGGTGCACACTTGCACTGTTCATTTCCACTCTGTACTTCTTCTGTGCCTCTTGCACCTTCATGTGTTAGTCTGCCCTTCTGTTTCATTCTTCTGTCTGGCTGTGCCTACTGGCACTTCTTTACATTCACCTCTGTCTTTGCACCTTTAATACAGTTACTTTCCTTCTCACTTGCACCTTTTCTTTATTTTCTGCTTGCTTGCCCTCTCTTGACTTACATTCCTTGCTGTGCACCCTTGCCCCTTTAATATACTTTATTTCTCCATGCTCACTCGCGTCTTTCTCTTACTTTGCTTTCAGGCCACTTGCCCTCTCTTCTTTTCACTTAGCTTTTATTCACTCTTAACTTTGCGTTCCTTTCTTTTAAATCTGTTTTCTTTCTGTCCTCTTATTTCTGCTATGCTCTTGCGCACCATTTACTTGCTTTCTTTTTACTTTCTGCTTCTTGCCTTCCGATTGGTGCCATTTTCCCAATCTTGCCTTTCTTTTCCCTTTCCCGTTCCAGCCTCTCGCATGCTCCTGAGTTTGTCTCTCTCTGTCATGCGAAACTCACCGGTTAATGTAGCGCTGGCGAACAGTCTCTCGGGGACGCTTTGGGCCTATGTCAGGGTATCACCACCTGCCGCTCAGACACCCTTGGGCCCGGCACATAGCCCAAGGGAACGTGCACTCACACAGACTCTGCCAGCAGGGTCCCAGCTGCCTTGCTCCGGCTCGCAGGAGACACGGCTCCCCAGACACGCTGCAACCCTTCTCACACACCGGGCCAGCTTTGCAGCACACCGCTCTCCTCTGGGTCCTCCTTCCTGCAGCTCCCAGCTTTGTGGTTTCTGTGGTCCAAAATGCTTTTCCAGCTCGCTCATCCACCTGTGTTAAACCACGCTTTTCATAGTGAAAAGACGAGTCAAGTGGAGTCAGGTGTAAATGGTCACAATTTATTGCCTGACCCTGCCTGAATCAGTTAATGGGACAGCTCAAGTTCTTTCTAGAGTAGGTTGCCCTTACTTTCCCCATGTTATTCCTATGGGTGATCTGTACGGATCTTAGTAGCCTCTTCCTCGTCTCGGTATTTGTTAGAAATGGGCAGAGCGAGATGGGGTGAGGGTGAAGATACCCCATGAAGGCTGAGGGAGAGTAAGTTGGGGTGTTTTGGGGACTGGCGAAATACCATTTCGAAGGGATTGTGTCCTCCGACCTATTCCTCATCTTAGATATCTCCTTCCAGCTCTGCTGGCCTCGGAAAAATGTTTCTCTCTAGAGGGCGCTGCGCGTCGACGTCCTCCGAGTCGATGTCCCTCGACAGCCGCCGTGTCGACATCATCCTGCCTATAAAGGCCGCGCGCAGCGTCCGTTGCTCAGTTCCGTTTTTCCGCGCTTACTCAGTGCCTCGGAATACCGTTGCTCAGTTCTTGTCAGATTAATCCTATTTACCTCGAGTTATTCGATCCGTACTCGATGGCTTCCTCGTCGGAACCGACAACTCCTCGATCCGGCTTCAAAAAATGCCGAGATTGTGGGAAAAAGATGTCGCTGACTGACCCTCGCAGAGTTTGTCTGTGGTGTTTGGGAGCTGAACACCATTGTTCGGAATGCGAGGACTGTATGTCCATGACAGCTGAGGCCCTGAAGGAGCGTAGGGGGAAGCTGGAGAAAGGTAAGACTTTTAAAGCTTCTTCTTCTTCGACGAAGTCGAGACACTCGTTTCCTCGTCACCATTCGCGCTCCAGGTCTCGGAGTGGGTCCCATCACTCCTCGAGATCGAAGCACTCGAAGAGGAGACGTCGAAGATCCCCTTCTCCGTCTTCCTCTTCCTCTGTTTTGCCAAAAAGAATCCCTTGCCCCACGAAACATAGTTCCCGGGCTGAATGAGAGGAATTCCGCAAAAATATGATGAGCGTCTTCGAGAAAGCGGCCTCGACCCCCTCGAAGACTGCCGAGAGCGATGCTTTGGTCGAAAGACCCGAAGGTCAAAAACGCCGCGAGTCGCAGTACCCGGCGAAGGAAACCTCTCGAGTGTGTCTCGAACCCTCGAGTAGGACTATGACCTCCAAACCTTCCTCGAAGGTTCCGTCGACACCGTCGACGAGGGTTCCGTCGACGCCGAGGTCGGTGTCTTCGACGCAGTTGTCGAGGGGACCTTCGACACACAGGTCTGTCGACTCGACGCCAGCTTCGACACCGGCGTTGACGCCAAGAAAAGTCACGGTCACGACACACCCAGCGACTATCCCCAGGTCCTCGATGGCGATGGCTTCGAGATTGTCGAGTAGAATCCCAATTCTGTCGAGGTCATCGAGGCCTCCGCCTTTGTTTTCGACGCCACGCTCGAAGCCTTCGGCGTCGACGACATAGACGTTTTCGAGGCCGATAATGACAAGTTCGGCACCCTCTGCCTTGGATATGGGATTTACTCCCTTTATGAGTTCAGAACAATTGAGAACTATGTCCTCAATTTTGGAAGAGGGTGAATTGTCTGAACAGGAAGACACATTTGAGTTGCAGGGACCTGTAACCCCAATTAGAGAGGAATTTTCCTCTCAAGAACGCAGGTTAAAGGATCTTCATGATTCCTTACATGAGGCAAGTGGGTTAGACACTTCCCCTGAGGTGGAATTTGCTAGGCCAGACCCGGGGGAGCATGCTGAAACCCCATATAGAGCCTTAATGGCCAGGATCACAGAGTTCATGGGGTGGTCTGCACCTTCACAATCTTTCCAACAAGATGACCTCACGGATATTCTTGACAAAGGCCCACAGGAGGATCCTGTGGTGCCTTTTCATAAAGCTCTTCAGAGGAAGATCATGACAAACTGGGAAACCCCAGATGTCGTACCAGCAGTAAATAAAAAACTGTCTACAAAGTACAGGGTATCTTCTACAGACCCAGAGTTTTTGTCTAAACACCCATCCCCAGAAAGTCTGGTGGTACAGGCAGCATCCTCTACAGATGTCAAGACGGCTTGTCCTACCGTCCCACAGGACAGGGACGATAAAAAATATGATGCTATGGCAAAGAAAGTCTTTTCAGCATGTAGCATGGCGTTAGAATCTGTTAATGCTACTTGCACCCTTGCTAGGTTCAGCCATACACTTTGGGAGTGTGCTTCTACAGCGGCTGACTGCATCCCGGAGGGAGAAGAAAGGGATGCGTTCCTGAATATTATACAGGACGGTAAAGACGCTATGTGCGAATCCCTCCAGACGGGCATTGATTCGGCTGACAGTATCAGCAGAGCAATGGCGGCAAGTACATCAACCAGGAGATTCGCTTGGTTGAGAAAGTCCGGTTTTGCCCCAGATGTGCAAGCCAGGCTCTTGAACATGCCATTCGATGGCTCTTCTTTGTTCGGGAAAAAGGCGGATGACAGTTTAGAGAAACTGCAAACTTCAAAAGCAGCAGCAAAATCCCTAGGAGCTGCAATCCGTCAGACTCCTTTTCGTCCCACAGGAACCTCTGCGAGGGGCAAGTCCTTTCGCTTCTACTCCGCATTCGGAAGAGGTAGAGGACGACCGGCTCAAAGGGGACAAAGAAGAACTACCCGAGGTGGACGGGGTAGATATTCAAAAGCCGCAGCAACAGCAGGTGCCTCTTTACCATCGGCATCTGCATCAGCCGCCCCAAAACCACTCTGAGGACTTCCCTCACAGGACACCTGTAGGAGGCAGGTTGACTCAACATCTGGCGGTATGGCAGGCTATCACGTCAGATGCTTGGGCATTGGAAACAGTTGCCCAAGGTTACTGCCTGCCTTTCCTACGTATACCTCAGAGTCATCCACCGGGGATCAGCTCTCAGAAAGCTCCAGATCCGCTCCTCTTGCAGGAAATTTTGGACCTGCTAGAGAAAGGTGCCATAGAACCGGTACCTGTAGCGGAGAGGAACAAGGGCTGGTACTCCCCTTACTTTCTCATTCCAAAGAAAGACGGAGGACTGAGACCCATCTTGGACTTGCGAGAATTGAACAAATTCCTCAGGAAAGACAAATTCAAGATGGTCACTCTTTCTCAGATCCTCCAGGCCCTTCAGTTCCAGGACTGGTTGGTATCTCTGGACCTTCAGGACACTTATTTCCATGTGCCTATCCATCTCAAACACAGGAAATACCTGAGGTTCGCAATTGGCAACTCTCACTATCAATTTCGAGTGCTGCCATTTGGGCTGACCTCCGCCCCGAGGGACTTCACCAAGTTATTGTCGGTAGTGGCTGCAAGTCTAAGGAGGGAAGGGATTCACGTCTACCCCTACCTGGACGATTGGTTGATCAGGGCTGTTTCTTCGGAACAAGCTCAGATCCAGCTAAATCACGTGTGCCACTTCCTTCACAGACTGGGCTTCTCCCTCAATTTAAAGAAGTCACAAATGATACCATCGCAGAGACTCCAGTTCATAGGAGCGATCCTGGACACTTCCCTGGGAAAAGCCTCGCCACCAGAGGTGAGGACTCAAGATATTCTACAGATGGTTACCAAGTTCCAACATGCCCAACGTCTCCCAGCCTTCGACTTTTTGAGGTTGCTAGGCCTCATGGCATCCTGCATTTTCCTAGTGCCAGAGGCTCGCCTGAGAATGAGATCCCTCCAGTGGGCACTGAGGACTCAGTGGTCACAATTCTCAGGGAGAATGACAGATCTTCTTCAGGTTCCCGACAGAGTAGCTCGAGACCTTCAGTGGTGGGCCTGTCAGGAGAACATTCTGAAAGGAGAACAGTTTTGGCAACCGTGGCCGGAGATAACAGTAGTCACGGATGCCTCACTCACGGGGTGGGGAGCCCACGCCAACGACTTGACCATCAGCGGTCGTTGGTCTCCATCGGAGTCCAGACTACATATCAACCTGTTAGAGCTGAGAGCCATCAGACTTGCGCTGAAGGCGTTCCTGCCAGCTGTACAAGGGATGAACGTCCTGATAATGACGGACAACACGGTGGTCATGCATTACCTCAACAAAAGAGGAGGCGTAGGATCACTACCCCTGTGCAGAGAGGCGATGCAGCTCTGGTTTTGGGCAATCCAAGAAGGAATCTCTCTATCGGCAGTTCACCTAGCCGGAGAGAAGAACTTGACAGCGGACGCTCTGAGCAGGCAGAACAGTCTCCCACGAGTGGGAGCTAGCTCAGGAAGTCCTTCAAGAGATCTTCGCCCTTTGGGGAACCCCTCAGGTAGATCTGTTCGCCACCAGCCTAAACAGGAAATGCGACCTGTTCTGCTCAAGGGAATTTCCCCCGAGAGGAGCTCTGGGAGACGCGTTCATAGTGGACTGGGAGTTTCCGCTTCTGTACGCGTTCCCACCGGTCCCTGTCATTCCTCAAATGATCAGGAGGTTGAGAAGATTCCGGTGAACCATGATCCTAATTGCCCCGGATTGGGCCAGGAGAACGTGGTACCCGGACCTTCTAGACTTGTCCATCTGCCCTCCAATTCGACTTCCACTCAGAGAGAACCTACTCTCACAGAAGGGAGGTCAGGTTCTCCATCCAGACATCAAAACCCTCAACCTTTACGCTTGGCTTCTGAAAGGCTGAGGTACAAGGATTGGGACCTCCCTGATGATGATATGGAGGTGTTGATTTGGGCAAGGAGGCCAGCAACAAAGTCTTTATACCGCTGCCGTTGAACAGATTTTGCAGCTCGTGTAGAGAACAGAATATCGACCCTTTTTCATGTGGTACACCAATGGTTTTGTCCTTCCTACTATATTTGGCAAATTCAGGCCTTCAAGTTGGCACCATTAAGTGCTATCTCGCAGCGCTATCCATCTTTAAGCGCACTGCGGAAGAACCATCCTATTTCAAATTACCCTTGGTAATACAGTTTCTAAAGGGGGTAACCAATGTTTATCCCCCAAGACCATTCCAAGTTCCCCTATGGGATTTAAACTTAGTACTAACTTTCCTGATGGGCACACCTTTCGAACCACTCCATTTTTGTTCGTTCAGATTCCTTACCCTTAAAACTGTTTTATTAATAGCACTTACATCTGCTAGAAGGGTGAGCGAATTACAAGCTCTTTCTTGTAAACCCCCTCACACAATATTTCACAAAGACAAAGTTGTCCTGCAAGTGAAGCCTAATTTCCTCCCAAAGGTGGTTTCTGAATTCCATATCACTCAGAAGATTACCCTACCATCTTTCTATCCTCCTCCTCACCCGGGGAAAGAGGAAGAGAGGTTACACAGGCTAGACCCTAGAAGGGCTTTAAGTTTTTACATCAGTAGACTAGCCAGGATAAGACAGGCAGACCAGCTGTTTGTAGGTTACGCAGGTCACAAGCTGGGGTTACCAATAACTAAGCAGACCATTTCCAGATGGATCATTCTAGCCATTCTGGAATGTTATAAACTGGCAGGGAAAGAGCCCCCTCAAAACCTTAGGGCTCATTCGACCAGAGGTATTGCAGCTTCATCGGCCCTCAAAAGAGGCGAGCCGGTTAAAGACATCTGTGCGGCCGCTACATGGTCGTCTGTCCATACCTTTACACATTTTTACAATTTGGATTCCTCCTCCAGTCAAGAGACTAGGTTTGGAAGGGCTGTACTGCATTCTATTCATCAATAGAAGACAGCGTGAAGTCAGTACTCCCTCCTCCAATAATAGAATACTGCTATGGGAGCCTATCTAAGATGAGGAATACGTCGGAGGACACAATCCCTTCGAAGAACAAGTTACTTCTTACCTTGTAACGTTCTTTCGACGGGATGTTCCTCCGACGTATTCCTCATCGACCCTCCCATCCATCCCCGCAGTTCTACTTCCCTTGTTGTTGCAGCTTACGCTCCTTCAGGGTGATTAGTTTAGTCCAGAAAGTATTATTGTGGGCTACAAAACGGAACTGAGCAATGGACGCTGCGCGCAGCCTTTATAGGCAGGATGACCTCGACGTCGACACGGCGGCTGTCGAGGGACATCGACTCGGAGGACGTCGACGCGCAGCGCCCTCTAGAGAGAAAAAAATTTCCGAGGCCAGCAGAGCTGGAAGGAGATATCTAAGATGAGGAATACGTCAGAGGAACATCCCGTCGAAAGAACGTTACAAGGTAAGAAGTAACTTGTTCGTCTTGCCCTTCGGCTTCCTCCTCCCAATCCCTCGTAACCCTCCACTCAGGTTATCCTCCCTCACTTGTCCATCCCCAGGGCCGGGATTCAAAAGTGGTGGCCCTTCCACTGCCACCCGAATGGAAGATCCAGAGGGAGTGGCTGGGAGAATACCGTTAGGTTTCTCACAGAGCGTTTGATGATCTCCACTTTAACGACTTTCGAAACAGAAACTTCCTGAAGGTGTGGCTGAAGATATCATATACAAAAGGGAAGATTTGATTGCCACAGCTTTAGAGTTTCTAAGCTGGCACCTGCTCTACCATAGATACTGTGAGCACAAGCACCCACTGCAGATGGTTATATGAATTGCACAGACACTGAAATAAACAGCTTCTACAAGTACTCTGACACTTAGGTTTGTGGAATCTATGCTTGGAGGAAGTGGGGTCCCACTTGGGTTCTGTAGCTGACTCGTGTGCAGCCATTAAGATAACAGGTGGAAAATAAAGTAGCGACCTGGATCTTCATTTAGAGTCTCAGTGCAGTCCTAACATTTGCAACTCAGAAAACATGGTATGTCTCTTGCTTTGGAGTCTACTGCTAAATCACTCTAGATTTCAATCCCTCATTTAGACTTATTTCCTCCAAAACAGACTTACATGGTACAATAAGCCTCTTAATCACACTTTCTGAGTTCTGGACATTTGCCCGGTCCCTCCTGTGGCCTCACAATGGTGTTTGAACTTCCTCAAAAGATGTCCTTGTGCCTTTTGGAGACTATTTCACAATGTGCGGCTCATCCGATTTGGTGATCCAAGGAAGCTGAATTTTATAATACTCATCCTTTCACTCTTTAATGGTCTTCATCTTCTGTCAACCCAATTCTTTAAGACCTATTGTATTGGGACCATGTCCTTTCTACTTTACAGGCTTTGCAATCTTAAGAAAAAGTTGAGAATTTTCGAAGGCCGCTACTCTATGGACCATTTCTGCTTTTATATCTGGGGGAAAAAAAGGACAAGCCTCACAACAAGAAGGTTTCCTACTTTGTCCACAAGCTGTGCAATGCACTATCATATGATCTCTGCTATATTCATTTTCACCTTGTTCTAAAGAATATTGAGATTAGTGTTTGCTTATTCACTGTTTGTTCATGCAGTACATATTGTATTTTTTAAATGTTTGATTTACCTCTTTCTCACTGTATGAGATTTTGTTTTCATTGTAGTGTTTTCTTGTGCCCATGTCCCTTTTTTTAGTCATGCACCTTACAAAAAGAGTAGGACGAGGGATCTGAATTGAGTGCCTCTTGTCAAAACAGGGACTGTTTATTTTGTGGTCACTCTCTTTTCTGAATGGCTGCACCCCCTGACTGTCCCCTCTGCGATCATTGAGCTTACACTATAGGATAGTATTTCTATATTAATTGTTTTGTAAATACCAGAATGTATCTCATTTGGCTCTGTAATACACAATGGTACCTGTATATTTTCTCATAATCAAAAACATCACATAGTGAAGATAAGATCTTCGAAAGAGGATTAGTGACATCCTCCATTGTAGCTAACAAGGCTGCTTGTTTTTTGACCTTTGTACTAACAAATAAGGAGGAAATGAGCAAGTCGGTAGCAGGAATAAAGTCTGCATTGCCTCTTGATGACATCCCCCTGCACCTACTAAAACTGGCACCTGAGGATTGCTAGGAGACTGGCCATAGCTGTGAATTCGTCTGACTCGAGGTCTAATTCCTCATAAATTAAAAGAGGCGTTGGTAATACCTTTACTGAAGAAGCCATCCCTTGATGCCTCAGTTCTGGCAAATTATCGCCCCATTTCACTGCTCCCCTTCTTTATGAAGGTGCTAGAAGCAGTGGTAACGCCGCAATCGCGGGCCTTCCTTAAAGGACAGAACATCTTTGATAGCTGCCGAATGGGCTTTCGCCCACTGATAGGCACCAAATTGGTCCTGTAACAGTACCTGATGATCTTACCATGACCAGAGACGAGGGGGGGCATGGCAGGGCTTATTTTACTGCACTTTTCGGCCGCCTTTGAAACAATCGATCATGGGATTCTAATATCTAGGTTACAGGAAGCAGGGTTCACAGGAGACGTTCTGGATTGGTTTGTGTGCTTTTCTGAGTTCACGTAAGCAAACAGTTTCTCTCTATCGTGCGCCCTCAGTGGCAGTTACTTGTGGGGACCCATATGGCTCTAACTTGTCTCCCTTACTATTCAGTTTATATATCAGGCCACTAATGGCACTTATTCATTTGTTTGGGTTCAGGGTTTTCTCCTATGCTGATGACACCCAGATCTTGTTTAGATTGGATCCAAAACAGGCTGACGTGAGCAAAAGGTTAAGAAATTGCCTGGACTCCATCCGGGCTGGAAATTGGCTCCAGCTAAATGGTGGTAAGACAGAGGTCCTGATCACTGACCCTCCTGAGGCGGCTAGTGGATGGACCCATGATTTCTGGGCATTAACGCTTGGTCCTCTGCCAGAACCAGGGAGAGTGGTTTGAAACATGGGTGTTAAAATACCGGAAACATTGTGTATGGAGGCCCAGGTCAACACAGTATGTGGACTGGGTTTCCTTAAACCCAAGCAAGAAGGTCCCCCCTTTTGTTCCTGAACATTTTCATGCACAGATAGTAGCAGCAAGCGTCAGTGGTAGCATTGACTACTGCAATGCTATTTACTTAGCACAACCTTAATATCTTATCAAGTGAATGCAAGTACTGCAAAATGCAGCAGTGCGCCTGGTGAAACATATCCCGTGTGGAGTACGAGTTGCCAAGGCTCGGCAATCTGGTCACTGGCTGTCTTTTGAGGCCAGGGTAAACTTTTAAGTCCTGTGTTTGATCCATCGAGCACTGAGTGACAAAGGATGTATAGCTATTCAAGAGAAGCTTCGGATCTACATCCCAGGCCGGTCTCTAAGATCTTCCAACACAGCTTTTCTGTGCGTACCTAAATACAGGAAGGAGCGGCTGGGTGGCCATGCTTTCTCTGTGGCTGGCCCCAGCTTTTGAACTCCCTTCCTTACCAGTTATGGTCGATGGTCAACTTCCTAAGCAAAAGCTCAAAACCAGTCTTTTCTCGTGAGGTGATCTGTGGGTCTTTCCGTCCAGTATCGGTTATAAGCACCATGATGCCTTTGGCGACAGTGCGCTATACAAATCGCTGATTAATTGATTGATTGGTCCTGCTCCAGTATTTAGGCTGAAACCTGTTGGGGCAGGGGCCTTAAATAAAAAATCTGATTATTGTATGATGTTTATAGGCTCAGCAAAAATGTTACTGCTTGATTGTCACAAGAATATCACTTACAGCATTTCATGTAGATGGAATGGAGCTAATGTTATCCAGACACTTGAGTGTTGTGATAGGTTTGATTAGAAGGAAATGTACAGATACAGTTGTGCATTGAGGATCCAGATAAGATAGCATCTACTGTTTACCAAACAATAGAGACATACTATCCTCATGAGTCAGCTCGTTAATTGCATAAGTCATGGGACACAGACATTTCTAAAAGTAAGCAATAGGGCTCCTATACGTGTAGAGGTTCCTTTTTTGTGATCCATTGTCTTCATGCTAGTCGTGCACTCACTAAAAACAGCAAATAAAATAACAGAACTTTGGCAATGAGAAACAGTAAGACATAAAACGCTTTCTTTTGAGGCTAGCTTTGGTGTTAATTCATGTCAAAGCACCGGTTTGTAAACATTGTACTTTAATACCTTTTAATCTTTTGCGTCTCTTTTTTGGATAGAAACACGTGACGGGAAGGAACACCATGAAATGTAAAACCACAAACCGTTGTGAAACACATGGTGAACTTCCTGAAAAGTCACCCAATTGTTCCTTTAGAAAACAGACTCCTTTGTTGGATAATCATTTTCATCTACAATGTAGTTTCCTGCTGATTAAAAGTGTTGAAGAATATTGCTAGAAAATCAGAGGCCAACTAAAGACTATGCATTTTTTTTTAAAAATGAAAGAATTCATTTTTCTGATGCACCCTTTATTTAGAACAACTAAATTCCATGAATGAGAAAGCCGAATAGTTTCACATTTTAATATGAAATATATTGTTTAGGGTTTCTGTGTTTAGTTTTAAGCTGGGGTGTAAGTTTTATTAGCACAGATTTGAACTTGGAAAGTTAAAGATTGCAATCTGATGTACCTTTTTTGAGTAATTGAAGTGGAGCTACTGTATGTGAGTGTTGTTCTCCATTTATTAAGTTAGAAACTTCATATCGATCGTCTGCTTGCTCTCACCCTCAACATTTCATGATTCAGACAAATGTGTCTTTAGCAACAGGTTTGACATTTTGGGTAACACAATCCATTGGCAAATATGTTCTGTATTTTGTTAATATTGTAACACATAGTGCCTGATCACGAGTTGTGCGGTATCTGGGCTGGGATACCGCCTAACTTTATTAGCGCTGGCGCCCACCCGTCCCTCGGTATTACCGCCGGATCACGGGTTGGGTGCTAACTGTTAGTCTCCATTGGGTCCTTTGGACGCAATGGGGAATTGTTGGCGCAATTATTGCACAGTAATACAGCCGGTGGTAAGTGAGCCGAAAATTGGCATTTTTCCAGCAGGGGGTAAACACGGCAGACTCGAGATTGGACGGACCCTTAAATGCGATGGTAACAACGTTACACTCGCATTTCAGGGCTACCGCCCAACTCGTGATCAGGCCCATAGACCTTCACTTGGCGACCTTTGTTACCATAGGTTTGGTCAAGAATGACATTTGAAACTAAGAATAAATTCATCCCCCATAATACTGAAGAGTACTGGTTTTGGAAACCAGTGGCTTTTTAAAATACACAAAAAATACATGTGACTAGTGTGAAACACAAAGGGCTTTCCCAACCTACTCCCCAGAGATCCTGTGTTCAGGTGGCTAGGGGAAGGGCCTTGCTTTTGAATCCCGACCCTGGGGGAAGACAAGCAAGCAAGGACAACTTGAGTGGAGGGTCCTTGGAGATTGGAAAGAGGGTACATGAGGGCAAGACATGGTATCCCCCCTTTCTTGATAGTGATCTTTCCAACCCCCTCTCCTCAGACTTTACAGGGTATGTTCAAGCACACACTCATCCTTTCCGCAAACTTTATCCAAAGACTGAGACGAAGAAGAGGAAGTCAAGAGGAGTGCGGATTTCCCATGAGAAACACCACTATGGTACTCGGACAAGGAAGATGCAGATCAAGGCAAACCACCCTCCCCGGTGGACATCTAACGCAGCCAGGCAGGGTCCGACAATTGATTTCAACCATGCCCACCTGCAGCCTGGTAACTACTCAGATGGAGGAACACACATGTTTGACGAGTAGAGCGAGTTGGACGGCGAGCAGGAGAGGCAGCACAGCCAGAGCTGCCCAAACCAAGGCCATGGAGAGCAAGATGTTGGGACGCTGTAAGACTGCTGAGTGTAGCATAAGAAAGTGCAGTCAGAAGGTTGTCTCTCCAGATGGAGCCGTGGGGCGTATTAATCCCGTACTCTGTGTGGCCAAAGAGGTGCTTGTTCCCCTGGGCAAAGCAGAAGGTCCAGGAGGGCCTTAGGGGCAGGTGGAGGGACCATGACCTTAGGCAGCAAAGCCAGTGAAAGAAGGAGCAGCGAAAACCATGACCATTGAGGTTCTGAAATGAAAGAAAACCGGCACTCGTTAAGAAAAGACGGTATACTTTGTAGCTGTGTGATCACGAGTGAAAGAGCACTCGTTCCCGAAAGCTGTTGAGATACTGCTGAGATATGAACAAAGAGAGAACATATGAAAGGATATTAAGTAGCAGAGTGGTCACGTATAATGGTATGCTCATTTGATAGTCTGTGAAGGAAAAGAAGCATTGCTGCGGCAGCGGAGCTGTGCGCCAGCGAAGTGTGAGCATTATAGAAATCCTTTTGAAAGCTCCACGACAATAGGGGAGCTACATGAACGTGAAGTAAGAGCAACGCTGCAAAATCTAATAGAGATATTGTGATAGAACCTTGCATTTTACGAGTTTGTGGTCAACCATTGAAACAAGAGGGGCCTAGGCTTAGGGAACGGAACCCTGAGAGGTCCAAAAGAAACTGTATCTTTACCCTAGAGGGGCCTAAGCTTGAAGAAGAGAACCCTGAGAGGCCTAAAGAAGCTGCGAAAGGAACTGTGCGCTTTGAGAAGCAATGGGGTGGCCCCCAGGCAAGAGGCTGATCCAGGAGAGCCAAAGAGATCCCACCTTAAAGACCAAATGAGAGAATTAAGCAAAGCTAGGCACTTGGTTGCGCGACCTGTAATGGGTGGACCGTGCGGTCTGAAAACTGCACCACGTTTAGGGGGCGCCTAAGTATAGGAAGGAATCATTTGAGATACTGAAGTTGAAAGTCAGGAGGACTTGGTTTTGCATGCGGAAGGTAGTCCTGCAAGCAACAAATGTGTGACATTTTCTGATGGAACTGTTGTGAACTTTACTTTTGTGTTTGAAAACAAACTGTGAACATTGGTACATTGAAGGATAACCAGGAGGGTCTAAATTCAAGACAAGGGGAGCCTGAGAGACCCTGTGAAGAAGTGAATTCAGATAAGGAAAGGTACTGTGAGTTTTGCAAGTGAATCCTGAGAACTTGTGGAACTTTCTTACCGTAAGTGTCTTGAACTTAGGAAAGGGAGCCGTGGAAGAGCTCCATATTCACATTGACTTTGCTTTGAACAATATTAAGTTGGCCAAATCCCACACCCCCTATCACTTTGTCAAAGTGAGTGCAAGCATAGGTTTTGACACAGACAGCAGTTTACTTTTGATTAACAGTCTTTGACTTCCCTTAGTTATCTTTTAATTAGGGAACATTCCCACCTTCGAGTTCGGGCGAGATAAGTATTTTTTCATCCTGACCATCAACAATAAATATTTTCCAAGTCTATCTATTTGTCTGTGTCATCTCTT
The DNA here is from genome assembly GCF_040938575.1 of Ambystoma mexicanum. Taxonomy (NCBI): domain Eukaryota; kingdom Metazoa; phylum Chordata; class Amphibia; order Caudata; family Ambystomatidae; genus Ambystoma; species Ambystoma mexicanum. Next base: position 1,196,272,338 of record NC_090927.1, on the reverse strand, counting down.
GATGCCATGCTTGTCTCACACCAGGTAGATTTGTGGTGATGACAGGTTCCGAACATTGGTAGATAAGTTTGTGTTCTCTGCTCCATTTTCGTAGGAACCCTGATTTGGGCATTTTGAGTTCTACACTGCCCTGTAGGGCATATGATGAAGCCCCCTGTCTGACACTGGGGATAAGTGGTGGGGTAACCAAAGGGGCTGTGCAATGCTGGTTCTAGGAGCAGCACAAAGAAGATATCCTTCTAAATCCCTCCTTATCCTGGTTGAGAGGCACGAGTTTGCCACATGGAGCCGTAATATGGTGCTTTCCGTTTAAGGGAACAGTACTAGGGTGCCACAATAAACTTCTGTTGTTCAGGCAGGGAATTGTCAGACAGACATACTAATAAGGATGGCAGACTTTGGAATTTTACTTAACCTGGCTTGAAATGTTTGGCTCTACAAGGCTGCCTGAGGGGTCTAATCCTGGTAACTGGTTATTTTTTGTGTTGAAGGCAGCTGGAAAATGAAACCAGTAATGTGGTGTTTTTGTAATATTGCAGTTATAATTCAGTCAGATCAATTATGTGGCAGTATTCGTCCGTATTTATTTTTGATAATACTGAGACTGACAAATGTTTCACTCAATATAGTGCTTTCTCACGTCATAAATTGGTATGAGTTACATTTAAAGTTTTTATTCATCCAATCTCTGAGTAATTTGCTGCAAAAACAGTAAGACAAAAATTAAATTATATGGTAGAACTCGGATGTTCATGCCACCAAAATATGCAGCAAAAAGAGCTATAATTCATATGTTCATGATAACAAAGTATTTAATCTTATTTGTACATTCAATCTGTAATCGGGGGAAACCAACAAAAACAGAACAATCGTTATCAAACTGGAAGATCTCACATGTATATGTAATGGTAACACATACACCTAAACCTAGACCAGCTCATGCCCCCTGATTTCTGCTTGGAATTTATGAGAGGAAGAAAAGGTGACTGCCATGCAGAGAGGTGACCAAGAAGGGTCTATTTATGAAGTATTTGCCTGAGTTGCACGTGTGATACCTATGGGCTAGAGAAAAGATTGATCAGAAAGTGTACACCAAACCTCCAGTACCTTTACTTTGCAAGAATTACCAGTTAGGAAGACTCTCTTGAAGGTAAGGTAGAGTCTTGCTGGTAACTGTAGATCTGCCTTCCAAATGGGGTGGATGGTCTTGGTGCATAGAGTGGATTGGGTCCTTTGCATATAGCTGTTAGTCTCTTGAGTGGATTAACCTTTTCTATCATAGCTTCTTGGAGCACAGAAGAGTCGTTTTATGTTTTTTTTCAAAAGTAATAGATGTCCATGGAGATTAATAGGCTTTATTCAAAAAACGTAAAGTGGTCGTCTCTGAATGTGGCGTACGGGGTGTTGGAGGGAAGAAAGGAAAAGGAAAAAGTGGTTTCATTTTTTAATTTTGTTTTAATTGTGTTTAAGTAAAAAATTAAGACTTTTCACAAAGCACAAAGTTACAGATTAAAACAATACACCCAAAGAAATGAAAAAGAGAAATACATATTAACTCATTCAAATATCCTCATGATTTCATTACTAGCACAATAGACACAATTTAGAAGAAAAAGAAAGAAAAGAAAAAAATGTTATCGAAACGCAGTAGTAGGACTATACATGCAAACATACAATTGTAAAAATAAGATACAATTTTACTCTTCCACCAGGTAGGTTCATAGTTAAAGAATGATGAGATTTAACTCTTAACAGTTTTACAGTTTACATTGTTAGGAGTGTTTCATGACCAGAGGCTAGTCTCTGTTGTTAACCACCAATCCTTATGAACAAATCTTAACAATTTCCTCACCCTACTTTCTCATGTCCCCGGACATTCAATGAGATGTCTCGGGGTCTGTGGGCTAGTGCCATCATATAGGCGGCAAATGTTGTCCCCAAACTCCTCCTTATGCCCAATGGGTAAGGTTTCCCGTGTGGCAGGAGAATGAGAGGGAATCTAAAAAATCAGACCTGCTACAAGGATCCAGAAATCTCCTCAAGTATGTGGCCAACCACGCTCGCAGTTTATCCACACTCGATAATGACGAAGACACAGTCGAAGACCGTATTAAGGCTATCGTCCTGATCCAATCGGCACTTTTAATTCGCCCTTTCACTTTCACAGGATTTTGGATCAGTTTGTTTTCGGAGCATTCTCACCTCATCAGAGTTTCCAGAGCCAGAGCCTTCAATTCATTCAAGTAGCAATTAGTACACCCCTCTAATGCACAGCCTACATCCTCATATACTGAGGTTTTTGGAGCAACCAGGATCAACCTGTACAAGGATACCCATTGCCATTCCATCAGTGATCTCATGGACTGAAGACCCATTTCATACCTCATACTAGCAAGTGGTACACATTTTGGAAGATGTAATGTGCGCTTCCACAGTTTACTCTCTAGTCTATCGCAATCCATTATTTTCAACTGTGTATTTGCATCCGAACCAAATAGCAACAACAGGATAACCTCGCCAATGCAGTATTTGATAACTGGGGTGAAGGAGAATTTACAAAACTTATTTATAATTTTCTTCATTTGAGATCCAAATTACAAAATGTTCCCCTCCAAGATTGTTACTAGATGGATTTTGGTTGGGAAGGATCTGACTAATGACCCCAAGTTTGTTACTTATTTTGCAATTGGGATGACTGGTCATCTAATTGCCATGATAAATTGCCAATTGCCATGTTAGCAACTTTAAGTGGTCGCTTAAATATAACAATTTTTGACTTAAGAGGGTTGATCTTTAGATAATTCGACCTCCCATACACATCTAGGGCATTTAACATGCGTTGCAAGCCTATCTGGGTATAGTCAAGAAGCACGATGTCGTCCGCATAGGCAACCCAGTTAATCTTCTCTTTCCCAATCTTAGAACTTGCCAACACTGACCCCTCTAGCTTCTTTCCCAGGTCTTATAGATAGAGGTTAAAAAGAAAAGGAGCCACAACTTACCCCCCTCTCCGTCTTGATAGCACTGGACAGTCTCCCCTTTTTATCAAGCCTTACCTGGAGTTGGGAATCCTTATGTAGTTCAACTATTATGGCTAGCAGGTTTTCAGGTAGGCCCCAAATCCACAATTTACCCCTCAGATGTTCTCTATTAACAGTATGAAAGGCTTGGGATAGATTGATCCAGGCACCGTAGAGTGTTGGAACTGCTCTTTAGGGATGTGCCACTACATACTGTGCTCATTACCAAGCCATTTAAAGAGGTAGAAAGACACCTGCCAAAACCCACCTGGTATTTTGAAAGAATTCCCTTCAAGGTTTCTACAAATGGATCTGTCCTCTTGTAACTTGCCATGGATTGAGAACCCCGATTTGCAGTGAGGACAAGCGCAAAAAAAAAAAAAAGAAAAGTAAACCCTGCTCCTGACAGCACTTCCAGTCGTGCCTGGGAGAGCTGCAAAGTCACCATTGCTAAAAGGTTCAAATTATAGTACATCTGTGACCCCCTCCTCAGGGGGTTTTTGCAACCTGGAATATAAACCCAAGAATGAGAGACCGTCACAGAAAAACATAGTCGCATACATACATTTATTAGCATCATACAAAGCACTCGAGCGGAGGGAGGTGACAACATATGTTCTCCAGCATGGGGTCTGGCATGGATTCACATGCTCATGAATATTCCCCGTCGTCAGGCTGGGAATCCTCGGTAAAGAAAAAATCTGTATCAGTTTTGTTTCTGATCTGTCTTTCTTAGTAGTAACCAATCACTGATCTCTGGGTTATACTGTCCCCAGCCAATGACTGCCCTCTCCCTAAGCCCCGCCTCTGGCAGCCATCCTCAGATTTTTACTGCACGCTCAAGTGTTGGGAGTCCTCGTGTTTAGCTCTCGAGTTTTTTTTTTACTGCGTTTTCATGCTTTTTCAGGAGATTTTAGGTTTAATCGAGCTTCAAGCTCCACCGTTTCTACTTCCGATAATGGGGACCCGTTTCGGAATTCTTCTACGCCCCTCAAGGGTGAAGTTTTCGTCGAGTTTACACTTCTTGGAGGATTACGGAAGATCTGCGGCCTACCCCAACAGACATGGCCCAGGACAAAGGAAGCTCAACGCCCGGATCCAAGCTGTTCAGGAACTGCCCTGTATGCGATGTCTCTACTGCCTCCATGGGGACAAGACGCACGTGGAGAAGGACTGTGCGTTCTACAAGAACCTTTCGGAATGGACCAAACAAGATCGGTGTTCCCGCCTCGCCTCCTGGCTGGAGAAGGGCACAGCAAGTGAGAAGGCGAAGAAGAAGGTTGAGCGGGCTTCTAAGTCCTTTGAGGGCGCCCCGACGACGGGGGCCCAACAGAAGGCCAAGCACCACGAGTCTGCGGGCTCCGGGAGCGCTGATAGGTCGGGCTCCTCGGTTGCCAAGCAGGGTGCTGCTTCCCTGGCACGTTCGACCACGAGCCAGCGCTCTGGTTCGGGGAAGAAGTCCGAGAACCCGGGTAGGCCGCTGAAGCGGACACGGTCGATCTCGAAGGGGGAGCGAGGCGTTGACCCTCCCCTCAAGGCGAAGGCCCAGGACGCACCTAAGGTGGTGAGGGCCTTGATCCACCCGGCTAAGGCCTCTACCGGAGTGGTCTCTGCGACCCTGGCGGAGCCGGATGAGAATACGCCAATGGAAACGGCCTCTGGGCCCAGAGTATCCCTGCCGCCGCGGAGGGAATCCTCTTTCCAGCCCACCGCTAAGACCCCGTGAAGCCCCCGGCTGAAAAAGAGGGGGGGTGGTGGCCGCTACAGACTCGGAATCAGCCTCTGAGGAGGAACTGGTGGAGACAGAGAGGGGCCTCAACGAAAGGTCCATAGGCCTCAACGAGAGGTTCATAAACCTCAACGAGAGGTTCGAGAACGTTCGATCCCAGGGGACGGTCCCTGCTGACGTGATCGAAGATAGCGACGAGGACGATGAACAGAGCCCAGTGGAACGGCCTTCCCGTCCGTCGCAGCCATTGCCCGAGCCCCAGGATAGCTCGGCGGCCATTTTGTTGGCAATCCAATCCTTATGTACCGAGATAAGGACGAGATTACCACGGACCCCGACGGAGGTTCCAGAACCAGGCCCGTCAGGAAACCCTCCGAACAAGCAGAGAAGAGTCCACCCCTCTCCGCCCTTCGTGCCCGTGAGGCCGGTGGACCCCTCATCCCCCTCGCCGAGAGAAGATACGGCGACGGGGACGGACGACGACGGAGGCGATGACACAGCAGACATCCCGTCGCCACCCCCACGGGCGTCCCCAGCCGACGAGGTTGGCTCTTTCCACGCCATGATAACCAGGGCATCCGAGCTCTTCCAGCTCTGCCCTGAAGAACAGAAAAAGAAGACGGTCCTCGCTGTGCCTTTACTCAACGACATCTGGGACGAGGGGCTTGCCGTCCTCAAGAACCCTGCCACGACACCCGCCAAGAGGGACAGGTACGAGAAGAAGTACCGAGTTCCCGATGTCGCCCCCTTGTGCCTCAGGGCCCAGCCCACGCCAGACTCGGTCGTCTCGGCAGCGGCTAAGAAGAAGGCAGCGGGCGTGGCGTCTTCAACTTCCACTTCCCCGCCGGACAGCAAGGGCAAGAAGTTGGACTCTATGGGACGACGGGTCATCTCGTCGGCGGCGACGACGATTAAGGCGGCCAATGCCTTAGCGATCGTGGCCCTCTACGACAGGGAGCTCTGGTTCAAGATAGCTCCCCTGCTAGATTTCCTGCCAGATGAAAAAAGGGCAGAGGCCCTAGAAATTCTGCAGGAGGGCGAGATGGTGTCAGATCACGCCATTACGGTGACAACGGACATTGCCGATACCGGATTTCGCCAACTGGGCAACGGAGTTTGCCTCCGACGACGAGGATGGCTCAATGCAACAGACTTTCGCCAGGACGTCCAGACCAGAGTGTTGGACATGCCGTTCGACGGCAACAACCTCTTTGGGAAGGCGGTGGGTGAGTCTCTACAGGCCATCAAGACCGACTCGGAGACGGCCCGGGCCCTTGGAGTGCTTCAGCAGCGACGGCCCTTTCGGAGCACTGGAGGCAGACAGGGTGCCTCCAAAGGATCCAGCGGTAGCTCCTCCTCCTACCGCCAGGCGGCCCGCTCCTCTTCCCAGGAGGCCTACAGAGGTCACGGAAAGCAAAGGGGGTTCCCGCCGTCGTCGCCAAGGAGGCCAAGGCGGCAAGGCCGCGTCCAAGCAAGACTGACCCGGCCGGGTGGTCGGGCCCCCACCGAAGCACCCCAGTGGGAGGCCGACTGACGAAGTTCGTCAGGGTGTGGGAGTCCATCTCCACCGATCGTTGGGTGTTGGACACCCTGGCCAACGGGCACTCACTAGAATTCCCAAGGAGGTGCCCTTGCATTCCTCCCGTGGCCAGGAAGGAGAATCACGTCCCTCAACGGCTGTTGGAGGTAAAGGCGATGCTCAAGAAAGGTGCCATCGAGCTCTTCCCCAGGAGGCTCCGGGGCTCCGGAGTGTACTCAAGGTACTTCCTCGTCAGGAAGAAGACAGGCGGTTGGCGCCCCATCTTGGACCTGCGTCGGTTAAACAAATACATCAAGGCGCAGAAATTCAGGATGGTCACCCTCGAGCACGTACTGGGACAGCTGGAGGAAGGTGACTTCCTATCGTCGCTGGACCTGGAGGACGCCTACTTCCACATCCCCATTCTAGAAAGGCACAGGAAGTTCCTCAGGTTCGTGGTTCAGGGACGCCACTACCAATTCAGAGCCCTACCGTTCGGATTGAAGTCGGCACCCAGGGTTTTCACCAAGTGGCTGGTTCCAGTGGCGGCGCGGCTGCGCCTGCAAGGGATCCACGTCTACCCCTACCTGGACGACTAGCTAATCCGGGCAAGTTCAAGGGAACTCGCCGTCGATCATACGGCGAGGACCGTCCGGTTGCTCACGGAGCTGGGGTTCTTCATCAACTACCCCAAATCCCACCTGGTTCCGTCACAAGTAGCACTGTTTTTGGGGGCGAAGTGTGATACAGTGGAGCAATTGGCATCCCCTTCAGAGGAGAGAACCAAAACCATCCTGGGCAAGGTACGGCGATTGTTAACCACGGACGTGGCCAGGGTGAGGTCCATCAAGTCCCTTCTCGGGATGATGTGCTCATGCATCTACCTTGTACCCCTTTGCAGACTTCGGATGCATCCGCTGTTAGGCAGAAACCTGTGCAGTTCCCTCTGGGACCACTACAAAAGATTTAGGACTACAGGTGTTTGACAGTAAACCCACTTGGTAGCAGTCTGTACCACACAGATTCACTTGGTAGCTGTGGCTGAGCAGTCAGACTTCCCTCGAGAAGAGTTAGGCAGTATACAGAGTATTCACAATAGTTCAAGAGCACACAATAGAACAAGTAAACACTGACCAGGGCTGGGTGTAAAAGAGATATAATTATTTATTTAAAACCACATCTAGAAAAACACACAGGCATTAATAATAAGCAATTCAAAAACACGTTCACTAAAAGATATACACTCCCTTAAAAGAATATTAGACAAGTCGTAAGTAAAGCCACACTTATTTTCAGACAGCGGTGAGCGCTTAACGTAGTTGGCACTCTAATAGTTTGTTTTAAAAAGGGAGAGAAAAGCAGAGAACAAATTGAAACAGATCCCAACACTTTTTCAAGAACACAACAAAGGAGGAAGGCAAAGTAAAACCGTGAAGTTAGAGTTCAAGAGGCCGGATCCACTTTCAGAGGATCCAAACGAAATGTGTCCAAGGTCACACGGTTGCAGTGCACAATGGTCTTGTAAAGGTTCAAAAAGGAGTTGTACCACAGAAAGGGACCAGTTAGAGGGTCAAGGCGGCCAGCCCAGTCCAGAAGGTTAAGGAGTTATTATTACCTTGTAGCAATCTTTAGAAAGGGAGGCCTGGCTGACACGGTACCTTAAAGTGGTGAGAACGCTCCAGCGGGGGCAGTTGTTCCTGGCAGCGGGTGCAAGTCGCTGCTTCGTCCGGGGGAAGAGAGGATCTCGTCGTGGAGGAAGACAGGAGTCCGTTGCACTGCCAGGGAAGAAACCAGCCGCGGAGTTTCTCAGGTATAAGGAGCGGTCCGGTGATTCGCGGTTCAGTGGTGAGTGGCTATCCGGCTGCCGGGGTGCTTGGCACGGGCAGTTCGACCACAAACCGGGCTGGGGTGCGAAGAAAGAAAGGAAAACTGGTTGTGCCCACCAGTCAGGGGAAGAAGCCTCTCCAGCCAGGAGATCTTCTCTGTTGTCGGGAAGTGGTGAGTCGATTCTGCAGGGCTCCACCGGTGATGTCGTCGTGGTAGGTCGGCTCAGCTTCTCCCTCGTCGGATTCTCAGGTCCTGTGGCGACTTCTGATGTTCCAGTCCCCAAAGCCCTGCTTTTATGCAGAAAACCCCCACTCACTCAGCCTAGCTGTCACTCAAACATGCTAAGTGGTGAGCCGGACACAAGAGTGCGACTTGAGTTACCAAGGTAACTCGGTCCAGGGTGCCTAAACCCCCTCCCACACCCCCTGTGGTACCCAGACAGAGTGACACCACTTTTGGAGGCTCGGTGGAGAAGCCCGCCAAAAAGTGGAACAAAGGGCTCGACTTGGGTTGGAGTCACAGAAGAGAACACAAACACCATTTTAGAATCGAGTCTTGGCAATAAATACCAACCGGAGAGTTAATATTAATTAAATAAACCGGTGGTATGTTCGAGGCTATGAGATTTAAATAATTAAAGTTGGTAGCATCTAACAATGGGAAAATCCCATAGGAAAATATTTGCGGTCGAATATAAAAAGTAGTTTCCACTGCCACCAGCCAAAACTCGATCAGAGGGGACGGAGACGTGCCCCCTCGACTAACAGACCCTGGGGCAATCGAATTGCCCCGACCAGTACGTCCACAATATGATGGTTTGTACTGGTTTCTGTTAATAATTTGGGACTAGTAAAGCCAATGGTGACTTTACATGCCCTGGGAGACAGTAGTCAGTCCCAGGGTATGGAGTCTATTGTGGGGTGTTACTATGACACCCCTGTGTTACTGCACGGAGGGTGCTGTGTAACACACATAGGAAAAACACATGAGACCCTATGGAGTAAAGGACTCCATAGCCCATAAAACACATTACCAATCAAAGGAATACCATGAATCATGTCCAAGAGTGGGAGAAAAAGAGTCTCACTCTTGTCAGGGGGAAAAAAAACAAACTCCAGAAATCCAGCAAAGCTGCTGGGGGACTCACTAGGTTAGGAAATTCAGCCTAAAGAGAGAATTCTCCCTAACATCTGCTACAGGAGTTCCTCGACGCCCACTGGGTTCAGGCGGGGGGCTGCTTCGAGGATAGGATCCCCCTCGACGAGGAGTTCCGTCGGGCAATCCTATGGTGGGGCACCCGGGCGCACCTCACGACGGGCACGGACTTTCAAACCCCGGCGTTTCAGGAGACGGTGACTACGGATGCCTCTCTGGAGGGTTGGGGGGCCCACACCGGAGATCTCCACGCAAGAGGCCTTTGGCTCCCGGAGGAGAGGTCTTTTCACATCAACATCTTGGAGCTCTGTGCAGTGTTCTCGGCGCTCAAGTCGTTCCTCCCGTTCCTCAAGGACAAGGTGGTGAGGATCTTCACCCACAACACCACCACGATGTTCTACATACGGAAGCAGGGAGGCACCAGATCCCCAGCCCTATCCAAGGAGGCCCAGGATCTGTGGCACTGGGCCTTCACCCAGGGGATGTTTCTGGTTCCCTTCCACCTGGCAGGAATAAAAAACACCATCGCCGACTCACTCAGCAGGGAGCAGCGCTCGTGCCACGAGTGGGAACTGCGACAGGATCAAGTGGATCGACTCTTCCAACGATGGGGCAAACCCCAGATCGACCTGTTTGCGACGGCGACTAACTCCAAGTGCCAGAGGTTCGCCAGCAGGTTCCCACAGCCGAGGAGCATGGGCGATGCTTTCTCGTTCCCTTGGGACGGCCTGTTTCTATATGCGTTCCCTCCGTTGCCGTTGCTGCTCCGCCTCATCGGCCAGCTCAAGATGTCCAGGTGCAGGATGATCCTCGTCGCACCGGCGTGGCCGAGGCAGATCTGGTTCCCGGACCTTCTGGACTTGTCAACGTCCCCGCCAGTCAGGCTGCCGGCGGACGTGGATCTTCTCTACAGAGAAGGAGGCGCCATTCTACACCACAACCCACAGTCGCTGAACTTGCATGCCTGGCTCCTGCAGCGCTAGAGTTTGGGGGGTACGATATCCCGGCTGATTGCAGAGAGGTTCTTGCACAGGCCAGGGCGTCCTCAACTCTCAAGTGTTACGGTCATAAATAGAAGAGGTTCTCTGTCTGGTGCCGTGCACAGAAGATTAACCCTCGGCGGATTACGGCCCCTCAAGTGCTGCCGTACTTACTGTAACTGGCCAAGGCTGGACTGGCTCACGCCTCCATAAAAATACATCCGGCTGCCATCTCCCGATATAACAGGACTACGGGACGGGCGTCCTTGTGGCCTCATCGCCTGGTAAAGGAATTTATGAAGGGACTATTCCGTTCATTCCCGCCGGTGAAGGCTCCTGCCCCGGCGTGGGAACTTAATTCGGTGCTGACCAGGCTCATGGGAGCCCCATTCGAGCCTATGCACTCGGCGCCCTTGAAGTTCCTGTCATGGAAGACAGCGTTCCTCGTGGCCATCACCTCTGCACGACGAGTGGGAGAGATTCAGGCCCTATCTTGCAAGCCTCCGTACTTGACTTTTCATGACACAAGGGTGGTGCTTAGGACACACCCCTCCTTCATGCCCAAGGTGCCCTCGGACTTCCACCTCAACGAGCCCTTGGTGTTACCAGTTTTCTTCCCGTCGCCTTCTACGCCGGCCGAGAGGACTTTGCACTCGCTGGATGTAGCCAGAGCGCTGAAGTTCTACGTGGACCGCACAAATAGTTTTCGGAAGACATCACAGCTATTCGTGAACTTTGGGTCTGTGAATCAAGGGAAGGCTCTCTCGAAGACTTCCATTTCCAGATAGCTCTCCGGTTGCATCATGCATTGTCACCGGTTGGCAAACCGACCGCTGCCCGGCCGTCCGACAGCCCATTCGACCAGAGCGATCGCTGCTACCACGGCATTCCTGTCTGGTGTACCCCTGCTGGACATCTGCAGGGCTGCTACGTGGAGGTCGACGCACACCTTCACAAGATTCTACTGCGTCGATCGGGACTCCAGGGAGGAGTCCTGGGTCGGCCAAGCAGTGCTGCGCAACCTGTTCGCTTAAGGTGAGCCTGGTGAGGAGGTAAGAGATGCTTAATGTTGAGTTGTTGTATTGCTTAATGTTGAGCCTGTTGCCACCTCCCGTGGTTGTGCATGTGTGTACTGCTATGTATTCTTTTATTCATGAGCATGTGAATCAATGCCAGACCCCATGCTGGAGAAGGAACAAGTTACTTACCTGTAACTGTTGTTCTCCAGCATGGGTCTGGCATGGATTCACATGCGAACCCTCCCGCCTAATCCTCTGCGGCTCTTCACTTGGTCATACTGCCACTTTGCGTGCTACCAAATCTGAGGATGGCTGCCAGAGGCGGGGTTTAGGGAGAGGGCAGTCATTGACTGGGGGCAGTATGACCCAGAGATCAGTGATTGGTTACTACTAAGAAAGACAGATCAGAAACGAAACTGATACTGATTTTTTCTTTACCGAGGATTCCCAGCCTGACGACGGGGAATATTCATGAGCATGTGAATCCATGCCAGACTCATGCTGGAGAACAACAGTTACAGGTAAGTAACTTGTTCCTTTTGCTAATGCTCTCTGACTTACTTACAATCTTCGGCTCTTTAAACATAGTTTTTTCAGCTGTGTTAGCAAGACACCTAAATACCACAGGGCCCTTGGAAGATGAATCACTGTCAGGGTGAACAGAAAGCTTGGTGAGTAATCGTAGTGTAGAACAAATAAAGACATGCAGGGGGAGACTCAACATGTGTTCCTTTGTATCCTTACCTTGAGGTCAGGTGGGAGGGTCACTACCATCCGGTATTTATGCATGCTATTTTAACTGCAAACTATTTCCTACCTTGAGAGCAGTGCCTGCAACTTAACACACACAGAGGTCGTTTGGGATTTCGCTGTTCGTTTACTACAGGCATAACTGTTGTGTGATATTTTTAACAGAGAAAGGTAACTGATGTTCATTTAATGTATATTTTCACACCATGCTGCGACTTTGCATCTTAATTATACTTCCTCATTCATCATTTTATTTCCTGTCAGTGGAGAGAAGTAATGTGCCGGTCTTTCGGGTGTTGTTTACCCTCCTGTTTACAGTGGCGTGTTGGAGAACGCTGCAGACTATAGATTTAGATACTGGGGGTTCCCCATCTCTGCTCCTTATTTGGCACCCCTCATCTCCTCCATATTTTCCAGAAAGGAAAAATGAAAACACTACATGGAGTCAGAGTGAGTTCCTAACACAGACCTAACTGATATATACAAGTAATGGTCAATGCATTTCCCAATATCTGATATAAAATGTGACTTTTGGACTTACCATCTTGAACCCAGAGCAAACGTGGTCGAACCTAGTGAGTTGGGAACCTAGGTTCTTGGAGGGAGCATTCAACTGGTGTCCGAAGAGAGATGTATCACTTCCTCACACTAGTACTCCAAGTGAAAGCGTTTCTGATAGTGCATTTTTGTAGTTACTGTGATTTCCGATTAGATAGCACAGCGAGTAGAGCGCTGGCTTTGACATCCGTGCAGAGCCTGCCGACGCAGGTTCGAATCCTGGCCGGGCCAAACTCGGCCTTTCATCCTTCCGAGGTGGATAAATGAGCACCACTCACCGTGGGTAATAATAAGCAGCGCTCAGATGCCTGAGGGTTTGTAGCACTATATAAATGAAAAAAGAATAAAAAGAAAAAAAGAAAATAAATGTTGTCATTTACTTTTTGCGATAAAACCTAATTCATGCAAGAGAAGTGTCTTTGCCTTCTGTTGATCCGCTCCACTTTGTGGCAGGCAGCATCTGCTTCATCACCCTTCCCCCAGAGTGAAATGCATCTTAAGAATGTGTTTGGATGTCAAGTGAGTGTTGATCTGGCCTAATTTAATGAGCAACTGATATTTGACTGTAAATGTAACTTATGAGACAGGTGTTTTTGTTGGAATGCTCTTGGTGGCATTACGGATTTTCTGATACCCAGGGATAGGTTTGGGTTTCTGTGTTAGCTGGAACACATTTCAATCAGAGTATTTACACGTATTGGTGCTTATGATCCTGGGGTTTCAGCGGGTTTGATGTGATCAGTGAATAAGTTCGGAGCAACTTTTCTTGTGTTGTGTGTTTCCTATTGGAAGGTGGCCAGCTAGCTCACGATCATTTAATCCACGTAGGGCAGGTATCCTATTGATGCTAGTCATATGTCTTTGCTGGCTGGGATATGTTCCTGCCCCCCAATGTGTTGCTCATGAGTTTGTCTTTGGTTTGGACATCTTATCATTCCGTGATTGAGTCTATTCTTGTATTTTGAGGATCCATAATTACTGAAATATGTGTCCCTGACAAATACCGAACAATTCAACCTATCCCGTGCAGGAGAATGTAAGGACGTGATTTGAGCTCTAAAAGCAACTCGTGCAGCGTTTTGCAAGTCTTGCAGGGAGAGGATAGAAGACCTTCGTCTATTTCCTTTTGCTAGAGAAATCCATAAACTGTGTATTCTGTGGTCAATGGTGCGGTGCTACATTCAAAGCGCGCCACGTCATCACTCCATGCAGAAGGCAACCAGGTACACTATTTTGAATTCTAGAGCCTGAGATTCAAAGATGTCTTAGAAATAAACGTACCCCAGTAGCATACTTAATCGTACTGGGTTGCCTTTATCCATGCGCTCAGATTTTCCTTTCAGTCTGGGCAGAGGGCATTTTCAGTTCGTATTTTGATGGTTTTATTTGCACAGTACTATATGGAACTGCTCCTCTCCAGGAGTGCACGGTACAAAATGGTGAGTTTATTCTGAAGCGTGGCACGTTTCTAAGACTGCAACTGTCGTCTGAAAACAAGGGTGATATTGAGCTAGTTTATGTGGTGGTTACCCCAACTTAGAAAGGGTTCAAAGAAGATGAATCCTTTTCTGTCAGTAAATATTTTTTCTTTGATAGAAAAGTTAGGAATTATATTGTGATTTGAAAAACAAAACTCACTTTTTCATGTTATGCGTCCCCTTTCCTAGCCCATCTTGTTTGTGTACTTTGAAGCCACTTGTGTGTTACAAGAATGGAACTAAATAAGTTATGATTATAGAATATTTATCATAGAGGATTTTGAAGTAGAAAGTGTGAAGGCAAATGACAAAACAAAGTAGAATATGCCTTTTCTGCCAGTGCCTTCAGTCTTTCCAAAAGCGTCCTCGCTTCAAAGAAGGAATTCATCACTACCTCCTGAAAGAGTAGGACTAGATAATTTGTTCTCTCTACTCTGCTAGGTCTTACCAAGAATACAGGCGGGGTTCAGAGGATGACCTATTGGGGGCGGGCATAACTTGCAGGATACAAAACTAAGCAGAACAATGCAGGGAAATCGGTTTACCAGAGGCCCAAACTAAATATCCAAACTAGTTTTGAACAAAAATGCTGAGTGCCTGCCCAGAACAGGGTTTATTTTGTAGCTCTCAGGTAGAGTTGGATGATCTGGACGATGCATAGGCAACACAATAGGCGATCATTCCAGATAAAACATTGCAAGGTAGGAAGGTTAACACAAAGACAGTGAAAGGGGTCTAGTCTTAAAGACTAGAGATCCAAAGGCCATCCCTGGTCTAATAAACAATGGACCCGGGCGCCTGTCCAAGATAGTATACAGCAAGTCACACAGTGTGCCAGGGCTAGCCCTGCACACTTCTTGAACTGAGATGGAGTTCTCATTGCAGCTGGGGTCTTTTTCCAGGCTGGGCTCTTTCTATTACTTCAGTCCTGGAGCTTGCAGTAGAGTAGATGTCTTGATGCTGGAAAGATGATGTGACGCCCCTTCTGCCCCCCCAATAGCTTCCTGGGCAAGACCTGTGTGGTACCCCTCTTGTCCTAGTAACCAAAGCTGGTAGGTATTCTTCTCAACCAGGTACTTGGGCGGTGGGGGGTGGGGTGGGATGTACATTCCCAACCTGAGATTCAAGTGTTAACAAGTCTTCGTTATTTGATCTGCTGTCCACAAACCTTCCACCAGGGTCTGTATTCTCAGCAATGTTTCTTTCCTTGGCCTGTTGGCTTGGCTACACTCACCAGAGCCTGGACTATAGCTCCCAGCTAAATGTACTTTCAGCACTTCAGGGATCTTATGGCAGATTCTCACCACCTACTAAGCACTGGTGAGCAGGTTTTTCCACCTCCACTGGCTTCTCTTAAACTTTGGCTCCACTTGCTTTACCCTCTTCCCTTTCCACTCTATAATTCCATGCAACTCTCCTGGTTTTCCTGCCTCACTTCTGCACTTGGGCCATTTTAGGTGGTCAATGCATTCTCTCCAAATGTCCAAAACTGGTTGTTGGACATGCATTTTGAAGGTGACATGCTTTTTGGGCAGAAAGTGACGACTATCATTGGAGAAATTCAAGAAGTCCAAATTGGCTGCTAAATCTTTGGGCCTGGCAGCGCAGCCAGTCAAACCTGCATTCAGCTTTGCCTCCAGGGGCAGGGGCTACAGACAATATGTGCCCTATGGCAGGAAGGCGCAGCTCCCGCAATCCAGGCAAGGGCAGAGGCACTTTTTTCACGTCCCGGAAGGGACAGAGGGGCATCTAGAGGCCAACAAGCAGCAGCAGCGGGGTCGCCAGTGCCCTCTAAGCCGCTTTGATTTCCCCTCCCATGATGTACCGGTTGGTGGACGGTTGGCAGGACATTGGCCCCAGTGGCAGGACATAACTTCCGACACCTGTGCCCTGCAGTTGATTCAGTGGGGTTACTGTCTGCCTTTTCTGAAGAGGCCTCCAGACAGATCCCCACTGCCCCAATCCAACCGGGACAGGAACTCCAGGATGAACTGAGAGCCCTGTTATCAAAGGGTGACGTGGAAGAGACCGGGTCGGACTGGCCCCATCGGCTGTTCGGTCCGTGGCCAGGCTGAAATAACTTGGAGGCGGGCGAGGGGCCAGTTTGTAGCCCACGCCTGGGCTAGTCTTGCGCTTTCTCAGGGCTGCCTGCAGGCCCTGCCTACTCTAATCTGCTCTGCATGATCAGGGCCTGCAGGCAGCAAGTTGACGTGAGACACCATGGCGCCAGCCGCCAGGTGAACGTTGCCAGTGATTAAGGAAGTGTTTTGTAAAAAAGTAACATTCTGCCACTGCTCGTGGTGCTCGCCCGCCCAGAGGGAAGTTTTGATCCTGGAATCTCCGCTCTCCCATAATCGAGGCTAGTGAGACCCGGTGGAGCCCCGGGCCCAGTGATGGCCCTGGGGGGGGGTGCAGATGGCGAACACCTGAGAGACAAAAGCAGCTCTATTTTTAGAGGAGCCGTATTAAGAAGAGCTGGTTTGGCAGCCGTCTTCAAACTTCAGGCGCTGAGCAAGTCCTCGGGTGAAGCGGCAGCAGGGAGGGATTTGCTGGCTTGTGAAGAATGCGCGCCGGGCGAAGTGATTGGTGGATTGGGAATACTGTATTAGACATAGCGCAAGGCAGGATGGAGGTGCATTGACTGAGCTGCGTGTGGCTCACGTGCTGTAGGAAGGAGGAGGTGTGCTGGCAGAGTTATCTGGCACTCAGGAATCGCTGTGATGGTGACAGCGTTGTGTGGGTGAGGACTACTGTATTAGACACGGAAATAAACTCTTGCTGGCAAGCAGTGGTGGAAATGTAAAAGATTTTGTGGGGGATCCCACAAGGGCCAGGGTGGGGGAGGAGTTTGGAGGAGCAGTGCCAGAGGGGGTGTGGTCTAGAGGCGGCGGGGGCTGGTAGTGAACATCCGATCAAATGAATACTTATAAAAAAAAAAAAAAGCGCCCGCGATGGCTGCATTGCCTTTTACTGCCGGGTTTGGCTTTGCTGTACATGTAGGGAGCATTGTGCATTACACACCAGTGCCAAAGCCCGCGCTAAAAGGCAAGGCTGCCGTCGCGGGCGCTTTTATTATTATTTTTTTTAAGTATTCCAGCGCGGTTCATGGGCTTGGGCGGCTGACTCTGGCTGGATCCCGTGATCCGGCTACACATCTGGTGTCGGATCTCGGATCCGCCGTGAGCCGGCCCAATGACCAGCACTGCTGGCAAGCAGATAATGAACTTCCTGCGACCGTTCTCCTTGCCAGGAATCCGAACACCGAGCTGGCCTTTGGCTGACCAGTAGCAGACTCTCCGAACATAAGGTGGCGGCAGGGCCGGTTAAGTGAACTGTCAACAGACTCTTGTGTTTCCATTTTTTATTAAATTGAATGCTGGCATGGTGGATTTCGGCAGCTATTTTTATGCAGCTTATTTGCCTGAAGATATGTTGCATAAAACCTACATTGCTATGGGGCCCGTACCCCCACAATACTAAATGGTGCAGACCGTGATGCGCCCACTGCCTACTTTATAGTCGTATTAGATGTGTTAGGACCGGGGATGGCATTTAACAGTGACACACGGAGAGACACATCTGATGACGTGAGGTAAAATATTAATTCACAGTTTATTTAGTGCTTATTTTCACTAAGTTGATAAACCAGATGTGGTAGAGATCAATAAAGTGATTTGCCCAAGATCACACGAATCGGTCAAGTGAAACTAGACCACCACAGTCTTTGTGGTTCCACAGTCAGGACCTGCTAATGCAGGTTACCTGCCTGGCACCATAGATTGTGTGCTCCTTCCATTCCCCCGAACTCGAGTGACACCAGCAACCTGTTGCAACTTATTCTAAGCCAGTGTGCAAGACGATGGCCCGGCTATATTTTTCTGTGGTAGCCTGCTGCACCATCCTGTGTCCGTGCCAGCCGTACCTTCACAGGCACCATGGTTATAGGATACTTCAGTCAACAAGGAAGGGTAACATCTTCCAAACCTGGGATGTGGGGAAATTCTAACACACAGTGGAAAATATTATTGGAGTTCCCATTAGCTGGGGTGAGTTGTATGTTCAGTGCAGAGCACAGAGACCTGACCACTACCCCACACACCTTTAAGGTGGGGGATATTTAAAGGCAATCGGCGGCATGTTGGGGCTGAAGAGTCCGCATTCAAACCTGCGACTCCACAGGCTACACACACTGCACTCCTGCAGGCTTACTCAATATGTGCCCTCTCTCCCCACTGCCCAAGATGTGCTTGACTACAGATCCCATGAGACATTATACTAACTACACCTGCTAGGGCTTATGTGCGTTGTCCAAAAGATCTGGAGCAGCACATAATGAGCAACCATGGCATAGCAGACGGTAGCCAGTTTTATTAGTGCTATTCGGTTACCCATTAACTTGGTTTATTTCTTATTGCTTAAAAAAATGCAGTTATTAATTTCAAATGTATTCTTGCTAACAAGAATTGTAGTCAAGTCAGGGTTATTGCCCTGATTTAGTGTTTCGGAGTCGCCTACTTCAGGTGTAATCAAAAGAATGACGCAGTGGAACAGCTCCCACCCCCAGTGGTGCACGCGTAGCAGTACACATGTTAAACTACACGAACTGCTCTCATTTCTCAGACTTTCCATGCCATAGGCTTAGGTGCCTGGCTCCATTACTGGGCCTCCACTCGTTGAATGTCCCTATCTTGGTGAACTGCAGAAAACCGCTCTGCAGGATTTCCACCGCAGGTAGCAGGAACATAACCCACTGAACTATCCTGAGCTTTTTGCGTGAAGAAATGCCACACAAGCAGCGGAGGAATTGGGCCCAGAACAAGACACAGCTGCAATCTGTCTGAGCACCATTTTGTCTAGACACTAGGCCCAAACTTCATTCAACTCTTGGCTCTGCCACCTAGCCACGCCTACACCACTGACAATCAGGCCGGAGTCCCGCTCACACGGCTAATTAGCCCCCCCCCTGCCCGAATAGGAGGGGGAGCAGTACTTGTTGCCCATTTCTAGCACTGAGCACAAGTTGAAATGCGTTGTGTGGAGGCTGCGCGTGGAAAGGCTTGGTGAGTCACTCGCATCCTTGATGCATTCCCAGCATAGACCTCCAATTACCAACATTTGTATCCATTTCAGGGAGTCAATGTGCCCCATTTAGGGTAATTGCATCCTTCTTACGGAGGTGTATTGTGCTTTATGGGTTGTATTTCATTTAAAGATTGTCTTTAGTGCCGTAGAGCCAGCCCATGGGGACTTTAAACGCTTCACAGTTAAACATGATTAGGCGAGAGACACTTCCCAGAAGATGGTTTTTCCCAAAGTATGCAAATGAGCGTGGCTGAGGAAATGTAAACACCTGGGAGGTGCACTATAACGTGGGAATTGGGAGCAGCTGTGCATCACCTGTCCATTTTATCCCTTGGTGGCCCTGTGATTCCTCGCTTTATACAGCCCAAGGGTCAAATATAGGCATTATGTACATCGGAGATGACTGCTGCCTGCACCTAGCTTGGCCTTTGATTGTCCATCTTGAATCCTCGCTGTTCTCCGTTGGCGCCCGCCCTTGCCACTTCTCATCCCAGCGAGATGGAAATTAATGGATTTGCATTGGAATCGCCTTGAAATTACATGCTATCACGAAGAGACGATTACCGGAGTGAGCGCGGAGTCGGAGACGAGCTGTGATGAAATCAGCTGGTGTCATTTGCAGCAGTGATGCTTTAGCTCTTCTATTGGGTGGGGGCTTGGACAAGAGGCCTGCAAGTTTGCTTCCCCCCTCCTACGTGCTGGAAGACCAACTTCCGGCAGTCAGGGATACTTTGCATTCTGACTGGTGTCATTCAAGGTTCTTGGAATGCTCAGTCTTCTGAACAAGTGAGCTCACTCAATGTGAAAACATCCACATTCAATCTTCACAGCCCATAACATGGCCATTCTGCATCTTCAAACAGCTTGTATCCATCTGCATGAGACTGCGCTGAATATGCCGGGTGGGAATGGGAAGCTCCTGTTTTAAGTGTTTGCCACTGACATGTAGACAACATGTGCTTCGCCATCGAAGCCAAAAAGTCCTACAGAGCTTTCCCCCCATTTGGAGGTCGCTAAATGAACTACTTGAGTCGGCCCTGGGCAGGGGCAGTCTGAATGGTGACCTAGAGCCGGGTTAGACTGGGGCGTAATGTCTCTGCACCAATGAAAAAGTGGCCCACAGTGGCAAATGGCAATTCATTCGTTCCTTTTGTGACAGACTGTTTGAATAGTACCCAAGGGGGAGTTTCTTTAAATAAAATGTGATGCAAATTGTGCATTTTAAAGAATATTTATTCAGCAACACTGGTCATAACTACGACTAGCTGCATAGCGAAGTAACTCAACAGATTGGCACACATTGACCAAACAAGTGGCACACTTTGACCAAAAATAGTGTCCCACACTAGCATTTTGTGCTTTTGGTTCGGGCATTGCCCTGTTGGCTAGTCCAAGCCTGGCCACTTAATATGTTTGAAAAGTTGCATTAAGAGTTGGATGGTTGTCTGTTGCCTGTAGCAGTACATTGTCCCTACATGTCCAGGAGGCTGTGATGAACATTGTAAGGTTGTGTGTGCTCACCAGAGTGAGAATGCTATAAATAAATACCATGCCGAGGCTGCATCAGTGTTTCTGTATGTTCCTTTTAGAACAATGTCACTGATTGTACTGAGGGTTTGCAGTAAGTGTTGTAAGCTTTTTTGTTTCCCACTCTGATAACATTTCAACAAACAGACTGGGTAAATGCAGTAAGCTTGGCAAAGTTGTGTTTTTGATTTTTCATCCATTTTTACTGAACCTCCCACGGTCTTGCATTTGTCAATTGGATAACTAATATACTTAAGATACTGAACCCAAGAAGGGATTGTGGCTAGACCACAATGCTGTGCAGCATTACATTAACCATGAAACAGCAGGGGGCACGTTAGAGTACGTAGCCTGCCCCTGACACAGAAGCTGCCACGTGCATGCCCCCCGACCCGGGGTGAGTGAAAGGGGAGCATGCACAGTCCCGTGGTGAGTGATGGGGGGGGGAGCACACACAAACCCGGGGTGAGTACCGGGAGGGTGCAGGTGGCAGAGCTGCCGGGCACTAGCCCCTGCTGCAGGGCGTGTGTAGCCCTCGCCGACAACCTCTGCTTCTCCCCCATCACCATCTGCCTGCGGCAGCCGTTCGCTCTCTATCTCCAGTCCCCTGTGGCCCCTTTGCCTACCTCCTCGCCTGTCTCTGAAGATGCACAGGCCCCCAGCTCGCCTCCACAGGTGGGCCTCTACTTCTCGCGCTGGCCTCTCTCAGGTGGGTGTAACGAGAGCGACCTAGTCATAATAACTCCCTCCAAGAATGCTATGGTACCCGTTACCCGACTGTGTTTAGCTAGCGTATACCTCTCATAGATAGGTTCTATCATTAACCAACTTGTGGTACTCCTTTTATCACCAAAAGGTGAAAGGTTGGCACTGGCTCTCGAATGACAAGCGATCGGCCATCTGCCCTCATGTGACCATTTTTGTTTTTGCATTATGGCACCTGCAGTTCTGCGAAGGGGGGAGATTGGGGGTGAGGAGTGGGTTTAAATGTGTTAATGCATAATAAATAATATCCCTGAGTTCGATATTGCCAGCTGATCTGAGGTGGAGAGTGTCACAATGAGACGCATATGCAGTATTATAGCGACTATACTGGCAACGTCTAGGCGCTAGCAGTGAGACATTTGTCTCGTCCTTTAGCGAGGCAGATGTCTGGTGTTTTTTGGCAGCGCAAGTCTGTGATCCTGTTTACTGAGAAGGCCTTCTGTGGTCTGGAAAGACCAAGGGGGCGGGGGTCCTAATTTGTATCCAACAGCACAACATGTTCTAATTAAGCCAATAGATCCGGCGTGGCGTTTACTGGAGAGCTTTCAGGCACCTTTCTGTGGCGTTTTCTGGAAAGTGTCACTCCAGACACCTCTCCGTGGCGTTTACATGAGAGCTCAGACACCCCTCCATGGCCTTTACTGGGGAGCCTCACTCCAAACATCTCATTACAGTAGAGTCAGTGAGAGGTGGAGCTAGATTGGGCATGCAGTGGGTGTTTGTTTTAACAGGACCTCCGTGAAGGAAACACATGGGGGCTGAAGGCAGACCTGTCTAAGACATTTTTTATTACACCATTAGCGGGTTTACAGCTGCTTAACTCTTGAAGGCTGCTCTGAGAAAACAGTGCAACGTTTGATGGTAAGGCTTGATTAAAGCAAGCTCAAAGAATTCCCATGGAGGTGTTTTGGACGGGCAGGGGCAGGAACTGGGTGGCACCCTATCACTTGCAGCATTTGAACATCTACTATGATGCATCCTATGACCATGCAGTGGTCAAAACCTTACCCTAACATCCCAAGCCTATCCATAACCTCTCCCTAAACCTCATTCCGGTTTCCCTACGTTCCCCTTCCTATCCAACCATCATCACCCTAACCCACCTTCCCTGCTGGGGTTGCAGAGCCCTATATAAGCATCGACTTGCAGCAGGTCCCAAAGCTGCAGTGGGGGTGGTTGGTTCATGCCATTCCTGCGCCTCGAAGCTGTGGACCCTATCACAGAACTGTATGCAAAGTTATATTATTTTATGAGTTGTGTTGTAATGTAACACACATGAACCCTCCATAAATAGCATTTTCTGTAAAGTCATGAATTGGCGCTATTCACGGATGATGGTTTGAGGGCCACTTTTTTTGAGGCGAGCAGTGGATCCACTTTTTTGATGTGAGTGGTCGGCCACTTTTCTTTGGGTGTCTGGGCCTATTTCTTGTCCCAGTCAGACCCTGGGAAGAGATATCTCCCGATCAGAGGGGTAGGTTGATATTCCTGGTACTTTTTGGTGCCCAAGAAGGGAGGAGGTCTCGGTCCCATCCTGGACCTGAGGGCCTTGAACAAGTTCCTGAGGAAGGATAAATTCAGGATGGTGACATTGAGAGAGATTCTCCATGCTGTCGAACTCCAGGACTGGCTGGTGTCGGTAGACCTATAGGACACTTATTTTCATGTGCCAATACACCAAAAGCACAGGATGTTCCTGAGGTTCCTCACTGGCGACAAGCACTATCAGTTCAAAGTGCTTCCCTTTGGGTTGACCTCCACGCCAAGGGTCTTCACCAAGCTCATGGCAGTGGTTGCGGCTCACCTCAGGAGATCCGGGGTCCATGTATTTCCGTACCTGGACGACTGGCTGATCTGACAGAAGTCGGCAAGGCAAGTCTTATCTCACCTTGAAGACACCTACCTACTACTGCACAGGATGAGCTTCTGCCTCAACTTGAAGAAGTCCCATCTGACGCTGGTTCAGCAGCTCCAGTTCATCGGAGCAGTCCTAGACACCCAGGTGGGGAAGGCTTTTCCTCCCAAGGAAAGAGTCGGCCACATCACGCAGATGGTGCAGTTGTTTCAGAACCACGGCATTCTTCCTTCCTGCACCTCTTGGGTCTCATGGCCTACTGTCTTTTTCTAGTGCCAGAGGCCAGGCTGCATATGAGATCCCTTTAGTGGCTCAGTATCTGGGAGCTCTCACGGATCGCCTTTCAGTGTCCAGCCAAGTAGTCCGCAAACTCGGCTGGTGGAACACGCGCAGCAATCTGATGGTGAGGGAACCCTTCTGGCATCCCTGGCCCCAGGGGTAACAGATGCGTCTCTTGGGGTGCCCACTACGAGTATTTGCAGGTGAGCGGCCTCTGGTCTCTTTCGGAAGCCAAGTGGTATATCAACAGGCTGGAGTTGCGGGACATCATGTTAGCCCTGAGGGCCTTTGCCCCGTCTCTGAGGGAAGCATGTCCTCTTCCTGACAGACAATACAGTGGCCATGCACTACCTCAACAAGCAGGGTGGTGTGCACTGCCGCCCACCCTGCACAGAGGTAATTCAGCTGTGGTTCTGGTTGAGAGAGAACCAAATCTCAGTCTCAGCAGTTTATCTGGCGAGGACAGAGAACACCTTGGCAGATGCTCTGAGCAGGCAGAGCATGGTCTCACACGAGTGGGAAGTGTGCCAGGAATTCGTAGAGGAGGTTTTTGCTCTCTGGGGTACCCCAGCAGTGGATCTGTTTGCCACAGGGTCCAACAGGAATTGCAAACCGTTTTGCTCGAGGGAATTCCTGGTGGCAGCATTTCTGGTGGATTGGACCTTCCCATCATTCCTTGGGTTCTCAGGAGGTTGAAGAGATTTCGGGCGACCATGATCCTGATCACCCCAGTATGGGCAAGGAGAACATGGTACTCCGAGCTCCTGGATCTGACCATCTGTCCGCCTCACCGGTTGCCTTGGCAGCCGGATCTCCTAACCCAGTCGGAAGGTTGGGTGCTCCATCCGACCCCTCATTTCCTCAACCTACATGCGTGACTCTTGATAGTATGAGATATGATGATTGAGACCTCTCAGAGGAGGTACTTGAGTATTGCTGGCTGCACGCAGACCTTCTACTAGATCTCTGTACGCATGCAGGTGGAGAAGATTTGAGGCCTGGTGCAGGGAATGCAAGATTGACCCTATCTCTTTCCCGCCACAACAGTGATTGAGTTCCTTCTGTCACTGGCCTCTTCAGGCCTTCAGACTGCCATTGTCAAAGGATATTTGGCTGCCATGTCTGTGTTCAAGACGTCCCAGCCTTCTGGTCCTGGCCCAGTTTCTGAAGGGCCTTCTCAACAAGTTTCCGCTAACCCCTTTTGTTGTCCCAGATTGGGATGTTAATCTAGTTTTGGCCTACTTGATGGCAGCTCCATTTGAGCCAATGTATTCATGTTCTTTGTGGCTGTTGTCCCTTAAGACAGCCTTTTTGGTTGCGATCACAACTGCCAGGCTGGTTAGCGAACTGCAAGCCTCGTGCTGCAAACCTCCTTCTCTGAAGTACTTTCGTGAGGAAGTCTCTCTTAAAGTCAGACCCAGATTCCTTCCTAAAATGGGTTCAGGGTTTCATCTGTTCCAGTCCATTGATTTGCCTATATTTTATCCTCCTCCACATCCCTCAAAGAAGGAAGAGCGGTTCCACCGCCTTGATCCCAAGTGAACGTTAAGCTTCTATGTTGCTCGCATGTCTGAGTTTAGGAAATCGGACCAGTTGTTTGGGGTCCATTCCTTGCCTAGAAAAGGCTTTGACATCACTAAACAAATTCTATCACAGTGGATTATTTTGTGCACATCCGAGTATTACCAATCGGCAGGCAAGAAGCTTCCAGCAGGCATCAGGACCCACTCGACCAGATGGGTTTCAGCCTCTACAGCCCTCCAGAGAGGGGTCCCTGTTAGGAATATATGCCAGGTGGCCACTTGGGCATCCTTACATACCTTCACCAAGCACTATGCCTTGGATGTTGCACAGGAAGTTGATGCTAGGTTTGGTAGGGCAGTTCTACAGAATCCTCTGGTTTTAGTCTTTCTGCCCTCCTCCTTTGTCCGAAATGCTTGGGGAGTCTATCATGATGAGGAATCTGTTGGAGAAAAGCAATCCATTGAAGAAGAAATTACCGTACCATAATGTTCTTTCTATGGATTCTCCTCCTGCAGATTCCCCATTGACCCTCCCATCCATCCCCTCTCAGAAAGTTCGGTGAGTTGTCGCATCTATCCAAACGAGAAGGCATTTGGTGATGGTTCTTGGATGACCGTTTTTGTTGTGGGTTAATTTCTCCTTCTGTCTCCGTTTATACACACGTGGATACAATTATTGAAGGAAGGCTCTGATTCAGACACCTCTTTCCCTATTGGCTTCATGATTCGAAATTGTCCTTGGCTAGATAATTTACTTTCCTCCACAAATCTATAGGCCAGTGTTAGTGGTATCTGCAGGTTTTTGTCCCTTGTATAGTGACAAGGATTGGCTTGTGCTCCACTGTACAAAGTTATAAATACTCTATCTGGGGAGGCTGTTGAGCGCAAAGTTAATGGCTGGCTGATTTTGAGGCTCTCCATCCTGCTGATCCGCCGCAGCATCCTGTACATCCTTATCAGGCACAAATTACTGTTGAATTTGTCAGACGACCCTATGAACCATCATAGCATATGCTGGCTGACTTTGGGCTGAAACGGTAGCCCCGCTGCTGAGATATTCATCCTACCTTCAGCGCGCCCCACGCAGCGCCGCCCAGAGCAGTTCGTTATAACACACATGCCCTGTGACGTAGAGCTGGAGATGGCGGCTTGAGGACTGTTACTGCCGAGCAGCCCCCCGAATGCTGCTCATTCCCTGATTTTCATTGTTGCCGCCGGGGCTTCGGAGCCCTACCCTGCTGTATCGCCGCTTTGCCTGCTCCCAGCCTTGGTGCGGTCCAGCCATCGGAGCTACCCTCTGGGGGTTAGTGTATGTTGACTGTGGGCAGCGATCCCCACCTGGAGCTACTGTGATTAAGAGACCTTCCCCCTCCCACCGATCCGCTGCCGGACCGACAGCGCTGTGTCATCGGACCTGCCGGCCACTGTTTAGGTGCTACAGCCTCCACGTTGCGTTGACGGGCAGAGCACCTTCAGGCTGCCGCACTCACAGGTGCTGCAATTATAGATCTATGGGGCTGCCACCCCGACTTGGAGGAGACGTGCACTGCCCCGCACCTTGATTCCACTTGTTGACTGCGCCTGCGTCAATGACTCTCGGGTTCTCCCTGGCCCGGTGCTGCTCCCGACAGTCCTCTGTGCCTGGCCTTGTGCTGTTGGTCGGGCCTCCGCACCTTCCCCGCGCTGCCTGCCTGCTTCCTGCCGGCTGAGCACCACAGTGCTGCCCTTCCCCCGACCCTGATCGGGCCGGATTGCTGGAGATCTTGGTAAAGGCCTGAATGCCTGACCCCCCCACCCCCGGGGCTGCTCTACTGTCCCTATTGGAGCGCAGGGAACACCGGACCCACGCTGCAGTGTATACAGACCATTTCCCCTCGGTGACCATGGCGGAGGGTGGTGTTTGTTCTCAAGGGGCTGCTGCTGGCCCTGGCCTACCAGTGTAATTTGCCACTTCTAGCGCTGTTGACGGATTCTACTACAGATCACTTGTCCGTCACCACTGTATATCGCCAGCATCTCTGGGGCGCCAATTTCGAGTTCTACCGTTTGGGCTGACCTCTGCCATGAGGGATTTCACCAAGGTGATGGCGGTAGTGGCAGTGAGTCTCAGAAGACAGGGGATTCATGTCTACCGCTACCTAGATGATTGGCTGATCAGGGCTCGCTCTCCAGAGCAGGTCTTGCAGCTTCTCCAGCATGGGGTCTGGCATGGATTCACATGCTCATGAATATTCCCCGTCGTCAGGCTGGGAATCCTCGGTAAAGAAAAATCAGTATCAGTTTCGTTTCTGATCTGTCTTTCGTAGTAGTAACCAATCACTGATCTCTGCGTCATACTGACCACAGCCAATGACTGCCATCTCCCTAAGCCCCGCCTCTGGCAGCCATCTTCAGATTTTACCACAGTTCAAGTGTTGGGATCCTCGTGCTTTTGCTCTCGAGCTTTAGTGCTTTTTTCGCGCTTTTTCTTAGGAACATTTTCTCTTTTTCGGTCAAAAGAGCCTCAAGCTCCACCGTTTCTTTATCCGATCAACGGGGACCCGTGTCGGATTCTTCTATGCCCCTCAAGGGTGAAGATTTCGTCGAGCCACGCTTTTGGAGGACTCCAGAAGTTTCTCAGGCCCATCTCGATCATGGCCCAGGAGAAGGGAAGCTCGACGCCCGGAAAGCTGTTCAGGGTCTGCCCTGGATGCCAGCTTCAGAATGTCTTTAAGGAGGACCAACACTCCCTTTGCCTCTACTGCCTGCATGAGGACAAGACGCACGTGGAGAAGGACTGTGCGTTTTGCGGCAATATATCAGTGCGGACCATGAAGGACCGCCATCTGCGTCTCGCCAACTGGCTGGAAGGGAAGAGCCCGTCAGGCGAGAAGAAGAAGAAGAAGTCCGAGCGGTCTTCTAAGATCTTTGAGGGCGCCCCGGCGATGGGGGTCCAACAGAAGGCCAAGCACTGCGAGTCCGCTGGCACCGGGAGCGCCGAACGGTCGGGCTCTACGGGCGCCAGGCAGGGCGCATCCTCCCCGGCGCCATCAACCACGAGCCAACGCTCTGGCTCGGGTAAGAGGAAGGCCGAGCACCCGGCGAAGCTCCTGGAGAGACCCCGGTCGAGCTCGAAGGCCCCATCGGAGGGGGAGCGAGGCGGTGACCCTCCCCCCAAGGGGAAGGCGGTGAGCGCATCTAAGGTGGTGAAAGCCTTGCTCCACCCGGCCAAGGCCTCTATCGAGACAGTCGCGGCGGCCCTGGCTCAGCCTGTGGAGGCTACACCAGTGGTGGCGACCTCGGGGCCCAGAGTCTCCCTGCCACCACAGAGGGAGTCCTCTTTCATGCCCATCGACAGGACCCCCGTGAAACCTCCGACGGAGAAGAAAAAGGGGGACAGGAGGTCGTCGTGGATTCGGCCTCAACCTCTGAGGAGGAGCTGATCGAAGTCTTAAGCCACGGCGTTGGCGTGGAAGATGACCAGCCCGTCGGGAGGGACCCCGACGTAGGAGACGACGAGAACGTCGAGGGTGCCGATGGGGCTCCTGACCGCCCGTCGGAATCCCCTCAACCAGTGCCGCAAGACAACTGGGCGGCCATTTTGTTGGCTATGCAGTCCTTATGCTCGGAGATAAGGACGAGATTGCCGTTACCACCAACGGAGGAACCTCTCCCGACGGGGGACCCGGAGCCAGGCCCTTCTGGGAGCCCTCCTCCTAAGAGAAGAAGGATTCATCCTCCACCTCCTTTTCAACAATCGCGCCCTGCTCAGCCCTCCTCCCCGTCCACGACCCGTGGGGATGATACAGGGACTGACACGGCCGCGTCGGGCACAGACGACGAGGTTTACAACGAGGATCTCCCGTCGTCACCTCCTCCCTGGGCTTCTCCGCCTGACGAGATTGGATCGTTTCATGCCATGATCGCCAGGACATCCGAGCTTTTCCAGCTCTGCCCGGAAGAGAAGAAGGAAGGTTTCCTTTATCAACTGCGCGAGACCAAGAGGAAGACGGTCCTCGCTGTACCTCCACTGGACGATATCTGGGATGAGGGTCTCGCCCTCCTCAAGAACCCATCCACAATGCCTGCAAGAAGGGATCGGTACGAGAAGAAGTACCGGGTCCCGGACATGGCCCCCTTGTGCCTTCGGGCACAGCCGACCCCAGACTCGGTCGTCTCCGTGGCGGCCAGGAAGAAAGCGGGGGGGGCCTCGACCTCTACGTCAACCTCCCCGCCGGACAGCGAGGGAAAGAAATTGGACACGATGGGACACAGTCATCTCATCGGCAGCGACGACGATAAAGGCTGCCAATGCCTTGGCTATCGTAGCCCGCTACGACAGGGAGTTGTGGTACAAAATCGCCCCCCTGCTGGACTTCTTACCAGACGACAAGAGGGCGGAGGCCCTAGAGATCTTGCAGGAAGGAGAAGCGGCGTCGGACCACGCCATTACGATAGTGACGGACATCGCTGACACTGGATTTCGCCAGTTGGGCAACGGCGTGTGCCTTAGACGGCGGGGATGGCTTAAGGCAACTGACTTCCGTCAGGACGTGCAGACCAGAGTCTTGGACATGCCGTTCGACGGGAGCAACCTGTTTGGGAAAACAGTGGACGATTCCCTACAAGCCATCAAGACGGAGACGGCCCGGGCTCTCGGTGTTCTCCAGCAACGACGGCCGCCCTTTCGGAGCGGCGGAGGCAAGCAGGGTGCTTCCAAAGGTTCCGGCGGCAGATTTTCCACCTATCGTCAAGCGGCCCGTTCATCGTCACAGGAAGCCTACAGGGGACGAGGCATGTCGGGCGGACCCCGCCGTCGTCGCCAAGGAGGACAAGGCAGCAAAGCCTCGTCGAAGCAGGACTGAACCGGCCGTGGGGTCGGGCCCCCACCGAAGCACCCCGGTGGGAGGCCGGCTGGCGAGCTTCGTCAGCATGTGGGAGTCCATCTCCACCGACCGTTGGGTGCTGGACGCCCTGGCCCAGGGTCACGCGCTCGAGTTTCTGAAGAAGTGCCCACGTGTCCCCCCCGTGGCCAGGAAGGAACATCACGTCCCTCAACTTCTCTTGGAGGTAAAGGCGATGCTCAAGAAAGGCGCCATCGAGCTCGTCCCAAAGAGGCTTCGGGGCTCCGGAGTTTACTCCAGATACTTCCTTGTGAAGAAGAAGACGGGAGGATGGCGTCCCATCCTGGACCTACGACGACTGAACAAATTCATCAAGGCACAGAAGTTCCGGATTGTCACCCTCCAACACGTCCTGGGTCAACTGGAGGAGGGCGATTTCCTGTCGTTGTTGGATTTGGAGGATGCCTACTTCCATATCCCCATTCTAAAGGGACACCAAAAGTTTCTAAGATTCGTGGTCCAAGGGCGTCACTACCAGTTCAGAGCCCTTTCCTTCGGATTGAGGTCGGCTCCCAGGGTGTTCACCAAGTGCCTCGCACCGGTGGCGGCGCGGCTGCGCCAGGAGGGGATCCACGTCTACCCCTACCTGGACGACTGGCTCATCCGAGCAAAGACAAAGGAGCTCGCCGCGGAGCACACGGCGAGGACCGTCCAACTACTCACGGACCTGGGATTCTCCATAAACTACGCCAAGTCCCACCTGGTGCCCGCGCAAGACGCACTGTTTCTGGGAGCGAAGCTCGACACAGTGGCGCTTCTGGCCTCTCCGTCGGAGGAAAGGACGAGGGCCATCTTGGGCAAGGTGCAGCGGATGCTGGTTGCGGACGCGGCCAGGGTGAGGTCCATCAAGTCCCTCCTCGTAATTATGTCTTCTTGCATTTATCTCATCCGCCTGTGCAGGCTTCGGATGCGCCCGTTACAGGAGTTCCTGGATGCTCGCTGGTTCCAGACTACGGGCAGCTTCGAGGACAGGATCACACTCGGCGAGAGCTTCCGACGAGCGATCCGGTGGGGGGGGCACCCGCGCGCATCTGTCTGCGGGCATGGACTTCCAGACCCCGGGCCACCAGAAGCCAGTGACCACGGATGCCTCCCTGGAAGGGTGGGGAGCGCACACCGAAAATCTGCACGCGAGGGGCCTTTGGCTGCCGACGGAGAAGTCCCTCCATATCAACGTCCTGGAACTCCGTGCAGTGTTTTGGGCCCTCAGGTCCTTTCTTCCGTCCCTCAAGGGCAAGGTGGTGAGGACCTTCACTGACAACACCACCACCATGTTCTACATCAGGAAGCAGGGCGGTACCAGATCCCCAGCCCTGTCCAAGGAGGCTCAGGATCTGTGGCATTGGGCCGTCGCCCAAGGGATGTTTCTGGTGCCGTTTCATCTGGCAGGGATAAAAAACACCATCGCCGACTCGCTCAGCAGAGAGCTGCGCTCGTGCCACGAGTGGGAACTACGACAGGATCCGACGGTGGGGCACACCCCAGATCGATCTGTTCGCGACGGCGACAAACTCCAAGTGCCGGAGGTTCGCCAGCAGGTTTCCCCAGCCGAGGAACATGGGCGATGCTTTCTCGTTCCCCTGGGAGGGCCTGTTCCTATATGCGTTCCCTCCATTGCCGCTGCTGATCCGGCTCATCAACCAGCTCAAGAGGTCACGGTGCAGGATGATCCTCGTCGCACCTGCGTGGCCGAGGCAGATATGGTTCCCGGACCTTCTCGACTTGTCAGCGTCCCCGTCAATCAAGCTGCCAGTGGACGCGGATCTTCTCTCCAGGGAAGGAGGCGCCATCCTCCATCACGACCTGAAGTCGCTGAACTTGCAGGCCCGGCTCCTGCAGCGTTAGAGTTTGGAGGTTACGACATACCGGCCGACTGCAGAGAGGTTCTTGCAAAGGCCAGGGCGTCCTCAACTCTTAAATGCTACGGACGCAAATGGAAGAGGTTCTCTGTCTGGTGCCACGCACAGAAGATTAACCCTCTACGGATTACGGCTCCTCAAGTACTGCCGTACCTGCTGACGCTGGCCAAGGCTAGACTGGCGCACGCTTCCATCAAGATTCATCTTGCTGCGATCTCCCGATACGCCAGAACCACGGGACGGACGTCTTTGTGGTCTCATGGTCTGGTGAAAGAATTCATGAAGGGACTGTTCAGATCGTTCCTGCCGGTGAAGGCCCCGGCCCCGGCGTGGGAGCTCAATGTGGTGCTGACCAAGCTCATGGGACCTCCGTTCGAGCCTCTGCACTCAGCTCCGTTGAAGTTCTTGTCGTGGAAAACAGCGTTTCTTGTGGCCATCACCTCCGCACGACGGGTGGGAGAGATCCAGGCCCTTTCCTGCAAGCCCCCGTACTTGACCTTTCACGACACGAGGGTAGTGCCCAGGATGCACCCCTCCTTCATGCCCAAGGTGCCGTCGGACTTCCACCTCAACGAACCCTTGGTGTTGCCGGTTTTCTTCCCGTCGCCTTCGTCGCCGGCTGAAAGGACTTTGCACTTGCTGGATGTGGCTAGAGCGCTGAAGTTCTACGTGGACCGCACAAAGAGTTTTCGGAAGACGTCACAACTTTTTGTGAACTTTGGACCTGTCAATCAGGGGAAGGCTCTCTCGAAGGCTTCCATTTCCAGATGGCTCTCCGGCTGTATCATGTACTGTCATCGGTTGGCAAACTGACCGCTGCCTGGCCGTCCAAGTGCCCATTCCACCAGAGCGATTGCAGCTACCACGGCGTTCCTATCTGGTGTGCCCTTGCTGGACATCTGCAGGGCTGCTACGTGGAGGTCGACGCACACCTTCACGAAATTCTACTGCGTCGATCGGGATTCCAGGGAGGAGTCCAGGGTCGGCCAAGCAGTGCTGCGCAACCTGTTCGCCTAAGGTGAGCCTGGTGAGGAGGTAAGAATTGCTTAATGTTGAGTTTTGGATGTAATGCTTAATGTTGAGCCTTTGCCACCTCCCGTGGTTGTGCATGTGTGTACTGCTATGTATTCTTTTATTCATGAGCATGTGAATCCATGCCAGACCCCATGCTGGAGAAGGAACAAGTTACTTACCTGTAACTGTTGTTCTCCAGCATGGGTCTGGCATGGATTCACATGCGAACCCTCCCGCCTACCCCTCTGCGGCTCTTCACTTGGTCATACTGCCACTTCACGTGCTACCAAATCTGAAGATGGCTGCCAGAGGCAGGGCTTAGGGAGATGGCAGTCATTGGCTGTGGTCAGTATGACGCAGAGATCAGTGATTGGTTACTACTACGAAAGACAGATCAGAAACGAAACTGATACTGATTTTTCTTTACCGAGGATTCTCAGCCTGACTACGGGGAATATTCATGAGCATGTGAATCCATGCCAGACCCATGCTGGAGAACAACAGTTACAGGTAAGTAACTTGTTCCATCTCAGCATAACCTGCGACTCCCTCCACAGACTGGGCTTCTCGTTCAACTTCAAGAAGCCCCACACAATACCATCTTAAAGGCTGCAATTCATCAGGGCTATCCTGGATGCATCCTTGGGAAAAGCCTCGCCACCCGAGGTGAGGGCTCAAGACATTATGCAGATTGTCAACAAATTCCAAAATGCCCAGTCTTCCGGCCTTCAATTTTCTGAGGTTGCTCGGCCTCATGGCATCCTCCATTTTCCTGGTGCCAGAGGCTCGCCTGAGAATGAGCTCCCTCCAATGGGCTCTCAGGACTCAATGGTCACAATTCTCAGGCAAAATGTCAGACCGTCTTCACGTTCCAATCAGAGTAACACAGGATCTTCTGTGGTGGACATACCAAGAAAACATTCTGAAAGGAGAACCTTTTTGGCAACTATGGCCGGAGATAGTTGTAGTTACGGACGCCTCATTCATGGGGTAGGAGGCCCACACCAACGATCTGAAAATCAGCAGTCGTTGGCCTCTGTCGGAGTCCAAACTACACATCAATCTTTTGAAGCTGAGGGCGATCAGACTAGCGCTGAAGGCCTTTCTGCCCTCTGTATGGGGAAAGAATGTCCTGATAATGACGGACAACACAGTGGCCATGTAGTACCTCAAAAAGAGAGGAGGCGTCGGGTCACTACCACTGTGCAGAGAAGCAATGCAGCTCTTGTGCTGGGCAATTCAATAAGGAATCTCTATCATCAATTCACCTAGCCGGAGAGGAGGACACGATGGCGAATGCTCTGAGCAGGCAGAGCACAGTCTCCCTTGAGTGGGAACTAGCTCAGGAAGTCCTTCAAGAGATCTTCACCTTTGGGGAACCCTCAAGTGGACCTGTTTACAAGCAGTGTCTACCGGAAGTGCAAACTATTCTGCTCCATGGAATATCCCCCAAGAGTAGCTCTAGTGGACTGGGAGTATCCACTCCTGTACGCGTTTCATCCAGCCCCCTTCATTCCTCAAGTAATCAGGAGGCCGAGAAAGTTCGGGGAACTCATGATCCTAATTGCTCTGGATTGGGCAGGATGGCGTGGTACCCAGACCTTCTGGACATGTCCATCTGCCCTCTAATACGTCTGCCACAAAGAGAGGACCTTCTCTCTCGAGAGGAGGTTCGGGTTCTCCATCCAGAGGTCAAGACTCTCAACCTTAATGCGTGGTTTCTGAGAGGTTGAGATAATAAGGATTGGGACCTCCCGGACAACATAATGGAGATTTTGCTTTCGGCCAGAAGGCCAGCAACAAAGTCTTTGTACCGCTGCCATTGGAACAAATTTTGCAGCTAGTGAAGGGAAAGGAATGTGGACCCTTTTACATGCAGCACACCTACAGTGTTATCGTCTTGATACACCTGGCTAATCTGGTGGTCCAAGTTGGTACAATTCAAGGTTATCTGGCAGCGCTATCTATTTTTAAGCGTTCCTCTGAAGGGGCATCTTTCTTCAAGATACCACTGGTCATACAGTTCTTGAAAGGATCGACAAATGTCTTTCCTCCGGTCCCTTTTCAAGTCCCGGTTTGGGATCTGAACCTAGTTCTAAAATTCCTAATGTATGCTCCATTCAAGCCTATCCACTCCTGTCCATTAAGATTTTTGATTTTAAAGGCCATTCTTTTAGTGGCCCTTACATCAGCCCATAGGGTGAGTGAACTGCAAGCCTTGTCCTGCAAGCCTTCTTACACAGTCTTCTTTAAGGATAGAGTGTTCCTTAAGGTTAAACCCACATTTCTACCTAAAATTGTGTCCGAGTTTCATATAACTCCAAAGATCATTTTACCTTCTTTCTATCCCCCACCTCATCCTGGAAGGCTATACAGGCTTCACCCAAAACGTGCACTTAGTTTCTATATTCCCAGAATGTCTAAATTGAGACAAGATTATCAACTTTTTATTGGATATACAGGCCATAAATTGGGTATGGTGGTTTCAAAATGAACCTTATCTAGGTGGATAATCCTTGCAATTTCTGAATGCTACAGGTTAGCTGAAAAAGATCCCCCTGAGGGGCTCTGGCACATTTGACCAGGGCAATGGCTACTTCCTTAGCCTTACAGAAGGGGGTCCCAATTAAAGATATTTGTGCAGCAGCAACGTGGTGCTCGGTCCACACATTCGACAAGCACTATAGTCTGGACTCTTCCTCAGGCCGGGAAGGTTTTTTTGGGAAGGCAGTCTTACACTCTGTACACACAGGTCTAAATTCTAATTTGGAAATTCTGACTTCCTCCTCCGGTAATACAAAAACTGCTCTGGGAGTCCATCATAAAATGAGGAATACGTGGGAGGACACAATCTATTCGAAAAACAAGTTACCTACCCATGGTAACGTTCTTTCGACTGGATGTTCCTCCCATGTATTGTTCATCGCCTCTCCCAGCCTACCCCGCAGTTAAATTTCCATGTTATTACAGTGTACGCTCTTTCAGGGTGAGTAGCTGTTGGGCGTAGGATAAACCAACTCACGTACAAATGGTAACTGAAGTCAACGGTTGCTGCGCGCGCTATATAACTTCAATGACGTTGACACCGAAACGGAGGCCCTCGAGGGACATCAAGTCGACAGGCATCGACACGCAGCGCCCCTGCTGACATTTTCTTTCCAAAGCAGCTAAAGCTGGATATGGAGATATCATAAAATGAGGAATACTTGGGAGGAACATCCAGTCAAAAGAACGTTAACGTGGGTAAGATGTTCATCTCCACTAGAATGTGACCTCACTTCGGCTTCACCCTATATATTGGGGGCAATCCCGGTATGTAAGATTGTGGATTCCATACAAGAAATTCCTATTGTTAATGTTTGCAACCCCCCCACTCCACAATAATGCCCATTCTGCTAAGATTATCGCTGATTTAGAGAAGCTCTTGGAAGAGTGGACCAAAGTAAACTTTAGAGCACTCTTTATGATTATGATTGACCTTAATTATGCAAGATTCTCCCAAAAGGTTACTGCTGAGAATATTGAAAAGGTGATTAATCGCAATGATGCAACATTTATATAAGCAGTGGTTAAGTGGAGAGGACCCTTGGGATATATTTATAAAACAAATGTTTTATTCCAATTGTATTTGGAGGGAATGGGAGTGTGATGGCCATCCTTATACTTGGTGTGCTAGGGACAGTCGTTCTTGGATTGATTACATTTTGGTTTCTTTTACAATGTGTCAATACATGGGAAAACCGCAAATTATACCCACATCAGCAAGTGATCATGTGGTAAAGAAATGTACTCTATGTTCGGAAACCCATCAGAAAGCAAAGATAGTTGGAGATGTCCGGGTTGACCTGTCTGGTAATAGAACACAATGGTCTGTGAACAATATCGAGCAATATATACAAGCTTCTTTGACTCATTCTGCCCTAAAGATTTAAGGATGCAGTATCAGTTCTGTTTCAGAGCTTGTCTGAGAAAGCTAAGCATTATATCCAAAAGCGTGGTAATAAAAGCCGACTCAAAACCGTATTTAAAAGGATCTATTTGATATAATTGTAGCACATGAAAAACAGAATTATGAGAGGGCGATGAGAAAACTAAAAAGGAGAAATGGAAAACTTTGTATGATGGAGTAGAGTAAAATGGCCCAACTGAGGACAAAATATAAAAAAAGAGCTTAAAAGACATAAAGCATCTGTTTCCAAATGGTTTCTCATGTGTAAGGCCTTACGTTTCTGTGATGGCCGTACATTTTGTAACTCCTACAAAGGTCAAATGAATAACCAAGACACAGTGGGTATAGAAATTAATCCCATATCTGAAAGAGAATGGGAGAGACATATATCTGGCCTTTATTGTAAAAATAAAGGAGAGCTACCTAGGAAAGCTACATATGGTAAGGGAGGTCTGATCTGAGGGATAAAACTTGAAGAAGATACTGTACAAACAATAATGAAGAAATTGAAGCCTTCTAAGGCGCCAGGTCCTGATAGGATACCTAATTTAATCTGTAGATATAGACCTGAATATTGGGGTACAATCTTAAAACATCTTTTTGAAAATATTATGAACACAGGTTTCATACCTCTTAGTTGGAAGGCGTCTATCTTGATACCTGTTTTCAAAAAGGGTGTTGGAGGGAACCCTGAAAACTCTTGACTTCTGGCAATAACCGATGCATGCTCAAAAATATTTTCCCAGATTCTATTAGTTGAATTAAAAACATGAATACAAATATTTTACGTATTGCCCAAGTACCGAACTGGATTTAGACAAGGGATGGGAACCCAGTCTAACCTCTGAACACTGACATACCTCATTCCTCAAAGTATATAGAAAAAACAATGCGCCCTCTACATCTGTTTCATAGATTACAAGAGCGCCTTTGATACTGTGCATCGAGAGATACGTTGGTCTAAGCTCTGTGATTGGAATTTGGACCCAGTAGTTTCATATTTTATCCGATAACTTTAGATGGAAACAGTGACTCAAGTGAGGTTAAATCAGGAGGGTACTCTTAGCAGAGAAATTAAAACAAATTCTGTTTAAGCAAGGCTGTCCATTAGCTCCAACACTATATAATCTTTTTGTTGCAGATATGGGACAGTACATGAGGGATACATGCCTTTTTCCACCTAAAATTGATAAAGAAATGATTAGTTGGCTTGCTCACACGGTTGATACCCTCCTGATTGACCACACGCCAATTGGGCTACAGTGTAGTATGCATAGGCTGTGTGGGTACTCTAGGAGTAGCATTCGCCGGTGCTTCAAGATGGCGGCTCTATTTGACCAATTATCGAAGCTGCGCGCGCCACACCCCTGGTTTCCATGGAGACACAAAACATTAGTATCAAGACTGCTGCATCTAAGCGTTCACATGCTGGAAGACTTCCGACCTGGTTGCGAGTCAGGAAAGAAATCTGCTAACACGGGTAAGCCTGCTGTACCCTGCCAGTCCACTACGATGGTCTGGCTCAGTGTACATATTCTGAGCCACATTTACAAGATCTTTTGATCGTGAGCATTATTACATGAATGAAAGCAGTGAGACTGATCCACGCTAACGGCGCGTTTCTCCTACTGTGGGTTACTGCCCATGGGCTCTGGCTTAGCCTGCATATTGTGAGCTACATTTACAAGATCTGGCGATTTTGCAAGCTCCATGACATGAACGCCAGACAGACTCACGCTAGCGGAATAGCGTGTTCCTCACTCTGGGGGTTACTGCCCACAGGCTTCTATTTCCCTTTGCAAAAGCAAGATCCCCTTTAAGCAATCAAGGGATACTAGTAATTGCAAGCAAATTCTTTAGAATCCCTGTCCCGGGCAATGTTAATTTGGCTTATTTTTTGGCTTACTAATGTCTGTTGGCATAAGAAGTATATGGGGGTTTTCTAAGAGAAAATACACCACAATTGTTTCGTGGCTAGCGAACTAACACAAGAGCCTCCCCTTGCGCAATATGACACTATAAACATATGATATGTAAACTATTTAAAAAATACCAGACTTTCCCAACCTAGTATACATCATTTGCTCCCCATAGATAAGTCTCGTATATGCTCCAATACACCAATCTGCACCTTAGTCACAGATGTGATCTGTGAGTACCGTGCTCTATGTGTGTGTTTGCTCCACAATATTGAAATTACAATGCAAATAGTAGTGATACTGTCTCCTGTGATTTTCCACAGGATCAGTCTGAATGCCTCCGCCAAACAAGTCCCAAGGTGAGATCATTCCATATATAAGCATGTTGGAAATGGAATCAGAGCCCAAGTAAAATGGCCCTTCATACAGCAGATAACGCTCGCAACCTACCAAGTAGACAGTCCTGAAGAAGGTGGTACTAATAATAGAGCCCACCAAAACCGGTTGACAAAACACGTGGAGACAGCAGGAGGCTTCCCGCTGCATTCCTGCTTCCCGCTGCATTCCCCGTTTCAGCAACAGGGAAATCTACAAATCACTAGAACTACCCTTTGTGGCTGAGTTTTCGTAGCAATTTTCAACCACTCAAATGAGAGTGCCTTTTTAATTACGGCATGCTCACCTTCAGTACTGGCCATTAAAGCAACCATTGCCAAAGTACTGGTGGAGATGTTCCTCCATGTTAGCTCTCTCTCTCTCTCTCTCTCTCTCTCTCTCTCTCTTTCTCTCTCTCTCTCTCTGCCTTTTTTTTAGTTACAAACACGATAAGCCCAACTCTGGCTCTCCTTTCAATATTCTGACTACTTATGAACAAACCAGCACTATATCAGCTAGAGATACAAGTACAATCAGATACAGAATATAAACCACTGAGAAAACGAAACATTTGAGATGTCTTTCTCTTTTCTCTTTTTCTTTTTCCTTACTCTATCCACATATTAGATAGGGGGCCCACCACTACAGCCTAGGCGTAGTGGTATAGAGAGGCAGGGGTAGATAGAGCCTTGTCTGACATGACATGGAATATTCAGTTGAAGCCTTCGTTAAATTATAGAAAACCGGTATTGTACCCTGTCTAGCTTATGAACTAAAAATTCTTACAAATAAAGAAATAATGTGGGTTAAAAAGCTCAAAGGTAGGTTATGGAGAATAGCTCTGGGGTTGTCTAGAAATACATCAGTTGAGGGAATAAAGTGTGAATTGGGTTTAATAGCACTAGGCACTCAACTGAAAATAAGAATGAGCCTATTCTATTTCTGAATGATGTATAAAAAGGAAGATAGCAAGTCTCTACTTTCGTATTTTGGTGGATTAGTCACTGGATCAATGGGTAATAATCCTTTAACACCTTAACTGCCAACGGATTTCCCTCCCAGTGCCAAGCCCATTTTTGGTGATTTCGGTATGTCGCCATTCAATCCCGTGTAACATTTTTGTTACATGTGATATCTCGGCCAAATGTGGCCCCTTTTCGTTCCACATTTAGGCGGTCATAACGCTACAAAAGAATCCTAGTTTGCTGTATGGGGGGGGGTAAGAGCACATTTTGTGCTTTTTCAAAAAATGCCACTATAATGATGTACAAAGAAGCCTGTGGTTTTTTCCTTGTAAGAGCTCGGAACACATGGTTTGCTGTTCTGAATTTCCCATTTTCCAGGCTTTCAAGAACAGGTTGAGTGGAAACTAAAATAACATATTTTTATAAGGTTACCAACTTACCATCAGTTTTTTGAGAGGTAGGCGATTTTACCTTTTTTTTCTCCAAATGGACATGCGTGGAAGGTATGGAAGAGGAGGGTAGGAACGCTGAATGGGAAGACAGACAGGCATACATTTCTGGAAAGTAGACACAGTTCCAAGTTTAGGAATGGGTCATTTGCATGCAACAACTATGTAGAGAGAATTCCCATAGTTTGGGGGAAAATTGGAAAATGGCAGGAAAAAAAGGTATGTGCTGGACATAGTTTGACCTATAAGGCAATGGCTTCTGTGAATATTGAGAAATCCAATGCACCGCTATATTCCCCCGACTCTTCTAGTTAGGAAATCACACATTTTCCGTAATGTTTCACAAAACAAGCAATACCACAAGCCAAAAACTAAGCCATGGTACAATGGATTTTTATGCTGACAGCCTAAACAGACGTACTTAGCATGTGTAAATAAGTAAAACAAATGTGGTTAGGAATGGCAAGCATACATTTTTTGAAAGAGCACAGGCAGACCGTTTGACTGGTAGGTGACATGTGCAGGTTACAAAAGCGTACAGTGCCTAAAGCAGCTACTAAATGTAGGTTACATTTGGCAAATTAAAGGGATGTGTAACAAAGTGCAGTAGCAAATGTATGAAAACTTTATGAAAACCAAGAAAAAACAACAAATGTTCTACCTTGCCACATTCCCGCAGGTGCCCCGTCCAAAAATCTGTACCTCACGTGTGGGAGTGCACCTACCTGGGCGCCAAGGGAGAAGGCCAAACCACTGGTACATCAAATGCCCTGGGGAATACTGTATTTGGCTTTGTGGACAACCCACAGATTTGGATTTGGGGTGTTGCAGCCACCAAGGAAAACCGGGAACCCCATGCATTTCTGAAAAGACACCTGTGGAAATCCACAGAGGTCTGACTTGTGCAAATTGCCCTAGAATTTTGCCCACAAGCCCCTGGCAAAGTCCAAAATTTAGAAACCCCCCCACAATTTTCAGACATTTCCCACTTGGAAACCACCAAAACACACCGCCAACAACACATTTTATACCTTCCCGCATTCACACAGGTGTCACGACGAAAACGGTTCCTCACATGTGTGGGTGCACCTACCTGGGCGCAAAGGGAAAAGGTTAAACCACTGGTAACCCCAAGTGTTCGGGAGAGCAGGTTTTGCAGGAATTTGCTCTTGAGCACAACCTACAGATTTGGGCCTGGGGTGTCGCAGCCACCTACACCAGAGCCAGAGCTCCAGGATGGTCGGGTTGATGCCCCTGGCCTTGGGCATCCGTCTCTCATGTGGTTTGACCATCCTCAAGCACCAGGGCAGTCCCAGGGAGCCCTGGAAGGGTCCCCATCCATTCCCAGAGGGAAGTTCAGCAACGCAGCATAGTCAGAGCTCCAGGATGGGTGGGGTGATATCCCTGGCCTTGGGTGGCTGTCTCCCATGTGGGACGACCATCCACAAGCCCAGCCAGGAGCTCCGTCTGTGCTGCGTTACAGCCTTTCTCTCCAGGGAATAATGGGGACCCTGCCAGGGCTCCCCGGAACTGCCACTGGATTTGTGGATGGTCGACCCACACGGGAGAAAAGTGCCCAAGGCCGGAGACATCTCCTCCGACCATCCTGGAATTCTGGCTGACCTGTGTTACAGCTTTTCTCTCTGGGAAAGGACGGCACCTGGCCGGGGCTCCCTGGAACCGCTGCTGGGCTTGGGGATGTTCACCCCCCGTGGGATGACTGTCCACAAGCACAGCAGCAGTTCCAGGGACCCCCGGCAGGGTCCCTGTCCTTTCCCAGAGGGAAAAGCTGTAACGCAGGCCAGCCAGAACTCCAGGATGGATGGTCTGAGGTGATGCCTCCAGCCTTGGGCACCTGTCTCTATGTGGGTCAACCATCCTCAAGTCCAGCGGCAGATCCGGGGAGCCCCGGCAGGGTCCCCATTCCTCCACTGAGATAAAGTATGTAATGCAGCACAGTCAGAGGTGCAGCCTGGGCTTCCGGATGGTCAACCCACATGGGAGACAGCCGCTCCCAGGGAAACGCCATTGTTCTGCTGGTATGGGGGGCAATTTGTGGCCTGACCCTGCAATTGTGTCCCAGCCCACCAAAATGCCTCCGCAGATTGCCCACTCCCGCCCACACCACCACCAATCTAGCCCCAGTCACATCCACCCCACTGACAATGAGCCCTAACCGTATAATAATAAAGAAACTACTCCCATAACGTTGCAGCTCCTCACGTAAAAAAAAAACCTGTAAAGAAAACATAAAACATTCATTACTTATGGTCAGCTCAGCAAAAACAAATCATAACTATCACTATCTTATCACCGCCCCCCCTTTCAAGCCATCCTGGTGGTCTAGAGACACTCACCCCCCAGTAAAACACATTTCCCCTTCCTTCTGCCCCCAGTGAGGGCTACATTAGATGCCCCCCATCCATTTGGGGTGGGGGCAGCGCCACCCCCCTTTCCATTGCAAAGTTCCCGAGTGGTCTACCGTGCCCCGCACCCTCCACAACAACCCAACAAAAAAAAGCTTTTTATTATTATGTTGCCCCGTCCTTCCCTAGGGGATGTTGGGCATATTTGCGTGCCTATCTGCCCACTGGGAGGGCTACATGAGATGCCCCTCATCCATTTGGGGTGGGGCGGGCACCCCCCTTTCCATTGCAAAGTTCCCTGGTGATCTAGTGTGGCCCCCACCCTCCACAACAACCCTGCCAAAGAAAAGCTTTTTATGTTGTATTACCCCTTCCCTAGGGGCAGATGGGCACATTAATGTGCCCATCTGCCCCCAGGGTGGGCAAAATGTACTGCCCCATGCTTTAGGGGCTGGAGTAAGAGGGCCTCTTACATAGTAAGCTGCCCTCCCACACCCTACCCACACTTCAAAAATAGATCCCTTGTGGTCTAGTGGCATTGCTGGGCGCGGATTTCAGCGATCTGTGGCCAGCAATGCTTCAAGGTAGGTGTCCTTGGGAAGGGGAGAGTCTCCCCTTTCCAAGGACACCTCCCTCGATCTAAACGGCACAATAATGCCGGAGATCGGGGAGGAAACCTACCTTCTCTTTCAACGCTGCAGCCAGAAATGGCTGCAGCAGTGAAATTTACTTTCAGCTTCACGTCAGCGCGTATTATGCATGCTGACGTGAAACTGAAGGCAATCCAAACCCCGGGCCTTGAGGAGGAACCTCCTCCTCACATTACCCGGGGGTTGGATTTAGAGTTTGTGCCAAAAAGGACGAGGTATCGCTACGAACTACAAACGTAGTGCTGAGGACGAGATACCACGTCCCTGGCATTTAAGTATTTAAAGTCATGGGATGCCCCAATTGGGGTTAAGGAAAATAAAATAAAAAAATCTAGCTGCAATATTACACTGTAACGCCAATATCTCCTTTTTGGGTAAATATAACAAGTTTTGCTCATATATTATGCAAGGTCTGCATGTTGATATGCCTTGCACTTATCTCATTAAGTTATAAGATAACAAGGTGAGAAGGTTCATTATGTCCTTCAGATTAGATGCATTTCCTACCTTATTTGGACTAGGTCTAAAATCGAAAATTGCAAATTTTACTCTTGACCAAATATGGGGCCTCATTACAAGTATCCAGAAATAGCGTTGCTGGTCACTCCATAACAGCACCTTTTTCCGGACCGGCATAGTCTGAGTTACGATGCCGGCAACACCGGCACTGCAACTGACCCACCGCATTCGGCAACACTGTTGCCGGAAAATGCATAGAGACGTGTCAGCCATGTCTGAGATACCAGCATGGCGTTAGTAAGTGCACATTTCCATCTCCGCGCATACGCAAACAACGGCATGAACATGCCAGTAGCACAGTGAAAACCGCAACGGAAACACCAGCATCGT
Organism: Ambystoma mexicanum; assembly: GCF_040938575.1. Classification (NCBI taxonomy): domain Eukaryota; kingdom Metazoa; phylum Chordata; class Amphibia; order Caudata; family Ambystomatidae; genus Ambystoma; species Ambystoma mexicanum. Next base: position 1,196,227,994 of record NC_090927.1, on the reverse strand, counting down.
GGACCAGGCGTTAAGTAGACTCGGATGTGTAGAAACATGCCACAGGTGTCCAAATTCAGTGCAGGTGGTCCCAATGAGCACTTCTACAGCACAAAAGGACCACTCCCACACCCCTTCCAACACTACCAGTCTAGGAGTAACAGTAGGAATACTGGGGCTGGAGGCCCTGCCTGCAGGCCTACTACTTGAAGAGGCAGGGAGGCAGAAGATGCGGCGGAGGTGCTTGAGGAGAAAGAAGGCCATCATGGCCCCACAAAACCCGAATGTCCAGCAGGTTGCAGCCCGCAGGCAGCCACCAATTCCATGCATAAGGGCCACACCTTTCAGTCTGAGCCAAAGCCAGATCCACACCCTGTACCGGCTTGACAGGGACACCATCACTTCAATAGTGAACCTGATCCATGATGACCTGGTAAGCCTGATAAATATCCTCACAGCCATCCCCCACTTGCTCAAGGTAGTGTCTGTGCTACACATCCTAGCCACAGGCACATATCAACACACTGTGGGTGAGCTACATGGGCTATCGCAACCCTTTTTTTCGCGTGTCCTGTTCCAGGTCATTGATGCACTTCTGTGTCACGTTGGAGACCACATCAGCCTACCCAGGACTGCTGACCAGGTCAATGGCACAGCAATTGCCTTCCATGCCCTTGCAGGCATGACAACATAATCAGTGCTTTGGACTGCACACATGTGGAGCTGGTGGCCAGGCATGCTGTGGAGGCAGTCTACCGTAACAGAAAACTGTATCACTCACTGAACGTGCAGATGGTGTGTGATGCCCGCCAACTCATCACCCATTGCGGTGCTAGATTTCCCAGTTCAACCCACAACTCCACGCTGCAACTCCATGCTGCCTGGGTACAGCAGTGACTGTGCGCAGTGTGTGCATCAATTCATTTGTTAGTAAACTATTATTCGCTCATACAATTAGCAAAACACCCTGAAAATGCACAGAGGCTAGACAGGGTGGGTAAAGTGGAAGGTAGACCATGAATAAGAGCAATGATCAGTAATTGCTACAATAGTACAACAAGTAATGATGAAAAAAGTAAGGGGAGACAAACCTACATTGGGTTGTGAGTGTGAGTTGTACTAAAAGGGTCAGAGGTCATGTTGGCTGTGAATGGGCCATGTCAAAGCCACTGCACACCACACACCCACCACACATTATCACAATGTGCATTTCACGAGCAGGCATACAACCGTGCCATCTCCGAAATCGGTGCACAATTGAACAGACATTTAGCCTGTTAAGGCGAGATTCCGCTGCTTGAGCAGATCGGGGGGAGCACTAATGTACAGCCCTGTAAAGGAGGGAAAGATATTCCTTGCCTGTGCCATGTTGCACAACATGTGTATGAGGCGCAGTCTCACTGCCCCTCAACATGGACGTGCGCCCACCAGAGATGGAGGACAGTGATGAGGAGCTGCCAATTTCGCAGCACCGCGATGGCATGGATGGACGTGTCGCACAAGAGTTATACACCACTACTTCTGATCACCTGTCACACAGGTGGCACAGGTCAGCTAGCACACTGGGCGCTGCGCATTAATAAAATTACTCACTTACACTGAAAAATCAATGTCCAGTCATGATTTGCTTGCAACACCAACTGTAATTTGTGCTATGAAAATATATACAAATGTGAAACGGGTTAACTCGCAATACTATCCCCCGAACTATCCCTCCCCACTGCCCCTCCCCAACTGTCTCCTGTCATGTTTGGCAATGTTCATTTACACGATTCACAGATGGGGCACATATGTGTCCATTGTAAAGACTGGAGGGGGTGTCTGTACTTCTGCGCTCTATATGGCAGAGGAGAGGCACAGAGGACCCCAGCCAAGATTCTCTATTATTGGTACGAGGTCGAGCAATCAAGGCCTAGCTTCTCAGGAGGTGATGCAGGCTGGTTCTTAAGTACATTGTAGTCCCCAAGCACCCACAAAGGAATGTTCGCACACTGTATTAGTTAAGACACAGTCTTTATATAATTAATATTCAAGGTTATGTACAATATCACGATAACTCACTTTGTACTTGGTTATCTATAATGGCAATTATACAGTTCTACGTGGTACCACAATTACTATTAGATCTCTTTAAAGTGCATCAACTGTATGGTTAAATGTCACACAAATCAGTTTGTAAGGGAAACCAACCATAGAGGTACGAGGAAAGCCGTTGGTTAGAACAATTGGCAGAATACTGGCCCAACTACCTAGACACAGTTCTGTGTGGCGATCCCCCCACCTGGGCAACCTGTAGAATAAAGATATATCACAAGCCCAGTCCATATATTGTTCACAAGAGACTTTCCAATAGTTCTGCAACCCCAAAGTACCTGGCGTTGTAGTGTTGCTCATCGGGAAATCGACGGCCCTTCTTGAGTGTCCTCCCTTTAAGGCAGGAGTCACGGGTCGTCGAATATCCGACAGAGAACAGGGTGAACTACAACGGTGAAGTGGCAGCTTTGTTCCTAGCGGTGCTCGTTGACAGGGAAGCGTAAACATCCTGCAAGGAAGAGGCGTGCGGGGCACCTCGATGTCAATATTTCTGGAACGCAAAGAGTAGAACAGCGTAGGCCCAGCAAGGGCGTCGAGTCGTCGGCGTCTCTGTGGTCTTTGGGTGGCGGGAAACCCAACGGTGGATGCTCCTCGGTGCGTCGACGGTCTGGCCTTCTCCAGCGGGATCAAGCGGGCGATGATGCGGACGAGGGTGTCCTTGAATCAAGAGTCCTTAGGCAAACGGGAGCGCGGCGGCTCCGGACGGCGGTCGTCGATGGTGGCGGACAACAGTCCGGGCGCTTCTCTTTGGGATTCCGTGGCGGTCCCCGTCTCCGGTCAGCAGCCTGTCGTAGGTCTGTCTACCTGGGAGCTTTGGCAAAGATCAGCTGGTGCACGATGGTCCCTTGTAGCTCGGGAAGAGGGCGCCTTACCAGGTCCTCTCTGGGTCAGTCCTTGGAGACACAGCAGCTTTCAGATTGGTGAAGGAGAGCAACAGCAAGTCTTCTCTTCCAGCATGGCTTCAAGGTCAAGCTTCAGTTACTCGTCGTAGTGGACTTCAGCTTCTGAACATGAATTCTAGCAGTGAGAGGCCCCCAGATATACTAGTTGATCTCCCATTCATTCTGCTGGGTCACACTCATGCAACCAATCGGTCAAAAGGGCATTTATGCAGGCAGGCAGCCAATCGGGTGCATAGTGCATTCAGGCCATTCACTTCTCTCGAGACACTCACAAGAAGTTATGTGTATTGGGACAAGTACCCAGCCATTCAACACTCCACACTGCATTCATACCAGTTTCGGCAGTGCTGTCTCAGTCATTGTGTCAAACACCAGATACTAGACACCCACAACACAGAATGCATATTCGTCACACACTCCATTCACCCAGGTCCCACCCACAGGCGAACCCACAACATACAGACATTGGGAAGGCTCCAGCCAGTCTGGCCTGGACTTCACAACAACACCATATATGGAACTTCCACCCAACAGCCGGTCAGGGGGAAGGGACAGAGTCAGGGCTTCCCAGGACTTTGGGAAAACAAGGTAACGGGCAATAGAAGGCAAGAGGCCATAAGGGCCATCTTGTTTCCCATCAGGAATCAACTGATTCCAATGGCAGAGCCTGGGTATCCCAAAATGGAGGATACTCAGAGCACCTGTCAAATTCAGCATGGAGCTGCCACCAGCCAATATCCTGCTCTGTGGGCCACACACAGGTGCCCAAAAACATACACTAGGGGCACAGGTTGTACCCTGACCCAAGGGTGCCATAAGAGTATCCCATGGGTCTGTTCACCAAACCAAAAGAGAGAGCTGCACCGCCAGGAGTCCCACATGAACTCCTGCATGTAAAACACGACAGAACACACGATAAAAAGCAGTAAAGGACAAGGATACAGAGGCCCTGTCCCTCCAATGCATTTCCAGCATCACATCCATGGCCTATTTGCTTCCCCTTTTTGGCTCAGGTGTGGCTGTGTGCCGACCGGGACAGCCGCATGAAACACTGCCTTGGGCTACTCTGCACCGAACTAGCAGGTGTTGTGCTTGTCGATGATGGGGTGTAGGGGGGGCCCATGGGACGTCAGTCCAGAAAAGCCTGGGGTAACATGGCCATTGTCTCTCCGATCCCGTACCCTCAGTGACATCTGTACAATGGCATGTGTACAGCGACCAAGTGCACATGCATTACGGCGTCCACTGGCCTGGATGCTCTCGCGCAAGAGCTGCGCCTCCTGGTGGTGCTGCTGTTGTTCCATCCTGGTGAGCCGTGCATTAATATCGCTCACAACGTGAAAGGGGGGGACGTAGTGGGCTTCTTGGGCCCATGGGGCTGAATAACCGGGGCTTCTCAATGCTGTGGTCGGTGGTATCTCTGGTTTCCACAGCACTGTAGCTGTGTCCTCTACAAAGCATGCATGTGCACAGCCTTGTGGCATTGGTGGTCATGAACATAAGATCATGCCCCTTTTGGACCTCCTAGTCCTTGTCTCAACGGGGCTTGCATTCCGTACTACTTCCAACATGGCCGTCCAGAGCTGAAGCCCTTGCTCGCTCCATGTGCTGAACGCGGCGTGGTCTATTTATAGACCACGCCTTCCGCGGCTCCGCGCGTCTCAATGCTATTGCAGAGTAGCCCAGACGTGTGTACGTAGCTCGCGGTATTGTTTCCCTTGTCCCAGTGCTATTACCCATTCCTTTTCCTTTCCCCCTTCCTGGTTCCGAGCTTTTCCAGCCTTTTCCAGTCTCCCGGATTTCTGGACTCCTTGATCCCGGAACTAAACGCAACCTGGAACCAGACGAATCTCGAGCAGCACTGTTCAAGACCAGGAGCGTTCGCAAGAAGGCAGCGATCAAAGTCACCGGCAAACATCGGACCCAGGTGAGAAGGGGGGAACTCCTTGACAGTTTGAGACGCCACCCGACCGAACCTAAAAACAAGATGGAAGCCGCCGTGCAGGACCTAATGCTACGCATGTAAGAACTATCAACCGAGGTTCAAAATCTTAAGGCGGAAAACGCCGCGCTCAAACAATTGATCTTATCCCGGGATTCTTCTACAAAGGAGGGTGCCCTGTTGGGTGGTATTGTTGACAAGTATGATGGTTCGGCAAAAACACTCCGCGGATTCCTGGATTCATGCATGGCCCACTTTACCTTCAAGCCCTATTATTTTTCGACTCCTAGGGCTAAGGTGGGTTTCAGCATATCCCACCTTTCCGGCAACACCTTAACTTGGGCAACACCCCTTGTCAACTCCGGCGATGCCCTCCTAGACGACTACGATGGGTTCATACAGGCCCTTAAAGGCATGTTTGAAAGTCCAGAGCAGGTCTATACTGCCCCAGAACGCTTGCTGGACTTTCAACAAGGCTCCCAAGATATGCTCACTTATGTGACCAGATTTAAACAATTGGCCAAGGAAGCAGACTGGTCCCCTGATGCTAGTTTTACCCTGTTCAGGAGAGGCCTAAACGAAGAGATCAAGGATGAACTGGCCAGGGTGGCCAGACCAAATTCATTCCAAGCACTAATGGACCTGGCCTTGCAAATAGACTTCCACATCCAGGAAAGGAAGGCTGAAAGAAAGAAATCCAAGGGAAACTCACCCAAGACGTCCTTTGAGAGCACAGCCAGATCGGACGCAAACCCAAGTCCAGCCCCAGAACCTGAACCCATGCAAATTGGAGCCTTTCGTGGACCCATATCGCCTCAAAGATTGAGAAGGATCTATACGGGTTTGTGTATGTATTGTGCTTCAGACAAACATTTAGTCAGGGAATGTCCTCTGGCACCTCCTCGGCGTTCGGGAAACGCCAGCTCCCGATCTTAAACGCAGCAGAGATTCGGGAGAGAGTTGTTTGCTCCACATCAATTCCATCCTTGAACTCTCCTGGACAAAACAGTTTGGTGATACTACAGGCTTTCCTGTCGCCCTCCAAAGACAAGACCTATCCCATTCTGGCCTTGGTGGACTGCGGAGCTATGGGAATCTTCATTGATCAAGACTGGGTGGTTAGTCATCATATTCCGTACAAGACCCGAAACACCATGCAGCCGTTGGAAGCAATAGACGGAAGACCACTCTCTTCAGGGCCCATAAGCCTGCACACTAAAGAGATCCAACTTTGCATAAACCATCATCAAGAGCGGATTACATTCAACATCATTAAGTCAGCCCATTACCCCATGGTTTTGGGAATGCCCTGGTTACAAAAGCACAATCCGTATATCAATTGGACAGCAGGATCATTATTCCTGGGCTCAGAGTTCTGTATGTCCCACTGTCTGTCCCTGGATCCCTCCTCGGTAACTCCTAAGGAACCACCAAGAGACCAAGAAACACCACTCATGGTTTCCAATATCATACAAGTTCCAGAGGCCTATCAGGGATATGCTGATGTATTCTCTACTGCCATAGTCCAGGCTTTACCCCCTCACAGGCCCGAAGACTGTGCCATGGATACTGATCCCTCAGCTGTAATTCCTTTCGGCAGAATGTTCATTTTTTCCGAACCTGAGAAAAAGGCCCTTCAGGAATACCTAGACACTAATCTTGAAAATGGCACCATAAGACCCTCAAATCTCCAGCGGGTGCTTCATTGTTCTTCGTTCCCAAGAAGGATACCAAGGAACTCAGACCTTGCCTCGACTATAGAGGCTTAAATCGATGCACTCTCAAGGATCGGTACCCACTGCCCCTGATCTCGGATATCCTGGAAGCTGTGAGAGGAGCCGTAATATTCACCAAAATGGATCTCAGGGGTGTCTACCATTTGATCCGTATCCGGGAAGGAGACTAGTGGAAGACCGCCTTTAGAACACCCTTTGGCCACTACGAGTACCTGGTCATGCCCTTTGGACTAGCCAATGCCCCAGCAGTTTTCCAACGTTTTATGGATGGGGTGTTCTCTGATATGTTGTTTCTCTTCGTCATTATCTATCTGGACGACATATTGATTTTTTCCAAGGACCCTCAGAAGCATGAAGGACATGTCAAAGCAGTTCTACAAAGACTCCGGGAACATCACCTTTTAGCCAAGCCTGAAAAATGTTTGTTTCACGTTCCCTCTGTGCACTATCTGGGATTTATCCTTAGTCCAGAGGGGATTGGCATGGACCCTTCAAAAGTAAAGGCCATTCTCGCCTGGCCTACTCCCACGTCTGTGAAACAAATCCAATCCTTCCTAGGACTAGCCAATTTCTACCGGAAGTTCATAGCCACCTTTTCCGAGATTGTACAACCCATAGTGGCTCTGCTAAAGAAGGACACCCCATTTGTCTGATCAACTTTACAAGAAACTGCATTCCAGCGTTTAAAGACTGAGTTCACACAAGCTCCCCTATTGGCTCAACCCGATACAAGTCGACCCTTTTTAGTGGAAACGGATGCCTCTAATTACGCTATAGGAGCAGTGTTGAAGCAGAAGATGGAGTATGATTTGGAACACCCCGTTGCATATCTGTCAAGAACCTTAACTCCTAGTGAAACGCACTACTCCGTCCTGGAAAAGGAACTCTTAGCCATTCGCCAAGCTTTCACTGAATGGCGACACCTACTTCTAGGAGCGAGACATCCTGTCCAAGTCCGTACTGATCACCGAAACCTACAGATTCTACAGTCACTAGTGTGCAGGAACAGTCGTCAGGCACGTTGGGCCTACTTTTTTGCCCAGTATCAGTTCCACATTACCCATGTCCCTGGATCACAGAACCTGACGCCTTGTCTCGCCGTCCTGACTACGTGACCACTGAAGATAAAGCATTTCCTAAAATGTTCTCTCCCACAATATTCGTAGCCCAAGCAGTTAATCTCCTGGAAGAAGTCTAATCGCAAACCCAATCCTCGGAATTATGGAAGGACATTTCAACACGAAATCTCTGGAAATTAAGAGCCAAGGAAGGCTACTTATTCAAGGACAACACACTATTCATTCCTACACGGAAGCTACAGCAAAAGATAATAAACCTTTGTCATGACACACTCCATTCCGGGCACCGAGGTATCAACAACACCCTCCGTTTTATACAGAGACACTTCTGGTGGCCTAAAATGAAGTCTGACGTGCAGCCATACATCCAGACTTGTATAACCTGTGCCCAAAATAAACATGATAACAAGAGACCGGCGGGTCTTCTTCTGCAGCCCACTCTACCCTCTAAACCATGGGAAATCATTGCTACAGACTTCATAGTGGAGTTACCACCATCCCGAGGATATACTACCATCATGGTCACCATAGATTTGTTTACCCATATGGCCCATTTTACGCCACTGATGAAACTACCCTCCTCTTCAGAACAAGTGGAATATTTCTGGAACACATATTCCGACTACATGGGCTTCCTTCCAAGATCATATCTGACCGGGGTCCCCAATACATTTCACAATTCTGGAAGCACCTCTGTCGGGTATTAGGAATCCAACGTGCCCTCTCTTCAGGATATCACCCCCAAACCAACGGAGCCACAGAACGTGCAAATCAGACCCTGGAACAATATCTCCGATGTTTCGTTACCAAGGTCCAGGATGACTGGTCTCTCCTGATACCCGTTGCGGAATTCGCTTACAACAACTCGGAACACTCAGCGTTACAGACCAGCCCCTTTTATTGTAGTCAGGGGTTCCATCCATCGGTCTTACCTTCGGTTCTTCCTGACTCTACACCAGTACCTACTGTTGACTCCTGGATCGAAACTCTTATCAACATTCACCGGGAGGCTAAAGAACACTTAGAGAAAGCCAGATTACAGACCAAGAGGTATGCAGATTCCAAGAGCAGACCAGGACTGTCCTATATAGTTGGTGACCGAGTGTGGTTGTCATCAAAACTACTCCCCCGACACTTACGACCAAACAAACTGGCTCCCCGCTACTATGGTCCATTTCCCATCAAGGAGATTATCAATCCTGTCTCATATCGAATCAAGCTACCGGACTCCTGGAAAAGAATTCATCCAGTCCTTCACACATCCCTATTGAAACCCTACATCCAGTCCTCTCGAAATCCCAGTAGACCACCACCTCTACTGGTTGACAACCAACTGGAATATAAGGTGTCCCGGATTTGTGACTCCAGGTATAAGCGGGGCCATCTTCAATATCTAGTGGAGTGGAAAGGATATCCTCCTAGCGAAAGGATCTGGGAACCTATTTCAAATATCAAGGCTCCTCGGTTGCTCCGAAGATTTCACCTAATACACCCGGGCAAACCTGGAGGGAAAGGCCTTCGGAGGAGGCATGCTGTCATGAACTTCAGATCACGCCCCTTTTGGACCTCCTGGTCCTTGTCTCAACGGGGCTTGCATTCCGTACTACTTCCAACATGGCCGTCCAGAGCTGAAGCCCTTGCTCGCTCCATGCGCTGACCGCGGCGTGGTCTATTTATAGACCACGCCTTCCGCGGCTCCGCGCGTCTCAATGCTATTGCAGAGTAGCCCAGACGTGTGTTCGTATTGTTTCCCTTGTCCCAGTGCTATTACCCATTCCTTTTCCTTTCCCCCTTCCTGGTTCCGAGATTCTAGAGATGGGACGATTAGAGGGGGGAAAGTGAATAAAAGGTGGAGGAGAAGGGGGGGGGGAAGAGTGTTGGAGGGAAAGAATAAGACTTCATTCTTATCAGTATTGAGGGATGAAAGTGGGATGAAATCCAGTTTTTAATGGCTGTAAAACAGGAAGAGAGTTTAAGGTGGAGGTCAGGAGAGAAGGAAGAGAAGGAAAGGAAGAGTTGGGTGTCATCAGCATAGAAATGGTGGGAAATACCAGAAGAAGAGATGATGGGGGCAAGGAGAGAGGTGTAGAGAGAGAATAGGAAAGGGCCGAGAACCGAACCTTGGGGTGCGCCGTAATCCAAGGGGTGGGTGGGTGAAGTACGACCGCCCCAGGAGACAGCAAATGAGCAGGAGGGGAGAGATAAGGGGAGAGGTAAGAGGAGAGCCAGTTGAGAACAGAGCCTTTGAAACCAAAGAAAGAAAGAGTTTTGAGAAGGGGTGAGCGACGGTGTCGAAGGCAGCAGAAAGGTTGAGGAGGATAAGAACAGAGGATTGTTTGGAGTATTGAGCAGAGAGGAGGGAGTTGAGAATATAAGCGAGAGCATTTTCAGGGGAGTTTTTAGGTCGGAAGCCAGATTGAGAGGGGGGAAGGAGGGAGAAGTTAGTGACAAAGGCTGAGAGCTGGGAGTAGGCTAGGCATTCAAGTAGTTAAGAGAGGAATGGGAGAAGAGAGATTGGACAGAAGTTAAAGGTAAGAAGGGGATCAGCAGAAGGTTTCTTCAGAATAGGTATAATAGTGGCATGCTTGAATGCAGAGGGGAATATAGCTGCGGAGAGGCAGATGTTGAAGAAGGAGGTTAAGTAAGCAATAATAAGAGGGTACATCTTCGGGGTAAGGAGGGTGGGGAGAGGATAAGTAGGGGCTGACGTAGGGTGGGCTTTGAACAGGAGGAGGGACACATCAGAAGGGGAGACAGGCGAGAAGTCAGACACCAAGGGGTGGTGTGAACAGGGCCTGCTGATGTAAGGCGGGGGGCGGTCCTACCCCCGTTTGGCTCTTCACCACGTTATCTGGGCTGGAGCACCCTGTTTCTCGTCCCCGTGGTGTCTGCTCAATGCACCAGGTTGAGACCGGGAGGGAGGGCGGCTCCTGGGAGGGAGACCAATGATGGCACTAGTGCAGGGGCGGGGTACTGCCACTCACGGTTGTGTGCAGGTCTCTCCGGGCCGCCACTTGCGCCGGTTTGCTCTCACTGTGGGGTCTCTTCCTGCTGCTCGCCGTGGGTGCCAGCGAGCGAGCGCCCATCTTTGGAACTGCAGAGGTTTTGGCGCCTGCTTCCGTCGCTTCCACTCAGGCCGCCCACAGGTTGTTTGCTTGCTTGGGTACCGGGGGAGCTGGGCGGCTTCGCTGTAGCTTAGGTTACGGGGGAGGTCCTGTATGGCGTTGCAGCTGGGTGTTTAGTTAGCAATGTGTGGGGTTTCTCACACTGCCTCCATTGTTGGGCGCCATCTTGCGGGCCTGGGGTTCCAGCGTCACTTTTTATAGCGGGCCCAGGGTAGTTTGTTGTCTCCGGTTTTCTTAACGGAGTGCCTCATCTGTTTCCCTCGGTTCCCACAGCCGGCGCCACCATTCAGGGTTGTTAGCTGTGCTCCCTAATCGGTAGAAAGTCATAGAGGTTTGTATTCCCATGGAGGCTCTCATGGAGGGAACCGTCTCATCGGCACTCCAAGCCACGCTCCCAATTCTAATTTGTTTAACCAGGATAATTCCAGATCCTCCTTTTGACTTTGAAGATCCAGAGAGTCCGAAGTATACAGTGCCAAATAATATTCGGTAAAAGCTTTCATTATGTGCTTAGATGAAGAGCCGACTAGACCTTACCCGGACTTGATGGAACGAATAGTTCTAACTTCATCTTTCATTCTTACCTGACGTGCCAGCAGGGAATCTGCCTTGTTAGCTTTGATTTAGTAGTGCTGCCTTAAATACAATAGAGCCCTCCTTGCGAGTCTTGTTTGCAGCAAATATAATTGTCCTCGGAGATACCTGTGTTTTTTTCCGAATGTGTACCCCTTGATTAGTTTCCATTTCCTTCATGATTGATTTTAATTGGGTTTCTAACTCCCGTTGGGCTGTTAATGCTTTCTCCCTCTGAGCGTTCCTTACTATAAATTCTCCCGTTATGCATGCTTTAAACGCATCCCAAACCCATTTATCTGGGTTAGCTTGGGCTCCATTTAGTTTGAAGTATTCTTTGATCATTTCCCTAATCTCTTCTCCCATCACCTGGTCTTTAAATATATGCTCCGGGAGTTTCCATTGCCATATCCCTGTCCCTTCATTTCCATATTTAATTATCACTTTTAATGGTACATGATCGGACAAGGCAATTAGGCCTAATTTCATCTGTTGTATTTGTCCCAACAATGATACCGAAAACCCACACACAATCTATCCTAGAAAATGTCTGATGCACGAACAAATAGAAAGTATACCCCTTGTCCTCTATGTGGATTTCTCTCCAAGCATCTATCAATGATAGGTCAACCATAGATTTTTAAAATGTTTGTGTTGGGGGTCATTGCGTTGTCTGAATAACCTTACTCCTATCCATTTGGGGATCCTAAGCCATATTAAAATCCCCTGTGAGGATGATTTGTCCCTCTGCAAACCGGTCGAGTTTAGCCATTGTTTGTGGTAGAAACACATCTTGTCCCATATTTGGAGCATAAATCGTTGCAATCGTATAGTGCTTTCTTCCCAAATGAATTTGAACAAATATCTACCTTCCTTATCTTTCTCTTGTGCCAATATAGTCTGGACTGCCCAACGTTTGAAGGCTATCAAAACCCTTCCTTTCGTTCCCTTGTCATTGGATTGTACAATATGTGGATAGCCATATAATTTGAGTTTATTTGCGTCTCCCCTTGACACAAGTGTCTCCTGAAGCACAACTATATCAGGTTTCTCACGATTAAAAAACGACCCCACTTTGCGTCTTTCAACCGGGGAATTCAGGCCCCCAATGTTCAAGGACAAAACTTGTAGAGTTCTCATTCCTCCCATCTTAAACATTTTACACCCTTCATGCTTCTGGTAGCTGCCCCCCTCACCACTAAGCCCCCTAGCCCTCTAGAACGGTTGCCCCCCAACATAACTCCCAACCCTCTCTAACTTACCCTCCCTAGTCCTTCCCTTTCCACCACTCCCCCTAACCAAACAAAACCCCTGACCCTCTGAAACATTTCCCCCAACACAATAACCCCAACACCTCCCTAACTTACCCCCTTCCTATTCCTCCCCTTCTCCCCGGTTGTGCTCAAACTAATTCCCTTCCTTCCACGTACCTTACTGTGGAGGTTGAGCCCCACTTCAAACCCGGAGATTAGTTGTGCAGGTCTACTTCTGTCCTGAACCCCTTGATTCCAAGCACCACGAGTGTACCCTCCATATCCTGCCGTCTCCAGCTAAAACATCTTGCCCCCTTCAACATTGCCTTCCGCCCCCTAACCATTTTTATTTTCAATCTTATAGCTGTTACACATAATAACACTAACTATTTCACATCACCCCTCACCAAAGCCGTAGACTCATATGCCATCTTCAATACCTTCAAGCCCTTCTCATATTGTTTTATCTCGAGGCGATTTGGTCCATTACCACCTTCTGAATCTCCCTTTTCCTTGAACTGAATGGGTATCTGATGGTTGATCCCTTTCGTCGTCATCCGACAATTTTAGAATCCGTAGACCTTCTTTGCACGATGTTACCCAATGTTGCTGTCCATCCCATGTGAAGAAGAGCCCAAAAGGAAATGTCCATCTAAAACTAACCTGATTTTTGATTAGGGCTTGTGCCACTGGACCCATCCGTCTTCGCTTCAATAAGGTTGCTTGAGCTAGATCTTGAAAAAGTTGAATTTCTGAGCCATTAACCTTAATAGAGGCTTCTTTCCTTGCGGCCTGTAAAATAGCCTCTTTCTGATCATACTTTTGAATTGCAGCAACCACATCTCTAGGTCGTGCTCCAGGCTCTTTGTGTCGGACCCGCCTGATGTATGCGGTCATTCGGCGCACTTCTCCCTTTTCCAGATCTAATAGGTCCACAAACACCTGCTGCATTGTACATCTCAATTCCTCAATGCTTTCTGGAAGAAGTTTAACCCTGATGTTGGATCTTCTCGATCTATTTTCCTGTTCTTCCAGTTGTAGTTCGAAGTTCTGAGTCGCTGTTGCCAACTGATGAGTCAATAGATCTATTTTCCGATTGTCTTGCGCTATTTCTTGAATCGCTGAATAATTTGTTTCTTCTCGTTCCGCAAGGTTATTGATATGAGTTTAGACCTTCTGCAATGATTGTGCGAGTTCAGTTCTTATAAGGGCGAGTTGAGATTGAAGCATTTCTGTCATTTGCTCTTTAAAGTCATTGCTTAATTGTCTCTGTTACATCACGTTCCGACGGTGTCTATGGTACTAAAGCCATAGTACTTTCTTGATGGGTTGTCTGAGATCCCTCGGTTGACCCCTCTTCTCCCTGTTTGCGCCATCATTTTGAAATTGCCCCCTCCTGTTTCTACTTCTGCATCTTGTGCGTGGTAGCTTCCTTTGTTGGTTCTTTAGTTTTATTCTGAGATATTTACACAGTGAATCTATGGTCTCACGTTACTTGCTATAGCCTCAGAGCTTATATAGTTGCTTAGTGTCTCTAGCGAAACTACTGCAACTGTTGAGGGGAATAAAACAAAATCCACTCACGTTCAGTGCACTATTTTCTTGCTCACAGATCTCGAGTAAGACATACGCTTGCACCCAGTCAGAAAGTTATTTGTTGTCCTCTAGTGACCACTGCTGAACCGTATCAGGCCTTTCTCTTGCAAAACCAGCATTGTGACCGTGTGCTTACTTCTACCGACTAGTAAGGAATATTTCACCTGTTTGTGCACTATTGTTTCTCTCTACTCACTGTGTACAGAGTCACCCCCAACGTCTTTAAGTACTCCGATGGTATCCAAAATCCAGTTTGTGCCTCACCCTCACTTGTCCATAGTACGTTTTGTCTCAGTTGTATGAGTGGCACTTGCCTACTGTTGTTCTCTCCTGTATCAATATCAGTTCCGCTATTCCTTGGTGCTAAATATTTTCTATCAGCGTCATATAGCAACTGTTACCAGTGACAGAATTGCAATATAGAATTTTCTCATATATGGGCTAACACAAATAATGCTTTGAATGTGCACGATTGTTGCTTGCACCCCAACTACTATGATTGCCAATAGATCTTTTATAACAACATGTGCTCCGTTGCTCTTGATATTTTACTTTGTTAGTCAATATCTGCCCCTGAGTCTGTTGGTTGCACACCCCTATGCCCTTCTCTTGTAACTCACCCCAGGGCCTCAGCGGGGTTAAACTGCCATGTAGTCAATCTTCAACACTTCATTCAGTAGACTGTACCAACATCGATGGGCTTCTTCTGTCCACACCCCTTTAATCAAATTGAAATTGGCTCCTTCCAATGACACATGTATCCACCTCCTTTTTATTTGCAGGGATAAACTCTTCCGAACGACCGCAGGTCGAGGTTCGCGGATCCCACGGTGTATTACTGACTGTCTCTAGAGTTCTTTATGTGATGATCAGTCACCCTTACCTCGATCCTCAGCGAGACCCACTATATAAGGTGGATATGCTGGTTCTGGTCTCCTAAAAGAGAAGGTAAACCGGGCTCTGGTCTGCCTCCTTTCCATCAGCGTTGCTCAGCGTTCAGATTGCCACACCCAAGAATCTCCTCATATCGATACGATCCGGTCCCAGCGTTGCCTTCGATCAGATCCCTCACCATAAGTATTCCCCGATCATGGGGATCTTAAACGTTATGTGGCAGAATTATTTACAGTGGTGGGACTCTCATAACCCTAGTTCCCAGAGGGTGGCAGGATGAGCTAACTCCTTGCCTTCCCCTACTCCCGGTGGCCATCTTGGCATTCTTCTTTGCTTTTTAATGACAATGCTGTGTCAGGGACATGGCGGGAGACATGGCATGATGCACACATGCTTATGTCATCCATACTGTGCGGGTGGATGTGTGAAGTACGTACATGGTGTATGGTGTGCCGGAGATACTGTCATGGTGTACTCACAATTGCTGGCTAGGGCGTTAGGGGTGTGGCACACACGCTGTGTGATGTCGTGCTGGGGTGGCTTGTGCCATGGATGGGGTCGCCATGTGCCTGCTACCTGTAGCACTTCTAGGGATAGGTGGCAATTTGTGCTCATGGGTCATGCTGGCTGGGATGAAAGAGTCACATGTTTCCTTGGTGTGTGACGTTTTTCATTTGTGGGTCGTCAAGGTGCTTGCCACTGACGTGACTTTGTGCCAGGGCTAGCACATCAGACACAGACCAATTTTGCTGTGGTAGGTGGATGGGTGTCTGGGTTGCAGCAGGAACATGTTCTGTTGGCGATACAGGGTTTCTGTGCTATGTTTTATGTGTACTTGTGGTATGAGTGAGGTTTTGGGTGAAGGTGTATGTCGTTGTTTGCACCCAGGTTGCAGGTCTGGGGGGGGCGGCAGGGTGTATTGGTGTTGTGCACGATGCACTTGACATAATTGGCTGCTGTAGTGGGTGCAGGGTGGACAGGAAGGTTGATGTGACATTGGGGTTACGTGTACTCGCCAGCCTCCTCAGATGTCATGGCTCCGGCTTCCGCAGCACTGACCCCTTCTATTACCTTGAGGTGCAGTACACTGCTAGGGGATGCGCTGCCACCAACTGTTGCCATAACCGGTCTGCGCTCGGCTGACAAGAGGTTGCGCACCCTCAAGCGCAGATCATCCCACCTCTTGTGGCAGTTGCGCACAGTGCAGGGGGGTTGTGCCAACTGCTGTGGCTTTCTGGGCCACCTCCTCCCAGATGGTTTTCTAACACAGCTGGGCCTGCCTGTGTTGGTCACTGGAGAAAAGTTAATCTGCATGTTGGACAATGGTGTCCGCCAACATGCTCAGCTCTGCCTCGCTGAAGCGTGGCTTGCGCCTTTGGGTTGCACAGACTCTTGATGCCATGTTGTTTTGATTCTGTGGTCAGGATTTTTGGCTGCAGCCTGTGCTCTCAGGATTGCAATGGATTGTGTGTTAGTAGTGGCTGCCAGTACATTTCCTGTTCCGGTGAACACTGTATTTCCGGTCAAGGTAATTGCGGCACCATTATTACCAGTGCCGGCAGCCCCGGGAGCGTGTTGCCGGAATCGGAGTCCCTGGCACTGAGGACGCTGGTGTTGGCATTTGGGGGGGTGTTGGTATTACTGGCAAGCCGGTGCCGGTATTATTGGCATGCCGGTGCCACTGTTTCTGGCATGCCAGAATGCGTGTACATGCCAACACAGAATTAGCCGGTGTTTCCGGCATCTAGGGTTGATGGACACAGTGGCACCAGCATGCCGGTAATTGGGAATTCTTACCGGCAAACTTGTAATGAGAGCCATGGTCTGCTATATTTTCTGGAAGATGAATTACATTACATTTTGCGGTATACCACACATGGATACAAATACAGGAGCTACTACAAAAACCTCCTACTTTGGTGTCATCATTTACATTCTGATTATCAGAAAAGGAAATGATGATAAATGAAAATTAATTTCATATTTAGTAGATGTTTTGCTGTTAAAGTGATAGAAAGTTCAGTGATGTAATACTGAGTTTTAATGACATGTTTTAGATAATCAGATCAGGCAGAGTCAGGCATGTAATACTAACTACACACACCTGCCACTTGTTGGTAATCCCTGTCAGGATAAAAGGTGACACACACAACACATTCTGAGCGAGGCTGGGTACGAGAAGAAGCAGCTCTTTCAGGGCTACTCCGAACCAGGCTATCGAAGTTGGAAGGCCAAGGGACTGATCGCCACCTTTGGAGAGCGAGAGAGAGCCAAGCGAGAATTCCATACTTTTGGAAAGCCATAAGCGTACCAAGACGGAAACCGAGTGAGTCAGAAGGATCTACCTTCAAAGTACTTCAAGGTGTCCCGCTCCCCTCCCAGGTGAACGACAAAGTCGTGTAGGAGCAGAGGAGGCATTAGTAAGGGCTATGACTGCTACATGAAAGGCGTTGAAGAAAGAAAGCCAATTAACACGACTGGCGAGTTATCGAAGGCAACGCCCGGTTTAGTTAAAGACAAGTGAAACTGTAGCAAGAGTTGAAGGCTGCGCATGTGCCGATAAACGCATAATGGAAAAGACAATTGCTCAACTGTGATAAGAGTATACAAAGTAACACAGTGGTCCTGCAAGGTGGAATCGCACATTCCAAAGTTTTGTAAAGTGTTTGAAGTTGTGATGAAGCGGGACGCGAAGGCAAGAAAGTAACCACGATCCAAGGAACTACAAGTACCAAGAAGCATTGGTGCTGAGAGTTGATGAAGATTGTTAAATTGGTTAAAGAGAGGTCGAAGTGGTCATGCAAGGGTCTGTGTAAAATCCTTGCAGTTTCGAAAGTCTTCGACAGTGAAACTAAAGTAAGGTAAAAGTTGTATGGAACTGTCTTGGGGAGGGGAACCCATGTGAGAATTAAAAGTCAAGTGCGAAAAGAAAGACAGGCTCGAACGTGGCAGAGGGAAGCCTGTGTTGAACTGTGATAAAGTACGCTCACGTGGCTACCACAGGGGCGTCGATCGGAACTGGACAGCTGCGGTTTCCACCCACGTGATGCGTAGTGCAGAGATGACAGACTGGACTGGCCCACTTAGTCTCGTCTGCTTGACCTGAAGAAGTATTCTCCTGAAAGTGGAGAAAGGGAATTAGCCACCCGTGGATTTGAGTGATAACCCCTCCCCCCCCCCACTGTTCTCCCCTCTAATCACCTTCGATGTCTCTTTTTATATTCTCACCTTAAGTTTTTAAAGGATGAGCTCGCCATCCTGCGTAGAATGCAGGGGCGCGTGGATAACCAGTTACTTCACTGGTCCGAAGGAATTGGAGAGTTCCAGAACAATATTGACTCTGAGGTTCCTGGCGAGGAGCCGTAAATATAGTTCGTAAGAGTTCAAAATGGCTGACTTTCACTCTTGTCCGATTCCTTGCAGCTTGCAGCTTGACCCTAGAGCAGATTGCCCCGTGCGGCTGGTAAAGTTCAGGTAAGAGTCTGTAGTATCCAACACTCTCCGTTAAATGACACCTGTATTTAATCTGTTGCTTTCTCCCTTATTACAGGTGCTGAGTGAGAATTATGGTGTTTTGAGGAATAATACCTCCGGCGGTAAAATCAGGTAAGTCTATTATGGTGAACGAGATTCCCTTGGTTTGTTCATTCGTCTCACCTGGCTGTCCTTTTGTTCCCCTTAGGTGCCGGAGTTCGGCGAAGATGAATGGAGGCTGCGCCGGCCCGTGGAGCTGAAGAATGCCTCCGGCGGTAAAATAAGGTAAGTCTATTGTGGTGACTAATATTGCCTTATTATTCTCTCGGCTCACCTTGCTGTTCTTTATTCCTCTTGGGTGCCGGAGTTTGGCGAAGAAATGATGAAGGCAGAGGTGGATCGTGGAGGTGCTGCGAAGGCTGGTGAGTATAGCGCGGCGCTGCAGCAGGCGATGCGACGCGCATCAAATAAGGTCTTTCTTCCTATTCGAAGGCGCAATGGATCCAGAATCAGGTGAGGAAATAAGTATTGTTCTTGTTCTAACTTTTTTCCTTCTTTCTCTCTTTTCTCTAGGAGCTCCAGACTCGAGGTGGGCGTGGCAGAAGACTGGATGCTGGCTTGCAGGCACGGTGAGCGTTACGCTGCAGGATGCAGAATAACGCGAAGCGTGAGCTGCTCTTTGGGCATGGTTTAAATAGCCTTCAAAGTAGTCCCAGGTAAGAAGTTCCCAAGACCACACCCGAGTAAGAAAATAGTCCCTGAAATAAAGTAGTCCCCCTTCAGACTTCACTTTGGCTTGAATGCTGAGCTCCATGGTCTGCATGAGGTAAGTGAAAGCAATTGAGCCTGGCGCCTATGGCGCCAGGACTGACCCCTTCTATGAACCTGGCGCCTACGGCGCCAGGACTGTACCCAGATAGCCCCTAGCCTGGGCTGCTGGGTTTTTCCCAAGTATCTGGATGCCTGCTCCCGGGACAGATGGACCTGGTCCGGATGCCCGGGGGTAGGAATCATGACAAGTTTAGAGTTGAACTCTGCGTTTGTGGCAAGGCGGACGAAGCGTAAATGATTTGTTGAACTGTCAAAAGCCTGAAGCCCAAGCCTGAACTGTTGAATTGTACCAGTAAGCCAAGGTGTGCCAGATTGATAGAACTGTGCCAACCACCTATCCTCTTAAGAAACCCTCGAGGCCCTGTGCTTATAAACACAGGGACGGGAGTTGATACCTAAGCCATTCTGACATTTCTTTTGAGACACTATTTTTCCTTTATATTTTCCCTTTACACATTTGTCATTTAAGAAGGACGGCAAGGTTAGTTTTCTTTTGTATAGGCCTTTTTATTTTGACTAGACTGACTTGGACATGTTTGTTATTGGTTTAATGGCCAAGACTACTCCCATTCTAGAGTTGGGGCCAGTTAGGAATTCTCCCAACCATACTAAAATACAAAATAAAGGTTTTGAAACTTGCATCTATTGTGTCTGCTGTTGATACCATGCCTTCCTTCCAGCAACCCTCCAGACCATAGTTCTTTGCCTGGCAAGCCTTTACAAAAAGGGGAAAGACCATATGCAAATCAGGCTTGGTCTACCCCAGAAAGAGTAGTCCAATTTAGTTAACACCACTGGGGTCTGGCGTTGAACCAAAAGAACCATGATCAAATGCAACGGGTATCTGTTCTTAATTTTGATCTGAATCTGATTAACCGTGCGATAATCAATACTTGGTCTCTGGTCCCTCTCCCTTTTGGTAGGGCATGTAATGGGCATTTAAACCCGTTTTTCAATGCAGAAGTCGGGTATTCCTGTAAAACCTGCTCAAAGAGTAGATCCTACCACATGGGATTCGGGCGTCCGCCAGAAGGTCAATGGGACAATCGTATGGTCAATGCAGTTGATACGCTTTTGATAACACTTTGCTAAACACATCTACAAATTCCCGATAGTCACTGTGAATCTCTGGTTGTACTGCGCCTATATCATGAAAGCCTGAGAGTAAGGTTTGACACATGGTTACTGGTGTTTCTGGAGCGTTTAGGCAATGAGCGGTACAAAAGGTAGAGGTAAACTCCAACAAACGTTGTACCCAGTCTATGCAGGGATTTTGAACCTGTAGCCAAGGTATACGCAATATGATCCGAAAATAGGGAGCAGCGATTAAGTCGAAAGGGATCTTTTCCTAGTATCCCTGATGGGTGTTCAAGTACAAGGGAACGGTCTGTTCGATCACTGGACTGTGCATCAAGCAGTTTCCGTCAACTGCTCTGACTGGTTCTGGGCATATATTAGGGACCCGAGGAATCCCAACCTATTGGGCACAAGTGCTATCCATATAATTCCCACTAGACCCAGAATTAAACCATAATCTCGATCAACTGTATTTCTGGAGTGGTAATGCGTTCCCCAAAGTATACATGCAAGTTGTTTGT
The DNA here is from genome assembly GCF_040938575.1 of Ambystoma mexicanum. Lineage (NCBI taxonomy): Eukaryota > Metazoa > Chordata > Amphibia > Caudata > Ambystomatidae > Ambystoma > Ambystoma mexicanum. The sequence goes on along the minus strand of NC_090927.1, from coordinate 1,196,206,918 downwards.
CTCCTAGTTAGGACCACAATGGTTAGGGGACTCAACCCACTAGTCCTTAGGTAAGGAGAGGCTTGCCGTTTCCCGACTTCTTGGCCGGATGTCAGGGACATGAAAGGATATAAGGGCCTGCTTGTCCTCAATATAAACAAAGGTTCGAGACATGGCATCTCTCACTTTCTTCTTGTGTTAAAGGGGCCCAAAAAGACCCAATTTGCATGGGTTCAGGTGAACTTTAGTATGGGTGGACCCCCCCCCCCCGTTGGCCGCTGTTGGGGAAAAAGAAGGTTCTATTCTGTTCTCCCCTGCGTTCAGAAAGGTAGACGTCGACCTGGAGATCGAGGTCTAACAAGGCTGTTAAGTCACTGGAAAGCGCAGGGACCACAGACATTGCGTCCTTAAGGTCTTCCGACAAACCCTTAAGACTGCTGCTTTCTTATGTTTGGGCCAATTGGTCTTGGTTGCCAGTTGATTAAAGCGGGCTAAAACTGCAAAAGTCCTTGTTTTCCATGAACCAGGTCCAACAACTCCAGATCATGGGCTTGGATCTTATGTCTTGTGTCGAAAACTTGACACATAGCAACCTACAATGTGTCCGTCATACAGGCATCATTAGGCTCCAAAAGTGGGTTGGCCCAAGTCTCTGCGAGACCCCCGTAGATGTGATATGATGATGGCTGCTTTGGTAACTGCATCAGGAAAGACTGTAGGTCTACATAGAAAATGTAGCTTGCACTGGTCTACCAAAGAATGCCATTTCATCGGATCTCCCATGAAGCGTTCTGGAGGACCTAAAGGAAACTCTGAGGGTAATACCAGTGGTACAGAAACCTGAAGCCTATAGGGGTTGGTTGTGGACTGGCCAGCACATTCATCATCTTAAGGTAAGGGATGTGGTATACTTGGAATGGAATCAATCCTCTGATTCAGCGTGGCATTAGTAGCAGACATATCAGCCGAAGCTGATCAAGGACTTGAATTAAGGTTGTGACGGGGTCGGCTCCTTCGTCCATGTCACCTACGGGAGGAGTAGGGCTTCTCAATCTGTCAGACTAGCAGAACAGCCAATAGGTATTCTCTTAACAAGAACCATCCCGTAGATGTTGAGACCTTTCTCCTGATATACCAGAGAAGAGAGAAATAACAGTACACTGTTCTCTCCGGGTTATCAGACAAAACGTGGAAATCAGAATACAGGAATGGTACCAGGGGTGTTCGGGGTGGTCATGGGTATACAGGTTCCCAGCACACTTCAGGAGAGGAAGAACATAGGTTGAAAATGTGACATATAAAGGCACAAGGATAGAATAACACAATTCTCCACTGGGTTCAACACCTTACCTGGTTTTCTCCTGATTAAGTTACTGATTCCCCTTCCTAGAATGCCAGTATAATGAAAAAAGTCCTTAGACCAGTGTCATGGCGACTGGCCAGGAACCACAGACCCCACAACATAGAGGGTCCAGTTGGACCCAGTCCTGGCTCCTTTGGCCCCAGGCTCATGAATAAGTGTGCACTGCACACTTTTAATGTTGTGCAAGGTGCTTGTCTCCCCTGCAGGGGCCTCCACATGCATCCAGTTCGGGCGTGTCCTTGAGAAGGATCTGGGCTGCACGTGCAGCATCCTTTAGGAGTGGCAGGGTGGGGCCATGAGTCAGAACTAATGGGCGTGGCCGTAGCCAGGCTATTTAAGCCTGCCCCGCCCACATGCAAGCGCTTTACATTAATCTGTTTATGGCAGTGTAACGCTCACCGCCGCCTTAGCACATCCTTACCTGCTTCCAACTAACGCAGCCTCAACGCATCCTTATCTTTTTCCAGCAACCGCAGCCTGAGCGCATCTTTACTTGTTTTCAGCTACCAGCCACAGCACTTACCCGGGAATCGGCTTACGGTCAGCATCATCGTAGACCCAGGCATTCTTCATCCGCCTGCAGACCTCCGGAACGCAGCGTTCACGCCAACATCATTCCACCACCAGCAATTTATCGGAAGACGGAACCTGCAAGAGAAAAAGATAAAGACAGGTTGGAATTGGCAAAAGACATGACTTTTAAAGTTGCGCTTTGACAAATCCTTGCGCTAGACCTTAAATTAACACTTACCTTCCATCGGAGCATTGTGAACTCTATTCTCTTCCATTGGGCCCCGCTTCATGCACTGCAACTACCGCTGGGCCGCATATCACCAATTGGGAGAAAGTGGAGGAAAGACATTATCAAAAGGATACGGACAATAATCAAGAATCAATACTACAATATCTTAAAAGCCATAAAACACTTACCTTAGGAGTGATTTAGACACAGCCGGTCTGGGCTGCCATGCACATGGGCCAGTGAAGGAACTTGGTCCATCAAACGCGCCCCTGCAGTGAGAAGCAGGACGGAGAGCTCCCCACCATCAATAAACAGGTGAGGCTATATGGGTTGGCGCATGCTCACCACATACTGGGAAGAAGGGTTTGAAAGAGACAGCAGACATATCGCAGCATTCTCACGCTCTCTCATCCTCACAGAGGCAATGCCAACAGCCAGTGCAGACCACAGCACACGAGCAGGGGAAGAAGCCTGATGAGGGGAATCCACTTCAAGGGAGGGCTGCAACCGTGCCCCAACGTCCCTGCAGAGACCAGGTGAGCTTAACAACCAGGGAACCACACAACGAAGTTGCCACAAATGGAAACCTGAGCAATATGTTCCAACGGGACCTCACCACGATGAAGACGGTCAATAAATGGGCTGATGATCCTGCTCCACAGTTTCACCAATGTACAAGTGTAGAACGGAAACGAGGGGGAGCTGAGTAAGGAATAAACCCCAAAAGAGGTTCCAGACAGAGTAACAAACAAAAATGGCAGTTGAAGGACAGAGGGCTCCAGATGGCAGACACAAGGCCTCAGAATTCACAAACAACACCCAACACGTTAAGCCAGGCAAACCCAGGGACAGGCAGAAGTTTCGAAAGAGAGTTCCAATAACCAGTTCCAATATTTAGACAAGGCAATCCAGGGACAAACAGAGGGTCAATGCCAAAAAACATAGAGACAGCAAAATGAACACAAGGAAATCTGAGCAGCAATTTACGGAGGAATGTTGAGAAGCGCAGTGCTGCTGTAAACGCCGGCTTTTCACTTCCTTCGTCACTGGCGTTCCGTGAGCCATAATCAACATCGCAGATGTGAATGCTGCCGTGACATGTTGTGGGCAGCTTTCTGGGAAGTGCAGTTCCTGCCGCGTTGTAACTGCCACAGCGAACGCCACTGTGCAAGGTGAGTGAGGGCTTGTCACGGCGGGAGGTGTCGCCTGACAATTCCTGCCACACAAAATGTATGTCTATGAGGACTCACACATTGCCTTGCTCCTAAGTTTCAAATGCTGTAGTGAGTGTGGCACAATTGGTGACAGATGTTTTCTTTTCAGGATGAAGGCTTAAAGCAGGAGTGGAGCAATGCTGTTGCTGCTTAACAAAAAGTAGATGTTGAAAGGCTGTTTACCCCACGGTGATGCCAGACTAGGGGGGCGTGTATGTGTCATTCTATTCAGCACCACCTTTGGTCGTGACCATTGTCATCTTCTGAATGCTCTGTTAAAGAAAACATGAAATACAACATACAGACTCTTTCTGGCTCTACTTTTAAGGTTGATTCCCAGACAGATGAGGGGAAGGAACAAATGAAAGATATTGATGCTATTAAAGACACAAGGGGGTTGCAGATGAGGGAGGACAAGGAAGGGAAAGTGCAGATGGTGGAGTGGGAGGCAGATCTTGATGGTGCTAATGTAAATACATTTTTTGAGGGTCTTTGTGTATGTTTCGCCTTGGAGAAAGGTTTTAGGCCTTGGGACTAAAGTGCAACTTTATTCTTCCCTTTATTGCTCCAGATGTCCCCCTTGTCTTCTTGGGTTCTTTTCACAATGCTAGATGCTATCTGCGCCCCTCATCTCAGCTAGGATTGCCGTTGGAAGCTCTCAGGGATCCTCTGTACACCACTTCTAGGGGTTGCATGGCAGCTCTGGTAGCGTCCCCTATTCTTAAAATGAACACAGCATTTCTATGAGGGGAAAGGTCAAGTGATTTGTGTGAGGAGCCAGGAATGAGGCTCAGATACAAAGAAGTCATATTTTTGATCAACGACTTTTATTTAAAAGGAAAGGGGGTGGGGAAATGCCTAAACACGAAGGGTCTGTCTATGTCAGAATGTTCAAAGCAAAACCGACCCGTGCCCAAAGTACTAATCTGGCCCTCACATTCCAAAAATGAAATCCTAAAGTGAAAAGGCTAATAGCTCTGGCCTTAAGTGGTTCCAAAATGTTCAAAAAGGAAAATGTGTTACTCCAAAATAAACGTTTTAAGAGGATAAATTTCCTTATTCCAGAGGGTGATTCCCTTCCCCTGGATTTCTCCTCCCTTGGTTGCTTACTCAACAGTGTCCACTCCTTGAGTTTGCTCTTGAGTGATAACAAAATGAGTGTACAAAACAACATGACTTTGTCTTGTTAGGATACCTGGTATACTCTCCTGGCAGGTTTTCACTCCTCTTCCCATGATCAACACAACCTTTTGCTATTCCTGATTTACTTTTCTCAGGACCTCTTTGATTCATATATTCCCTATGCAATGTTCAAGCCTGGTGTACTTTCCTACCAGGGCTTCCTTTTGTACACGCACTTTCAATTACCTGGTACAGTCTCCTGCCAGGGCTTTCTCGTATATCGTTTTTACACTTTAATTTTGCCTGGAAAACTTCCATGCCAGGGTTTTTCTCAAGTTGGCTCTGCTCACCTCTCCAAAAATGATAGTGTCTTGTTTCTGCTTTTTCTGACTTTATAGTTGCCTGAAATGTTATCCTGCCAGGGCTTCTTTTACATGTGTACCACAAACACTCACAAACTTGAAAGCCTTGTGGTTTCCTTCCGTGCCCTCTTTCAAAGAAATTCTCTCCCTCTCCATCTCATGTGCTTCATTAATATTTACTTGGTTTTGGCATGGCAGCCAATACACCCCAGTGTCCCCGCGTCCCCTGGGTGGACTCACTGACTTAGTCTTACGTATTCTCCTTCTCTCACATTAAGCCAGCAGCGGTTATTCAGCGTGTCCTCTTCGGTTGCTGTATCCGCTTCTTGGCTTCTCCATGTCCTGCGGTCCCTGCTGGGCTCCTCTGCTTTGTGTTTTTAGACTGCTGAAAGGGGAAGGCTGCCTCCAAGCACCTGTGAACACTGGCGCGCCCTCTATTGCCTTCTGGCATTCCTGCAGAGTGTTTCATCTCGCAGTCAGCTTCACTGTTTTTTGTTCTGAAGCCGGTCGGTTCCACGGCGCCCTCTCCAGCTTCACAGGCTCTCTGCTCATTTCGATAGAAGCAGCAGCTCTCCACAGTCCGCTTCTCCACTGGTTTATTTCTCCCAGGCACCGGTATGCACTTGCAATGACTAGAGCGCAGCCTGTGTTCCTGGCCTTTCTTGATCTTCATTCCTGCATTCATCTTTCTTGATGCAGTTCTTTGGTAGTTATGGGAATGGAAGTCCATTCTAGAATTTCTATAAGTGAAGTCTGGAACGTCTGGGGAATTGTTCTTTAAAGGTAGGTCAGTTGTAGATGACGTGTAGGTAGAGGCTGAGAAGGTGGTTTCATTAATTTTAAAAGGTAAGTCAGATTGTGATGACTTATATAAAACTTTCATTAGAAAGTCTTCAGCAATTTTCCTAAGTGGATGAGGGAAGGTGTTAGAGTATGCCATTAAGGCATTAGGCAGGGATGGGGTATCCTCAAAAGAATAAGGGGAATACCATGTATCATCCAATGGCGCATTATATTCTCCCAGAAGTTGTCTTTCCCCATAAAATCCTCCCTCATTTAGCAGCCCCCAGGGTCCGGATCAGGTTGCGGCTGTCGTCCCTTGGCCACACGGGGAGATGTCACCTCCAGGAAAGGAGGGATGATACTATCGAATTCATCACACTTGTCACATAATACTTTAATTTTACAACACGTTTTATCATAGTTTAAAGCATATAACAAAACAGAACCATAGCAGCACCTTCATCGACATAGTCCAAGAGACCCCCATTACGAAGCTTTCTCCCATTTGTATCATATCTCCTGGAATTAAGTCTGTCATCCCTGTGCATTGTACACTCCTCTTTCATATGACATACAAATATCCATGTCTGATACCCATTTGCTATATTTAATTATTCTATTTATTTATGGTTCTTGTATAGAGCACAAAACCCAGAGGTATCTAGGCGCTTTAGCTTAAGGATAGGTTACAGACTGTGCTAGTAATATACAAATACAAAGTTACAGGGCAAGCAGACAGGTGCCTGAAGTGCATAAGGTACATACTTAGGAAAACATAGAATACATACTTGGGACAGCTCACCTCTTATTATGTGGAGCTACATCAGGGTACATATAGGGACATATCAGGTGCATAGAATACATACTTAGGAAAGCTCACTTCTTGTTATGGGGAGCTACATCAGGGTACATATAGGGACATATCAGGTGTATACCATACATACTTGGGAAAGCTCACCTGTTGTTACGGGGAGCTACATCAGAGTACATAAAGAGGTGTATCAAGAGAGCGGGATACGCATTTAGGAAAGCTTGCCTTTTGATACAGGGAGCTACAACAAGGTACATATTAAGATAATAAGGTACATAGGATGCATGCTTGGGGATATGTTGAGTTGGCTAGGTGGGCCAAGCCTCTTAATACGGGGCAATCCAATAGATCAAATTGGAAGGTGCATAACAACAGTAGCAATACATTAATCGGGTCCATTATAGCACAGCGGGCAAATGCATAAGGTTACTACAGATAATATAATTTCATGATGCAGTAGTCCTACATGATATACCAGAGAGATAAGTAAGACATGTCGATGTAACGTGCTGGGCTCAGACCATGAGCCAGGTGAGTTGTACATAGTCATTGAAGGTGGGGTGGAATAGCAAATAGGCGAGGCGGCCAATGTTATTGACACAGTGTCGTGAATGGTTTCGGGAGAACACGGAGGCAGGAGTCATAAATCTGGTACATTTTAATTGCACTCGTACCGCAGGAGGCAAAGTGTGATGTGGGCTCGAGAGTGAGCTAACGGCATGTGGCGAGAGATCTTTCGTGGGGAATAAGCAGTGACCCCAAGACAGGCTGCACCAGATAGTGGTGCTCGAAGATAGGAGGAGGTCAGAGAGAGCGCATCTCTTGGACAGTAAAGGCGTCCCGGGAATCATCTATGGCCTCGTGTCGGTGAGGTCACATCAGGCTGGTGATGGCAAGTCCATGGAAAGGACAGGGAAAGGACAGCGTAGAGCCTTGAACTGCGGGCCTCTAAATGCGGGGCATGGCTTCGCCTCGCAGTCCGGCCATGCCTCGGCATTTGCTTAGGGCAGTAGCCAATCAGGCTAAGGGATCTTGTTAGGTGTCTCCAGGCAGCCAGGCAGCGTATGTGGGCGAAGAAAAAAATGCTAAAACACGGCGGCCATCTTCTCGTGCACCGGCGTCAACTACTGATTGATGGAGTAGCAGCAGGCTCTGTCCCACAGTTGGATAAGGGACATCCTGTCAGGTAGGGAGATGGGGGGGGGTGGAGACAGGGTAGAGCCTTGAACTGTGGGCCTTTAGATGCGGGGCACGGCTTTGCCTCACGGCTCGGCCGTGCCTCGCCATTTGCTCAGGGCAGTAGCCGATCAGGCTAAGGGATCTTGTTAGGGGCCTCCAGGTAGCCATGCAGCATAGGTGGGTGAAGAATAAATGCTGAAACACGGCGGCCAACTTCTCGTGCACCAGCGTCATCTACTGCTCGATGGAGTAGCAGTAGACTCTGTCCCACAGTTGGATAACAGAAATCCTTTCAGGTAGGGAGATTGGGGGGAAAAGACAGGGAAATTATATATCTAGGTGTATCTGGCTTATCCCACATCATAGCTATGTTTCTTTTAATCAATAGGCAATACTTTAATGCACTCGTTTTAAGCACACTTTGGTATGGTCAATAACTGATACAGGTGATGGTATTAGCACCTCCTCATTTAATTTCCTTTATCGGTGTCTGATTAGTAGTCATAACTAAGTTTGGTGGTAGTTTGCTTATTACAATTATATGTGACTAATGACACTGTGGAGATCTAATCATCTATATTCTTTGAGAAAGATAGGGATATTAAGTTCTGATTTGATTAACAATTGAGATATATGAATCAATGACATATTATATCTGACTTTGAAATTGTGAAACCAATCTGATTGTCTGCAATACTGATGTTGTGACTTAACATATTCACAGATTGTTTATATTTCTGCTCTTGAGGGAGGGCGGTTACCTGATATAAGTCGAGCTGTACAGAAACTGGAACTTAGCTGTTGCCTTTTGAAAAAAGCATTGTTGTAGAATTTCTTTTGTCGAAAATATAAATTTTGATTATGAACTGACCACTTATGTATCACTAATGTTTTCATTAAAAAATATCATAAAATGTTCTATCTCTAATTTGTGTACCTTACATTGAAGCATATTTGTATAACTGACTGTAATACAGTACATGTGGGTGCAGGGGACGCAAGTGTCTTAGACTTTAAGACACTATGGGCCTCATTACGAGTCCAGCGGTAACCACGGCGGTAAAACCGCATGGTTACCGCCGGACTCATATTACCATTCCGCCTCTGTGACTCCCGGAATTACCAGGGCATTACAGACCCGGTGTCCCGGGAGTCACAGAGGCGGAATGGTGTTAATCCCCATTTCCATGAGTCCTATAGGACTCAATGGGAATGGGTAAGTGGAAACACCGGTACCATCTCGTGATGGTGCCGGTGTTTCCACGTCCGCCTACAGACGGGAGGTGTTCAACCTTCCAGGTCAGACCTGGCGGGAAGATCACCTCCCGCCTGCAGGACTCGGGATCGGGCGGTCCGGAATTAACAGTGGCGGCAGGTTTACCGCCACTGTTAATTCCGGACCGCCCGACCCGTAATGAGGCCCTATCTGTTGACTTTCAACCAAGATGGCAGCCGTAGATATCAATGATTTTTTGAAGCGACCACAGGAATGAGTTCCCCAAATTCTCAACCACATCAGCTTGGGTTCAGCTGGTACTGGCATTCCCATAAACATCACCAATTTAGCTAGAGCTTGTTCCCAAAAGTGGCATATCAGCAGGCATCTCTCATATGATATGGAAAAAAGTACTATCTGCTCGGTTGCTTCTTAAGCATCTGCAAATGAGCCGCTCAACCACATCTAAAGAGCAACATACGCGAATAGTACATCCTATGTAATATTTTAAGCTGAATTAAGAGAAATCGAGAGGAAATCGCTACCTCTCTCTGGGACATCAAGGCCTCCAGCAGGTCCTTGGGGTCTGTGGCTCTCAACACCCATCTACACTGTGATGTTGTCACATAATACTTGAGGACATATGCTTTGTTTCTTACTAAAAAGATCATCCTGAACCAACCTTATGTGCTACATCTATTCTGTTGTGCTCTGATGTGGGGTCTTGATATGCTTTAGATATTAATGGAATACTCATCTGTTACATGCAGTGGCAAAGCATAGCTTTGAGTAATAACATGATAGTTTGCGATTTTTCACAGCTCAAGACATCATTTTGACTTTGGCCAGTGGAGTAACTTTGCTGAAAATGTTGGGAGGGGGACATGACATCTGAAGAAAAGGTGCCCCAGCCAAATGAATGGCGACACAATGGTGTGCCATGAAAGTTGGTGGGGGACAAGCACCCTTGTCCCCCCCTAAAATTACCCCCATGACTCTGGCATCCTGAACACTAAAATGCATGTTTGTCTCTGTAGACAAGTAGAAACAGGAGTTTGTCCCTGTAGGTCTTAACCTACCAGCCTTTGCCAAGTGGTAAAGCAGAAATTAAATCGTTGTCGGGTTGAGAAGCCATTTCAGTATTAGCAAGGCTCCCATTTGAGAGATTACTGTGTACTAGCAATATTTTCTCAGCTGTGATGTCATGCCTAGATTTACTTTGTTTAGAGTTTCGAACATTTGCTTAAAATCTGTAATCATTTTAAATTCAACCCTTGTTCTCCAGGCGGAGGTTCAACTGATTTGTAACTAATTTAGAAAAGTACTGATTCCCCTTCCTAGAATGCCAGTATAATGAAAAAAGTCCTTAGACCAGTGTCATGGCGACTGGCCAGGAACCACAGACCCCACAACATAGAGGGTCCAGTTGGACCCAGTCCTGGCTCCTTTGGCCCCAGGCTCATGAATAAGTGTGCACTGCACACTTTTAATGTTGTGCAAGGTGCTTGTCTCCCCTGCAGGGGCCTCCACATGCATCCAGTTCGGGCGTGTCCTTGAGAAGGATCTGGGCTGCACGTGCAGCATCCTTTAGGAGTGGCAGGGTGGGGCCATGAGTCAGAACTAATGGGCGTGGCCGTAGCCAGGCTATTTAAGCCTGCCCCGCCCACATGCAAGCGGTTTACATTAATCTGTTTATGGCAGTGTAACGCTCACCGCCGCCTTAGCACATCCTTACCTGCTTCCAACTAACGCAGCCTCAACGCATCCTTATCTTTTTCCAGCAACCGCAGCCTGAGCGCATCTTTACTTGTTTTCAGCTACCAGCCACAGCACTTACCCGGGAATCGGCTTACGGTCAGCATCATCGTAGACCCAGGCATTCTTCATCCGCCTGCAGACCTCCGGAACGCAGCGTTCACGCCAACATCATTCCACCACCAGCAATTTATCGGAAGACGGAACCTGCAAGAGAAAAAGATAAAGACAGGTTGGAATTGGCAAAAGACATGACTTTTAAAGTTGCGCTTTGACAAATCCTTGCGCTAGACCTTAAATTAACACTTACCTTCCATCGGAGCATTGTGAACTCTATTCTCTTCCATTGGGCCCCGCTTCATGCACTGCAACTACCGCTGGGCCGCATATCACCAATTGGGAGAAAGTGGAGGAAAGACATTATCAAAAGGATACGGACAATAATCAAGAATCAATACTACAATATCTTAAAAGCCATAAAACACTTACCTTAGGAGTGATTCAGACACAGCCGGTCTGGGCTGCCATGCACATGGGCCAGTGAAGGAACTTGGTCCATCAAACGCGCCCCTGCAGTGAGAAGCAGGACGGAGAGCTCCCCACCATCAATAAACAGGTGAGGCTATATGGGTTGGCGCATGCTCACCACATACTGGGAAGAAGGGTTTGAAAGAGACAGCAGACATATCGCAGCATTCTCACGCTCTCTCATCCTCACAGAGGCAATGCCAACAGCCAGTGCAGACCACAGCACACGAGCAGGGGAAGAAGCCTGATGAGGGGAATCCACTTCAAGGGAGGGCTGCAACCGTGCCCCAACGTCCCTGCAGAGACCAGGTGAGCTTAACAACCAGGGAACCACACAACGAAGTTGCCACAAATGGAAACCTGAGCAATATGTTCCAACGGGACCTCACCACGATGAAGACGGTCAATAAATGGGCTGATGATCCTGCTCCACAGTTTCACCAATGTACAAGTGTAGAACGGAAACGAGGGGGAGCTGAGTAAGGAATAAACCCCAAAAGAGGTTCCAGACAGAGTAACAAACAAAAATGGCAGTTGAAGGACAGAGGGCTCCAGATGGCAGACACAAGGCCTCAGAATTCACAAACAACACCCAACACGTTAAGCCAGGCAAACCCAGGGACAGGCAGAAGTTTCGAAAGAGAGTTCCAATAACCAGTTCCAATATTTAGACAAGGCAATCCAGGGACAAACAGAGGGTCAATGCCAAAAAACATAGAGACAGCAAAATGAACACAAGGAAATCTGAGCAGCAATTTACGGAGGAATGTTGAGAAGCGCAGTGCTGCTGTAAACGCCGGATTTTCACTTCCTTCGTCACTGGCGTTCCGTGAGCCATAATCAACATCGCAGATGTGAATGCTGCCGTGACATGTTGTGGGCAGCTTTCTGGGAAGTGCAGTTCCTGCCGCGTTGTAACTGCCACAGCGAACGCCACTGTGCAAGGTGAGTGAGGGCTTGTCACGGCGGGAGGTGTCGCCTGACAATTCCTGCCACACAAAATGTATGTCTATGAGGACTCACACATTGCCTTGCTCCTAATTTTCAAATGCTGTAGTGAGTGTGGCACAATTGGTGACAGATGTTTTCTTTTCAGGATGAAGGCTTAAAGCAGGAGTGGAGCAATGCTGTTGCTGCTTAACAAAAAGTAGATGTTGAAAGGCTGTTTACCCCACGGTGATGCCAGACTAGGGGGGCGTGTATGTGTCATTCTATTCAGCACCACCTTTGGTCGTGACCATTGTCATCTTCTGAATGCTCTGTTAAAGAAAACATGAAATACAACATACAGACTCTTTCTGGCTCTACTTTTAAGGTTGATTCCCAGACAGATGAGGGGAAGGAACAAATGAAAGATATTGATGCTATTAAAGACACAAGGGGGTTGCAGATGAGGGAGGACAAGGAAGGGAAAGTGCAGATGGTGGAGTGGGAGGCAGATCTTGATGGTGCTAATGTAAATACATTTTTTGAGGGTCTTTGTGTATGTTTCGCCTTGGAGAAAGGTTTTAGGCCTTGGGACTAAAGTGCAACATTATTCTTCCCTTTATTGCTCCAGATGTCCCCCTTGTCTTCTTGGGTTCTTTTCACAATGCTAGATGCTATCTGCGCCCCTCATCTCAGCTAGGATTGCCGTTGGAAGCTCTCAGGGATCCTCTGTACACCACTTCTAGGGGTTGCATGGCAGCTCTGGTAGCGTCCCCTATTCTTAAAATGAACACAGCATTTCTATGAGGGGAAAGGTCAAGTGATTTGTGTGAGGAGCCAGGAATGAGGCTCAGATACAAATAAGTCATATTTTTGATCAACGACTTTTATTTAAAAGGAAAGGGGGTGGGGAAATGCCTAAACACGAAGGGTCTGTCTATGTCAGAATGTTCAAAGCAAAACCGACCCGTGCCCAAAGTACTAATCTGGCCCTCACATTCCAAAAATGAAATCCTAAAGTGAAAAGGCTAATAGCTCTGGCCTTAAGTGGTTCCAAAATGTTCAAAAAGGAAAATGTGTTACTCCAAAATAAACGTTTTAAGAGGATACATTTCCTTATTCCAGAGGGTGATTCCCTTCCCCTGGATTTCTCCTCCCTTGGTTGCTTACTCAACAGTGTCCACTCCTTGAGTTTGCTCTTGAGTGATAACAAAATTAGTGTACAAAACAACATGACTTTGTCTTGTTAGGATACCTGGTATACTCTCCTGGCAGGTTTTCACTCCTCTTCCCATGATCAACACAACCTTTTGCTATTCCTGATTTACTTTTCTCAGGACCTCTTTGATTCATATATTCCCTATGCAATGTTCAAGCCTGGTGTACTTTCCTACCAGGGCTTCCTTTTGTACACGCACTTTCAATTACCTGGTACAGTCTCCTGCCAGGGCTTTCTCGTATATCGTTTTTACACTTTAATTTTGCCTGGAAAACTTCCATGCCAGGGTTTTTCTAAAGTTGGCTCTGCTCACCTCTCCAAAAATGATAGTGTCTTGTTTCTGCTTTTTCTGACTTTATAGTTGCCTGAAATGTTATCCTGCCAGGGCTTCTTTTACATGTGTACCACACACACTCACAAACTTGAAAGCCTTGTGGTTTCCTTCCGTGCCCTCTTTCAAAGAAATTCTCTCCCTCTCCATCTCATGTGCTTCATTAATATTTACTTGGTTTTGGCATGGCAGCCAATACACCCCAGTGTCCCCGCGTCCCCTGGGTGGACTCACTGACTTAGTCTTACGTATTCTCCTTCTCTCACATTAAGCCAGCAGCGGTTATTCAGCGTGTCCTCTTCGGTTGCTGTATCCGCTTCTTGGCTTCTCCATGTCCTGCGGTCCCTGCTGGGCTCCTCTGCTTTGTGTTTTTAGACTGCTGAAAGGGGAAGGCTGCCTCCAAGCACCTGTGAACACTGGCGCGCCCTCTATTGCCTTCTGGCATTCCTGCAGAGTGTTTCATCTCGCAGTCAGCTTCACTGTTTTTTGTTCTGAAGCCGGTCGGTTCCACGGCGCCCTCTCCAGCTTCACAGGCTCTCTGCTCATTTCGATAGAAGCAGCAGCTCTCCACAGTCCGCTTCTCCACTGGTTTATTTCTCCCAGGCACCGGTATGCACTTGCAATGACTAGAGCGCAGCCTGTGTTCCTGGCCTTTCTTGATCTTCATTCCTGCATTCATCTTTCTTGATGCAGTTCTTTGGTAGTTATGGGAATGGAAGTCCATTCTAGAATTTCTATAAGTGAAGTCTGGAACGTCTGGGGAATTGTTCTTTAAAGGTAGGTCAGTTGTAGATGACGTGTAGGTAGAGGCTGAGAAGGTGGTTTCATTAATTTTAAAAGGTAAGTCAGATTGTGATGACTTATTATATAAAACTTTCATTAGAAAGTCTTCAGCAATTTTCCTAAGTGGATGAGGGAAGGTGTTAGAGTATGCCATTAAGGCATTAGGCAGGGATGGGGTATCCTCAAAAGAATAAGGGGAATACCATGTATCATCCAATGGCGCATTATATTCTCCCAGAAGTTGTCTTTCCCCATAAAATCCTCCCTCCTTTAGCAGCCCCCAGGGTCCGGATCAGGTTGCGGCTGTCGTCCCTTGGCCACACGGGGAGATGTCACCTCCAGGAAAGGAGGGATGATACTATCGAATTCATCACACTTGTCACATAATACTTTAATTTTACAACACGTTTTATCATAGTTTAAAGCATATAACAAAACAGAACCATAGCAGCACCTTCATCGACATAGTCCAAGAGACCCCCATTACGAAGCTTTCTCCCATTTGTATCATATCTCCTGGAATTAAGTCTGTCATCCCTGTGCATTGTACACTCCTCTTTCATATGACATACAAATATCCATGTCTGATACCCATTTGCTATATTTAATTATTCTATTTATTTATGGTTCTTGTATAGAGCACAAAACCCAGAGGTATCTAGGCGCTTTAGCTTAAGGATAGGTTACAGACTGTGCTAGTAATATACAAATACAAAGTTACAGGGCAAGCAGACAGGTGCCTGAAGTGCATAAGGTACATACTTAGGAAAACATAGAATACATACTTGGGACAGCTCACCTCTTATTATGTGGAGCTACATCAGGGTACATATAGGGACATATCAGGTGCATAGAATACATACTTAGGAAAGCTCACTTCTTGTTATGGGGAGCTACATCAGGGTACATATAGGGACATATCAGGTGTATACCATACATACTTGGGAAAGCTCACCTGTTGTTACGGGGAGCTACATCAGAGTACATAAAGAGGTGTATCAAGAGAGCGGGATACGCATTTAGGAAAGCTTGCCTTTTGATACAGGGAGCTACAACAAGGTACATATTAAGATAATAAGGTACATAGGATGCATGCTTGGGGATATGTTGAGTTGGCTAGGTGGGCCAAGCCTCTTAATACGGGGCAATCCAATAGATCAAATTGGAAGGTGCATAACAACAGTAGCAATACATTAATCGGGTCCATTATAGCACAGCGGGCAAATGCATAAGGTTACTACAGATAATATAATTTCATGATGCAGTAGTCCTACATGATATACCAGAGAGATAAGTAAGACATGTCGATGTAACGTGCTGGGCTCAGACCATGAGCCAGGTGAGTTGTACATAGTCATTGAAGGTGGGGTGGAATAGCAAATAGGCGAGGCGGCCAATGTTATTGACACAGTGTCGTGAATGGTTTCGGGAGAACACGGAGGCAGGAGTCATAAATCTGGTACATTTTAATTGCACTCGTACCGCAGGAGGCAAAGTGTGATGTGGGCTCGAGAGTGAGCTAACGGCATGTGGCGAGAGATCTTTCGTGGGGAATAAGCAGTGACCCCAAGACAGGCTGCACCAGATAGTGGTGCTCGAAGATAGGAGGAGGTCAGAGAGAGCGCATCTCTTGGACAGTAAAGGCGTCCCGGGAATCATCTATGGCCTCGTGTCGGTGAGGTCACATCAGGCTGGTGATGGCAAGTCCATGGAAAGGACAGGGAAAGGACAGCGTAGAGCCTTGAACTGCGGGCCTCTAAATGCGGGGCATGGCTTCGCCTCGCAGTCCGGCCATGCCTCGGCATTTGCTTAGGGCAGTAGCCAATCAGGCTAAGGGATCTTGTTAGGTGCCTCCAGGCAGCCAGGCAGCGTATGTGGGCGAAGAAAAAAATGCTAAAACACGGCGGCCATCTTCTCGTGCACCGGCGTCAACTACTGATTGATGGAGTAGCAGCAGGCTCTGTCCCACAGTTGGATAAGGGACATCCTGTCAGGTAGGGAGATGGGGGGGGGGGGCAGGGTAGAGCCTTGAACTGTGGGCCTTTAGATGCGGGGCACGGCTTTGCCTCACGGCTCGGCCGTGCCTCGCCATTTGCTCAGGGCAGTAGCCGATCAGGCTAAGGGATCTTGTTAGGGGCCTCCAGGTAGCCATGCAGCATAGGTGGGTGAAGAATAAATGCTGAAACACGGCGGCCAACTTCTCGTGCACCAGCGTCATCTACTGCTCGATGGAGTAGCAGTAGACTCTGTCCCACAGTTGGATAACAGAAATCCTTTCAGGTAGGGAGATTGGGGGGAAAAGACAGGGAAATTATATATCTAGGTGTATCTGGCTTATCCCACATCATAGCTATGTTTCTTTTAATCAATAGGCAATACTTTAATGCACTTGTTTTAAGCACACTTTGGTATGGTCAATAACTGATACAGGTGATGGTATTAGCACCTCCTCATTTAATTTCCTTTATCGGTGTCTGATTAGTAGTCATAACTAAGTTTGGTGGTAGTTTGCTTATTACAATTATATGTGACTAATGACACTGGAGATCTAATCATCTATATTCTTTGAGAAAGATAGGGATATTAAGTTCTAATTTGATTAACAATTGAGATATATGAATCAATGACATATTATATCTGACTTTGAAATTGTGAAACCAATCTGATTGTCTGCAATACTGATGTTGTGACTTAACATATTCACAGATTGTTTATATTTCTGCTCTTGAGGGAGGGCGGTTACCTGATATAAGTCGAGCTGTACAGAAACTGGAACTTAGCTGTTGCCTTTTGAAAAAAACATTGTTGTAGAATTTCTTTTGTCGAAAATATAAATTTTGATTATGAACTGACCACTTATGTATCACTAATGTTTTCATTAAAAAATATCATAAAATGTTCTATCTCTAATTTGTGTACCTTA
The DNA here is from genome assembly GCF_040938575.1 of Ambystoma mexicanum. NCBI lineage: Eukaryota > Metazoa > Chordata > Amphibia > Caudata > Ambystomatidae > Ambystoma > Ambystoma mexicanum. The sequence goes on along the minus strand of NC_090927.1, from coordinate 1,196,189,681 downwards.
CATTGAAGCATATTTGTATAACTGACTGTAATACAGTACATGTGGGTGCAGGGGACGCAAGTGTCTTAGACTTTAAGACACTATGGGCCTCATTACGAGTCCAGCGGTAACCGCGGCGGTAAAACCGCCTGGTTACCGCCGGACTCATATTACCATTCCGCCTCTGTGACTCCCGGAATTACCAGGGCATTACAGACCCGGTGTCCCGGGAGTCACAGAGGCGGAATGGTGTTAATCCCCATTTCCATGAGTCCTATAGGACTCAATGGGAATGGGTAAGTGGAAACACTGGTACCATCTCGTGATGGTGCCGGTGTTTCCACGTCCGCCTACAGACGGGAGGTGTTCAACCTGCCAGGTCAGACCTGGCGGGAAGATCACCTCCCGCCTGCAGGACTCGGGATCGGGCGGTCCGGAATTAACAGTGGCGGCAGGTTTACCGCCACTGTTAATTCCGGACCGCCCGACCCGTAATGAGGCCCTATCTGTTGACTTTCAACCAAGATGGCAGCCGTAGATATCAATGATTTTTTGAAGCGACCACAGGAATGAGTTCCCCAAATTCTCAACCACATCAGCTTGGGTTCAGCTGGTACTGGCATTCCCATAAACATCACCAATTTAGCTAGAGCTTGTTCCCAAAAGTGGCATATCAGCAGGCATCTCTCATATGATATGGAAAAAAGTACTATCTGCTCGGTTGCTTCTTAAGCATCTGCAAATGAGCCGCTCAACCACATCTAAAGAGCAACATACGCGAATAGTACATCCTATGTAATATTTTAAGCTGAATTAAGAGAAATCGAGAGGAAATCGCTACCTCTCTCTGGGACATCAAGGCCTCCAGCAGGTCCTTGGGGTCTGTGGCTCTCAACACCCATCTACACTGTGATGTTGTCACATAATACTTGAGGACATATGCTTTGTTTCTTACTAAAAAGATCATCCTGAACCAACCTTATGTGCTACATCTATTCTGTTGTGCTCTGATGTGGGGTCTTGATATGCTTTAGATATTAATGGAATACTCATCTGTTACATGCAGTGGCAAAGCATAGCTTTGAGTAATAACATGATAGTTTGCGATTTTTCACAGCTCAAGACATCATTTTGACTTTGGCCAGTGGAGTAACTTTGCTGAAAATGTTGGGAGGGGGACATGACATCTGAAGAAAAGGTGCCCCAGCCAAATGAATGGCGACACAATGGTGTGCCATGAAAGTTGGTGGGGGACAAGCACCCTTGTCCCCCCCTAAAATTACCCCCATGACTCTGGCATCCTGAACACTAAAATGCATGTTTGTCTCTGTAGACAAGTAGAAACAGGAGTTTGTCCCTGTAGGTCTTAACCTACCAGCCTTTGCCAAGTGGTAAAGCAGAAATTAAATCGTTGTCGGGTTGAGAAGCCATTTCAGTATTAGCAAGGCTCCCATTTGAGAGATTACTGTGTACTAGCAATATTTTCTCAGCTGTGATGTCATGCCTAGATTTACTTTGTTTAGAGTTTCGAACATTTGCTTAAAATCTGTAATCATTTTAAATTCAACCCTTGTTCTCCAGGCGGAGGTTCAACTGATTTGTAACTAATTTAGAAAAGTAGGAATCTTTTAACTATGATGATTTCTAACTTTGCTTTTTAAAATTTTAGATAATGGTGAAAAAGGAAGAATTTTTTAGTGCGTGGAACTCGTGTCTTCATCATGTTGTTTCCTTAGCTTTGGCTCACATTCACAGAGGTCAGTCTATTTCTTGTTATAAAATGTTCATAAATGCTTTGATCACACTTCCAGGAGCCTTCAAGAATGGTCTATGTTGTGTAATTGGCTGCTTCAGAAACTTAAAAGAAACATATTCCTTTTCCAACCTGGGAATGTATCTGCAGGTTGCAAGTCTCTTGCTGTTTTAACTTCTTGTTTGCTTTTGGGAACCTTATAGACATTCTAGAAAAAGTAGTCCTGATTTGTTCTTAGGATGTATGTATTTTTCTTAATTTACATAGGGAAAATGCTTAAGTGAAAGCTCTCTATTATTCTGTAGAGGTGGAAACCCCCACCCTCACAAAGGTTCACTATTTTGCTATTCCAAATATCAGATATTCACTAAAGTGTCTTCCCAACTTTACCCCCAATGTATCATCTTTATATAGGTTTTTTTAATGCTTTGCAGCAAATGAGCATCGCAAAAGAATGTATGACTTCATTAAAAAGGTTCTCATGCCTTCCAATTAACATAATGCTTCCCTTACACGAAATCCGCGAAGCTTTTGACACACTCACCACACCCCCTAAAGCTATCAGCACAGCTGTGTGCTTACATCCCAATTAAACTTGCAATCTCTTATCATTATTCTGTTTGAAATAAGGTCAGATGGTGCCAAGCTGAAAAGTAGCTGCACGTGCAAAGTTACATAAACAAGAACTGGTGTTCGCGATTAGCAAGCATGCAAATAAATCTCGCTTTTGTGTGCCAAAACCGAACTCCATCCTGTCAACTAGTGTATATGCATTTCAAAATGGAGCCCTTTCTAACTTTGTGTTATTGCTATATTTTCCAGCAAATGACAGACCCTGCAAGAATTATCATGGGTCTGGCTTTGTAAAATAAATCTCAACTGGTCTAGCCCTATCAATCTCGGCATAAAATCGCCCATTCTGGTAGTTAAGATTTTAGAGTATATTTTAGCATCAGTGTTAATCAACGCAGTTGGTCTATAGGAGCTTTGGGATGATAGGTGTTTACTCGGTTTGGGAAACATCACCAGTTTTGCTTCATTCATTGAGTCTCTAATCGTGCACTTCACTCTAAAAGTATTGAACAATGTAGTGAGACGTGGTACTAGGACTTCCTGGTAACGTTTGTAAAAGCTTGTGGATTATACATCTGGCCCTGGTGCTTTGTTACGTGGTAGGGACTGTATGGCCTTTATTACCTCTTCCTCACATATTTACTCCTCTAATCCTGTGTAATAGTAATAGTCTGTAAGGAAGCTTTTTGCAAACATATCTCCTGTTTTTCCCGATCTGGGTCATTAGAGGTATATAGTGCTGTGTGATAATCGCTAAGGACCCCCAGAATGCCCTCTTTAGTAGTAGCGTAGCCCCCAGAGTTATTTTTCAATTTCAATATCGTCTGAGAATCGTATGCTATCTTTTTGTTGTCTTGCAAGCAGTTTATCAGCTTTGTTTGCTTTTTTATGTAATAGAATTGCTTAGTGTAAAGTAACCTTCTTTACGCGTGTTTAGTACGATGGGTCTCAGGTTGGCTTTGCGCATGTTTCAGTGACCGTTGTAGACTCCTTGTGAACTATTTCTGCCATTATATCTCTTCCTTTAGTTTCTAATTCCTCTTCCCACGCTCTACGATGCCTGTCCTGTTTTGCCTTCATAGCTATTAAGTGGCCCCTGAACACTGGCTTAAATGCATCCCATACCCCTTTAGGAGATATATCTTGGGTATCATTTTCTGTGGTGTTAATTTTATCCTGAATCATGGTGGCCAAGATTGGGTCCTGCATCAAGTTTTCTGGAAAATGCCACTTCCAAACCCCCTCTAAAACCCCCTCCACCTCTATTAGCATAGTTAATGGGGCATAGTCGGAGAGGGAAATAGTTCCCAGATCTATATCCTTCACCCTCCACATTATACAAGTCGAAACCCAGATATAATCAATCCTTGACATGGACAGGTGGACGTGGGAATAATGTGTGAAACATTTGTTCTGACCCTTTAATACTCGCCAGACATGGTGGAGAGCCAGCATAGTCATTTTTTGTTTAAGGCGTTTATAAGGCGTCAATGTGCGTTGCATTGCCTTTGAATTCCTATCTATTTGTGGGGTCCATGCCAAGTTGAAGTCTCCAGCCAGTATGATTTTTCCCCTCTGCAAAGTTTTCAAGTTGTGTCAGGACACCCCTCAAAAAACCATCTTGACCTTTATTAGGAGAAAAAATATTCGCTAATGTGTACTTACGGGCACCTATTATTACTTTGAGTATAAGTGAGTGTCCAGCTGGATCGACCTTGGTCGCTAAAACCTTTACTGCAAATGTATTGCTAATAGCTATTAGGACCTCAGCTTTTTTGTCTACCACATCCGCTTCATACAAATGGAGATAACCACTAATCTTAAATTTCCCTTTATCTTTTTTCCTGATGCCCACATCAAGATTTCTGGTTTCTGACTGCTAAAAGAACCCTTGATTTTCTTTTTTTTACCGGGGAGTTCATTTGCCTAACACTGTGGGATAAAATTCTATTTGTCTTCATTAAACTGTCCTAGTCCATCCATGCATTACCCTGTAACCTGTAGGTAAGCTTGCCCCCCTTGCTTCCATTTTGCGTGACCTTTCCAGTTCTATGACCACCCTCCTCCCCAACATGACCCTAGATCCCAGCTCCTCGCCCCGCCTTCCCAACCCCCAACGTCCCCCTCATTCCCTGGGGGGTCCATATGTCCTATGATCCACTGGGCAAAATGTCTGATACCATTGGCCCCCTAAACCCCCCAGAGCTATAACGTGGGGAATCCTAAACCCCACTTCAAGATTCCAAGCGGCCTATCACTATCCCGTGGTCCCTAGGGCCGGTATCTTATTTGAATTGCGTGCCTCTTTCATATTTCCCAATCAGAGGATCTCAGGTGCGGTCTCCTACCTTCAAAGTCCTCTGCACAGATTTACATATGTTCCCTTGGTTCAAGTGTAGTTATCTTACTTCCTTTTGTCCTCTTTTGTCAACATCCTCCACTCCCATGGCTTTTGATCTCTATTTTTTAGCCATTCTGACTTTCTAGTGCTGCCAGACGGTTCATCTTCTTCTTCCTTTGGTATCTGCAGAATATGCATGCCTTCTTCACAGGTTGTTATTCAATATTGGCCGTCCTCCCATTTGAATAGCAGCCCAAAAGGAAATGTCCATTTATATCTAATTTGCTTTTGTTTAAGGAACTGTACCACCGGACCCATAGCACGCCTTTTTTGTAGTGTTGATTGTGCCAAATCCTGATATAATTGCACTTTGCCGCCATTGATGTTTATTGAGCCTGATGTTCTGGCTGCTCTTAATATAGTCTCCTTCTGGGTATAGGAAGTGATTGCCGCCAGCACATCCCTCGACCTCGCTCCCGGATCGCTCACTTAGGTATGACCCTATGGATCCGATCAATGTTGACCAATTACTCTTGCTCCCCGGTAGGATATCTGCAAACAATTGTACCTTATTTTTCAGGTCCTTGTCCTCTACCAACTCAATCAAGTTTTAATACGTATATTAGTCTGACGGGAGCGGTTCTCCAGATCTTCATATTGAGTTTCTAAGTTGTGAGAAAGTCTGGAAAGATGTTCAATCGCTTCATCCGCCTTTTTAGAATCGTCCGACATATCTTGTATTGCTCTCTCCGCGGTATCGACTCGCTCCTCTAGTTTGGCCACATCTGCCTTCACTTTTTGCAATTACTGTTTCAATTCTGTTTTCAATAGGGAGAACAGTTGTCTGAAACGTTTCATGAAGTGCTCCTGAAACTCTTTGAAACACGATTGAAAGTCCTCTTTCTGCATAGCTGTCTTCGGGGTGTCTCCTCTGACCCTTTGTTGCCTTTCGGGAGCTTCCACTCTTTCCAAAGCCTGCAGTGGCCTACCGGGGGTCCACAGTTTCACAGTGTCTGTATTTTTTTTCTGATTCCTTTGTCCCAGGGCAGGTGTCTTCCCTTTAACTTTGGACATGAGGGTAGTGATTTTAGTTTATTTGGCGTGATTGTGTTGCTGATCGCTGCCTTTCTAGTAATCACCTCCAGCAGATTCCTAAATAGCATGGCAGAATGTAAATTTTCGATACTCGCTCTAATCACCCCAGAGACCGTCAGTACAGTGATGTCTTTTTTTTACCCTATAGTGATAAGACCAGGCCTGCTGATCTTGCCAGGCCACATTAATTTGTGGACTCAGGTGAGCGTTCTTGACTCCTCCTCCCAAGTGCAACAGACCACCCCACACACATTCAGTCTCAGATCACCCTTGTAAAATGAATTTGTCTCCGGTTTGGTCTCTTGGCTTCTTACCGCCGTTCTTTTATTGGTGTAGGTCTGCTGACGCTGCCCCTATGCCATGTGTTTGAGCCACTGTCCATCAGTCTGAAATGAGGGACAAAATCTTTCCACCTTCTGTTATCTCACAACCACCCTTGTGATCGCTCTGGGCGTGTCTGTTAATCGCGGTTACCATCACTGTCCGAGGCCGGCTCCTCCTCCTGGGGCATAGGGTGCTTGCGCCATCTGGCACCGTCTCTCAACAATCTACTAGCTGCACACCAGAGGGAAAGGGGGGGGCGCTCCCGGCGGCACCGCATCTATCCCCCACAGTTCCCGGGCATCTTCAATAGTAAATTTGATGCTGACAGGCCGCGCTCTCTCAAGCCTGCAATCTGTGGTCCGCTTCAGGGTTGAGAGGATATCCGATCAATCTTCAGTGATTCTCAGCTATTCCCGTTCTTCGATCGAGCATTCTGCTAATTCTGTGCACGTTGTTTCACTTTTATTCCAACCTCGTCCCTCTGCATATCGCAAGTCTGTTGCTACGAACTGCTTATTTGTCAGGCGCTTCGGGATGGAGCAGCTCACAAACGTCCTGCTCGTCGGCCGCCATTTTGGAAATGCACAGTTTTTTTTTTATAAACTCATTTTTATTGACATTTTCATTAATAATGTTGAAACCCTCTGGCTTCTCCCCCACCCTGCTCTGCCCTCTTTCCCCCCACCCCCTACCTTACAGAAAGAGAGTGGAATTATAAACAGATTTCCAAAATTATATCATTTGCCGATTTCAAACCAACGCCAGCACCCGTAGTCTCTGTGGGCCCATGCCTGCCCTAAAGTCATTTCGGAGGAACGTCGACACCAAGTCCCAGTCCTCTGCAAACTTTGTGAGACCCCCCTGAGTCATATAAGTCGCCCACTCCAGTGCTACAAAGGACCAAATCTTGGTCATTCACTCCTGCCCCGTGGGGACCACCTTGCTCTTCCATTTCTGTGCCACTCGTAGTAAAGCTGCTACGCTAAGTATCGTGTACGCATTTTTTTGCGCCTTAGACAGCAGAACCTCAGTGACATCGCCCATCCCCAAAATGCATCCTAGAAGCCCCTATGAATCTGCTGGCCGAAAATCCCCTTCATATCCGCATTAACCGATACCCAGAAAGCTTGTATGTGTTTCCAGGTCCCCACACCCACTCCAACATTTGTCTGATACCCCCGGGTAACATTTGTGTATCTTTTCAGGTGTGAGGTGCCATTGAACCATTACCTTGATCCACATTTCCCAGATCTGAATTGCTCTCGTTAGTTTGGGTATACTCTCCCATAGGTGGACCCATTGATCTTCGGGTATAATGTGGCCCAGAGTGACCTCCCATTCTTTCATATATAGCCAGTCCGGGTGCCATTGGCCATCAGAGAAGATTTTGTAAAGAGCAGCAATTATGCTTGTCCTCCAAGTTTGTTGTCACGTACCTTTCAAAAGGTGTAAGCTCCATAACTGCCGCCTCTTTAATCCCTGGGTTCATTAATTAACCAATGTCTCAGCTGTGAGTAGCGGAATCTCTCCCTTTCCCCTAAACCGAAGTGTTGTTGGCACTGTATGAACGTTTTGATCTCAAAGCCCTCCACTGTGTCTCTCCATTTGCAGCAGCCCCCCTCCTCTCACTGGGTGATCGCTCCCCTCTCTCTTCTTGGCCCTAACTGTGGATTCCGAAAGAGAGGCGTAAAGGGCGAAGGAAAAGGTGTCGGTCCCACCAGGCGGACCGGAGAGTCCTACACAGCTCCCACCAAGACCGTGATGTGGCTTAGATACATGTGCTTAGTCCTGTCTGACCGTGCACACCAAAGAACTTGCTCCAGGGGCCTCCCCACCACCACTCTGTCCATTATGAGACACCAGAGGGTGTCTCACTGACTAGTCCCTGGGGATCTGTCATCCAAGTGACCAGGACACAGCCATCACTATTGGATCCAGTTCCTGGGGGTGACTAGTGAGAGAGGATCACCTGGATGAGGGGTCCATGGGCAGTGGAATTGGGACATCGACAGGTGAGACGCTGTACCCCCTTTCTTATAACACCTTTTCCCCATCCTACCCCATAGGATATTCAGAAGTTCTACCCCGCCCCTACCCCTTTTCCGACATGAACACTTTCTTACACCAGAAAGACAACAGACTAACACCTGGGCCATTTACCTGACATGTCCCAACACAATGGTCCGGCAGAGTCAGGCAGTTGACAATACCCACACACATCTGACAGCCCTTTCCCTTCCCCACAGGGATAAAAGCTCAAACACGAGAGCACACTTGGAGCAAGGCAAACCACACGAGGAGGCAGCTATTCCAAGCCAGTAATTCAAGAGGAAGAGAAAGTCGGCGAGAACCGAAAGGACGACAAGGAGGGAAGTGCCCTTGCTCTTTTCGACCCAGACCTGCGAAGCCTCCGTGGAAGGAATCATAAGGCTGGGAACAACAGCTAGCGTGTGGTGTAACAGATGTTAACGGTGCACTGAGCCTTCCTACACTGATAACTAAGGCACGGAGAGGCGCTTGCGACCATGGTACCGTCCTTGACTCCAGATACAAGAAATACCAATCGGTTCATCACAGCCGGTGAGTCGGAGGGAGAACCGATAGTAAACTGAACTGTGTTGAGCGAAGGTTGCAAATGGCAACACAATGCGAATCAAAGAACAAAGACTTTGTGTGTTACAGAACTGTTAAAAACCCAGGGAGAGACCAGCTGCAGAATGGTCCGGCGCAACGTGGGCGCTCATTCGAAAGACTCTTGCTGGTTCCCTTTAGTTGAAACTACCGATACCAGAAAGCCCTAGGAGAGCCGACGCATGAGTTCAAAGTGGTCATATAAAAGTCGAATAAAAGCCCTTGTACAGTCGAAAGTCTTTGACACGCTGGGGCAGGGCCGGTCTTTGTGTCAGGCAGCTCAGGCAGCTGCCTGGCGTCAGTCAGCCTCTAGGGGGCGCTCGCGTGAGCCTCAAGCCAGTGCGAAGCCAGTGGGCCAGGTCGCACGCACCAGCCAAAGCCAGCCAGCCTAGGAATACAAACGTAAGTTAACAACACAGTAAAATGATGCATCATTAGGCATCCTAAAACTGCTTACTGATGCATCATTTTAATGTGTTGTTAACTTAAGTTCGTATTCCACACTGCAGCAGGCGGCAGGCAGCCTCGTCCCTTAGGCAGGGCAGCAATTGGCAGGCTGATATCCCGGGTGGCGCCGGCGCCATTGGCGCCAGCAAGGCCCATGGGCGCATGCGCCCTCCTCCAAGCCAAACGCGCGCACTCACAGAAGTGCACTGCTACTCTGAAACGTATTCGGATTGGGGGCTGCTGGCGTTGGCGACGGCGTTGTAGTTGAAAAACCCTCTTATTGTAAAAGTGGAGTGGGTCGTGCAATGTGCAGTGCAACCGTGCACGCAGGTAAGTGTTTGGGGCGGGAGGAGGGGGGCAGGGAGGCGAGCGGGCAGGTTGACTACTTTCCCGGCGTCCGGCGGTCATTAAGTTGAACAGTGGGAGGAGGGAAAGGTAGAAAGCATTGATCGGAGCGGGGTGGACGGTGATTGATGGCCACAAACTGCAGACACCTGCATTTTCTTTCCAGACTGTGATTTCCTCTCCGGCCCACTTTCTCTTTCCATTTCTGCAACTCCTATTTATTTTCCTTTAAATTCCCTTCTTTTATCCACTTTTCTAACCCGTCCTCCGCTCTCTCGCCCGTGGGCTATCTGCACTAGTGCATTGTGTAATATTACATACATTTCATTGCTGATGGTGGAGAGGCGTTATGCAGTCCTGAAGCATAAGCTATTCTGTATATGTCATATTACATACGGTAGGTTATTTATAACACGCTTAAATACCCAGATGTTTCTAAGCACTGACGCAGGGATCGAACCTGTGTTTGCTCTGTCGTTTTGCTTCCAAGGAGAGCACTTTGCCCCTCCTCCCGAGAAATGGGCTCTTATTGCATGCATTCTGTGATCAATTGGGGGTCTCCGCACCCCATCAGAATGGAGTGCCATGGAACAAAATAATTGCGCTTTTTGGGTAATATTGTGCTGTTTGTAGTAAATGATATGCATCCAATGTATGGAGAGCAGACCCCCACCTTGAAAACATAACGAGTGATAAGATTTCTGGAAAACCATACGTGGACACACTTAATACACAATAAAACGATATACAGCAATGCCAGTGGGACTGCAGACCATCCCCTAAGTACATTCAGGAAAGAAAGTGTGTAAGAGCTCCAGAAACAGGTTCAGCCATACTGCACACCAGTCTGGGGTCCTCTGAACCCTAAACCCTCGTATGCTTAGCCCTAACCCCATGAAGTTGCCCCGCAGATCATGAAGGTTAGTGTCGTACCAAGTATTCAACCTGTGGCAAAATCTCCTGAAATTGTCACCGCTTAATTGATTGCAATGATGAGTACAACGACAACTCTGTCGATAACATTCACAACTCAATGTCATAAATTGTGAAAACAGCAGTGACCCAGCGCTAATGTCTCTCAAGTGGTTCCCTGTAAGCCAGTCTAGTTCCTTGACACTATTACTCTGCGGGGACCCTGTGCCTCTCACCGCTATCACCCACCTCACACTACTCTACCCGTGCTGTATACCAAGCATCGACTCACACTCCACAAACTCAGCCTTCTCTTGATCTTCACACCTCACACTCAGCCAACATGCCTGTCAACTTTGCTTGATTATGCTCAAGCATTAGGGAGCCTTGGGCGGGGCTCTTTGGTATGGCAGTTTGTGAGGTAACAGTTACTGTAAGGCACTTGGGGGACTCTGTCCGCGATGCAGCAAAACAGATGTGAAGGGACATGCAGATTTTTCGCAGACGCAAATCATTGTATAAAATGTTTTCTACTCTGATTCCTCCGGTTGTTGTTTCTGTTCCGTACTGCATGCTGTTGCATTGTGTTACTGCTAGTCCAGAATATCGTCAGATTCTCTCTTATTCCACGCCCCTGAGCTTTTCTTTCTTTCTTTCTTTCTTTCTTTCTTTCTTTCTTTCTTTCTTTCTTTCTCTTCTTTCTCTTCTTTCTCTTCTTTCTCTTCTTTCTCTTCTTTCTCTCACCTGTCCTCTTCGTGTTGCTGCTGTAAATAGCTGGGTTTTCATCACTGAGTTCGGTTGTCATAGTGGGAGTTCTTCTAAGTCACCAACTGTACCCACTCTACAACGAGCCAAAGAAAATAAGACCACGCAGGCCGGGTTTGGTTGGGTCGGGATTTAAATGTGTCCGGGCACTGATGAAAGTGAGCCACAATCGCACAATTCCTTTTAGATACTTTTGGGGACAGACTTTTGGAGTGCTATTTATCTAGGGGGGCGTTGTGACATATTGTGCATTTTAAAGTATATTTAAACAGACCCGTTTTGGCCCCCCAAAAACCTGCCCAACAGTAAGATGCTAAGCCAGTGCTTTTGGGCATTTATTGACCAATAGGCCAATTTGAGCCCCTGAAGACAGGTTTGGCGCAAAAAGTGCTGTAAGCACAAGTAGTGGTGCCTGCATTGGCACGTTGATACTGGTCTATCCAGTGGCCACCGAGCTCGCAAAGGCAGCCCTTGTCCCCAAGATTTACCCGAGATAATAGTGACACCCACGGATAGATAGCAGTGGTCCTCAGACCCCGCAGGGTGCCAGTACGGACAGTTTGAAACTGCATTAAGGCAAAGCCTTCCATAAGTGCAGGTGACAGAAAAACCATTTACCTGGGCAGCAAGAGCTGTGTTTTCACATTAGAATTCTTCTGTAAAGTACTTGAATTCAAATGTAATGAAACTAGCTTCATTTATATAGCAATTATTTATTCATATTGAGGAGGGGTTTTGTCGCACAACAGAGGTGTAGTTTGGGAGTGACGTGAGCCAGTCGGGCGAAGGGGCGCATTCTGATGAATTGGGGGGGAACCAACAATGCTTCCCGCCTGGGATGCAATATGGTGTAAGACCAGCCCTGCGCTGGGGATAGCAAGTGTTTGTGGCAAATATGAACCCGATGCCTGCGAATTAGGGTGATCAGTAACACTCCGAGAACATTGAAGTACGTGAAGACGTACCGGGAGCTGAAACCCGGACTTAGGTAGGAAAAGAGCCTAAGAGGTCTAACAAGCTAAGGCAAGTGTGAACTCGACGGATGGATGACGAAAGAAAGCTAGGGGAAGGGAACCCTGCTTTTCTAATGAGATGTTAGAATCATGAACTGTGTTAGAATGACAAGCATGAACCCGATCGAGGGATGTCTACAGTAAATTGATGGTCCGAGCCCAACAGAGGGAGGCTATCGTAACCAAGAGGAAAGCTAAGGGAAGTAAATCCTACATTGTTAAAGCAAAGTGAACTGTGTAATTGGAAAATGTGAACCTCGCTGATGGATGCCTGTGAAAAGGGGTGAAGAGCGATAACCCTGTGAACATTGTGTTGACGAGAGTAAACCTGACTGAGGGATGTCCACAGTGAAAGATTGTTTAAAAATACATTGAAACTCATGAATACAACAAGTGAAATATTCTGAGTAAAAGGCTGTAGTGAACCCGACAGAGGGAGGCTAACATTCGAGAACGGTCTGAACCCGGAAGAGGGGGATCCAGGGGTGAAGAGTCATCACCCAACATACGGAATGGAACTTTTGTTTTGTTATTTTGGACACATCAGGCCCTCGGAGGCAAGACACTTTGTAGAAAAGAGACTTAACTAACGAAAGCCCCGATATCGCAGAAAGGCAGTGTAGCCTCGTGCTGGAGAAGACCAGGCGTGTGCTGTGCTCAAGAGTCCCACCATGTCTCGTGCTAAAAACGTGGGGAAGGGAGACCTTGGCTATAACATCCTGACTTATCATTTGTGAACACTTCTTTCTTTTCTTGTGAACACTATCTCACACTCTTTTGTTACTTAGCAGTAGGGATTGGCAATATGTTTTTTCTAGTATAGGCCCTTTTATTTGACAAGACGCAACTAGGACTGCCTTATTATTATTTGATGGTCGTAGCTTGCTGCCATCTTAGATTTAGGTTTAGATTAGGCGTTTTTCTCACCCATTTTTACAGTTTAATGAACACCCTTGAACTGTGATCACTTGTGTCTGTCTTTACTGTTGCCACCATGAGTTTCTTACACCATCCTTCAACAAATCTTGCCTTGGTTCCCCTTAAACCACTCACAGACCACCCTACTTGAGCCACCATGTAATAAAGCCGATTGTTGGGCTCCCCATACCACCCCTGTATGTAGGGGCCCAGAGCACCTCAATCGAGACCCTCGGTTTTCTCTTACTCCAAATGAAGGACTGCGTCCATAGAATCTTGAAGAATTTCTGCGCAACTGGTATCTGGAGGGCCTGGAAGTAGTACAAGATCTTTCGAAGTATCACCATCTTGAGAGTATTGACCCTCCCCAGCCACGATTCCAACAGGGGGGCGTAATTAGCTGGATATAGTTCAGGGACCAGTAATGCCAATCTCTAAATATTGAATACTTTTTCCGCCCATATATAAGGGCAGGATATTCGCACCCCCTGATGTTGAGCTTCCAACAAAGTCAAGTTAAGTTAAGTTCGGATTTGTGCGCATTATTCTTCAGGCCTGCCACACAGCTGAAGCCTTGAAGTTCCATAGTGATCCCAGTAATGTTGTTTCCGGACTGGAGATTGCGAGAAGCATGTCATCCATGAAGGCCATCACCTTGTGCCCCCCCACCCCTCAAAGCTAATGCCCTTGACGTCCGGTGCCAACCACAGGTGTGCCTGAAGTGATTCCAAGTGGATCGAATAAAGAAGCAGGGAAAGTGGATTCCCCTGCGTGGTACCGCGGAACACCCAAATCCCCTCGCATAGGTGGCCATTAATTGCTAGGCGCAGGGAAGGAGATTGGTAATAGGCTCCCACCATCAGTAGGAATTTATACCCAAACCCCATAGCCTCTAACTTTCGAAAAAGAAAAGATCACTCCACACAGTTGAAAGCCTTTTCAGCATCCAAGGCCAGCAGAACGGCTGGGGTCTTAGTTATATTGACCTTCTGAATAAGGTGGCAGACTCGTCGCCTGTTGTCGAATGTTTGACAGTGGTGGATGAAGCCTAACTGTTCTGGATGCATCAGTTTGGGGAGTAATTTTTCTAGGCGGTTTGCCAAAATTTTAGCATATAATTTTCCATCAATATTAAAGCAATGGGGCAATACGATCCACACAGCATGATTTCTTGGTTTGCTTTTGGAAGGAGCCCAGCTTTTGCTTCCTCCATCGTCTGGGTTATGCACCCAACCTCTCAAATGAGTTCAACACTGGAACTAATTTCGGGGATCAGTGTTTCTTTAAACTTTTTATTAAAAGGGGGGCCTTATTCCTAGGCAAGGAAAGAATCACGGCCCTCACTTCCTCAAATGTAATATCCTCCTCTAGTTCCTCCCTTTCCACTGAGGCAATTTTGTGTAGGGGACATTCAGGGTGATATGAACCCTGAGCCTCCCCCTCAGAGAGTCTGATGTGTATGGTGCTGAGTAAAATTCAGTGAAAGCCGCTGTAATATCACTCGTGGAAGGGCTTATCCCACCCCTGTCTGGTTTTGATCTTGAGGAGGCCTTTCTTCCTAATCTGCTGCGCTTATAATCAGTCAGTTTTGTTTGTCTTGACGAAATAGCTATGTTGCAGGTATAATAGTGATTTTGAACCCTCCACATCTGGATAACCTCCAACTGCCCCTTTATCTGTCTATACTGCTTTCTCCTATCCACCTCCATCCTGGCCCTTACCTGTTGGAGTAGAGTTTCCAACTCTACCTTTTGCCATCCTTAATTGTCTGTCATCTGAGCTTTCATGGCAATCAGCTCCCCCTAAGTATAGCCTTGAACGCATTCCAGAGTACGTGATCATGTACATCTTGAATTTTTGGTTTTGTAGAAATCCCCAATCTTGGCTCTTAAGTCCTCACATATCACTTTATCCGTAAGAAGGTGCTCGGGGAACTTCCATTTCCAAAGCTTGGAACCCACCCTTTCCTGGTGAAGGGTAAATGATAGGCGCATGGACTGGTGGTGCTATCGCCCCCAGGTCCACCCCCTCTAGCCGACCCAACAAGGAGCCCGAAGCCCAGATGTAATCGATCCTAGAGAAGGTCCTATGGACGTGGACGTGGGAGTAAAATGTGTAGCCCTTGTCCGTCCCCCTTATGCCCCTCCAGCCATCTACCAAAGCTAATTGGGCAATGCAATCCCTCAGTTTCTTGGATGGGACCTCCTGGTTGAGGTACACCTTGACACTCCTGTCCTGAGCCGGGTCCCACACCAAGTTGAAATCCCCCATAAGGATGAGCTTCCCCTTTGCAAACTCCTCAATCCTAGCAAGTACTACCTGCAAGAAACCGTCCTGACCTGTGTTGGGCACGTATGTAGACGCTAGCGTGTATGAGCCCCCCTCCCATCGGATGTTTGCAAAGATGTACCTGCCTGCTGCGTCCCCCTCCGTGGACACAATATGCAAACCCGGCAGCTCTCTGAGGGGTCTCAGAACTCCCCCTGCCCTGAACATTGGCTTGCAATAAACAGTCTAAGTTTTAGCTTGTGTTTATCCCTTTTTTTGTTTTTATTCAATTTCTTAAACATTCAGAACAGTTAACATTACCCCTTTATCCCTTTTTTTTTAACATGGGTCTCTTGCAATGCCACCACACCTGTTTTTTCCCTGTGTAGGAATTTCTCCAGCTTCTTCCTTTTGACCAGGTAATTCAGCCCCCTGACGTTCAGTGTGTTCAATTTGAACAACAATCTATCTCCCATGTCCCCATTGGGTCTGGGACACCTTTTAACTTGTATGTCCACTCCCCCCTCCCCTCTTCACTGCCCTCACCCCCATTGCCCCCTCCCAGCCGGTCCGGCTCAACCATCCTACTGATGCCCCAGTCAACAGGCCATGGGAGTTGAGCCTACTTACCAACCCAGAGGAAAACAGTGCGGGTTCTCTACCACCCATGGAACGAAATCAAGATGTTAACACCTCCCCCCCCTTCCCCTGATCCCCATGAGCCTCCTATGAAAACATTCAGCCAAAGTGGAAGGTCCACTTGTATTTCGCCCATGCCTTCACCAGCTCCCTAACCATCATGCCCATCAATCTTCTTTTCACCAAGGTGGTCTGCGCCAAGTCTTGGTACAACTGAATTTTGTACCCATTGATCTTGATGGGGCCTGCCCTCTGGGAATCTGCTCCTTCTGCATATATTGCTGCAGCGGTACAACCACATCCTGCGACCTTGCCCCCGGCTCTCCTCTTCTGGGCCTCACTCTGTGTATGCAATCCAGCTGTATATCAGCCCAGTTCTCAGTCCTTGTCAGCCTCTCCCTCCGACAGCCCTTTTATGTGCATATTGGATCTCCTCAAGCGGTTTTTCAGGTCCTCGCTCTGGATTTTTAGGTTTTGCATGACCCTCGCTAATTGTTCAACCAGGGTGTCGATCTTCCTGGTATCCTCAGCTACTTCTTGTAGGGCATTCTCAGCAGCATCTGTTCCCTCCTCCAGAGCCTCAAGGTCACTTTTTACCTCCTGCAGAGATTGAGATAGCTCCACCTTTTTCATATTCAGCTGTGTCTGGAGCGTCTCAGTAATCTTCTCACTAAATTCCTGGGAGACATCCTTGGTGACCCCTTGGTCTTTGACCTGCTGACTGAATGAATGTTCCCTGCCTAGCCTGAATGAGGGCTATACTCCTTGACTGGGATCATGACAGCGTCTTTCATCACATGCGTTTAACAATGTTTGCTCCTGCGCTCGTTATACAATGTTGCCGCTTACAACCTTGATTTCAACACACACCGGTCTTGCATCGGCCTCCCCAACTCACCGGCTGTGTTGATCTCTCTGAAGTTATTTTGATCTCTGAGCAAAGGACGATACCACGGCGGCTGCTACTCCTCCCCTACTTGGTCATCTACGCAGGATGGCTTATGGTTTTTCCGGCACACAAAGCAGGATTCTTTAGCCTGGTTTCCTGGCCTTATGTTTTCTGATCTACAAAGGTTTTGAAAGTAATGGTTTCCTGTCAGAAAGGTCAATAGTATTTCCCTGCTTGTGAACCCTTCTTGGTTTGCTGTCTTTCTCCCCGCGTTCAGCTGCCTTCTCGAAACTGCTGCTCCTTCGTGTGCTTTGCCTTGCTCAGAGTGTGCTCTTGTGCTATGCCTTTTATCCATGCGGGAAGGTTTAATGGGAGTCAGGTGTCAGTGATTGCCTGACTTCGCCTGACCATAGTGGCGGGACGTGGCGGGTATACTGTTCAGGTGCAAGTCTGTTTCACCCAGAGTGGGCTGTCCGTGTGGAAGTGTGTGTGAAGGGAAAGGGGGCCGGGTGTAAAGTTCCCATGTATCCTACCTGGCAGGATGGGGTAAAGGTGTTATAGGGGGAGAGATACCGTGTCTCACCAGCCGATGTCTGACTCCCACTCTCCGAAAACCCCTCACCCAGGTGATCCTCCCGCACTGGTCCACCCCGAGGGTCTGGATCCAAAGGCGATGGCCGTGCTCTGGCCATTTGAGAGAGAGATCCCTGGGGACTGACTGGTGAGACACCTTCTGGTTTCTCACAACTCTCAGACGCATCTTCCCTACCTCTCCTACCCCCACAGAGTCATTGCAATCTTGTCCTTTGTCCTGTCCCGCCTAGAGTACGCCAACACCCTCTACCTGGATGCCCCTGCTTATCAACACAGAAAGCTCCAAAGAGTCCAATACTCAGCAGCCAGACTCGTCCTTGCCCTCGGCCCCAGAGAGCACATCACCCCTCAGTATCCTCCACTGGCTTCTAGTCCGACGACGTTCAATGTTCAGAACCATGTCCATTACTCACTGTGCCCTAAACAAGACAGGCCCACAATACCTTCAACTGAAAATCACCCACTACCAACCCAACAGAAACCTGCATTCAGGCACTGCACTCTTCCTTGTGATCCCCACCTTCGAATTGACTAGAATAGGAGGTTCCTCCTCCGTCCAAGCCCCCACTATGTGGAATTCAACGCTGCTTAACATCTGATGCATAGAGGACCACCTGACCTTCCAGAGGGCCGTCAAGGCATGGCTATTCGCTCTACCACCTTGATCAACCCGGAGTTCTTGAGCAAGTCAACCACCTCAGGTCGGCTTTGTATCAAAGAACTTCCATGAAATCATTGAATGGTGGTAAGAACATTCCAACAATCTCCAGCAGAACACAGGAGTGAGTCCATGCCACACCTACGAAACCAAGAAGCCAGTCAGAGAACACGTGTATGTAACACACTCCATGCTTATGGAAGATAGCCAAAGGCAAGGCCACCCACCCGCACACATCTGCAGCCATACACCACTCCCAATGACACATCGTACAACACCTCTGCCATTAGTATGCAGCTATCCCCCATGATACAAATTTGGTCTAGCTCGACACATGATGAGTTCTACTACTCTTGCATACTCACATCTACTTGCCAGCTCGATATGGGTAGCTACTAGGGACTTGGCCATACGTACCCAACTTCGCTTTGGCCAAAATGCAGACATGCATTCTAAAATCCTCTAATACATTTTCCCAAACCTTGGACTACGGTCCTCCGAGAGCATTCACCTACAATGGTTTGAGCCCATGCCAAATGGATTAGGCGCTATACAAATGACAAATTACATTGCATTGCAAACATTACTTCATCTGTAATGTATTCCACAATCTCCAACATGTCCGCAGCACTCTGCTCTACGTTCCGCCCTGCACCTGGTCTCTTGGTCCACCAGCTTTCCTCCTAGCTTCACCGAAACATCCCTTTATCCAATTTTTTTTATACCTAGGCATTTCTGTTTGCCTGTTTCCTCCCCCTGCTGCTGCTGATTGCTAGGGAAAACAGCAGAATTGGGACACTGGGTCGTCCTTAGCTCCATATATACTGCCTCGGACGTCAGTCAGCTCCATGGGCAGCCAACAGCACCCATCAGAGATCATGCAGAGCCGCACTGCAACCCTTGGTGGCTTAAAAAGTTTCTGAAGTCAGCTGGCACTCGAGAAGATCTATCTAAGATGAGAACTCTCTCAGAGGAAGGACTAATACTAGTACTGAGAGCAAAGTAATTTGTTCTTCTCAGGCTATCCTTTCTCAGCAAGATCAATCAGCGATGCAGGGGGTTGGTACTACAATTAAATATGTTGGTGTGCTGACAAGCAGGATTCCTCACTGCAGCCTGGAGGCGGAATCCAGTTAACCTCTGTGTTCTTTCCAACTCTACAATTGCCTGACCCTGTTAGATGACATAACTGTATCTGGTGGGGATACCTGAAACCATGGTGCTGGAGAGCACACCCTGCTATGTGAAGAAGGCCCCAGGGAGGTAAATGGAGAGTACCCCAGCTTCCCCAGTACATCTCTAATTTATTTTGTCTGTTTAATGTGATTAGCCCCAGAGACTTGTTGCACGAGTTTAAAGATCTCGCCCCTGATTCATGGAATTGTTTGCGCGTAAAACGCAGATTTGTGCACCATTCTGCCCGAAAATCCCCATACCTCAAACAGGCATTTTCGGGCAGAATGGCGCGCAAATCTGCGTTTTATGTGCAAATAATTCCATGAATCAGGCTGCTCATATATCAGACCCAGAACCTTGGGTAACCATGTCCATTGAAGGACTGAGCATAACAGATCTGGCTAAGACAGCAGCTTGCATTCACAGTAATTGTGGCTTTTGAGAACACACCCAACATTGATGGCTCTGGTCCAGAGATAACCGGCAAGACATGTGGTAATGAAAGAATAACAACATCCAAGTGGACCTAATGGGTCCTTCACAAAAAGCAACAAGAGTAGGTTCCCTGACATTGAAAATGCAAGGACATAAAGCATTGGTTTACTTTGAGGAGTTACTGTGTGACTGCTCAGCATGCCTTGCGCAACTGCAAACTTGGAGATGTTGTTTTCATAGCCAGAGCGAAATCATGCCTCTTAGGCATGCCATGGATGGCTCAATAAGTGTGTCAAGTCTTACAGTGAGTTCAAGGGATTTTATTAAGCCTTCAATGGGCCCTTTGGCCATTCCTCGATCCCTTGTCTTCAAACGCACCTCCTCCGGAATCCCTAACCCCAGGTTTGTATATATCACTGATTGACCCCTACTGTCTAGATTCTGACTTGTTTTAGAAGTAAATACCTAAAGGCAGGATGCCCTATCTGGGTAACCTCACTCATGCAATTCCTAGTTTGTCCCTACACTAGCTCAATATATGAGCCAAACAGTCAAGTCTATTCCTTGGTATTATGTAGCACATAATATACATTTCTTTCAAAAGTATGTTATAGTAAATCAGCATCACAATTCATCGTATCTTTAACGTAAACCTTTTATATTCATGTAGCTCAACGCGTTTCGAGATAGTTCTCTTCTTCAGGGGCAAGTTATACATTCAAATTATATCTAGAAATTATTTCAAAACATACAATTATTGATACTGAAATCAGTGTGTCTTATATCAAAATCTCTGTACAACTCAATTAACTTGTATTAAACATTAACAAGATCATCCGTCAATTCATCAATTTATATGTATTTTTCCCATTATTGCTAATGTCTCAATAGCTTGTCTAATCTATTGCACTGTCTGTTACACATTGCTAGTATAAATTGACCATAGCTCTTAACTAGACAATTCTGTGTCACATTGGCTCATCAGAGATTTATTAGTTTGTTCAAAGCTGGGTAACCTATACCTTTACATAATTAAGTCAGGGTTCCCCTAGGGAATATTCCACTGAGAATACTGACCTTGGTTTCTTTTATATATTCATCATACTGTAGATTCGAATTGGAAAGGTTAGTATTTCAATTCTTTCAGATGCTGCTCCATAGCAAATTCCACCTACAGGAAAGAGTTTGTGGGACTAAGTATTGGGGTAATGGATTGAATTTTTGGCTGCATAGTTTGTTATATTAGCGCTACTGACCTTGGTAGTCTTTTTTATCCTCCTACTATGGTCGATGGGTGATGAAAAGACCTGGGTCCCTCTCATGGATGAGTAATTGTTCAACTCTTTCAGATGCTACATCACGAAAAAGTTTCTGCCTATAGAGGAAAGTTACGTAAGGTGAGTATGTGGGACTCAGTATGTCTGTTAAAATATGGAGTTTAGTACATGGCAAAAGATTCCTCTTACCCACAGTGGGCCAGCAAATTCTGAAGGCTTCAAATGGAAGCTGTTAATCAGGGGGTCTTTGACCTCTGAGTTGTTCTTTCTTGCTTGGATACTCGGTGTTTGTGTCCCTATGAAAACACAGCAGATTCACTTTAATTTCAGGTTCCGCTATAAAAAACAAAATTCCAAAGGGGTAGCCCAAAGAATTCTTACCCACTGCGGAATGTAAAATCCCAACTGACTGACTATGTTGTGGATGAAAGTGCTAGCACACTGTCCCGATCTTTCTTACTGAAAAAGTAAGGTCATTAAATATAAGGAAAAGATAATAATCCTTAGTTTCAAAAAGTGATAAAGGGTAAGTGCCAAGTTCTTCAGGTAGTTACTTGGAGAAGTAATCATTGTTTTAAGACCCTAACTGGGAACTTGTACTGTTTTGTGTGGTTTACAACCCATATGCCAGGGTTGATATCTCCCCTGCACCTGAAGTTCATTCAGCTAACATTGGTTAAAAACACATTTAATACTCACCCTAAATAACACGGTGAAAAAATAGGAGTGCATGGTGTGTACATTGGTTGCCCCTACACTAACAGTGATTAGTGAACTAAAGAGGAGTATTGGATTGTGCCGTTCAGACAGTCTGCCAGACTCAGTGTCTTACCTGTCACTATGTACTTCTCTCTCTCCTACTTCCCACTCCGAACTACTCTCTACAACCCTCCTCCCTTCACCTCCTCTGCTGATGCATTACTTCTTACTTCTTCTGCCCCTTCAGTGTCTCTCAATCCCTGTAGGCCTCACCCCCACACCTTGAAGTTACTACTTTCTTCCTGATGCCACTATTCTCTCCTCTACACCACTGCTTCCTCCTCCACAGTACTACTTCCTCCTCCATACTACCGCTCCCTCCTCCATACTCCTGCTCCCTTCTCCACACTACTACCTCCTCTACACCACTACTCCTTCACCCCTCCTTCTACTCAAACATACTTTCACACACACAATCACTTTCCAATAACTCCCTACACTTCCTCTTATAAACGCACTTGCCACTCTTTTATGCACACTCGCAAAGCAGTACCACTTGCACCCACTAACCAATGCCTCACATACTCCAGAAATCGCTTCCATTCCACCACCGGCTCCTAGAAACACTTGTGTACAGGCACGTTATAAATACCAAATCATATCCTATAATATTATATCATCATTCTTCCTCCTGGTGTTATTGGTCTTCCACTTCCTCTGACCTCATCAAACAACCAACAACTTCCTGCTTCCTGGAGTTGCTTTTAACCCCCTCACTGTCCTCTGGTTGGTCTTCTTTGTCGGGCCAATATGGCCCTGTCCTTCCCACCTGAGAGCTGTTTTGTACTAAAAAAAAGTCAAATAGCCCCTTAGTGCCTGCCCTCTTCTACATACCAACAATGGTGGTCTAGGGGGTCTGCCTACTAGATGGGCCACAGCAATAACCACTCAGCCAGAATAGGTATGCGGTGGGGGGGGCTTTGCGAGCTGCCATGCAGGAGCTCTGACTCTGGTCCCTTGTGTGGTCCTCTTTGAGGGTTTCCTGCTGAATGCATATGAGTGAGTTGGCGTGAAGGGCCTCTGGGTCTCTCCCACAGTGCTTCCTTCACTAGCAGTATGTATGAATTCAGTAGCGCAGGGTGCTGATGATTGTCCCCCTCTCATGTCCTCTTCTTTCATGTCTTTGGCTGTTCTGCAGAAAGAAGAACAACGTTGGCCAGCACTTGGGTTTATAGGTATGGGGTGAGGCAAATGGGTTCTGCCCAGGATCAAACTGGCACATGGGGTGGGGACATGAATACAGGCCCTCCCAACTGTCACCTTCCCCCTTCGGGGTAGGACTGGCTCAGTATTCCTCCCTGGTAGGCCTCCTACCCCAGGCTGAGAAGGGTTTCCATACCCTCTTGACAAGGACTGGGTACTGACCTTGTAACAGGCATCTTCACAGATAATCTATCAAACAACATGGCAAATGGCCTTATAAGGGCCTTTATGAGGGCTCGGTCTGGAGCCCCACATACAATCATAGGCCAAAAAAACAGACATCTGTGCAGACAAATTTAAATCTGAAAAAACTATTCCCTCACTCATACATTGCAGAAACACAGCTGAGCGCTGTCCTGTGGAGGCAGTCCCAGAGTGCTGGACTGAAAAGCTATAAAGATTCCTGGCATCGTAGGCCATTTGTACATTAATTTAAAGCAGCAAGGAGGCAAGCGAGCAGAGAGAGGTGAAACATTGCCCAGGAGGGGTAATGGAGGTGGAGACACAGGAGGAAGAAGAAAAGAAAATAGATTACAAGGAGAATGTGTGAACGATCTGGAAAGCTTGGCACAAAGAAATGAGTAGGAGGAAAGACTAGTTGTAAAAATGAAGGCGACAGGGAAAAAGCACACAGAGTAGGAGAGAGGAAAAGGGCTCTAATAATAACAGAGGAAGTTGGAGAAATGTTACTGGCAAAGAAAGGGGAGGAGGGAAAGAGAACTAAGATAATAATGCTTGTGAAGATCATGAAGGCGGAGGAGAGGTAAGACGAAAGAGAGAACAAAGAAGAGAGGAAACATCTGTAAGGGAGGAGGGCAGTCAAGACAGAGGAAGTGTAAGAAGGTGCCAGGAAAGGCTGACAGCCAAGAGGGCCCGATCATTACAGGTTGCCGAATTAATAGAAGAGGAAGGGACTCTGGTGGGGAGGGGGTGACAGCCAAGCAGTCCAGGATAAGAATGGAGTGTCAAAGCTGAGAGGCACCCAGCAGGTAGGGCGTCTGCCACCCAGTGTTTGTGGAGACTGTGTAGGGGTCTGCCAACAGCACCACAGGGCCTGTGCCTTGCCATCTCCAGTCCTAGTGATGTCTGGCACATCTGTCTACCAGCTTGGAACTCTAGTGTACACCCCAAGTTCCCTTCATCCCTAGCTGGTGGAATTGGCCACATGTAGAACAACATCCTGACAGAAGCAACACAGCAATAACCACTCAGCCGAGACAAGAAAGAAGTGCCGGGGAACTTAAACCCTAAAAGGAGCAAGTAACCATTTCATGATGGACTATGGTCCTTAAAAAAGTGGGAATCACACATTTTTTGTTTCTTTTACTATCCCACGTCCTTTGTTTCAGTCAACCATTAACTCTTGCCACATTGACTCTGTAAAATAAACCATTTTGCAATGTACTTTTTGAGTGTTGAATCATCAGTTAATCACTGAGGCGTGACCACTGACAACAGCCTAGCTTGGTTGCCTGTGATCCTTTTTTCCTACTGCATACTCTGCATTGCTTATCTTTTCTGGGCAGAGTGGGATGAAAGTTTACCTGGAGTGAGGAGACATGGAGGGAACTGGACTTTACTTATAGCACTTGCCAGCAGACCAGCCTGTAAAGACCCAGAGGGGGGGTCTGCACTTCCGCTCTCTATATGGTAGAGGGGAGGCACAGAGACCCCTGCCAAGATTCTCTATTACGGTAGCAATGGACACACCGATCAAAATAAAGGGGAAACCAGCAGTAGAGAGAGGAAGGAAAGCAAGATGGTTGAGCAATAGGCAGAATACTTGTCCCGTTTCCTAGACACAGTTCTGTGTGGAGATCCCCCCACCTGCGCAACCTGTAGAAGAAAGATACAAGCCCAGTCCAGATATTGTTCACACTAGACTTTCCAATAGTTCTGCAACCCCAAAGTACCTTGGCGTTGTAGCGTTCCTTGTCAGGGAAATCGACCACCCTTCTTGAGTGTACTCCATTTCAGGCAGGAGTCACAGGTCGTCGAATGTCCGACGGAGAACAGGTCGAGCTACGACGGTGAGGTGGCCGCATCGTTCCTAGTGGTGCTCGTTGACGGGGAAGCGTAAACGTCCTGCCAGGAAGAGGCGTGCGGGGCACCTCGGTGTCGATAGCTCTGGACCGCAAAGAGGTGAAGAACTGTGGCCCAGCAAGGGCGTCGAGTCGTCAGCGTCTCTGTGGTCTTTGGGTGGCGGGAAACCAACCGGTGGATGCTCCTCGGCGCGTCGACGGTCAGGCCTTCTCCGGCAGGATACAGCGGCAACGATGCGGACAAGAGCGTCCTTGGATCAATGAAGTTCTCATGCAACGGGAGCACGGCGGCTCCAGTCGGCGACGGCGGTCGTCGACAGTGGCGGACAACAGTCCGGGTGCTTCTCTTTGGAGTTCCGCAGCAATACCTGTATCGGGTCTGCAGCCTGTCGAAGGGTCTGTCTACCAGGGAGCTAAGGCAAAGATCCGCTGTGCACGATGGTCCCTTGTAGCTCGGGAGGAGGGTGCCTTAGCAGGTCCTCTCTGGGTCAGTTATTGAAGCACAGCAGCTTTCAGATTGCAAAGGAGAGCAACAGCAATTCTTCTCGTCCAGCAGGGCTTCAGGATCAAGCTTCAGTTACTCCAGTTACTCGTCGTGGTGGACTTCAGCTTTTGAACACGATTCCTAGCAGTGAGAGATCCCCGGATATTCTGTTGATCCCCCATTCATTCCGCTGGGTCACACTCAAGCATCCAATTACGACCACGGTCATTCATGCAGGTAGGCAGCCAATCAGGCACACGGGGCATTCAGGCCATTCACTTCTCTCCAGACACTCACAACAAGTTATGTGTATTCGGACAAGTAACGAGCCATTCAACACTCCAAGCTGCATTTATACCGGTTTCGGGCAGGGCTGTCTCAACCATTGTGTCAACCACCAGATACTAGACAGCCACAACATACAATGTATATTAGTCACACACTCCATTCACCCAGGTCCCACAACATACGGTCGTTGAGAAGGTTCCAGCCAGTCTGGTCGGCACTTCCCCACACTACCATATACAGAACTTCCTCCCAACAGCCAGTCAGGGGGAAGGGACAGAGGCAGGGGTTTCCGGGACTTCGGGAAGATCAAGGTAAAAGGTGATGGAAGGCAAGAGGCCATGAGGGCCATTTTGTCTCCATCAGGAATCTACCGATTCCAATGGCAGGGCCTGGGCATCCCAAAATGTAGGACACTCAGGGCACCAGTCATTTCAGCACGGAGCTGCCACTAGCCCGTACCCTTGTCTCTGGGTCACAACACACACAGGTGCCCAAAAACATACACTAGGGGCACATGGTTGTACCCCTACCCATGGGTGCCATAAGGCTATCCCATGGATATGTTACCAAACCAAAATAAAGCGAGCTGCACCGCCAGGAGTCCCACATGAACTCCTGCGTGGAAAATGCAACAGAACACATGATACAAAGCAGTAAAGGACAAGGATACGGAGGCCCTGTCCCTCCGATGCATTTCCAGCATCACAGTCGCCCCCCCCCCCCAGACTGAGGTTAGGGTGCCTAATCTCCCACGGGATAGGCACCCTCACCCAGTCGGTCAACATACCTTCTGGAAAGGCCATCTGCATTATCGTGACTCTTCCCTGGTCTGTGCTTAACGGTGAAGTCTAGCCCTTGCAGACTAATGGACCACCTGAGCAGTTTCGGGTTTTCACCCTCATCTGCATAAGCCACTTAAGGGGCTTATGATCGGTTTGGACCTTGAAGGTAGACCCGGTAAAGTAGGGCCTAAAACGCCTAAGGCTCCAAACTATACTAAATCACTCCTTTTCAACAGTAGCCCTCCTAAATTCCCTACCCTTAAGTTTTCTACTGATGAAGATGATTGGATGTTCTCTTCCTTTGTCATCTAACTGGGACAAGACCGCTCCAATTCCGGTGTCACAGGCGTCAGTTTGAACGATAAAGGGTTTGCTGTAATCAGGCACACACAACACGGGTGCCTTACACAGACTTCCTTTCAAGCCATCGAAGGCCCTCTGACAGTCTTCTGTCCAGTTAACGTTCTCGGTTGCTTGGGTGAAGTCAGGGCTGTCAGGGGTGCAGCTATGGTTCCATAGTCTGCTATGAAATTGCGATAATACCCAGTGAGGCCCAAAAAGGCTCTCACCGGGGTTTGAGTAGTCGGAGTCTCCCAATCCTGTACGTCCTGTACTTTACTGGGGAGGGGTTAGATTTGAACCCCTCCTACCTCATGACCAAGATGCGTGACTTTCCCCTGAGCTATCTGGCACTTGGTGACCTTGATAGTGAGGTTAGCCCTTTTTAACGCCTGCAACACTTTATCCAGATGAGTCGAATGCTCTTCCCAGGTGGAACTGTAGACGGCAATGTCGTCTAAGTAAGCCACACAAAAGGATTCCAGCCCACTGAGGGCATGGTTGACTAATCTCTGGAAAGTGGCAGGGGTGTTCTTCGACCCGAAAGGCATGACTCTAAACTGGTAGAGTCCCTCTGGTGTCGAGAATGCCGTCTTTTCCTTGGCATGGTCCGTCAGAGCTATTTGCCAATAGCCTGAGGTAAGGTCGAAGGTGCTCACAAATTTGGCAGCACCTATCGTGTCCACAAGCTCCTCAGCCCGGGGCAGTGGGTGCGCATCAGTTTTGGTGACAGCATTGACTCCTCGGTCGTCCACACAGAACCTCCAATCTTTGGTACCTGCCTGGGAACGTGCCTTGGGGACAAGGACCACGGGACTGGACCAGGGACTGGTTGAGGGTTCAATAACACCCAGATCCAACATCTTGGCGACCTCAGCCTGGATGTGGTTCTTGAAGGTATCTGACATACGGTAGCACCTGCTTTTGACAGGCACACTGTCACCAGTGTCAATCTCGTGCCTACACCAGGGTGTAAGGCGAGAACAGAGAGGCGTACTGCCGGAGCAAAGTCCTGCAGGCCTTCTGCTGCTCTGTCGTCAGATCGGGAGAGAGATGTACTCCCTCCACTGAGCCATCCTGAGGGTTGCTGTGTAGCAAATCAGGAAGGGGCTCACTCTCCTCTTCTTGCCCTGAAGCTAGCAAGAGACATGAGACATTCGGCCCGCCTGTGGAAAGGCTTGAGCCTGTTAACATGGAATACCTCAGGGGCTACCCCAGAGGCTCCCATGTCAACCAGATAATTGACTTCGCCCATCTTGGAGATGATCCTGAAGGGTCCAGTCCATTTATCTGCCAAAGCCCGAGGCTTGGTAGGCTCCATCACGAGGACCTCCTGTCCCGGAGTCCAATCCAC
Source organism: Ambystoma mexicanum (assembly GCF_040938575.1). Lineage (NCBI taxonomy): Eukaryota > Metazoa > Chordata > Amphibia > Caudata > Ambystomatidae > Ambystoma > Ambystoma mexicanum. Next base: position 1,196,161,398 of record NC_090927.1, on the reverse strand, counting down.
TTGCGATGCTTTAAGGTCGTGCCAGTACTAATTCAATTCCTGGCCGGCCTTAAGATTCGCTGTTGCTTGACCCATCATCTGTCATCCTCCGTCTGAGGCCTAACACATAGTCCCCCACTTGCTTGACGGGACCTGGAGGGGTGGCCTCCCAACCTTCTCGGATCAAGGCAAGGGACCCCCTCACAGGATGTCTGAAGAGTAACTCTAAGGGGCTGATACCAACACCCTCTTGAGGTACCTCTCTGTAAGCAAACAGCAGGCATGCAGGAGAAGATCCCACTTCTTACTGAGGGGCTTTTCCAAAGCGCCTAGCATGCGCTTGAGAGTTTTGTTAAATCTCTCAACCAAACCGCTGGTCTGCAGGTGGTAAGAGGTGGAGAATTTGTAAGTTACTCCGCATTCTTTCCATATGGTTTTCATGTAACTTGACAGGAAGTTGGATCCTCTATCAGAGACAACCTCCTTAGGGAATCCAACACCGGTAAAAATGCCCAGGAGAGCCCTGGCAACCACCGTGGCCGTAACCGTCTGAAGGGGTATAGCCTCAGGGTACCTGGTGGCATGATCTACCAAGACTAGGATGAACCGATGTCCACCCGACGTGGGAGGGTCAAGGGGACCGATGATGTCGATGCCCACCCTCTCAAACGGTGTGCCAACCACTGGCAATGGTTGCAGTGGGGCGATGACTCTGCCTCCAGTATTGCCAGACAACTGACAAGTTGGGCAGGTCCTGCAGTGGGACTCCACTTCTACTCCCATCCGTGGCCAGTAGAAATGGGCAGAGAGCCTCTGCTTAGTCTTCTTGGTACCAAGATGACCAGCCAAGGGCACCTCATGCGCCAACTGCAGCAGGAAGAGCCTGTAAACCTGGGGTACCACCAACCTCTTGAGGGCACCAGGTTCAGGCTTAGTGGGCTCACTAACAAGGAGCTCAACATCCCAATAAATCTGAAATGTTCTAGGCACTTCTCCTTGTGCCTGGGACAGGGCCTGCGTCCTCAGACCCTCGAGAGAGTGGCACTCTCTCTGTCCCTTGCAGAAGTCCGCCCAGGAGGGTCCCCCTTCAGCTAACAAGAATTGAAAGTCGGGATGATCCTCCGGGTTAAGAGCCTCTCCCACAGGAAAGTCTTCTGGCTCTTCTCCCACAGGAGTTGAGACGGGATTTACCACTGGACCCAGCCCGTCCAGAGTATGGATCCCAATGGGTGCTGTCGAAACAGCGGGAAGAGCAGGGACTCCCACCACAGAGGCGGCCTTCTTACTCCGCTGTTTTTTTCGTGCCTTGGGTTTCCCTGTCAGCAAGGATACCGAGCTCGCAGCCGGACCCTGTGTGACCTGCGATCGGGTGACCGCCACAGCAGCCATGGGTAGACCATCCGAGATCATCCCCAACTCGACCAAATTGTTTCCCAACTAAATGTTTGCAGGTAAGTTGTCCTGCACCAGGACCGGAAGCTTTGCTGTCTTGTCTCCAATCGGAATGTTGACTAAGGCTACAGGCGATAATTTGGGAGGCCCACCAGCTAAACTAGTGGTTCTCAGAGGAGCACCTACATAGTCCTCTGGCTTGAGCAGGGTCCTGTCCACCACTTTCATGCTCGCCCCAGTGTCTCTCAAACCAGTAGAAGGCTGGCCATTCAAGAGGACACTTCTCAAAAACCTACAAGTGTTTTGCGGGATAGTTGTCAGTACTTCTGCGTACTGGTCCCAGGCCCCAAGGGACACTAAGGAAATCTCTATGGGAGCACCTAAGGTGATCCCAGTAGAGGAGGGGGGGACAGTGGGCTCCACCTCAGGTACGGAGTAGGGGTAGGTCAGGCTGGCAGCCTGGACTCCAAGTGCCTTGCCCTTACACTTGGGGTCATTCCTTCGGTGATCCAGAGCCCCACAATCCCAACAAGTGCCAGGAGTGTGGTATATGGTACTGGAACCACTGGTACCCTGCTTTGCAGCAGGCGGACCACTACTCTTACTCCCACCCACAACAGACTTATCCCCAATAGGTTTTTGGGTCTTCGGAGAGGAACGTTTTTACCCGACTGTGACTGCTTTTGGGACTCCTAAGCTTTCTGAGAGGCCCCCTTTTCTTTGTCCTTGTCCTTCCCACTGGATTCCTTAGGGGACACCTGGTGGGAGACCCACTTGTCAGCCAACCTAGCCAGCTTAAAGGGGTCCAAAATGGTCTGGTCTGCAACATACTGACGCAGCTCTGGTGAACAGGCTTCCGAAAAATGCTCAAAAAACAAGAGGTGAGACAATTCAACAAACGTTTTCACTTTGTAACCATCAATCCACCCCATCATGTTCAGGTGCTCCCCACTCACCCAGTCAATCCAAGACACATTCTCTCGTTTCTTAAAATCCCTGAACCGTTTAAGATATTGGGTAGGCGTTTTGCCAAACTTGGCGATTAAGGCAGACTTAATGCACTCATACTGACCCCTTTCTTCCACACTCAGTTTCAGAATACAGTCATATCCAGTTTGAGGCACTCTGCTTAACAAACACTTAGCCCAATCTCTTTTATCAACATCGTGAATTGCACAAGCCATTTCAAACGCTTCAATCCATTGGAGGATGTCAGAACTCTCTGCATACACACCAATCAAATCTTTCATGAACATGGTTGCTGGGGGCCTGACACACACAACTGGTTTCGCTGAAGTCTCCACTCGGGTTTTCTCTAGCTGGATTCGCTGATATTCATTGTCCTTGTCTTTGAGTTCAAGATCCCTATTTTTGAGTTCCACTTGCTGTGCCAACTCCTCTTTCTTAAGCTCAGCATCAATTTCCAACTTGCGATATTCAAATTTCATCCTTAATAACTCAAGTTCCAAGGAACTGCTGGGGTTCGGAACAGAGGCAGCAGGAATGGTGGCATTCCCAGAATCAGTTTTGGCGACAACCCCTGGGGTAGAGACCTCATTGGTTGCATCCTCCCCCTCAAGAGTTTTACAATCGATCTGGTAGTCCACCAGGGCAGCTATCAGCTCAGCCCTAGACTTATCCACAAAGTCTCATTCCCTGGCTTCACAAGCACTCTGGAGAGCCTCTAAGCTCATCCGAGTCAATTTACCATTCGCTATAGATTCCATTGCTTGTAATGTAGTTATCTAGTATACGACTAAACCTCAAGTTAATAAAGTGCAGATATCCTTTGTAAGTGGCACGGTTATACACTGAGTCTTAAAACCATAAGCATCCCACTGCTGCCACCAGCTGTAAAGACCGGAGGGGGGGTCTGCACTTCCGCTCTCTATATGATAGAGGGGAGGCACAGAGACCCCTGCCAAGATTCTCTATTACGGTAGCAATGGACGAGCAATCAAGGCCTAGCTTCTCAGGAGTTGATGCGAACTGGTTCTTAAGTACAGTGTAGTCCCCAAGCACCCACAAAGAAATGTCCACACACTGTATTGGTTACAACACAGTCTTCATATAATTAATATTCAAGGTCATATACACGATCATGATAACTCACTTTGTACTCCGAAAATCAACAATGGCAAATATGTACAATTCTAAAGTGGTACCACTAACGTTATTAGATCTCATTAGAGTGCATACGGTCAGAAGGACACACCGATCAAAATAAAGGGGAAACCGTCAGTAGAGAGAGGAAGGAAAGCAAGATGGTTGAGCAATAGGCAGAATACTGGCCCCGTTACCTAGACAAAGTCCTGTGTGGAGATCCCCCCACCTTGGCAACCTGTAGAAAAAAGATACAAGCCCAGTCCATATATTGTTCACACTAGACTTTCCAATAGTTCTGCAACCCCAAATTACCTTGGCGTTGTAGTGTTCCTAGTCGGGGAAATCAACAACCCTTCTTGAGTGTCCTCCTTTTCAGGCAGGAGTCACGGGTCGTCGAACGTCCGACGGAGAACAGGTCGAGGTACGATGGTGAGGTGGCCGCGTCGTTCCTAGCAGTGCTTGTTGACGGGGAAGCGTAAACGTCCTACCAGGAAGAGGCGTGCGGGGCACCTCGCTGTTGATAGTTCTGGACCGCAAAGAGGTGAAGAACTGTGGGCCAGCGAGGGCGTTGAGTTGTCAGCGTCTCTGTGGTCTTTGGGTGGCGGGAAACCCACCGGTGGATGCTCCTTGGCGCGTCGGCGGTCAGTTCCGATGCAGTCCCCGTCGGCAGCCTGTCGAAGGTTCTGTCTACCAGGGAGCTTAGGCAAAGATCTGCTGTGCATGATGGTCCCTCGTAGCTCGGGAAGAGGGTGCCTTAGCAGGTCCTCTCTGGGTCAGTTCTTGAAGCACAGCAGCTTTCAGATTGCAAAGTGGAGCAACAGCAATTCTTCTCGTCCAGCAGGGCTTCAGGATCAAGCTTCAGTTACTCCAGTTACTCGTCGTGGTGGACTTCAGCTTCTGAACACGATTCCTAGCAGTGAGAGGTCCCCAGATATACTGTTGATCTCCCATTCATTCCGCTGGGTCACACTCAAGCATCCAATCACGACCACGGTCATTCATGCAGGCAGGCAGTCAATCAGGCACACGGGGCATTCAGGCCATTCACTTCTCTCCAGACACTCACAACAAGTTATGTGTATTGGGACAAGTACCGAGCCATTCAACATTCCAAGCTGCATTCATACCGGTTTCGGGCAGGGCTATCTCAACCATTGTGTCAACCACCAGATACTAGACAGCCACAACAAAGGATGTATATTCGTCACACACTCCATTCACCCAGGTCCCACCCACAGGCGTACCCACAACATACGGTCGTTGAGAAGGCTCCAGCCAGTCTGGTCGGCACTTCCCACACTACCATATACGGAATTTCCACCCAACAGCCAGTCAGGGGGAAGGGACAGAGGCAGGGCTTCCCGGGACTTTGGGAAGATCAAGGTAACAGGTGATGGAAGGCAAGAGGCTATGGGGGCCATTTTGTCTCCATCAGGAATTTACCGATTCCAATGACAGGGCCTGGGCATCCCAAAATGGAGGACGCTCAGGGCACCAGTCATTTCAGCACAGAGCTGCCACCAGCCCGTACCCTGCTCTGTGGGTCACACACAGGTGCCCAAAAACATACACTAGGGGCACAGGGTTGTACATAAGGCACCATAAGGGTATCCCACGGTCTGTTCACCAAACCAAAAGAGAGAGAGCGCTGCACCGCCAGGAGTCCCACATGAACTCCTGCGCGGAAAACATGACAGAACACACACACACGATACAAAGCAGTAAAAGACAACGATACAGAGGCCTTTTCCCTCTGATGCATTTCCAGCATCACAGAGCCACTTTGCATGGGGCTGGCATTTTAACAACAGGGTTTATCCTAACCGTTACTGATGATGCTTGTTGACATAATCACCAGTGGCTTAAAATCATTCTTTGGTTCTTTTTTCCATTCTTGATTAAAATTAATTCCAATAGACTACATTAAAGGAGTAGTGCTTAATTTGCTTTGTGCTGTTCTGTGAAATATTGTGGCATCATGTGAGCACACCAGGTGTAATCTCATGTCTCATCGCCCTGCTTTTTGGATTTGGGTAGAGAGAGCTTTAGCTCTATGGCAAAGCTCTTGTAGCAGTTTTTTAGGAAGGCCTGATGTCAATCAGCTGCCCAGTAACGGAGAACAAGTTAATCATGTTGTAGTTGCTGTTGTAGTGTCAGGTATTTTGTAGAAGCTAGTGCATCTGTGTGTGTGTGTTGGCGAGTTAGTCAATGTTACGTTCTAATGGACGCTTGACAATGTTATTGTTTAGGTTTGTGTGTGTGTCAGCTCATGATAATGTTTCTATTCAGGGTTTATTTTCCTTGTGCATCACAACTTTGAGCTGCAGAATGTAACGATACATTATAGTGAATTATAAAGCATGTTACCATTGCTTGTTACAACTTTGAGCTCTACGTCCTGCTATGCAACAGATATAGAATACATTTCTGCATTATATTAATGGAAAACATGCGCTTACAGTGTAGTGATATTGAAATTGTTTCTACAAAGTTTTACAAAAGTGTTTTGGGTAGAGGGTTGGCTATTGTATACATCTGCGTATGTTAAAGCTGCTGGTTATATTTCCAGTGTATAATATTAAACAAGCAAATTAGGAGGAATGTTTGTGTGTGTGGGGTTGGGGTCCATGTGAATATGTCACCTGAAAATTGGTGTCAGTGAGGCAAATATATTTTCCTGACCCCTAAAATACTTTCACCAAATATTTTAGGAGGGTTGTCCTTTACAATTATAAACTCCAATCCTGGTATATTTGGGGAAGTGTTTGATTTTACTGAGGGTGCATATTTGTGGATTTATCGCCACCTGATGGCATTTTCCTTGACAAGATGTTCAATGGATACCTGTGGGGGTGAAGCAGTTGACTATTTCTTAAAAATGATAAAGTTATGGTCACTTGGTTATGGAACATTTGGATAGTCCTTGACTGTCATTAGTAATTTGGTAGACTGTAGAGTGAACATTGCATGATAGTCTGTATATTACATTTCAGGAGAACAGCCGCTTTGTGCTATTATCTTTATCTTAGGTTGATAAGGTGTTTGCCTTTAGGCCGTCACCAGTACGATATCAAGGGACACCTGGCTAAGGGTGGGACTACTCCTTCCTAGGTTAGAGCGGGGTGGCCATTAGGCCCATTGGTGAATTGAAAATAACCCTTGAAACATCTCCGGGCGTTGGTGTGATCTTGAGGCCATCTGTGACAGAGAGTGGTGGAAAGATGGGAGGGGAAAGAGAGGCGGAGTGAGAGGTGGCGGGAGTGAGAGGAGACGAAAAGAGGGATGGGAGGGGAGAAGCGGGAGGTGAAAGGAGGGAGGAGAGAGAAGTAAGAGGAGGGGGAACAGGGGAGAAGGAAGGAGAGAGAGTGCATGAACATCGGAGAGACAGATGAGGAGAGTGGGTGGAGATAGGAAGTAAGTAGTAGAAGGGGGAAGAAGGGCAGGAGTAGAATAGAGTGGAGAGTAGGAACAGGCAGTGTGTGAAAGGAGAGAAAGGAGCTGTGCCTCTGTTGAGGGACATAATTCACAATCCTTTACAAAATGATCAAGGGGAATAGTCGGTGATGACTTTACATTACACTGCAGGCAAATAACTTGTTGAACCTATGATTTAATTGCAAGAGAAGAACAATTACTTTTTTTACATTTTTTATTCTAACACCAACTTCTGCGCAATGAAGCCTATGTGAGCCATCCTATGTAAAAATATAACATGATTTACATACAATACATACAGGAAGAAAGCAGTAGTGTCTAATTCAAACACGCCTTGAAACACTTGTGTATAGGCGTGTTATAAATGCCATATCATATCATATCGTAACAAGGGGGATTTACAAGAATGGAAAAAAGACCTGGACGATTTCTGCAGCATGGGCAGAGCAAATAAGGAGCACTGAAATCTGGCCGTCATAATGCAGTGGAAGCAAGTGGAATTTTCATTGAGTGCAAATCTATAATAAACTACATTTTCAAAGCCAATAGGTTTGGCTTTTTCATGTGTTGGATAAGCTTTATTTGCTTTGTTTATTAGATTGTGCTGAAAGCCCTGCCTATAAGCCAAAACTATTATCATGGGCAGTTAAGGTTGGAGAGAGATGAAATTTGAGGAGCGACACAGACAGCCTGTGGGTGTTGTTTAGATATTTACCCACCCATTGCCATCCCTGTCCCTAGGGCCATTCCCACCCACTACCTGCCCCTCCCCACCCAAATCACATTGCACTTATTTCCTGATAAAAACAGGCATAGGCAAAGGTAATACTTATGACTCTCCTATAGGCAACTTCTCTCATATAATGTGTTATTCTTTCCTACTCTCTTTGTTGCCTTTACTCAGTCTTGTAACACATTTTAAAAATGAGTCTGTAAAGTATAATGTATGCAATTTGTTTCCCCCTTCTTTTAGTTATTCACTGTTAGCGTTCTAAGGAGCGCGGGCCGAGCCTTTAGGAAATGAGCAATCCATGTACTGAATTTAGTGTGCATCTTATAAAGAGAAACATTTAACACTCTGATTTTTCTTTCAGTGACTCTGGAGCAGTTTGCATTGGCTGTGGAGAATTGCCCTGTTCCAGAGGATCAAGCTTTATTAATGGAGGTATGTTGGAAAATATACATTTCACCTGGTGCTAAGATCATTGTTGCATTGGCACAGGAACTTTTGTAGTGTAGAGATTACATGTAACCTAATTGGTTATTTTTGCATGGCATTGATTATTTTGTCATTAGTGAGTAGGCAGATGGCCGTCCCATGAGCAGAACTGCTGCCTGCAGAGGTTGTGAGAATGACAAAAAAGTGGGCGAGATTTCTTTAATTGTATATACGGTTTACACAAATAAAACTTGTATACCTTATTAAACTCTCAGATTTCAATCATACATAATTCTTCTTATTAAAATGTATTTGTCCATTCATTCCAAAATTATAAAACCTAAATGATACACTCTAAACATCCAATCCTACTTTCCTCATCATAAACAACTGTGTTTCTCCTAACATTTCATAGACCATTTTAACAATGCAAGTCAGTGCAAAAAAAATATTCCTCTGGTTCCTATTTAGCAAATATATTCCATAAAACCTCTGATCTTATATGTTCATAGTCAACTACGGATTTATGAGGGTATCTTGAACGTAGATCCAATTTTTTCACACAACATATGATTAGATGCTTCCAAAGTTTCTGTCATAGCTGAATTTCTGCATAACCGACTAATTCTTTCCTGTTGGTGATTCCTCTCCTGGGTCCCCACGCATCCATAGTCCCCAACTGGTTCATCGTAAATCTCATGAATATTCCTCTCGATCTTGGGTCTGGGAAACATCTTACGTACTCAAGGATGCTGTCATATTTCCTAATTGTTTTCGAATATTCAAAAAGCAAAGAGTACTTGTTTAGAACCTCAATACATTTCACCAGTCATTCTCTCGTACTCTCAATTTAGCTCTAAGAGGATTAAATAAAAATTCCTTACTATCATAATTTATTTCCTCTAAAACCATGACACTCACTAACATTCACTAACAAACTTCTTTAGTGTCGATGATGACCCCTTCTCCAATGTTCGGTTTAGGGTTTCATATAGGGACCATTTTGAGAGTTGGGTATTTTATAAAATATCTTTTCTGAATTTTTGTTATTTATTTGTATATGGTTTAATATAAACCTTTACAAAAAGAAACAATTAATCAATACACAGCAATATATAAAAACACAATGTTAAGAAATCGTCTTAAAATTCCATGCAAAAATACAAACATTAAAACCTCATATGATAATGCATCTGTTAAATAAGATGACCTAAAAAGGTCTGACTCGTCATATGGGCAAAGAGTGCAAATCTCATTACCTTTTCTAAAACGTTACCACAAGACCAAAGATCTTAAACTGTTTCACTCAAATAACTTATCGTTTGTTTTGGTGCTCGATGGAGCCCTAATGTTGACGTATCAAAGAGAACAATATCATCCGCAAAAGCCAAGAACCACATGTGTTCATAACCAATATTCTGGGTAAAAGCTCTCAATTTTTCTAATGCATCCAGCAAGTCCCCAACATACAAAATAAAAAAGATGGTGCCGATACACACCCTTGACGAAGACTGATGTAGGTGTTTATTTCTTTGTCACACTACCCTTCTAATTTATTCTGATCTGAATTGTAGTATTGGAATGAAGTTCTATAATTATTATTAGTAGACTCTGTGAGATCCCCCCCCACTTCCAAAGCTTGTTCCATAATTTTTCATGATTCACACCATAGACTATCAAATGCAAATCTACAAAAGCTGCATTTACCAGAGGACTGGTCAGACCACACACCTTGTCCCTTAAGAGTCTTCCAATTCGGATGTTCAGGAAAGTACCTACACCCTTTCTAAAACTAGTTTGAAATTTCAAAATGATGCCAACCTTAGACATCCATTCTTCTAAATCTTCCAAGAGGAGGGATGCAAAGATCTTACTAGTTGATTCAAGTAAAGCTATGGGCCTGTGATTTTCCAGTCTAGTATGGCCTCTTTTCTTAAATATCGACACTATATACTAGTATACCAAGATTTGGGTAACCTGTTTTCAACCTTTATATGAGCAAACATAACAAATAATATTTTCATAATCTTGGATTACCCTTCAGCATGTAATTCAAGAGCCCATATAGTCCCATAGCACTCGAATTTTTGCTTTTACAGATTTTCATTTCAATATCATCAATACGAACGGTCCCCTCCCAATGCAACAATTCCTCTCGTAGAAAGGCAGATTTTATAACTTCCATCCTTTCATATTTAACCCTATAAAAATCGGCCGACATAGATTCTGAAATAGGATTCACTTGTATATATCAATGAGAGCTCTCCATTGTAGTAATGCAATCCCAGAAGGATTTGGCATTGTTGGACATTAATACTTTCAGCATTTTAACCCCATCAGCTAAATTCATATTGACCTTATAGTGCTGCATCCAGTTTTTATATTGTTGCTCCATTTTACGTACCTGTTAAATTATTATCGAATCTATATACACATTGTCACACAACTTTCCTAATGTCTCTTTGCAAAGCTCTCTTTTTTACCATAACATTCATGTCAAAGCTATGCTTTCTCTGTATACAGATCAAAGGTTTGTTAAGGATTACATCCTTAGGTCATATTATCCATTCTATTATTACATTATAATTCTCAATCCATAACCCCTCCTCACCCTTGCTTCCTATCTCACCTAATAATCCATCTAACCTTGATAATCGGATTCCTCTTGAGCAATAAGAATTCTTGAGTCTATTCTCTTGCATATTCATTTCAATAGTCAAGGTTATGAGGTGAGATGGGAAGCAAGGGTGAGGAGGGGTTGTGGATTGAGAATTATAGCCTATATGACCAATCGAGGGAATTTGTGCCTTCTCCCTTGGGGGGAGCCCCCCTCCTTCTGTAAAGCTAGGGAGGTGAGACTTCTTAGCAACACCCTCCCTGGGGGTGCAAGCCATTGGGACATCACCAGAACATACTCCCCCTGTGGGGACCAGGACTACAGTTTTTGTTAGGAATTCCCTAAAGGACACCTCAAAATGGCCTACTTAGGAATATCAGACTCACAAAGAAATATGCATACGGAGACTGGTATGAGGTAACAACAACCATATGTTATTGTCAACAAGAAACAGAGCCTGTCACTTTAAATGGAAACCTTCATTTATCTGGGATGAGGAGGCTTGAATGAAGAGAGATGCTGCAACAAGAGGAGAGAGAGACAAACAAGTGTCAGCCAGTGAAGCCCCTGGCAATGTAACGCCTGAGAGGGGAGGAGACTTTAAAACCGGCAGGACCTGTGAGTTTGGAAACTGCTCAGGTGTCAGAGCGCTGGGTGCACAGCGTCCTTGGAGGAAGAGAGAGACGCTGCAACAAGAGGGGAGAGAAAGAGAGACAAGCATCAGCCGGAGAAGGCCCTTGGCGACGTAAAACCTGGGAGGGAAGGAGACTCTGCATCCGGCGGAGCCCACAAGTTTGGAAACGGCTCGGGTGCCGAAGGCAGAGCGATGAACGCACAGCATCCTTGGAGAAGGAAAGAGGGAGAAGTTGAGGGTGGTGGTGTGACCACAAAGACTTTGTGGTGGACGGGCTCTGCACAAAACAATGCAAAAACCACTAAGCGGTCAAAGCCGGATCCGATCCGGGTACCCGCAGACTATCTAATATGTCCAGAAGTAGAATATGGAACGCAGGACACCGGAGTAGCGTACAAAGCGAAGGAAGCAAAGAAAACGGCTAACCCTGAGTGAACGGAGGCTCTGGTGGTGATGTCCCAGAGAATCCAAGGTAACGGGGAGAACGGGAGCAGGAGAATCGTTATGGGACTACTTATACTTGTCCCAGTCAAATCAAAGTGAGCATAATCTTGAAAGGGAGAAATTGGAATAATGGCAATGAGAGCCAAATGCAAAAAAAATTAAGAGAGAAACTAACGCCTGGGGAGAAAATCAGATAAAAGATTGAGAGAAAATAAAAGGCACACATCGCAGGAGAATGGCAGAGAGTTATATATGTATAAAGACAGAGTATATAAAGAGTACCATGAATTTAGAAGCAAACAAGGGAATCCCGAGAGGGAGAGTTGTGGAGGCTGGATATCGCTACCCTGAGAAAAGGGGAAAACATCTCCATTTTGTAGAGGGAAAGAACAGAACCAAAGTAACATCAAACCCATTAATACGGATCAAAACATCGTTGAAGGTAGAAAAAAAATGATTGTTGAGAAGGAACAAAAGTATAGTGAGATCTTGAAAGAGTTATCCAAGCTGATTAAAGAGGTCACAAAAGACTATTTAAAAATCACCTATTTAGAAGAACCTGGAAGAAGAGATTTGCGAGAAGCAAAACCCCAGGAGTCAGTCTCCTGTCTTTAGTTGTTAGAATAGTGCTAGTCAGTTTAGGGTTTATTTTGGACTGTGGACATATTATTTGGGACATTCTCAGACGATTGACTAGCACCTTAGTTAGTTTGATAGGTAGGGAACACCCAATAGCGATAGGGATATTTAAACCTTACCCTTATTTGTTAATGAACACATCTTTGAAAATGTATTCCACGAGTCTGAGTCCTTTTTCTGGCCCACCACATGGGTGTCAGGAGTGGGATGTGAAGTCCTGAAATAGAGACCAACTTCACCCTTCTAAGAATATATGGGCACACCCATAGACAGTCTCCCGCCCATTGGTTTCTTAGGCATATACCTTCCCTAGGAAATCATTCCCTTGTTCCCTTAGTGGAAGCAATATACCCTACTGCCTTGAAATCCCAATTGCTAAACGAGTCCGTCCAGGAAGGAGAGGACATTAATAGCCCTGAGAGCAGGGATGACTCGAAGTACTGGGAAGAAGTCGAAACTGATCATTTCGCGATCGCTACCTCTTCGACTGAACCTGACGGCAATATTAGTACCCTGTTATCCCCCCTAGAGTGTTTGGTATCCCATCAGATCCAAGTGGATCAGCGACTCCAGGATGGTTTGGAACAAGTAAGGATGAGTCCTCCCCCAAGTATAGTTCCCCAAGGCGTATTACAAGCATATCAAGAGGGAGAGGATTTGGGTGCATTCTGTCAATTTTGAACAACTGGTCACACAGTTTAATTGGGATGAAAGGTTGAACACCTGTTATCTGACTCAGTTATCAAAAGGTGAGTTACAAGCTTCCTATCAAAATGTCAATCCAAAGGTGATTAGCACGTTTTCTGACATCAAACCATGAGGCGACACTCGGCAGTATGTGCACTCATACCTATATTGACACTCATGTTTGCTTGAGGTTGGGGGGGCTTTACCGGAGTGTGTTTTCAAGATATTCCCTCATGCTTGTGACCCTTTGCGTGGTCTTGCACCTTGTGGATTATGCTTTTGCACTTACTGTAACTTCCGACGTAACTAGCGCCCAGATGCCCAAGGGCTTGGTACGCTGCTATAAATGCAAAAATAAAATAAACAGGCCTTATTAGGCCGAGTGGGACAGACTCCTAGTATTTACTGTTTAAAATTCCAAGATATTCATCTCTTGCCCAGTGAAAGCCCATTGGAGTTAGCAGGGTGAATTCAGAATATGCTTAGGAAAGAAAAACCTAGTAGAAATCCTTGATGTTCTAGCATTAGATCAATTCATTAGTAGCCTCCCTTTAACTTTACAACAGGGAAATATTACAACAACCCCAAACGTTGCTAGAGACGGCCATTCAAGTAGCACAAGCCCACTCGGAAGCAGCCATATATTTAAGACATTCAGGGAAACCCATCGAAAATAAAGAAAGAAGGAAAGTTCAGCCTCAAATTTGTATTACCTGAGAAATGGCCAAAAAACAAAACAAATTCTCTGGGAATACCTGAATAAAGAAGAAACCACTAAAAAATCCTTTGATACCATTCATTAAATCCAGTTTAACCCCTAGAGAAGAAATAAGGTGAGGGAAAACCTCCTTCCCTGGTCTCCCTCTATGTTTTTCCTGTGGAGAAAGGGGGCATATAGCTAGACTATAGAGATAGGATGGTTAACCACTGAGCTATGGGAAGAGGAGAATACAGAAACAGAAGTAGACCCGGATAAATCCAAGATTTATTACTCCGGATCCCAACCTTTTAAAACCCACAAAACGGCACTGATGAATGGAATATGGGCTAATGACCTAATAGATTCAGGAAGCCGGCAAACGGCAGTTGGGCTGATCTTCTATATCCCGAGGACATACAAGGAACCTAAGCAGTAAAAAATAACCTGCGTACGTGGTGACGTCGAGACTTATCCTAAAGTACCTCTAACATTGAAAGTTAGGGCTCAAACCCTAACCATCAACACAACAGTAGTACCTGGCCTACCAGAAGAGGTCATCGTAGGTACTGACTTTCCAACTTTTAGAAATCTTGCACCTCTTCACATGCCATAACCCATTCCAGATGTATGCCAGCTTTACAGCACTCCCCTCATCAGTCGTTGAAGAGCTTCTTTAGTCAGTTGGCTGAGGGTACCAATTACCAAATTACTCTTCCTTCTCCTCCTCTCTTCCATGCTAATCATACAGTAGCCTGAATGATGTGCAGGGCCCTTATGTATCCTCAGGTCCCTGACCCCCCACATCTCTCATCCCAGCCGCTGTCTATTTACTGCACTTACGTTCTTCTCTTATCAGCACTTCCCCCTGAGCACTTCTCCATGAGCACCACAGCACCTATCCCATAGACCCCTCCCCTCTGCACTTGCACGGTCTGAATGCTCACAAGGCATAGTAGGTTTGTCTCCCTTCCCTGTTATTTTTATTATTTATTTGTACTATTCAATTATTTATCTTGTTGTAATTCACTGTCTGCCTTCCCATTTCTGCACCCTGTTGCGCTGTGGGCGCTTTGAAACAGTTGTTGCTAATTGTATAAGGGCCTAATAAATGACCAATAAATATATAAATAAAATAAATAACTAGCATCGTCACCAAGTCCTCGCCGGGCTGTCACCGCTGTGGTTCCGGGTCACTGCTTGTCCAAGTAGATTAGTTTGGAGATCATCTTCTTCTTCCTCCTGGTAAAAAAAAGACCGAGTGAAGCAAATCGTTAGTGCACACACACTTCTGTTATGATAGATCTTACATTTTCAAAAACAAATGACATTTTATTTGGGTGCAGGGGAGGAATACTGGCTCTGACACGAGGTCGTAATATCAACAGAGAGAAATAAGAGTCCAATTTATGGACCCCATCGTCCCCTGCAGACCCAGGTACTAAAAACAGTCAAAAGATTCAACTTAAATTCTGTGTAAAGAATTCATAATACATATAACGCATGGTTCAAGTACTGTAATGTTCAAAGCATATTTTATTCTGTTGTGATTCATTGAGGAGGCCAATTAACGAAGTTCAGGCTCGACGAGTTTCGGAGAATAACACACCCCTTCTTCAAGAGCAATTCACACTATGAAAAAGAAGAAAACCCAAATAATTTGGTAAGAAAAAGAACTCTAAAATCATAATCCATATGAAATCTGAATACATCTGTTCACAAACAGCTCTAAGAGTAGCCACTGATACTCGTGACAACATGCCTAGGGGTGTACAAGATACTTACTTATTTGGTATAATGGTGAACCAAATGTCGTGTAAAGAGCACTGTGTCCAACAAAGTAAAAGACACCGTCTATTGCCATAATCCATACTTCTGAAATAATTCTCTGCAATGAGTGAATATTTAAACTAGTAAAAGAGAGAACAAAAAGAAAAAGTACGAAAAGTTCCCTACCTGGCCTACTTTCTGTCAGAATTACTCTCCAAAATTAGCAAGAGTACAGGATCTGTGGAGTATTGGAAAAAACGCAATAGTCATTATAGAGAACTTCACACTGCAATAGAGAAGTTAGCCTAAATTCTAATACGTCCTAATGCCTATCTTACCTGTATCGCAAGGTGTCAGGTAATGAATGTTCCAATACTGTAAAACGTCACGGCTGCAGCCCATCCAAAGTTCCTTATTCAACACAAACTCCAATGTTCCTACAAGTGAACCAAAAGCGTATAATTATCTCCTTTGTTACCCGTGATGGGGATTATGCTCTGTCATATCCAATGGAGTACAATTAAAGTGCACAGCGTGTCTATCACAAGCAAAAATAGACTTACCGAAGTGTCAGCTTCAGGTCCTGTAAATCGATCCACCACGCCTGCGGTGTGAAATGCTGCAGCGGAATTAGATCAAACAAGACACGGCGGGATAACGGGAACACTACTCATGCGTGCTGGGGGTCAACTTGACTATAGCAACCACAAACTGCTGCAAACATTCGCGACATGACAACGGAGCTGTGAACGCATGCCAATGAGATTTATGGGAACTGAAGTCTGTAATCAACATGGAGGAATTAATCACACGGCAGCACAAATATATATGAATGCCGATCAAGTGATATGAAATGTATGGTAATCAAAATGGAGAGACAAACATCCTGTCGCAGTTCAGTATGCCTAAAAAAGCAAGCGTAACACATGTGAATTACCACAACGAATCCATTGCATGCCAAATGAAAACACACCAAAGAGGATCAAGTTCCAGCACAAATTCTGACATCCTGAGTGCGTTGGTAATGCTGAATAGGTTTATGGGAGATCAAGTCCATAGAAGGCTTCCACGGAGGGTTAATGAAATAATCAACAATGCGTGGGCGAGGCAATCAAGTCTATGTGAATCAAAGCATCTAGAAAACATGCTGATATAATGTTAAGAATAATGAAAATAAAGAAAACAAAGTAGCTGACACTCAAATGTACACAGGTTGGGCTGTTCGCCAACGGTACCACTCTTGGTTCACAATGTACCTTACAAAGTTTCTTTTACATCAATATATTCCATACGGCCTGAACACCAGTAGAGGCCTTTGAAAGTGCCCTTATTTAATTGTACCTTATGCGCAGTCCCTCCCTAAAATCAACTTTATTCCCATATATCCTTGAACAAATAGCTCCATAAAAAAAGGATATTTTGTGTATTCATGTAGTCCCCAAGCTGTTCAGCTGCAAAACAACCTACCACTTCTGATACATCTAGTATGCCTAAACCGCCTGGCATTTTGCCTACGGTCATATGTGACCTATCTCAAATATTATCACCCAGTTTGATAATAAGTTTAGCCACTTTAAAGCAGGCCTTTGGGCCGTCAAAAAAAAGCAGCAGCCCCCGCAGGACACCTAGAAGTTGGAGTGACTGGCAACCGGAGAGCACACAAACGCGGACCAGGTGCTGTGCAGTGCTGTCTCGCGTCCTTCAAGCTAGCAGACCCGCTGTGGAGAAGATTTCAGGCCCCCGCGACCTGTGGTGCTCCATCGGAAGGGGAAGGAGGGACCGGGCCTCGGAGAGCCGCCGTTGGTGCAAAGCGAGGAGCAGCAGATATACCTCTGGGACATACATCGAGTAACTAGGAGGCATAAAATCAGCTAGCCACAGTCAAAAGCCACTGAACGAGCAGTAAACGGAGCAGCCCTGTGGTAGGGCAACAACACAAATAAGGGGGCAATTTAGAGAAACAACTGATTCGCTATGTAGGTGGACACTGAAAACAGTAGTGCAGAGGCCCAGCAATTTGCACCCTGGAAGCATTGCAAATAACAAACTTAGTTACGCCAAAAGACCCAGAATTAAATTTCAAAGCGACGGAGGCAACCACATGCACGGTCAAAACCAGCAATATCTAAGTGAACTCCATGAGCCCAACTAGCTGCAAGACCTGGAGAAGAGGAGATGAACGTGTGGGCTCCCGAGGTAAACTAGCGACTGTGGATCCCCACACCCTAACCCAGGAATTGCGCCAGATCATGGTAGCAACCGGACAGGAGTGGAAACCCGGGGGAAAGAGGGGGACAAAGGCTACAGAGAAAAGAAGGTCTCAGCAGAGAAGTGAAGAAGAGGTTACCAAAGAGAATCCCCCGAGAGTCCCACAGATGCCAGAGGGAAGAGCTTACCTGTTAAGCTTAAAGGGTCGTCCAGCACGCAAGGGGGCCAGCTGCAAAGTTGCTGGCGCCAGCACTCAAAAGAAGCCTTGACGATAGGACCCGCGACCCCGCTGATAAGTGGGCACAAGAAAGGGGAACCACACGCTATGGCCCTGAACGAAGAGGACCTACAGGAGTACCTTATAGGCATGGAAGACAGAATGGTGAGCTTCTTCCAGGATCAGATTGCTAAAATGAGGGATGGACTGCAGAGCTCGCTTGAGGAGATCAGGAAGGAAGTCGCAGAACAGTGAACTAGAGTGGACATAAATGAAAGGGGTCTGTCGGACGTGGCAGAGGGTGTGAAGCAGAACAGTGACCTCTTGGAGCAGGTAGCCAGAGCCATCCACAATCGCGAGCTGCAGTCAGAGGACCTAGAGAACTGTTCTCGCAGGTCAAATATTAGGGTGAAAAGCCTGAGTGAGGCCGTTCCTGATGGAGACCTGAGAGACACCGTACAGACACGAGAGTAGATCAAGTACATAGGGTGGGTCAAAAGAGGCAAGATCCGGGAGCGAGGCCAAGAGACGTTCTGGTGGCCCTATCATCCTACACAATGAAGGAAGACATACTCCATGCAACAAGAATCCACCCAGGAGTGTCAATTAACGGTGCTCAAATCCAGCTTTACCAGGACCTGGCATTATCCACTCTGCA
This sequence comes from Ambystoma mexicanum, assembly GCF_040938575.1. NCBI lineage: Eukaryota > Metazoa > Chordata > Amphibia > Caudata > Ambystomatidae > Ambystoma > Ambystoma mexicanum. The sequence continues at coordinate 1,196,142,756 of NC_090927.1, read as the reverse complement.
GAAAAGGAAGGCTATGAATCCGATGACCAAGGCCTTAATTTCTAAAAACATTCCTTACAAATGGACATTCCCATTCAGACTCCTCTTCTCGTGGGAAATCAAACAGAGAGTAACGACGTGTCAAGAGGGCCTGTCAGTAATGAACTTGGAGGCGGAAGAAAGGCACTTGCTGTGAGTACCCAGATAAGCATCGCCTAGTGGAGGCACCAAACCTTGGGAATGGTCCGGGGTTAAGGGAAGGAGAGGCAGAAGAGGGGCAAAATTGAGAGGCCCACCAACCAAGATGGGAGGCTCACAGCCTATGGACAGAAACTGACTTGTCTCTGGGGGTCACGTAAAATATCCACTATAAATCCAAGGTTTGTTTGTGTATAAAAATCCTAATTACAGTTGCTGCCATAAGGGTGGGAAGCACTGAATGTAAAAGGGCCAGGAAGAGGGAAGGAATCCGGAGGCTATCACAGAATCCGTATGGGGATGTAGTTCGCCCCTGCAGAGGAACTCCTCAGGGTTTAAGCAGGCTCGTTGCCCCAGGATAGTATCTGGGGCAGTTCCCAGGAACACTGGCTCTGACTGGGGAATGCGAAGGGGGAGGTTGGAATTAAAGTTTTTCGGGTTAGGGAAGGAGGGAGTTGGGTGTTGGGGAAGCTGGGGGGAGGGGAAAGTGCCTGAATGGGAGGGAAAAGGGGAAAGTTGGAGGAAGACCAAGTCACACAGAACAAGTTAGGAAAACAACAAAACACTGGCAGCCTTCGGGGAAGCTGGGAAGGAAGGGACGACCTATAAATGTAACAATGTCTCTAACAATTATATCACATAATATAAGGGGGTTAAACTCCCCTGCTAAGTGCAAAAAAGTCAAGGCACAGTTGATCCAGCTTCGAGCAGACATAATGATGGTCAAGGAGACTCGTATCAAGAAGGCTAACAGAGCTGTTCCCCGCTTTCAGCACTTTGCACAGCTCTATCAGGCAAACTCAAAGGGGAAAACAGCAGGGGTCATGATTGGCTTTTGGAGCTCACTCGAGGTGAAGGTACTAAGCACACTAGAAGACATGCTAGGAAGGTTTTTATTTCTATATGTACAAATGGGTCCCAGGAAGGTGACGATAGGAACACTATATGCACCAAACATGGGGCGAGAAGGATTCCTACGGGAAGCACTCTTGAAGTTTGAAAAGTTCGCAACAGGGGAAATTATCCTTTCCGGTGATTTTAACCTGGCGTGGGACTGCAGGAAAGAAAAGAGTTCAGGGAGTAGCCAGGAAGGAAGCCCCCCTTCTAAAATGCTGAAAGAAGCCTTCGACAATATAGCCCTTAAGGACATATGGCGAATAAAGAAAGAGGGAGAAAACGGTTTCCCCTGTTTCTCACATGTATACCAGACCCTATCTAGAATTGTCTGGGTGTCGGCAGCCCTCCTGGGGGAGGAGGAAGAGATAAAGTTGGGATCCTTACCGCTATCTGACCACGCTCCACTGATAGTTAATATAAAAAGGTGGGAACCACGCAGAGGGCTGTGGTCCTGGTCACTCCCCCGGGAGATCCTGTCGGACGAGGTGGTGGTGGATAGATTGAGGGACAAGGCTGTGTCCCAGGGCCCGGACTCCCCTCTGTCTGTAAAAAGGGGAGGGGGCGATGAGGACGACTACGCCCACCAGGATGAACCATCGGCATTCATTAGGACTTTCATGTCCGGCTTCACGGCCTGGCGGAGTTCTTGGTGTTCCCTCTGCCCGAGGAAGCCCCCTAGGAGGCAGAAGTGCTAGCAGAGGTTTTGGACAAGCACACAACGATCTGGTCTGGCACCCCACTCCAGAAGGATGTCCTGCCGGTGGCAAGATAGGTCTGGGAGAAGCCCAGGGCCAACGCCCAGATGAACAAGAAGTTGGACAGCAGGTTCAGGCAGACGGACGAGGAGCCAATCCTCCTGGCCTGCCACCCGCAGCCACATTCTTCAGTGCTGGCTGAAGCCTCACTATATTCTAAAACATAGTCTTTGTCGTCTTCCTCCATGGAAGCCACCTCCAGTTGTCTTTCTAAGGAGGACAAGGACCTCGAGTCTTTGGAAAAACGCTGTTATGCCATCTCAGGACTGCATCTACGGCAAGCCAACGCTGACGCCCTTTTTGCCAGGGTTAACCAGAAGCTGTGTCAGGAGCTTGGAGTTTCTGCCTGACCTCCCTTTGGAGAGGCAAGCCTCCTTCAAGGCCGGTCTGGCGGGTGTCCAGGCCGTTGTGCAGGACCTCATGGTGTCTTCGGTCTCCCACATCAACACAGCTAGCTGAGGGGTGTGCCTGGGTATCGAGATGCGAAGGACGGCGTGGATGTTTTCGTCTGATGTACAAGAATAGATCCTAGACCTGCCATTTGAGGGCGTGGCCCTCTTTTATTTGTCGACGGATGGCGAGTTAACAAACAAGAAAGCTTCCACTCAAACCATCAAATCCTTGGCCATCCTGCAAAGCCAGGGCAGAAGTTCTTCCCTGAGGGCAGGACAGAATTCAAATCCTGCACTTTCACCGGCTTCAAGGGGTTTCAGGACTGCGGTACGTGGAGGCATGACAGGTCGCTCAGCGGCAACAGGAGGACGCAGCAGAGGATTTAGCGCCAGGTTTTCCGCTCCCTGTCCTCTTCTCTCACCTATGATGCCAAAAAACAGTGACATCACGGTCTTGGAACACAGCTCCCCACTAGGCGGCCAGCTGGCTCTTTTCCAGGACAGCTGAAGTGTCTTTTCAAGAACCCTATCCTATCCATAGTCTCCATGGGATTCTGCTCTTTCTTTTCCTCTACCATCCTCTCTTCCTCTTCGTCAGATTGGGTCCCCGGCTCTTTTTATGGGAGGTCCTTTCGCTCTTCGATATGCAGGCAGTGGAACCGGTTCCTCAGTCAGACAGGGGCTCCGGTTTCTACTCCAGGATTGTTGCAGTACCCAAGAACAACCAGGCTGGCTTGAGGGTAGTTCTGGACCTGTCATTTCTCAATCTGTCTTTACAGCTTCAACGCTTGAAGATGATTACTTAGGCGCACATAGCAGAGTCTGTGTGCAGGGGACTGGATGTGTTTCCTAGACCTCAAGGATGCATACCTGCATGTCCCCATCTACCAGCCGCATCAGAGGTTTCTGCGGTTCACGATTATGTTGTACCACTTCCAGTACAAAGTGTTGCCTTTCAGCCTGAGCTCGGTGTTACGCTCACCTGACTCCCACGGAGGCGCTGGCCTGGTTTGCGCTGCTGTGACCTCTTCTAAGGTGATGTGCAGGGTTCGGAAGACGGACTGGACCGGGCCCCCAAATCTGGCTTGTCTGGCTCGCAGAAGTATCCTTCTGTAGGCGAAAATAGGGGATTAACTGTCTGCGAGGTAATGCAATCGGCCTCCCACTTTCCCCTCTCACCCTCCTCGAAACCCTTCTGTGATTTCTCGTAGCGTCTCACCTCAGGGTCTGGAAGGACGAGCTCTCCATCCTGCTTCTGATGCAGGGGCGCGTTGGTAGCCAGTTACTTCACTGGATTTTCAGATTGGTGAGAACCAAACTTGCTTGGCTTCCAGGTAAGTTTTTTGATAAGAGGTTCCCCTTGTGTCCATGCATTAATGTACTAATGCTACTGTTTTTTTCCCCATAGGGGCCGGGGTACGGAATGCCGGGGAACAGGCACCGACCCGAGATGAGAGGTGAAATCCTTGTAGAAATCAGGTAAGTCTTTAATGAGCGTTTTTTGGTAATGTCTTTTCATTTGCTCATTAACGCTGATGTCTCTTTTTCCCCTTAGGGGCCGGGGTCCGTAAATGCCAGGATGCGGCGCGGACCCGAAATGAAGAGGGAATGAATCAACAGGTAAGTCTTAACATGGAGATTTAGCTTTCCTTATTCCCTTCTCTCTCTCACCTTTTGTTCTGGTCTTTTTCTCCCTAGGCGCTGGGACGTGACTGCGAATCCGGATGATCGCTGCTGAACATGGAGGCGCCCTGTAAAGGTGAGTGGAATGCGGCGCTGTGGCGATCGACGCAATGAGCTTTTAAATAAAAGTCTTCCTTTTCAGGATTGTCGGCGAGATGTCTCCGGGATGCGGATTTAGCAGGTATGGACTTTTCCTTCTTCTGTTCTCTTCTTCTCTTCCTTTGCAGGTGATCCAGGATGCTGGCAGGCGTGGCAGAAGTCAGGATGCAGGAGCAAACACGGTGAGCGTCCAGCTGCTAGATGCAGAACAACGCGAAGCACGTGTGGCTGTTCGGGTGGGGTTTAAATAGCCTTGGAAGAAGTTCCAGGTATGTATCCTTCCTCCAATCAGGTATCTGTCCTTCCCCGACCACGCCCGGATGGTGAATTAGTCCCACAGGTAAAGTAGTTCTTTTCAGGCCTCAAGGAGGCCGGGATCCTGCAGCATGGTCTGCATCAGGTAAGTGCACCCAAGCACTCCCATAATGAGCCTGGCGCCTATAGCGCCAGGACTGATGTCCTTTATGAGCCTGGCGCCATAGGCGCCAGGACACTGTCCAAAGGGCCCCTATATGGGGTTGCTGGGTCCTTCCTTGGGGACTGGATGTCCGCTTTCGGGGACGCAGGGCTTGAACCGGCTCCCCGGGAGCGGGCATCATGACACTCGGCCCATCACGTCTTCAGGAAGTTGATGAACGCAGTGGTGGGTCTCCTCCACTTGGAGAGCCATCACCTATAACCTTATCTGGATGGCTGGCTGGTGAGGGCGGGTTCACCCGAGGGGGTGAAACACTCCTGCCAGAGATTGGCGGATATCCTTCATCAGCTGGGGTTCTCCCTCACCCAGAGGAGTCACATTTGCACCCCTCCCAGGATCTGGTCTTCCCAGGGGTGCGTTGGAACACGGCCGTGCACCGGGTGTTCCCCACCCCGAGAGGCTGCTCTCCCTTCGGAAGGAGATGGGGCACTTCTCGACAACTCGACCACCTCGGCTTGGTGGTTCCAGCACCTTCTGGGGCTCATGGGCTCCTGTGTGGTCGCTGTGCAACACGTTTCCGTAGGAGCCCCCTTCGCCCAGCTGGAGCCTACCCTGGTGGTGACGACAGACTCCTCCCTTTCCGGCTGGAGGAGATACTCTGCAGGGCTATGTGATTCATGGTGCCTGGTCCAGGTTGGAAGCCATCCTGCATATCAATCTGCTCGAACTCGGGGCAGTGGGCCTGGCCCTCAAGGCATTTCTGACCCTCATCAGGGGCAGGTCTGTTCTGGTCAGGACGGACAATTCTACTACAATGTGTTACCTGAACAAGCAGGGTAGCACCTGTTTCCCTCTCCTCTGCATGGAGTCGATATCGATCTGGGAATGGGTCCTGATGGAGGGGGTTTGGATTTCGACAATCTACCTGCTGGGGGACAGGAATGCAGAAGCGGACCAGCTGATCTGCTTGGGGTTCAACAGCTATGAGTGGGAGTTGCACACCAACTCCTTTTTTCCCCTGTTCCAGCGTTGCAGGTTCGCAGACCTGGACTTGTCGGCATCTTCTCTGAATTCCAAGTGCCCCAAGTTTGCTTTGTAGGCCGGTTGGGATCTATGGTCTCTGGGAGATGCCTTACAGATCTGTTGGCACGGTTGCAGGTGTTGTGTGTTCCTGCCCCCTCCTCCATCCCCTCCTGCTCCAGTGGACTCTCCGCAGGTTCTGGGCTTCAGTGGGCTGCAGCCTCATCTTGATTGCCCCCCCCCCGCCACTGGCCTTCAAGAACCTGGCTTTCTAATCTGCTGCAGTTTTGCTCCCAGCGTCCCATCCACCTTCCGATCCCCGACAGCGGCTTCCTGATTCAGCAGGGTTGGGCAGTGAAACATCCGGATCTGGCCAGGCTGCCGCTGGCGGCCTGGTTCCTGACAAGCTAAGGCTTCAGCATGCTCAATTTTCCAATGCCATCTCGGACATCATTCAACAGACCAGAAGGCACTCTACTCGGTCCCACTATAAGAGTAAACTGACTAGGTTCTGCGTGACCTGTCCCCTCGATTAAATAAAGGCTTTTTGAGCACACAGGACTTGTTCGGGAGTTCAGGTGGATACTTGCTGCACTTATTTGGTGACCATCGGTGCTGACAAGAATTCCCCTGAGCACGTGTTTTCGGCAGCCAACCCAGTGGTTAAGGCTCACCTCAAAGGGTTGTCTGGGCTTTTTCTCCCGATGCATAGGCCGCATCTGGTCTGGGACCTCAATGTGGTTCAGGCAGCTTTTGGGGCACAAACCCTTTGAGCTGATGGCCTCAGTGGACATCCGGCTGGTAACTCTAAAGACGGTTCTACTGGTAGCTCTCACCTCTGCGCGAAGGGTCAGTGAGCTGCAGGCATTGTCTTCGTGCGAGCCCTTCCTTACGTTTCACAATGACAAGGTCATCTTGCACACTTACCCAAACTTCTTGCCCAAAGTAGTCTCTCCATTTCATCTGAATCAGGAGATCTGCCTGCCAGTGTTCTTCCCGAAACTGCAGTCAGAAGCAGAGAGGACCCTACATTCCTTGGACCTGTAGAGGGTCCCCAAGTTTGAGCTTTCTCTAACAAAATCTTTCAGGAAGTCTGAGGCATTGTTTGTCATTTTTGGGGGCTGCGCCCCCGGGTCTCAGGCTTCCATCGCCCGTTGGATGGTTCAGGCTATTTCGGAGGCGTACACGGCCATGGTCAAACCTGTTCCTGAGGGGATTCATGTCCATGCGGTCAGAGCTAAGGCAATGGGCGTCGCTTTTCAGAGACCTGCTTCTTTGAATGTCATCAGCAAGGCGGCTTCTTGGGCCACTCTGTCAGCCGTCTGTAAGCACTATTCTGTGGATACCAGCTCCAGGCGCGACGTAGAGTTCAGTCAGGCAGTTTTGAAGAAATGTTTTGCTTCTGCCTAGATAAGAAGCAGGTTGTCACGACTCTACCCTATGGTCTTGTTTGGTGGAACCATCCACAAGGATGGAGGAAAGGTGACGGGACGTATGAGTAATTAAAGTTAATCACTGTAGTGACTAGAGTACTCATAGTCCATAGTCCCCTTTCCTCCATACGTCCCACCCACCTTTCCCCGATTGTATGCCAAGGGCTAGTATGTAATAAGTGTAGCCAGGTATCTAAGCATCCGATGTGTTCAAAGGGGACTGAGGTGTGGCGCTGGAGGGCGGGACCTCAGCGGGGCGCCCCTACGCCCGAGGCTGAGCCCTGCACGATGTACTAAATTTAAAGGGGAAGCTCAATTTCTTGCTGCCAACAGTTCTGGTACCATCCCCATGTTGGGGGACGCCCCACAAGGATGGAGGAAAGGTGATTATGGACTATTAGTAGCCTAGTCACTACGGTGAGTAACTTTAATTATGTCCGGATGGTTGAAGGCATAACTTGCCCTATGCTAAGGTGGATTTCCCTACCTAAAGAAACTAAGGAACGTCTGAGTCAGTAAGTTCAACTTAAAAGTCTGTCTGTGTCCAAAACCTATACTTGCCCTCACAACTAAAGCCTAACCAATGTGTAGGTCTGTCGGCAATAAAAGAAATGGCGTTCCAGATAAAGTTCTGATCTTTTTCCAGCTCCTGGCTTACTTTCCAGATCTCCTTCCCCAAGTTCAAAACAGTTCCAAAAGAGATGTCTGGGATCCTTTCCCCAAGAAGACAACAGTTCCAAACAGGGGCCTTGAGGATCCCTTCCAAAAGACAGCACCAAAGTTCATAAAATCTCAATTTCCCAATATTCTAAACCAGCTCCAGATCAACTTTACATTGCTTCTGCTTTCTTGACAGTTCATATAGATTGCTTTCTTTTGCTTCACTTCAGCAATCCTTTTCAACCACTTGCCTTTGCTATCGGACACAGTTCTTTGGCTTTCAGAAGTAGAGTATTCCCAGTCTATGTGCAGTTGTCAGGCCACACGGGCCACCCATTACAGGTCACGCAACCAGGAACCCTAAGCCTTCTAGCCCACACAGGTTCTTCTGCATCTGTGCCTGTGCGCTGATTCACACTCACTTGGCTTTTCCCTGTCAGCCTCTTGGCTTGGTCACAATGTGTTTTCCCACACAGTTCACTTCGCGGTGCTCTCATTCCTTCACCACATTTGCTTTCATACTTTTCAGCAATATTCCATGCTTGCTTTTCACTTTGTTTCATATGATTTGTTCTTGGCTTTTAATATAAAGTCCAGTTATTTCACACAAACTGTGCCAAAAGCTTTCTTTTTAGTTCGTATTTAATGAGTTGGGTCTTTCATTCTGTGGTTCATAGTACATTGTGTTCATATTATCCCTCCTAACCCATTGCTTTGGGTTCACGGTATTGTACACATACTCTTTCATTCATTTGGCATTTACTTTGGCGATCTAACAGCCCCAGAGAGTGCCCCTGTTCGAGTGGTCGCTCCTTTTCTCTCACCGGTCCCTGGCGTCTCCTCCGGGCGACTGTTTCCTTTGGTTCTGCTCTGCCGACACAGTTTCTTCGGATGGCGAGCCCCGCTCGCAATTCGCCTACTCTCTGTGGGTTGCCAGCAGCACTGCTTGCTTCCCGCGGATGCTGCAAGTTACTCGCAGCTTGCAAATCTCTTCCATGCCCACAGTACCTGCTGCTGACACTAGACCAATGAGACTCCACCTCTGTGGCCCTCTCGCGGCCTGCCCTGACCTCGACTCCACAGCTTCTTGGGGGTACTTGTCTGCGTCCTGGCTATCCTGCAGGACCCAACTCGGCCACCTGCTTTTACACAGGGTTCTTTCCTCTGTCCCACGACGCTCGGCCCGTCATCCCTCCTGCTGGTCTATCTCACAAACTTGTCAGCTCCACCTTTTATGCACCTGCAACCATTTGACAGGTTGCAGGTGTGAGTCCATGGTCTCAATTGCCTGACCACAATTAGTGGAGCCTTCTAGACATGCCTGACATTGACAACCGCCTGCAGGCTTCTTCCTTGTCTCAGTACTAGAGTGGTGAAATGACACGTTAGTGTGCACTACTTAGTCACCTCTTCCTCGTCCCAGTACCATAATGGTCTGAATGAGGATAAATGAGAAAAGATGGTTTGCAACAGACCTATAAAGGCAGGTGAAGTTGATTCTCACAAGGAAAAGGGGGATACCATGCCTCGCCTGCGGATATCTACCCAATTACCAAGGACACTCCACCCAGGTGATCCTTCCTGGCACCTCCACCCCCAGGGTCAGGATCCAAAAGTGATGGCCTTTCCCTGGCCACCTGAGAAGAGGATCCAAGGGGAGTAGGTGTGAGGATACCCTCACGTTTCTCACATGGTTCAGTCATTTTCTCCCAGCTAATCCTAGCCGCCCGTCCCCCCAGATAAACGCTGTAATTAGTGATCTAATCTTGGTAAATAAATCTCACCCTGGCCATATAGGGACATTACTAAAGAAATATAGAAGCTTGGGAAGCACAACCATCTTTAGCAATGTGATCCGCCCATACATTGAAATTGGGAGCCCCAAATGTTCAGTTTAACCGCCTGGAGATTAATTTGTGATATTATGCAGAACAGCTTTCTCAGGTTTAAGGCAGTGGATCTAGTGGGAATAAACCCAGGTTGGTCCGGGTGTACTAGTTGGGTCATGTACCGAAGTAGTTGATTGGCCAATATTTTAGCAAACACCGTTGCATATGCATTAATCAAGGGAAATGGCCTGTATGAGGCCACAACTTGGGAGGGCCTGTTGGGCTTCAACATTGCAGTTCTAATTGCCTCACGCAAAGTCGGGGGGAGCCTTTACACCTTCAACAATTTGGGTGCCATTTCCTACTGGAACTCCTTACATAGTTCTATCCCCAGACCATCCGAGCCTGAAGTTAACGACTTCACCACAGCCAACACCACCTCCACAGTCACATGCTGTTCCAGCACCCAGCTTGCCTCTTCGGACAATGCAGGTTACTCAATACTGTGCAAAAGGCGATTAAAAAGCCTCATCCGTTGTGGTGTTGCAGTTTGCGTATAAGTTCAAGTAGTATGTGCATAACACCTCATTTATATCCCCTTCTCCCACCAATATTGTACCGTCTTGCCCCAATATCCCTGTGACAGGTTGACTAAAGCTCTCAGCTTTGGATATTCTGACCAGCAGGTTGCCGTCTTATCTCCTTCCCCATATCGCCTAGCCCTGACAGGTCTGGACAAATTTAGTATTTCCTGGTCAGACAGTTCTTAAAACTTTGCCCGTTTGTCCTGGATCAACCCCAGCACCCTCTCATTTTGTGTTTTACCATGTCCATTCTTCAACCCCTTTGATTGCGTCTAAACCACTTTCAATTCCCGCTGAAGACCTCTAAGGTCTCCATCCGATCTAGAAAGAAGCACCCCTCTCACCCATACCTTAAATGCCTCCCAAAGTGTAGAACTCAACTGCACTGATCCCTTATTGTTTGTAAGAAGAATTCAGCAATGTCACAATGTAACGTCTCCACTAAGTGCGAATCTGTCAACATAGCTGGGGCCATCTTCCATAGGGGCCGAGCCTTAGGGCAATGCGTTACCGTAGATTTATTCGAATACCATTTCCCCTAAAGTGATTTCACCGAATCAATTTCACCGAACTTGGTAGGGAAAATGGTATATGTGTAAGGCATATTAGCTGGGGTGTGGGGTAAGGGTATAAATTAGGGTGGGAAAAGGTTAGGGGGGCTGTGGGGGTCTCACCCGCATTAAAATATAAAAAAAAAAAAGTGGTTTTTCAGGGAAATGGATTCGGTGAAATCTCCAGTGGGAGAAATATATTTCCAAAAAATCTCATACAGCCAGGGCAATGTGTGAACACCAATGACAGCACAGCCAGGGAGTGGTCAGATAATGTTTGAGGACAGATGCTAAAATCCCGAACCGCTGACATCTCGTAAGCAAGCAAACAGAGATCTATACATTACCTAGAATCATCTACTGACAAATAGGTGCATTCTCTTGCACTCTGATGCAGTTCACGCCACACATCAACAAAGGGAAAGTATAACAACATCTGCCGGATTGTCTGGGCCACTCTGGTCAGTACCCTTGGGACACCAGATATTCTATCCACTTTAGTGTCTAAGATACTATTGAAGTCCCCTCCCCAAATAATCAATACCCCATTAGGATTTGCCAGCATATCCAAAATGTGCTGGTAGGACTGACATGCTTTTAGGTCTCATGCCCAGTGCAGCCTCATGTATGTACGGGAATCCTGAATTAATCAGAGGCTCAGCTGGGAAATTAGGCCATCATGCCCTAAAGGCAGACCTCTTACGGCAGTAATGCATCTGCCGAAGGGGAGAGTCCCCTAATATGGTCTTAATCTCATCCCAGTGGACGGACCTCCCCCGAGTATACATATCTCCAAACCTGCATATGACTGCTGCCTTTCAGATCTTTTCTGTCGCCGGATCGAAGGGCGGGGCAACTGCAGGCATCGTCCATAATGGTGCACCTCTGTCATATGGAGACTCTATCCCTTGCACGCGAAGCAGCCTCTGCCATGCCAACCTTGTTGTCTCCACTGGGTCTGCTCCCCCTGATGTCTACTCCCCCCGTAAAGTAGCAAGTTCATTGAGACCCCAAACGCAGCTCTCTTCTCTAACTACAGATGCAGAGGGGGGGATCGTCCAACTGTTCCCTTATGTTGTGTACAGTCCCTGTGCAGCTAGATGGTACACCTCATAATACAAGGCCAACAGCCCCCCCTCCTTCAATGGTCAAGTCAAGGATGCACAGCTTTTCCTCGCCAGTCAGTTACCCCAATGCAAGGATGTACTTATCTATTGCAGCTCCTTGAAAAAGCTTGCAATGGCCACATCGGGATGTTGTTACAGATACAACAACTTTGGTAGTACTAACATTTTGACCAACGACAATCTGCCCAGCAGTGACATAGGTATCAGAGCCCACCCCCTTAAATTAGACCGCAATTGTGTCATGTATTCAGTGTAATTCAATTGCAACGACTCAGCTTGTGATCGTGCCACAACTTATCCCAAGTATTTCTTGTAGTTTGCCGCTACCTTCAGACTTTGGGTTTCAGCTGTTGTTAGAACAGTGTCGTTGAGAGGGAATATCACAGATTTCTCTCTGTTGAGGTGCAGTCCTGAATACTTCTCGAAGCCCTCCACCACTTCAAGCAGACTAGCCACATGGTCCGATGGCTTGCGGACATACAACATGTCATCTGCATAAAATGATATCAGTTTAGGGGGGCCACCCAGTTTGAGGCCACCTTCCCCATACCCATCCCTCAATTTATCCCCAAAAGGTTCAGTAACAAGGGTAAAAACCCCTGGCAGCAGGGGTCATCCCTGCCACATTCCGCCTTCTAGCTGTTTTGGGGAGGACAGAGTACCATTTGTATTAACTCTAACTGTAGGGGCCGTGTATAGTAATCTTGCCCATGACTGAAAATGGGGCCCAAACCCATAGTTCTGGAGAACGCAAAAGTGAAACAGCCAATATACTGTGTCAGGTGCCTTAGGCATATCAAGCAAGATAGCAACAGCAGTGCCCCATGAGTGTCCAGTGACATTGCCCCATACAGCCTCCCTAGATTGAGCACTGTTGCTCTCCCAGGAATAAATGCACTTTGGTCTTTATGTATTAAATGAGGCATCAATGGGGGCTGCCGAATCGCTCTAACGTTTGCAAACATTTTGACATCTACATTGATTAATGACAAGGGGCGGTATGATGCGCAGTCACCAGGCAGCTTATCCGGTTTTAGTAACAAGATTATCACAGCCTCCTGGAGCGATTCCGGTAGCTTACCCCTTACCAGGGCCTCCTCACATAACTGCAGCAAATATGGGATCAATTCCCGCTGGAACTCCTTATAAAATCCGGCAACCTGGCCGTTTGACCCGGGAGGCTTTCCATTCAGCAGCCCCCAATAGCTCCCCTAACCCCTGTGAGCCTTTGAAAATACACATACTATTGGTGGAGCAAAACACACTTAATCAAACCTGCCCTTGGAGACGGTGTCGGCAGGTGACATATGACTGGTCCCATATTATAAATTCTTTACACCACCATAACCCTTTACAAAGGGGTACTCATTGAATGTTACCGGTCAGAAAAGTGTCCTGGAACCCGTGAGGGTTTTGCCATCTTTGCTCGAATAGGGAACTTTGGAAGGAAGCCGATCCGATTTGCATTCAAGAATCTTTTATCCTTGATAGACTCTTAGTTGACGGTTTTACTGTTATGTTTCAGCCTGCCAGGAAAGGGTTGAAGGGCAGGTCTTATGGTGGTTTACTTTGTGCTTGGTGTATATCTGTTGGTTCTACCACTGAAAATTTAGGCTTGGACCACCCAGATATTTTGGGCTGCAAAATATCCTGGTATGATCACTCAAATTAACCTTTTAAGTGTTTTCATTGTTTTGTACATCTATTTTAACCCTTAATCCCACGTAAGTCAGGCTCAAATGCAAATGTAACCAGAGCACGACTCAAACAAAGGTACAGAAATTGGGTCAAGGGACATCGTTCACTACTGCGGCAAAAAGATGCAGAAGCTATGCTAACAGGTTTGGCATCTTGTGACACAACCAATTTCTGGAGACTCATACGTGGGGGGATGTCCAAGTCCTCTTGCAACATTAGCTGATCGCGGGTAAGGCATGGAAAAACAATTTCTCTGACCTTTACCTCTGCGCTTTGTACTGACGGAGTGGGGGTGCCAGCAATATTGGGCATTTGCAGGATTCGGGAAGCTAATCGTTATTAGACATCGATTTGCAAGGCATGGAGGTTGCTATAGGGAGGGGTAAGTCCTTGAATGTGCGAGGACCTGACAGGCTTTCAACTGTAACTTTTAAATCAGCACCAAGTTTATGGGCAGAAGTGCTGTTCCAGCTGTTTTCCAATGTGGTCGGACAAGCTAGGTGTCCTGTTACTTGGAGAGAGGCTATTATTATAGTTATCTTAAAAAGGGCGATAGGTCGAACCCGGGTAACTATCGTGCCATCTCCTTGCTGTACGCCTCTTAAGAATTTTTCTATCTTTGTGCTTCGAGCACTAGAGAGATGGGCTTCTCAGGCTAACAAGCTGGGCCCAAATCAGTCTGGGTTCCACAAAGGAACCAGCAGAGCCCTGAACTGCTTTTTATTATTGCTCCTGAAGAACTAGACCTTTGAAGCCAAGCACACATATTTTAATTTTTTGGATGTATCTAAAGCTTTCGACTGTGTCAATCGATCCATTCTTTCGGGAATGCTCAGCCCATGGGGTTGTCCTAAGGCTTTAGTTCAATTGCTCCAACTTATGCACAAGGATATAAGAATTAAGGTTAGGTTGGACAGGAAGGGTATGTACTCTGGATGGGTTGTGGTGGATCGCGGCTTACGGCATTGGGGTTAATCCTCCTAGACTGGGATCCATGAAAATACAATACCTCTTATACGCCAATGACTTCGTATTGATTGATTACACTGCAAAAGGCCTACAAAAATCTTTGGCACGCACACAAAGTTTCTTTAGGGAACTTGTTTTGGACATCAGTGTGCCTAAATCCAAAATTCTGGTAATCAAGCGTAGGAAGATTTCATCAGGTAGACCATATTTTGGCTGGTATATTGACAAGCAAAAGTTAGAGGTGGTCATAGAATTTACTTGCTCGCTAACCAAGAATTGAAGGTAGATGCAGTTTCTGCAATAGCACAACTTTGTGTGTTGGACAGAAAATGTGGGCACTTTTCTTTACTCCCAGCACTCAAAATGTATAACCAGGTCCTAGTCCCAAGAATCTCCTATGGGGCAGAGGTACGGGAGGAGGGACTGGATTGGGAAAAGACTGAGGGTCTCATTACGAGTATACCGGTCCGGTAACAATGGTGCCGGTAAACCTACCAGCATCGTTGTTACCAGGCCGGCACACTACGAATCTGCGGGCGGGTGCTGTCCCGCCTGCCAGGGTCAGACCTGGCGGTCGGAATGGCACCCGCCCACAGAGTTTCACAGAAGCACCAGCACTGTTATTAATGGTGCCGGTGCTTCTGTGGTCCCCATTCCTATTGAGCAACCCCGTCCCACTTCCCCTCAACCTAATCTATGCCCTTACCCACCCCCATATATATATTTTTTAAATTTGACTGAAAAAAATATCAAAGAAATGCAATCAAATGTTTTAGGTCAAATGTTTTTAGGTCAATTTTGCTAATACCTTTCCACCAGCATCAAGTCTATTCATCTAGTTGGATGTATTAAATGTGCTGTGCTTACGCTCTGGGTAAACTCTGTATTGTCTGTTGCTATCCATAGAACAATATTGTTGGACGAATTGGAGTGCAATCCAGGAAAAGTTAAGAAATTCCTATTTGAAAATGACTGGATCACAAATAGGGATAAACTGCTTAGTTATAAGATATTCGACCATTTCTCATAGGATATCAAGTCTTTCAATTTCCTTAAGAAATATGTGACAAAACATGTTTCAAGAGGTATGAGAAAAGTTTGGTTGCATATAAAACTGAACCTACTCTTTGCCAACGAGGTGTTGGGTGCAAGCGTATCGGGTCCACCTTCTGAACGTTTATATCGATGCTGTAGAATTGAATGCGAGTCCCTGAAACATCTCATTGTGGAATGTCCGGTCTTAGCTGCACACCGAGAAAACTTTTAAATTATATTTGTACTCTTGCCCATTGTTAAATTGGGAGTCCTTTGGTGGCAACTCCTATTGTCTCTGAACGACAGATTGTAAATTAATGTGATTTGATTTTATTATCAGTTTTCATACAACAGAAACAACAATCCCTGCGAGCAGGGCAAACAATCAACAATCTTTATTCGGGGGCTTCCCCACAACATATGCCAGTAATTATCTCTATTCCCACATAAGCGCCAGCAGAGGGGGTTTGCGGGCTGAAACATCTCTGAGAGCCTGACTGGGTCGTATTACCATCTATGGAGGAGCTTAATGGCATGCAGTTTGTATTGGCTCGATATCGATGTCTGAGAGGCCCCTTTGCACAATCTCAACCAAAGCTCAGGGTCTGTTTCCCTCTCCAAGTCACTCTCCTATCTCCTTCTCAACTTCTTGGTGGATCCGTTCCCTTTGACCACCATTTCCCTGTACATAACAGAAATCGGGCCCTTCATTTCCGTTTTATTGTTTTAAGAGCTTCTCAAAGGGAGTAAGGCTCCTCTGTATCTCTTCCCTCCATTTTCCCCCTGTGATCACTCCTTTTACTTTAAGATATGAGAAGACAGAGAGGGTACCTATGCCCAACTCTCCCTCCACATCTGTAATGGTGATAAAGGTGCTATCTCTCCACAGTTGACCAACCCTCTCAAGGCCTGCCTCAAACTACGCTTGAAACCGTTCAGGGTTCAGGATCGCATCTCGTACTCCGGGCACCCACAAGTGACTCAGGGGAGAGGGCCATGTCGTCACTCCTTTCATCCGGCAATCTGTCTCCATATCTCTCATATTGTGCCCAGAATTGGGTGGTCCCTAATTTTGAGGGGGAGCTTCCCTCTTGTTACCCCCAGCCACTCCCCAACTGTGGCGGGCGACAGGTGTAGATTATCCAGCCCGACCCATTGGAACTCCTGCATTCTAAGATAGAGTATGAGGACCCTTAGCTGTGCCACTTTATAATACAGTTTCATGTTCGGGAGTCGCACCCTGCCCCTGTCTTTCGGTAAGGTGAGAACCTTGTAGGCTATTCTCGCTTTTTTGTGCTGCCACAAAAATTTCACCATAGCACCCTTTAACTCCCGAAAGAAGGCGTCAGGGACCCGGATAGGGAGCATCTGGAACGCGTATAAGAACCTTGGTAAGCAGACCGTTTTAAGGGCATTGAGGCGTCATTCCCATCTTTCCAAGAGCGCCCGAAGACCGGACAGGAGTGTGGGGAAGTTGGCCTGTAATCAATCACACATGTCCCTCGTAAGGTTAATCCCCAAATTCTTCAGTATCTCCACGTTGACCAGTAATCCCATTGGGCAAACCTGTGTATATCCCCATCCCTATTCAGTGGGAAGAGGATTTATTTGGCCTTATTGATTCTGAAGCCTGAGAGGTCTCCGTACTGTTCGATCAAATGGATTGCCCTGGGTATTGAGGTTAAAGGGTTCCTCATGTGCAAAAGCATATCACCTGCACATAGTGCAACCTTGATGAATTTTTTCAAAGTGATCGAGACCTTGTATGAAATCTCCTTGTTCTAAAATGATTTTATTGGGAAATATTTTTTATGTGATGTGTTTTATGAATCTCATGAATTTCGTATACAATTTGATTTTAACGTGTATAATGATTTGAAGTGTATTCTGTGTGTAAAGTTTCGTTTGTAAACTGTCGAACAATAAAAAAATGCAAAATAAATAACTTCCCTAATCTCGTTTGGCGTAATGGGCATCTCCAATACCTCTGAGGCCTCACGGGACAGCTACTACGTCGGTATGGACTTGAGGTGCTCGTCTATTTCTTCCCCCAATGCCTCCGCCTTAGGTAGATACAGTGGGCCGCATTACAAGTTTGCCGGTCCGGTAACAACGGTACCGGTAAGCTTGCCGGTACCGTTGTTACTGGACTGGAAAACTCTTGAGTTCTGTGAGAAGGTGCCTATCAGCCCGCCATGTCTGACCTGGCGGGTGAACCGGCACCCGCTCGCAGACACTGACGATAGCACCGGCACCATTCTGAATGGTGCCAGTGCTACCGTCCTCCCCAGTCCCATTGAGTCCTGTGGGACTCTAATGGAAATGGGGAGCAAAGAATTCCAGTGCCTGGCAATGGGGAAATACATGGTCCGCCAGGGCTGTAATAGCCCTGAATTTCCCCATTGGCAGACACCGGAAAAATTTGCAAGTTTGGCGGCAGCCTGCCGGTTTTACCGGCAAGGCTACCGCCAAACTTGTAATGAGGCCCAGTGTCTCAAAATATGTGTGGAACACTGTTAATGTCTTCCTCTGTATAGGCCTGTTGCCCGTTTCGGCATCTACATATGCTATAGGAGTCCTCCCACATTCCCTGCGCATCAGCCACGCCAGCAAACGACCTGGCCGCTCTGCTTCCCCATACCTCCGAGCCACCCCCGGTCCAGCCATTAGTCGAGTGGGTGAGTGCAAATGCGGGGTCACCGAGTGCCTCCGGTTTAAATCTACACAGGGGTCTTTATGTGCTCCATCGACCCAGGGGAGCATGAGGCAGACAGGAGAATGGTCTGAATATTTGTGTGGGAATATTTCACAGCCCTTGACCTCCGATATACACCACAGATCTAAACGCGAGTGCATATCGTGCACTGACAAGTAATATGTGTTTTCTCTGTGTGCCTTGTGCAGGACCCTGCAGGCATCCACCAACCCTAATTCATGCATACCCTCTAGAATTGTACTGGCTGCTTTTGTCTTACTCGTAGCATGTGTGGAAGACCTATTTAGAGCAACATCCAGTATGGTGTTAAAATCACTGCCCCAAATAGTCTCAGCCATGGGAAACTGCCCCAAGAAGCATATTAACCCCTCATAAAAGTCTGGTTCATATGTGTTGGGGCTATAACTATTCAGTATCACCACCTCTTTCTTACACAGCCATCCGTGTATGAGCACATAAAGCCCCACGGGGTCCACCAAGGATCTGGTGCAACTAAACTCTAGGGACTTATTTATCAACACCATGACACCCCTGTCTTGGTTGGAGTAAGAAGTGTAGTATCTCTGTTTCCCCCAAGTGGGTTATATTGTCTGTGCCAATTAATCCATTGCATGCGTCTCTTGGATTAACAAGATGTGAGTTCCCAACCTCCCCGCCTGAGCTATCACCTGCCTAGCTTTATTGTATTTGCACAGCCCTCTCCCATTCCAGCTTAATTTGAGCCGGCCTACCCCACACCTTCAATTGTTTGCAGATAGACACCAACTCGCCATGTGCAGTGTGTCTCCTAATCTCATCTGCAGTTGCCAAGCAAGTTTTAACCAATGCAATCACTAATCGTCAGAGCCACTTTCTCAGGTGGCAGGACTGCTAGATGCAGTGTTCCGCTCTGGCAGTGGCCCCTTGGCCTTGATGAACTTCACTGCCTCCTCCAGTACTTTCAAGAGTTATAGCTTCTCATTAAACTGGAAGTGCAGTCTGGCCTGGTATAACATGGCATACCGCAAGTTGTGGTCGCAGAGCAGCTTCTTCACTCCCATAAATTGCCGTCTCTCATGCTGGACAGCCACAGAGAAATCCAGAAAGTTGCAGATGATCTGAGTCCATTCGCAGCTCCTTCTTGTCTTGTGCTTGTCTTAACACCAGGTCTCTGTGCCGATGACTCAGGATCTTTACAATTATGGCCCGTGGGAAGTCACCTGGTTTGGGCTTTGGCACCAGTGACCTCTGCGCTCTTTCAACTGCAAACATGGCTGACAGTGACGGATTCCCCAGCAGCTGCCTCAAAAGTGCCTCCTCCAATTGCTCCATATTCCCCTTCACCGCCACCTCGGGGACCCCCACAATGCAAATGTTATTCCTACGTGAGCGGAACTCCAAGTGATCACATTTTGACTTCACATACTTCATTTCTTTCACCAGGGAGTCTGTGTATTTTGCAGGACGTTCTGCCTGTCGTCTGTGGCTCCAATCCTCTCTTCAGTCTCATTTATGCGTAAGACTTCTTTGACTAATTGTGCACGGATTGTGGTGACATTCACAGTAATATCATCCCATTTTTTACGCACTTCTGCAAAGCCTTTTTGCATGGAGTCCAACAGCAGCTGAAAGTCTGTAGGGGTTTGTGGCGTCAGTGCCTTAGGCATAGTGACGGCTTGCTGTGGATCCTCTCCCGATTGTCTGGGGGTGGACTCAGCAAACCTGTCCATGCTGCCTGTTTTTCCCCCCACCTCCAGCACCTTTTGTCATACTGAGCTGCTGCCTTATACGACTCCCCAAGTGTGTGGCAATGTGGACCTCCGCTGCCCCTCTTCTGAACAGCCCTATGAGGATGCACTTCATGCCTCTTTGCAGTGGGCGGGAATCCTTCAAGTGCTCCTCAATCCTCCTCCAGCACACTCTGTCTGTACTATTGGCCCGCAAATGTTACCAGCAGACCTTGGGGTAGACAAGTCGCTTAGGCCGCCTCCAGTCCACACTCCCACTCAGTGTCAAGCAGTGTTAGGCCCCACACTACACTGGGGGCTGATGTCTCTCACCTTCACTCCAAATTAAAGTCGCAGCAATGGTCAGCCCCCAACGTGGCCTTGTGCCTTGCCGCCGCAGCACCAGAGGACTGGACACTCCCCCAGGAATCCAAGCTGATTGATGACTCCCCAGCAGGCCCTTGGCTGCCACGTTGCTGCCTTATCCCGCTACCTGCACACCCAGTTGTGTAGCGTCTGCCCTCGCTACACTGCCAGGCCTAAACATTTAACGCGCCTCCAACTCTATTCGGGAGCCGGCCAGCGCCTCCCTGCCTCCGAGCCTCGCCACACACAACTGTGTCCACCCCTGCCGCTTCCTTTCAGCAGGATGCTGCTACGTGTGCCGGCAGCGTGCCACTGCTCCACGGGGCCCTGTCCCCCCCTTTACTTCTTTGGCTTTGCTCCAGCCACGCCACGGGCAAGTGCCCCCCCCTCCCCCACAGGGCCCTCAGCTCAGGCTCACACTCCAGGATGTTCGCTCAGGATACCTGCCCAATCACCCACATTATGTCACTTTCTTGAATGTAAATACTAGGTGGTCTTCCTCATTGGTACCAATTTCGTGCAGGGAGATTGTCAATATTGTCTATTTCCCTTAGTCCAATGTAAACCAATCTATCCACTTTACAAAGTTTGGGGAAATTACTATGAAAAGCATATTCAATGATGGAAAACTCAAAGGGGATGCCCTCATCACGGTCGCCTAAGTATGAGATTTGCCAGAATGCTTTTTTGTCTTTCTTGCTTATAGCTATGATCAAGTCCTCCTATCTAGAAGATGTCTTAGCGTCTTTTTTGGGTTTACCATTTGTTTATATTCCTTTCTTATGATGGGCAAACGTGGGATTGGCTGATTTCAGATCTTAAAGTAAATCACACATTTTTTTTCTGCATTCTGCCTCTAACCAGCCAGGTGTCTTTTTACCCTGATCATGTAGATGTATTGTTTGATGAATTCTGATGATGATGATGAAGTCTTTTTTTCTACTTTAGCATTTTCAACCTTTACTAATGCAAGGGTGTAGAAGGAGGAGACTGACACACAGATGGCATAGTGCTTATTATCGTTTTTTATTGGTCAAGAAAAAGAGAAAACCTAACTTTCCCTATCTCTAAGAGGATTTTCCCTGCCTCAACTAAAATATTAAAGGTGTTGTTAAAATGTCTGTAAATCAATTGGCCATCGCCTTGCGTCAAGCCTTGTTTATGTTCCTTACACTTGTAACTAAACTAAAGATTGTGCCAATGTTGTTGGTCCAGGAGAATGACCCCCTTCTCTTGGGCTAGGTATCACAGTTCTGGTCGTAATTTGCCTTACAAGTTCTTTACCAGGTGGAATTACTCTTTTCCCCTAGTCCCAGTACATCACCAATAAAGGATAGCCAATCCTACAATACTTGGGATCACAATGTTCTCTGTTTTTCATTCCAAGGCAATGACTCCATTCCCCAGGGTCAAATGTTCACGACACAACACTAGTCCTGCGAGGGGGAATGACTCCCTTCCGCTGGCCTCTGGATTACCAGGAGAATGACCCCCTTCTCCTGGTATTTCAGCTTCACAGTTCGACACAACCAGGGGAAATGGCTCCCCTTTCCTGGCCTTTCCTGTACTTGGTTTCACAGTTCAGCAACAGCAGGGGGAATTACTCACTTCTCCGGGCCTCTCTTGTATTTGTTTTCACAGTTCAGCAACAACAGGGGGAATGATTCCCATCCCCCATTCCCCTGGCCTCTTTTGTATTTGGTTTCATAGTTCAACAACACCAGGGGGGAATAACTCCCTTCCCCTGGCCACTCTTCCACTTGGTTTCGGGCCAACCTGGGTCACTCTTCTGCCAAGCTAGGCCCCCAACACCACCAGGGGGAATGACTCTCTTCCCCTGGTCTTCCTTTCATTCCCCAGATTACTATATACATAAGACTGACCCTGAATGTCTAGTCTAGCTGGTTTGGAGTGCCTAAAGGCAAAAGCCTCGACTAGCTATTCTCCCTCAGAGACTTCCAAGACTGACCCTTCATTTCCACAACGATGAGTTGACTAAAAAGGAGAATGGGATGTGCCGGAAACTGCAGCCTTCTGAACAGATTGCTATTGGAGGGGCCCACTCTGAGTGCTCATGGCTAGGAGCAACAGCAGTGGGTGTCTGTATCTGAACCCTAAGGCACGAACAAGGTCAAAGTACTCACAAGACTGAAGCCTGTACAGGTCCAGCAGGAACTGAACAATGACTGCTTCCTGAAACAGGAACCAGTTCACTGTAAACAATGACACGAAGTACAACACTGAAACGCGACAAGGGAAGGGGCAAAGATTGGCTGCTGGAATCCAGCAGTCAAACTCTGTACATAGGAATTACATAAAACACAAGAGAAGACAAGAACAGAAATATCTAGGGAAAAGGAAGTCAAAGAGAGCAAGGTTCAGGACAGAGAACCAGAAGAAATGAAGGGCAGAAACCTAGTATCTAAATGCAGGGAATGGCGACCGGAAACTGTACACGGGAATCAAGAACAGTAACTCAGGACTGGAAAGACAAGAGAAAACTAGCAGAGGGAAATTAAGGAAACAGTATAACTGAAGTGGATAACCAAAGGGGAGGACTGAAGACTCAAGGAAGTCAAAGACATGAATCATGAACAGAGGGCTGCAGGCAAGGAAGAGAGCAAGGGAGCAGTAGCCAGGAAACAGAGGGCTTTAAACAAGAAAGGGAGCAAGGGGGCTGTAGCCAGGGAACAGAGGGCTGCAACCAAGCAAGAGAGCAAGGGGGCTGTAGCCAGGGAACAGAGGGCTGCAAACAAGGAAGAGAACAAGGGGGCTGTATCCAGGGAACAGAGGGCTGCTAAGAAGTAAGCAGGGTTGCAGTATGGAAAGCACAGAGGTGCAGGCAAAAGGCAGGGGAAAGAGGGCTGAGAAGCAGGGCTGCAAGGCAGGAAGCACAGGGCTCTGGAACAAGAGCAGGAACTGGAAGCCACAGGACGCAGCAAATATCCAAAGAACAGGGCACCAAAGGGCTGGTAGAAAGCTCAATGCAAGTGGCCTGTGGTCCTGCAAGCAGTTGCTTAAATACTGAGCTGCCCTGTGCTGAAATAGGCTAATTAGCAGCACCTGGATCAGCACACCTGAATGTAATTGGCCTCCGCCCTCTCTAGTCCTGGGAAAGCGAAAGCTGCACTGTTCTCTAAGGCTTCTGGGGATTGTAGTGCTAGAACTGCTGTATAGGAATAGCCAGGAAATGGGAACTGCCACAAGGTGCATTATGGGACATGTAGATTGTCGAAACCTTGCAAACGGAAAGTAAATGCAATAATATGAATAGGTGTTGTCCAGGGAGTATTACGGAAACAAGTGAGTCTCAAATAGTCCACGATGGGTGCCAATTGGTGCGCCAGTGGCACAATCGTGACACCTTCCAACTCCACCCACCTTTATTCCTTCTCCCTGCGTCTTCCTCCGCTGTCTCCCTCACTTACTACTACTTGCCTCCACTCATTGATCCTACTACTTCCTCGGGTGTGCTGAGGCTGGTGTGCAGTGTGCTGTATCTGTAACCAAAACGTAGGAGCGCCAGCTCCTCATTCAGTTGCTCTCCCTCTCCCAATGGTGTTTGCATGCTACTTGCGTAAGACTCACGGCAGATGTACAGGAGCTCCGGCTCTCTTTTTGCTGCCTCTCTGGCTTGAATTTGGTATGGGTATATGGGTATGGGTATGGGTGTGGGTTAGTGTGGTGCACTGATGGACTATTGTTCTGTGGGTGGTCTTCACCTGTGACTGTGGTTTCTCTAATATTTCTGAAAAACAAGAGAAAACTTGGCCAAATCTTTGGTTCAGAGTCATTGGGCAATACAAATTGTACTCTTACTTCCCGTCCCCTTTCCTCCACACTGTATTGGCGTCCCTCGCTAGGGGCGGGAGACGGAACATTTTTCACCAGAAAAAATCTTCTTCCCTTTTAAATTCAGAGGAGCGCCGGGGCGCGGCCCCTGACTCTGCCTACTGGCGCCACTCCCCAGTCCTCTTTTCCATGATTGACAGTAGCGGACCGCTTTCACCAGCGCTCCTGAGTTTGGCTTTGGTCTTGTAATTCCACGCGCTCTTCCCCGTGTACTGTCTTTTGTCTTTTGCCTTTTATCTTAAATCAGGTACACGTTCCTCTGGCGCCGCTCTCCTCCCCGGCGCATGTTGATGTCTTTGGGCTTCAGCAGGTGTCCAGCTTGCGAAGGGCTCTTCCCTACCTCTGACACCCACACTCTTTGCCTCCGCTGCCTTGGCCCTTACCACGGCTGGGAAAGCTGCTGCGCATGTGACGCACTTACACTGCATGCTCTCAAGAACAGGTAAGCTCAGTGGCGGGAGTTGTTCGAACGATCACCTCCAGTGAACGGGAAGGACTTCGTCAAGCACAAGGCAAGGCCCAAGGTAGGGCCACCTTTTTCATCTGCACCGCGGAAAGGTGACTCCTTCCCTAGGAGATGTTAGAGCGGGCAGGGCCGTCAAGGTTCTGACACCAGCACGGGTACCGAGGCTGCTTCAGCTACCAGCCACCAGGCCGAGGGGTCACTCAATCCTACCGGTGACGTTGTTGAGGGACCGCAAGGTTCTTTTACTGGGTGTCCACCCAAGGGGCTCCGCGCTATTACCAGACAAATGTCTGAGGGGGCGCATGTATGCAGCACTACCAGCAATACAGGCGATGGCACAACCCCTGCCAGGCCTTGTCCTGAGGTGCAGGGTAGGCCTCAAGCTCCACCACCAAGAGTCTTGGAGGAGGCCAGGGCCAGCACGGCAAACACCACAGCACAGGCACGTGGCATGCAGCCCAACAAAATGGCTGTTGCGCCGGACGAAATGGCAGCTCGTCCGATACCGCCCCCCAGTGCGCAGCAGGTGGGAGAGCGAGTTTTGAGGTGGGACTGGTCTTCACCAGGTACGTGGCCCACAGCTTATACTTCATTGTCGCTGGGCAGATACACCCTGCAGACAGCAAGGCAGAGTACGCCTAGACCTCAGCAACCTCAAGGCCCTACTCCTACGCCACCTAGCGCCCCACCGGCCTGCGAGGACAGATTCTTTGAGAAATTCCTCACTCTTATGAGATCATTCCTCCTATAGCTCCAGCGCCTCATGCCCCCGTGCAGCCTCTGCTTCCCGCGCCGGCCCCTGTGATCCTGTTTCCTCTACCTCCTGCACCCCAGGCGGTTCCATACCAGCCTGCACAGCAGCCTCTGGACCCGGTCGCCGCACCTCAACCTGCGGCGCCCAGTTTGTTTGTTTGTTTATTCATTTATATGGCGCACCAGACCAAGAGGTATGAGGGCGCAGGCATAACAAGGATATTCTCAGCTTAGTTACAGTGCTGTACATTAGTTAACAGTGTACATAGGTTAGGACAGTTGCGACGGTAAACAAAGATATAGTCACAGTTTATACATATTGTTAGGGAGAATTATCTGTTAAGGCTAATTTCCCAAACCTAGTGAGTCCCCCAGCAGCTTTGCTGGATTTTTGGGGTTAATTTTTTCTCCTGCTAAGAGTGAGACTCTTTTTTCTCCCAGTCTTAGACATGAATTGAGATATCCTTTGACTTTGTAATGTGTTTTATGGGGTCTTTTACTCCATAGGGTTTCATGTAGTTTTTGGTAAGTGTGTTACACAGCACCCTCAGTGCAGTAACACAGGGGTGCCATAGTGACCCCCAAAGATAGACTCCATACCCTGGTACTGACTACTGTCTCCCAGGGCATGTAAAGTCACAATTGACTTTACTAGTCTTAAATTGTGAACAGAACCAGTACAAATCATCATACTGTGGAAGTACTGGAAGGGGTTAATTAGATTACCCCTGGGTCTGTTTTCGAGGGGGCACTGTGCAGTCCCCCCTCGTCGAGTTTCTGGCTGGTGGCAGTGGTTACCACGCAAAATATTCCTTAAGAATATTTACTGTGGTATTTTCCCATTCATTTTAAACGCACCACTTTTTGGTGCAATGTTAAAGATACCGCTGAGTTATTTATTTAATATTTATTCCCCGGTTGGGTCTTTTCGCCTGGACTCGGTTTTAAAATGGCATTTGTGTTCGCCTCTGTAACTCCAACCCAAGTCGAGCCTTTTGTTCCACTTTTTGGCAGGCTTCTACACAGAAGCCTCCAAAAGTGGTGCCACTCTGTCTGGGTATACAGGATGTGTGAGGGGGGGAGGGTTTAGGCACCCTGGGCTGAGTTGCCTCAGCAACTCAAGTCGCACTCTTGTGTGATTGGCCCAGTGGTGAGCCGCCCGGCTCACCACTTAGTATGTTTGAGTGACAGCTAGGACTGATGAATGGGGGTTTTCTGCATCAAAGCAGGGCTTTGGGGACTGGGACTTCAGACGTTGCCACAGGACCAAAGAATCCGAAGATGGAGAAGCTGAGCCGACCTGCAACGACGACACCACCGGTGGAGCCCTGCTGAACCGACTCACCACTTCTTCCAACGACAGAGGAGATCTTCATCCCGAAGAGTCTTCTTCCTTTGACTGGTGGGGATAACCAGTTTGCCCGCCTTTTCGCCTTCCCGGATCATCTAGTGGCCGCCTTGCCTGTGCCAAGCACCCCGGCAACCGGGATACCACGTTTTACCACTACCGCGAATAAAAGGGTAGTACCTTTTAACTGGAGAACTCCGCGGCTGGTTTCTTCCCTGGCAGTGCAACGACCTTCAGCTTTCCTCCACGTCAAGATCCTCTCTTCCTCTGGACGATACCGCGACTTGCACTCACTGCCAGGAACAACTACCCCCGCTGGAGGATCCTCTCCACTTTCAAGGTACTGTGTCCGCCTGGCCTCCCTCGCAACTGTCTGTGTGGGGTGTCTCGTAAATCCTCAATTTATCACTTGGGTTGGCCCTAGGCTGGCTAACTGAAATTTTCTGAGCTGAACTAATTCATTTTTAAACTCTCTGCAAGACTTTCCAAGCCTTTTAAACTGTGTGATCTTGGGCGCATTGGTGTTCTACTCTCTCTAAGAGGGAGCCGGGCCTCTGAACTTTTTGCTCACAAGTAGACTTTGACTTTCCTGCCTTGCTGAGTGCTTCTAAAGTATTGTGTTGTGTGCTTTTCTAATTTCTGCCTTTTCCCTCCCTTTTTTGATAACTTATTGGAGTGCCATCTTTAGTTAAGCGCTCACCTCTGTCTGAAAGTAAGTGGTGTTAACTAAGACTTATCTAATAAGGAATAAGGGATGTATATATATTAATAGTGACTGTGTTTTGAACTTGCTTACAATAATAGTGCTGGAGTGTTTCTAAGTGTGTCTTTAAATAAATAATGATATACTTTGATACCAAAGCTCTGGTCAGTGTTTGCTTGTGCTACTATATTTTGGTACCTATCTTGTATACTCTATATACTGTCTAACTCTTCTTGAGAGAAGTCTGGCTGCTCAGCCACAGCTACCAGGTAAATCTGGGTGGTACAGATTGCTACCAATTGGGTTTACTGCCAACACCTGTAGTCTTAAGCATTTTGCAGTGGTCCCTAAGGGAGCTGCACAGGTTTCTACCTAACACATATTTACAATAATAGCATTAAAGATGTCATTTACAATAATAGCATCAGAAATGTCATTGGTTTTTGTTCTTTAACCACTGAAGGTAGTTGTGTCTAAAGTGGAGGTAAATTTGGGGTGCTCTTACGGAGGGTGGTAGGGAGTTCCAATGTTGGGCCGCTTTCACCTGGAAGCTGTTGCCTCCCATTTTTGTTCGCTTGAATCTAGGAACGTAGAGCAGGTTTGCATTGCTATTTCTAGTGTGTCTGTTGGCCGTGTATCTAGTTATTCTGTCGGCTAGGTAACGGGGGCTGCATTGTTGAGGCATTTGTGAGTTAGGGAGGCTACCTTGAGCAGGATTTTGTCAGAGGTAGTGAGCCAATTGTGGGTTCTCCTAATATTAGAGATGTGTTCTCTCTTAGGGAAGCTGAGCGCTGCTCTGAGAGCATTATTTTGTAGGATCTGGATTTTGTTGATAACCTGTTTATTGGCACCTACATAGAGAGCGTTGCAATAATCCAGTTTGGATAATACAAAGGCTCTGGCTAGAATAATGCAGCTCTGGGTAGATAGGAAGGGTTTGGCTGATCTTATGAGCTTACAT
Organism: Ambystoma mexicanum; assembly: GCF_040938575.1. Classification (NCBI taxonomy): domain Eukaryota; kingdom Metazoa; phylum Chordata; class Amphibia; order Caudata; family Ambystomatidae; genus Ambystoma; species Ambystoma mexicanum. The sequence goes on along the minus strand of NC_090927.1, from coordinate 1,196,114,558 downwards.
GTGTAAGCAGTGGTGGAGGCCAAAGAGCTGACCTGTTTGTGGAAGGAGAGGGTGGAGTCAAGGTAAATACCAAGGGTTTTCACTTCCCTGGCTACCTTGATGGAGTTGCCATCTATGATGAAACTGGAATAGTTATGGTCCAATTTGTTTAGGTTATTAGTGGATCCTAGGATGATGAGTTCAGTTTTGTCATCATTCAGGCATAGACTGTGGGAAGCCATCCATGCCTGGATGATGAGGTACACCTTGTTCACCAAGGCCAAATCCAGGTTGTAATCGCCCGTCAGCGGGAAGAGGATCTGGGTATCATCGGCATAGTTAGTGTAGGTGATACCCAGACCATCGAGATCGTCAAACAGGGGCTTAGTGAACACGTTGTACAGTGTGGGGGAGACGCAAGAACCCTGAGGGACCCCACATGTGATGGGGATAGGGTCAGCAGAGGCCGAGGTGGAAAAGACACGCATGGATCTGCTACTCAAGAATGACTTGATCCAGCCGATGGCTTCTTGGGAGAAGTGGGCAGCCGAGTCTTAGTGGTTGCATAGGATTTTGTGATCAACAAGATCAAATGCTGCCGAGAGGTCTAGGAGAAGCAGTAAGGCAGTTTTCCCTTTATCTCTCAGAGTGTCAATTTGAGCCTTGAGATCAATGAGAGCAGTTTCTGTCCTGTGTTGGGGTCTGAAACCTGATTGCCGGATGCCTAGGAGATGGTTTTGTTCAAGGTATTTTTGTATTTGTTGATAGGCTGTCTTGTCTAGGATTTTAAGCAGGAAAGGGACGGTGGTGATGGGTCTGTAGTTCGTGGGTATAGAGGGGTCTAGGGAGGGTTTTTTTAGTAGGGGGAGGACCCAAGATTCTTTGATGTTATTGGGGACAGTACCTGAAAAGAGAAAGGCGTTGATTAGTTTGGTAATGAATGGTGAGAGGTCTCTTGCTGTATCTTTGATTATTTGTGGTGGGCAGAGGTCGCCTTGGCAATTAGAAGGTTTGAGGCTAAGTATGATTTTTTTCCACTTCTGACGTGGAGACTTTGGAAAAGCTGAAGCGGGTGGGTAGGTATGGGGCGGGGTGCTGGTGAGTAAGGCGCAGGGGGGTTTTGTTGGAGTTAGAGGGGTTGGCTAATGCTTCTTTTTTGTTGTTGATTTTGATCCAGACTGCAAAATCCTTATCTATCCTCACGTGTCTTCGGTGGGGGCAGGCTTGCCCTTCATGCACAACACTGGCGCGCCAGATTCGGGACCCCTGGATTCTATCAGTAGTGTCCTCGGGCTACTGCCTACCGATTCCTCCATCTCCTCTCTTCTCCCCTTCACTCCCACAGATTGGGACAACAACTCTGTTGGTAAAAATTCAATTGCTTGTAGAGAGCCAGGCAGTGGAAGAAGTCCCAGCCTCCCAGCGGGGTATGGGCTTCTACTCCAGGATTTTCGCCATACACAAGAAGAACCAGGCTGGCCTGAGAGTTGTGTTGGACCTTTCCACCCTGAACCTTTCCCTTCCACTTCAAAAGTTCAAGATGGTTACCCCAGCGCTTATTACAGAGACACTGTGCAACGGAGACTGGATGTGCTCCCTGGATCTGAAGGATGCGTACCTACACATCACGATTTGGCAGCCTCATCGGTCCTTCCTGAGCTTCAGGATCATGGGCTTCCATTTCCAATACAATGTTCTACCCTTTGGCCTCAATTCAGCCCCAGGGTCTTTACCAGGCGTATGAATGCAGTGGCAGCCCTTCTCAGGGCCTAAGGTCACCATGTCTACCGATACCTAGATGACTGGCTCGTCAGGGCGAGATATCTGGTGGCGGTCAATCACACCTCCTCCGCCCTCATGAATACTCTACACGAATTGGGATTTTCCATCAATCTCAAGAAGTCACAGTTACAGTCAACACAGGGTCTGGCGTTCCTGGGCCTCATCTGGGACACGAGCACCAAGAGTTTTTCCCTCAGAGGACAAGATCATTTTCTCAGCAGAGCGGTGACCTCTGCATGGTGGTACCAGCACCTCTTGGGTATCATGGCGGGATGTCTACTGGCAGTGCCTCACACGAGGCTCAAAATGAGACGTTTACAGTTGCACTTCGCAGCCTCATGGAATCAGGAGCGGGGTTCCCAGATGGAACTCGTCAGCATCCCTTCCTTTCTACACCAGGACCTTATCTGGTGGAACACGAACTGCAACTTGAGGCTAGGCAGGCCCTTCTGGCAAGCAACACCACAGCTTACCATCACTGCAGATTCTTCCTTGGAGGGCTGAGGAGCTACCCTGGACAACCACAGCGTCCACTGAGTCTGGTCTCTTCAGGAACAGGAGGTCCATATCAATTGGCTAGAGCTGAAGGCGATCTGGCTTGCTCTTAAAGCCATCCTGCCGCTTATCAGTGGCAAGAGGATCCTCATCCAAATGGACAATTCCACCAGCATGTATTACATCAACAAGCAGGGTGGCACCAGGTCTCCTCCTCTATGTACCCTTGGCGGACAGCATCTGGGAATGGGCTCTGGAGAACAGCATATACTTGACGGTGATCCACCTCCTGGGGGAGTCATACCTGGAGGCGGACAGGCACGGCAGGCTGGGAGCGGACAATTACGAATGGCAATTGAACGATCAGGTCCTTCAAGGGATCTTCGACAGATGGGGTCATCCACAGGTGGACCTCTTCGCCACATGGTGCAACAAGAAGTGCCCTCAGTTTGCATCCTGGCAGGGACAGGGCCTAGGCTCCCTGGGCAATGCATTACAGTTACAGTGCAACAATATGAACGCATATGCATTTCCTCCTACTCCCCTGGTACACAGGGTGATCTGCAAGATAAGGGAGTCGCAACACCACAATATCATTCTGATAGCTCCATTGTGGCTGGCGAGACCATGGTTCTCAGAGCTGCTCAGCCTGTCGGACGAGCCTCCGATTCACCTTTCATTGGGCCCAGCTCATCTACTATCGCAGCAAGAGGGTACGAGCATCCACCCTGCCCCGCAGAAGTTAGCCCTTGCAGCGTGGTTCCTGAACAGGTTACATTGAAGCATCTGCGGCTTTCGCAGACTAACCTAGACATCATACAGGGTGCGAGGAGCAATGCTGCTAGGAGCCAGTACAAAAGCAAGTGGTCTAGGTTTTGCCACTGGGCTAAGTCTTAGGAGGTTGACCCTCTTACTTGCACGTTGGACGACGAGCTGCCGCTCTCTGCATACCTCACCCACTCGGTGTGCAAATAGATACCTGCCGCACCTATCTGGCGGCCATCAGAGCCTACCGGAACTCGGAGGAGGAGGTTTTCTCTTCCTCCAATTCGGTGGTTAAAAGACATTTGGCGGGCCTCACCAGGCTCTACCCGCCTATCAAAAAGTCACACCCTGTGTGGGACCTCAACATAGTGTTGGGCGCGTTGGCGCATAAACCCTTTGAGCCAATGGCGTCTGCGGACATCAGGCTGGTCACTATTAAGACAGCTGTTTTGGTGGGTCTTACGTCTGCACGCCGGATCAGCGAGATGCAAGCTATTGTGGCTTCCGAGCCTTACACTACCTTTCGGAATTGGTGGTCCTTAAAACGCATCCCGCGTTTCTGCCTAAAGTCGTCTCTTCATTCCACCTAAATGAGGAGATAGTGCTAGCCACTTTTTTTGCGGACCCTAAGGACCATGCTCAGAGGGTCCTGCATTGTCTGTATGTTAGGTGCGCTCTATGATTTTACCTGGATAGAACCAAGAGCTTCCAAAAGTCTGAGTCTCTCTTTGTCACCTTCGGTGTGTCAAAGCCAGGATGTCAGGCTTCAATGGCATCCATAGCAAGGTGGATGGTGTCGGCCATTAAGGAGGCCTATGCGGGGGCAGCACAAGCCACTCCTGGCAAACATGCATGCCCATGCTATCAAAGCCAAGGCCACGGCAGTCGCATTCCAGAGCACGTTCTGTGGCAGGTCATCAGCAGGGCAGCCACATGGGCCACTCCTTCGGCAAGCACTACTGTCTGGATGCTGGCTCTAGGTCAGACGTGGCTTTCGGACAGGCAGTATTAGGGAACTTGTTTTCTTAAGGAGGGTCACCTCTCCACCCTGGTGCTACATTCAGTTGTAATCGGCCATACAGTATGGAGGAAAGGGGATGGGACGTAGGAGTAATTATATGTTATTCACCATAGTGACTAACGTACTCCTAGTCCAGAGTCCCCTTTAGTCCATACGTCCCACCATCCTCCCCCCTAATAAAACTGGTGTCATTAGGCAATGGTAATATTGTCAATGCGTCACTGGGGAATGAGGAGTGGCAATGGTGGCCAGAGTCAGGGGAGCGCATGCTCCCAGGGCTGCGCCCCGAGCTACTCTAAATTTAAAGGGGAATAAGAGTTTTTCTGGTGAAAAAGGTTCTGTCACCCGTTCCTAGCGAGGGACGCCCATACAGTATGGAGGAAAGGGGACTATGGACTAGGAGTACTTTAGTCACTATGGTGAGTAACATATAATGTACTGCACATGTATAGATTGGCACTTAGGGAGGGTACATGAATTGGGGCCCTCCCAACTGCCACAGTGCCCCTCTGTGGTAGGACTGGTTCTAGATTCCTCCCCGGTAGGCCTCTCACCCCAGGTTTTATTATTATTATTTCTATATTTGTACGCTTCTAATGCGCCGGAGCCTGCAGGCATCAGGGCGCAGAAGAGGTCAGACATAAAGACGTGAGATGTCGAAGGGATGATGAAGAGAATAGAGAGAGCTTATCCAAAGACAATTGTTTTTACCCCCTTCCTGAACTTCAAGAGATTTGTTTCAGCACGCAGAGATTTCAGAAGTTTATTCCACAAGATGGGGGCCTGAGAGGAAAAGGATCTGCCCATTCCTCTGACCCGCTTGCTCCTAGGGACAGAGAGACAGACCCCGTCACTTGATCTGGTAGGTCTAGAAAGGTTGTGAATTTTAACATATTCTTTAAGATAGCCAGGTGTGTGGCTTTTTAGACATTTGTGCACTATTGTCAATGCTTTGGACTGAATACAAGCTTCTACAGGGAGCTAATGAAGGCTCCTCCTATGAGAGGATATAGGTTCATGTCTAGATATGTTCTTAACAATCCGCACAGCGTTGTTTTGCAAAGCCTGGAGCCGTCTAAGGCTATTGTTGCTGGCCCCCATCATTAGGGCATTACAGTAGTCAATCCTGGGCGTTATCAGAACACGCACCAAAGTGGCGCAATTTACCTCTGAAACATGGGGCTTAACTAGCCTTAAAAGGTCTGAGAGATGTTCCATACCCTCTTGACAAGGTCAGGGTACAGATCTTGTTACACTTGCTCAAGTGGATGCACTTGCTCAAGTGGATGCAGGGTTGAAGGCAAACTGGCTAAAACCACAGGCAATAGCCGTTGTCAAACTGCTTTTAACAACTCTGCACTCTGTGGCGCATCATTCCTTACTTAATATTCATCCAGAGAACCAGGCCTGTGATAGCTCTAGTATTAACCAGACTTGACTACTCAAACAGCCCCTTTCTCAGACTGCCAGACTACTTCATGAGAAAACTAGAACGAGTCCAAAATACAGCAGCCAGACTACTCTTTAGGGTGAAACTTTTTGAACACATTATCACTAGGCACATGCCATTGGCTTCCCATCAAGGAAAGGTTAAATTTCAAAAGCTTCAGCATCCCCCATGGCTCCTAGCATGGAAAGGGCCCACTATCTTTCTGAAGGATGTTTCAGCACTGCCAGACACAAAGGTCAAGTAATGCCACACTATTCCTATTCCTGAACTTCATCAGGAAGGGACAATGAAGATCCTCATCCTCCATCTTTGTCATGAAACTTGGGGACACCGTACTTAACATCTCAGCAGGGAAGAGAATCACCTAATGTTTAGAAAACAGCTCAAGACATGGCTCTTCATCTAACCAAGTTGGATGCAATGAACCAAAAGCTACCATAAAGTAACTATTTTTATTTTTGATTAAGTGCTTATGGCTAGCGAAACAAGCCTTTTACACTATCCATTAAAAAATACATGTACATCAAAACCTAATTCATACTACATCAACATTTAAAAAACCTAATTCATACTACATCAACATTTAAAAAAGAAGAAAGATGCAGCAAATGTCATCATTATTAAAATAAAAACATGAATTCAACGTAAAAAATATCCATTGGATTAAATACATTACATAACAAGATTACAAATTAGAATACCAATCAAACAGAAAGTGAGTCAAGGTTTTTCTTTGCCTTGATCCAAATACGATGGGCCGTCCGCAGTCATGACTAGCGATTCCGTCCCAAAAATGGAGGCCCGAAACTGATCTGTCCAATAAGTGCGAACATTTACATAAACCTTTCTCATATTCCTGAATTAATGTATGGCAGGTCGTCAGTATATGCCTAGCAGTTTCGATGCTCTATTTACAAAGCCTGCATTTACGATCCTCTAAAGAAATGCCCTTCCAGGTTCCCACATATTCTAAAACTGGGAAAATGTCCATGCGTAAGTACATTATAAATCGTATTAGAGCCAGCCTACGCAAGTTCGTCAGGTAACTTTGTGGGGTTTCAGAAAACATGCCCTGATGTGCGTATGTACCTTCTTTTGCAAGTGTGAAATTGACTGCACAGTCCCATTCGATATTTTTTTTCCAAGCTTTATTTATCATTTTCTTAATAAACATTCTGAGCTTCTGGACTTCAATCAACAAATCAACCAACCAACAATTTAATCAAAATAACAATAACAGTAATAAAGTGCCACCAGTACCAGTGCGAACAGCATGTCTCAGTATTATCATAATAACTCAAAGTGCCGAAGAATCTGTGGTTTGTGGATACAGTAGAGTCCCCTTAGACAATTACTCTCAGGTCCAATGGGTGAACAATCCCTGTGAGATCTCTTAAGTATCTCCTTCCAGCACAATTGAGATTGAGGGCAAGGTTTAGAACAATTTTACCTAACCCCAAAAGTTCGACTCCCAAAAATTCGACCCCCAATTTCCTGCATATATATATGTGGGGGGTAAAGTATATAAGAAATGTATAGAGGTAAGGTGGGAGGGGTTTGGGGGGTCTCCCCCCACATATATATTTGCGGGAAATTAAAAAAATGGAAAGACGAACCTTTGGGTTCGGTAAAATCACTTAGATTCGAGGGCAAGACCACCATAAATGTCCCAGTGTTCCTTTATCCCCACATCCCCTCCAGCACTTATCTGAGATCCCAGGATTTATTTCATGCAGTCGACTGGGAGATATATACCACCTGCATGAAATTGTATACCCACATTCCTTCATCCCTGCGCATCGAGACTCCTTGTGGGTTCTTTCCCAGATGCGAAACCAGGATTCCGGCTGGATACCAGTTTCCAGTTCAGTCTCCCACTTCGACATATAAGGTATGCTCTCCGAGTCCTCAGACATGTCGCGCAGCCTATAAAAGGTGGCTGTCCGCTTTGAACTAAGACCTTCTGACAGTGTAAGCTCAATCCCTTTTGGTTACCTTGTCCCCCTACCCCCTAACGTCCCTATTTGTAACCCAGTGTCAAAGTTACCTATGCCGGAACCTTTCCCCTTCATAAACGGCAAATCTAACCTTACACCCTTCGAAGGACAGCAGGACCGAATCCGCATACATATGACCCAGTCAGAGTTTCCCAGTAGTCTCCCATATTGTGAAAGGGTGGCTTCCTATTCCAGGACTGAATTTAGGATTTTCTAGTACTTGGGTCTGAGGGCCCAGTCCCACTTGGATTCCCAGTGTCCGACTTCCCATATCCCAGTACCCTAGGCAGGCCTTGGTGGTGTTTAAAAGTTTGCTGCTATCCTCCCGAACCTTGGGAGTGAGAAACAGGATATTTCCCAGAGGTATGAATGTGGCCTCCTGTTTTAGTTCCACCCACTTCTTGCCCCTCCAGTCACACATGGATCCGACCAGAGCCACTTTGAGATATCTCTTAAGACAGCGGATCCCCAATCCTCTATGCCACAGTGATCGCCTCAGCACCTTCCTACCTACCTGGGATCTCTTCCCTCCTGAAATTAACTTTAAAATCCTCCCCTGCAACTGGGAGATGGGTTTTACTGGGATCCTGACCGGCAGGGCGTGGAACACATATTGCAGTTTAGGGTTGAGAGACATCTTGAGTGCTGCCACCCTTCCCAGCCAAGAAATGTGTTGGTGCTGCCATGCTGCCATCTTCCCATGTCCTCCCTGCATTCCCTAAATAAGCTTTGGAAGTTTGCCTTATGTAGTGTTGGCAAGCGGCGTTGAGTACATTCCTAGTTATTTTATCTTGTCCGATACCCGACTAAGACACTGGGAAGAGAAAATGTCTTGTAATGCCTCATCTGTTTCCCTGTTGCTCATTCCCACTGATTTCCTGTAATTAATAGAAATTCCAGAGTGAGCCCCAAATTGTTTGATCACCTCTAACGCTCGAGGGACTGACCGCCTCAGATCGGTTAGATACAAAATAACATTGTCGGCATAAATAAAATAAATACAATTAGTCTTGTTTACCTTCACCCATGTAGATAGAGCTGCAAAGCTAGCGCACACCCACTTGCAGAATTGCGGGCCAAAGCCATAGTTCCCCAAAACCTCCTGCAAGTAGGGACATGCCAGACTGTCAGAGGCCTTATTCGCATCCAGGGACAGCACTACCGCTTTCTGCTTAGTGCGTGCGTCCACTTCTATCAAATTCACTGCCTGCCGGATGTTTTCAAACGCTGTCCTGCCCTTTATAAAACCTGTCTGGTCTTCATTAATTAATTATGGCAGAATCCCAGCTAGCCTGTTAGCCAAAATATTTGTAATAATCTTTGCATCACAGTTGAGTAATGCTATATACCTATAAAAAGGAATTCTGCCGGTTCTATCAATGGTTTCAGGATAAGCGATGTCTGAGACTCCCCCATCATTCCTGAGACCTCCCCACTCATACGAAAGGAGTTAAACGGCTTCACCAGCAAGGGGGGGGGGGCTCATTTCACTTGAAAGGATTTATAGAATGCATTGGAGAAACCATCAGCGCCAAGGGCTTTATTACTCTGGAGATTTCTAATAACTGCATCCACTTTCAGGGCTGGACTCGGGCTTTTTAGCGTGGTCCTATCTGCCTCCGATAGTGCAGGGAGCCGAAGTGGGTCGATAAGAGATTGGGCCGCTCTTGGATTAGAGCTGTCTCCCTCCAGAAATTCAGTAAAATATGATTCAATTATCTGCACTTTGCCTAGTTCATCCCAGCAGAGAGTACCCTCACGGTTCTGCAAGGCTCCAATTCTGTTGCGTGTTTGTGCTTGTTTCAATTTAGCTACCAGGGGTTTGTTTGTCCCCTCTGGTGTAATAGTATTGCTTGATGTGTAAAAGAGATTGTTCAGCTGCACCCGCCTCGAGCGCCTCTATCTTAGGCCATGTCACCCTGAGTGCCCTAAGTGATTGTACCGTGTTTCTCCGCTCAAGCTCCTTTTCCTGGTCGAAAGCTCAGACTACAGCGTCTCTCGCACGTGGGTCTTAGCACGGGTCAAGGCTGCTGTTTTCCCAGTTAGTTCCCCCTGAAACACCTCTTTTCCTGCATCCCAAATCAGCCCCATGTCCAGTTCGCCACTATCATTCTCTTTAAAGTAGTTTTCGATTACCTCGCACATCTCCCGTTTTATCGTCTGGTTCCGCAGGACTGCATAGTTTAACTGCCAAGGAGCTCACTCCAAGGGCGGTGCTATAAGTCCCTGTAGGGTGAGCGTTTCCGGGGCATGGTCAGTGTGCTGCATGGTCTGAATTTCTACAGCGTCGGTATGACCCACAAGGGCCGTGGCAGTCAGAATCAAGTCTATTCTAGAGAAATACTTATGCATCGATAAATAGAACGTGAAATCCTGCTCTTCCTGGTGATGGAAACGCCAGGCCTCTATTACAACCAGCTCCCTCAGCATACTTGTGATAGCCTAGAAGTTTCAGAGATTAGCCAGGTAAACTGGAGATGTCTAATTTGTTTGTGGGTGGACAAAAACAGTTGAAATCTCCCCCTATGATCAGAGTGCCATCTTTGAACCCCAGGATAATTGGGACCAGGTCTCGAACCATTTGGTGCCGATTGTCGTTTGGACCATACAACCCCACAGTCGACAATGGGAAACCCTCTAGAGTGCCCCGCAGGGCTAAGAATCTCCCTTCAGGGTTCGCCTTAACGGCTCCCACGTTGAAGGGAAGTCCCCTCCCCAGCAGGATCCCCACACCCCTTCTTTTAAGCGCATCTGCGCTACTGAAGTACTCTCACGGGAACCACATGCATTTAAGTCTTTTCTCATCTTGGGGGAGCAAATATATCTCTTTTGAAGCTTGCCACATCCCATCTCAGTGTCCCTAGGCGTCCCTGGATTGTCCTGTTCTTCATAGGGGAGTTAAGGCCACGAACGTTCCATGTGCCCACCCGCAGTGTTGGCATCAACATATCGCATTAGACCAAGCTAAATCTGCTACTCAAACCTTCGTATCGGGTGGCCATCCAAACTCGTCGGCCCACCTCTCCTGTGCCGTTCCCACTTGGACGCTGGTGTGCATCTACTCCATATTTCCAACCAAAACCGCAAACAGCCCAACAGAAAACAACACTCCATGAGTATACTTGAACCAGATTATGGAATGCTCCCAAATGGAGGCACTTATTGCCCGCCCTAGGCCACTCACCCCTCTCCCCTTGTAGAACTCCAACTTTCCATCCTCGCCCCACATACACCCCCAACAAACTGACATTAATACATTCCCCCAATAACATCAATCACATTCTATATGACTTAGACTCATGATATTTGACTGATGATAACTCCACTTCAGAAACCCCATCTCTAGCATCAACTACATGTACACAAGAGCGCATATAGGCGACTGCTAGGTATCTTCTTCTGCATGTGTCTGCAAACCTGCACAGTTTTATCATGTACCTCTGTTACCTTTGTAACCGGTAACGTTATGCTCCTTATTGTAATTTCTGCATAACACTGTAACGATTATATTCCTTTCTGTAATTTTTTTGAAATCTTGTAACTTTTACGCCAAGAACAGCGCCTAAATGCCTCCGGGATAAGCACGCTATACAAATGTCAAAATAAATAAAAATAAATGAGCTCCCCGCAAGGTGAACAGAATTAGGCTTCAACTTGCCCCACAACCCTCTCCCTCACAAGAGGCCATCCGAAATCTATGCCCTACTCAAGTCAGCCATGTGATTATTTCAGGGTGTGCTGTCCAGGCGCACTTCTTGCTGGTTCAATCTGCTTTTGCCTACCCTGGGTCTGGGATAAATCAATGCACTCCTCCTGGCTCTCTCCCAAACCTCCCATCATCTCCTCCCATCAGGGCTGCTGCATCCTCCTCCTTAGTCAGAGGGCCTCATTAGGACCCTGCCGGTCCAGAAACAAGGGTGCCGGACCGGCATATTACAGGTCTGCCTGCCGGAGCCGCTGTGCCCAACAGGTCTAATCCTGCCGGGCACAGCGGCCACTGTAGGCAGACCAGTCATGGATGCACCAGAACCGTTCTCAACGGTGCCAGTGCTTCCGTGTCCCCACTCCCATAGAGTCCTATGGGGCTCTATGAGAATGGGGACTTACATTTTACTGGCGCCTGACTTTCCGGGCCACCAGAGTTATAATCTCCCGGTGGCACCGGGAAGTCAGATGCCAGTAAATTTGTACGGGTCCAGCGGCAACCCACTGGGAGCACCAGGAGGGTTACTGCCGGGCCCGTAATGAGGCCCACAGTGTAGTTCTCTCCTGCTAACTCGAAGGGCAGCTTACACGGAAATCCCTACCTATAGGGGATGCCTCTATTGCGCAGCTAAATCATCGCCACATTCAGTTTCTTGCATCTAAAGAGAGTGGCTGTGAAAAGTCCTGAAACAACAACAGGTTGGATCCCCTGAAGTGGACCACCACCTGCTTCCGGGCTTCTCTCATTGCACGTTCCTTCTGGCCAAAAATGTGAACTCTGGTGAGCATGTCCGGACACATGCATTTTTAATCTGGGACGCTGTGTACACCATGTGTGTCCGGTCCAAAATTAGCTCTTCACACTCCGGCAGATCCATTACAGAGCGGAACAGGGCATTAACATAAGAGGGTAAGTCCTGATTTTGTATCTGCTTAGAGATTCTTCTTATCCTGATGTTGTTATGCTATGAACGATTCTCTGCATCCTGTTTGACTGCAACCACCTCCAGCCTCTGCTCCAGAGCCTCCAACCTCTTATATAAAGTGGTTTGTTCATGGGCCTGCTCACTTGCTCTCAGGGCTTCTAATGAGTCAGGGCAGAGCGATCTCCTGCCAGGGCTTATACCGGGACCAAACGGCCAGGGCATGGCCGACCCTGCCAAAGCGTGTGCCTTCCAGCCCAATTGCTTAGTGCTCAGGGCAGCAGATTAGGGGCTGACTGGAAACACAGAACGTAGGGAACCCAGGCGTGCCACTCCACTCGCCTACTCTGTTTTGCTGGCCTTTCAGGGCTCAGGCCCTCTGCACCCCCGGCTTTAAGAATGGGTACCCGGGTCTACACCTGTAGCAGGGACTCCTCCACACCAGCTCGCCTCCAGCAAGGCCCCCTTATCCCTGCTCTTCTCCGCACGGCTCTGCTACACTCCCCACGATGCACAGGTTGCCATGGGGGTTCATGGGGGCCAGTTCAACACCCTCTTATCCCTTGGACCGCTGTGGGGAAAACTCACAACAGATAAGGGAATTGGTTGTGTTCCCAATCCCCCAGGTGCACCAGACATCTGTGGCCGCCAGGATCGGTGCCTTCCTGCTCAAGCCAACAAGCCTGCCTTCCTCCACTGCACAGGTCACTGTCTTCCCTGTCAGTGCTGCTCAGCTCGGCACAGGGAGAGGAGGAGGAGGAGGAGGAGGAGGAGGCAGCAGGTCACCCAACCTCTTGGTCCTTACGAGGATCTCAGCATTCAGACCTGCAGTTAACCAGTACCCCTTGGATAGAGCCGAGATAAGCGCTCCACCCTACCGCCTGTCAACAGCTCTGCCATAGACTCAGATCCCACAGGGGCCACCATCTTGGCCACAAGGGTTGCAACAGGGCTCGATGCGGCAGTTACGTTCCACTTTCCGGAGAGAGCACCAGTTATGCGTGGATCTCAGAGGACACCAGTTATGGGTGGATCTCGGAGGACTGGGGCAATTAATCAACGTTTCCCCCTATGTACAGCTCCAGTGGCAGGAAAGAGGGTTTCTGGCCCCAGGCAGCAGGAGCTCACAGCGGCTGCATCTGCTCCGCTTGCCGCTTGGCCCCATTCAATAGTTTTCATTTTGAATTTTTGAGGCAACTGCGCCTGGTCATGTCCAGCAGGAAAAGGCAATGTAATCACATCTAGGTGGGCTGTTACAGTCGCTACCAATTCCTTACACATTATATTTACGATTTCCAATTTGCATGGGCAGCTGTTAAGCCCGGTATAGAGCCTTTACCAGCACCTTCAGTTTGAACTTTTAACAAGATCTTGCTAGTTCGAACCTTATCACTTCAACTGGGATCACCCCCGGAAGGCCCAACAGCGAGCGCAGCATTTTTACCTCCAACGTTTGCAACCAGACAACCGCCTTCTCTGGGAGGACCTCCAATGCATATAATATGCTCGGAGTAATGGATTTCTTATATGCCTCGAGCTTAACCTCAATAGAATGTCCCAACCCTGTCAATCACCCTTTTGATAGCTAACCTTTTACACCAAGCCTTAGGAGGAAGGACGTCCGAGTAATGTGCGAGAGAGTTAGAGGCCCTTATGGACAAGCCTAGGTATTTGTATTTGTTATATGCCAATTAGAAGAACAATTATTTGGTTCTGCTAGCCTGTGTATTGATGGAGTCTGTTTACTTTTTTTAGACATTTAATAACACACCATGGATGTTGAACCCAACTACTACTCTCAAACCAATGTTAGGGTTTGTCCGCCCATCCCCTCTTTTTTCCGTGTTGAAAAGTTTTATTTTGTAACTTGTTCCAAAGGTTTGCAACTCATAACCCAGGAAAAGGAAGTACCACCATGCGCTCTTCTTCCTAGTGGGATGCATTTTGTTTTATAGAGGTTGATCCTGAGGCCATTAGATGGAGCATAAAGCTGTAAGGCATCCAGAGGGTACAACGTTCACTCATCGCCCGTTTTCTTTCCGCAGCATTTTTTGCCGGAAAAAAAGAATTGAAAAATATGTGGGGGTTGGGGGGTGCATGTGGGGTGGGGTATAGAGAATAAATAATAGGGAAGGGGTGGGTTTGAGGGAGGGACCCCCCCAAAATAAACAATTGTATTCATTTTTTCAGAAAAACATTTTCATCAAAAAAGCCACGAAAATAAACCTGGGGATGAATGAACATAGAACCATCCACAGAGTGCTTCAGTCCCACAGCTGTCTGGTCGAGCATGACAGTGTCGTCCACGTAGGAAAGCCAAGCTATCTTCTCCAACCCCCCCTCACCCCCAAACCTCGGTGGGAAGCTGTAGGCAGACTTCAGTATCAGATCTAAATCAGCTACATAAAGATTAAAAATGAGGGACAAGAACACAGCCTTGTGTGAGGCCGTTGTTTGTGAAATAACTCTTTGAAGTGCACCGCTCCCGAGTAAGCCTAACCTGACAGATGTTTCCCTGTATAGTAATTTAACAAAATACAGGAGAGATGGATCAATCTTCCAAGCTTCTAGTTTAGACCAGAGTTGTACGCAGGAGACACTGTCAAATGCCTTTGGTGCCAGGCTCATAACCATCATGAAGACCAACATTAGAATGGGAATATTTACTTGGGACTATTTAACTTGGGGGGGTTCAGCCAACATGGAGGCACACACATAGCTCAGTTACAAGGAACTGAGCTATGCAGTCTAGTCTTTTGGGTGTGGCATGCCTGGGACTACTTTACCTGGACTACTTTACCTGAGACTATTCAAACCACACCCAAACAGCCGAACATGCTTTGTGTTATTCTGCTGTGGGCAGCGTAACGCTCACCGTGTCCAGTTCTTTGATGCAAGCTTACCTGAAACCAAGGACCTGCAGAGAGAGAAAGAACACTACGAAACTTACCTGGAACAGTATCCTGTCTTCAATCAATCGCTGACTTCAGTTCCACTCACCTGAAGGTACGAACTCCCATCATCCGGCTCTGCATGCATCCTGGAATACCATAACCTGGAAAGAGGAGAAAGAAAGACAGCATTAGTAAGCGTTTACTCACGTTTCCTCCCGAATTAAGAAAGCCACACAATTCTTACCTGGGTAGTCATCTCCTGGTCAGTATCATTGCTGGAACATTACAGCGCTCGGCAAGGAACATCACAACCTGCAAGGAGAGAAAAGACACAGGTTAGCAATATAAAAGGCAAAACAGCGTCGCGCATTACTCACCGGACAGCATCGCGCACACCACGCTTTCGCCTACCGGCCCATGCTCATCTTCAAACTGCATGACAACACCAAAATACCTTTCCATACCTAAAAGGAAAGAAGCAAGACATTATTATTCGAACTAAGAGGAACATAAGAACTGCATATAAAGACTGTAAAGTAGCAAACCTACGGAGTCGCAGCAGGCCTGGATTCCCACAGGGGGGCTTGCACCAGTGAAGTTACTTGGTCGCTGCTCGCCCCACACATCTACGCACCCCTACCACGAGGAGCAGGACAGAGAATCCATCTTTTACAATATTAAGGTGAGGAGAAGGCCCAAGGGGAGGAAGGAGTTGAGGCCAAGGGAGGTGGGAAAACATAAAGACAATCTGGTATTGAATCCAGCTCTCATATATTGCAGACCCATCTTTAACCAGAGGCCTTACCGAGGGACCGGGAGAGGGTTTGAGAGTGCAAATCATCCAACCAGGGCTGGGTGGCGTCCCCGTGGATACCAGGTGAGCGTAACAGGTAGAGGGAACCTTGATGATCTTAATAATGTAAAGGAAGAGCTCATGCAGGAGCAGCACACCATAGGGGATCTTTCTTAACAACTGCGTTAGAAAGCCCATCCGGGGAGAGGTCCTAGAGGCTTTTGCTTTTCTTATAATCCTGGCCACGTCCTCCTCCTTGACATGGGGTAGAATAGATTTACCCAATAATTTGGCCTATTCACTTTCCTCATGGGGAAGCCCAGTGACCGAGTACATCGCAGAGATGTGTACTACCCAAGCCTCTTCCTTAATGCCACATATTTCACATGCAGCTTCTCTAGTAACTAACCGATTCCTCACCACACTCCATACCAGACAAAGTGTCTAGCCGATCAAACAAACACTGTACACTGTCAGACTAACGCACCAGACCTCCCCTTTATGTGAACAAGGCTCATAATCCCTCTCCTCTCACCCAAAGGTATATAGGTGTCATAACTCTCAAGTTAATATATCTATACAAGAGCCTCTTTAACCCCCAAATCGAAATCTTACTTGGAATTTGATTCCTATACATCAAGTCATGCCAACCACTAAAGATTCCCACGCATAAGAGACATGTTGGATTGCAGCGTCCCTCTTCCACATGACACTGGAGCAGACCTTAATCTCTAAATGCAAGGCAAGACTCTACAACCAAGACCAAGCAAGCAATCGAACCTTAACCTCTACCCACGTTCCCATTCCTCAACTAAGTCCTCAGTATTAAAACCTTGCAACATTACACCTCACTCCACATAAAACACCCAACTAGGTCAAATGTACTAAACCTGCAACTGCCCTTTAATTGTAATCTTCCATCAACATCTCCATTGATCGCTGCCGCGCAACCAAGGGACTGCCCTTACGCCTGAACTGCACTAATACATACCACTCTCCCAAAAACACACGGGTTTTCAATATTGTCACACAGGGAACAGCTACTTCCGACATACTCTCATCAACACCACAGATTTTCTTCACCTGCCTTCCCTCTATCCTACTAACAACCCTTCATCCAGTTCTCTTAGAGAGCCATGCTCAACAAGGTCAACATCAGTTTCAGAAGAGCTCTATATAAGCCCACTTTACCCTACTATAGCTTATCTACATCCTAGTACTGTACCTTATTCGTTCTTTATCCTAGTCCTTTACCCTAGTTCTTTGAATCCTAGTTATTTATCTTTCACCTTCATCCTAGTTCTTCTCCTTTGGTCTATTCCTTGCCCTTCATAATAGTTCTTCATGCTAGTCCTTGGCCTTAGTCCTTTGCCTTAGATTTAGTCCTCTTCTGGCCTTCTTCACCCTTGTTTTTTGCCCTAGTCCTCGTACCTTATACCAATCCTCCTTTTTGGTCCTAGTCTTTCACCCTATTCCTTTGCCTTCTCTTTCATCTTGGTCCTTCCTCGTGGTTCTTCTCTTTCATCCTAAACTTTGTCTAGTCCTTCTTCCTAGTCCTTCGGCCAAATACTTCTGTTTCATCCTAGTGCTTCTCCTTTGTCCTAGTTCTTGTCCTTCTTCTTTGTCCTAGTCCTTGCTTCTAGTTCGTCTTCAATGTAGTCCTCTCTTATCCTAGTCCTTTGTCCTAGTCTGTCTCCCCCGTTATTTCCCTTGTTCCTAGCTTCTCTCCTACATCCTAGTGCTTCATCTTAGTTCTCCTTCATCAGAGTCCTAATCCTTTCTGCTTCATCAAAGTGCTTTGTCCTGGTCCTTCATATTAGTCTTCTTTCATCCGAGTTCTTTGTCCTAGTCTTTCTCCTTCACCCTATTCCTTCTTATTCATATAAGTCCTAGTCCTTACTCTTTTTCCTTTCTCCTTGTCCTTATCCTTCATCCTAGTACTACTTCCTAGTCCTTCTCTTCTGTCCTAGTCCTTCACCCTAGAATTTCACTCTAGTCCTTTATCCAAATCCTTCTCCTTTATCCAAGTGCTTCGCCTCTGTCTTAGTCTTTTTTCCTAGCCTGTGTCCTTCACCCTAGTCCTTTTTCTTAGTCCTTCGTCCTAGTTCTTCCTTTAAGTCCACCTTCATCACAGTTCCTCTCCTTCTCCTCAGTCCTTCATCCTAGTCCTTTTTCTTTGTCCTAGTACTTTGCCCTGGTGCACCTTTCATCCTAGCACTTTATCCTAATCATCTTCCTTTGTTGTAGTGCTTCATCCTAGTCCTTCATCTGAGTCCTAGTCCGTTTCCCTTCTCTTTTGAAAATACTTTCTCGTTCATCCTAGCCCTTCTTCTGTATGCTCCTTCTCTTTCATCCTCCTAGCCCTCTACTTTCCTTCCGTCATTCATACTTTGCACTGGTTCTGTCTCCTAGTACTTCATCCCAGTTCTTACGTCTAGTCGTCTTTCAGTGTAAACCTCATTCTAAACCTTTGTCCTAGTCCTTCTCTTCTTCACCATCCTGTTCCTTCATCCTACTCCTACCCTCTCATCCTAGTCGTACATCCTAACCTTTCTCTTTGAGTATCCTCAAAATTTTAAATGTCCTTCATCCTAGTCCTTCTGCTTCGTCCTAGTCCTGCTTCATCCTTCTCCAAGCTATTCCTTCATCCCAGCCCTTCTCTCTCATCCTAGTCCGTTGTCCAAATAATCCTTCATCGTAGTCGTTTGTCCGCCTCCATCATCCTAGTCCTGTGCCTTAAACCTAGTCCTTCTTCATTCTTCGTCCTAGTTATTTGCTTTCATCCTAGACCTAGCATAGGGAATGAAGCCTCTCCCTTTAGGAAAACAATGTTGCTTCAGAGTTCCCAATGAACAGGAAGATATCATTTTCCCCCTAGCACTGGTGCTGAAGAATCCCTCTCCCATTGTGATTCACGTGCTCATAAACCGATTGACATGCTTTAAAGAGGAGGATATTTTATGTGCAAATGTAGAACCAAACAATCTCCATTCTCCCAGCATCTCAAGGACTACAGATTCATAAATCCCCAATTACACAGGAAGCGCAAATGTCAGAGCCATTTTCCCAGGTTTACCAGAGGGTTTGCAGACTTCCGGTCCATGCGCCTGGAATACAGAGGGACCCAGACTCAAGCCATCCATAACAGCAGGGCTTTCAGGGGGCAGCAGAGAGACTTCATACTACATGGCCTTATGGGAATCCAAGATGGTGGCATGTTAGCCCCCTTCCAAGCAACATGACCACCCACCCATGACCCAGTCACAAAACAGCACATCCCTCAATTTACAGGTATCAACAATATTGCTAAGCACCACACAAGGGGAGGAGAGGCCTGTGTGAGGGGTCAGAAATGTGAGGCAGACAACGTTGTGACGTTTCTTCAGAAAATGCCATTTTATTATCTCAAAAGGTTGGATAAACGCCTCGCTATGCCTACCCTGACTAGGATTTCCCTGCCTAAAATAAACATTCTATCAAAAGGTTTCTGTCCCTCACACTTGTACATACAAGAACTCAATAAGGTAAGATTTGGCAGTTCAAAACCAACAAATATGACATTTAAGTTCACAATATGATAACTGTTTCTCCTTATAATCTGGGTGAATTCCCCCTCCCCAGATTCAGACAGGATTCTGTTCCATCAATTACAAAAGAATACGGAAATCCTGTATTGTAATAAAGTTCCAATGCAGTTCCTGTTTATTTCAACTTGCCAACAAAAGTTCCAATGCTTAAGAATTATTCAACAAGGTTTCTTTCATTTCCACTTGTGATAATAGGAAATCAAGCAACCTTCTTCGCGTAAACAAAGAACACTTCCTTAGTTCATCAGGATTAACATACATTGTCTTTGTCAGTATTATTCTGCAGCAAAGTACTTGTTCTGAAAATGATAAACATTTCTGCAGCAGTTCACACTACACCTGTTTCAGCACTGAAAGTTGGTCAGGATGATTCTGTAGTATTTCACCAAAACTTACCAGTCATTATACTACTTCTTCTTTGTGACTTGTCAGCACTAACTCACAGTACTTCATCAACTTCCACCTCCTTACTCCCATGTCAGGCTTAATAATCCAAAGTTCTTGGTTCTGGTGTACTCCCCTGCCAGAACAGAACACAGTGTTACAAAAACCTCTGACCTGGTGTACTCCCTTGCAAGGCCAGAGTAAACTACGACGACATCTGACCTGGTGTACTCTCCTGCCAGCCCAGAACACAACTTGATGACCACAAGTACTTCTGTGATATGTATCAGCTTCCAATAATGTAGTAACATCTCTCGCTTTACAACATCACATTTGAGAATTTCTTCAAGGAAAACGAGATTCACATTGGTGCTATTTATTAGACACTTGTGACTTCCACACACTCTGCAAGTTATGCTCCACTACCTCTGAATATCCTTTACCAGAAGGGCAGCCTTCTTGCCACTTCTTCATTAACCACATGCTGGCAATAACTCTGTCCCCGCCTGACTCTTCTTTGGCTTTGGCAATGTGGGTTTAAACCAGTTCCTGTTATGAACTTCTTCAATTATGGGCAATAGGTTTTACAAACATTTGGGTTCTCATTTTCCACCTCTTGACTTTGGCAATGATTGTTGTTTTTAAATGGCCATCTTAAAATGGCAGTTTGTATTAAGTTCTTGAACTACTGCCCAATCTTGTTGCTGGCTTTTAAGTTGTCCTACACGTGTATACCCCCACCTCTGTGGTCTGATGATCAAGCTCTTAACACTCCACTTGCTCCCTTCAAAGTCAGTTTGGTTTACAAAATACTGCTTTATCTGCTTTCTGTCAGTTCGGTATTCAAAAGTACTTTTCTTCTTATATTTCCCTCTACGCCTGTTGTTTCTAGGTTTAAAGCACCTGGTCTGAGTGAGCGGGCGGTTACGGGGCATTCCGGTGTCACAATATCTTAGTGAACTTACCGGTTCTGGCGTGCACATCCATTCGCCTCGCTGCTCCCAAGTCCTCCGTCTCAGCTGATTCTTGCGATCTGGCCAGGGGCTGCTTTCAGTCTTCTGCTGCCTGCACCACTCTGCACCCAGAGCATTCTCTGCTCCAAATGCTCTCTGGTGCACGCCTGCCATCGGAAACAGCCTCACTGTGCGGAAAGCTTTCTAAGCTTTTGCTTCCTGCTGCGCCGCCTCTGCAATCGAGGTCACCTGGATGAAAGCTTCCTTCTGCTACGCTTTCCGCTGCACAACCTCTCCAATGAAGGCTCTTGGAGGCAAAGACCCTCTCAGTACCGGCAACTGCTTGACACTCGACAATTGTCCTGGCGTCTTATTCCCCCTCCTTATTCTGCTTCTGCTGCAACGTGGAAAGTTCAAAACTCCTCCACCTAAGACTACTGCTCTGCTCCTTCTGCTTCCTCCTGGCCTGCACCTGAGGGGGTCTTTTAAGCCTCCCAGTATCCCTCCGGTGTGGATCATTTTCATTAGTAAGCTGCACTTTGCATTTTGGTGCCTTTTCAGCCCTCTTCCTCATCTGAGTAGGTTGGGGATTATGGGATTTATAGTCCCTGATCTAAAAATCATCGGATTTTAGGAATTTTAATTTCATGCTCATTTCTTTCTCTAATTATATTGCCTACAGGAATATCACACAGATAAATTGAAAGATTTGGCTTTACAGAGAAACAAAGATCTTCAGGGTCTAAATTGGTATTATTTACCAGCTTATCTTTACTATTCCTTCGAGAGGAAGGGGAGCACCCAGCTTTATAAATCTCCATGTTTTGGAAAGGGGTTTCATTTCTCCTAATGCATAAGGTATTATGAATGTTTTCACCCACATTAAGATATTCAACGTGGGAGATTAAAAGCTCTCTCTGACAGCAAGCCATTACAGACTTTAACATCACTGATATTTATTCCCTACAGGAAGACAAATACCACACCTCACCCAACGGAGTGCTCCTGTTCCCCTATGATCTTTCGCCTCCCAGGTGATCCTCCTGCAGAACAGGGTCTGGATCAGATGGCACTTGCTGTACATCCTATTTAAAGCTATCACCCTTACTAACAATATACCTCATATTAAAGGTTACTCACCATGTTGGATGCACATGCCAACATTTTTCTAAGAGTTATACTAATTGAGTTAAACAAATGGACTTCAGATTTTGGCATTAGACCTCAAAAGCAAAGGTCTGGGCACCCTAACTAACATCTAAACCCTGTTAAATCTGGTAGAATACTCATGGGCTACAAGAGGTCAGTGCACTTACGCTGTCTCCATTGACTTCAGTGCAGCCTTCGACACAATTTGTCGTGAGGTGTTATGACATAAACTGCACAAATGGGGGATCCTTCTGGCTTGCTTAAAATGATCATATATTTATATTCCAACACTAAAGTGAAGATCAGGTTATCCAGCTATGGAATCATGCAGATAACATCGCCACTCATGTTGGCTTAAAACAAGGGTTGCTCCTTGCCCCCGTATTATTACATTTATATCTTGCAGATCTTTCTGAAGTTCTGACTACGAACAAGGCCTTTACTATGAGAATGGGTAACTCAAGAGTACTTTGGCTGGGATATGCAGACAATTTCGTCCTCTTTGAATACATCCTAAGAGGCCTTCACAGCTCTTTAGATAAACTTTGCTCCTATTCTGACCTAAATGGGCTCTCAATTAATATCGCGAAGACAAAGTCCATAATCTTCTATCCAAAGAACTCTAAGATCAGGAGGAAACTGTTGTTGAAGATTGGTGACCAACTTATAGATCAAATGCCTACATACTTTATCTTGCCCCAACTATTGACCACCATCTAACATGGGACTCCCATAAATTAAGGCTGGATGTAAAAATCCAACAGTTCACAGGGGCAATTATGACCTTTGTCAGAGAACATGCAGGATACTCCATCTCCCTTTCTCGATTTATACTAAATTCATGCAGTGATGCTATAAAGAGTTAAGATCTGGGCCACCAAACATATCACTAAACAGAATTTAATGGAAAAACACTCCCTCAAAACTCTTAGGAAGCTATAGCCATCTACTCCTGTTGAGTGTGTGCTGCTTGAAGCTAATAAAGGTAAGGTTAGCGAGAACCAGAGAAAGTGGCCCTGTATCTCTAATGACCTTTTTCCTCTGCAATACCTCGTCCCACACCTTTAGGGTCGCTTTCGTAGAGGAGACGAGATGTGGCCATTGCTTGCGCATCGTGTAGGGAGTGAAAGTTAAGAAGCGGAGGGGAAGAGAGCATTTAGATTGCTCGATCTCCATCCACCTGGGTGCGGGATCCCCACTTGTCCATGCCGAAAGGTGGACGAGCTGGGCCGCCTCCGAATACCTCAGTAAATTGGGAAGCCCCAGGCCGCCCAGACCAGAACCCCCCATCATCACCTTCTTAAGGATTCTAGATTTTTTTCCCCACCATATGAAACCCAGAAGTTTAAGCTGAAGCCTTTATGGGATGGTTTTCGGGACCGCCACTGGGAGGGAAGAGCAACAGTACAATAGCCTGGGGAGGAGATTCATTTTAACTGCCGTGATCCGGCCCATCACTGAGATTTCTTGCCCCGCCCATCACTGCAGGTCCAGTTCCAGGGTATTAACTAGAGGGGGGAAGTTGGTCCCCTACAGGTCTTTTGGGGATACTGTAAACTGAACCCCTGAGTATGTGATAGAGGACAGGGCATATGGCTTGGAGAGAAGTGATCTCTTGGGGCGAGAGTCCCACCCCTAGCGCCACCGATTTCCCAAAGTTCATCTCAAATCCAGCCACCGGACCAAAAAGCACAGAGCTCCTGTAGAGCCGTCCTCAGGGAAGACGTGACGTTGGTAATGGATAAAAGCATATCATCGGCATATAGGGATACCTTATGGGGAGAGCCCGATATTAGCAGTCCCCGGATCGCATTATTCTTGCGTATATGCTGGGCGAATGGCTCCATAATGAGTGCAAACAAGAGGGGAAAAATGGGGCATCCCTGTCGTGTGCCGCAGGTCAGAGGGATCGGGGCCAAGCGCTCTCGATTAACTTTGAGGGAGGTGTTCAGGGAGGAGTAGTTGTTGGCTAACGCTTTCCTAAATTGGGGACCAAACGCAAATGCTTCAAGTGTCATATGCATAAACGAACAGTCCACCTTATGAAATGCTTTTGTAGCGTCCAAAGCTAAGAGGGCCAGTTTCCCCTTATTCTCTGTAGTGGAATCAATTGGGTTCACCGCCCGCCTGGTGTTATCTCACATTTTCCTACCCTGAATAAACCATGTCTGGTCGGCATCAATCAGACTTGGAAGGAGTGGAGCTAGGCGATTAGCCAACACTTTTGAGTAGATGTTGGCATCGATGTTCAAAAGTGAAATAGGCCTAAATGAGGCACAATCTTTAGGGTCCTTACCAGGCTTTAATACGAATATCGTGGTGTAGCTTTGCACTGAGGGGGCTACGCTTCCTGCTTCTCTAAATGAGTTGAAGAGGGCCGTCAAGTAAGGAAGCAGCTGAGCTTGGAACAGTTTGTAAAATTTAGGGGGAAAACCATTTGGGCCTGGAGCTCGGGCTTTCAAGGAATTGATTACTGTTTCCACTTCTTCCTGGTGGATAGGTGCTTCCATGGCCTCCCTATCCTCTTGGGCCAAATAGGGCAGGGCCGCTTCTGACAGGTGCGGCTAAGAGAGAGAGCCAGTAGCATCAACAGAGCTGCCTGGACCCGAAGTGAGAAGACAGTTATCATGAATCAGATACAAGGAGTTCGGGGGAGATGCAACTGCACCAGAGGTATGCAGAGAGGAGTCTTCGGGCGCACCCCAAGATAAGACACGGGCATACCACAGCGTATGCTGGGCCCAGCTGATACACAAGAGGAACTGCACCAGGAGGATAACACAGAGAATGCAGCCCACGGTGTTGCACCCGGCCCAGTGGACTGCTCTTGCAAGACAGCAGTAAACTAGTGCACAACACGCACCAAATGGGTAACATCCATAAGAGCACATGGCTGCTCGTTGCAGGTAAGGGGGGAGCCATCACACCTGCTGTGTACACGGCGAGCTCTCACTCGGGAGGCTTATTGAGGGCAGCAAGACTGGCAGTGGCCAGTAAACGTGGAAGAGCACAACTCACTCGCATCACAAATATAGTGAAACAGAAGAATCAGGAATAGAGCGTGACATTGGAGGTGGAGGGGTGAGGCCAAGCCGGGAGATGACATACGCCATAGAGAGCAAAGAGGGAGATGAAGGAAGCTGCACAGAGCAGAGATATGGACAGGGAAGACTGATGGACAGGGGAAAAAAATAACCTGCCCAAGGATCAATATAGCGAGGGGCAGGGCAAGGAGGAACCTGGGGACTGTGCCTTGCCTGGCCGGATTGCACAGCAGAACAAGAGTGTTTGCGGCAAGCTGTGAACTTCACACCCAAGTGTGCCCGACCTTTGGGTACAACGTAGCAGCTACCGGGACCAGTGGTCCGCCCAGTTTTAAAGGATGAAGCTACCCTTCGCCTGGCTATCTTTCGCCTTCCATATACGCTCACAACAGGCCAACACAGGAGGAGGACATACTCTAAGTATTGCGGCGGCGCACAGGCGCTGAAGGGGGTCAGGTACAAGAGGAGGGCCAGCAGCCCTCCCAGTCAAGAACTGTGTGAACAAGGTGAGGCACCAAAACTGAAGTGTATAGGAGGACCACAGTGCCCCGGCAGAAAGGGGGTGACGACATCTGGACATAGGGTCACACCTACACGCTTACAGTAGCAGTGCTCAGAGCGCCGCCTTCCAGAGAACAGCGGGAGAGGACAACGCTTCCAGCTTTCAGGAAAAGGATGCTAAGTCGATCAAAAGGAGGAAGGGGCAAACAAATAAGCATGGACTCCTTTGCCAAGAAGATGGAGAAGAGCCAAGCCGACCCACCGGACGCAAATATGGCATCATTGAGCTCTGCACAGCAGGTGGGAGGTAAAAGTGAGAGCCCAATACTGGGAGTATAGCGGCCTTGAAGGCGTCTCTTGAAAACAAACTAGACACGGTCATGGTGGATATGGGCCTCATCCGGCAAGATGTACGGAAACTGACAGACCGAGTGGGTACGGCAGAACAGCAGGTACAGCAGAACACCACCGATATTGCCACAGCTCAGACCTAAATTTTAGATGTATTGCCGAGTGCAAATTCTGGAACACCGAGCTGAAGATGCAGAAGGGAGGGCCAGAAGGAACAACATCAGGATTGTCAGACTGCCGGAAGGAGAGGAGGGCAGGGATCCCACGCACTACGTGGAGACTTTGCTGTTACAGGAGATTGGGGCTGAAGTCTTGTCCCAAGGCTTCACGATAGACAGAGCACACAGAGCTCCGGCCAGGAAACCCCAACTGTGAGCCCCCCCACAAACTATGATCACCAGGATCATGAATTTCAAAGATCGAGAGAAAATATTGACATTTTCGAGAGAAAGGGGGTGATTACTAGGAACTCCTCAAGAATAACCATATACATACACTGTCATGGTCCAGAGGCAAAGGGCACGCTTTGGCCCCACCAAAGATCGCTTCAGAGCGGCAGGCATACAGTATATGCCCCAAACCCAGCTAGGTTTAAGGTAATACATGAGGGCAGCGTGTCCTTCTTTGACACGACAGAGGAGTCCAATGCGTCGATGGATCAGAAAGGTATTCCACAGCCGAGGAACAAGAACGTCAATAATGCTGGACATTAACCCCGAGAAGGATACGGAGTAACCCGAGAGGGAGAAGAATGGTTTCAATAACATAGAAATTAAGCAAGTCAGATGAAACTAAGAATGGAGCGACGAGTTTTGGTTCTGCCACAGAGGACGACAGGACACGATACCCCCAGGAATTCACTTTGTTTGGATGTCAGTTTTAAAGCATCACGCTGCGGCGGCCCGGTCCCACCTTGGTGGGCGGTGCAAGAGATGCAGCAAGCCTGAACAGGGGGAGGGAGGCTGGGCGTTTGTTTAATAGTTGTAGTTAGTCAGCTGTTTGGTTGGATGGTGATAGGCATGGACAGTGGAGGAAGCAGCATACAAAGAAGAACCAGGCATGGCGCGAGTGGCGATGGTACTGATGAGGTGCAAATGGAGCCAGTCCAGGGAAATACAAGGTAGGCGGGCTGCCAGGCAAACATGGGTGAGGCAGGCGCACAGAGCATACTACAAAACGGGTTGGGACGAAGTAACTATTGTGACCTGGAATGTCAGAGGACTCAATGCGTATGTTAAGAGACTTAGAGTATACGCCTGGCTAAACAGGATGAAGGTCAAAATAGATCTATTGCAAGAGACTCATTTAACGTCTGAGAAGCAGACCAAAGTCGCCAAGAAGTGGAGAGGCCAAACGTACAGCTCGATACACTCCCACTATGCCAGGGGAGTGCTGATATGGGTCGCCCCGCGGGTCCCATTTCAAATGATGAAGCATGAAAGTGACCAGGAAGGCAGACTGGTGATAGTGCATGGGATGCTGGAAAACAAGGAAATATGCTTAATAAATACATATGCTCTGAAGAATGATACAACAGAATTCTTTAGGAAAGTCGCACCTATTTTGGCTCCATACAGGGAGGCGATGTTCATCTCGGCAGGCGACTTCAACTGTACCCTGAATCCGTTCATGGACAGATCTGATGACAAGTACAGGAAACCAGCACTGCCAGCGAAGGCTCTACAAAGGATCCTGAATCAACTGTATCTGGTGGACGTCTGGAGAAAGGTACACAGACAAGGGAGAGGAGACACACCCTATAGCGCCCCCCACGGGACATTCACACACATAGACTCTCTTCACGGGCACTGAATCCCTAGGGGAATTTACGGGGCTAAACATTAAGGCGCGGACACTGTCAGATCATGCACCACTACTGGCGGCATGGGCACATACTCATAGAAGGGCCCCAATACCAACATGGCGGTTGAGGGCAGAGGCATTGAAGGAGGATGAGTTCCGGGAACATATACAAGAATCGATGGATGACTACTTTTAACATAATGTGGGGAGCGTAGAGAGTAACAGTAATCTGGGATGCCTTCAAAGTGGTGATAAGGGGGGCAGCGATAGGGAAAACAGGGGGGGAGTGCGAGGGAGCGCTCTGGCGGACCTTGTGGAGGAGGAAAGGGAGGTAGAAGCAGCGGAACGCCAAGCCGGAGTAACTGGGCAGGAACCTGTGGACCTAACGAGGTTGAGACTGAGGTGTGTCGCAGACTGGGAGAGATTGGATTATGGGAAGTATACATGCAGAATGGGGACAAACCCAACAGGCTCCTGGCCTGGCTCACCAAGCAGGAGAACAGGAAAGACCCCATTACTGTGATAAGAGATGAAGCAGGGGGGTGGGGTGGGGGAGCACAGGACCCAAGACAGTATCAATAAAATATTCTGACGATTTTATGAGAAATTGTACGCTCCCAACCCTGCGGTAGAGGTGGGCAACATAACTGATGCCCTGGCAGCGATCAGAGTACTGATATTAGCGGAGGAGCAGGTCCAGATACTTGAGGTACTTCTCACGGTGGAAGAGATAGAGACTGTAATTACTGAGCTCCCATCTGGTAAAGCACCAGGACCTGACAGGCTCCCGGGTGAGTTCTATAAGGAATATAAGGGTACCTTAGCATTGAGACTATTCGAAACATATCAAGAGGCGTTCAAGAAAGGGCAATTACCAGACAGCGTGTCAGAGTCGATTATTGTGCCCATTCTGAAACTGGGGAAATCACTGCTAGACTGCGCCTCCTATAGGCCTAGCTCCCTGATTAATCAAGACTCCAACATCCTAACGGCAGGGCTCGCTAACCGACTTAAACAGGTGATACTAGCGTTAATCCAACCATACCAAACGTGCTATGTCCCGGGAAGAAACACGACGTGGAATCTGCGAAGACTCCACCATGTGGTGGATCGGATGAACCAGAAATGGGGTGAGTGTGCCATATGTCATTAGACGCTGTCAAAGCTTTCGACTCTGTGAACTGGGAGTGTTTGCTGAGGGTCCTTGCCCATTTTGGGATGGGAGAGAGGTTCCTCTGTTGGATCAGGTTGCAATATAAAGATCCCAGAGCGAGAGTGAAAACTGGGAGACATATTTCAGAGATTTGGAGGATCTATGGAGGTACAAAGCAGGGGTGCCTGCTGTCACCGATGCTGTATATACTGGCCCTTGAACTGCTGGCGGTCTTCTTCGGGGCTGAATATGCGGACACCGGGATAGACATAGGTGGGATTATACACCAAATTTCGTTATATACTGATGACATGCTCCTCTTTGTGGAGAACCCGCAGGTGCACCCGTCATGCCTACTGGAAGCAATAGATACATACATCAGACTGTCAGGGATAGCTATTAACAAAGACAAGTCTTCACTATTTCCCCTGGCAGATCTCAGATGGGTCCCTCTGAACCAATTGCCAGACCTAGGACTCAGATGGACACCGAGCTCCTTCCGCTATTTGGGGATAGAAGTGCATCACGATACCAGGGATACACACAAGCTTAATACACAGGTAGCCCTCAATAAAACACAGAAGGCTATGACCTTCTGGATGACACTCCCACTGGGAATGATTGGGAGGGCGGCCCTGTTGAAGATGACTGTACTGCCACGCATGCTATATTACTTCACGAACATCCCACACAAGGCTTCCTTTACACAATTGAACGCAATGGAACGAAGATTCCTGTGCGGTGGAGAGAGGAACAGGATTGCGCTGATCACCCTGCAAAGAGACTATGAAGCTGGGGGCATCAGAGTGCCGGATTTTGAAAGGTACTACCTTGCAGGACAACTACAATTCGTGGTCAGATGGGTAGGGGTTGAGACATCGGTGGTCTCACTTCTCTTCCAGCCGGCGCTGAAGCACTACTACCTGAGGTAACTATTATGGATCGATAAGCCCCTGACCAGGTCCTTACCCAATATGTTCAAGCTGGGTCTGACCCTGTGGAATAAAGCCTGGAAAGTCCAGGGAGCACAGAACCCTACTCCGCGCAGATCCCCCTTGCAGGTTTCGTAGGAGCTGACATGGGAGCCCTCGCAATATAAAGATCCCAATGGGAAGCCAAAGGTGTAGCTCAGATAGATTTCAGGGAGGAAGAAGAGTGGGTGGAATTCCAAAAGCTGATGGAGGGGTACAATGTACACAGCAGACAATTCATACTACACAACAGCATGGTTAAGTCCATCAAGAAAAGATGGCCGGAACTCCCAGACGGGGAGGACCCAGGCGGAGTCTTGATGCGTTGTATGATATATCAGAAGGGGGACACAAGGTCTCTAGACTGTATCCATGGTTCATGGAATCTAATTACGAGCGAGCGCTGCAAACGAGAGAATGCTGGGAAAAGGAGCTCCAGAACCCCTTCATCGACCAAGAATGGTCCAGAGTCTTGAGATATCCAAAAAAAGTGTCCAGGAATGCAAGATTTAAGCAGGCACAGCTGTACCTCATGCATAGAACATATCTCACACCTGGGAGAATGAATGTGATGATGGTGGGGGAGCCCCGGGATGCCCATGTTGTGCTGTGGAGGATGCTGACATGCTGCATATGTTTTGGACCTGCCTGGTGATAAAAGACCTTTTGGAAGGGAATCAAGGCAAGAGTAGAGGGGGGTGGAATCCACATGCTTGCATGGTCTCTGGAGTCTTACTTACTGGGTCTCTTCCCCAGGGGAGACGGGCAAAGGACACATTTCAGCAGGATGAGGATCTAGTGTGCATTTTGGCAAAGGGACGCATAGCATTGGCATGGAACTCCAGCTCAGGACCGAGCATAGACTCATGTTGGGCAGATCTCAAGAGGTGGTCGGTAGCGGAAACAGCAGTATGTACAAGGGCGGTGCAGAGAGGAGAGGGGGAGAGTGGACATAAAATACTTGCATGGAATGCTCTGCTGCAGGACTTATTGGGACAAAGGGTTGAGAGCAGTACAGACAAATCCGGAGGAGAGGAAGAGCATCTATAGGAAAACTGGCAAAGAACACGCTGACCCCGAAGAGCAACAAGGTCCGGGACCGGCCAGGTCAGAATGGGAGGTCACCGAACAGGAGCACGGCCACGGAATCCCGCCAGGACAGATGATGATGCAGGGCGTAATCCACAAGAAAGTGCCTTAAGTGTTTGTTATGTTTGTAGTGGTTATTTTGGTTGTGTTGTAACAAGAAAAAGTTTACAAAAAAAAACTCTGTGGGATTTTCTCTGAAGTAATTCCTAATTGCAGTTGTCACATCGTCCCTTAAAGCCATATTGTTTCAAATTGGGTCATATAGACGCCACTGTGGTCTGGACCATAGGGGCGGGTTCCAAGATCTAATTTGTAGCAGCACCGGAGCATGGTCTTTGAGAACCTTCGGGACGATACACACTTTGTTTGTGAAGGACAGAATCTGGGGCGAGGCCAAGATCATATCCATGCGTGAGAAGGAACAATGGACCTGTGAGAAAAAGGTGAAGTCTCTTTCCTCTGCGTGAAGCACTCTCCATGTGTCCACGACCCCCAGTGATCCAAACAGGAGGAGAATGCTCAGCGCTATTTTGTTATCCCTGGGGGACAGAGTGTGAGATTTGTCCATATCCGGGTTAGTGACCCCATTGAAGTCCCCCTCTATGATCACCTGGCCCTCTAGGAAGGGGAGAAGGGCTGCTTCCAGGTCTGCTAGAAAACGTTCCTGGCCCTCGTTCGGAGCATAGACCGAAATCAGTGAGTGCAGTTGACCACAGAGCATCCCCTTCACTCCCACGAAGCGGCCGCCCGGGTCTGTGAGCATGTCCAACTCCTTCCCCCTGCTCTCAGAGTTCGCTGTTACTTCAGTCGGGTCATCCAGGCCACAAAGTGAGAATTCAAGCTGCCATCAAGCGGCAGCAGATTCCCAGCACCTTCTGACAGAGGCTGCCAAGGTCTCGCTTTTCGGGAACCGGCAGGGACGTTGTTTTAGTTATGATACATCAGGCTCAGCACGGTGGCCATTAGCATAGCAGCCACATCGGTGGCGCTGCAGGCCACAGCCCCAGTGGGATCTTTTCCATGCTGTATGTAAGCTTAGAGTTTCAATTTTTTAAAGCTCCTGTTTAACTATGAGAAGGGAAGGTAACTCTCTGGTTTTAAAGTTTCTGGGCAGGACCTCTGGTCACTGAGAGTCCTGTCGAGATTGTATTGCTCCCAATGGTTCTTCCTCTTCCTCAAGTTTAACTGGAGAGCTATATAGCCTTCCAGACCCAATAGTTTTCTCCTGAGAGGAAATGATTAAGTCTATCTCCCATGTATGTTTATCATGAAGATTTTCTTGGGTCTGGTTGGGTGCCCACCCGTAGAGGTTCTCATATACAATAGTGGCCATCACTTCTCCTTGTTGAGTCTTTATCGGTTCTAATGAGAAGTTTAAGAAGGCCAAGGTGATTTCTTCCCCACAGGACAGGAGGGGTAATATTTTATGGACCCTTTTCCGGTCACGTTCTTCAGGAGGCATTAGATATGTGGCACCATTGGCAGGGACGGTTACCCATAGTTCTAAATAGGTCAGAACATTATCCCTGGGCAGAAGCAAATATTCACGACAGAAAAGATTGTAACTATTCCCCTCTACAGCTTTTACTGGGACGAGGAAGAGTATTATGGAGGCCGTCTACAACAGGGACTTGGTTTTTTTACCACTAACCAGTGTCATCCTGATTCCCCATAACCACTGGGATGAGGAAGAACAGTATTTTCTAGAGTTACCAGTAGTTCCTTTCCTTGTCTGTAATTGTCTGAGTCCCCCTAGGGAGCGGGCTTACACGTTGATTTTGTCTAACAATTATTTATTACTTGGCTTGTTCCTTCTGCAAATACCTAATGCCCTTTTCCCCAGCCAGTACCTGTTGTTCCTGGTCGCTGGACGATTTTCTGTTTTGTCCCGTGGGGGTTTCTCCAACCCAGCGTCATCCTTTATGGCTCTGAAACAGCCCCCTCCCTGTTGTAAGTGGAGACTTCATGATTGCCGGTCCCGGACTGCTAGAGGCTTGCCAAACGATTGTCTTGCTTCCCTCTTTCAGAAACACCAGTTGTGGTTATGAAAAAGGGGCATTTATATCCCTTTTCAGCTCCACAGTTTGTGCGCAATTGTGACAGCTTGGAAAGACGGAGGAGGCACCATTGACCGAAGCCCTGGTTTCTTCCGGCTCTTGGGCTTCGGTAATGATATTTAGCCGGTCTTCTTAATTCGGAATTACCTGGTAACTTCTTTACTCGTGTTCTGCTGCACTCCTCTTTCTCTTCGCTGCTTTCAGTCAGCAAAGCCGCCATGTGGGAAGCTTCCCTTGGGGGAGTATTCTCCCACTGTTGAAGTCCTGTGCATTAACCTATCCGTGTGGTTTAATCTTCTTTTGTTACTTTTTCTGGCACCTTCTAATCCAAACCATAATAAAATGTTTCTCTTCTCCTGTCACCGAACACACCACGCAGTATACATCTTGTTGCATTCCACTTGCGACAATGTATCTGCACAGTTCAGGCTACCATGTGACCTTCTATGAAGTTCCTTGCTCTGCCACCACAAGACAGTGTTTCTGTGTTTTCTTTTCCTTTCTACCGTGTGAATTCTTCCACTGCTGCTTCCCTTGTGGATACCACAAGCACCACAACTGCTACTACAACTAATACGACTACTACTTCTGCTATGTCTGTTGTTTTGTCCCTCTTCCATTTTTATTTGTGCAATATTTTCAGCAGCTTGGTAACTACTAGAGCACTGCTGGTAGTTTTGTTCATCCTGATGTGGCCTCCTTGTTGCAGTACTACTTATTCTTAGTACTGCGGTACCTTTTCTGTAATATATAGTCTGAAGTATTCCATTCAGGGCTTACACTATGGAAAATGGGCAACGTCTTATGGTGGTATTGCTTTTCCCTCCTTGCCACTGTGTTTGTTTGTTTGCTTAAAGGGAGTGATATCTTTAGGTTCACCACAATATCTATATCAAAGGAACCAAAATTAATTGTGGGGCCTCTCTAGTGATTGAAGAAGCATGCATTCTGGCGGGTGTTTGGAAGAACATTTTCCTTTAAGACCCCAGGTCCATTCAAACACCAATCAAGTATACCAGCCTTCAAAAACTACTAGTTTTGCTGACCCAATTATTTTTTTCTGTTGTAATAATACAGTCTATGTTCTCTCATTCCATAGCGTTGGCTTCTCTTTCCTTCCCTCCCCACCTCATGCTCCATTATGATCATCCTGCTTCTTGTCATTATGTGCTCTGAAGTCAGTCACAGTGTGTGCTCTTCATAATGTCCAAATAATAAATGTGAGGATCTATCTTGAAAATCATCATGGATTTACCTATGCATACAAGTCTGAACCTGGGCATATGCTAGATGCAGGTGGTCAAAAATGGCTTTACCGGGCAAATAATGGTTACATCTGAGTTTACAAGGATTTGTTTGGGATATGCAAGGCTGTCCCTGGGTGCACAAAAGATGGATTTAGCCTGACATAATGAGGCTGATAATGTCTTTTGGTAAAGCCAGACCTATTGGCTTTGACAGTTCTTATTTTCTTTAGCTAAGCTTTAGTCTTGGGGAATTCCTGTGGTGTTGAGAGTTAACAAATACACTCAATTGATTGTTTTTGTTACTGATTCTCCGGAATCCCTGCTGGTGTATAAGTGAAACTTCTAACCGTGTTCTCCCATGGATTCCTCATCTTAGATATATTCTCCTGTTTAAGAGCCCTCTTAGAAACCTTTTTCTCACCAGGGGCGTTGTGCGACCTGCCATCGAGGATCCTCGAGTTGTTGGCTTTGAGACCGGATGTGATGATGTTGGCAATAATGGCGTGCACAGCGCCCTGTGACCTCAGTTCCTTCTTTCTGCATGCCCAGCATGCTGTTTGGGAACACATAATTCACCTGTGAAAAATTCTCTGACCTATTTTTAGAAAAATTCTTAACATTTTTTCAAATCCGGTTCAACTATGTCGACTTGGAAACCTTTGGGTTTTAAACATTGCCGTAATTGCAGCGCTAAAATGTTGCTAACTGACACCCACAGTATTTCTGTGGTACCTCGGTACTGACCACGTTGTGGCAGATTGCGGCTCATGCCAAGACATGACGCCAAAAGCACTAACTGAGAGAGCATCTAAATTGTCACTGGGTCGTTCAACTTCAAAGTCGCCAAGTATGACATCCTCAAAACGCAAACTCGTTGAAGGATAAAGGTCTGTGGCTGAAAAATCTCTGGAAAGGGAGAAGAACATTCAAAGAAGCACTGTAAGACATTTCACTCAAAGAGCGACTGCCATCATTTATCTTCTTCCTCATTGAATAAGAAGAAGTAAAGGAGGCGGCACTCGTCCATGGACTCGTCACCAGAAAAACATGTATGTTTCCCTTCTAAAACCGCTTTGGCGGAAAAGTGGGAATAGTTTCTCATCAAAATTATGCAGGTCTTTGAGAAAGCGGGACTGTGCGATTCTCTCGTCCTCCAGGAAGAGGAAGACCGTTGAGCCCACCATGCCTGAAAACGTCAGCAGAGACTCGGTTCACGAAGCTCCTTGTGCCCCGCAAAGCCCGGGGCGGTGAAATAGACAAAGATTCGAGGATTGTCGATGCCACCAACAGCTTTGTCGGCTGCTGCCTTCTTCGGCGCTCTGGTATGGTATTGTTTATTTGTAAAGCGCCTATACACAAAGCAAGTGTTTGAAAGTGCTCAAGGAGGGAGGGAACAAATGGAAAAAACAACAATCATTTAGAGCCCTTGAATTTCTGAACAATACAAGTCTGCACGGGCAGAGTGGGTGCATGGAACAAGTGCATATAATATAATTAACGATGTAGATAACAGCAAATAGGTCTGACGACGATTCTGCACTTTTTGTCATGAACCATCGAACGCGCCCTTTCTGGGCCTCCTGGTCCCTGACACGTCGGGGATTACACTCCATAATACTACCAACATGGCTGCAAGCTCAGAACGCTGTTCACCAGTCTTCACGTTCTACGCAGCATACTCTATAAAGAGGCCACACCCCTGCGGCTCCGCGCGTCTCAACGCTGCTGTTAGCTGTGACCGGACGTGTGCTCCGTACTCTCCCTTGTATTATTCTGTTGTTTCCTGGTTCCTGGAAACCCTTCTTCCAATCTACCTTCCTTCCTTCTTATCCATTTCTTCCCAGAATCCCTGCACCGTCTCCGCGTGCTCCATATCCTTTTTCCGAGGATGGCCGTGCGGGCTTGTATAAGACTGTCATGCGATGAAGTATTAGTTGCTTGACAAATACCCTCCTTGGATCCCTCCTCCTCCTCCTCACCTGTACTGGGTTCTTCGGAGGAACCGTCTGTGTCTATGTCTCTCCTTTCTCTCCAGAGGTCCAGTCCTTTCCTGTTGAGTTTGGGACGAGCTCCACTGGAAGCCACCCTGCCTGCTGGCAGACAGCAAGGCAGAGGGGGCCCTCAGGGAGTCCGCCCCCAAAACCAGGGAAAAGCGTGGCTGAAAAACCCTGGTGTGCTGAGATGTAGTTAGCACTACGGATGTCAAGGCTGAAGGCTTTCCGTTGAAGTAGATGAGAGGACTTCAATTCCCAGAAGACACTGCTGGAGTCTGGCTAGCGTGCGTATCCTGAGCGCTGTTTGGATGGAATCCGTAGCCGAGAAATGAGGAAGAGGCCTGCAGAAGGCTGCGGTGGGAAGGAGCTTACAATTGTAGAGGTACGCACAAAAAGGGAGCGAAAGCACTAGAGCGGGAGAAGGAACAAGGGCTACCAAGCGGGAGGGACAGAGGAGAGGAGGAAGCACCATGAGAGATCAAGGGCTAGGAGCTGAGCGGGCAATCACTGCGGACTGACAAGAGGAAGCAAGCGGGAATTCACAAGCGGAGCAAGAGAGGAGCACTAGCGTACAAACCTGGCGAGGAAAGCAAGGTTGCAACGCATCGACTACCGCGTGTGACGCCTATTTGTATGCGTCATGACGGTAACGTGCAGTGCGTGGGATACTAGACCGCTGATGGAAGAACGGGATCAGCCCTTCCATTGGCTCCATAGCTTCCATGGAGCTTGCATCATGACAGTATAACCCCTTCGCCAAGGCCTTCCTCCAGGCTTGCCTGGATGGTGTCTGTGGAATATGTGTAGGAGTCTGGAGGCATGTAGATTTTTGGCTGGTTCCCAAGATCTTTCCGTCCAAGGGTATCCTTTCCACAGTATGAGGTATTGTAGGACTCCATGTTTGTAACGAGAGTCCAAGATACGTGAAACCTCATACTCTTGGGCGTCGTCACCCACACTGGGTATCTTTCTTCTGGAGGTTCTCAAAAAAGGATCAGGTTTACAATCCTTAAGAAGCGAGGTATGGAATACTGGATGTTTTCTGCGAAGAGAGTGCGGGAGGTTTAACCGAAAGGCCACAAGATTGATCCGTTGTTTTATGGAAAACGGTCCAATATATCTCGGAGTGAATTTACCTGGGTGGACTCTCCTGGGGAGGTATTTAGTGGACAACCATACCTTGTCTCCTTTCTTCCAATCGGGATTAGGTCTTCTGCTCTTGTCAGCCCATCTCTTGTAAGTCTGGTGACTGGCTAACAAGGTTTCTTGAGCAGACTTATGAGTTTGTTTAAGAGTGTCCAGTAGTAGGTCTATGGTAGGGATATTAGTGGGTTGGACTGTAGGAAATGGGATGTGTTTGGGTTCGTACCCAAAGGTACGTTTGAAAGGACTCATTCCTATTGCAGTATGTTTGGTGTTGTTATACGAGAATTCTGCAACCGATAAGAGATGATACCAGTTGTCCTGAGTCTTGTTGCAGTAACATCTTAGAAACTGTTCAAGTGTAGCGTTGTGGCGTTCGGTCTGTCCGTTTGTTTCGGGGTGAAAGCCAGAAGACAACGCTCTCTGAATCTGAAACTGTTTACACAAGGTTGTCCAAAACTTGGAGGTGAACTGTGTTCCTCTATCAGACACCATTGAGGATGGTAGACCATGGAGACGGACTATCTCCTTTAAGAACACGTCTGCTGTGGTAGTGGCAGAAGGAGTGCCTCTAAGGGGAATGAAATGAGCCAGCTTACTGAAGGAGTCGACCACTACCATGATAGCTGAACATCCTCCCGATTTGGGTAACTCTACGATAAAATCCATAGATATATGTTGCCAGGGTCCGGCAGGTGGTTCATCTTGTTGTAGAAGCCCCAATGGTTTAGCCGAACTGTGTTTGCTTTGAGCACATATGGGACAGGAAGAGACGTACTCCACGACGTCCTTATTCAACTTTGGCCACCAGAAATTCCTCTTCAGTAGTTCCAGTGTAGCAGTACGTCCCTTGTGACCAGCCATGGGCAGATCATGGCACCACGAAAGAGCTTGGTTCTGGAGATCTTGGGTGGGCAGGTAAAGCAAGTCATCTTTAAACAGGTATTCTCCTTTGTAGGTTAGAAAGGGGTCTCTTGGAAGAGAGGTGGTCTTTTGGGCTTCCAGAACCTGTTGTAAATATTTATTTACTGTTCCTATGAATCTCTTCCCATTGAGCAGACATTCCTGTTCGGGGTAATTCCCTTCATACTTCCCACAAGGTAAAGGCATAGGTGGGAGATCTCCCCGAACTTCTTCTCTCAGAATCATTTGTTGTCTCAGAACTGCATTGTCAGCCTTAAGAGCAGTGTTTTCTACCTTCATGGTTTTGAGCTCAGCAGTCATCCCCTGTATGGCATTAACCAGTTCTTGATACTGCTCTAAGCTAGCCATCCTTTGGCGTTGCAAACTGTCATGCGATGAAGTATTAGTTGCTTGACCAATATACTCCTTGGATCCCTCCTCCTCCACCTCACCTGTACTGGGTTCTTCGGAGGAACCGTCTGTGTCTATGTCTCTCCTTTCTCTCCAGAGGTCCAGTCCTTTCCTGTTGAGTTTGGGACAAGCTCCACTGGAAGCCACCCTGCCTGCTGGCAGACAGCAAGGCAGAGGGGGCCCTCAGGGAGTCCGCCCCCAAAACCAGGGAAAAGCGTGGCTGAAAAACCCTGGTGTGCTGAGATGTAGTTAGCACTACGGATGTCAAGGCTGAAGGCTTTCCATTGAAGTAGATGAGAGGACTTCAATTCCCAGAAGACACTGCTGGAGTCTGGCTAGCGTGCGTATCCTGAGCGCTGTTTGGATGGAATCCGTAGCCGAGGAATGAGGAAGATGCCTGCAGAAGGCTGCGGTGGGAAGGAGCTTACAATTGTAGAGGTAAGCACAAAAAGGGAGCGAAAGCACTAGAGCGGGAGAAGGAACAAGGGCTACCAAGCGGGAGAGACAGAGGAGAGGAGGAAGCACCATGAGAGATCAAGGGCTAGGAGCTGAGCGGGCAATCACTGCGGACTGACAAGAGGAAGCAAGCGGGAATTCACAAGCGGAGCAAGAGAGGAGCACTAGCGTACGAACCTGGCGAGGAAAGCAAGGTTGCAACGCGTGGACTACCGCATGTGACGCCTATTTGTATGCGTCATGACGGTAACGTGCAGTGCGTGGGATACTAGACCGCTGATGGAGGAACGGGATCAGCCCTTCCATTGGCTCCATAGCTTCCATGGAGCTCGCGTCATGACAGTGACCCGAACCATACGAAAGAAGACTCCTCCTAAAGAAGTCATCGGACAACGAAAACAGGTGAGAAAGGGGGAAACCTGTGACAGATTGAGACGCCACCTGACCGCAGTCGATACAGACATGGAGGCGTCCATCCAGGATCTTATGCGCGGCTTGCAAGAACTAACGACCGAAGTACAAAACCTGAAAGCTGAGTACGCCGTGTTAAAACAATTGGTACTATCCCGCGACTCTGCCACAAAAGACAGTGTGCTATTGGGCGGCATTGTTGAGAAATATGATGGCTCTGCAAAAACCCTCTGTGGATTCCTGGATTGTTTGGTCCACCTTACCTTTAAACCTTATTATTTCTCCACCCCAGGGCTAAAGTAGGCTTTATTATTTCACACCTTTCCAGGAATGCATTAGCCTGGGCCACACAATTAGTTAATTCCGGAGATGCCCTCTTGGATGATTATGATGGATTCATACAAGCACTCATGTTTGACCGCCCAGAACAGGTCTTTAGTGCTCAAGAACGTTTACTTGATTTCCAGCAAGGCTCTCAGGACATGCTCACTTATGTGACTCGATTCAAGCAACTGGCTAAAGAATTGGGTTGGCCTTCTGAAGCTTGCTTCACTCTCTTTCGAAGAGGGCTAAATGAAGATATCAAGGATGAATTAGCAAGGGTGGCACGTCCAAGTTCTTACCAGGCACTTATGGATCTTGCTCTACAGATTGATTTTCGCATCCAGGAAAGGAAGGCAGAGAAAAGGAAGACCAAGTCACCCCTCCAGAAGAACCCTTTAGAGACCTCCTCGAAATCCAAAGATACTGCTGTTCCTACAAACGAACCTGAACCCATGCAACTAGGGGCCTTCCGTGGACCCATATCCCCGCAAGAAAGGTTGCGAAGGATCCATACTGGCTTATGCATGTACTGTGCCCCGGACAAGCATTTAGTCAGAGAATGTCCAATAGCCCCTCTGTGGCGTTCGGGAAACGTCAGCTCCGATCCTAGATGGAGCTCAGTTTTAGGAGAGAGATGTAGGCTCCACATCTATACCATCCTTGAACTCTCCTGGTCAAAACTCTCTGGTAATTTTACAGGCCTTTCTATCGCCATCCAAGAAGGAAACCTACCCCATTCTGGCATTAGTGGACTGTGGGGCCATGGGAATATTCATAGATCAAGAATGGGTCCTTATGGGGGGCGTGGCCAACTGCGCGATGCGGTAGACGTGCGCCTCTGGGGCTGCCACGGCCTAACATCCTGTTACAAACGACTACTTAAAACCATCTGGTGATCCCCAAAATATGATCACTGGTGCGTGATACCCCAGGGCACGTCTGGGGCGAATTCCAGCCTGAAACGCGCTGGGGCTGCAGAGGTAGGAGCCCGGGAAGGAGACGTCGGAGAGGCCCGACGACAAACCAAGATGGCTGCCGGAGCACTGGGTGTGCTTTGAGAGGGACCGGGCCTTCCACGCACTCTGAGGTGGTTGCAAGTCGGAGTCGGGGACGGTGCTCCGGAGGACCGCAGGGGCCGGGAGTTACGGCGTGGCCCCATGGGACCCCGACTGGAGGAATCGGTTGGCCGAACCGCTCTGCCCGGTTGAGGAGAGACGGGCACTGCCACTTGGTGGCCGTGACGAGGACCCGCATACAGCGGTGAGTGCCCGGCCACGGACATGGGGAAGGACAAAGCTAGATGGCCCACCATGCAAAACAGAATCAAACAGTATACACTCCCTCCAACGCAGTCCCCCGACTCCCAACCGCTGCCGTCGGTAGAGGAGGACTCGGCACCTGGACTCTCCCTGAGGGATGTTATGGCGGCCATAGCAGACTCCCGCACATCGATGGAGCAGAAGATGGACGGAATCAGCCTGGACGTGTCCCTCCTCCGACACGACCTGCAGAAATTGTCAGCACGAATGGGCGAGGCGGAGCAGCGTATTTCCAACACAGAGGATGGACTGCACGCAGTGCAACAACAGCTTCAAGGGGTCACCGCCAAACTCAAAACTCTGGAGGCCAGAGTCGAAGAAGGAGAGGGCAGGTCCAGGTGCAACAACATTTGGATCTTAGGTATTCCCAAGAAAGCCGAAGGCCCCTGCATGGAGCTCTTTCTGGAGCAGTGGCTGATGGACCTGTTCGACCAGCAATCCTTCTCTAACTTCTTTCCTATAGAGAGGGCCCACCGAATGCCCACGGGTAGGCCAGTGCCCGGCGCTCCCCCGCGAACGGTGATAGCAAGGTTACTGAACTATCGGGATCGAAACACGCTGCTGCACCTTGCACGAACCAAAGGCTCGATCACCTTTAACGGATCCATGATAGCCTTTTTCCCGGATTACACGCGGGAGGTCCAGAAAGAACGACAATCCTTTGATAAACTTAAAAGGCAGTTGCAAACAATGGGAGTCAAATACGGCTCCTCTTCCCGGCGCAGCTGAAAATCGATCACAAGGGCACAACGGACCACTTCAGCGACCCAAGGGAGGCCTGGCGCTGGGCAGAGCAGCATATCGAGGGAGACTGGTCGGCACCTCGAGCCAACGGAGACAGAAATCCCAGGCCACCGGCATGACACCCATCGGAGCCGGATCGACCACCCTCACCGAACCAAACGGCGGAAGCCGGGACTGATTCTGGCGGGCCCCCCGCGGGGGGGGGGATCGACCCCACATGCGGGTCTGAGACCGAACTGATACCACGGACTAGGCCGAGTGGTGCCACAAACTGTTGTAAGTCGTTTATGTCGTTAATATTGTGGCTAGCGGTGGCGTATCTCCATCGCACCTGGGATAAGACTACCGGGGGCCCCCCCTAACTTCTTTAGTATTAATTTAAACGGGGGTTTGTAAGGTTAACGATCCACTCTTTTTGAGAGTCAACAATGTTGGGGCTACAGCTACTTCGTGTTGGGGTGGAGTATGGGGAGGGGGTGGGAAGGGAAAGTTATAGGGAGTTTTTTGTTACCCTGGGAGCAACGCATTACTGCAAACTCCAGGGTTTGTTTAGGTTCATGGGAAGATGAGGCCACAGATGGTCCAGACAGTACAATAGCATTGACCCTGGGCAGACACTGCAATACACCACCACTGACGGGGACACCCTCCTCGTGAATCACCCACCCAATCTCTTATCCCGATTATCGGATGGCATCCATACAACCCCAGTCGAGCCCGACTGAACGCTCCAAATCTTTGAAGGTACTCACCTGGAACGTAAATGGGATGGGCTCCGCGATCAAGAGGCGTCTGATTAAGCAACTACTTAGCAGACACTCTCCCGACGTGGCCCTGCTTTGCAAAACGCACCTTGTGGGATCAAACTGTGCCCATTTCCAACGCACAAATTACAGGGCGGTCTTCCATGCGGGTTACACAATGGGATCCAGGGGCACCCTCATTTTTGTACACAAGCGCATTCCTTTTGCTATTCAGAGCCTGGAACAGGACCCTAGGGGCCGCTATGTGCTGATTCTGGGAACGCTTTGGGAGGAGAGGGTCGCTTTCGCTTCAGTATACTCCCCACCTGGGTTGGGACAAGAGCTGCTGGAAGACTTGACGGCCCTCATTGGAAAATACCAGTCGGATAGGCTGTTTCTGGGGGGAGATTTTTAATGATGTCATGTGCAATACCACTGACCGTACTCACCTTAGACACCGCAACCCAGATATCCCTACGAAACTGTATAACTTTGCTTCTGCTTTGGGTTTGGGTGATGTATGGCGAGAGTTACACCCGGACACCAGGGGGTACTCCTTTCATTCTGGAGCCCACGGCTCCCTCTCCAGGATCGACTATTTCTTTTTCCCACACACAGATCTTTACAGGGCACGAGCGGCCGACTTCCTTCCCCAGGGCATTTCAGACCACTCACCCCTACTTGTGGAAATTCGCACACAGGGTCCCCCCCCTATAACTTGGAGATTGAACAATTACTATCTGGGCTTACCCGAGCTAGTTGAACACCTTTCGGAAGTCTCCACCGACTACTTCGAGCTTAATGATAACGGAGAACAGGACCCTGTGGTAGTATGGGAGGCCTATAAAACAGTCCTGCGGGGCGCCCTAATCTCCTGGGTGGCAAATAGGAGGCGGGTGAGACTCCAAGATATAGCAACAGCGGAGGGCGAACTGGCCCGACGCGAGAGCGAACACATTCTTGACCCATCCCCACAGACCCAGCTCTCCCTTAAACGAGCCACTGAGCGGCTCCGAAACCTCTTATTGGATAAAGCTAAACAAGCCCATTGGTACTCTCGCACCAGAATCTATGAACATGGGGACAAAGCCGGCAGAATGCTAGCTTGGCTGGAGAAAAGGGATGAGGGACAACGGTGCGTTGGTGAGATTGTCACCTTAAGGGGTGAAAGGTGCACATCGGATGCCGAGATAGCCGAGGCCTTCACCCAATTCTATGAAACACTCTACCGGGCCCCGACCCTGCAGCTGGACCCAACTCTCCTTAGTGACATACCACTCCCAACTCTCTGAGTACAGCAAAGGGCGAGTCTTGACTATGCCCTCTCTGAGACCGAGGTGGCCGAAGCACTAGCGCAATTGCAAACCGGGAAGACACCGTGGGTTCCCAGATGAAACTTGGCGGAAGCTGGGGGGGGGGACAATATTACATCTTCCCTCCATAAAATGTTTGACAGCCCGGGGACAGGGCACCCTCCCGCAAGACCTATGTAAGGCCACCATTGTGGTCATCCCTAAACCTGATAAGCCCCAGGACCAGTGCACCTCCTATAGGCCAATCTCGCTAATCAATGGCGAGGCTAAGATCCTTGCCAAACTCCTAGCCAACAGGTTGCAACCGGTGGCTGAGGCCCTAATACACCCGGATCAATGTGGCTTCA
Source organism: Ambystoma mexicanum (assembly GCF_040938575.1). Classification (NCBI taxonomy): domain Eukaryota; kingdom Metazoa; phylum Chordata; class Amphibia; order Caudata; family Ambystomatidae; genus Ambystoma; species Ambystoma mexicanum. The sequence continues at coordinate 1,196,070,357 of NC_090927.1, read as the reverse complement.
TGCCACACAAATCGACCCATATGAACCTGCGTCGACTCCATCTGGCTTTAGAGAGGGCTCCCACCATTAACGACCCGCTCGCTCTCCTAGCGATTGATTTTGAGAAGGCCTTTGATTCGGTCCGATGGGATGGCCTCTGGGTGATCATTGAACGCATGGGCTTCGGGGAGGGATTCCTGGGATGGGTGAAACTGCTGCATACAAATGTCCGGGCGGAGGTTAGGGTGAATGGGTGGACCTCTCGCTCTTTCCGACTGGGCAGGGGTACAAGACAGGGGTGCCCCCTTTCCCCCCTTCTCTTCGCTCTCGCGATAGAGCCGTTGGCCATATGGCTCCGCCAGAGCACATCCTGGATAGGATTCGGGTGGCCAGAGGGACACGAAGACCGGATATCCCTATACGCGGACGACCTCCTGATTTACCTGGGAGATCCTGTCTGAACCTGCCCCATGGTGACCCGGATGCTTGTTCAATGTGGGGAATTTAGCGGTCTAAGGATCAATTGGAAGAAATCAGTCTTCTTCCCGGTGAAAGGTAGGGGCCAGCCTGATCCACCTGACTGTCCACACCACAGAGAACAAACTGGCTTTCGATATCTTGGGATCTGGATAACAACAGATCTTACCAGTTATACCATGCACAATCTCAAACCGATCATGGATCGATTCTCCAACGATGTACAACATTGGAAGCTTCTCCCCCTGACCCTCATGGGTAGAGCTGCCCTTTTTAAAATATTAGCCCTCCCGCGATTCCTTTACGTCCTTCAAAACGCCCCGCTGCAGATCTCGGGGGCAGAATTTGGCCGGGTGGAGACCCTCCTCAGGGAGCTCCTATGGGGCGGAGGACAAACACGTATCGCTCTGGCTACACTCCAGAGGTCGATCTGGGAGGGTTGAATGGAGTGCCCCGCCTTCAGACCTATAATTGGGCCTCCCAATTGGTGGTGGTTAATGACCTTTTGCATGGCGACCGGGAATTACCCCATATAAAAGCCGAGGTAGGAACTATGCACGACACCGACCCATTGCAACTACTGTACCAAACCCCCCCCAGATCTTCCCCACTAACAATGAAGGCACAGATCATTACCACCTGGAGGAGCGTCCATAAGTTTGTGGGGTGGGGGAACAGACTATCAGTGGCGCAACCCCTGTGGCGTATCGCCAACCTGAAAGAAATTGCAAAGCTCAAGCCCTGGCCGTGCTGGGTGAGGGCTGGGATCCAGAGGGTGGGGGACGTCTTGAAATATGGGAATCTTGCCCCGTTCGCGGACCTACAATGCAGGTTCCAGCTCCCAGACAATGAGAGATACCATCATATGCAAATGTCCCATGCCCTGAGAGTCCATATATCGGCAGAGGACGATATCCCGGAATGTTCACCTCTAGAACGCAACATTTTACCCAAATATATTCCCTCCAAATGCATATCCATTCTTTACAACGCCATCACTTCCTTCGCAACTCCTGAGTTGACCAGTCTAAAGGCCAAGTGGGAAATGGATGTAGGGGAGATCGACCCTGAGGAATGGATCCGGGTACTAATGCACCCACGAGAAGCCGCCATTGCCTCGAGACTTAGACTGGTGCAACTGAAAATACTGCATACAGTGTATTATCCCAGAACTGCTATGTTTGGGTGGGGGAAAGCAACAAACCTGAACTGCCTCAGGTGCGGGAGTGAGGAGGGGACCTTCTTTCACATCCTGTGGTCCTGTCCCCGGATCTGTACTTTCTGGGAAGCCTGCTGTCGGGAACTGACTCAGATACTCTCCAAAACTATAGACATGGACCCGAAGGTCCTAATCCTGGGAGCACCGGGGGAGCACGAACTGAACAAATGGGAAGAATTGCTATTTCATACGGCAGCAGGCCTAATCAAGCGCAATATTGCACAGAAGTGGGGAGCCCCGGACTCTCCGACACTGGAGCAATGGGCATTGGACATGGACACATGTGCTATGATTGAAAGGAGGATCTATATATATATATATATATATATATATGGGCGGCATGGGAGGAGGGAGGGTCCTGAGGTATACGGACTCCGGGGACACCACCCTGAACACTTATAAGGTGAATCGTGACCGTACTCCACGAAGATGGTGATGCAAGACAGTTATTATTGTAAGGTGGGCCGGGCCGGGCCAGTGGATGTAATTGCCTCGTCTTTTTCTTGTTCCTCCCTTTTTGGTCTTGGTTGTTTTATGTTGTGATTAAATGATAATAAAAAATGTTTTATCCAAAAAAAAAAAATGGGTCCTTAAACATCATATTCCCTACGAATCCTGGAATACCTTGCAACCCATAGAAGCAATTGATGGGAGACCCCTCTCTTTTGGACCTATAACCCTTCAGACCAAGGAAATCGAGCTTGCAATAAACCATCATCGAGAGAAGATAAAGTTTGACATCATAAAATCTGCCCATTACCCAATGGTATTGGGAATGCCCTGGCTACAAAAACACAGTCCATACATCAATTGGACAGCAGGTTCCCTGTTCCTAGGTTCTGAATTTTGCATGTCTCATTGTCTACTTCTGGATCTTTCTCCGACACCATGGGAAGAACGTTCAACAACCCAGCAAGGTCCTCTTACGGTGTCCAACATCGTCCAGGTTCCTAAAGCCTACCAGGAATACGTCGATGTGTTCTCTTCTGCTATTGTCCAAGCCTTACCACCCCATAGGCTGGAAGACTGTGCTATTGAAACCAAACCTTCAGCTGTGATTCCCTTTGGCAGGATGTTTATTCTGTCTGAACCCGAGAAAAAGGCCCTTCGTGAATACCTAGATACTAACCTAGAAAACTGCACCATGCGCCCATCCACATCTCCAGCCGGAGCTTCACTATTTTTTGTTCCTAAGAAAGACACCAAAGAGCTCAGACCTTGTCTTGATTATCGAGGTCTAAATCAGTGCACCCTTAAAGATCGTTATCCATTACCCTTGATCTCAGATATCCTGGAAGCCGTAAGAGGAGCCGTAATATTCACCAAATTGGATCTCAGGGGTGCCTACCATCTGATCCGTATTAGGGAAGGAGACGAATGGAAGACAGCCTTCAGGACTCCCTTTGGTCATTATGAATACTTGGTCATACCGTTTGGACTCGCTAATGCTCCGGCGATCTTCAAACGCTTTATGGATCTGGGGTGTTTTCGGAAATGCTGTTTCTTTTCGTCATCGTCTACCTGGACAATATTTTGATATTCTCTAAGGATCCTCTCAAGCATGAAGGACATGTTAAGGCAGTATTACAACGGCTTCGTGAACACAAGCTCCTAGCAAAACCCGAGAAGTGCCTTTTTTATGTTTCCACTGTTCACGATCTAGGATTTGTCCTTAGCCCAGACGGCATAGGAATGGATCAATCCAAGGTTAAGGCCATACTATCCTGGCCAACTCCGACCACTGTAAAACAGATCCAGTCTTTCCTGGGCCTAGCTAATTTCTATCGGAAGTTCATACCATCCTTCTCCGAGATTGTTCAACCGATTATTGCCTTGTTGAAGAAAGATACTCCCTTTCATTGGACATCAGACCAGGAGAAGGCCTTCTAATGCTTGAAAACATAGTTTACACAAGCCCCCATCCTGGCTCAACCTGATATAAATCAACCCTTCCTAGTGGAAACAGACGCCTCTAACTATGCCATCGGAGTAGTTTTGAAACAGGAACTCGATGACGGACTGGAACATCCTATTGCCTAACTTTCACGGACATTGACCCCCAGTGAAACTCATTACTCGGTTTTAGAAAAGGAACTGCTAGCCATCCGTCAAGCCTTCACTGAGTGGCGTCATTTACTTCTAGGAGCTAAACATCCTGTCCAGGTTCGCACGGACAATCAAAATCTCCAAGTATTACAGGCCCTGGAATGCAGGAACAGCCGTCAGGCCCGTTGGGCGTTATTCTTTGCCCATACCAGTTCCAGATTCACCATGTTCCTAGAACACAAAATATAATGGCTCACGCCCTGTCTCGGCGTCCTGACTATGAACCCCCCTGAAGACTGAACATTTCCTAAGATGTTTCCCCATACAATATTTGTAGCTCAGGTAATTAGTCTCCTAGATGAAGTTTGCATGCAAACTCAATCCTCTGACCTCTGGAAAGACATCTCGAGCAAGAACCAGTGGAATTTGAAGACTAAACATGGATAATTGTTCAAAGATAACGCCTTGGTCATTCCAACACAAAAACTACAACAAAGGATAATAAACCTCTGTCACAATACCCTTTACTCCGGACATCGTGGTATTACCAATACCCTTCGACTAATACAAAGGCAATTTTGGTGGCCCGGAATGAAAGCCGACGTACAACTGTACGTTCAGGCATACCCTGTCTGTAATCAAAACAAACACGACAACAAAAGACCGTCGGGTCTACTGCAGCAACCTCCACTACCAACAAGGCCTTGGGAATTCATAGCTAAAGACTTAATTGTGGAATTACCACCTTCCAGGGGATACACAACCATCATGGTCACCATTGACTTGTTCACTCATATGGCTCATTTTACACCCCTGTATAAACTGCCATCCTCGTCAGAACTTGCTGGAATATTCCTGGAACACATATTCCGACTACATGGACTCCCTTCCAAGATCATGTCGGACAGAGGGCCTCAATACATTTCTCAGTTCTGGAAACACCTTTGCCGGATACTAGGAATTCAACGTGCCCTCTCCTCAGGTTATCATCCCCAAACCAACGGAGCTACAGAGCGTGTAAACCAAACCTTGGAACAATATCTCCGTTGCTTCACTACCAAGATCCAGGACGATTGGTCTCTTTTAATACCAGTGGCTGAATTTGCTTATAATAATTTGGATCACTCGGCCGTTAAGACCAGCCCTTTTTTCTGTAGCCAAGGATTCCACCCTTCGGTTCTACCTTCTGTCCTTTCACATCCTACACCAGTTCCCACAGTCGACTCCTGGATTGAAACACTCATTAATGTACAAAGAGAGGCCAAAGAACAATTCGAGAAAGCCAGGACCCAGACCAAGCTGTATGCGGACTCCAAAAGAAGACCGAGCCCTTCCTACACAATAGGGGATAAAGTATGGCTATCCTTGAAGCTACTGCCACGGCATCTACGACCAAATAAATTGGCTCCTCGGTATTATGGGCCTTTCCCAATAAAGGAAATCATCAACCCAGTGGCCTTTCGACTCAAATTACCAGACTCCTGGAAGAAAATCCACCTAGTCTTTCATACATCCTTAATAAAGCCATACGTCCAGACCTCTCGAAATAACCTCCAGCCTAACCCAGTGCTCGTCAATGACCAACTGGAGTATGAGGTCTCCAGAATTTGTGATTCCAGATATAGACATGGCCAACTCCAGTACCTGGTGGAATGGAAAGGATATCCCCCCAGTGAACGCACTTGGGAACCTATCTCAAACTTAAATACCCCCAGGTTACTCAGAAGGTTCCATTTCATACACCCGGGCAAACCCGGTGGGACGGGTTTTTGGAGGAGGCATGCTGTCATGAACCATCGAACTCGCCTTTTCTGGGCCTCCTGGTCCCTGACACGTCAGGGATTACACTCCATAATACTACCAACATGGCTGCAAGCTCAGAACGCTGCTCACCAGTCTTCACGTTCTACGCAGCGTATTCTATAAAGAGGCCACACCCCTGCGGCCCTGCGCGTCTCAACGCTGCTGTTAGCTGTGACCGGACGTGTGCTCCGTACTCTCCCTTGTATTATTCTGTTGTTTCCTGGTTCCTGGAAACCCTTCTTCCAATCTACCTTCCTTCCTTCTTATCCAGCCCTTCCCGGAATCCCTGCACTGCCTCTCCGTGCTCCATATCCTTTATGAATTTCCTGGAGTTTTCCCTTGATACCGGTCATCGAAGCTGAATGAACACTGGAAGCCGAGGACGGCCGTGCGGGCTTGTATAAGACCCAAACCATACGAAAGAAGACTCCTCCTAAAGAAGTCATCAGTCAACGAAAACAGGTGAGAAAGGGGGAAACTTGTGACACTTTTTCCAAGTGCATTGAGGCGCCACCATGCAAGGAGGGGAGACAAAGTAAAAACAGATGATCTTCAAGGCATGGTGCATTCAGATAGTGCAAGTGTGCAGACAGATGCAGGGGGGGGCAAGTGCAGGGGATGAAGGCATGGGGAAGGGGACCAAGTGTGCCCAGTCAGTCAGAAGCTGGGGTAAGTGCTGAGAGATGCCAGTCACATGGGTCATTGACCGAGTACAATAACAATGAGGCAAGTGAAAGGCCCGGAGGCAAGTGCGAGAGGACTGGCGAGGGTGACCGGGACCTGTGAGACTCGGAGGTACGGCAGGCGGCCAGTCAGCACGCTGCGTGGAAAAGGATGGAGAGAGGGATAGAGCTGAGAGAAAGTTTAGCAGGGTAGAGGGGAGAGAAGGAAGAGAAGAAGAGGAATGTTTTAAGGAGTTTCTGGAACTTAAGGAGATCGGGCTCAAGACAGAGTGCAGCAGGGAGGCCATTGCAGAGGGAGGACCCTGCAGAGGATAAATACCTCCCTCCAAATCTCTCCTTGGAAAACTGGCTCACTCGCAGAAGGTTGGAGGTAGATGAGTGGAGGGCTCAGGAAGGACAGTATTTAGGTAGGCAAATTTGCAGATAGGTAGGTCACAGGCCCCAGAAAGCCTTGTGGACAATACAGAGGGTCTTGAACGTGATCCTTGCAGCCATGGATAGCCAGTGGAGGTATTTCGGCGCCACTGAGATGCAGTCCCTGGGCTTGAGGCCAAGGATAAGTCTTGCGGTTCTGTTCTAGATGTGTTGCAGAGGGTGGAGAGCAGAGGCAGGAAGATTGAGAAATAGGCTGTTGCAGTAGTCCAGCCTTGAGAGAACCAGGGCTCTGGAGACAGTGAGCTGCTGGGGGAAGGTGAGAAAAGGAAGAGTACTCTGAGGTGGTGTAGCTGGTAGTTGGACTTTTTAGAGATGTCTGAAATGTTAGTGGAGAAGGAGAGAGCAGAGTCGAAGATGACCCCAAGGTTTTTGCCTCACATGTGGGTGTGGGCGCAGGGCCAAGGGAGGCCGGCCAGAGTGAGAGTGGGAAAGGGGAAGCAGGAGTCCCATTGCAAATGATCTCAGTCTTACTGGAATTGAGGCAGAGGTCGTTTGCAGCACACCATGACTGAATTGCAGACAGACAGTCGGATATGAGCGAGGTAGAGAAGGTGGCTGTCATCTGCATAACGCTGGAAGTAAGAGAAGAAAGTGGCAATCACACGTGCAAGGGCAGCCATGTAGACATTGAAGAACCAGGGGGATAGGTTGGAACCCTGGCGAATACCACAGGTTGAAAGAGTGATAGTAGAGAGAAAATACCCAAATTCCACCTAGGATGGGCGATTGGAAAGGAAGGAGGTTAACCAACCTCGAAGGACCGTTCAGCATTGATAGTCAAAGACCACTTGATTTCTAGATATGCACTAAAGTCGAGAGAGAACTTTATGTCCTCATTTCAGGTATCTTAAACAAAGATGATGACCCGGTTCCCTTTGGGTTCGAACCTGGGGGTCTCCCTAAAGAAAAATAGAATGGCTGATCTGGCCTCCATTTTGCATGACGCCAGTGGCCTAGACATCTCCCTTGAGGTAGAATTTCCTCAAGGGGATTCCCAAGGCCAATTAAGTTTAACAGAGAAATAGTAAAGTAGTAGTAGAGTAACAGAAAAATGATGGCAAAGGTGGCCGATGCCCTAGGTTGGGGCCCTCCAGCAAGGGAAATAGAAGAATGTGACCTAACAGACATTCTGGACAAGGGCAGAAATGGTGCACCTGTCTTTTCCTTACACAATGCTATTAGAAATCCCCTCTTGGAGCTATGGAAAACTCCCTGCTCGGGGACAGTAGTCAATGAGGATTTTGCGAGGACTGTACAAGCCAGCCTCTTCCGACCCAGAGTTCCACGCCCGACCCCATCACAGGACAGTCTGGTGGTGCAGGCAGCTAATGTTAGCATCAAGTCAAGCGCCTTTCCTTTGTTACCCCCAGACAGGGATGTCAAAATATACGATGCTCTGGCCAACAAAGTAATTGCCTTGGGCAGCATTGCTCTTAAGGCAGTGAACACCTCTTGTGCTCTTGCCAAATACACACACACCTACCTTATGGCCTTTCATTGCTGAGGTGGCAATGAGGGATGGCTTCTTCAACATTGTGGAAGATGGGAAAGAAGCTATGCCCCAAGCCCTACAGTCAGGACTCGACAGATAATCCATGGCAGAGAGTTCCATCAAGCAAAGATTTGCTTGGCTACAAAAAATAGGGTTTGCTCAGCACACATATGCAACATTGCTTGACATGCCTTTTGATGGGTCACACTTATTTGGACCAAAGACAGATGATATCCTTGAGAAACTGCAGGCTCCCAAGGCTGCAGCAAAGTCCCTAGGGGCGGCGTAAGGCAGCGCACTCAAATTTCCTCGCAATGGAGGAGTAAGCCTTTTGGTACTATAACTATGGCCAAAATGGAAAGCAAACCACTGCCCGCCAAGGTCAAAGACGCTTCTCTTGACTTTCAAGAGGTGGACCACTCCCGGCCTCTGTCCCCTCTAGTATGGCCCCTGTGGGAAAACCTCTTTGTGGACTTCTGCCATTCTACACCAGTAGGGGGGGGGTCCATCACACCATTTTCAGAATGGTGCAGTACTACTTTAGGTGCATGGGCATGGCTGGTAGTCTCCTAGGGTTACAGCCTTCCATTTTTAAGGTGCCCACCAGATTGCCCCCCCCCTTTATCCAGGCCACCTCCTGTTCCAGGCCCACTACTCATGAAAGAGGTTACCTCCCTTCTGGAGAAGAATGCCATATAGGTGGTACCAGGGTAGCAACAGGGGATGGTATTCCCATTCATTTTTGGGTCCCAAAAAAGGATGTAGGTTGGCCATCTTGGACCTGAGGTGCTTGAACAAGTTCTTCAGGAAGGACAAGTTCAAGATGGTAACACTCTCGAGGATCCTCCTGGCCTTGGAGATTCAGGATTGTTTGGTGTCACTCAACCTGCAGGACGTTTACTTTCATGTGCCAATCCATCCAAAGCACAGGAAGTGCCTGAGGTTCATAATAGGCTACACTCACTACCAGTGTTTCTTTTTTTTGTTTCTGCCTTTCGGACTTACCTCCATCTCGAGGCTCTTCACCAAGTTGTTAGTGGTAGTGGCAGCCAGTCGCAGGAAAGGGGAGATTCACGTATTTCCCTTCTTGGATGATTGGCTAATCAGGACGCGGTCTCTGGATCAAGACCTGGATCATCTCAATCACACCTGCCACCTCTTCCACAAGCTAGCCTTCTCCCTCAGTTTTAAAAAGTGTCAACTCACACCTTCTCAAACACTTCAATTCATCAGAGCAGTCCGGAATTCTCCCTCCAGAATGTCTTCCCCTCCCGAGGACAGGGCTCTACACATCCAGCAGATGCTCACCAGATTCCGTAACGCCCAATACCTGCCTTATGGTATCCTGCATCTTCCTGCTACCTGAGAAACGATTGGGAATGAGATCACTCTAATGGGCCTTCAGATTTCAGTGGTTGTAGTTCTCTGGCACTATAACAGACTTTATTCAAGACCCGAGCAGAGTTATTCAAGATCTCTTGTGGTGGACTTGCAGGGAGAATGTGATGGCAGGAGAACTGTTTTGGCAACCGTGGCCAGAAACAACACTACTGACGGATGCATCTCTGAAAGGCTTGGGCGCTCACCTGAACAAGCTGACGGTGAGCAGTTTGTGGTCCCTGGTCTGTTGTAGCTGAGGGCAGTTAGACTGGTGTTGATTGCCTTTTTGCCCTCCATACAGGCGAAGACTGTCCTGATCATGACGGACAACACAGTGGCCATGCTCTACATCAACGAGAGAGGCAGTGTAGGGTCACTGTTACGGATTTTAAAGCGGCGTCACACTCCAGACCAGGACTCTTTATACTGGCCAGGTATGCAGCGCACAATCAAAATGCTTTTAGATTTATGAATTTGGATTCAGCTCTGAGAAGGCAGCCAACCGGTCTCACACCACTCTTAGCGTACACCCTGTGTCGTAATGGACCATGAACCAGGCTGGTGTGTAATAATGAAATATTTATTTATTTTAATTTTGAATAAAAATCAAACACATTCTATAGGGCAGCAATCACCAGTGTGGTGATAATTACACAGAAAATTGATACAATGCACTTAATTTAACCTTCTAGCACAGGAGACACAATGCACAGTTAAAAGAAAGCAAAATTACTTTTGGGGTAGTGCATTTAAATGGCACCACAATTAAGCATTCCCCCTGCAACACCCCCTCAAGCCGCTGCTAACCAAATGTTGTGTGGGTGGAGAGGAGTAGCAAGGAGTTAGGTATACAATGCAAAAATCGGATTGAAATTCCGACCTACCTCCTCTAAATGGGAGGAAAAAATCGAACTGAGCTCCCTTGAAAAATTAGCAAAATGGCACTGGGAATTACTAAATGTTGATTTTACATGTGCGGTTGAATGAATAAGGCAACAATGAGTGTGGATATACTGAAGAAGCACTAAAACTGACAAGCAACAAGGCAATGTAATTCATAACGGGCATACAATTTAAAAATCGACTTTGGGAAGGAAAAACATTGCAGCAAATCACACGTGACAGGTTTGCCATTGCTACATTTCACGGGTTTAAAATAGCAAAACGGCTTGGAAATTGAGCTAAACAGACAAATTCGGAATGCGGTTTTAATGCTAAGATACAAAGGCGCATCATAGGTATAATATGAAAGAGAAAGGATAACTCTGGATGGATGACAGTATGGAATTCATAAAGGGAAAGAAAACTCTGTTTTTAAACGGGAACAATTTAACGGGACAACTCGGTTTTGTTAGTAAACGGATTTCTTTTACTGAAACTATATTTTAGTGACTAGATAGTTAAAGAAAGACACGGTATGTGAGGTTACTTGCAATGGCAACCTAATTATTCAAAATAGTACTAGGGACATGGGGATCAACACAGATTTTCCTAAGGACAGGATACACAGAGGATTCTGACAATTTAAGAATTTACTAAGGTATTTATGGGAGTTCTTATAGGGTTTCTTATAGGGTTTGACAAATGGCAAGGTAACAGGGCAAAGGATGCAGCTTTTTGGTTACTGAGGAAGGGTGATACTTACAACAAGCACTTGAATGGGGTTGTTTGGACAGCGAACCGGGTTTCAGGACAGCTAGGCAAGATCTAGTCACTGCGCAGCGGCAGGCTTTCTTGGAAAAACAGCTAGCGGGTCAAAAGCCGGTCTGGTCGCTGGATAACCCCAAAAAGGGTTCCACTCCCTTTCTCCCTGAATTATTGGGATTTTTGTAGGGTTTAATTCTGGATTAGAGGTTCAGCCTGGGTAAGAGGTTCTGCCTGGATCTGCTCTCAGCTCCCACTGGCCTGGCACTGGAATCGGAAATCTTGCAGGGTGAATGTGGAATGTCTGGATCCCTGGATGTTGATGTATGAATGCTGGATTTTCTTGAATCTTGGATTTTTGAATGTTGGATTTTTTTATTGTCCTGACTCCCCCTGAGCTTCCTCCTTATAAAGGCCGGATGACATCAGAGGATTTTAACGTTGTGGGCAGAACTAAGCTAGACCTACCTGTAAGAATTGGATAGGTCTTCCTGTGGATGTCGCTGCCTCCTTGTCAGCAGATTGGACTGAAGGCAGTGACTCATTTTAGTGTGTTTATTTTACAATGTGCTTTGTTCTACCAAAGTTACTTTTACCAAAATCAGTTATGGAGCAAAACACTTATATTTACAAATGACATCATCAGGAAAATTAGATAGGCAGATTCCATATTTCACAAGGGACATTTCTGTCCAAACGCCAAGTTTGTGTGATATGGCTTTGTTCTTCTGGCATTCTATTAAAACAATACTTTATCAAACATCCTACAAATCGATATACATGAGCCTAACAGTGTGGGGGTATATTTGCATTTACGTTTTATAACTGTTGCATGTGTGCTTCCCCCAGAAATGACACTTTAATGCCGTTTGCGTCCCCCAAATGCTCGGACAATCCACAATGTCTTAATTTAATGGCCCAAAAATGCCATTAAAACGGTCATAATTTCACATTACTGTTTCTTTAGGTTACTGAAATAAATACTTTAATATCAAAAAGTCCTTTAAATCAAATAGATGGCATCTGTCACTGGAGAGCAGTCCTTAAGATTTCCCCAGTCATCCTACCCCACCACCCCCCTGTGTCAGCTATGTGCAGCAGGGCTACCATAGCAACTTTCTTTCTGGCAGATGCAGCTGAAGAGAGGTGTCACCAGGAATTCACACTTGCCTGTGACAAGGCCAGTTCCCCTGATCCATTTTTCTTGGCTGGAGCAATGCTAGAAAGTCTGACGAGGTCGCCACATCCCACACCTTGGCCCCTTCCATGTGCCCAGGGGCTGGTCCATTTGGGGAAGGTAATTCTGTTCCCAGGGGAGGCAGGGCCCTTTGAAGCCAGTGTCTGCCAAACCTGTTCTGCTGGTCTCAAAGACATTTCTTTTTTTCTTTTTTCTTTCTTTAAACAGAAAGCAAGTCTTTTTGGGAGTAGATATCATGGATATTTTGGAGCAACCCCTCATCTTCCATCACATTTCTGTGCAAGCACAGGGCATCATTTTAACATTTCACTTTCAAAAGATGTTTTCCTGCTTAGCAAAAAACACCATTTTACACATGGGTTAATTCTTCTTGGATGTCCTTTACAAATGTGTTTTTTCCCCGCATCTTTATTCTGAACATTTCCATAGCCCTTGTCAATGTCTAATACACAGGAATCTGTTCAAAACAAGGAGAGTGAGAGCTTCTTGTGAGGAATTTTGCCAGTGTCACTTTGTTGCAAAAGTAAAATGCTCGCTGTATGGCCTGGAGTAAATTTCTCTGCTATTTCACAAGTTTTGCTTGACACATATGCCATTCAGTGAGGAATGCCCTCCTTTGCTGGTGTACAACCTGAAGATAGATGGCCATGAATGTGTCTTACTGGAACCAAACTGTGTACTGTTGAAAAAATTGAAATGGCATCAGTGCGCATTCATTTTAAACACAGAATATTTTATTTTTCAGTGGGAAGTTTTGAGCTGGCAGCATAGCAGGGATGCCTTTGAATTATTTTCTTTGGGGCACATGAAGTATACATGCCATGTCCATTACCCTCACTATATGTTTGATCTTGCTTCGTGTGGGGTACGTGCCTCGGAGGCATTCTTTCGGGGTCCAAATATACCTTTTAATTCCACCTTTCTTGCATGTCTGTTCTATGTTTGTCCAGAGGATACTCGTTTTCTCGCATCCCCAGCACATGTGCATTAGGTCGGCTTTGTCACAGGTGCACCATGGGCATTGCGCTTCTGTCTGCCTCCTGAAGCTTGCTACTTTTTTGGGGGTCATGTACGTTCTGTATAGGACGTTTGTTTGTATTAGCCTGAATCTGGCGTTCCTGGACACTTCTTTTTCGGGTGTTTCATTGCTCTTTCCCACTCATTGTCAGTGATGCCTTTGCCAGTGTCCATTTCCCCTTTGATTTTTAGTGTGGTGCTGCAGGGATTGGGCCTATCGTTTAATTGAGCGTAGAGCCTTAACACTGGCCTCCACCCATCGCTCAGGTTGTACATTTCCGTCACTAGGGGGTTTGTTGTTGGCTCAGCTGGCCAGTCTCCCCACTTCCTTTTGGCCTCGTGTTTGAGCTTCTGGAACCATAAGATCGTACCTCAAAAACTGATTCTGGACAACGCTGAAATCTTTTCCCCTTTTCTCTGTCGTATGACAAATGCCTCCTTTAGAGATCGTAAAGTGCCTACTGGAATTAAAACTGTCACAGTCACTCCCTTAGTCAAGAAACCCGGACTAGATCAACAAGACCCCACTTATGTAAGACCCATTACCAATTGTAATTTTCTGTTGAAGGTACTTGATAAAGTAGCAACCAAACAACTGCAAGAGTATGTAGACCAACACAGCCTGCTACACCCCCAACAATCGGGCTTTAGAAGTGCTCACAGCACAGAGTCAGCACTGCTGGACTTGCAGACCGAAATGTTGAGCATTTTGGATAAAGGCAAGACAGGACTGTTAATCCTTTTGGACCTCTCTGCAGCTTTTGATTTATTAGATCATAAAAAGCTCCGAGAGGCCCTAGGTGTAGCTGGAAACTGCTCCCAAGATGTAATAGATTGGGTTTCATCTTTCCTAGAAGACAGGAATTCTAAAATCAATTGGGGAGGCCATTCCACCTCACCCAAACCTGTAGATTGTGGCGTCCCTCAGGGAGCTAGTTTTTCTCCCTTACTCTTTAATTTATATATTGGCTGGCAGTGAAAGAACAGATCTAGTTTAAATCACTGACTTTAACCCACCGATGTCTCTACGGCACGGCGCCAGCATATTTAAAAAGAAAATTCAGCTGGTTTGAACCAAGTCGCTGCCTGAGATCTACCAAACAAGGATTGATCAATCCCTGTCCCCCAGGCAAAGCCACCGACCTAGGTCGAGCTTTCCCAAACCTGGCGATCTCTCACTGGAATAAACTGCCTTGCAGCCTTAGACTGGAAAGCAACATTCTATTTTTCAGGAAGCAATTGAAGACCTTCCTCTTCAAATAACTAGGCTTCTACTTCATCGCTCAGGGTCGCTTCTCTTGCTTCTCTTCTCCCTTCTTTTGTGTTGTCCCGTGAAATTATTGTCCCAGAATCTTTTTGTCGCGCCCTGATGCTTGCGAGCTTCGGCGCGTAATAAATAAATAAAATAAAATAAGAACTGTCCCGTTGGCAGCCCCTCTTTCTCATGCAGCGATTCCAGTTTCCTGAATTCACCTTCCTCGTACATGTCCCCCCAGGTGTATATGCCCATTATTTCCCACTATCTAATGGTGTTGAGGTCGGTTAGTGTTGTTCTCATCTCCACCATAATTGGTATATCAGGGGAGTAAGGGTTCTCCAGGTGCGTAATGGTTTTAACTCTTCCCCATATTTGTTTGCCCAGTTTAGCAGGCACAGGTGCACTGCGGTTATGATCTCGTGATATCCACAGTATTTCTCATGTGTGCAGGTTTGATTAGGTCCCGCAGGAGGCCCTTTTCGTTGGTGACGTCTTTCCACAGCCATCTGGTGACGTGGCTTAGCTGGGCCGCCAGATAGAATCTTTCGAAGTCAGGGAGCTCTATGCCCCCTGTGTGGTCAGTGCCAATTTGTGACGCGTCCTTCCCCATATAAAATCTCTGATCTGGGCTTCTAGTTTACGGAAAAAAGGTGGCCTGATGTAGTGGCAGATATTCTGAAAGAAGTATAGGAATCTTGGCAGGATGATTGTTTTAACTATCGATGCACTCCCCATCATTGAAAGCGGGAGTTTGGACCAGAATTTCGTTGAGTTGCGGAGTCCCTGTGTTACTGCCATTGTGTTATACTCATGCATGAGTTCTGGCGTGTGTCTGATCTTGACCCCCAGATACTTCAATGTGTCTAGCTGCCACTGTATCCCCACCTCCGGTAAGTTTTCTATTGTTGTCTCCCTTAAGCCCGCTAGTGGGAACATGCAAGATTTTTGTCTCTTGAATCGTATTCCTGAGTAGCTTGCAAAGTTGTCCAGTACTTCTAGGATTGTTGGGACATTGTTCTGAGGGTCTCTCAGATATAGCAGGACATCATCTGCATATAGCGATATGACATGATACCTCCCACCTACCCATATTCCTGCGTCCTAGAACTGTTTCCTTATGTAAATTGCAATTGGTTCTAGCCCCAGAAGGTAGAGCATGGGCGACAAGGGACAGCCCTGTCTGGTTCCTCTCTGCATGTTCCAAGCTCTTGAAACCATTTTGCCCGTTTTTACCCTTGCCGTGGGATCTTTATACAGTATCTTAATCCATCGCACAAACCTCTCCCCAAATCCAAATTCCCGCAGCACCTCTATCAACCACTCCCAGTAGATGGAGTCAAATGCCATAATTGCATCTAGTGACATCACTGCCAGGTGATCTTGGTCCCCCTCTGTTTGTGCCATAATGTGTTGTAGCCTGCGTAAATTGGCAGTCGTGTTACGACCAGGCACACAGCCATTTTGGTCCTCATGTACCAGGCTTCCTATCACTTTGGGCAGTCTCTTGGCCAGTATTTTGCTGTCATAATTTAGCATTGCCAGAGGGCGATATGAGTCGCATTCATCTGTTGGCTTGTGTGGTGTGGGTATTGGGGCTATTAATGTTTCTCTCATGCTTTTGGGTAGGTTTCCTATCTCATAGGCCTCTTGGTACACCTCATGGAGCACCGGGGTAAGCGTTGTTTCGTATGCTTTATAGAACTCTGGGGGAAGCCTGTCTGTTCCAGGGGTCTTACATGTAGCCAGGGATCTAATGGCGTCTGTGATGTCTTCTAGTGTGATTGCCTCTTCTAGAGTCTCTTGTTGTTGCTAGTTCAGCTTGGGGAGTTTGATTTCTTCTAAGGTGTCATGTATGTCTGACAGCGGCACTAGGGTGTTGTGTGCATATAGTGTGGAGTAGAAGTCGGCAAAAGTGTCGTTTATTGAGTTCTGTGTCCTTTTAGTTTCCCCTACCTCATCTTTCAGCATGGTCGTTGGGTGTTTCGGGTTCTCTCGTTTACATAGCCATGCCAGCAGCCTGCCCGGTTTGTCACCATTTATATGTGTCCTAGTGGTGCGCGTTATATAGTCGAATTTAGCCAGCCGTCCTCACGCCTGCTGACAGCTTGTCCTTGCATCCAGTAGGCTTTCCTCCTCTACACTGGACCCTGAGTTAGTGGTCTCCTTTTGCTTTATTTCCTCCTCCTGCTCCTCTAATTCCTTCTTCAGCATTTTTCTGATTCCCCCTGCCCCAGCTATGATCTCTCCCCTCATTACCACCTTCAGAGCCTCCCACACTGTACCCCAGCGGTCTACACTACCGCTATTAGTTGTGACATATTCTACAAGCTTCTCCCCTAGCTCATCCCTGAAAGTTGGGTCCATTAGTGCCTCTGTAGGCATTCGCCATAGTGAGATGGGGGGCCTGGGGCCTTTCATTGTCCAGTGCATTAGCAAGGGCGAGTGGTCAGAGATTGTTCTGCCCGTGTATTGTATTGACTCTACCTGTGCTAGATGTGCCTTGTCGATGAACATGTAATCAATTCTTGTGTAAAGGCCATGAGGTGAAGAGTTGTATGAATAAACCCTATCCGTGGGGTGGTGTTCTCTCCATGCATCCGCAAGATCTAGTTGTCCCAGTGTGGTGTTCAGTGCGGTTGGGGTATTTTCAACCCAGTTCTGTGGGGGCTCAGATCTATCCAAGTCCAGGTCCCTCACGCAGTTGAGATCGCCACCCCACATGTAAAGGCCCGCCCTGTGCCTAGTCAATTTGGGTTGCAGTTTACCAAGGTATGCTGATATGCCTTGGTTAGGGAAATACGAATTTACTATGCAGATCTCAACTTGCTCGATTGCACCGCATATTATCAAGTACCTCCCTTCTGTGTCTGCCTCAATCCCAATTAACTGGAAGGGCACTCCAGGGCTGATCCAAGTGTACACTCCCCTTGCATACTTACGAGTATGAGGCCCATTGCCCCTGTCCTCCCCAGTATTCTTGTAGCTTAGCCTGGGCGTCCGCTGTGAGGTGAGGTGGGTTTCTTGGAGCAGCACAATGTCCACTTTCTTCCTGCGCAGATAGGACCTGATCCTGTTCCTGCGCAAGTAGGACCCCAACCATTGGTTTATTCCATGTTAGTATTTTAAGTTGTGCTGCCATTTGGTTTTGCAGTGCTTCCAGGCACCTCTCCGTCTCCACTCCTCCAGTTTTGTGCGTTTACCTCCAGAGCACCTCTTCCCTCTCGCCCCCTCACTTCATTTCTTGTGTCCTCGACTTGTTGGCCACCCTTTTCCTTTTCTGTGCTGCATGAAGACTCTGGTACAAAAAGAAAACAACTGCAACAACAAATGCAGTCCAAACGGTTGCACCCAGCAACTTCACAACCAGCGTTGTGCTCGGGTGTCTCTGCACTGTCTAGCCCCTTCCAGGGCATCCAGCGCAGATGTGGTCGTGCCGGCAACAGGCCAGCTCTAGGTCATTCCGAGGGTTGGGTGTTAACACACAGGTTAGGTGGGCGAGCTCTTCCCCAGCCGTTTGGGCAATGTATTCACAGGCGTTCTTTCCTGTTCTATTAGTAGTGTCTTCTGTTCTAGTGTCTTCTGTTAGTAGTTCTGTTCTATTAGTAGTGGCTTCTTCAAATCTTGCTTCTCCTCAGTTTCTCGCTCTCTTGCAGCGGTGTGCATCAAGGGTCTTTTTCCTTCCCATCGGCCAGATTGTTGTGATCCAGCCACATGTTGGCAGCCGCAGGGGTTTCCAAAAATATTGCTCTCCCTTTGTGGATCACCTTCAGTCTGGAGGGGTAGAGTAGCATGTATTTCAGGTTCAATTGTCTGAGGCATGCTTTTATCGGGACATACGAGTTTCTAGCTCTCTGTACGGCTTGAGTATAGTCGGGATATATAGTTAATATAGTTATTTTGGATTCGTCCCGCCTTCTCTCGAGTACCTAAGTATAATTTCCCTGTCCTGAAAATGTTGGATCTTCGCAATTAATGGGAGATGGTATGAGCCTGCTGGCGGTTTCTTCTGAGATCTGTGGGCTCTCTCCAGCGCAAAGCCTTTTGAGAGCTTGCCCACACCAATTTCCTGTTGCAGTAGGGATTCCACGTATTTGGTCAGATTCAGGCATTCTATTCCTTCTGGGATTCCGAGCAGTCTGATATTGCTGCGCCGGCCCCGACCTTCTGCTTCCTCAGTCCTTGGCTCCAGCATTGTGACTTTCCTCTCCAGTTCAGCTACCTTGGATTTTAGTTCTCTTGTGGCCTCTGTTGTCTCTTGTAGTCCAGCTTCAGTTACAGTTACCCTTTCTGGCAAGTTCCTCGCATCTTGCCTCATTAGCTGCATATCTGTCTTTACTTCATCAATTTTCGTGTCTATGAAGGACCTTAGGGCAGTTATGGCTTCCAGCACTTGCCCATCTCGATTATCTGTTTCAGTGGGTCTTTGGGTTTCTGATGTAGGCATTTCTCCCTGCGACTTGGGTTTTTGTTTGGTTGCCGCAAATGAGTCCATTATTGATGCCTTTGCCTTGTCTTTGGTGGAAGGCATAGCTTACTGGTGCTGTGGGTGCAGGATTTATGTTGATGTAGTTAGTTCTGGGGATCCGAGGAGTTGCTGTATCCCAGTGATGCAGGACTGTGGGGCTACAGGTTCTATCCACTGCTATCTTCCCTTCTTGGACAGGGGGAACTATGCAACATCTTTGCTTTGTGTTTGTCTGCTGCTCTTGTAACTTCTCGCTCTTTAGCGTCGCTGCAAGCCTTGTCCCGCCGCTCAAGAGCCCCCGCTTTGTTTAGGGCCCTCCCTATGTTGTTCCAAGCCCTGCCGTTCTGTTGTGCCCCCATTTGCTCATGCACTTCCTGGAGTGCAGCTTGGACTTGTTTGCCTGTGCTGTTCTCCGGCGTTATTTTTGTGCCGTGCATTGGGCAGTAGAGTCCGGATGTGTTCGCTGTGGTTGTTGGGTAGGGCCCTGTAACCAGTCGTTCCAGCTCTTGGTCTGAGGTTGCGCAGAAGGCCTATTGTCATTGGTGTTGCATGTAGGCCCCTTTTTTAAATATTTTGTGCCTGCTTTGGGCCCTGTGTCGTCGTTGGCTCTTGTTATTTAGCCCGCGTATCGTGCACTGCCACACAGCTCCTCCGCTTGGTGTCTTGGGGGTGCTATATGTGTGGAACCAGGCCGCCTCTGCGTTTGCCCCCAGCGCGTTATTGCCCCCTTTCATGCTGCGCCTCTCACCTTGTACTCAGTAGTGTCTTGTACTCAGTAGTGTCTGGTGGTTCGGGGGACTTCTCGGTCGTGTTGCCTTGCTGTTTGCCCAGAGTGGGCTTTTTCCTGGTCCGGTGGTCGGTCGGCATCCTTCAGGGTCTGCTATTTGGTTTCCGTCTTGTGCCTCCCAGGTGCGCCTGGCCAATCTTCATTCCACCACAGCCAAAGACGTGGACCGTCCATGCGTCGTCCGGGCCGGGCCCCCTCGTGGCTGGCTTTTCTGCTCCCTGGCTCTGGCAACCTCCTTCCTTGGCGAGTGTCTGTCCCACAACGTGTCATGTCCAAGGGACGGGGCACCGCTGTCTGATGACTTCTGCTCACTGCGCTGCTCTGTTCACCACTCCAGCAGTTCTTCTCCGTCATCGCGGGTCTGGATTCCCTCTGCCTCTGAGGGTGTGCACGCTTCACTGTCTGCTGCGTTGTTCAGGCGGTGGCGATCGTGTCTTGCGCTCCTTCCGCTTCGGCTGGGGTGCGCGATCTCCGCCTTCTTCTGTTCTTCCCTGGAGCAGCTCCTGTTTCCCAATGCAGCTCTATTACCTTATCGCATTTGCACTGGATGTCGGCCTGTCGCCTGGCCAGGAGTCCGCTTCGCTGCAGTTTGCTGTGTTGTTCAGGGTGCCGGAGCGGTGGTTGGCCCCTCCCCACTCTTAACTGCAGTCTTCGGCTGTGCCCGCCATTTTTTCGCCCGCTGGAAAGGATCTTCTCAGGGGAATTTAGCTTGGTACCCCACTCCGATTTTCTCTGGTCTTCTCATCAGTTGTGCAGTAAAGTTTCCGCCAGCATTCTATTAATTTTTTGGCCAGTTTTGTGCACTTTTGCCGTGCGTTAAGGATCTGTTTTCTAGGATCTCGACTGGAGCTCCGGACCAAAGCCTCCTCACTCCATGCGTGTCAAGCCACGCCCCTTTCATCTCGCCCCATATGTGCTCGACAGAGCCAGTGCAGCCATTATTTTTGTAACTGCAAAGGACATTTTTGAAACAAGGGAATAGTGTTCCGCAGAGCCAGTGCAGCCATTCTTCTTGTAACTGCTGAAAATTCAGTTTAGTGATGTTGGGGAAGTTCTGCTGTCCTGGTAAATGTACCCCACATCACTTCCTCTCTGAAGACTGAAGATGCAACTCCGGGCATTACCGAACAAGAACGTACAGCTCCTGTATGCCTTCCCACCGATTCCTGTCATTCCTTAAGTGATCTCGAGGTGAAGAGGTACATAGCAACCATGATTCTAATTGTCCTGGACTGGGCCAGGAGGACATGCTGCCTGGACCTTCTGGATTTGGCCATCTGTCTTCTACATCATCTTCCCCGGAGACCAGACATTCTCTCTCAGGAAAATGGGGCTGGTTCTTCACCTGATCATGTACACGCTCAATCTGCACGCATGGCATCTGAAAGGCTAAGTTATATGGATTGCAACCTTCCCGGAAGATGTGATGGAGGTGTTGCTATCGGCCAACAAAGGCTCTATACCGCTTTCGTTGGAGAACGTTTAGGATGGTGTAGAGCACAGGATGCAGATCCCTTTTTATGCAACATCTCAATGCTGTTGTCTTTTCTACTTCATCTGGCAAGACAACGTCTTCATGTCCCCACAGTCAAGTGCAATTTAGCGGCGCTATCTATTTTTAAGCGCACACCAGACAAGGATCGTACTTCAGAATCCCCTTGGTGGTTAACATTTTAAAAGGCCTAACTAACACTTTACCTCTGACCCCCTTCATGTTGTCTGGATGGGACTTAAACCTTGTACTCACATTCCTTATGGCTGCCCCACTCTTTATTGGCTGTACAGGCACGAAAACGTGCAAGGGAGTAAACAAAAGCAAACCATTTCCAGATGGATAGTGCGTTGTCTCTTAATACTACACTAGGGTGGTTAAGCACATTCCTGAAGACTTCAGGGCACACTCCACTGGGGGTGTGGCAGCTACCTCGGTTCTTCAAAGAGGAGTATGTGTAAAGAATTTCTGTAAGGCAGCGACATGATCTTCCATACACATGTTTGCAAAACACAATTTCCTGGAAACCATATCTGCCAGTGAGTCTCTTTTTGGCAAAGCTGTCCTCCAACAGGTGCTAACATGATTGCCATGGAGTTAGCTCCTTCCCTTCTCAGCTACATCTTACTGCTATGGGAGTCTATCTAAGATGAGATTAGAAGAACAAATTACTTACCCCTGGTAATGTTCTTTCTGATAGATGATAAATGGCACACTGTTCTAAGGTAGTAGGCTCTCTAATGTTACCAACAAAAGCAATCGGTATATGCTATGATCAACATCAGCACCTGGGAACCGGACTGTAGAGGGTTGGCAGGAGAAAATAGCAAAGGACTGGATCCTCATGCGTGGTTATAGCTACATTTGCCTTATGGAATCATAATAGTAGTAACTTTAAATTTCCTCCCAAGACCCAGGGGGTCATTCCGAGGTTGGAGGTAAGGGAAAAAACTATGCTGGTAAAGTATTACCGGCATCACTTACCGCTACGGGCAATTCTGACCAAACAGACCGCTATTTACGGCACCGTAAAGTAAGATGCCGTAAATGGCGGTCAGGGCGCACGCACGCGAAGCACCATGCCGGCATTAGCGGCATGCCGTAAACAGGATAAGATCACAAGTGTCCCGGACATGCAAATAACGGCCTCCTGAAGGCCGAAAAAGTGTTTACCAGCATGGAGTCAATACCGGCATCGCCGACCAGGCGTTAAGAACCCTGAGCAGTGTTTCCAAGAGCCACAGGTGCACACAATCAGCACAGGTGGAGGCAATGGAGTCAGGGCCAGTACAAAAGGAGCACACCCACACACCACACCCCCTCCCACACCAAGATGATACCAATAGTAGTAGCATTACTGGAGCTGCAGGCCCTGCTTGCAATGCCTCAACAACAACAACAGCCGCCACCACAGAGGAGACGCGGGAGGAGAAGGAGGGTGAGACAGTCCCAGCTTGCCCGACCAGTGCAGCCACCGTTACCACGCCGGCAGCCCCCAATCCCTCGCATCAGAGCCACCCCCTTCAACCTAACACCTGAGCAGATCCACACCCTGTACCGGCTTGAACGTGACACCGTCACCACCATAGTGGACCTGATACACAACGACATTGTGAGCCTCATAGAAATACGCACCGCCATCCCCCTCTACTGAAGGTAGTGTCTGTGCTCTACTTCCTTGCCACAGGCACTTACCAGCACACAGTGGGGCACATGCACGGCATATCACAACCCTTATTTTCCCGGATACTGAACCGAGTACTGGATGCCCTCCTCAAGCACACAAGGGACTACATATCCCTACCACGGACTCCCCAGGAGATATTCGATACAAAAGTTGCCTTCCATGCACTGGCAGGCATGCCAAATTGTGGAGGTGCCCTCAACTTCACCCATGTGGAGTTGGTGGTCCCGCATGCTATGGAGGTGGTGTATCGCAAGCACAAGCAATACCACTCCATCAATGTGCAGATGGTATGCAACGCCAGCAAGATCATCACACATTGCTGTGCCCGAAATCCAGGATCAACTTATGACTCTTTGGTACTGTGGAACTCCCCGCTACCACGCTACATGGAGCGACATGCTGGACGACGTGCCTGGCTGCTTGGTGAGTTGCCTGACTGGGCCATGGCAGTGCATTGGGGTTGTGAGGTGGGTGGCTGCATACTCCACCTGGGTGGGAATGGGGAGGATGCATACTCCACCTGGGTGGGAATGTTGACGTCAGTGCACGATGTGCACATCACCGAACACTGTGCCCCAAAGCAACTGAAATGGTACATGACAACCAAATCCCATAGTGATGAAGTAAGGCCGACACCGATCACTACATGACTAACAGGTAACCAGCCCACATCCCACAACACATGCACCACTCATCAGCGGCCCTCACACACCGTAAGGTCATCCTGCACTATGCACTGCATATGCGCGATGTTGCTGACTCCCGCATTTCACCACACAGGACAGTTATCCCTGGCCATGCATTGAACTGAGTCGACCTGGGATACCACAGTGTGTCACTGGTTCGGCACACCCGTAGGAGTGCTGCATGTCACCATGGAACTGATCAGTGCAGAATGCCCAATATAGAACTGAGTACAGCCAAAGCTCCCTACTACCAAATTCCACAGAACAATACTCATCACTGATTTTACACCAACACTGCTGTATGCACGTGCAACAAGATGTCAGTGCACACCATGACCCATCTTGAAGATGCAACCCACACCATTCGTCCATTGCACAGGACACATAGCGGGCCAGAAATGGGGTCAATGCATCCAGGGACATGTGCGTGTGGGCACAAATTACCTGCTTCCATGTAAGACTAGTACAGTTGTCCTACATGAATGTGCGAACACTTACCTTCATTCCACTCTCATGGTGGTGATGGTGGCTATCCCTTGAAGTCGTGGCTCATGACCCCTGTCTGAAACCCACAGAACAGATACGAGGAGGACTACAATCGTTCCCATACCCGTACACGTGTGGTGATAGAGCAGACCTTTGGCCTGTTGAAGGCACGATTTCGCTGCCTCAGCCGGTCGGGTGGGGCACTCCTCTACAGCCATGAGAAGGTGACCAAGATCACCATGGCATGTGTAATACTGCACAATATGTGCATCCCTCGGAACGTGCCCCTGCCCCCTGACATGGAGCTGCTACCACCTGATGATGATGAAGGGGAGGAGGAAGATGTGGCAGGACATCATCACGGTGCCGATGCACAGGAGGGACGTGCCGTGCGGCAGTCATTGATTGCACAATATTTCTGACACACAAGTCAGCAGAGGGGGACATAATGTTAGGACATAGGGCACTGGGTGTGGGGATACATGTACACTATGCACTGTGCAAGAATAAATGACACATGCGCAATGATGAATGTCCACTCTGTTTTTTTTGTTACACACCGGTGTATTAAAAGTGAAAATATCAATGTGAAAAACAAGGAGCCAGGGGGAGGCATGTCCCGTAGGCGCTGCGCACGGAGCGACCGACGGAGCGGGCTGGTCTGGGTGGAGTTGCTCATTGATGGTGTGTCCTCATGCTGAGGCTGTTGGCCAGGATGAGCTACCTCCAGAGCATCGGCCCTGCAGTCGAGCACCTCACAGAGGTGGTTGGTGCTTTCCGTTATGGACTGGCCCAGTGCCCTCAAATCAGCACGCCACTCCTCCCTGGCCTGGCGATTGTCCTGCACGAATTCTATTATCAGGGCAGTGAGCTGGTCAGCCCGCTGTACATCGGTGGATGAAGCAGTGGCCCTGCTGGGGATCGGGCTGACATGTCCTGCCGGCGCTTCCTCAACGGGACTGTACACAGGACTGCCATGTCCCTGTGTCTGTCCTTGGCAAGACTGCTCCAGTGTGTCGCTCTCACCAGAGTCACTGAAGGATACCTGGGAGTTTGAGAAGTCTTCAGGGTTGTGCACGACTTCCACAGTGTCGTCCTCAGTTGCTTCCCAAATGTCATTAGGGCTGTCCTCAACTTCGAGGAGGGCCATGGCTGCCACTTCCCCAGCCACACTGGACTCCTCGGACCATGGCGTTGGGCAGGTGTCTGCAGGGAGGGGCGGGGGTGCTGCACCCTCCACGGGCCTTGCTGGTGCTGGTGGTGAACGTCCCAGTGTTGTCTTTGTCGCTGGGAGACTGCGGCCCCTGCCTTGGCCCCTGGATGTGCTGGGATGGTTGCTCTCCTGCTCCTCACTGTCATGCTCACTGCCTGTGGGGGTGGAAGAGAGGGACGGCATGAGTGATGTTTGGATAGCCAGCATTCATAAATGGCTACGATAGCACATTCAGACAAATGTGGGTAATCGGCATTTGTGTAGGGAACCGCACGTCATTCCATACTTGGGTGGTCAATGCATGCATATGTCGGTGTCACTCATGTTGGCCAGGTACTGTGCTGTCTAACATGCACACTGTTTACATCAACTACCCTGTGTGCCTCATGGAATGAGCAACTTTGTGTGGTATGTGTCATGTACATTATGGCCTTGCACCTGGCACTGGCTTGGGTCTCACTTGCTTCGGCATGATTTACAGGGGGGGTGTGCATGGCCGACCATGCCATGACTCTTTGGCCAGACGTTAGCAGTGACTTTCATAACATTTGCCATAACAGTATTTACTTTGGACACTCACCTCCATCAGCGGATGACGTCTCGCCACACTCCATTTCTCCGACCCCTTCAATGGATTCGGCCCCTATCTTGGCTGCACATGTCTCCTCCCACGGCATGAGTTTTATTGGCGAACTTGGGCCTCCTCCGGTCTCCAAGGCCTGGTTTCTGTTCGCAGAAAGGATGCTCCGCACCCTCAGCCGCAGGTCATCCCACCTTTTGCAGCAATCCTTTACGGTGCGGGGGGTGTTGCCCACTGCGCTCACCTTCTGGCATACTAGTGCCCAGATTTTTTTTTTTTTCTGCACCGCCTCCCTCCGCATGTTGCTGCTAAAAACAGTCCCAGCATGCTTGTGTAGGGTATCTACAAGCATTTGCAGCTCATCTGGGCTGAACTGCTTCTTTCGGAGGCGGGCAGCTCACTTCTTTGGTGCTTTGGGCATTCCTGGGTGGTTGTTGGTACTTTCCGGTCGCTCACCAGTATGCCAGGGTTCCTGTGTGGTGAGGATGGCAATGGATTGTGTTTTTAAAGATGGCCGCCGTGCTCCTTCTCGTTCCTGTGCGATGATGCTATTTCCGGTTCCGCAATTTAACGGTGACCGTAAATAGCGGTGACCGCTATTTACCGTCACTGCTAATGGCGCGTTGGTCTATGGCGGTGGTGTTGTCTATGGTGCGATTCATGCCAGTAGGGGGTTTTTCGGGCCCTTTTGCGGCATGGCGCTAGGTCCCTTACCGGCATGGCGCAAAGCTTGTCCCCGCGAACTCGTAATAGTATGCTTTTAGCAGGCTACTGCCAGCTCGGACACGCTATTTGCGCCATGCCGGTAAGGGACGGTACTTACCTCCAAACTCGGAATGAGGGCCCCAGTCTAGAAATAAACGCATATGGCACTGTTTTGTCAGGACTTACTTTCACTCAATTACCTCCTCATCCCATCTTCTGTGTACATGCTCATTTTAATGAAGGGGGTCAGCCACAGGTTATATCTTTGTTTATCAAGCTGTCTGTTAAAAAAACATTTCTTTCTTGCACTTTAGCACCACCCATACCTGTAAAATGGGCTATAAACATACTCTCCACCCCATCCCCGGCCTATTTTTTTGGTGACCGAGACATAAACTGTGGTAAGAATAATTTGTTTACCCTCCCTACAGGAAAAAAGCAGAGCTATTTGGGGGAGGGATGGATTGTGTTAGGGCCATCTTTGGAGCAGATGCACCCTCAATCTAGATCGTGTCTAGATTGAGGGTACCACCACATGCATAACAAATCTGCCTCAAGACAGAGCCACAGAGAAGCCTTGTTACCAACTTACAAGTAATAAACAAGGTAGGAAGAGACAAAGCAGGGGAAAATGTGATGGCATCAAAGAAAGCATACATGGATTTTAACAGACAGCAGTGGGTATGCGACATAGATACCGAGAAATGCATATCATGTGCTGCTCGTGTTGTACAGCGCAAAAGGTATGCAAAGTATGGAGGGCATTTACTTCACAATGTTGGACAAGGTAAGATTGTGCTGTGATCTGCATTTCATTAAAGAAAGTGCTCGCTAAGCATGAACACCAGACTGAGTTTGATATCCTCTCTATACCACTGTTTTAATAAGTCGCCTGAGAAACATAGGAAGCAGAAGCATTAACATAGATATGCTGATCCTGCTCCTAAACCAACCCTGACCTGAATTCTCCCTGGGATCAAGTGCAAAACATTATTGAGGCTACTTTGGTGACAGTATTGGCAAAGCAAGATCTAGCTTCTACATGAAAGGAAGATCCTGCAAAAAACACACATGACTGATGAGGTGTCGGAATTAATTCTACAAAAACAAGAGGGTCTCTTAATACTAACACCTTTTGGATGGGCTACTGTTATCACACCACTGTATTATCATCCCTTTAAAGGTAAAACATTATGTGCAAAAAAAGGTTGTGCACATCCTTCAAAATTATGTGGAATAAAAGAATAATGGATAATAAGATACAAATACACAGTAACTATTTACAGTACAATATTAAAAAGATGACCCCACAACAAAACAATAATCACTCCATAGAGACAGTTATGTTATATGGGTACAAAGAGTCATTAGATCACCATCTGGACATACCCACTTAATATAAACAATCACTTGGTGAAGATAATAAATAGCCCATCAATGTATTCATACAACTACATGTTCCAGTCCCTCAGATCAGTATTGGATCTTCTTCAGTGGCTGAAAAATGAGGGTAATCAAATCTTAGAATTTACATAAATGCTCAATATACCAAAAAATCATCAATTGCACAATTTCTTAATGAACCAATCATTTTTTGTGATATATATATATTGCACATTGCCATAAAGGTCTTCCATCCACAACAATTATTGCTCACATTTCATTGTATGCCACGTTTTTAAAAAGTTGAAAATACGTTCTGCTCCTATTTTAAGTTTATTCAATGGAAAGTTGCATCTAACTCTAAATCCTCATGACATGAAAACATTCTTTACAAACACAGTTTACATGCTTTTTAAGATAATGTTTTCTTTAATTTCAAGGAAGATCACTTGTTTCGCCCTAATGTGTGGCAATCCACCTTTGGAGATTAGAATTCTAAAATTACTAATATGTTCACTCAAGTGCATTACTTTTTACTTTTCATTCTCAAGAAACCAAATCTCTTATTACCTTTGTGGATCCTTAATTTACAAAAGTTACTCTTCTAAGAAGGTACCACAAATGTTTTTTTTTATCAGAAACATCTCTGAGGCAAAGGCTGTTAACAAGCTGAGCTATACAAGGTGGCTGAAAGGTTACACTGACCATTATTCATGCCGACGCATGGAGAAGTAACAATCAAAAACATATATATCACTCCTCCTAATGTCCTTATATTTAAATGGTGACTGAAAAAATTGGTCTAGATATACTACAACAAATAAATACTACATTTTAAGTCCCCTAAATCTGCCAGTTTAGCCCCTTCCCATATATTATGTAGTGTGTGTGGAACTAGTTGAAACTAAGAATTAGTTTTTGTCCCTCTTTCTATTGTTGTCACGATTCTAGAGTGAAAGACTGCGTAAGTAAGTGTGGTATCTTGGGCAATGGTTTCTACGACATGTATCTTGCGCACACAGCTACTTAATGAACCATAGTGATTTGATGTGACCTTGCAATGCCATTGTTATATAATATGTATAATATATATGTCACATATAATTCTGCTAATTACATTTTTTTTGTTTGCATTTTGTTTCTTTAGTTCTGTCTTTTATATGGAACTAAGTTGGTGTTTCAGGAAAGAGCATGGTACTTGGAGCACACATACTTGACTCCAGCAACCAGTGCCAAAATCAGAAATCAGGTAACTTACCTTTGTGCAATGTGAGACCTCCTCAAAGCTGCTTGCTTTAAATCTGTTTTGAAGTCAAAAAGATTTTCATCCGTAAGAATTCCTCTGCAGATCTCAACTTTTGAATCGTATAGATAATATAGTGTGGTACAAAGACTCAGAGGGTATTGTGACGAATCCAGGGAATTAGTCCCCTCTCCCCAAAGGGGACATGGCAAGCAGGATCCCACTTGGGCTAAACTCCCTTTAGACTAAAAATCTCCAGAAATGATCCTCCCTAACCCCCAGGCCCTAATTCCTTTGTTGGCTATGTGGGAGTTACACTGTATAATAATTTGCAGCTTCCTGTGAGAATGGCTGGTTTGGTTTCTGACACTCTGTATTCACCGTCCTCACCTGGAACAAGAGAACAGTGGATAATCCCACCCTCTGGAGGAGTGGCAGATAAGGACCCAATCAGAACTGGAAAGGAGGAGGAGAGAGTACCAGGAGCTGGAAAGGGCCGGAGACCTCCTTGTGGGAGGTGTGGCAGCACAAAGGGAACATACGGCATGTGTGGTGGAACCAGGGGCAGCTGAGCCCACGGAATGTTCACAGTATCTGCCGAAAAAGGTGCTGAATGTGCCCGGCACAGAAGAGAATGGGATAACTAACGCCTCCCAAGATGCAAATAACTGGCATGCAGGGAAGCATTCGCCAGAGTCCCGCCAGAAGCGAGTGGGAAAGGAGAGCAAGCTGTGCCTGGCACAGAAGCCTGTAGAAAAGTTGAATAAGCCGTGCCACATCGAGCAAACTCTCTGACCCTCCAGAGGAGCACTGCCTGGAAAGCAGAGGAACGTGCTGGCTCATGGGAAAACTGGGCGAAGGTTGGTGAGACCCAACAAAATCCCAATTTGGAGTAAGAGTAATGAAACCCCAAGGCCAGGTGAAGGTAATGAAACCCCATTGCAGGGTGAGAGTAATGAGACCCCCAAGGTGGGGTGAGAACGAGACCCCAAGACAGGGGTGAGAGTAACGAGAATCTAAGTGAGAGGCCTCAAGGTGGGGTGAACCCAAAGAAACCCCAAGGCGGTGTGAGAGTAACCAAACCCCAAGGTGCAGTGAGAGCAACAAGACCCTGAGGCGGTGTGAACCCAAAGGTGGGATGCGAGCAGCAAGAGCCCAGGGTGTGGCGAGAGCCAAGAAGCCCCAAGTCGGGGTGATCCCAAAGAAGACCCAAAACAGGGTGCGAGCAAATAAGACCCAAGGTGGGGGGAACACAAAGAAACACCAAAGTTGGGTGAGAGCAACGAGAGCCCATGGCGATGTGAGATCCCCAACAGACCCTAAGGTGGGGTAATCGCAAAGAAGCCCCTATGTGGGGTGATCCTCAAGTGACCCCAAGGTGGAGTAAGACTAAAGAAGCCTCAAGGCTGGCAAATTCCGAAGATACCCCTAGGTGGTGTGAGAGCAACAAGACCCCAAGGTGGGGGGAGAGTAGAGAAACCCCAACGTGGGGTGAAGACCAAGAATTTCCCAGGTGGAGAGAACGCCAGGAGTCGCTAGGTGGGGTATAGAAGGAGCAAGTCCAGAGTCTGGATATGAGCCAAGGGTCCCCAAGTGGCAAAATAGGAAGAAGACAAGAGACTGAGACAAAACCCTGGTGGAGCAAAGGAGAGAGAGATAAATCCTAGACCAACAACAAACCTAAGGGGAGAGAGAAAGAGTGAAGAGACATTCAGTGTGCTTGATTGACTTTGCATCTGGATGAGGAGACCCTTTTCATAGACACACCAGTGTGGGCTCAGAAACCAGCTTTGCCCCTTTAAATCGGGCAAGGGACCAAACTATGCCTTTGTTTAATGTATGTTTTTCCTTTGTAGTGGTATGGTTAGAACTCAAGTTAGCAAAGAATTCTGGACCGAGGACTTTTATTTTTGTAAGACATCCTGACAAGCACCCTTTTATGTTTTTCTATATAGAGTAGGTTGAAGAATCTTAGGCTTTGGGACAACTTAGGCCTTGTGTTTTCTAATAAAGTAGTAGTCAGCAAAAAAGCCACTGGGCCTCATTACGAGTCCGGCGGTAGCTGTGCTGGAAAAACCGGCAGGCTGCTGCCGGACCCGTAATACTATTCCGCCTCTGTGATTGCCGGAATCACCGGGGCATTACAACCCCGTTGACCCGGTAATTCCGGAGGCGGAATTCTGTAAATCCTCATTATCATGGAGTCACATAGGACTCCATGGGGATGGGGACCATAGAAACACTGGTTCCATCTATGACAGAGCCAGTGTTTCCATGTCTGCCTGCAGGCAGGTGGTGTTAATCCCGCCAGGTCAGACCTGGCGAGAGTGATACCTCCCGCCTGCAGGACTCTGAATCAGCCGGTCTGGAAACACCGTGGCAGGGGTTTTACCACCACTGTTGTTTCCGGACCAGCAGGGTCGTAATGAGGCTCACTGTGTCCGTCTCCTGATTCTGATCTACCACAGTATTCTTAGTGGTTAGAGGCTGTACCGTGTGCACAATCATACATAGTTATGGTTTAGATGAATTCCCCCTAAGAATAGTACTTTTTGTGTGCCTTATAACATTTCTGCCGTTTGACGAATCTTCAAAAAACATTCCCAAAAATATATAGACTCTGAATCTTTTTGGGAAGTTTGGTGTGGTTTCATTAAGGACAAAAAAGAAGGTGGGTGAGGCGCGCACTCCCGGTCCTGGTCAATTGAACCTGTTGCAAAAAATATATTAAGTAGCTGGGTCAAATCCCAAAATGGACAAATATTCACAGGGTTAGATCCCTTCTGCTGCAAATCAGGTACTCAGTAATAACAGGGTTAGATCCCTTGCTGCAAATCAGGAACTCAGTAATAACAGGGTTAAATCCCTCAGCTGCAGTTCTGTGGTCTGTAGGTGTTCTCCTCCTAGCGCTTTCTTATCTCAAATAATCATCAGGGAGGCTGTTGAGCAGGTGTGTCTAATTAGACTCAAAGGATTCTGGTAGCTGTAGTGAAAACGTTTTTTTCTGTTCAGGTGACCAGCAACCGACACCCCTCCAAAGCACAAGTCCACAAGTTTTTGTACTGAATGCTATGGGAGTCCCGGGCTCCAGAGGCAGCGCCACGGGGTGACTGTGCCCCACTTTGGAGAATCATAAAGATGGTTCTCTCCCCTCCCCCAAATTTGGGAAGGACTTGTGCTTTGGAGGGGTGTCGGTTGCTGGTCACCTGAACAGAAAAAAACGTTTTCACTACAGCTACCAGAATCCTTTGAGTCTAATTAGACACACCTGCTCAACAGCCTCCCTGATGATTATTTGAGATAAGAAAGCGCTAGGAGGAGAACAACTACAGACCACAGAACTGCAGCTGAGGGATTTAACCCTGTTATTACTGAGTACCTGATTTGCAGCAAGGGATCTAACCCTGTTATTACTGAGTACCTGATTTGCAGCAGAAGGGATCTAACCCTGTGAATATTTGTCCATTTTGGGATTTGACCCAGCTACTTATTATATTTTTTGCAACAGGTTCAATTGACCAGGACCGGGAGTGCGCGCCTCACCCACCTTCTTTTTTGTACTGAATGCTATGGGAGTCCCGGACTCCAGAGGCAGCGCCACGGGGTGACTGTGCCCCTGTAACGCTCACCTGATTCCCGCAGAGGCGCCGGTCTTGACTGGGTGAATGCCGTATCTTCAAAGGTGATGTGTAACACACGGTTGGCTCTGTGGGCTGGACCTCTGTGCACTGTATGTCTGACTTGAAAGAGTAAGATGTCTGCAGATAGAAAATATGGGATTAATGAACTGGGGTTATTGGGTGCCTCTCTCCTCTTCCCTTTCTCTTCTCCTGTAGAACCCCAAAGGTTAACGCCCTCACCTTAGGTAAGTGAACGCCAAGCTCTCCATCTGCCTCGGGGCAGGGTGCCGTAACCAGTTTCTTCACTGAATAAGGGTGCAGGCCTCTTGACCTCAGAGGACTGCTGTCCGTCGTTAACTGCACGAACGGTAAGTTCTGGGCACTTCAAATGTCTTAAAAGTCTTTTGTAATGATATCTCTTGTTTTGCAGGGTTCCGGCGATGGCGGATGGTGGGCTGATGAGAGTTGAGGATCGAACCCGCGTGAGGAATAGAAGCGCCTGGAAGCACGTAAGTAAGCGCTTGTAGCCTGCTTCACGATGCGCACTAACTGTCCCTTTTATCTTGCAGGTACAAGTTCGGAGCTTTAGAGAAGCTGAAGGGTGCTGGAATACCCACTGGATTCGGCGTGGGAAGGAGTAATGGCACGTGAGTAATAAAGTTGCCCAATGTCTTTAAACGCACCTTCTTTTGTCTTTCAGATGCGGGATGCAGCGCCGAAGGCCTCCGGAGCGTGCGAAGAGCTGGTAAGCTTTTGTCTTTCAGATGCCGGAATGCAGTGCAAAGACCTCCGGAGCGTGCGAAGAGTAGGTAAGCCTTTGTCTTTCAGATGCCAAAATGCAGCGCGAGGCGTTGGTGACAGCCGATGGACCAGGTAAGAGATGCGCTGCCACTGAAGACCGTAGTGCTAACCTGTTCTTTCTTTGTCTTTACAGGTGCTGCTGAAGACTGGATTCCAGGATGGTAAGCCTTTGTTCCCTTAGGCCCAGGAGCAGAAGACACGATGAGCGTTCTGCTGCAGAGAATGCAGAATAACACAAAGCAAGATTCATCCATCGGGTGTGGTTTAAATAGCCTCCTGTAGTGCTTAGGTGTCTCCTTCCACAGCCACGCCTAGGTAAGAAAAGAGTTCCTGCTTTCCAGAAGAGTTCCAGTGTTCTGAACCTAGGGAGTGGCTCCTGCCCCACCCAACAGGAAAAGTAGTCCCAAACAGAAGAGGATCAGGGGTTCAACTGGCAGGTAAGTAAGCAGCATGGTCTGCTGCAGGTAAATCCACCCAAGCATTATGAGCCCGGCGCTTCCAGCGCTGGGACTGGGCATCTTTATGAGCCTGGTGCCACTGGCGCCAGGACAGGGTCCAAAAGGTCCCAATTGGGACTGGCTGGCACTCGGAACCGGGGTTATGGGTCTGCTTCCAAGGGAGTCGGGCAAGTCCTGATCTTTTGGAAGCAGAGATCATGACAGCCCCACTTTGGAGAATCATAAAGATGGTTCTCTCCCCTCCCCCAAATTTGGGAAGGACTTGTGCTTTGGAGGGGTGTCGGTTGCTGGTCACCTGAACAGAAAAAAGTTTTCACTACAGCTACCAGAATCCTTTGAGTCTAATTAGACACACCTGCTCAACAGCCTCCCTGATGATTATTTGAGATAAGAAAGCGCTAGGAGGAGAACAACTACAGACCACAGAACTGCAGCTGAGGGATTTAACCCTGTTATTACTGAGTACCTGATTTGCAGCAAGGGATCTAACCCTGTTATTACTGAGTACCTGATTTGCAGCAGAAGGGATCTAACCCTGTGAATATTTGTCCATTTTGGGATTTGACCCAGCTACTTATTATATTTTTTGCAACAGGTTCAATTGACCAGGACCGGGAGTGCGCGCCTCACCCACCTTCTTTTTTGTACTGAATGCTATGGGAGTCCCGGGCTCCAGAGGCAGCGCCACGGGGTGACTGTGCCCCACTTTGGAGAATCATAAAGATGGTTCTCTCCCCTCGCCCAAATTTGGGAAGGACTTGTGCTTTGGAGGGGTGTCAGTTGCTGGTCACCTGAACAGAAAAAAACGTTTTCACTACAGCTACCAGAATCCTTTGAGTCTAATTAGACACACCTGCTCAACAGCCTCCCTGATGATTATTTGAGATAAGAAAGCGCTAGGAGGAGAACAACTACAGACCACAGAACTGCAGCTGAGGGATTTAACCCTGTTATTACTAGTACCTGATTTGCAGCAAGGGATCTAACCCTGTTATTACTGAGTACCTGATTTGCAGCAGAAGGGATCTAACCCTGTGAATATTTGTCCATTTTGGGATTTGACCCAGCTACTTATTATATTTTTTGCAACAGGTTCAATTGACCAGGACCGGGAGTGCGCGCCTCACCCACCTTCTTTTTTGTACTGGTTTCATTAAGGGGCGAAATGTTCTAGGAGGGATCTTAAAACTTTCAAAATTCGTATTGACTTCAATAGGACATAAAATGCTGTCATACCTGCAGCTCAAACCGCTGGACAGATTTTCACCAAAACTCCCATTATGGTATAGTTGGAACTTCACCAGGCTGCACGCTAGCTCCAGTGGCTATTGTAAATGCCTTGGTGGGGAATGGGGCTTGGCTGAACCTCATGCCCCAGGCACCTCAGCTACACCTTGCATTCCCAGAATATGTTGCTCAAAGAGACACATGTCAACTTGCACTGCAAAATAGATGTTAAATGAAATGTATAGTTTTTTCATATTTTAAAGAGGAATTTTTAATAACTTGCATACAGTGTTGTAACAGAATGAAATATCTTCAGTTATAAGAAGTGTTCAAATTCTCTGAAAATGTTTTGTAGGGTGCATTATGGTAAATTTTCCCTGCCCAATTTCTTCTGTAGATTGGTTGGTAGTGCTTGCGATATGGCTAAAGCCCATGCACCAGGGATTGCAGCCACTGGCTGTGGCCGCAAACTATGTACAATGGCCCCCAATGCCATTATGGCGACATATTGGACTCTGGACCAGGTTGCAGGCTACATCCAATGGATATTGAGAGTGGTTAGGTGGGGCAGGCGTCGGGCTTCTGTATTGCGTCATAAGCAATTCAACCACGACGTGCATCACCAACATGTTCTGCTAAAAGTGGCACATCAATATGCGCTTCAAAAATAGGTTTTAATGGATTTCCTTCCTCCCGCAGATTCCTCATTTGGTAGATATCTTCATCCAGCTCTGTTGCTCGGAAACTTTTTCGACAAGGGGCGTAGTGGACCTCGACTCAGACGTTGATCCATCTTGCTAGGTGCTTGATCGCCGGCTCGAGCGTCATATATATACCATGTCACTACGCCCCATACCTCTATTCCTTTTTTTTGCGTGCTCGACATGCTGCTCTGAGGAACACTGTGCCATTTGAGTCTGTTTCAACCTATTTTCATCAGATTTGTTTTTTTTCTCGACCACGAGATATCCGCGCCTCAGATTTTGGATTTTAAAAGGTGCCACTCGAAAATGTCAGTGACCGACCTGCATGACAAGTGTGGTGCCTCGGCACAGGTCATGACACAGAGGTGTGTGTGTCGTGTGGCAAGATGAACCCAAAATCGGAGCATTAGGGGTCAGCCAAACTCATGTTAGGCCAAACCGCCGTCAAAATCTCCTGCGTGGTTGACCGTTCGGTCCTCTGAGGCTGAGACTGAGAGGCTGAACCCTGAAAAAGACAAAGAGAAACATCGGCGTAAGATGAAGAAGCAGTCCCACTCTAAGAGCTACTCTTCTTCGTCTTAGTCTCATAAGAAAAAAGCACCACCGGCACCAACAAGATTCCGATTCTTCCTCAGAAAGAGGTAAGCCGTTGGCTGTGCCGACCACTCAGAAGTGTGGGAAGAGTTTAAAAGTCAGATGCTGGTTATGTTCGAAAAACACACAGCTGCAGGTGCGGGTGTGCCCCCCAAGCAGCTGGCCTCAGTGGCAGCAACAGGGCTCGGTACTCCCGACTACATGCAAGCCCTAGTGCCGATGCCATCAGCATCAGGAAAGCCTTCTGGCTCGATGCCGAGAAAAGCACCTAAACCCTCGATGCAGGGGTCTTCCTGCGAGCTGCAGGGTTTGGGTGTCTGCGATGCCTCTTCGGTGACCAATGTTCGACGCCAACAGTCATCCCATCGACATCAAGGGATAAGCCTTTGGCCCTGACAATCGGCAACGGTTCGTTCGTCCCACTCTCCCAGGACGATTTGTTTAATTCTATGGCGTCCATCTTTGGCACCGACGGTGGAGATGACCAAGGGGACATCGATCCGGTTTATGCAGGGACGGATGGCGTTGACTATTTTGATGACTAGGCAGGTCTCTTGGCGCTGGCACAAGGGCTCCAAAACGCCAGCGGGCTGGACACATCCCCAGATGTGGAATTACACTAGAGCCAGCCTTACACTCACGCCCATGCCAAATTTCGGACACTAGTGGATAGGGTGGTTGATACTTTAGGGCTGAATGCTTCGGTAGTGCCAGCCCAGGTATATGAATTGGCAGACATCCTACACGAGGGCCCAGTTACTGAGAGGCATATGCCACTGAACCCGGTGATTGCCAATCCAGTAGCCTCTTTGTTGCAACATCCCTGCTGCATTCCCCGGTCAGCTCCAGTATGACGGGGGAAGTACAGGCAAGAGGTGACCCAACAACATCTTCTCACCCTTCTCCGGGAAGGTCTTGTTGTGCAGGAAGCCACAGTTTCTACCAGAGCGGCCTACTCTACTTCGAATCTGCCTCCTGACAGGGGAAGGTAAGCGGATTGATGCAATGGCAAAACAAATATTTACGTCTGGCAGCATATTTTAAATAAATATACTTTCTTTCTGTACACCGGCCTGGTAATTGGTTCATTGTTGGCACAGGGGAAGCGATCCACAGGGCTCTGAGTCTTCAGAGGGGCGTATTTGGATCCTGAATTAAGGGTACGTTGTGGGCTCTCTCAAGTGGGGGGAATGAACTCCCTATGTTCAGTGTGGTCTCCCAATATACCGTTACAAATATGTGCTTGTGGCACAGAAGTACAGTACACATAGCTTCAGCAGCAGTGGTATGGCTGTTTGTATGTTGATGGTACTCTCAATGTCCATCTGGATAAGGGTGAGGAGGTTCGCAATTGTTTGGCAGATGATGTGATACACTGTTATCAACGGTGCATCTGTCATTGTCCAGGGCAATGGTCTGACTCTGGATAGGGCGCCCTCCTCCTCTTCCGCCTTGGCCCTGGTGGGTTCCATTGTTGCTGCTGCTGTGCTATCCTCTGTAGGTCAAAAATACCGCAGGAGTCCCTGGATAGCATAGTTAGCACAAGTTGGTGCTTAGAAATACGTTTGGGGAAGGTGTGTGTCTTACATACCCTGTTAGAGTCATTTGGGTGCACCTGTGGCTTTTTCTTCACCTGGATGCATTTACCTCCACCTTTTTGGTGGAGTTAACTGCGCCCACTTTTAGGCGGAGTTACTGTGCATTTTTGGCAGTATTTCGTCAGTAGTTCCACTTGTAATATGGTCGAATTACCATTTTTATTCCTGGCGGTAATTCCAACTGCGGAATTAGCGCTGGGGCTAATTCCGCTAGATTTCAGCAGTAATATCGCCAATCCTAATTCCACTGGTGTTAATTCTGACAACGGAATTAACACCCATTTCCTAGATCGCTTAGTTCAGCAAAGTGGTAAAAAAGCCAGTTACAGAATTACTGCCACTTTTACCACTTTTAGCACTTGTAATGAACTACAAACAGAAGATATAGGGTTTCATTACGATTGTGGTGGTAAGGCAACAACGGCGCCAGTAGTGCTACCGGTGCTGTTGTTACCATGCCACCACATTACGAGTTCTGCTCGCAGGTGCCGCTCTGCACGCCTGGTCAGACCAGGCGTGCAGAGCGGCACCCGCGAGCAGAACTGGATGGTAGCAATGGGGCTCAAATGGGAATGGGGATGTAGCGGCTCTGGGTCCCGCGCAAGGGGAATTATCGGGACCACTGAGGTCGGAATGGCCCGGTAATTCTCGTTTCGCGGGACCCGGACCTGGACCCGAGTTTGGGGGTAGCCATGCCGGTATAAACGGCATGGCTACCTCCAGCCTCGTAATGAGGCCCATAGTCATTATGATGTTAATCTGTGAAATTCACTGCACTCAGTCCACTGATTTTGCTAGATCCTTTGATTCTGCAATGAATTTATTAATTCCTAATATGCAGAGGTAACTATCACCTGAACCATATTTTTGATTCTATCGATATGTTACTTTTAAATATTGTTTAAGGGGCTCAAGTTACTTTCTTTGGAATATCTTTTAGTTGGGGCACAGGACAGCGGACTGATGAATCTGAGTGGCTTCCTCAGGTAAATCGCCCCCATCTACCTAGAACAGCAGCAGGGAAAATCAACAAAGAATTAAGAACCACATCAACTTCCTTTAGTTGATGACTTAGCTTATAGGTACTAAATTCTCTCTGCTGCTATTCCTATGTGGATTAGGGCCTTCATAAAAGGTTTCTGTGAAAGCCTGCGTTGCCAATGGCGCCGGTAGTTGGGAGCAGGAAGGACCTGAGTGCTGTTGCACTATTGCTGATGGCCACGGCCCCCCGCTGCCACCTACTTCAACACCAAGCCAGCACCCTTGTGGCAAAGCCAGCTCTGACAAGGGCACCAGTAGTTAGGAGCAGGACAGCAGAATGGACCTATGCGCCGTCACGCTATTGCTGATGGCCATGTCCCCATCCAGCACCTACTGCAATCCCAAGCCAGCACCCTTACGGCGAAACCCGCGCTGCCAAGGGCACCAGTAGCTGGGAGCAGGTGAGCAGGAAGAAACCAAGCGTCAT
Source organism: Ambystoma mexicanum (assembly GCF_040938575.1). Classification (NCBI taxonomy): domain Eukaryota; kingdom Metazoa; phylum Chordata; class Amphibia; order Caudata; family Ambystomatidae; genus Ambystoma; species Ambystoma mexicanum. Next base: position 1,196,030,529 of record NC_090927.1, on the reverse strand, counting down.
CTCACTATTGCTGCTGGCCACACCTCTCGCCATCTGCTTCAACCCCAAGCCATTGCGGGCAAGGCCACACTGATAAGGGAGCTGGTAGTTTGGAACAGGGGAGCAGGGAAGACCTCAGCGCTATCGCACCATTTCTGCTGACCACGCTCCCCACCACTGCCTACTTGAGCCTCGAGCTGGCACCCTCCCGGTGAAGCCTGTGCTTCCAGGGGTGGTGGTAGTTGGAGTAGTTGGTGCTAGGGAGGGTGCCAGGCCAGACTCTACTACATATTTTCTTCCCCCTCCACCCATCGTAAGGCACAACACCAGGCAAGCCGGTAATGTCTGTAGCCAATAGTCAACTGCCATTGTGGTCCTTGAAGCCCTCTTGTGCCCCCGCCCTGGGCAGGCTTGGATTGGACCCAGTGGCTATAAAGGCATTAGTCACTTCACCTGCTAGGTTAACTACCAATTGGCGCTTATATACATTCTGTTTCAGCCACTGAAGAGTGGCATTTGGTGAAAAATGGAATACTTCCAAAAAGCCCTCTGCTGGAATCATTTAAAGGATGACCGGGAAAGCATTACTGAACGGCCATTAAGGGGGTCGGAAGCCAGACTTTAGCAAGCCTGTCAAGTCACTCTGTCGTTTCCCCTGGCCTGCTCAGACACTGCTTATGAACCCCTACAAAGCCTGCTCATCAGCTACTGTATACCAGGCTTCCCTCCTTCAACTTGCAGCTTACAATCTCAGGGATTTGTCTCCAGATAAGGTTGATAAAGTTGCATCCAGCAGATTTCGGTTGAAAGGGGGGGGACGGGGAGACGGACTAGCAAAAAACAAACACGCGGTCAAGGTACTAGAGCGCCTGTGTCGCGTACCTGCATACCTCGATGTTGGCGGATCCTGCCTCGCCCACGATGGTGTTGATCCAGTCCCTGGTGCTGATGTAAACTGGCATTGGAAATGGGCAAAGTGGCCAAACCACAAGTGAGAATGTGGTGAAGCCCTGCTGCCATTTCCCTGCACCATTTCCCTGCACCATGAGAAGACACCCTGGGGATTAACGTGGCCAGGTGCAAAGCAAGCACTCAACTGGGGTATCTGTCAGAGGGCAGAAGCAAGGAGGAGGAACGGAGAACTCCAGCTACCAAGGCGGAGAGCAGAGCATAGGGGAAGGATGAGCAGAACAGGAGAGCCAACAAGGAGAGAGAAGAAAAGGAAGGAAGAGCAGACAGAGAAGAGAGAACTACAGGAGCTCCAAGAACAGGAGACTGATAGTAGCCTGGGAGCATATGCAGCAAGCGTTGAGATGCAATGGGCTCTGTGCTGTGACTGTTTAAATAGGGGTTGCCCGGAAGGAAGACTGTGTCCCCGTTGCCGAGAAACTACAAGATTCCCATAGTGCTTATGCCCTCGGATCCAACGTACTCTAGCTACTGATAGTTCTTGCAAACCGAATTAATTTCAACTTAGATTGCTTGTTCGTTCAACATCATGATCAAGCGAAAAGCAAGACCAGATAATCTTAACGAGCATCAGGTGAAAAAAATACATGCTTATTACAGCTCCTATTACAGAGGTAAATAACTCAATCTGTGAAATCAAAACGTTATTAGCGGATTTTGGAGTAGAAATAGAACCTTACTCAGAAAGTCAGGCCTCTGTCGATGCTTCACATACACGTAACAAAGACTCTAAGATGCCTAGAGTGGGAGGCAGGTACAAACAATCGAAATTGGATTTTAAATGTGTGACAAACAGGGATACAATTAAGAAGGGCGCTGTGAGGAACCTGACGGCATCCTCATTTCTTTTCCCCCTCTCGGGTGACCAGGGAACGTCTATTGTTTTTGGATCCTGACCGTGGGGGTGGGTATGCAAGGGAGGATCCCCTGGGTGGAGGGACTTTGGGGAGTGGGGAGAGGACATCCTTAGGTGAGACATGGTGTCCCCCATTTCCTTTTCATAATGAATTATCCATCCCATAAGTCTTCATAGGCTATTGTCAGTCCTTTCCCTGTTCATCCCCTAAAACATTCCCCAAGAAACAACAGTACTTTACTGGGAAGGGGAAGAGACCAACTAGAGCAATACATCCTCATTCTAATTATGCATACACATTTAGTCCTCAGCTGGGTACTGAGACGAGGAGGAGGACCTCAAGAGTAAGGCAGGATTACTGCTTCAGCAGTGAGCGGTATAATCCTTTTTGGTTCAGTCATGATGGTGGAAACTTTAAAAGGCGAAACAGAAATGGAAAAAGAAGCAGCAACTGGGAAAGCAACTCCGGATCAGTGGTGTGGCAGGCAGATACCCGTTCAAAGATGCAGAGTTTGTGCAGCAGGAAGTAGTGACGCTGGAGGCTGGTAGCAGACCGCGAGAGGGAGACCGGCTCCACCGAGTCGAGCAGTCTCCAGAGTCCTTAACTGCAGCTGGAGCATCGCCAGGGCAGAAATGCCACAGGGAGCCGCTGGGAGAAGAAGCAAGGTACCACACGGACGGGCGAGGACCCCTGGTGGCAGAGGACCTTGCAGCACCATAAGCTCTGACCGGTGAGTGTGCAAAGATGGGAGCCATCTGGCTGGCAGGCGAATATGCGAACCAGGCAATGAACGTTGTTTTGAATAATGAACGAAATGATAGCATTACAAGTAGTTTTGAATATCGAATGAAATGAAAGCAAGTTTGTGAGCACTCGTGAATATTGAGTGCAGTGAAAGAAAGTAGGTGAATTTGGCACATACCACAAACTGAATTATATGAGGCAGAATTATTGGCAAAGTCAAGAGAATACCAAGAAGGGTATGGCATGAGAAACCAAGTATTGGCCAAAGCCACTAGATTTCAAGGAAGTGCACTATATGAGAAAACGAGCATTGGCAACAGCCATAATAGTTCAAGGCACTGGATGTTATGAGGAAACCTTCATTGGCAAGAGCCATGAGAATACAAGCAAGTGTAACAAGTGCATGGTGGCCAAACAAGCCATGTTACACTGTCAGGGAGTGTGGCACTGGTGAATAAATCAAACCTCACTGTTAAATTGAAGCTGTGGCATATTGTTGATGGGAAGCATCCAAGAAGGGGTAACTGTTGTGTGACCTTTAATGGGTGGACCGTGTGGTCCAACAACTGCGCCTAGACCGAGTGCTCCCCTGTATGGAAAACCACTGAAAGCATCCATAAAGAAGCTTGTGTTTTACAACAACCCCTTATGTGATTTGAAGTTAAGAAAGTGAGCTGAAGAAATTTAACTGCCTATGCGAACTAATGAAAAGTACCAATATCAAAAGAGCTGGGAAGTGTCCCAAGGAACTGTGTTGCTTTTGAACAGCTAGAAAACTTGAACTCTTGGGGAAGGGAACCCCAGTGCCTTGTGAACTGTGTTGAACTTGGGGAAGGGGAAGCTGATTACAAGCCAAAAGCTGGAAAAAGGTTTGAACTTTATTTTGAACACTTCTCATGCTGACAGCCCTATACATTGTATGAAATTAGTTGTGAGGGCAAGTGTAGGTTTTGGACACAGATAGTCATTGGATTTGGACTTCCTGAAACAGGCTATCCTTAGTTTTCTTTAGGTAGGGAAATCCCACCTTAGCATAGGGCAAGTTAGGCCTTACGCCATCCTACTTTTTAAGTTAATAAACCTTTTGTGAACCAAACCTGAACCAGATAAGTGGTAGGGAATTCCAATGCATGGCTTCTCAAGCTCCCCAACATATTTCTTCCATCTGTTTGTTTGCAAGGGTTTTGTTTTGTTTCCTCCCACTTATTCCTCATCGCCCTCCCAACCTACCCCTGAGTAGAATTTCCTGTGCTATTAGAGCTTCCGTTGCACCAAGGCTGAGTACAGTCATGCCCGTATTTACGTGCATCTCTGCTGCAAGAGGAGGAAAAACAGAACTGAGGCCAACGGGCAGTATGCATGCTATATATACCCTTCGATGTCATCACCCTCGACGGAGGCCTTCGAGGGACATCGACTTGATGCCATCGACGCATAGCGCCCTCTGCCGAAATAAAATTCCGAAGCAGCTGAAGCTGGACATTACATGTCAAAGATGCGGAATACATGGGCGGAACATCCAGTCGAAAGAATGTTACCAGGGGTAAGTAACTTGTTAATCTCTGGCGTAGGTCAGTTCACTGAGCCATTCATTCACACTGGGGGCTGCACTGGATTTCCAATACTTCAAAATATTTTGTCGCAATTAGGCAGCCCAAATAGAAAAATGGGCAGGAATTGACTGGAACCTTCCCAATATCCCCCAACAGGTATTTAGGGGGTGACAGAGTATGGGGAATTTCTATAATATCAAACAGGAAATCTGCGACCGACTGCCAGAACTGGGATAAATGAGGGCAACTTCAGTACATATGGAGGGAGTCTGTTGCCGACTTGTTACATTTTCACAAGCGGCATGGGACGATGATGTAAATCTGGCAATGTGTGCAGGTGTGTAGTGTATTTGATTTAATATTTTAAATTGTATTAGTCTGAATCAGACATTTAGGGAGATTTCTCTCATCAGGCGGCACCATCGACGGCATTGCTCTTCGTGTATCGTGATATCTAAGTCTCTTTACCATTTCTCTTTGGCTCTGTTGGTGCTTTTTTGTTTAGTCTGGGATTCCCTGTACAGTCTGCAGACAAGCCTTATGGGGTTTTTACCGATCACAATCATTTCTGCTGGTGGACAGGTGTTCGGTTCTTGTGGAAAGGAGGGCCAGCCGTGTCGGAATGCTGACCACATTCTAAAGTATTGCAGTGATCTAATTGGGTTATTTCCCAGCTTGGCTTTAAAATCTTTGAGTGTGACAAATGTTCCCCCGGGAAAGAGGTTGTGTAGTGTCAGTTCCCCACCTGAGTGCCACATGCTTTTTATATCTTTATCATATGTTGGAGGGAGTCCCGGACATCTCCACAATTGCATCAACCCGCAATACGGTGTCTCCACCCCCAGTCTCCTAAAAAGGCTCGCCCAGGCGTTGACTGTTGTGCAGACCGGGTCAAATTAGCATGAATCATGGTGCTGGTCAGCAAGGATGATTGATTTCAGGTTAGAGGGCAGGGCGCTGTATGTTTCAAGATCCAGCTGTAGTGGGGGGTCATGTGGAGTATACCAGTATCCTGCAAACTGTGCCTGTGAGACAATGTAGTAGAGCTCAAAGTCAGGTGACATGAGGCCCCCTTGTTCAAATGGCTCTGTCAGCCCTTCCCATTTCATTTGCAGATTACATGTTCCCCATGTGTATTTAATAGCTATGGAGCGTAGTTTGTCAAAGAAAGCATGACTCGGCCATACTGGTATATTGCAGAAGTAGTAAATACAGCTTGGATACTGTTATCATTTTGAAGGTTGAGAGCCTACCATAAAGTGATATAGGGAAACTGGAGCTTCACTGCCAAAGAGTCTAAGTAGGTTTTGTGATTATCTGCAAGCAATAAGCGGTGCGATCGAGAAAAAAGAATGCCCAGGTATTTAAGTTTGTGCGGAACCCATCTGAAGCCCTGCAAGTCAGTTGGAATATGTGTCGCATGGGTCAGCGGGACCAGCTCCGATTTAGCCGCATTAATACTGTATCCTGGGTGTGTTGTGAATTTTCGGATCTCCTCTAGTAACGGAGCCATGTTCTGCTCCGGATTCCTGATGTATAACAGTGTGTCGTCTGCATAAAGGGATAGGTGTGTAGACCACTGTGGCTGTGTATATGTAGTATTACGCAGGCCAAGGGTTCAATCGTCATAGCAAAGAGGAGAGGGGATAATGGGCAGCCCTGCCTTGTGCCGCTGCTTAATTGAAAGAAGTGGGATAACATGCAATTAGTATGCACTTGGGCTGTTGGGTTATTTTAGAGAAGGCTTATGTATTTTATGAATTGACTCCCCAGTTGCATCCGCTTAAGCACCGCAAAAAGGAACTGCCAACAGGAGTCAAAGGCCTTCTCTGCGTCTAGTGAGGCTGCCACAGCCTGTGCCCTGGGTCTATCTGAGCTATGATGCAGAAGAGCCTACGCAGGTTGAACGGAGTAGATCAGCCTGGGATGAATCCGAATTGGTCCGGATGAATCAGTGTTGGCATGTGAGGAAGGAGACGGGCAGACAGAATTGTGGCAAATATTTTGGTATTGGTGTTAATTAAGGACAGTGGTCTATATGAGGCCATATCCACAGCTGGTCTGCTTGGCTTTAGCAGCACTGTAATAACGGCTTCTGAAAGTGAGGGGGGTAGCCAACCAGATTGTAAGGATTCCTCCCAGAGCCTCAGGAGCTTGGGTGCAAGGTCCTGTCGGAGCTCTTTGAATAGTTTGATTCCAATACCGTCAGGGCTGAGGGGGCCTTACCTGATGGAAGGGCCATTATGGCTTCAGCTACTTCTTCTGGCGTTATTGGCTATTATTGTTAAGCTCCTGCTGCGCTTCCTATGATAAGGAAGGGAGTGGAATTTCATTTAGGTAGCTAACCAATTCGGCATCCTTGCACTTGTCGCAATTGGAATAAAGGGTTTTATAATATTGTTGGAACTTGCAATTTATTTTATCTTGTGCAGTTAATATGTCACCTGATTGGGTTTGGATCCCAGTGATGTGCTGTGGCCCTTTTTCTGATCGGATAGCTCTCGCTAGAAAGTGGCCCGGCCTGTCCACCTCCCCGTATCGTCTTGCCTATACTGTGTTGTGTCTTGACTGTCGTGTAGCCGAAGAGTCCTCTGTCCACAAGTGCCGCACAGAGAGAATCAAAGTCACTCTCTGTGCTGCCTTTGAGGCCACAGGTGGGAGATGTTCTTTCTGGAACTGCGGTACTCGTGGAACCCCAAACCACTGTAAAGGAAACACTGGTTAAGTGTCAAGCCAAAACAGAATCAACAACCAATCAACAAGTAAGTGGAACGGTCTTACCAAAAGATGTCTGTGGAGTGGCGGTTGTACCTATGGGGAAGGTTCCGAGACCCAGCAAGGCTGTTCTTTCACTATGTAAGTATGCCAGCAACGTTGTAAGTGCCAGGCCCACCTTATGCCAGAATCCGCACAAGAAGTCAGTGAAGCAGTCTGTGGTCGTAACAATGATCCAAAAGCAAGTACCAAAGCCAAGGGTTATCCGTTGCCAATCCGTGAAACAAATCCGAGGTCAAGATCCAAAAGGGGTGAAACAAAAGGTATGTAGCGCCGTACAGGAATCTGAAGAAACAGCTGTGAAGCACAGAAGCACCGCAACAGAGCCGTTTAAATACTGGCGCTGCTATTTCCTCCCGGTCACATGACCGGCGAGCGCATCACGTGAGTGTAGTCCAGAAACACGTGAGCGGAAGGCGGCGGTAATGTGACGCGGAAGAAGTCGGTCTAACAGCCGCCACGGAAGACGCCAAGGGGGTAGGCGTCTCCGCGGGCAAAGAGCATGCCGACCAAAGCTTTGTGGCAGTCGCGCCGTGGCAACTGGGGCGAAGAGAACCTGTGAGTCCCGGAACCGGGCAAGAGGGCGAGGGGTGTTCGGGGCACGGGGATGAGGAATGGGACCCCCAGATGGAGTGGAATGCGTGACATACTGGCCGATACATCAATCAGACTTCTTTGTCAGCTAGTTCCGTAACCTTAGCAGGTTACCCTTGATTAGGCTCAATAGCGCTCTGTTGTGTAAAGTGCCATGTTCATTTTTCGAGCCGACGAAGGTCCTTCTCTACTGTGCCCAGTTCTCTCAGATTCCCGGCTGAGATCGATATCACCTCGCCCCTAAGCCACACCTTGAATGTCTCCCAGACCGCAGAGTAATGGGGAATGGATTCCTTGTTCCTCTGGAAAAAGTTAACACCATCCCGCAGTGTTGTAAGAAATAATGTATCTAGTAAGCACGAGGGGGACATCCTCCATAGCGGGCGGGGGACCTTGGTGCCGCTCCAGACTATTGTAAGGACGAACAGTGAGTGGTCGGAGATAGTTCTGGGGTGTATCTTACAATCTTGTACCCAGGTCATCACTGCCGCTGGGACAAGTCAGTAGTCGATCCTGGAGTGTGCGTCATGCACCGATGAATAATAAGTGTATTCTTGCATATTCAGGTTGCATCCACTAACTGAGTTTGGTGCATAATCTGCCATACCATACGGTCTCCTTTTGTCAGGTCCCATTGGGTATAATTTGAGCAGTTCACCGCACAGTTCAGGATAGTCCCCTCCCCACACAATCATAGAGTTAGGCCCTCCAGTTAGTAGTTCCACTATTTGCCGATAGAATTCGGGATGCAAACCTTTAATTTAGTGCTCTCTGTGAGTGGGTTTCTTGCAGCATCACAAACTTTGGGCCATGACGATTAATGTATGATAGTATTTTCCTTGCTTTAATGGGGTTCTTTAGGTCCCTAAAATTCCATGTCAGGAAGGATATCTTGTCAACCATTTCGATTTGTCTGTCGTATTAAGCATATATGCTTCACAAAATTCGTTAGTAGTGGGTTTCTTACGATAAGTACTGGGGAAACTGTCTGCACTTGTTTTGTTTGACCATAAAAGCATTACTTCAAACTTGATCAACACCAGTAACCTTTGTAGCAATTGCCTGTCGTATACCCCTACTTGACGGTAATTTATCCCCCCACCCGCATCATCACCCCCAACTTGACGATGTACCCCGGAAGAAACGGTGGGATTATCCATGGGAGTGCTGTGAACAGAGGCCACTGTCCTGCAGCTGGTTGCAGAAACTGAACCCGGCCCCGGTAATATCAATGTTGAGTATATATGTGTGTTCTTAAATCAGGGAAACATTGGTCGATTCCTGCAACAGTCAGTCATTCTCCATGTTATCCATGCTGTTGTTACCTGGGCGAGGGCCGTTGCTGTGATTGTTGTCCCGCGAGAAGGGCGGAGCGAGATGGATGCCTATATATATGCTTCTGCCTCCGCTGGGGTCTTGAAGAAATGCTTGCGGCCTCCATGTTGGATACGTAATTTGGTGGGGAACATTAGATTGTACAGGTTGTCTACTTCTCAATAGCTTCTTCACAGGCTCATATGATTTCCGGAGTGATTGCACGTTGGCTGAAAAGTCTAGGTAAATGTGGATCTCTGATGCCTCATAGCAGAGTGAACCCTTCTCTCGTGCCATACGTGATATCATGTCTCTGTAGTTCAGCAATCTTGCTAGTGTAGTGCGTGGGGGGGATCCACGTTTAGCAACGGGGGCCAGGACCCGGTGCGCACGCTCGACCAAAAATTGTGGGGAGAACTTTGTGTGATCCAATACGGAATTTAGCAAGTCTTCAACTAATATTTCCATGGGCCCCTTGCATGCTGACTCAGGAATCCATATTATGCAGATGGTGTTGCGCCGTGAGCGCGACTCCAGGTCCTCACATTTATTGCGGATTCTATTGAACTCTTCTTTAGCTGCGAGATGTCGCGGTCGTGCCTGTCCACCCGGTCTTCCGTGACGCCACTAGTCTCCGCCTCAGTTTTGCGGGTGCTTTTATTCTCTAATTTAGATTTTAAGGAGCCGATATTGGATACAATGTCATCGAGTTTCATGTTCACGCCATAAAGCTGCTCTGCATAGCTGACAGTGACTGATCTTCATAGGCGTTCCTCGAGGATGAAGCTAACTCACTGTCCGCTGCAGTTTCCGTTGCCACCACAGTCCTGGTGGGGGTATTGGTAAATGAGTCCATTGGGCCCCTTTTCTTACCTCCAGCACCTTTCATCATTGTTCTTTCTAGTGGAGCAGGGTTTAGTGGAGACCTGTGGGTGAAACTGTCTCTTAATGATTAGAGGTCAGCCAAGGGGGGGCCCAGGCACAAGGCAGGCAGTGCTGCAGTGGTGGCCACCAGCGTGACCATGCCGTCAACCCAGGACGTTATCCGGGACTGGGTCAATTTTCCAGCCTTTCCAGCCAATACAGTTAATAATGGAGGTCGGATCACCTGAAATGCTGTCCAGGCACGGCTGCAGGTTAGGATATGCGCTGATAAGGGGCAGGCGACCTGCTGGCTTAACATGATTAACTCTATTGCCGGTGCCAGGATTTTTGTGGTCCTCAGGGGTGGCTTTGTGAGGTCAGAGGCACGTGAGAACTGGGCAGGCCTCTTCGCCGCTCCCCGGAGGCCAGATGCAGACCCCAGCAGCCAGCGATGCGGACTCCAGTCCTGTGTAGGCCGTCACAGCATTGCCCAAAGTCTGTTGTCTGTTGCGAGTTGTGATAGGTCGCCGGGATATAGGATCTAGTGTCGAAAGTGTTGAACACAGGGGATGGTGTTGCTCAGCTCGGGGGGAACAGCTGCAACAGGTTAGGCCACCACCCAGAGGTCCCGAAGACTCGGTTTATCTTTTGGAGGGCTGTGATATAAGCCTCTGTCACAGCGGAGCTTGCAGCAGTGTAGAGCATCTGCACGCCACAGGTGTGAATTTAACTAGCCTTGTTCTTAGGCGTTCCAACGAGAGATCGGAGCAGTGGTGGGCAGATCAATATAACCAGTCACAGACATGCGAGCATCTGTCCGGTTCTCCACAAGCACCAAAGTGTACCTAGGGTGTGTGCAAGACCCTCAATACCACTCTGGGTGGCACAGGCCATGCCACCGTAGGCGTCAGTGGAGGTACTTGGTGGTCAATGTGGGCGCCCAGTTTGGACTAGCAACAGCGGTCAGAGCAGCTTGCAGGATCTTTGCTCACCTTACGCAGTGGCCCGCCTCCGACCACGGGGCTCTCAGTTACAGAGACGCGTGGGTTATCCCTCACTTTTGGCTCGGGTCCCTGCGCATCGCACCGGCACAGCCATGCAGGGCTCTCACAAGGATGAGTAGCTGCACTCCGGAGGGAGCCGCAGCAGGCTGTGCGGCATACAGTGCTCCAGCCACACATTCAAATCCGTGTCCGGAGTGTTTAGTGTTTTGGCGGGTTCCCGCCTCCAGCTCTTACGGTCACCATCTGAGGATCTCCAGAGGTTCCAGCCGGGTCCAATGCACCACGCCACCCACCCCACTCTGAGCCCTGCACCGTTTCACTCTTGACTAGTGGTTTTATCGAATTTCATAGCCTTTGATTCCTGGGGTATTTCTCAGCACCTGGGGATCTTCTGCTGCAGGAACGGTACCAAATGGAAGGTTTTATTATTAACAAGGATTCTGTGGGGTCGGAGCTCCCAGCTCAAGTGGCCATCTTGGTTGCTGCTCAACAACGCCCTTTGCATGTTGTCATTTTAACCATCTAGTTTGCATCACAGGTGTTATGCCTATTTGTTTATTTTTTAACTCCCTGTGTGTTGTGTATGTGAGGTAGGGGATTTGGGTGGGTGTCAGGAAGAGGTGGTGGGTGTGTGTTAGATGGGTGTTGGGGCAAACCCCTCCCCCACATTGAGGAACAAAATCAGTGAAAACGGCAGTGGTGAAAACTCATTGGGACCCCAGCTCCCTCTTTCTGTCCTACTCTATGGCTGCCCTCCATGGGGTCCCCTCCCCCTCTTGTGAAGCAAGAGCCCCATAGGGCTCAATGGGAATGGGGAGGTTGGATGCACCAGCACCATTCAGAATGGTGCCGGTGCATCCGACATGCTATGCTCGCGGGTGCTGGTACGCCCACCAGGTCAGACCTGGCAGGCGAGAAGGCACCCGCAAGCAGAAATCATAGTTTGCCGGTCCGGTACCAACGGTACCAGCAAGCTTACTGCTACCGTTGTTAACGGACCGGCAAACTTATAATGAGGCCCATTGTCTTTAAATAATTATAAAATGTTATGTTTTGAAATATGAACCTAAGTTGTAATTTTGTATTTGTCTATTGGGTGCTGCTCGCGTCTATGGGCTTTTTCATTGTGACGTAAACAGAAGTTGTTGCCTGCCATTCAGTGCTTCGGATGCAATCGGATTTGCTGGTGGACTATCCTTATCTTTTCCATTAGTTATTTTAGTTTCGATTAAATCATATGTAACCCTCCTTCAATGGATTGCTTTTCTCCTGCAGATTCCTCATCTTGATAGATATCCAGATTTTCTCGACTGGGGATGTAGTGGACCTCGACTCGGCCATCGATCGTCTATCCGTCTTGCACGGTGGTCGATCATCGGCTCCCGAAGTGACGTCAGCCACCATACATATATATACAATGTCACTACGCCCCATGTCTCAGTTCATTTTTTACGCGCTCACATGCTGAATCGGGAACCTACTGCGTGTTTACTCAACGTTTTCACAAAGATTTTTCTATTTACCTCGATATGTCTTCGCAACGGATCTCGGGTTTCAAGCAGTGCTCCGATTGCAAGGCCAAAGTGTCCGTGACAGACCCACACAATGTTTGTTTATGGTGTTTGGGTTCCACTCATGACACAGAGGCTTGCGGGTTGTGCGACAAGATGCAACCCAAGTCCCTGCAAGACAGTGCCGGTAAGCTGGCCTTGGGCCGACCGTGGCCGTAGTCTCCGGCGTGGCCTCTCGTCCGGTCGTCTGAGGCTGAGGAGCCCACTCATCACGATGAGGGCCGGCACCACAAGAAAACAGAGGTCCCACTCCAGAAGCCATTACTCATCCTCTTCCTCAGGGAAGATGAAGCAATGCCACCATCAGCGGGAATTGGATTCTTCCTCGGAGCGAGGTAAGCCCTCTAAGGGGCCAACCACTCGCGAAGAGTGGGATTTTTTAAAGAAAGAAATGTTTGAAATGTTTCAGCAACAGGCGGCTGTCGACACGGCTCCCAACCCCGACCAGCAGGCCTCGGCAGCTAAAACGGTGTTTGGTATCCCCAACCCCACGCTTGGCAGGAAATCAAGCCTTCGGCGCCAACTGAGCTTTCGAGCTCAGTGTCCCAGGAGGTGCAAAAATCACCCTCTAGAAGCATCTGCCACAGCGCTCATCGCCCGTCAGAGCAATCGACACCGGCACCCACTCCATCCGCCGCTAAGGTTCTGCTACAATCTACTAAGCCCTCTACCTCGGCATCCAGTGCCACCGAGCCGAGGGAAATGCCCTTGATGTCAACCAGCAATGCCAGCCCCTTTCAACTGCTATCACGGACAGTCTTTTTCGACTTGATGCAGTAGATTTTCAGCACTGATCAGGCCGAGGAGTATGAAGAGGTCGACCCCGTCTTTGTGGGATCAGCCGGTGTCGACTATTTCAAGGACAGAGACAATTTGGTGGCACTTGCTCAGGGCCTACAAGATGCCAGTGGGTTGGACACATCTCCAGATCTTGAGTTGCAACAAAAACAGCCCTACACTCACTCTAATGCCAAGATTAGTGGAAAAGGTGGTTGACACCCTCGGGCTCAAGTCAGCCGCCACTCCCCATCAAGGGCATGACTTTGCGGATATCCTGAACGAGGGCTCGGCTATTGAGCACAACATGCCCTTCAATCAGGCCATAGCTGACCCTTTGGCTTCCATCTGACGAAATCCATGCACTTTGCCCACCGCGAATACCAATGTCACAGGGAAGTACAGGCCGGCGAGAGGGAATCCATCCATCCTTCCTTCCTTCCTTCCTTCCTTCCTTCCTTCCTTCCTTCCTTCCTTCCTTCCTTCCTTCCTTCCTTCCTTCCTTCCTTCCTTCCTTCCTTCCTTCCTTCCTTCCTTCCTTCCTTCCTTCCTTCCTTCCTTCCTTCCTTCCTCCCTACACACCCTTCCCCGGAAGGGCTGGTAGTTCAGGCTGCCACTATATCCTCCAGGCCCGCAGCATCCACATCAAACCTCCCTACAGACAGGGAAGATAAAAGAATAGAGTCTTTGGCCAAGAAGGTTTTTACCTCAGGGAGCATGTCTCTCAAGTCCACAAACGTAGCTTGCGGTTTCGGTTAGTTCTCTGACGGTTTGTGGAAGGCTGTCAAGAATGAAGCAGAATATGTCCTGGAAGGAACTGAGGCATGGGGTGTAGTGACGTGCTATATGTATGGCGCCGAACGTCACTTCCAGAGCCGATGATCGATCCCCACGCAAGACGGATTGACGATCAACGGCCAAGTGGAGGTTCACTACACCCCCTGTTAAGGTTTCCGAGCAGCAGAGCTGGACAATACATATCTATCAAGATGAGGAATCTGTGGGAGAAGAATCCATAGAAAGAACATTACGGCAAGGTAATTTCTTATTTTCTCTTCTTCCTTACCTCTCCCCCTCCCCTGCTAATGTCCCCTTCTGCCGCATTAACCGGCTCCCTGGTTCCTTCTGATTCTTACAGGGTCCAAGGCCCCCACGCCCAGTCTCCCATAGCACTTCGGTCTCCCCGAAACCCCCTCCCCCACCACAAACCTCCCTCGCCCTGCACTAGACTAGCTGGCCTGAACCCTTGAGTCCACCCGGCCTGTCCTCGCACTTAGCATGAGGACTCTCATTCCCCTGCACTTTCTGCTTTCCCCTGGCACTTGTCCACCTGGTCTCCCCATACCACTCGCCTAACCCAGGGGCTAGCTCCCCCTTTCTTCCCCCTCCCCAGCAGTTGCACGCCCTTCTCTCCGTCATACACTTCCGTTCCCTCCTTAGCATCCGCGCTTTCCGCTCTGACCAGCACTTGCCCCCTCCTCCTCACTTCCCTGCACAACCGTTTTTGTTATTTCATCCCTGTTCCACCCACTTATTGTCTTCTTGTGCCTTGAAACACCTTTTGCTGTATAGGCGCATTATAAATACCCAATAAATAAAATAAATAAACTACATGGTTAAAATGACAATGCGTTAAATGCCTTAGATGAAACCACGTGGTACGGCGAAGTGATATTTCTCCTCTACATGTAGTCTACTAGTGTGCAAAGGAATTTAATCTTTACACCTAGTACTAGCTCAGGGTTCTGCAACCTGTGGCTCAGACCCAAAGGTTGCAGACCCTTGGATTATCTGAACTACTTACACCTGACAAGGGACAACAGTGGCGTCCAGTTGCCACTTTCTTGATTCCTTTTTGGATCAGTTAGGCTGGCTGGCAGGCAGTATTTCACACCCATTAGCTCCCTTTGAAAGCTGGGTCCCACACTTTTCCCAATTCATTGAGACTTAATGGTGTCTTAAAGTTCCACAGCTTATCCGTAAGTGCTAGGTCACACTTATCCATGAAACAGCAGTGCCAGCAACACCCAGCAAATGCAAGATTACCCATTGTAGTGATGAGGTACGCAGTATGAAGACCGACCTTAAATGAGGCTTCTTCACTCATTGAAGCAAAACCTGTTAGACGCTAACAGGAGACCCACTGTCGCACTCCTATAAGAATGTAAAATCCCTTAGTAATTCTTGGAACGGAGTTCTGAAACCAGAAATCCACATGTACTAACATCACAACAATTCAATGTGTTACATAGATGATCATTACATTTCCATCACAAATGTGTAATTAATTGTAAATATGTGATAGCATCTACTACCAAAGAACAGACACTTCACTGGTTTCGGTTTTCATTTTTTAGTATAGATAGCATAACAATAAATGGTAAATGAAGAAGAAAGTCAATTCTAATACACCATTGACATTACGTTTTTTCAAACAAAAGCATTATTACAATCAACAAATTTGTACATAGTCCACTTAAGGTGTAGTGGTAGGGTACATAGTGTTAATATCACACTGTAGAAAAGACAAATCTCTAAAACATTAAGAGTCTATAGTGTGACTCTAATAGGCTCCTTTTTGTATATATGCCGACGCGTTTCGGAAATAATCCATCTTCAGGGCCAGGTGCCTATTGTTCCATTACAGTTAATTTCTATTTTCAATGTTGTCACTCCTGTTGAAACCTAAAATTAAATATTGAGGACTTTTTAATATTCTCATTTGGGATTATAGTTTCTAATAATACCACTAAACATGTGTCTCCAAACGTTACTAACCTTCAATCCTTGACCATTATATGTATCAAGATCCAAGTGGGCCGAGTCCCCAGTCAAGGGTCTGGATTAAGTTGGAGGATTGGTTTCCCCTATGAGATAAAGTGACTCAACAAAGCTTGTGGCTGCAGGGGGTAGCGTGGCGAAAACGCCTAATTCCTGTAAGTAAAAGGGAATATGTTTAAGCAGTGTAATGTGAATTTAGATCACAACACAGAGGTATGGCCTCATATGCGGTTCCCCCTGCAAATTAATGACTCCTCGCCATTACTAATGTTCAATAGTGAAAATACCACTAGTTGGTGCACTCCCAAAATGTTAAAGGCATGCTTGTATTACAATGAGGGATCGATATGGGCTTGCGTCTCAAAGTATCAGATATCGGCGCCGTGACCTTCAGAGGGGGCCGCTGAATTGCGCAATGGTAAGATCTATTGAACTGTCCTGTTCGGGGCGTTTGCAACACTCACCTGTCTATTGCCGGTATCGTTTGTCTGCAGCTGCAAAGCCGCTCACACGAACGCTACACTATAAGTGTATTGAATGGTTGCCTGGCAATGTCCGCGCATGCGCGGTGAGTCGCCCGGAGGCCATCTTGGTGTGGGAGTGCGTTGTGTTAGCACCGTCTCCCTGGAAACCACTTACGAAAAATGAGGCAGGTCCCTGAATAGACTGTAATGTGATCCGCCCTTAGGATGGGCAAATGTGAAATCTCAAAGTATGACGAGTCATAGAATATGAGAGGAATTGCCCATGACCAGGCATGCCTCGAGTAGCCAAAAAACCTTAAATATGTGTCGTGTAGTAACTTATTTCAGATATTATGAAATGTCTGATGGTACAAGCTGAATGACAGGGGGTGGGGCAGTCTCCCGAACAAATAGTCGGTTGGGTGCCCCTAACCCTGCCTCTTTTAAAGTTGTAGATAATGTGTTATAGCGCATAGTGACTCTAATACCGCAATCACCTTAGTACTTGTATTATAAAGAGAACCTGATTCTGTTTAGACCTGTGCTCAGCAGGCAGTTGCAAAAATGGAACATGATATAGTACTAGCTACTCATGTAGGAAAAACCTTGAATACATTAGATTATATAACAACCACTATGGAAGTGAAGAGAAACATCAACATACTTGAATTCAGTACAACATGGTGCATAACATATTTGACATTTTAAAAGCAGGGAGAATCATTCTCAAACAGAATAGTTTTAGCCTATTTCCCCCGAACATATTCAGTGACAAAAATGTGAACTTATTATCAACTTGGTACACCACAATTCACTACCAAAGGTGTCCAAAGGGCCATCGTCAACCTTGTGAAAATTAAAATTGCACTAGATGTATTCTAGCAGAGCTTTCAGTACAAAAATAATCTAGTTATGTACATAAATTGTGTACTTAAAAACCCAATTCCTGTTTGTAAAAGAGATAAAGTAACTCAAACATCATTACTATGTATATAAAACAAATACTTGTAAATCAAATTCATATTTGTAAAGTGAAGGAAGTAGTTCAAACAAAACACATAAGGTCGGATTCACAATTCATCCCTCTCGGATGTATACAGTCAATTTTGCCCCAAGTGCAACCGCAAGTACCCTTAGGTTGACAGAAACACCACCTGTAACCTCTGCTTGCCGAGGGACCACCCCGAGGTGCACTGCAGAGCGTGTAGTCAGTTTAAACCGAAGACGCTAAAGGACCGTTCGATCAAATGTTGGGCCCACCACGCCAGGCAACGAGAGGCCATGGAAGCGGAGGGCGCCTTCAGTGATGGCAGCGACGCCGTCCTATCGGACGGCAAGGGCAACGTGGTGTCGAGAGACAGCCAAGCGCAAGTCCCCGACCTCGGAAGGTTGTCCGGCAGGGCAGCTATGGGGAACACCCTCGGCGACACAAGCGCTACCCACAACACTTCCACTAAACACTCGAAGTCCAACCGAGACTCGACGCGTGCATCGAGTTCTCGGAAAGAGGCACACAGAGAACGGTCCACCGAATCGGTGTCCTCTGGGCGTTCTCGATCAAGATCGCCGCATGACACTAGGCAACCATCCACTGTTGCCAAGAGTGCCTCGCTCACTAAAGTAACGGAGGTTCGATCGTCGGAAGACGAAGACGACCACCATTCCCAGGCCGCACTCCAAGAGTCGGCGTCAGCAGACCGTGTGACGGCTGCTCCCGTGTCCCGACCTCCACTCTCTAAGGAAAGGGACACTACCCCCGAATCTCGACGCCAGACGTCGAAAAGCTCAGAAAAAGTGAAAACACCAGGGAAGCACTCTTCCACTCACGGGGAGGGGGGGAAACAGCAGAAGAAACATTCTAAGCCTTCATCTGCACCACAGACACATAAAGACAGGTCACAGTCTTCTGTAAAATTATCCAAGACCCCTGCACAAGGCCATAGGTCCAGTCAGGATATAACAGGGAAACCCTCCCAGGAAAGGGTAATCCCCAGCTCTAAAGAATGGGCAAGTGAGGATATAGACAGAGTTATGTCTAGAATGTCATCCCTAGCAGACTTCTCTGCCAAGAATCCACAGCACTTTCTCGCCTATACCCCTGACGGGGCTACTCCCTCAGGGTCTAGGGACCCCCAACCCCCTGGTAAAAAACCTTGCGTTGAGGCGCCAACGCAAAGTTGGTATTCTGACCCTTTCTACGTACAGCCATACTCTCAGTATGATGAGGATCCATTACTATATGAGGATGCAGAATTGGCCACGTTGGACGACAAAACTGGAATGGATTACGATGGGGATGACGAGGGCCAAGAGGAGGACGAAGATGACCCAGAAGTCTACAGAGTAGACTCCCCAGTAGGCAAAGAACCTCTGGTTACCGACTCTCCTGTCGACAACCAACCTCTCTTAAATGGGTTTTATCTACTTTAACACTTCCGCATAGATATTCGGGGAGCACAGGAGGAGAGGGACTTTGCCGAGGAACTTGTGGGAGAAAAGAGACCTGTTGCCCAGGCCATCCCTATTCTCAAGTCTATACAAAGGAAAATATACACTTCCCTTCTCAATCCCAACCTCACCAGGGCAGTAAACCCCAGGATCGAAAAGACTGTTCAGGGCAGCCCAATCGGAACCACTGTACATAAGGGGGCAACTGAAACCGGACTCCCTGGTAGTGACTAATACCTGAAAGAGGGCGGGAACACCCCTATCATCGTCTGAAGCTCCCCCCGACAAGGAGAGCAGGAAGATCTATGGGTTGGGAAGAAAGGTAGCCTCCACTTCCGCCTACCAGGCAAGGATTGCCAACTCCACCACCCTGCTGGTGAGTTACAACTGCCATCAGTGGGAAGAAGTTGCAGCGCTCATTGGCTCCGCCCCGGAACCTTTAAAAAGCCAGTTGGCACAGGTTGTGTCGGAGGGAAGAGCCGTGTCCGGTTGTATCCTTAAGGCAACCTTTGATGCCGCGGATAACGCTGGCAGACTGATAGCAGAGAGCACTGTTATCAAAAGACATGCTTGGTTAAGACAATCTGGGTTTAAACCCGAGACACGAGCATCCTTAATAGACAAACCGGTGGAGCCTGATCTACTGTTTGGCAAGCTGGTAGAGGACGCATTAAAACATGCCAAAGATGAATACGAGACTCTCAAATCCCTGGGCCAGTTAACCAACAAACCCCCTAATCACAGAGGGAATGGCAATTTTCGTCACCCACGCGGCCAAAATTCACAGAGGCTCCAACTATTCCCAGGGGCAGGGTACACCATGGAATAACAACAACCAGCAGTCTACCCAGAGTTATGGCATGGGTAACAAAAGGGGACGTGGTTAGGGTAGAGGCAGCCCAAATAGAGGCGGCGGCACGCCTCCCGCAAAACAGTGACGTTCCACTCAGGGTCCCTTCTCACGCATCCCCAGTAGGGGGACGCATTTCCAACTTCACCCAAGCTTGGGCAGGGATCACATCAAACAGATGGGTGCTGTCCACAGTGTCCGCAGGATACTGCATAGAACTGTTAGAGCGTCCCCGAAACCACCCTCCACGTCAAAAAGTACATTCATTAGACCACCAGAAATCCTCCTCGACGAAATCGCCAATCTTCTACCAAAGGACGCGATAGAACTCGTCCCGGGACACCAGGTAAACAAGGGTATTTATTGAACTTACTTCCTTGTGCCAAAAAACGATTTGACAATGCACCCAGTATTGGATTTACGGCCTGCAAACAAGTATGTCAAGCCCCAAAAGTTTTGCATGGCTACTCTCCAAGAGGTAATCCCCCTCCTAAAAAAGGGGGATTACATGGCAACATTGGACATGAAAGATGCCTATTTTCATATTTCCATGTTCCCAGCGCACAGAAGATTCTTGCGCTTCAAGCTGGACAGTCAGCACTACCAGTTCAAAGTACTGCCCTTCGGTATAGCCTCGGCTCCAAGGGTATTCACCAAGGTACTGGCGGTGGCGGTGGCACACCTACGCAGGGAGGCAATCCCAGTGTACCCTTATCTGGACGACAGGCTCATCACGGGGGAGACCCCAGTAATTTGCAGATCAAACATTCAAAGACCTATCGTCCTCCTCTTTGAATTGGGTTTCTCCATAAACGAGAATAAGTCAAGTCTGGTGCCAAGCACCTCCATACAGTTCCTAGGAGCTGTCCTAAACACACAAAAGGGGTTGGCTTTTCCATCAGAGGAAGAATTCGGAATCTACTGCTGCAAATTCTGCTATATCAAGCCGGTCGCCAAGTAATGGTGCGCAAAGCAATGCATTTGTTGGGCATGAAGGCGTCATGTATTTTACCTGAGTGTGCATGCTTTGAGGCCCGAGAGGATAGGTGAATGGTCCACCCAGTATTCCACATTGGCGACGAGTTGTATATAGACCCAGGCGCGCTCGCACAGTCAGCGCTCGTGGCATATGACAAAGGAAGCCACTCGAGCAGCGGTACCCTGCATCCAGCAGCCGGTTGGGAAGATTTTCCCCACCAATGGTAAGAAGCAGAAACGGATTGGAGCGCAGAAAGATCCCGCCGCTGGGCAGAGTGGCCCCCTCCCTCATCCAACAGCACTGGGCGGTCAAGTACACCTCCTGCCAACGGCAACGTTTGTTTTCTTTTCTGTAAGCGGATCAGTGCGCGAAGGCTCCCCACTGCCAACATAGTCCGGGCAGTAGAGCAGTGCTCCCGCCAACGCACTGAAACCACGCGGGCAAGAGCAAGATGGCGGTCCGCTGCTACGCGGGGCTCTAGCAGTCGAACACTTCTCCCACCAACAGCAGGCAAAGAGGCCGTAGGGTAGAAAGACCTGCTGTTTACAAACACTGGGGTCACATCCACTGTGATTGTGCAACAGGCAGACATCCTCATTAACCGCTCCCAGGAAAGAAAAGGGAGACGATACAGCAACTGTTGACACCCTGGAACACATGGCCTCATCGTCTGCCGGTCCAGGAAACTCAATCCAACACGCGGATACGCACGGCATGCTCACAGAAACAAGGTCAGGTTGAAAAAAAGTGCCAGGATTTCGAAATTGATCACTGCACAAAGCCTAGCCTGGTAAAATACATAGACCATCAAAATGTCAGAGGATGACTCGCTAACCGTCCCGCTGACACCAGCTCAAGCACTCCCCGCCAGGATGCACGACAGCCTCATAACTCAGCTACCCACAAATTTCTACCTCACTGGCTCTGGCACACTAGGCCCACGCTGGAAGAGGTGGATAAGAGACTTTGAAGTATGCCTACAGGCCATTGGCCCCATAGATGATGAAAAGAAACACAGCCTACTGACATTCTCGATCGGCTCGAACATCAGAGACATTGTTGACGAGCTTTCCGCAAGTGCCACTGACACCTACATTAGCCTAAAATCAACACTCACAGACTCCTTTACACCACACACAAATGTGGATTATGAAAGACACATCTTCCACACCACCAAACAGGCTAAAGGTCACTATGAATGCATTTGTGATGCGTTTAAGGCTCAAGATGAAACATTGCAACTTCAATAAGTATTCCAACGAAGAGGCATTCCGCTCGCAAATTATAGTCTGGTGTGAAAGTGCGGATTTTAGGAAGCGACTTCTACGAAAACCACGCAACCTAGAAGAATTCCTGTGTCTAGCTCACTCAGATGCTGCACTGGCCGCACAGGTAGAAGGGTTAGACGATATCAAGATCACTCACAGCAAGCATGAGAGCGTCAACAAACTGGAAGGGGCCTCAAAAGGGAACACTGAGCTGTTCTGCTATCGGTGCAGCCATGAATACCCGCACTAAGGACAATGCCCCTTAATGGGACAGCAGTGTACAGCCTGTGGACGGCACAACCACTACAAAGCAGTATGTAACATATACCGCAACAAAATGTGAGGTGAAGGATGGAGTGGGAAACCATCTAAAAACAAGGAACAAAGGTCACAGAGTCCGCCCAAGCATTCAACCAGGTGCATGAAACCCCTCAACGCTGATACAAAGATGAAAAGCCAGACAGAAGACGAGAACGGACCTCAGGAGACTGGAGAGACAGTCAAACACCCACTTTCAGGCCAAGAAGGAGACCTAGAAGGTACGTCAGATACCTGGTCGAACACTCTGTCCGACAGTGGTTCCAGTGCATCCTCGGAAGAAAACTCCAGAAGACACGAAAGGACACGGGAAGAAACGCAAAGGAAAGGATGCCTATATGCGTTAGGCAACCCGACTGCAAAAGAGCACAGTCCAACTTTAATCATACAAATCAACAAGACAGCTGCTGAGTTCCTGGTGGATATTGGAGCCACTGTGAACTTAATAAGTGAAGGAGTATATCACAGCATACCGCACGCCCCACGCCCGCACTAATCTACCCCTACGGCTCAAACACCCCGACCATGCAAAGGTTACTTCACAGCATTGTGTAGCTACAAAGGGCAATCTAAGGAAATCCCCATGCACGTTCTGGAAGCCACCACTGAGAGTGGATGTATCTTAAGCTACAAGGCCGCAATCGACATGGACCTCATTCACGTACTCTACAGACTTATGGTACATAAATACCTTGACCCCACGGCAAACATTGAGCAGGTGTTCCCCACACTCAGAGGATTAGGAAAATTGAAATGCTGCCAGATCAAACTGCACATGGACACCAAAGTCACCCCAGTCGCACAACACTATTGGGGAATTTCCATCAACATACAAAAGCAGGTGGAAGAAGAACTAACAAAGCTGCTAGAAGCACACATCATTGAACCAGCAGAAGGCCCCACGCCGTGGGTATCCCCATAGTGCCCGTGCCCAAGAAGGACTCGACAGACATCCGCATTTGCGTGGACATGCGACGGCCAAATGAGGCCCTACTTCGAGAACGCCATCAAGCCCCACGCATCATGGACATGGTGGTTATTTCGCCGAATTATTTTACATTGTGGGACTTTTCATCGCCACCCTTTCATCGCCAAAAACTCCTTTTTCTAATTTTTTTATTTATGGGGGCTTCGCCCCCCCAACCCCCTCCTTACTTAAATAATAATACCCCAAACTGCACCAAACATCCCCACATAAAGTTTTTAAAAAAAGTTTTTGGCGATGAAAGGGTTGGCGATGAAAAGTCCCACGATGTAAAATCATTCGACGAAATGCGTGTATACCCCATCAACTGGAGCTCAAAAAAAGTCCTGATACATCACCACGTTTGCCACCCACCTGGACCTGTACAGGTATAAGCGTCTCAGCTTTGGTGTCTCCTCGGCAGCGGAAATATTTCAGTCTGAGATCCATAATGTCATCAAACATATACCCAACTGCCTGAACTACAGTGATGACATCTTGGTGTTCAGGCAAGAGCAACACGACAACACACTCATGCGAATGTGCATGGCCCTTGAGGAGGCCCACCTCACCCTGAATAAGGAAAAATGCTAATTCAGGAAACAGACACTTCGTTTCTTTGCCCACATATTTTGCTCCAACGGAATGACACCAGATCCGGAAAAGGTCAGTGCCCTCACAGACGCAGAAACACCCAACTCCACGACAGACCTAAGGTCCTTCCTTGGACTAGCAAGTTATTGTACGAGCTATACAAAAGATTTCGCATCAGTCAGTGAACCCCTCAGGACACTCACCAAGCAAAATGCAGAATTCAAGTGGACGGAAACATTTCAGCAGGCGTTCCAACTAATAGACACCAAGAACATGGCCTATTTCAATCCAAGGAAAGCCACTGAATCCTGACCCAACTGGATGAGAAAGACAGCCAATAAAAGCACATTGTGTCTTATGCCAGCAGAGGTTTCTCCAAGACCGAACAGGCTTATTCACAGGCCGAAAAAGAAGGGCTAGCGATAGTGTGGGCCTTTGAGCATTTCCACTTATTCCTATACGGGTAACCCTTCACAATTGTCACAGACCACCAGGCTTTACTATTTATCTATGGCAATCTGCAAGCCAAGATGCTGCCGTGCATAGCGAGATGGGCCCTGAGACTGCAGGACTATAATTTCAATATAATCCGTAGACCTGGGCAAGAGCACAACCAAGCTGATTTTCTTTCATGACATCCCTGCAAGGAGTCCCAGCCATCCCCATCCATCGCGGACCAATACATCCGTTACGTGATACACGGGAGCACCACGAAAGGCCTCCATTCTCATCAAATCACTCATGAGCTAAGCAACGATCAAGGGCTACAGATCATTTTGAGATGCCTGGAAACTGGACACTGGAAACGGGCCCGACAGTTGAAGGAAAGCATGATGGAGGATGTTAAGCAAGACATCCCGTGTCTCCTTGTCGTCAAGGAGGAACTGGCCAAATCCGAAGAAGGACTGCTACTAAAGGGCACCAAACTAGTAATTCCCAAAACCTGAGATGGAAGGTTCTAGAACTGGCGCACGAAGGCCACAGAGGTATAGTGTCCACCAAAAGGATGCTTAGACAAAGGCTCTGGTTTCCCCATCTAGACGCGCAAGTAGAGGATCTACTGAAACATTGCCCCACCTGTGCCGTCATAAACTCACACACAAGACCTGAACCATTGTGCAGAAAGGTTCTGCCAGAAGGAGCCTGGTAAGAAATCACAGTGGACTTCTTCAGACCACTAGATGGGGCAAACACATACTAGTGGCAGTCGATGAATATTCTCAGTTTCCAGAAATCCAAATCGTGCCATCCACCTCGGCATTCCACACCATCCCCGCTCTCGACAGAATGTTCACCATCTACGGTAATAAAGTCGGACAATGGGCCCCCGATAACAGGGCAGGACTTAAAGGCATTCTCCGAATACATACAGAAAAATAACGCCACTGTGGCCCCAGGCCAACGGCACAGTAGAGCGTTTCATGAGCAATATCAAGAGAACAGTACAAATTGCTCGACTAACAGGGGAGCCAGTGGAAAAGAAGTTATGCCAGCTCATGCGAGACTACCGAAACACTCCCCATAGCACCACAGGGAAAACCCCTTCCGAGGTGATGTTTGGGAGAAGCATACGGACCCGGATTCCACACATAACCCGGGAGGATGAAAGATACAGCGGAGACCGGGAAATGCGAGAGCAAGATGCCCGAAAGGAAGAAGAGATGAAAAGAGGGGCCGATGAGAAGAGCTAAAGACAATTACCTCGAGCTTGGAGATGTGGTCATAGCAAAACATAGCAATACATGGCTGCTCTTGGATGAGAACCCCTGACAGTTGTTCAAGTGAAGGTGTCCCTCATCACTGCTGAAGGTGACAGGAAAACCACAACCAGAAACCCCTCACACTTTAGATGAATGCCTGGAATCGTGGCAATCGCTGACCGAGCCTCACCCGTCCCAACCACTGAGTGGGACTCGTCTTATGAAGGGGACGGAGAAGAATCCAATGCAGAAACAACACCATGGCCTCGAGAAGACTGTGAAGAGCCCGTGGACGAGAGACCCCAGCGAGTGAGAAAGAGACCTCAAAGAATCATTGAGGAAATGAATTAGAGAGTTGAGTTCATGTTTAGTATGGGGGGGGGGTGGAGAGGGGAGGAGGTGTCGTCAAAGGACTCATGTCACGTGACGGGGGACATTGGGACACGGAAAGGGGAGAGGCGGGTAGCGGGAACGGGAAGTTCAGTTGGAAGTTGGAGCTCTAGAATAAAGGTGTGTTTGAACCTGCCTTCGCCTCTGCCTCGTATGTTCTGAGTGTGCATGCTTTGAGGGCCGAGAGGATAGGTGAATGGTCCACCCAGTATTCCACAGGAGAGAGTACTGGGAACTCTGCAGCGTGTCCTCTTTACTCCTGTTCTCAGTCCCTTCCACACACTGAGCGCCTTCTTTAATGCCACTCCCACGCCTCGCTCTTTGCGGCATGGCTGCCATACGCGATAACTGGAACAGAGAGCGATAGCGGGCTTGACTCTGCACACACGTCCCTAATAATAATGCAGTTTATGTATACCCAAAGTACTGAGACATAGGTGCCTCTGAGTGCTGGACAAAAATATCATGACCTCGTCGTCCGTCTTCCTCGTCACGGTCCTTACTCTATGATGTCAAGGAAAGTGACGAGAAAGAGAGACCTGAACTTGGAGTAATTAAGTAATAGGATCATTCGCACCGTGTAAGATATCGAACTTGCATGCTCACATAGCTCCCGATGACCCTACACTTTTCTTAATAGTGTCCATCCCGCTGTTTTAGTTACTATGTCCCTTTCACTCAAAAGAATGTTTAAATGTAAATCGGCGTCTAAGCTGTCTTCATAATAGTAAGAGCTTTTGAACAATGCGACTGCACTGCAGGGAGTACACGAGCATGCTTTGCCTGTCAGTGCCAAAAGTGATAGGACTGCTTGTTTGGCATCGTCTGTTAAAAGCCGCTGACCTCAGGTCTTATATGTCTGCATGGCTCAGAACATCCCTGGAGACGTGCATGTGGGGGGAATGGAAATGTAAA
Organism: Ambystoma mexicanum; assembly: GCF_040938575.1. NCBI lineage: Eukaryota > Metazoa > Chordata > Amphibia > Caudata > Ambystomatidae > Ambystoma > Ambystoma mexicanum. The sequence goes on along the minus strand of NC_090927.1, from coordinate 1,196,003,857 downwards.
GCAGGGCCTTTGCATCGAAGGCCTTCGGGGTAGAGTTCTAAAAAATATCTTCGTCCGCTGGACGAAAACAAAGCTGCGTGCAGTAGCGGCATCTGGTCGTCAATTTTCTCAGCATACCTAGAGAACATAACGGTCACGCTGCTATTGTTTAGCTCCTTCGTCATTTTACTTGTCGATAACAGTGCCAGAAGTGACTTCTGACTTCATGGGAACCAATACATTGCCTGGGTCTTGGTCTCAGAAATAATGACAGCAGTCTGTGGGAACGGGCCATGAGAAGACTGCGATCGATAAAGTCAAGAAAAATAATTAGCTGAATAATTACTTTGAGAAAAAAGGAATTTCCCCCAAAGTTAAACTGCTGACATCTGTGAGAAAGCGTTCTGCCAAGAGTTGTAAGCCTGTTTAATGTGGCTGTTTCATTTATGTGTTTACTATAGTTCCAGATTATGCTGTTGATTTAAAATAGTGTGAGTAATTGTAATTATTATCGCTTTTAAACGTTGTATTGGATTTTAAAAAAAGGTAGCAGGCGCTCCTCTCCAGAAAGAACATGGCATGATAACCTGTTCTGAGATGAGAGTTTCACCATGTTGGCGGGACAAAGACTGATATGCAAATGGATATTTCCCATCTGTGAAAGGTACAGTGAGCAAAAAGGGTGTGCTGCAAACTCTCATCTCAGAACAGGTTATCATGCCATGTTCTATCTGGAGAGGAGCGCCTGCTACCTTTTTTGTATTTTTGGAAGGAACTTGGGGTTGGTCACCCTAAGTTACCTGGGGGCAACCAGACGTGGACTCCCTGCTCACTGTGCTCAGAGAGGCACAGCTTCACCTCACTGATGAGGCCCAACAAGGCTGAAACACGTGTATGGGGTTGCTGTTGGTACTCTTGCTCAGAGAGGAATTGCCAAAGCATTTCGGTGCTGGACTGCTCATGTGGGCGGGACAAAGACTGATATGCAAATGGATATTTCCCATCTGTGAAAGGTACAGTGAGCAAAAAGGGTGTGCTGCAAACTCTCATCTCAGAACAGGTTATCATGCCATGTTCTATCTGGAGAGGAGCGTCTGCTACCTTTTTTGAAGTATTAGATTTTAGCATAATACAATAAGTAGGCAACATGAATGTCTGGAGAAAAAAAAAACAAAGGTCATTTTTATAATAAATGGTAAATGCATGTAGGTAAACACACGTGTTTGCACTTACGCGGTACGAGGTCCCCTGCATGAATTTTCACGTGGTGGAGGGGGAAAAAATAAACGGGAGACAAACTCGTTTTTACTCTTTAATTTTTCTCTCTGGCTAATAAAAAAGTAAACGCCACCTGCAAGTACGCTTTGCAGGTGATGATTACTAATGGATTTTTATGGAATCCACCTGGTTTGGACCAGTTGCAAAAATGAGGCCGATACAAGAGGAATCCATTAATTGTACGCAGAGGTCTAGTCATCAACAAATGAATGGGATGTGGTGTAGCCAGAAATTATCATATCAATGTAAAATATGCACATTTCATTAAATTGGCTTTGCATAACCACCCAAATTGCACATGACGAATGGCATTTGCCTTTCATAAAATAAACACACACACAAAACCAAGTGAGCATATTTTCTTCTAATAGTGTTTTTGAAGACGTTAAAAGGTGTGCATGTTTTAAACTCCAAGAAACAATACAAATGTTTTCCCTGGGACTTGCAGTACCGAAATGGGACATTTCCCCTTTAGTTGTTTGTTATTCTTCATCAGGTTACATAGTGAAGTAGTGAAGGCCTACTTCTGTTCGATCCCCGACGTTAGCTTAAATTCAAAGAGCACATTCAGTGTTTCTCATTTTAGCTGGGGCGACTGAGTCCACCCTCTGAATAAAGTGGGGGACTCCGCCCCCCGACTCCCGCCTGTACCCTCCACTTGAGCCCTGATTGTACACCTGAATGAAAATCTCGTGCAGGAGTTGAACGGGATGCACTGACAAGATAGAGGACGCCACGGCAGAGATCTTTGGATCTATGTGATCACTACGATCACCAGAATTTCTGATGGCCGAAAATGCTGACTTCAAAAAAAATGTAAAGCCCCTTTACACCACATACATATGCAGTGGAGACCCCCGCAGCCTCCCCATATTACTATTATATCCCATACCCCCACCCCCACATATGTATGTGGTGTAAGGGGGGGGTCAGAAAAAAACAAACGTTGGAATTTCAGGAGTCAGAATTCTGAGGGCGCCATGTTGGGCAATTGCCAAGATCTTTTATACTCTGTGCCCCTCCTCCATCTTGCCACTGCTGCAGAAAGGGGCAGCATATTACTTGGAGGCGTAAAAGCATTACGCCCCATTTTTAAAACACAATTTAATGTGCCACCCCATTTAGAATGAGGCTGATAGTGTTGTACAAGAAGTCAAGGTAGTAATACAGAAGAAGATTGGAAGGGTGAGGGATGCAAGGGGGGCAGTTGAGCGGCTAGAGACATTGATAGACGCACAAATGGCAAGGATGTGGAACACAATCTTTTTTTCAAGGCTGTGTACAAATTAGGGCCAAGATATTAAAGTGGGGGGCTTTTAACTAGACCAAAGTTGCCAGGATGGTGATTCTCCAGGATATGACCAGTGCTTTAGGACGGCATGAAAAGAAAGGGGCTCTCCATGAAGTTAGAGAGTCCAAATAAAAGGTTCTCCCAGTTTCCTGCTAATCTGGGATCAGTTCGCTCAAGACAAGTTAATACAAGGACCCGTATGCATATAGTCTTTTGTTTAAGGGGTTACCACACCCTTCTTCTGTGGTCTTCTCTGGGTCTTTCTCTGCTTGATTCCCACCCTCTGATTTAAGAGGTTCCTGCACTCTTCTTTTGGATTTACCAAGGGATCTAGCTCTGATTGCTTCACATTCTCGCTTTTGAGGAGATCCCACATCATGCTTCAAAGATCTTCGCAGGGATGCTCTCCACTTGGTTTGCAATCTTTGGTTTAAGCGGTTCCCCATCCCTCTTTTATTGTCTTCTTGGAGGTCTCTCTCAGCTTTGTTTTTAGTCTCGCGCATAAGATACCCCACACACATCTTCTGGTTTTTATGAGAAGAAGCCTCCACCCAATCCACAGTTTTGGACTGGACCTGGTTGCAAATGCTGTAGGTGGTGTGATCACATAGCTGGCCTAAAACCAAGGTATGGAGAAGCAGGTAGACCAAGGGTCACCCTAAGATCTTCTCAGGGTACTCCATAAGTCTCTTCCACTCCTTCTGGGCTTGTTGCTCCAGCCTCAAGTCTTGTTCCCATGGGTTCCTGCACGGGGCTTCATCGTCCTCTCTCTCTGTTCGGATCTTCTCCTCCTTATCCGGGATGCCTCACAGCAAGCTAATTCTTCATCCCTCCTAGATTTACCCCACCCCTTGGTGTCTTAGGGTCCACCAACTTCTCCTTCTTGCTACTGTTCCCTAACAACTATTCCTCCTTCTTCTGGATTCTTCTCCACACCTCTGGCTTTCTTAATAACTTGTTTACAAACCTGTAATCTCTATCCTCTAGCCCATTCCCTATTTCCGTCCTGCCAGCCCTCTGGGTCTTTCTCCTCGCAGCCCCCTGGTTCTGCTAATTCTCCAGCCCCAGAGCTCTTTCCCTAGGCCTCCTCTGCAACCTCCTGCCTCTTTCGTATTCCAGTCTTCAGGTTCTCCTCCAACCTCCTATTCTCCCCAGGCGTCAACGGCTCCCCTTCTGTCTTTCTTGGTCGAGCTAATTTTCCAACTCCTTCTTTTCACTTCTCCAGCCAACTCTGAATGAGCTCCTTCTGCCTCCAACTGCTTTGCGCCACAGGCCCCGATTTTTATAGTGCATTGGCCACGCCCTGTCTGTTGTAAGAGAATTCAGGTGCGTTGACTTAGGTAGTAGGTAGAAGGGATGGGGATTGGCTGACTGGGCCTACCCCCTTGGATGGCCTATAACCCTTATGTGGAGCTTGGGGTTTGCTTGTCTTGCATTTTGGGTAATTATCCTCTGCTGCCACAACCTGTCCCTGACCTCGGGGTGGACTCTCTTAGCCAAACCTAGATTAGCAGTATGAGGGTGGAAATCTTTGGAGGTGACAGAACACTAGCAATCGATCAGCCTCCTGGTTCAATTTCCACCTATTTCCCCCTGTGCTTTTATGTTGGTTTTATGTGCCTGCGGGAGTGGGGTCAAGTAATCAGGTGTGACCAGCTCCAAAGGATTGCTGTCCTTCACTACCTAAAAGAAGCAGGAATGCCTACAATGGCAATGTGGAGAAAAACTGCCTCCAGTGCATGGAATGGTGGTGGTAGCTGGGCAGGCCCTCCCCATGCCCATCCTCAAGGCCCTCCTGTCAACCTCACCATCTACCAACAAATCGAGGCATGGAACTTCCAGTATTTCATGGCCCATGCCACTTAGAAACAAGCTTGTTTTCCGAGGTAGGCAAGAGAAACAATACTTTCTGTCCTACGGAAAAAACGATCTTAAGCTCACCTTTTTGTCATAGGTGGATTTTTGCTGGATTTGGGCCTTTTCCATATGAGTATAGACTAGATTTTCAAGCAAGTTTCATATGCTCTCGCAGTCTGGTAGCTGTCTGCGAAAGGGGAATGAGTGCCTCTGCTAGTTCTTCCCAGGTCTCCCAGAGCATGTCTAGGACATCTCTCGGTTCTCTACCATTGAGGAGCTCGAACTGAGAGAATCCTGAGGGGTTTTTGTCACTGCAAACAGCACCCAGGTGACCATACGGTGCCAGTCCTTCCCATCCTAATCGTCCAACTTTTTTTGGATCGTTTTAAGTGTTTTATTGAATCTCTCTACATAACCATCTGTTTGGGGATGGTACACGGAGGTTCGCAACGTGGTAATATGCAGTAGTTCCTGGACTTCCCCCATGAGCTTGCTCATAAAGTTTGAACCTTGATCTGTCAGGATTTCCTTAGGAAAGCCAACCCTGGAAAAATACAGTAGGAGGTGCTTTGAAATTTGCTGAGTGGTGTTGTTTCCGCATAGACAATGCCTCAGGGTATCTGGTCGCGTAATCGACAATCACGAGGATATATTTGTTACGCGGTCTAGATGTTTCTAAAGATCCAATGATATCCATCCCAATTCTTCTATGATTGGCAAAGGATTCAGAGGGGCAGGCAAGGGGATGCGAGTACTGGTTTTCTGACATATTTCACACAAATGAATAAAGGTTTTTATATCAGCATGGATAACTGGCCAGTATAACTTCCAGCTAATGTGTGCCTGGGCTTTGAATTGTCCTACGTATCCCCCGGTCAGATGGGAATGCACAATGTCTAGAACGATCTTTCTGTGGATTTGGGGGATTACTAACTAGGTTTTACTCAAGCCTTCTGTGGATATTTCTTCTGTAGAGCAATCCTTGCTTTGAGAAAAAGAAAGGGCTTCTCTACACCCTCTCCTTTGGGAATTGCTTGTAAGTAAGCCTCAGCGAGAGCTGGATCATTTCGCTGGGCGAAGGCTAGGTGGGGATAGATGGTAGGTTCTTCTCCCTTTTTCTCTTCAGTGCTTGATGGTTCATCAGCTTCCCCAAAGCCTAAGGTATCTCTCTCTGTTTCTTCTGGTTTACTTTCTTTAAAATTAGGAAATAGAGCTTTTTCAAGATTCCCTTGGGCAATTTTGTCCCCACGATGCACCTCAAATGGGATCTCGCCATGGTTCTGTAAGAGAACCTTTATGTCTCCCCGGAATTTGGAATCGATGACGCCTGCTGGAACGTCTATACCTAACTTCAAGGCTAGGCCAGATTTTGGGGCCAATCTTATATAACACCCAGCTGGGGGTATCAAAACGAAGTCTGTGGGAATCATTACTCTTTTCCCAGGAGGGATAGCAGCTTCTCTACTGCTACATATATCGAAGCCTATGGATTCCTTTGTGGCAACCGAGGGGTTGGAGACTCTGTGACCAAGCTTATGAAATTGTAGGGTTCCCTAATTTGTTTCAATTGAGTCACTTCCCACTCCTGACACCACATGTATGGAAGGCATGGTATCAACAGTAAAACAGACACAAGTGACCAGAGTTCAGGGGTGTTTACTGAACGTGCACAAGGGTGTGATAAACCCCTATCTAAACCTAAATCTACAGATGGGAGCAAGCTACGATCATCAAATAATAATAATGCAGTCCTAGTGGAGTCTTGTCAAAATAAAATGGCCTATGCTAAACAACCTATTGCTAATCATTACCACTAATTTACAATTAATGTGGGTTAATGTTCATGAAAAAGAAAGAAGTGTTCAGAAAATATGTCAGGATGCAGTCCCATTTTACCAGTTCAGGACCTTCTGTGTCCAAGTCTCTTTACTTCTTAAAACGTCTCTTGATTCAGAGGGCCTGCTGTACCAAAAACAATATGCAAATATTATTTTCCTTTCACCAGTATTCAACTTGGATGTTCACCCTGGATCTCCCTCACCCGGGCTCAGATCCTTTTCAAAATAAGGTTCAAAGAATTATTTTTCAGGTGACTCACGGTTCACCCCGTATCACCCTCTGCTGGGCTCAGATCCCTTTATCATTCAATTAGTCTCCCTCAGCCGGGCTTGGACCAGTTGTGATGTACATTAAACTATCAAACACTTTCGAATGTGCACAAGGTTTAGCTTGACCCATTGTATGGCCACTTCAATTGCAATATTTCTTTCCCACACTCAGCATCAGTTGGATACCTTACAGAGACTTTCGAAAGAGCACCCACGTGATGCCGTACCACTCTGTGTATGGTATCTTTTCATGGCCTCTAAAAGTTCCATTATAAAGTTCAACTGTTTCCTTTGGTTTCCAATTGTATTCGCATCGCTCATCACAAATGCTTCACACGCTGTTCTATTTATACAATGTTGCCACTTGCAACCTTGGTTCAAAACACAAGCTGGTTTGGTATCAGTCTCTCCGACTCACTGGCTGTGCTGTCTTTACTGAAGCCACTTTGCTGCAGGCGCCAGGGACAGTACCACAGTGGCAATTGCTCCTGCCTGCCTTGGTTATCAATGCTGGAGAGCCTAGATACCTCCAACACACTGTGCAGGTTGGATCAGCCTTAGTTCCTGGTCTTCGGTTTCTTACTTTCCAAGGCTCACGAAAGTAACGGTCTTTACACATCTGTTGCCATGTGCTTTTTTGTGTGTATGCAGTGTCTCCAGAAGAAAAGGAGATCAGTTGTAATGTGCTTGTGAATGCAGGTATAAGCTGGTGATGTCATGTAAAATGTTATTGTGTGGATCAGAGAATGTTGGTGGTGTCAGGTTCATAGCCCAGGCAGTTAGAGAGAGCCCTGCCTGAATGATGGGTGCCAGTGTATGTTCTAGATGTCTTATATGTCTTAATGTATCTGCAACATAAGAAGTTGATAATAAAGCTCAGAAGAACTACCAAGAAGACTAAGGAGGCTACTTTATTTCAACGTCAAGGTTGCTTCCCTCCATGTAAATACCTCTGGTCTCACCTTCTTTCTCCTTGTATTGAACTGCCATCTTGGAACTGCTGTTTCCTCGTGTGTTTTGCCTCGCTCAGAGTGTCCTTTAGTGCTCGCCTTTTATCTGTGTGGGGAAATGTGATGGAAGTCAGGCGTGTGTAATGATCCGTAATTGCCTGAGCATAGTTTTAGGACATGTCAGGTATACAGCTCTGGTTTTAGTCCGTTGTCGCTCACGGTGAACTGTCCGTGAGAAAGTGTTTGTGTCGGGAAAGGGGGGGGTTGAGTTCTTAAGTATCCTACCTGGTAGGTTGGGGAAAAGGTGTTACAAGCAAGGGGATACTCTGTCTCACCCTCTGGTGTCCCGCTTCCACTCCCCAAAGACCCCTCAACCAGGTGATCCTCCTGCACTGGTCCACTCCCAGGAACTGAATCCAAAAGCGATGGCCGAGTCCGGGCCACCTGGATGACAGATCCCCGGGGACTAGCGGGTGAGACACCGTCAGGTTTCTCACACCTCATATGCCTCAAAGAAAAAAGGGCCACCTATGTCTGTACAATTACTTTATGGTGGACAGTGATTCTGTGGCATACTTTTAGTGAGGAAAAACCTCAAACATACAATTATCATAATACTTCTACACATTTCTCAAAGCACACACACACAGAAAAAGTAATATCTTTAGACCATTTTATTACCATTAATATATATTAAAAAACATCAGACATTATGATTCCAAGATGGCGGCCGGTGGAGGGGGACGTTCGTGAGCATCTCTCTCCCCACCGGGCCGCAACAGCAGCTAGCAATAAAGCAACATGGCAAAGGACTCCACAACGATCTGCACATTAAACTGAGGGATCGGTTTGGAGGAGCGCGATCACGCGAAGAGATAACCAGCCAGCCCTGCCATAAGGAACCGCGCACCAAGAGGCAGCGCCCGACCGAGGGAAAAAGGAGACAACCCTGGGGTCAGGTGAGAGACCACCCATACTAGTGGGAAGAGAGCGCCCACGACGACAAACCGGGCTTAGGGAGGGCAAAGACAGAGCGGATACGGGCAATCGGCCGGGGGAAACATCGGAGGAAGGCCCCCGCCCCCATTTACAAGCACTCTGTGGTGGAAGGGAAGGAGGGCCCGGAGTGATGCTCCAACATCAAGGCCCGGGTGATCACAAGACCAGGAGGCAGAGCGGGAGTGGATGGGAACCCCGCCCTACAGTACGGCGACACAACCAGGAGAACAAGGTCATACCACCTGGAGAAAAGAAGAAGGGGACTGTGAACCATGTGAAGGGAACAAGGCCACGAAAGAGAGACCCAGGGAAACCAGGGAGGAGTCAAAGTAACGGAGGAGAGGCCTCCCTCAAATGAGCAGGTTGGAGAAACCGGGAAGCAGATACAAGAACACGTAGCAGGGGACATTGGGGGGGACACCCAGCAAATATCCATATGTCCAATACAAGGGGGAAGGCAGCATCATCAACACAACAGACCCCACAAGCAAGACAAGCAACAGGTATTAAACAGTTGTGGAGCTCGGAGAAGACATTGCGGTCCGGATTTGGAGGGACAAGTCAGAGCCCACTAACACTGGTGACCAGAGAAGGAGCAATGACGCTATGTAACGAGGACATGCAGAGTTGGTTTAAAGAATTCCAGGACCAATTTATGGCCTCTTTCCAAACACAATTCGAGACTCTGAAAGGAGAAATGAAGCAGTCGCTACAGGAGCTGAGAATTGATGTAACTAAATTGGAAGAAAGAACGGACACATTGGAAAAGGTGGTGCAAAACATGGAGGAGGACACGCAAAACCTTGGAGCACCTCTGCCACTTATCACATAATCTTGAGATCCAGTGTGAGGACATGGAAAACTGCTCCCTGAGATCGAACATCCGGATAAAAAACCTCTCAGAAACAGTGGAGGACAATGATCTGAAACGCACAGCACAGCAGCTCTTTGCAGAAATTCTGGCACTGGACACAGCAGATCTAGTCCAGGTGGACCAAAGGCATCGAGTAGGCCTTTGGAGAACAGGAGAACTGGGCTCACACCCAAGAGACGTATTGGTAGCAATAACATCATATGGCCAAAAATAACTTTGGTCTATTCTTTGCGTGGGAAGGTCGACAGCATAGGGATACGACATGCAAAGAGGAAGAACAGATTCTAAATCTGCAAGGAGAACGTTAGGAGGGCAGCGAGGACGGAGAGGAGACAGAGGTGACAGAGGACGCAGAAAACTGTGGGACTGGAAAACATTGACGAACAAGGGCAAAGGTGGAAACAACACGTGAAGAATGAGGCGGGATCGAGAATTTCAGATGTAAGGTGGACAAGAGCAGGAGGGAAAGCGGACATATGATACACCCCGCTGAAGGGGGTAAGACTATAACCCGTAATCCTAAATTTGTGGGCCAATGGGCTGGGAAGGGCAGGCGCACCTTAGAATCCTTAGTGGGGTTTAATACTCCCCACAATGACTTCTCTGGGATGTTTCGAGGGCCAGGCACGGCGGACACATCGTCTGAGTGGTCATAGGAATTTAGGCCCTCCTCAGGGGAATGGAGGGGGGCTTTCAAGTTGGGGGTTCATTTTGACAGTTGGGGATTGAGAGGAGGAGAACAGGGAGGGGAGGGGATGGGGGGCAGAAGTGGAAATACAAGGGTTAAGGAACTGAGAGTTAGAGGGAGAGCTGGGTATCCAGATGAATGTTCTTAAGGTGCTAATTTATAATGTAAAGGGACTCTATAACCCCATTAAGAAGAGAAAAGTGGAAAGCTTTTTGCAGGGAGAAAATACAGACATTCTTATGTATCAAGTGACACATATACACAAACAAGACAAATGGAAACTCTGAATTAGAGGGTTTACTCAAATATATCAGGCAAACGCTGGGGAGAAGAGGGCAGGAGTGTTGCTAGCACTACACGATAGGCTGGGAGCACAGGTGAAGGACACCATGTTGGGCAAGGAGGGGAGGTACTTGCTTCTGAATGCAGCCATTGGAGGCCAAGTGATCATACTGGCCTCGGTATACACCCCAAATATGGGACAGGATGGGTTCTTTAGAGGAGTCCTATCGGAAATGGAGAGCTTTGCCAAAGGGGAGATCATATTGGCGAGGGATCTCAACATGGCGTGGGTTCCCACACAGGATAGGAGTGGGAATACAGTACAAGGAGTGCAGGCCCTATCTAAGGCATTACGGCGGAAGATGGCTACACTTGCCCTCCATTATGTCTAGAGGGTAGTAAGAGGGCAGATGCAGGAATTTACCTACTGTTCGCATGTACACTCCTCCTTGTCTCGGATAGATTACATCTTGACTTCCACCGGGTTGCTGGGGAAAGTAAGAGACGTAGAGCTAGGATCTAGCTCTGTCAGATCATGCCCCATTGTTGATGAGCATCTTGGTGGAAAATACAAAGGGGGGGGGCTATGGAAATGGAAGTTCCCCACAGATCACATACACAACCCAGTCCAGGTTTAATCCATTAGAGAGAAGATCAAGCAATATTTTAGAGATAATGAAACAGTGGATGTGCCATAGGAAATGGTATGGGACGCATTCAAGGCGGTAACAAAGGGGCACTTGATAGCGCTTAAGGCAGGAAGGGACAAACAAAGACGGCAGTGGGAAGAGGAACTAGAGGGGAAGCTAAGAGACATACAGGGGTAAATGTCAAAAAACCCATACAACAAACTAAGGACGGCACTGAGACACGTTCAGGGTCAATTAGAGACGCTCAGAACAAAGCGGGCGGAGAAGGTGCTACTGTTTCTGAAACAAAGGCACTATGTAAAAGCCAACCAAGCGGATAGGCATCTGGCTAGACAGTTAAAGGAAAAGAGGGGTACTCAGACAATTATAAAACTTCAAAATAGCCAAGGGCAGGATAAGACCACAAATGAGGACATGGGGGATATTTTTAGGGAATACTACCAGTTGCTACACACATCAGACAACCCATCGGAAAACAAACAAGAGGAATATCTAGCTTAACTGTCACTCCTGCAGATATCCGAAGACGAAAGGGAATGTGTAGAAGAGAAAAGGGAGGAAGAGGTAAAGAAGGCCATCAAAGAATTACCCAAAAATAAGGCCCCGGGCCCGGGGGATATCAGGTAAGCTTTCATAAAATATTTGGGGATATCCTGGCCCCCACTCTCACAAAACTATTTAACACATTTAAGATAAAGGGTGCCATCACACCATCAATGAATGAAGCTAAACTGGTGGTAACCCATACGCAGGGCAAGGACCCAATACGATCAGGATCATATCATCCAATAGCACTAATAAACTTGGATGCAAAATGATATACAAAGATCTTAGCAGATAGGTTAACACACTTGCTGCTGACACTAATAGGGCAGGACCAATTGGGTTTTATACCATCCAGGCAAATGTTCGACACTACTCGCAGAATTTGCCACCTAATAGAGAAGACGGGAAAACCCAAAATCCAGCAATACTAGTGGTGCTGGACACAAAAAAAGTGTTTGACAGGGTTGAATGGTCCCTGTTGTTTAACATATTGAAACACATGGGGTTCGTCACAAGATTCCTCCAAATGGTGCAAGCTAATTATAACTCACCAACACTTTGCATAGCCCTAAATGAAGTAGTCTCAGGAAAAGTAACGTTGGTACGGGCCACTAAACAAGGCTGCCCACTATCCCCGCTGATATATGCTATCTACCTGGGACCCCTATTGACTAGGATTAGGGAGATGGATCGGCTGACAGGAATAGAAAGACACTTTAGGCAATGGCATTTGCAAACTATATGTTGGTGGCTCTGTCGGACCTGGAACGTTCATTACGGGTGTTAATGAAGGAACTGAAAACATTTGGGGCGATATCAGGGTTGAAAATAGACAAAAATCGGAAATACTGAGACCCGGAAGGGATGGACGGGCTGGCGTGAGGATGCAGCTAAACGTTCTGAAGAAGGTATAGCATACTTAGGAGTAACACTCACAAAAAGATAGGGCAAATGTATGGGGTAAATTATCTGCAATTGTTGAGAAAGATTAGAACCGATCTTATGAAATGGAATCCCCTTACAGTAACATGGTGGGGGAGAATGACCACAGTAAAGATGGTGGTACTACCAAAGCTTTTATACTACTTTCAGGCACTAACCATCAGAATCCCAAAAATTGTTTCTTTAGATCCCTCAATAAGGCCATATTGGCATATATCTGGAAAAAAAGACCCCCCAGGATAGCGATGTCCACATTGACAGCTCCAAAGGACAGAGGGGCCTTGCTTTCCCCATTCATATAGATATTATGAGGCAACCCAGCTGTGGGTCATGAGGGAATGGTTAGTTGAAGGTCATCATAAAGTATGGACACAACAGGACAGGGTGGTAGCGAGATCTTCCCTCTCTGGACTTGTAGCTGAATAAACTAAATAGAGACCCTAATGTTAGGATTAGTGAGATAATTGGGGTAGGAGTGGGAGTTTGGGACTCAGCGATTGAACGGGGGTGCTAACGTTGAAACCATCTCTATTCTACCCAAAGTTTGGCGAACCCAGAATTCCAGCCAGGGATGGAAAAAGGGACATTCAGAAAGTGGGAAAGGGTAGGTTGCCAAAGGATAAGGGATATGTTCCAGGGACATACCCTTGGGTTATTTGAGGAATCTGTACAGTATGTAGGCCTGACAGAGAGTGACCAATTTAAATATAACCAATTGAAACACTGGTTTACTACTCCAGCTATCAAGGAGGCAGCTACAAGACAGCTGACATCTTTTGAACAATATAACGACTCACACAGGCTCAAAATGTTTGGTGTCAAATCTCTACAGGTATTTGAACGACCAAGAGGAGCTAGTTCAATGGAACTACATGAGGAAATGGGGAAAAACTGTAGGGGAGACAATTCCAAGAAGACAGTGAGAGTACCTGTGGGGAGCAATCCCAAAACGTACTCGATCCATTCAGGTGAGGGAAATGTGGATTAAAGTGCTCCTGCAATGGCATTACACGCCAGAAAGTATCCATGTAATGTTCCCCCAGGCATCAGATCAATGTTGGAGGGGATGCAAGGAGGTGAGGGACTGGATACACATTTGGTGGAACTGCCCAGTATTGCAGCCGCTCTGGCTGGGGGTGAAGAACCAAATGTGAGTGATGTACCAGGGAGTGGAGCAGATGGGGGATAAGATCTGAATGTGTGGGATGTGGGATCCAGGGTCAAACCTACCCACTTAAGTATTTACACGTGAACGGGCATAGCATCATTTCACGATTAGTACTGTGTGAACCATACATGTGATCAGTTAGAGACCATGTTTAGAATAAGGTAAAGTGGACTTTGTTGTAAATATTAGGACACTGTATTTACTTGTGGTTTTACACCAGTTTTAATTATTTAACTAGTGTATTAGTGCATTAGAGAAACCCTCAAACAAAAGGACTATTGGCTTGCTAGCCAGTTACAAGTTTGATATATGGACTAAAGTTTCTCTTAAAACAATAGGAAATGTACCCACGGAGGAAGAAAATGTTACACTTTGTTGTTTGAATTGTGACTTACATGGAAATGTTTCAAGTATCCTTTACTTTGATATACCGTCAAGCATGAAGTAATGCTAAAAGTGTGCAATAATTTGTTTTGAACATTGAAGAAATTAGAAAATGAATGGGGTACATTAGTTACCACCAAAAAAAACTTTGTTTAAATAATTTAAACTGGTGTAAAACCACAAGTAAATACAGTATTCATTTTTGCATAGTTTTATGCTCAAAAGTGTGCACAGAGCCAAGGTCATTTTTGCTAAACTTTTTCTATGTATATTAGATTCTGTAGCCCAGAATCTGACTCTGTTTGCACCTAGAAATCCTGAGGAATTGATTTGAAATTTATGTACCAAGTCGAGAAGCCAGTATAAGAAAGGTGTGCTCCTCTACACTACTGTTACCGTAAATAATAGGACACTCTTAGACTACATCCCCATACAGTTCACTGAAATACTGTTGTACTTTAAACAAGCAATTACATGCAATTTGCACTTTATGGTAAATCTTGTAGCACTTTATTGCAATTTTGCACAGGAATATTTGTTTGCAACTTTGCACAGAGTTTATTTGTATGTAATAATGTCTGATGTTTTTTAATATGTATTATGGTATAAAGGTAAGATTTTGTGTGTGTGTGTGTGTGTGTGCTTTGAGTGATTTGTTCACAGGACCCGTTTTCTGGACCCTGCTCGGGTTGGTCCAGGTACTTAGCTTTTGACATCTTGGTATGGGTAAGGCTGCCCTTGTTTTTATTTGTATTTTTGTTTTTATTTTTGTTTTCAATTAACTTTCCAGCTTTATTGGCAGCAGTTCACCCCGCTGCCCACCTAGAAATACAGGTCTGACAACATGTACTCACCTGTTTCAGGTACCTTTTTCTTTAATATATGGCGCCTCATTACAACCCAGGCGGTAAGTTCCCTACTTTATCACCATGGTGTAAACTCTGTTTACACCATGGTGGATGGCGGATTTACCGCCCCATTCCAAGGTGAGTGGGGCGGTAAATCCCCATTCCCCATTTACCCTTCCCCATTCCCATTTTTGCCCCATAGGGCATAATGGGAGTGGGGAAGGCGCTAATTACGGCACCGTAAATTATGGTGCCGTAATTAGCACCAAGGCGGGTTAGCGCCTTGCATTTTAACGGCTGCTAAAAGCAGGCGTTAAAATGGTAATCAGGCGTTAAGGGTTAACGGCGCCGACGGCGCCGTTAAACCCTTAACGCCTGGGTTGTAATGAGGCCCATGGTGTTTTTGTGCACTTGAACATTATCTTCAGATCCTCCATATATCATATATGTGTATCCTGGTCTGTGTAGATGATGATTCAATACTGTTATCCATTGACAGTTGACACGGGTACGCCTTGAGTACTCTGATCTTGGTTTATCTGTACACACACCACACTTAGTCCAATGTATTCCAGTTTGTTGGCATGATCTCTCCTTTATTTTAATTTTTTCCTTTTATTTTCTTTCTTGTCATGCAGATTCAGCCCTGATGAAGGACTAAGGTCTGGTGTGGCTGACCTCCTTCCTCTTGAACTGACCCTCCCAGGCCCAACTAGGGTCCTTTCTCGCCACCACCCCTCTTTCCACATGCATTGTTCCCCCGGGCCCAATCCTCTCACCCTGGCTCGGCTCTTCAATGTCTATCAGATCTCTACTTTCTTCTCTAGCTTTCAGTCTTACGCGGATGACACACAGCTCTCTTTAGGCTACCCTCAGCCTCCTCTCCCTCCTTGCTCATTCCTGACTGTCTATCTGCTATTCAGGGATGGTGTGCCAACAATTTCTGCCTTAATGCCAGTAAAATTGAGATTCTTCTCATTGGGACCCATGCTCCCGCCTTCCCTCTCTCTATCTGGCCACCCCCTTGGGCCCCCTCCCCTCACCCTCTTGTGAGGCAAAAAGACTTGTCATCTTCGACTCCGCTCTCTCCTTCTCCTCTCACATCACAGACCATGCCAAGAAGGCCCACTTCCAGCTGCACCTCCTTAGAGGTATTCTACCTTTCCTCACCTTCCCCCAGAAGTTCACTGTCTGCAGAGCTCTGGTTCTCTCCAGGATGGACTAATGCAACAGACTCTTTCTCAATCTTCCTAACTCTACTCTTCACCCTCTTGAACTAATCCAGAACAGGACTGCGAGACCTATCCTTGGCATCTCTCCAGCTCTGAAATCTCTTCACTGGCTCCCAGTGACCACGAGGATCAAGTTCAAGACCCTCTGCATCATCCACAAGGCTTTCTGGGGCCGTGGCCCTCACTATATCCAACTCTCTCTTCCTAAATACATTCCTTCTAGAGCCCTCCGCTCAGCTACCTCCAACTCTCTGCGGATCAGACGCTTCTCAAAGCAGAGAGTGGGGGTAGATCTCTCTCCTCTGCAGGTGCCTCCCTCTTGAATGGCCTCCCTGCCCCTCTCAGACTTGAGCCTGACCTGTCTGCTCATCCTGACTGGCTGCATGGTTGCCCTCAGAATCACACAGGGTACCATGCCCCCCTCTCAACCAATCACCCGGGTAGCCCTTGCCGTCCTTGCACTTACTCAGCGCCCTGCTGCTCTGACTTCACTTACCCCTTCCCTGCACATCTCCCACACCCTCTCCCCTGCACTTCACGTTTACACTTGCATGATCTGAATGTCACAAGGCCTAGTAAGATCGTTTTTCTTGTCATTCCTCTGTCTCCCCTGCCTGGTCTTGTGGCGCCTAGAAACCCTTGTGTAGAGGCCTGTTACAAATATCAAATCATATATCATTTCATATCATTGGCTTTACACATGAATTCTGTTGTCCTCGCTTTTTATTATTGTGCATAAAAATTATTTTGAATCATCTCATCTGCTAACATAATTATTCTATGTGTTTTGCATCAGGGTCATTATCTTTATGATCTTCTATACTGTACGTATATTGGAAAGGTCGTTTGGACCGATTAGACGAGCACACAGCATCCACAGTGTCTCACTGGGTGATTTATAGTGAGACATTCTGACATTACAACCTCACTGTAATAAGGTATTACATCTACAGTTGTGATATACACATTTCCTTACATGAGGAATCCGTGGTAGGAACATCCATCAGAAAGAACATTACCAGGAGGTAATGTCTTGATCTATGATATATAATCTCCAGCGTAGCTGTCCTTTGGAAATGGTTTTGCCACTAGCCCTGCTCAACGTACTTACGTGGCACGCGCCGTTTTTGACGTTGGGACCAGTAAACATAAAGGTGCTGTAAAGCTTGCACAATCACAGGCAATGAAATGTGACTGACCTGTCTCGCAGGAATGGCACAGCAGGCTTCGGTAGCAGTAATGGCGTGCTTCCGTGCTTAGCCCTCAAAGGTATTCGCGAGGTCAGATAACTGGTCTTGCGTGCACCCTTTGGGCAGCCCCAGGGAAAACCCTTTCGGTAAAAAACCCAGATGTGAAGTAACTCTTTTACGGGCCAGTTCGAGATGAGATGAAGGAATTGCTCTCTATGGAGGTAGTGGCTCCGTCAGGGGCGAGGACGTGATTGTAGATCTCACAGCTCAGGGTGAAGTCCAGCCGGAGGCAGCGGGTCTGGAGCTCGGAAAGAGGCAGTGTAAGGCAAGGTGAAGCAAGGCAGAAGGCAGAGCGAAGCAGCAAAAGGCAAGGAAGAGTAGGTAAACAAGAAACGTAGAAGGGAGAGCTAACAAGGAAAAAACACAGCGTCAGTGCTCGAAGGAACGAAGCAACGCACTGGGCTTACCGCACGTCTTCAGTAAATAAATTCCTTGGAATCAGAAGGACGTGGCTTCCGGTAATGGCTCTGGAACTGAACCGCTGAGGTTATTCCTGAAGGCTCAAATGTGTCGCCATCTTGAAGCGGCATAAAGACCATACGGATGGGCTTTTCTCCACTGCTGCCAGAGAGACCAAGCCCAGATAGGTTTCCTAACAGGTGTTGCGCCACATAACCTCAGTTCCTTTTTCCTTGCACTTACTACGCTTCTGAAAAGCCATTCTAAAATGTACCTTCTGTGTCATGTCCCACTCCGGTACAGCCTCACGTTTTAAACCCTGTGTGGACTGCGGCAGAAAGAGGCTTGTCTCCAACCCCCACAGGATTTGTCTTTACTACCTTGCATAGGAGCAAAATCCTCAGGATTGATGATCTTGCTAATACATGCATCTGAATGCCTTGCAGGAGCGTGTTACAAAGCTGTTCACCTTTTGTCACGCGGGCAAGAGGACTCCTTCAAAGTCACTTGATGCAAACGGGTCAGGGAGGAAGACCATTCTCTGTCTGAAAGAGAGAATAAGAAGCACTGTAGGAGTTCCTGATCCCTAATCGGTTCTTCAACACTTTTTTCCTTCATCTTTGAAGAAGAGGAGCCACCAATCCAGGGACTCCAGAGGATTCGCATAGCAGGTACCATTTCCCACTCAACCCTCCAGCACAGACAAAGGAGAGCCCTTTAGGCCAAAAATGCCATACATTTTTGCCAAGGCCGCAGCACTGACTGCTTCTTCAGGACTCACCGTGCTCGGACGAGCGGGCAGGGATCCCTCTACAGACCATGACCGCATGCCTATAGGCTTTGCCCTGGCTCAGAAGGTTTCAGATCCACTCTCGGACATAGGGGCCTCACTGTTGTTCCTTCAGTGCCACCGGCATTGTTCAGCACAGGAGTTCCACAAGACTACGCTTCACTCCTGTTGGTGAAGTTCATGGCAAGGATGGTTGACGTCTTTGACAGGGAGGGTAACCCTATTCCTTTTGGGTTGGAGCCACTGGACTCTAGAGAGACGTGAGATTTCCAGAGGAATTCTATGCAGAAGGTGAGGATCCGTTGGAGATAGCCTCTAATCTGCAAGAGGCCATAGGCCTCGATACCTCCCCTGAGTTGGTCATCCACCTGGCCCTGATTGGGAAAACCTCATATCTCCTTCTAAAAGATAATTGGGTTGGTTGTGGACGCACTGGGCTTGTTGTCCCCAACCAGACCCAAGGCTCAATTCGAGCTCACAGACATTCTTGATCAGAAGCACCAAACAGAATCTTTACCGCCTTTCAACCTGTCAGCTGGTGCACCGGTGTTGGAGGCATCGGAGAAGCCAGCCTCAGTCTCTACAGTGGACCGAGATCTGGCCAGAAAGCATTGTCTGGTGCCTTCAGACCTGGGGCCTCATTCTGAGGTGGGCGCAAAGGGATTACCGGCACCTGAAAGGAGACCGGTGCCGGTAATCCCTTTGCGCTCTATTCCGAGGTCCCTTAGTGGGCCCGTCCTTAACGGCTGCTTTGACCAGGTGTTATGGACGGGACCCGTTAAGGGACTTCGGAGCTAATAACGGTACCGCAATTTGTGGTACCGTTATTAGCGCCTTCCCATTGAGCCCTATTGGGGCTGAAATGGGGAATGGCATTTTCAATGGGGATTTACCGGTCCCACCAAGGTCAGACTGGACCGGTAAGTCCCCATTGAACGAGGGCGGACACGGTCCCGTTATCGGTGCTAGTCATGGCGCTAATAGCGCCATGACTAGCACCAACCTTGGAATGAGGCCCCTGGTGTTGCTCTCTTCCCATCCCTTTACTGAGAGTTTGGTAGTGCAGGCTGCTACAGCCACCCTGAAAACCATGTCATTTCCCTCTTTGCTGTCCTCCGACTAGGAAAGCAAGAAGTTGGACGCCAGGGGGCATATGGTATTTGCCTCGGTTAGCCTTGCTCTGTGGGTGATGAACGAATCCTGCGCTTTGGCCAAATGTTCCTTTTGCCTTTGAATGTCCTTTATGCCCTTTGATTCCTCCAAACTCTTAACACAATGTTTCTTCTCCAACCCGCTCCCTGCACTACTCTCCTCACCTGTGTTGTTTGTCTCTGAGTCTTCTTGAAATACGTGTCGATGTGCCAGGTAGTCCTTTTCTTTCTTTTGAAGAATGTGCCTGCCTCGGGTAGAAGCCACAGTGATGCCTGTAAATTTCAACACTATGGCTCCGATCCCAGGGACAGGCTGTTAAATGCAGGGGAAAAGCCCAAAGGCAGAAAAAAAAACCTTCCGATGAGAACAGGTATGTAGGGCACACGTGCAGCTACAGGACGTGGAACGTGGAGCAGCACTCAAGCCAGCTGAACGGAAAAAGAAATGGACCGTAGGACTGCCTGAGGTAAGCGTAATGGAAATAGCGAGGTAAACCGGACTCCACTAAAGAAGGAGAAAGAAAAGAGTGGGAAAGCACAGAGGAGGAGAAGGGGGGGGGGGGTTCTCCCAACAGGGCCGATTAAGAGGCAGGGAGCAGCGGAGAAAGCACAAAGAAACAGCCGAAGTCAGTGGATGCGCTCCGGAGAAAGTAAAGAACAAGAGAGAGAGGGAGAGCCGGAGCGGCAGCGAGCGCTAAATGTAAGGACACAGCACAGAGCCGAGGGGCCAAAAAAGAGCTTTGGTGTGAAGCGAAATGCAGAAAACACTTAGCGTATTCACCAGAACCAGGAAATGCTATCCGGACGGTTGCAACGTGCCGACCGCTGGGAGTGCAAATGCTATGTACTTCCCAGTGGCGGCCATGTTGGGAGAACGACTAGAGCATTGCCCAGCGTTCCAAAGCAATGTGATGGAACATTCAATGGCGGAACAGCTGCCAACGTGGTAGTAGCCGCCAGTTGGTCGGGGGTATGACATTGAACTATGGTTTCAGAGGCAGCTGAGCATTTTTTATTTTTATTTTTTATTTTGTTTAAACCACGGACCTAGTTTGAGAGCAGCAGAGCGCTGTAAAGAGTGTGGGTAGCCAGCATTTGAACTGGCATCTTTTAAAAGTAGCGCAGTACTGTGAGGTCTGTGCATTTGTATGTGTCCATAGGAATTAGTCCATGGTTGGGTGTTGTCGAAAGAGCCATGTTTTGAGAGATTTGTGAAATTGGAGAATTGAGGTGGCATTCCTAGCCGACACCGAGATCGATTTCAAGAGGGTGGGTGCATGACAAGAGAAGGATTGTTTGCAGGTCCTCTCTTTGCGGACGAGTTGTGATTCAAGCCGGTTGGTTGATTTGCTGAACGAGGAGCATGTGCCACCAGATATATGGGGCTTGGCCGCCAGGTACGATGGTGTGCTACTCGTGGCTGCTTTGTAGATGGTCCATGCAGTCTTGAACAGTACCCTGGCTTGGAGTGGAAGCCAATGTAGTTTGCATAGGATGGGGGTGATTCGTTCCATTTTCTGTGCTCCTGTAATAAGATGTGCTGCAGCATTGTTGACTGCGATATAGAACAAGGTTTTAATGCCCTTGTTAAGGATGTCAGAGAGGCATTGCGTATGATTTTGCAGTCTGGCCTGGACACAACAGACTGTGTGGCACATTTATGGCCACGCCACAGGCAGCGTCACCAGGAGGCACTCATGAATGGGTCCTCAGGGTTCACTCTAGACATCCAGTCAAAACTCTCAGACCTGCCTTTTGTTACACACAACCTCTGGAGTTGATGCAGATGAAAAGTTCAATTGGTTTCTTATATTGCACTTCATGCTGGACTACAGCCTTCAAACAGTACCGGAACTGGGTACCAAACCTGTGCTGCTCAGTGTAGTCTCGTTTACAAGATCACAGCCTTGCCCTTGAGCTATACTTCCTGGTGTGACTCCTTGCAAACGTTCCATTTGTCCAAGGCCACAGCAAAATCCTTGGACTTAGCTGTTACACAGACCTTGGCTCCCGCTACTCAGGGAAGGGGTTTTCTGTTTCTCCTCCTATGCCTACTGCGGTAGAGACCAGTCACCCTTAGGTAAGCAACAGCTGCTGTGTCCCACCGCCAGGGCAAAGGTTGTGGAGACCAGATAGGGGGGAATTGCTGCCACTGCGCTACACACAGTGCAACTAGGCATGGAGCCTATGTAAAGAGGACTTCATACACTGTAAGCCACAGAGGGGTAGGATATCCCTGTTCAGCGTGGAATGGCATTGCACCACATCCAACGCTTGGGCCTTGCAGGTTGTTAATCAGGGGTATTGCCTCACTTTTCTTCAGTGCCCTCCAGACCATCCTTCGCCACATTCTGTCTGCCTTCTGACCCTTCACTGTTGGAGGACATTTGTCAGCTTCTGGTGGAAGAGACCATAGAACTTGTGCCCCACTCTGAACGAGGCAGAGGATGGTATTCTCTGTATTTTCTGTTTCCTAAGAATGGGGTCTTCGTCCCATCCTGTAACTGAGGCTTTTGAACTTATACTTGCGCAAGAAAAAGTTCAATATGGTCACACTAGCCCAGATTCTTCAGGGCCTCAATATTCAGGACTGGCTGGTATCTCTGTATCTTCAGGACACCTACTTCCAAGCACAGGAAGTACTTCAGATTTGCAAATAGCTCTTCCCACTACCAGTTCAAAGTCCTGCTGTTCAGAGTTTCTTCAGCACCCACAGTCTTCACTAAACTACTGGGAGTGGTTGCAGCTTGCCTCAGTAGGGATAGTATCCAGGTCTTTCCTTACCTGAACGACTGGCACGTCCAAGATCACTACCCACTATCAGGTGTCGGCACATCTGTGCTGCACATGCAGGCTGTTAAACCGTTGGGGCTTCTTCCTGAATTTCGAGAAGCCTCGCGTTTTGCTGTAATTGACTCCGAGTGGTGAACTTTTAAGATGATTCATGTCTTTTGATGACAAGAACAGATCCCAGCCTTGATCTTCCTGTGCTTACTGGGCATCATGACCTCCTGCCTTATGGCGGTGCCAGAGGCTTGATTGTGCATGCGGTTGCTTCATTGGCTTCTCAGTTGTCAGTGGTCGCAATACCAGCAAAACATGTAAGATCGTTTGCGGGTCTCAAGCAATATAACATGGAACCTGGTATGTTGGTCCATGAGAGACAAGCTACTGAAGGGGGTGTTGCTTTGGCAACCCTGGTTCCAACTGTTGGTAGTTACCGATACATCCTTGAAAGGCTGGGGAGCTCACATTCAAGATTGGATGGTGAGCGGACTGTGGTCCTGCTCTGAATCTCTGGAACACATTAACTTGCTGGAATTGAGGGTGATCATGCTGCTTGCCTCTAAGCAGGGTAAATGTGTGATCGTCTTGATGGACAACACAGTGGCCATACATTACCTCAACAAGTGCGGTAGTGTAGGGTCCTTGTCTCTGTGCAGAGAAGCAATATGACTGTGGTTCTTTGGGCTCTGAAGAACAAGGTGTCTCTGACGTCAGCCAATCTGGCGGGGTCATAGAACTTACAGTGGATGTCTGGAGCAGTCAACCTTCGGCCACCCACGAGAGGGAGCTCAGCCAGAAAGTTCAGGAGGAGATCCTCTCATACCAGGGAACTCCTCAAGCAGACCTGTTTGCCTCCTGTGTGAATAGGAATTGTGATTTGTTCTTCTCAAGGGACTTTCCTCAGCAGGGACCTCTGGAAGATGTACTGATGTTCGAATGGGGCTTCCATCTGCTTAATGCTGTCTTGCCAATCCCAGTCATACGGATTCTCAGGAGGCTCTGCCTGTTCGGGTCCACTTTAATTGTGATTGCTCTGGACTGATCCTGGAGGGTTTGATACCCCAAACCTCTGAGCGTGTCCTTTTTCCCTCCTTGGCACCTTTCGAGTGTGGATCTGCTCTACTTGTCGGAGCGATAGGTGCTCCATCGGAACCTCGGCAGCCTGAACCTTCATGCTGGCTGAGAGGCTGAGATACAAGATGTGTCATTTGTTGGACGACCTCATGGATGTACTCCATTCAGCTAGGTGGCCAGCCCCAATCTGTTCTTTTCCAGCATGGGATCTTGCATGGATTCATTCACATGCTCATGAATATTCCCTGTTGTCAGGCTGGGAATCCTCTATAAAAAGAAAGCAGTTAGGCTTTAAACTTTAAACTGCTTGTCTGCTCTCTAGCCTATCGGTGTCCTTTCGGTCATACTGCCCCCAGCCAATGACACTCGTCCTCCTAAACTACACGCCTGGTTTCTAGTGTTGGGAGTCCTCGTGCTTCTCTCCTCGAAAATTGTTCTGTTTGTTGAAGAAATCTCTTCATTGTAAACCTTCATGCAGCGACTACCGGAAGCGGGGACCCGTTGTCGGTGAAGATCTTCAATCCACCATTGGATTTTCAGCCCATGGCGCCACAGGCCCAGGTTTGGGCCTACACCTCGACCCTCGACTAACAACGAAAAAGCTGCTTCAGGTCATGTGAAACCTGCAGCCTATAGAATATCTTCATCAAGGATCGGCACCTCAATGCTCAATCTGTCAATCCTTTTCAACGAAGACTCAACCGGAGGTTGGTGGCATGGATCGAGGAAGGGAAGGCCTCTGATGTGGCCTCTGGGCATAGTCATGTCTCTTTCAGGGCTGGCAGGTCCACTAAGCATACTGCCTCTAGTAATAAGGGGTTGAGATCCTTTGAGGATGCGTCCTCTGCCAAGATCCAAAAAAAGGCGAAATCCCACACTCCATTGACTTTCTCATCAACGCTCTTCATTGCTGTGGGACCAACTTTTGAGAAGAGTCAGCCCTGACCTTGTCGTCCAAGCACAGATAGTTGAAGAGCAGATCTTCCAAGGACCAGTCACCAGCTCCACCGTCGTCGACATGAGTCTCATCGATGGCAACTTCATCCATCAACGCCGTCGCCCAGTCGGCAAAGTCAGAGAAAACAAGTCTTCCTTCAGCAGCCTCTGCACCAAAAGGTTTGTCAATTACCTTTAGCTCTACGACAGTCACCACTCTCAGGGTCTCTCTGCCTCCTAGACCCCCGTCAACGGTCCCTACGATAATCCTGTCAACGACATCTCTGATTCCTGCTCCGCAGGCTCCTGTTGTCGCCTCTTTCCCATGGGGCTCTGATCCGGTGAGAGACATGCCCCCAGCTCTGGAATTCCTACCCAGGCCCACTAAGGCTGTTCCCCTCCTTACTCTGGTACCTATGAGATTCCCCAGAAAGGCCAGCCATCTACACCATTTCTGAAGAGGACCTGCCTGAAGATTATTATTCAGATTAGGAAGGGGGCCATTGGGAACCCAAACCCATTCTGTCCATGCCTCGTGAGGGGTCACCGACCCGTTGGCCTTCCCAGCCGTTTAGCCCTCCAAGAAGCTCAGGCCCAGTTCCTGCTCCTACTGTACCGGCTGCACCTGCGCCAAGAGACATGTCCTTGGGCATCCTAACCACTCTGAACACCCTGGAAGCTGAAATTCAACAGTGACTGCCCAGTGCTCTTGTGCCTGGTCCAGCCAAGAGTCCTCCAAGGCCTCCTCAGCATCAGCCGACACCGCCTCATAAGGCACATTTTACCCCTGGGCCAGTGCCAGGGGCCATTCACACAGACACTGACACCACCGGTACTAACACAGATGAGTTTGACAACTACATTTCTGCGCACGGATGGGGAATCGCCGGATGTCAATGAGCCCGCCAGGGCTTCTCCCCTGGACAAAATTGGCTCTTTACAAGGAAAAGGCCTTCCTTTTTGAACTGCAGGAGTCCGCTTAGGAAGGCTTCAAATCTAAGGCTTCAAATCCCACGTCTGCTAAGTGTGACCGGTTGGAGAAGAAATACGGAGTTCCAGATTCAGCCGCCAGGTACCTCAGGTCTCAACCTTCACCGGACTCAGTCGTATCTACCGCCGTCAGGACGAGGTCCTTCAACCCCGCTTCGTCATCCATGGTGCCTCTGGACCAAGAAGGCACGAAGCTTTATGCTGCAGGGAAGCGCATCATCATCACAACAGCCTCCACTATCCAGGCGGCCAACGCCCTAGCCATCCTGTCAATGTACGACCGGGAGCTTTGGTACAAGCTGGGGCCCATCCTTGACTTTCTCCCTGATGACAAGTAGGATAAAGAATTCACCCTATTCCAAGAAGAAGTAGCTTCCGACCACGTCATCACTGCCGCTCTCGACACAGCTGACTTTGGCTTCTGCCAGATGGGGAATGGTGTGGCTCTCCGACGCCAAGGTTGGCTAAAGGCCTCGAATTTCCACACAGATGTGCAGACCAAGGTCATCAACATGCTGTTCGATGTGGACAACCTGTTACCACTCTCTATCGTCAGCCCTCCCGCTCCAGCACCCAGGAGGTTTATAGGGATCACTCCCAGGCGTACAGCAGTGGCACCCAGCATCATTGTCACCCCATCCAGGACGCAGATGCTGAAAAAGGCCTGAACTGGGACCAGGACACGGGCCCCCACTTCCGCACCCCAGTGGGAGGCTGACTATCAAAATGTGTTGATCAGTGGCGAAAGATCTCCACAGACAAATGGGTGCTGGACGTTCCTCAGCAGGGGCATGCTTTAGAGTTTCAAAACAAGTGTCCCTGCATTCCTCCTGTTGCGCGACAAGAACTGCACATGGCCCAGCTGCTACAAGAGGTTCAGGCCATGCTAAGCAAGAAGGTAATAGAACCAGTCCTCAGCGCCTCTGGGGCTTCGGAGTGTACTCGAGAGACTTTCTGTTAAGGAAGAAGTCAGGAGGGTGGCCACTAATCTTAGTCTTGCGGCACCTCAACAAGTTCCACAAATCCCAAAAGTTCATGATGGTCACGTTGCAGCATGTACTTGAACAGCTGGAGGAAGGGGTTTTTCTGGTGACTCTCGACTTGGAAGACGTGCACTTCCACATCCCCATTCATCACAAACACCGGATGGTCCTGTGTTTTGTGGTCCAGGGGCTGCATTACCAGTTTAAGTCCCTTCCTTCCGGCTGCAAATTGGCTCAGAGGGTGTTCACCAAATGTGTGGTCCTGGGGGCAGCATATCTGCGCTGCAAAGAAATCCACGTCTATCCTTACCTGGACAATTGGCTCATCCTCTCTCGCTCCCCCGCGCTGGCAACCCAGCACACAGGAGAGACCATACAGCTTCTGACTTCGCTAGAATTCTCAAACAACTATCCGAATCCTGCGTAGTGCCATCTCAGAACGACGTGTTCCAGGGCGCCCGACTCAACACAGACTTGTGTCTTGCGGCTCCCTCAGGAGAGAGGGTGGAGGCCATCCTGGGTGAAGTCCAACGAATTTCGACAGCGTCCATTGCCACAGTCCGGTCCATCAAGACCCTGCTGGGGATGAGATGATGTCTTCCTGCATCCATCTGGTCCCCTTTTGCAGGCTTCAAATGTGGCCCCTGCAGGAATTTCTGGATGCCACTTGGCAGCAAGTCACTGACACGTGGACAGACAAGATCACCCTGACTCGGGCATTCCGTCAAGCCCTACAATGGTGGTCAGTTTGTCCACATCTCACTCAGGGGGCCCCTTTCATATCCCTCCGTACAAGGCTACAGTCATGACCGATGCCTCTCTCGAGGGTTGGGGTACCCACACAGGATATTCTCACGCCAGAGGCCTCTGGCTCACGGAAGAAAAAGAGTTACACATAAACGTCTGGAGCTGCGGGCGGTCTTCAGGGCACTCAAGTCTTTCCAGCCTCAGCTCTAGGGAAAAGTGGTGTGTGTCTTCACGAACAACACCACCACCATGTTTTACATCAGGAAACAGGTCAGGATGCACACCCCCCACTCTCTCCCTAAAAGCCCAGTCTCTATGGCACTGGGCCATTCTTCAGCGCATGTTTCTCATCCCATTTCACCCGGCGCGTGTCAAGAACACCTTTGCGGACACTCTCAGCCGGGAGCCGCGGTCCTGCTACAAATGGGGGCTTCAGCAAATACAAGTGTTACGCCTCTTCAGCGAGTGGGGTCTTCTTCAGATCAACCTCTTTGTGACAGCTGCCAACTCCAAGTGTCAAAGGTTTGCGAGCAGATATCCACAGCTGAGCAGTCTGGAGGGTGCCTTCTTGTTTCTCTGGGGGGGTATCTTTCTTTACGACTTTCCTCCAATTCCACTGTTGATACATTTAATAAACACACTCGGACATTGCCACTGCATAATGATCGCCATTGCACTGGTGTGGCCAAGGCAGATTTGGCACTCGGACCTTCTCAATCTGTTGGTGGTTCCAGCCATCCAACTGCCTCAACTTCCTGACCTCCTCTCCAGAGAAGGAGAGTCAATCCTGTACCACGTCCCAGCATTGCTGAGCCTCACGGCCCGGCTCCTGCAGCCATAGAATTTGGACACTATTAGCTGCCTTTGGAATGCAAGAAGATCCTGGTCTAGGCCAGGGCGCTCTCTATGTTAACTTGATACAGGCAAAAATTGAAGCGCTTCACAGTATGGTGCCAGGCACGGAACATTTTGCTGCTGCGCGTCACTGCCCCGCAGCTCCTCCCGTGCTCTCGCTGGCCAGAGCTGGTCTTGCCCTTAAATCTATCAAGGTCCACCTGGCACCATATCCCAATACACACCAGCTCTGGGCAAGCTCTCCCTTTGTTCACACAGGCTCATTAAGGAGTTCATCAAGGGTCTCTTCAGGGCATTCCTGCCAGTGAAAGAACCTGCCCCGGCTTGAGAACTGAACGTAGTACTGTCTAAGCTCATGGGGCCTCCATTTGAACCAATGCATTGTGCCCCCTTGAAGTTTCTGTCATGGAAGACCGCCTTCCTGGTAGCAATCAACTCAGCCAAGCGGGTTGGGGAGATACAGGTCCTCTCCTGTAAGCCTCCGTATTTGTCCTTCAACGCCACTAAAGTGGTTCTGCATACACATCTGTCCTTCATGCCAAAGGTTCCGTTAGACTTTCTTCTCAACAAGCCTTCGGTTCTACCAGGTTTCTTCGCAAACCCTTCTTCGCCTGCTGAACGGGCCTTGTATTCACTGGACGCTCCTTGTACCAATCACCTCAGCCAGGCGGGTTGAGGAGATACAGGTCCTCTCCTGTAAGCCTCCGTATTTGGCCTTCCACGCCACTAAAGTGGTTCTGCATACTAGACTTTCTTCTCAACAAGCCTTTGGTTCTACCAGTTTTCATCGCAAACCCTTCTTCGCCTGCTGAAAGGGCCTTGTATTCACTGGATGTTCCTTGTACCAATCACCTCAGCCAGACGGGTTAGGGAGATACAGGTCCTCTCCTGTAAGCCTCCCTATTTGGCCTTCCATGCCACTAAAGTGGTTCTACATACTTGTGATGCTGGAAAGGCATCAGGGGGACAGGGCCTCTGAATCCTTGCCCTTTACTGCCTTTTATCGTGTGTTCTGTCATGTTTTCTGCCCATGAGTCCATTTGGGACTCCTGGCAGTGCAGCTCTCTCTTTTGGTTTGGTGAACAGACCCATGGGATACCCTTATGGCACCCATGGGTAGGGGTACAACCCTGTGCCCCTAGTGTATGTTTTTGGGCACCTGTGGGTGGCCCACATAGCAGGGTATGGGCTGGTGGCAGCTCCATGCTGAATTTGACAGGTGCTCTGGGTGTCCTCCATTTTGGGATACCCAGGCCCTGCCATTGGAATCAGTTGATTCCTGATAGGAAACAAGATGGCACCTGTGGCCTCTTGCTTTCTATTGCCTGTTATCTTGTTTTTCCCAAAGTCCTGGGAAGCCCTGACTCTGTCCCTTCCCCCTGACTGGCTGTGGGGTGGAAGTTCCATATATGGTGTTGTTGTGAAGGCCCAGCTAGACTGACTGGAGCCTTCCCAGTGACTGTATGTTATGGGTACCTCCTGTGGGTGGGACCTGGGTGAATGGAGTGTGTGACCAATATACACTCCTTGTTGTGGTTGTCTGGTTTCTGGCATGAGAGACAAAGACTGAGACAGCCCTGCCCGAAACTGGCCTGAATGCAGTGTGTAGTGTTGAATGGCTGGGTACTTGTCCCAATCCACATTCCTTGTTGTGAGTGTCTGAAAGGGAGGAGTGTGGCCTGAATGCACTGTGTGCCTGATTGGCTGACTGACTGCATGAATGCCCTTCTGTGTGATTGGCTGCTGTGTGTGTGCCAGCAGTGTGGATGAGAGACAGAATAGTATATCTGGGGACCTCTCACCACTGGAAATTGTTCAGAAGCATTCAGAAGCTGAGTCTCCACTCAAGAGTAACTGGATTTGCTGATCCTCGACGTCCAGCTGGAAGAAGAAGACTTGCTGTGGCATTTGCTTCGACGGAACTGAAGGTTGTCGAAATCGTCGAGGACTGACCCGAGAGAGGACCTGGTAAGGCGCCCTCTTCCCGTGCTCCGAGGGACCATCGAGCACAGCTGAATCTTCGCCGAAGCTCCCTGGACGCCAGACCATCGAAAGGCTGCCGACCGGAGAAGGGGACTGCCGAGGAGACCGAAGTAAAGCACCCGGACATCGACACTGTCGAAGTCCATTGCCGTCGACCAGGGTTCGCAGGTCTGTGTAACCGCTGGAGGCCCGTCGAAGTTGTGTTGCCCAGCCGTGGGAACCACTTGACGCCGAGCCGCCGACGACCGGAGCCGTCCGCTCCTTGCCTAAGAACATTTGACTCGAAGGACTCCCTCGTCCGCACCGTCGACCGCTTTTGTCCTGCCGGAGAAAGTCGAGGACGACCAACGCGCCGAGGAGAATCCGCCGGTGGGTTTCCCGCCACCTCACGACCCCAAAGACTCGAGCGACTCGACGCCCTTGCTGGGCTCCCGTCTCTACAATCTTTGCGGTCCAGAACTATTGTCATCGAGGTGCCCCGCACACCTCCGCCTTGCAGGACGCCGACGCCTCGACGCCGACGAGCACCGCTCGGACGAAGCTGCCGCCTCTTCGACATCGTTCTACCTCGTCCGTCGACGGACGTTCGACGCCCCGTGCCTCCCGCTTGAAAGGGAAGGCATTCAAGAAGGGCCGTCGATTCCCCGTCGCCGAACCCCGAGGTCTTCGACGTTTCTCGACGCCTCTCGACGATCCGTGACTCCTGCTTTAAAGGGGGTCATTCAAGAAGGATCTGTCGACGCCTCTTCGAAGAACTCGACTCCACCAGGTACATTGGGGGGGTAAAAACATTGTAGGAGAGAATAAGACTGTTGAACAATATATGGACTGGGCTTGTGTTATATCTCTTTATTTTACAGGTTGCCCAGGTGGGGGGATCTCCACACAGAACTGTGTCCAGTAGCAAGGGCCAGTCTTCTGCCTATTGTTTCAACTCTCTGGTATCTCTCCTCTCTCTATTGCTGGTTTCCTTCTTATTAATCCGCGTGCCATTGCTACAGTATTGTGAATGCACTGTTATGAGGTCTAATATTAGTGGTACCACTTTAGAATTGTAGATATTTATCATTATTGGTTTTCCTGAGCACAAAGTGCGTTGTTGTGATAAGTGTACATAACCCTTGAATATTAATTATATAAAGACTGTGTTTTCAGTAATACAGTGTGTGGACATTCCTTTGTGGGGGCTTGGGGATACACTGTACTTAAGAACCAGCCTGCATCACCTCCTGAGAAGCTAGGCCTTGATTGCTCGTCCATTGCTACCACAATTGAGAATCTTGGCTGGGGTCCTCTGTGCCTCTCCTCTACCATATAGAGAGCGGAAGTACAGATCCCCCCCACCGGTCTTGACAAGCTGGTGGCAGCGGTGGGATGCTTATGGTTTTAAGACTCAGTGTATAACCGTGCCACTTACAAAATATCCGCACTTTATTAGATTAAGGTTTGGGTGTGTACCAAATAACTGCATTACAGGCAATGGAGCCCATTGCAAATGGTAAATTGACTCGGATGAGCTTAGAGGCTCTCCAGAGTGCTTGTGAAGCCAGGGAGTTAGACTTTGTGGATAAGTCTAGGGCTGAGCTGATAGCTGCCCTGGTGGACTACCAGACTGATGGTGAAACCCTTGATGAAGGGGGGGATGCAACCAGTGAGGACTCTGCCCCTGGGGTTGTCGCTGAATCTGTTTCTGGGAATGCCACCATTCCTGCTGCCTCTGTTCCAAACCCCAGCAATTCCATGGAACTTGAGTTATTAAGGATGAAATTGGCCTTTGAATATCGCAAGTTGGAAATAGAAGCTGAGCTTAAGAAAGAGGAGCTGGCACAGCAAGTGGAACTCAAGAATAGGGATCTTGCACTCAAAGACAAGGACACTGAATGTCAGAGAATCCAGCTAGAGAGAGCTAGAGTGGAGACTTCAGCTAGACCAATTGAGAGTCGCAAGTCCCCAGCCACCAAGTTTATGAAAGATTTGGTTGGTGTGTTTGTGGAGGGTTCAGATATCCTCCAATGGATTGAAGCGTTTGAAATGGCTTGTGCAATTCATGATGTAGATAAAAGAGATTGGGCTAAGTGTTTGTTAAGCAGAGTGCCTCAAACTGGATATGACTGTATTCTGAAGCTGAGTGTGGAAGAAAGGGGTCAGTATGAGTGTATGAAGTCTGCTTTGATTGCCAAGTTTGGCAAGACACCTACCCAATACCTTAAAAGGTTCAGGGATTTTAAGAAAAGAGAGAATGTGTCTTGGGTTGACTGGGTGAGTACTGCGCACATGAACATGATGGGGTGGATTGACGGTTACAAGGTGAAAACTTTTGTTGAGTTGTCCCACCTCTTGTTTTTTGAGCATTTTTCTGAAGCCTGTTCACCAGAGCTGCGTCAGTATGTGGCTGACCAGAACATTTTGGACCCCTTTAAGCTGGCTAGGTTGGCTGACAAGTGGGTCTCCCACCGGGTGTCCCCTAAGGACTCCAGTGGGAAGGACAAGGACAAAGAAAAGGGGACCTCTCAGAAAGTTGAGGAGTCCCAAAAGCAATCACAGTCGGGTAAACCAAAACCTTCCTCTCCTAAGACCCAAAAATCTAGTGGGGATAAGTCCTCTGTGGGTGGGAATAAGAGTAGTGGTCCACCTGCTGCAAAGCAGGTTCCCAGTGGTTCCAGTACCGTACCCCGCACTCCTGGCACTTGTTGGGATTGTGGGGCTCTGGATCACAAAAGGGGTGACCCCAAGTGTAAAGGTAAGGCACTTGGAGTACAGGCTGTCAGCCTGACCTACCCTTACCCCGTGGCTGAGGTGGAGGCCACTGTCCTCCCCTCCTCTACAGGAATCACATTTGGTGCTCCGGTAGAGATTTCCTTAGTGTCCCTTGGGGCCTGGGACCAGTACGCAGAAGTACTGGCAACTATCCCGCAGAACACCCGTAGGTTTTTGAGAAGTGTCCTCTTGAATGGCCAGCCTTCTACTGGTTTGAGAGACACTGGGGCAAGCATGACAGTGGTGGACAGGACCATGCTCAAGCCAGAGGACTATGTAGGTGCTCCTCTGAGAACCACCAGGTTAGCTGGTGGGCCTACCAAATTATCGCCTATAGCCCTAGTCACACTCATGATTGGAGACAAGACAGCAAAGCTTCCTGTCCTGGTTCAGGACAATGTCCCTGCTAACATTCTGTTAGGAAATGATCTAGTAGAGTTGGGGTTGATCTCGGATGGTCTTCCCATGACTGCTGCTGCAGTCACTAGGTCACAGGTGACACCGGGTCTGGCTGTGAGTCAGGTACCCGAGCCAAAGGCGAGGCCTAAGGCAAGAAGAAGGAAGACCAAGAAGGCCACCTCTGTGGAGGGAACACCTTCTCTTCCTGCTGTTCCGACAGCACCCATTGGGATCCATGCTCCGGAACGGCTGGGTCCAGTGGAAAACCCAAACTCAACTCCTGTGGGAGAAGAGACAGAAGACTCTCCTGTGGGAGAGGTTCTCAACCCGGAGGATCATCCCGACCTTCAATGCTTGTTAGCTGAAGGGGGACCCTCCCGGGCAGACTTCTGTAAGGGACAGAGAGAGTGCCACTCTCTCAAGGGCCTGAGGAAACAGGCCCTGTCCCAGGCACAAGGTGAAGTGCCTAGGACATTCAAGATTTATTGGGAGGGTGAGCTCCTTGTTAGTGAGCCCACTAAGCCCGAACCTGGTGCCCGCAAGAGGTTGGTGGTACCCCAGGTTTACAGGCCCTTCCTACTGCAGTTGGCGCATGAGGTGCCCTTGGCTGGTCATCTTGGGACCAAGAAGACTAAGCAGAGGCTCTCTGCCCATTTCTACTGGCCACGGATGGGAGTAGAGGTGGAGTCCCACTGCAGGACCTGCCCAACTTGTCAGTTGTCTGGCAAGACTGGAGGCAGGGTCATTGCCCCACTGCAGCCATTACCAGTGGTTGGCACACCATTTGAGAGGGTGGGCATCGACATCGTCGGTCCCCTTGACCCTCCCACTTCAGGTGGACATCGGTTCATCCTGGTCTTGGTAGATCATGCCACCAGGTACCCTGAGGCAATACCCCTTCGGACTGTTACTGCCAAGGTGGTTGCCAGGGCTCTCCTGGGCATTTTCACCCGTGTTGGATTCCCCAAGGAGGTTGTCTCTGACCGAGGATCCAACTTCATGTCTAGTTACATGAAAACCATGTGGAAAGAGTGTGGGGTAACCTACAAGTTCTCCACCTCTTACCACCCCCAGACCAATGGTCTGGTTGAGAGATTTAACAAAACTCTCAAGGGCATGCTAGGTGCTTTGGAAGAGCCCCTAAGGAGGAAATGGGATCTCCTCCTGCCATGCCTGCTGTTTGCTTACAGAGAGGTACCTCAAGAGGGTGTTGGTTTCAGCCCCTTTGAGTTACTCTTTGGACATCCCGTGAGGGGGCCCCTCGCCTTGATCCGAGAAGGCTTGGAAGCCACCCCTCCAGGTCCCGCCAAGCAAGTGGGGGACTATGTGTTAGGCCTCAGGCGGAGGATGACACAAATGATGGGTCAGGCAACAGCAAATCTCAAGGCCAGCCAGGAATTGAATAAGTACTTGCATGACCTGAAAGCTTCGCAAGTGGATTGGACTCCGGGACAGGAAATCCTTGTGATGGAGCCTACCAAGCCTAGAGCTTTGGCAGACAAGTGGACTGGACCCTTCAGGATCATCTCCAAGATGGGCGAAGTCAATTATCTGGTGGACATGGGAGCCTCTGGGGTAGCCCCCCAGGTATTCCATGTCAACAGGCTCAAGCCTTTCCACAGGCGAGCAGAGGTCTCATGTCTCTTGCTAGCTTCAGGGCAAGAAGAGGATGAGAGTGAGCCCCTTCCTGATTTGCTGCATAGCAACCCTCAGGATGGCTCAGTGGAGGGAGTACATCTCTCTCCAGATTTGACAACAGAGCAGCAGAGGGCCTGCCGGGCTTTGCTCCAGCAGTATGCCCCTCTGTTTTCACTGACACCGGGCCTTACACCGTGGTGTAAGCACGAAATTGACACTGGTGACAGTGTGCCTGTCAAAAGCAGGAGCTATC
This sequence comes from Ambystoma mexicanum, assembly GCF_040938575.1. Classification (NCBI taxonomy): domain Eukaryota; kingdom Metazoa; phylum Chordata; class Amphibia; order Caudata; family Ambystomatidae; genus Ambystoma; species Ambystoma mexicanum. The sequence goes on along the minus strand of NC_090927.1, from coordinate 1,195,968,789 downwards.
GTATGTCAGATACCGTCAAAAACCACATCCAGGCTGAGGTCGCCAAGATGTTGGATCTGGGTGTTATTGAACCCTCCACCAGTCCCTGGTCCAGTCCAGTGGTCCTTGTCCCCAAGGCAAGTTCCCCGGCGGGTACCAAGGATTGGAGGTTCTGTGTGGACTACCGAGGAGTCAATGCCGTCACCAAAACTGACGCGCACCCATTGCCCAGGGCTGATGAGCTCGTGGACACCATAGGTGCTGCCAAGTTTGTGAGCACCTTTGACCTTACCTCAGGCTATTGGCAAATAGCTCTGACGGACCATGCCAAGGAAAAGACGGCTTTCTCAACACCTGAGGGACTCTACCAGTTTAGGGTCATGCCTTTTGGGTTGAAGAATGCCCCTGCCACCTTCCAGAGATTGGTCAACCATGCGCTCAGTGGGCTGGAAGCCTTTTGTGTGGCTTACTTAGACGACATTGCCGTCTACAGTTCCACCTGGGAAGAGCATTTGACACATCTGGATAAGGTGTTGCAGGCCTTAAAAAGGGCTAACCTCACTATCAAGGCCACCAAGTGCCAGATAGCTCAGGGGAAAGTTACCTATCTTGGTCATGAGGTAGGAGGGGGTCAAATCCAACCTCTCTCCAGTAAAGTACAGGATGTACAGAACTGGGAGACTCCCACTACTCAAACCCAGGTGAGAGCCTTTTTGGGCCTCACTGGGTACTATCGCAATTTCATGGCAGACTATGGAACCATAGCTGCACCCCTGACAGCTCTAACTTCACCCAAACAGCCTAGGAAGGTTAATTGGACCGAAGACTGTCAGAGGGCCTTTGATGGCTTGAAAGAAAGTCTGTGTAGGGCACCTGTGTTGTGTGCGCCTGACTACAGCCGACCCTTTATCGTCCAGACGGATGCCTGCGACACCGGAATTGGAGCTGTCTTGTCCCAGTTAGATGACAAAGGGAGAGAACATCCTATCATATTCATCAGTAGACAACTCAAGGGTAGAGAACTTAGGTGGGCTACTGTTGAAAAGGAGTGTTTTAGCATAGTTTGGAGCCTTAGGCGTTTTAGGCCCTACCTTACGGGGTCTACCTTCAAGGTCCAAACAGATCATAAGCCCCTGAAGTGGCTTATGCAGATGAAGGGTGAGAATCCGAAATTGCTCAGGTGGTCCATTAGCCTGCAAGGGCTAGACTTCACCATAGAGCACAGACCAGGGAAGAGTCACGATAATGCAGATGGCCTTTCCAGAAGGTATGTTGACCGTCTGGATGAGGGTGTCTATCCCGTGGGAGATTAGACACCCTCCACCTCAGTCTGGGGGGGGCGACTGTGATGCTGGAAATGCATCAGGGGGACAGGGCCTCTGAATCCTTGCCCTTTACTGCCTTTTATCGTGTGTTCTGTCATGTTTTCTGCCCATGAGTCCATTTGGGACTCCTGGCAGTGCAGCTCTCTCTTTTGGTTTGGTGAACAGACCCATGGGATACCCTTATGGCACCCATGGGTAGGGGTACAACCCTGTGCCCCTAGTGTATGTTTTTGGGCACCTGTGGGTGGCCCACAGAGCAGGGTATGGGCTGGTGGCAGCTCCATGCTGAATTTGACAGGTGCTCTGGGTGTCCTCCATTTTGGGATACCCAAGCCCTGCCATTGGAATCAGTTGATTCCTGATAGGAAACAAGATGGCACCTGTGGCCTCTTGCTTTCTATTGCCTGTTATCTTGTTTTTCCCAAAGTCCTGGGAAGCCCTGACTCTGTCCCTTCCCCCTGACTGGCTGTGGGGTGGAAGTTCCATATATGGTGTTGTTGTGAAGGCCCAGCTAGACTGACTGGAGCCTTCCCAGTGACTGTATGTTATGGGTACCTCCTGTGGGTGGGACCTGGGTGAATGGAGTGTGTGACCAATATACACTCCTTGTTGTGGTTGTCTGGTTTCTGGCATGAGAGACAAAGACTGAGACAGCCCTGCCCGAAACTGGCCTGAATGCAGTGTGTAGTGTTGAATGGCTGGGTACTTGTCCCAATCCACATTCCTTGTTGTGAGTGTCTGAAAGGGAGGAGTGTGGCCTGAATGCACTGTGTGCCTGATTGGCTGACTGACTGCATGAATGCCCTTCTGTGTGATTGGCTGCTGTGTGTGTGCCAGCAGTGTGGATGAGAGACAGAATAGTATATCTGGGGTCCTCTCACCACTGGAAATTGTTCAGAAGCATTCAGAAGCTGAGTCTCCACTCAAGAGTAACTGGATTTGCTGATCCTCGACGTCCAGCTGGAAGAAGAAGACTTGCTGTGGCATTTGCTTCGACGGAACTGAAGGTTGTCGAAATCGTCGAGGACTGACCCGAGAGAGGACCTGGTAAGGCGCCCTCTTCCCGTGCTCCGAGGGACCATCGAGCACCGCTGAATCTTCGCCGAAGCTCCCTGGACGCCAGACCATCGAAAGGCTGCCGACCGGAGAAGGGGACTGCCGAGGAGACCGAAGTAAAGCACCCGGACATCGACACTGTCGAAGTCCATTGCCGTCGACCAGGGTTCGCAGGTCTGTGTAACCGCTGGAGGCCCGTCGAAGTTGTGTTGCCCAGCCGTGGGAACCACTTGACGCCGAGCCGCCGACGACCGGAGCCGTCCGCTCCTTGCCTAAGAACATTTGACTCGAAGGACTCCCTCGTCCGCACCGTCGACCGCTTTTGTCCTGCCGGAGAAAGTCGAGGACGACCAACGCGCCGAGGAGAATCCGCCGGTGGGTTTCCCGCCACCTCACGACCCCAAAGACTCGAGCGACTCGACGCCCTTGCTGGGCTCCCGTCTCTACAATCTTTGCGGTCCAGAACTATTGTCATCGAGGTGCCCCGCACACCTCCGCCTTGCAGGACGCCGACGCCTCGACGCCGACGAGCACCGCTCGGACGAAGCTGCCGCCTCTTCGACATCGTTCTACCTCGTCCGTCGACGGACGTTCGACGCCCCGTGCCTCCCGCTTGAAAGGGAAGGCATTCAAGAAGGGCCGTCGATTCCCCGTCGCCGAACCCCGAGGTCTTCGACGTTTCTCGACGCCTCTCGACGATCCGTGACTCCTGCTTTAAAGGGGGTCATTCAAGAAGGATCTGTCGACGCCTCTTCGAAGAACTCGACTCCACCAGGTACATTGGGGGGGTAAAAACATTGTAGGAGAGAATAAGACTGTTGAACAATATATGGACTGGGCTTGTGTTATATCTCTTTATTTTACAGGTTGCCCAGGTGGGGGGATCTCCACACAGAACTGTGTCCAGTAGCAAGGGCCAGTCTTCTGCCTATTGTTTCAACTCTCTGGTATCTCTCCTCTCTCTATTGCTGGTTTCCTTCTTATTAATCCGCGTGCCATTGCTACAGTATTGTGAATGCACTGTTATGAGGTCTAATATTAGTGGTACCACTTTAGAATTGTAGATATTTATCATTATTGGTTTTCCTGAGCACAAAGTGCGTTGTTGTGATAAGTGTACATAACCCTTGAATATTAATTATATAAAGACTGTGTTTTCAGTAATACAGTGTGTGGACATTCCTTTGTGGGGGCTTGGGGATACACTGTACTTAAGAACCAGCCTGCATCACCTCCTGAGAAGCTAGGCCTTGATTGCTCGTCCATTGCTACCACAATTGAGAATCTTGGCTGGGGTCCTCTGTGCCTCTCCTCTACCATATAGAGAGCGGAAGTACAGATCCCCCCACCGGTCTTGACAATACTCATCCGTCCTTCATACTGAAGGTTCCGTCAGACTATCTTCTCAACAAGCCTTTGGTTCTACCAGTTTTCTTCGCAAACCCTTCTTCGCCTGCTGAAAGGGCCTTGTATTCACTGGATGTTGCTCAGGCCCTGAAGTTCTATGTTGCACGCACTAAAGACTTTCAGAAGGTGTCTCAGCTGTTTGTCAATTTTGGGCCTGTGGGACACAGGAAGGCCCTGTCTAACTCTTCCAACTCCAGATGACTCTCTGGCTGTATCATGCATTGTCATTGTCTGGACAACAGACCACATCCAGGCTGGTCGAGTGCCCATTCCAGGAGAGCCATCACAGCAACAACAGCATTTCTCTCTGGTGTTCCCCTGCTCGACATCTGCAGGGCTGCTACGTGAAGGTCTACGTCTACTCGGACCTTCACAAAATTCTACTGTGTCGACAGGAATTCCAGGGAGGAGTCCTTGGTCAGCCAAGCAGTGCTATGCAGCCTGTTTGTTTGAGGTGAGTCTATTCCAGTGGTAAGTGTATTGCTTCTGTGAGCCTTGCCACCCTGTGATGAGGTGTCTGGGATCAGAAAATGAAGCCAACGGGGTGTCAGAGGAGCGCCGGCCTGTGACAGCTCACCAGGCCGTGAAAGAACACAGGGGGCAGCTGCATCGGACAGAAGTGACGGGGGCCAGGGAAGCACAGCGATTGTAAGGGCTGCAGGAGGGGAAGGCCGAGCAACGAACAGTTGGTGTCAAGAGAGGAGAGGTGGATCTGTGAAGGAGCGGGGAAGTGGAGACAGGTGGGGAATCAGGTGGCAGGAGGTGGGACTGATTTAAACTGCATGTTTTATTTTTGTTGTTGGGAATCGGGACCTGGCAGGAGAATGACGAAGAGGACGCCAGAGAGGAGGCATTCGTGTGGGTGTTACTGAATTCTGGGAGAAGAGTGGCGAAGGACCAGCATGAGACTGAGGCCGGCCGGGACCTGGAATAAATGCAAGGAGCTTTGTAAGAGACCACTCTAAGCCGCTACAAGCCGTTGCAAGGGAAACGGATGCGGTTTGCGGACCGCTAGGAGCAACAAGCCATCAAGCCGTCCGGAGGTGGGTCACACGCCGACAGGCTTGCAGCACGGGCAGAGTCGGTTGGCCACACAGGGTTGCTATGCAGATAACAGCGGCCTGCGCTGAAGTCATAGCTGGATGAGGTATCATGCTTGGAAGTACTAAAAATATAATAAAGGTACACACCAGCACTTCGGCCTATGTTTTTTTATTCGTTGCTGCAACAAGCTGGCGACACACCTCATGCGTTGTGTATATGTACTGCTGTATAATCGTATTCATGAACATGTCGTCAATCCATGCAAGACCACATGCTGGAGAAGGAACAAGTTATTTACCTGTAACTCTTGTTGTCCAGTATGGGTCTTGCATGGATTCACATGCAAACCCTCATCTCCTTCCCCTCTCTGGCTCTTCCTGGGCCATACGTGTGCTGCCAAATCTAAAGATGGCCACCAGGGGTGGCGCTTAGGAGGGCGCGTGTCATTGGCTGGGTGAAGTATGACTCAAAGGACAGTGATGGGCCGTAGAGGAGACAAGCAGTTTAAAGTTCAAAGCTAAACTGCTTTCTTTTTACTGAGGATTCCCAGCGTGATGACGGGAAATATTCATGAGTATGTGAATCAATGCAAGACCCATGCTATAGAACAAGAGGTACAAGTAAGTAACTTGTTCCATACCTGCCGGACATAAATCCTCAAATTGGTTTCAAGAGGGGATCTGGGTCCTTATACCTGTCCTACCTCTTCTATCATGGATTATCTGCTTGTTCTGGCCTGGACAAGCCTGCAGATTGGCACTGTGAAAGGGTACTTGGCAGCAATTTCGGTCTGTAAGAGAACCTCAGAACAGAACTCTTTCTTTATAATCCCTATCGTTATGCAGAATTTACAGGAGCTGTGCCAGCAGTTTCACTAATGCCAGTTTTTCGTCCTGGCATGGCATTTAAATATAGTGTTAACTTTCTTGATGGGTACTCTGTTTGAGCCGCTGCATTTATGTTTATCAAACTTAATAACCCTGCCATGCTCCCAACGCGGATCTGTTATATATGTTTTTGGCCTGCCTGGAGCTGAGATTATTCTGGTCTGAAGCCTCTCAAATTTTGACAGAGATCACAAATGTACAAGCACATGTCTCCTGTGTCTAGTAGGATTTTAAACGTAGGCCTGCTGCTGGCTAAACATTGTATATTAATGAAATGGAAGAGCGAATTACCTCCCACAACTAATATGTGGATGTCAAGTATGGTATGGGCCAATGATATGGAAGAACTCTATGCCACTCTCCTCCCGACAGGTTCCCGTCCCAAAGAGATATGGGGAGCCCTTTGAGACTGTATACGGATGCTGGCAGGTATGGACCAAACAAAAAACACAGGCTCGCCTACAGGACAATCAGTGATAAAACCCAATATACATTGTAACACAGGCTTATGGAATGTATCCTTGTCTAATATTTCAACTCGCAATATACTTTTTACAATCAAAGTGCTTAATAAATAAAGTTTTTTTTTTAAATATATGATTCACCCTAAAGGTGATCTTCCTGGTAGTCATCACTTCTGCGAGAAGGGTGAGCGAGCTCCAGGCATTACGGCCCACGTTGCACATATTTGCCAAATGTTACTGCTTGGATTCCCTGTCAAGGTAGGATGCTCGCTTCAGCAGAGCATATCGGTAGTGTCCTCTTGCTTGCCTCAATACTCCAAATCCACAAACTACTATAGGCAACTATGATAGATGAGGAATCCGTGGGTAGAAGGAATACGTTCGAAGAACAAATTACTCATGGTGGATAGCTTGAACACCTGAGGTCATAGTGCTCTACGCCTCGATATAAACTGACCCTGATGACATGTCTGGCACGGTGCGCATAAGGGCATCGAGCAGAGCCGACACCGAGCTGTTTTGGAAGGACAGCTGGAGAAAGAATTTCATAGATCTGGAATCCAGGGGAGGAAAATCCATCAGAAAGAACATTACTGGAAGGCAAGTCATTTGTTCACCACTTATTACAGTGGTGTTGTGATGTCAGAATGTCTGCCATGACAACCCAGTGCTGCTGGGATGGCACACTCTGTATAAATGATTTTATTTGGTTTACCCTTTCGCCTTGCCCACCCCCACAGTGAGTGCTAAAAGCTTTAGCACCCTCAATGATGGTCTGGGTGTGCATTCCTGGCCAATAGGAGTCTTAGGAACCCTTGCTTTACTCAGGGCCGAAATGTTGTGCTTTCCAGGCTCCAGAAATGACCCCATCTCTTCGAAGGCACTAATGCTTAATAAGTGATGTGATATTCTTATTACAGGTAATTAGTCATGTCACAACTAGACACTAATAAGAAAGTTATGAACATGTTCCATCTATATTTTATGATGCTGAATGATATAGGATATGTAAATGGGATAAAGTGAAAATGTATATGTATTTGAGATAAAGTAACCCTAGTGTACATTTGAAGGGTTCCATGTGTTAATATCCCCGCAAAAATATTGCAATACAAAAATATCGCCATATTTTTTGGCAATATTGACCCATGGATCCTGTGGGGGACACCCCCGCAACCCCCACATTATTTCAAAATGTGCGGGGGTAAAATGTGCGGGGGACACCCCCGCAACCCCTGCTCCCTACAAAATATCCCCCCAAAAATATCGCCTATGGTGAGACAAACGGCCATATGTACGGCGATATTTTTGGTGGGGATATTTTGTAGGGATACCATTTGAAGGATACTGCAAATCACTGAGGGGCTGTGTGACATAGTGGAATGGGGATGATGCCAGAGTATCTTCATACGGTCCCACAACTACACATGTTCTGCTCGCGTGTGCCGGTACGGCCACCAGGTCAGACCTGGCGGCTGCAAGTGCCCCCGCGAGCAGAACTCCTAGTATGACGGTACGGAAGCAACAGTGCCGGTAGCGATACAGGCGCTGTTGTTGCCTTACTGCCATACTTGTAATAAGGACCAGTGACTTAAAATTGATACTTTTTACGTTTGATAAGAAGTATTTTATTCCTTATGATGCATGTCACCATCTCCTTCATTACTTGGTCTGTTGCTTACTCTGATGCAAGAGATCTTCATATTGTTGATACATGTAATCAGTGTATTATCTGTTCTGATAAAAAAAACATTAACATGCAACTTGTAATGTGTTGCAAAAATATTTTAAACAGCTTAATACTGTGTATTTTAAATACGTTTTGTTATTGTGACAAATTCTTGGATGTCGTCACTGCTCCCAGAGGGAGGGCCCCTTCCCATGAGGCCAGGGAGGTTAGACCGCTACCCGATAGTCGCCCGGGGGTGGTACGAGCGAGGTACCGGTTCGCCAGAGCTCCGAGAAGAAGCCTGAAAGTGCAGCAGGAACGAGGGAACAGAGACGTACCTGTTTGCTCCAGCGAGGAGGAACAGAACGGAAGAATGGCTAGGAGAAGGTCCGGGTGCAGGAAGAACCTGGACGGTGCGTGCAAATTGTAATGTACACGCGGAAGGAAGAGGCATGCTGTGGGAATACAGCAGCCCGTCGTAGAACCAGAGAAGCCAGTGGAAGATCGAAGCAGAAGCTCTGAGACCCTCAAGACCAACCGGCGGAAGCCAGCAAGGACTCAAAAGGTATCTGGGTTGCTGGGAATGTTGGTGAGGGCGCGGTTGGTAAGGGCGCAAGCAAGCTGTGGAAAACTCCAAGATTACGGAGCAGGGGCAAGGAGGGAAACGCTGGGAAAGAAACCCAAATATGGGTCTGGGACTCGCCCCCAAAAAGCAAAAAGTCATCCAAGTCATCTTCTTCGTGGCAGTAGCTGACAGGAGAGTGAACCAGGTCTGCCAGAAACCCAAGGAACGTTTGCCAGTCATCTTCTTTGTGGCCATACCTGGCAGGAGAGTGAACCAGGTCTGCCAGAAACCCAAGCAACTTTTGCCAGTCATCTTCTTTGTGGCAATACCTGGCAGGAGAGTGAACCGGGTCTACCAAAGACTAGAAGTACTTTTGCAAACCATTTTCTTCATGGCAGTGCATGAGTGAGAAGGGTCAGAGGAAAGGGTCAGAGGAAAGGAGGCATTCCCCCGGCTGTTGTAAATTGTAATGGGAAGCCTGAAAAGGGCCAGGGAAAGGGAGTCGTTCCTGCAGCTTAAGTGAATTGTAATAAGAAACCTCAGAAAGGCCAGGGGAATGGAGTCATTCCCCCTGGTGGTGTGAACTGGGAAAGTAAAAGCCAAGAGTGTGTAAGAACAAAGCCAAGGAAGGCTAGGGTAAGGGAGTCATTGCCCTGGCATTGTGAAAACGTAAAGTCAAGCGAAGAGAGAGTCCAAGGGAAGGGAGTCATTCCCCCTGGCTGTGTGTGGATGAAACCTATTGAGTTTACAAGATACACTGAGAATGAGGCATTCTCCATTAACCTAATGGTGAAGAAGTAACTATGAGCAATAAGGAATGTTGTTTGAGCTGGAACTGTACCCTTTTGGGTTTGTGAGAAACCTGAAGGTGTCTCCCTAGATAGTCCCTGGGGATCTGTCATCCAGGTGGCCAGGACACGGCCATCACTATTGGATTAAGTTCCGGGGGTGGACCAGTGAGGGAGGATCACCTGGATGGGGGGTTCTCGGGGAGTGGGAGTGGGACACTTCGGGTGAGATGCGGTATCCCCCTTCCTGTTACACCTTTTCCCCATCCCAGAGCCAGAGAGCACAGTACGAGCAAGGCGAGTACAGCAAACAGAATGAAGAGAAGGAGAAAGCTGGCAGGAATCGAGAGGGTGGCGAGGAGAGAAGTGACCTTGCCCTTTTCATCCCAGACCAGCAGAGCCTTCGTGGAAGAGAGCCTAAAACCACGAACAATGGCACAAGTGTCCTGCAGCAGATGTCAGCGGTACACAGGGCCACCCTATGCCTTTAAGCAGGGGTGAGGGAAGCTCCCGCTGTACCGGCCTTGACTCCAGAGAAGCCAAAAGCCAAGCGGTTCGATACAGCCAGTGAGTCGAGGGGAGAACCGATAAGAACCGGGCTGTGATGAGTGAGAATCACAAAGTGGCAAGTGTCGAACAAAATCTGATGAACTGTTAAAATTGTGAAGGGGATGCCAGCTGTAGAGGGAAATGGGCACCACGTGGGTGCTAATTCCAGAGACTCTGGTCGAGCCCCATATGAGAGAAAATACAAGTACCAGAAGGCCGTAGGAGGGCCAGCGAAATATGATATGATATGATATGATATGGTATTTGTAACGCGCCTATACACAAGTGTTTCAAGGCGCGACGAGGCAGGGAGGGAGGGAAACAAGGGGAAGACAGACAAACGATCCTACTAGGCCAGGTGTCATTCAGATCGTGCAAGTGCAGAGGTAAGGGGAAAAGGAGAAAGTGCAGGGGGAGGGGGTGGGGGGGAAAGTGCAGTACAAGGTAAGTAGCGTAATAAAATAATAAATAATAAATAAAAGGGCCAGCTGGTGGCAAGTGCGAGGTAAGTGCAGAGCAAGTGCTGGGAAGGGGGCTGTAGGGATGCAGTGACAGTCCCACAGTGCAGGAGGAGCCAGGGAGGCAGTGCAAGTGGAGAGTGGCTGGGCCCTGGACCGAGGTCACAGAGTGGCCCAGATGCAGGTTTAGTGCAGACTTCAGTGGGGAGTTTAGCAGGTTTAGCAAGGGAGAGGGAGAGAGAAGGCAGAAGCGAAGAGGAAGGTTTTGAGGTGCTTCCGGAACCGGAGATGGTTCTCCTCAAGTTTCAGGGAGGCAGGAAGGCTGTTCCAGAGGGAGGCCCCTGCTGCGGAGAGAGATCTACCCCCAGCTCGTTGCTTCGAGAAGCGGCTGACCATGAGGGAGTTGGAGACGGATGAGCGAAGGGCTCGTGAAGGTCAAAGTGGTCATACAGAGGGTCAAGCAAAATCCCTGTACAATCGATAGACTTTGATATATAAGCGCTGTGAAAGCAAGGGAATCCCACAGTGAAAGTGAACATTGAAAAACCAAGGGAGTTGAATCCTGTTAAAGTCATGAGGGGTCCGAGCCCGACCGAGGGAGAACCAGGAGGTGAAGCCATCACCGAGAATTGACTGATACAGGAACTGTGATATATATTTTGGAATACGATTGAGAAGGGTCGCACCCAGAAAAGGGGGGACCCAGGGGTGAACGCATCACCCAGCCAACATTGGAAAATAACTTTCATTTGTTAAAGGAACTTTTGTTTTGTTGTTTGAACACGCCAGGTCCTCGAAGGCAAGAGACTTTCAAGTGAAACGAGACTTGGCCATCGAAGGCCCTGATAACTGAAATCTTGAGGGTTAAAAGCTTAACTACCTTCTTGTGCTATTAGAGCCTGAGAGTATGCCCAGAGAGCTGCCATTGGAACTGTCGTCTCATGCTGGAGAAGCCTGAGACTGTACTGTACTTCAAGCTCCCATTTTACCGTGTCCAAAACGTGGGGAAGAGAGACCCAGGCTACTGCACCCTGACCTATTATTTTACAACACTTCTTTTCTTGAGGACTATCCCACACCCCTTTTTGTATTAGTTGTAAGGTTTGGCAATAGGTTTCTTAGTATAGGCTCTTTTGATTTGACACGACACCACTAGGACTACCTTGTTTTTCATGTGATGGTCGGCGCTTGCTCCCATCTTAGATTTACGTGTAGATTAGGTATTTTTTCAACCTGCATAAAGCATTCAGTGTTAAATAAACACTTGGGTCTGCCTTACTTGTTGTCACCATGAGTTCCTCACAGGTTGAACTGAGAACTTTGCTGCTTGTTAACATTTCAGCCTGGAACAGGAAGCCATTCCCTCAGGTAAAGGTCCCATCTACAACTGGAACTGTGATCCTTTTGCCCAGAAGAAGGGATTTATTCTTCTGGACCAAGATCATCTACTACCTCTTTAGGTACATGTGTCAAGGATAGCAGCAGGGTTTTGACACAGGAAGGTTGACTTCATTTACATAGACCACCTGACTGAATCCTTAGTATTTTAGTTGAGATAGGGAAACCCCTCGTAGAGTTAGGGAGATGTAGGTGTTCCCTTTATTTTCTAAGACAATACAGGTTTATGCCAACAACCAAGTCACCTGTGTGTCGGTCTCCTTCTGCATCTTTATATTATATAAGTGATAACAATCAGATGGATTCTTGCGTTTCTGTTGTGAAGGCCAGCATTACACTTTAACCAGTTCTGTAACAATGAATGCCTGTAAAGTGTCCCAGAAAGCTATTTCACGAGAAAGGGAACCTGAAAAGCTAGCCATGGCTTTAATTAAGTGTTCTAATGGCAGCTGGCATGCTGGCCTGTGCTGTCTCAGGCAACGTACATTGCAAGGACACAGCTCCACTGTAAAAAGTTATTATAGTTGAAGTAGTGATATTATTTTCTTTCTACACGGGAGTAGTTATGTCCCTGCTATCTATCCTGTTATAATGCAATTTAGTGTACTTTAACAACATATTATATTTTAATCCTGTCTAAGCTTTATTTCGAAAATACAATCACTAAAAAGCACTTCAAACCTGCAGTGCGGCCACGTATAAAACAATTCATATTAAACAGATCATAAAGCAATCAACTACATCATTGACCAACGATTAACCTAAAAACGAGTTCTCACAAAATAATAATTTTAGCAAGTGTCAGCGTTTAGGTCACGATTTCTCTAAACTTGTGTATGTTGAGATGCATGTATGGGCGCATGCTTCAGAGTTTGTGTGCTGTGTTGGGGGGTTTGGGTCTGTATGGGTGCATGTTTGAGAGTGTGTGTGCTGAATTGGGGGGTGGGGGTTCCGGTCTGTATGGGTTCATGGTGTATGCTTGAGAGTGTGTGCTGAGTTGGGGGGTGCGGAGGTTCGGGTCTGTATGGGTGCATGTTTGAGAGTGTGTGTGCTGAGTTGGGGGGTGGGGGGTTCGGGTGTGCATGAATGTTTGTTTATGTATGTTTGTGTTGTGTATGTTGAGATGCATGTATGGGTGCATGCTTCAGAGTTTGTGTGCTGAGTTGGGGGGTTTGGGTCTGTATGGGTGTATGTTTGAGAGTGTTGTGCTGAGTTGGGGGTGGGGGGTTCGGGTCTGTATGGGTGCAGGTTTGAGAGTGTGCTGATTTGGGGGGTTCGGGTCTGTATGGGTGCATGCTTGAGTGTGTTTGGGGCATAGTGTTTGGTTGGGGGTGAGGGGGCCATGGAGCAGTGTTTGGTTGATGGTGAGGGACAGGGGGCATAGTGTTTGGTTGGGGGTGGGAGCCATGGGGCATAGAGTTTGGTTAGGGGTGAGGGGGCCATGGGGCATAGTGTTTGCTTGGGGGGTGAGGGACAGGGGGCATAGTGTTTGCTTGGGGGTGAGGGACGGGGGGCATAGTGTTTGCTTGGGGGTGGGAGCCATGGGGCATAGTGTTTGGTTGGGGGTGAGGGAGCCACGGGGCATAGTGTTTGGTTGGGGCTGAGGGGGCCATGGGGCATAGTGTTTGGTTGGGGGTGAGGGACAGGGGGCATAGTGTTTGCTTGGGGGTGAGGGACAGGGGGCATAGTGTTTGCTTGGGGGTGGGGGCCATGGGGCATAGTGTTTGCTTGGGGGTGAGGGAGCCATGGGGCATAGTGTTTGGTTAGGGGTGAGGGGGCCATGGGGCATAGTGTTTGCTTGGGGGGTGAGGGACAGGGGGCATAGTGTTTGCTTGGGGGTGAGGGACGGGGGGCATAGTGTTTGCTTGGGGGTGGGAGCCATGGGGCATAGTGTTTGGTTGGGGGTGAGGGAGCCACGGGGCATAGTGTTTGCTTGGGGGTGAGCGGGCCATGGGGCATAGTGTTTGCTTGGGGGTGAGAGACAGGGGGCATAGTGTTTGCTTGGGGGTGAGGGACAGGGGGCATAGTGTTTGCTTGGGGGTGGGAGTCATGGGGCATAGTGTTTGGTTGGGGGTGAGGGTGCCATGGGGCATAGTGTTTGGTTGGGGGTGAGGGGGCCATGGGGCATAGTGTTTGGTTGGGGGTGAGGGGGCCATGGGGCATAGTGTTTGGTTGGGGGTGAGGGACAGGGGGCATAGTGTTTGGTTGGGGGTGAGGGGCCCATGGGCATAGTGTTTGGTTGGGGGTGAGGGAGCCATGGGGCATAGTGTTTGGTTGGGGGTGAGGGGGCCATGGGGCATAGTGTTTGCTTGGGGGTGGGAGCCATGGGGCATAGTGTTTGGTTGGGGGTCGGGCCCATGGGGCATAGTGTTTGGTTGGGGGTTGAGGGAGCCATGGTGCATAGTGTTTGGTTGGGGGTGGTGAGTGGGGCATAGTGTTTGGTTGGGGGTGGGAGCCATGGGGCATAGTGTTGCACTCCAAGAGTGAACCCAATAATAAAGCTAAAACAGGCACAGTTAGGAGATGTACATCCTTTGCTTTTTGAGGAAACCTGACTCAACGAAGGCCATACTCCTCTTGGGCAACCCAAACAGCAAACTATAGCAGTCCAAAATAACAATGTCCAATCAAGGGTCAATAAAATATATATAATTTAATTAAATAGACGATATACAATAACTACATTGAAATAAATGATAATAATGGAAAATGTGTAGCACAAAATGTAACTTTGAAATGCAATAAAATCGTTACCCCTCAAAAACATATTCTTTTTCCATGTGTTTAATACAAATTGGGGGTTGAAAAAGCCTCCTGACATGTCCCGCCTACCGCTCCGCCCACTTTTACTTTTCGGCCCACTATAGCCCTCATGTAAGGTACTTTCAGCCCTCTGTCAAAATCAGTTGTGCACTCCTGCTCTAAAGGGAGTATTCTGATTATGCCGTCATAAAGTATCATTACATTTTACAGTACAATTGATTTAGTAAATAATTCCAACGTAAAGTGACACTGCAAACACGTATAGACAGCAGAAACAAACACTGATAGCATTAAGTACTTTCCTACAATGTCCAAAAGTACTTGGCCACTGTTAAGTATTCATTACGTCAGCATGCTTATTTAGCCATACGAATAGAGAAGATCTTACCAGTATTAAGTAGTCGGTGTAGATTTTACTTTTCTCTGCTAGGCTTCGAAGACATAATGTTATGGCCTTGCATGATCTAGGTTCATTGGGAACCGTGAGATGAAGAAAAGCAGATCGACATTTCTTACTGGGCAGTATTTGCTCCTCAGCTGGGCCTTTCGAGCACAAAATGCATATTAGTTTCAAAGGATTGATTATCACAATTGCAGCTACCCATCTTATACCTGTTGCCTGACCCACAAGCTGCAGTATTTCCTGCAAGCGGTCATTTGGGAAAAGGGCAAGAATGGTAAGAGTCCATGGGCCCATGGTTGTCCAACTTTTCAACTTCAATTCTGAGCCCACAGCTCATTGGTAGGCAAATACATCCTCACCGCTTGGATTCGCTGATATCGGCAGCGATTAATAGCCATCTCCGGCGTCGTCCCCCATCTCCTCCCCCTCAGATCTGCCAGAGGGCCTGGACCCTGGAGACTGTGCAAATGGCAGCAACGCGTGGTATTTACACAATCCCTACTACATACTCAAAACCAAGAAGAAAAACCTAGTTTGGTGAGAGAGTGCAGCCTTTACATAAAAACGCTGAGTGATGTGAGAGGCAGAAGAATGAGCCAGCGCTTCTTTCAATACTCTATAGTTGAATGCCTCCTTGGCGTTAGCTTTTACTCAACATGTTAGAGGATTCATAAAAAGGGCTCGCTCTGTCCGCAGATTGTATATGCGTTATATTGTGTATGCAATTGTATGTTGTATTACACTGTATTCGTTTGTCAGATTATATTGTATTTCGTTGCATTATATTACCTTAAATGCTGGTTGTCATCTTGCTTCCCGATGCTGTGTCCTGATTTCTCAATAAAGCCTTCAGACACATTCAGAGAAGGTGCGTGTGTGCTGAATTATTAGTCACCGTCCCGCTTAATCCCCCTGAAAGTTCAACAGGCAGCAGATGAGATTCTTCTGTGAAATATTTCGGTCTATGTAGGAGTACATAAATGCAGCAAATGAGGCTGAACGTTAACATGTGCATTGTCCTTTTTCAGAACGATGTTAACTTGTTTTCTCCTGTGGTGTTTACAGCCAGTGCCCGTTTATGCAAGATATGCTTTAGCACAATCTGGAACGTTATTGTTTCGGTAGACATAAAGTCACAAGTGAAATGATTTTAACTCAAGTTACGATAAATCGTGTATTTTCCAGTGGGTTTGTTTTGTACTACTAGGGCATGTCCGCAGTTGTCTGAAAATGATGTTTAACCTATACGTGTGCATGTTACATTGTGCAATAGAATGTGTAACGTCGTGATTCGCCGCACCGTTTAGTTCATTTAACAGGTTGTACACTAAAATGTTTGGGGGCATAGATGTACATATATATATATATATATATATATATATATATATATATATATATATATATATATATATATATATATATATATATATATATATATATATATATTTCTACGTGCACTCTACGTGTAACATATTAAGAAAGGGCTGGCAATAAAGAGGCGCGCGTTTAAATCTCCCTATAACATAAATAAACCACCCAGACCAATTTAAAGGCAACGCAGCGACAATGCAACAAAGGCTACATTGCTATTGGGCGGGTCACTTTATTGTGTGGCTACCTAAAGTTTATAGTTGACTGCTGAATCCCCTTTTCGCAAGGTTGTTGGCTGGGATTGGGTGTGATTACGCATGCGTGGTCGACGTTTCTGTTGATTAATCGGATTTCCGGTGTATGTTGTCGGAAATGGACGGATGGCACTTGCCGCCTGCCCCTTATGAGAGGATTGTTCAGCACCTATAAAAAGGGATTATTTCCTGGCGCGAGTCTGCACCGAGCAAATGTGAAATGAAATAAAATGTCATAGAACAAAAAATAGTGTATTAAAACATGCGCGGCCGTTCAGAGCAGAGGGCACAAAATAAGTGTTGTATGTGATTTTGTTTCTGTTTTTAGGGCTACCCCAAGTTTTCCGATTGCAGGTGGATTACGTTCCACATTTTTCTTCTTGTGTTCTGCCCATTGATTTTATGACTGACAAAATACAACGGCACGTACCATAGTGAATACAAAGACAACTCGATTGTTTATACTAGTTACAAGCGACCAGGGGACACAAGAAACGTGTTATTAATATTATTAGAGCTATTTGTACGTATATGTGCTGTACTTTCATACCCCAGAACATGCCTACATATATATTCTAGTCTAAATCGGAATTGATGTCCGATGCCTATACAACACTGCCTTTTCCGTGGTTAATAATATCTATTAGTCACGTTTCTCCACGCATGATATATTATCTTAGATGTCATTTTAACGCGTGAGGCCAGAGTTCGTGCTTCAGCATCCCCATGTGTGACCACATTCTGTGGTCCCAGGCGAACGACTTCAGAAACCGGTTAAGCGCGTTGTTCAACGCTTAATAGATTGTTCGCGGTCTTAGGTTGGTTGAGGTAAATCAAACGAGTGGCGCGTTAACATGGGCAATTAATTATGTAGCATCATGGCACTATTAGTTAGCCGCTTTTGGTAGTTCAGTCTACAATTAAGGTACAGACCAAGTACGTAGCGTCAATACATTACCATTGAGCCCAGAACAATGGGGGAAATACACTGCAGCGCCTGTAGTTTATTGAATACACTTGCAGCTCTACTAACGTGAAAACAAGGGTAGGCTCCTCCATTACAGTATCAGACAATTCGGTAGTCTTGCTCCATATTTAATGATGCATTCCTACATACGAATTAGAAGTAACTTTCTGTTTTCCCTGGAATATGCAGACATCACACCTAGTACTAGGGAGGTTTTAATTCGTCATGGGCAATTGCATCGTGAGTTAGGCATGTACATGTTTTGTCAGGTGGAAAGGAAAACGCTGAAGCATCTACTAATCACTATTTGCCCTGCACTGACAACTAAAATACTAATTTATTTTTATAAATATGTTTATCTATTTGCCCTAAGTGATTATGAGTCTGTTTGGCAGCTATGTTTTTTGGGGAGAACAACAGTGACAAATGATTTAGACTCTCTGCTGTTAAACCCTTTGGCACAGAAATCTGTTTCTTTAGCACTTAACTTGCTACTGCTGCTAAAATGTCGGTATAAGAATTGCACTCTGCACTTTACTTTTTGTTTAGTAGCTGAACATCGGTAAATTGAGTTGTTTTTAATTGACTCGTGCTGTAGCAAAATGAAATTTCTTATCAGTTTGAGATTATTTATTTATTTGCAATTATCAAGCGCGCTTGCAGTCCATAAGGCATCGAGGCGCTGTTACAGAGGCTAAGCAAACTTAAAATTACAGGTGGGTGCCCAGTGGGCTCATGGTTAAACAGTAGCAAGGACATATGCAGGAAATGGCTGACACAGATTCGTGTTTGACATTCAGTTAAGACAAATAGTCTAGATTGAATGTATTCCTGTTTATTTTAACTACAAAGCAATGGAATGTTGTTTTAAGTAAGATGCTCTTAAATCAATTTTAGTAGGATGTTCCAAAAGCAATTTGAGGTTTTATTTGATCTGTAATAGTTTTAATTGTGTCATGTGCTTTTTCGATGTATTAAACATTTTTAAATGTTATTTTATAACCATATAACAATAACAAAATACATTTTTTAAAAACAGTATCAGAAATGGATAAGTATATACGTATAGACGGAATGTAGCGCAGGTAGGTAACGTGATCTGTCTAGGATCACGCTGTGCGGTCATCACCGAGGCTGAGATTATAATCTTCTACAAAGGGGGGACGCATGGAATGTGCTTTCTTCCGCTCACGCCTGTAAATGTAATATTTTTCTGTGTGTTTGTGGGCCTGGATGTGTCTACTCTACAGCAACGCGGGGGTGACTCAGCACTTTGTTTGTGTCTTGCAGCTACTGGAACTTTGCCGCTCGGTGAAGGACGACGCGCTCAAAGTGGTGGCAGCATTCAACATCCCCCACAACTCCATCCAGGCCCCCATCGCCGGTATCCCCAATCCTCGGGCCCAGTGGGCCTTCTACCCGCAGCCGCGTGGGGATGTGGACTGCACGTGCCCGCAGCACAGGCCGGCCTCCAAGCTCTGAGGAGCCGGCGTCCTCGCGGCGGCCCACGCAGCGTGACTCACGCAGCACCCGGAACACAGGCTGACCGGGGATGAACAGGCTGCGCGCTCAGGCCATCTGCACAGCACTGAGTCACGGCGAGCGACTGGCACGGAAGTGTTAGTTTTGATGTAGGGACGGAACGTGTTGCACTCAGTAATCATGACCGTGGTAATTTTTATCAGGCAATAGGACCGTCATTGATCAGGATTTGAGGCAGGGCAAATATGGAGCAGATTGATTTTTTCTCATTATAATTTCCCTAGTGCGATGCTTGGACTCACCCACCCCAGCGCCACTTTTTTAAAAGTCTGTTTATCATTCTGCGGGGCAGAATACGAACAGCCGAACCCGCAAATCCCGCGTTCACAATGTTTACATAATCCAGTAAACCGGGTTTTCGTTCATAATTGGACTAAGCCACAAAATAACAAAACGCCGTTCCGTTATGTCTGATTAACAATGAAGCAACGATTGATATTTGTCAGTGCTGTAATTTGCAGTGCGGTGTAAATGCTCATAAAAGTGCACTTGGCAAAGCTGCAGGGTGTATAAAAGATCAGGTAATTTTTTATGACTGAGTGTGCTGATATGTTTGCCTATTGGACAACACCAGAGTTATTCATAGTGAAACTACAATTGAAGGAACGTGTACTTAATTACTGTCAAAATACGACTGCATCAAAAACTCGTCCGAATATGTTTTTCTATTATCCCCCAAATTTGAAATAGTTTATTTTGGGGTTGAGGTGGACGACGCCCATTACCAATTCCGTCATATGTTCCTTTGCAGAATGGACCAGGAC
Organism: Ambystoma mexicanum; assembly: GCF_040938575.1. NCBI lineage: Eukaryota > Metazoa > Chordata > Amphibia > Caudata > Ambystomatidae > Ambystoma > Ambystoma mexicanum. Next base: position 1,195,949,136 of record NC_090927.1, on the reverse strand, counting down.
CAATATTTGGGTCTAGAGTACATTCCGGTGCCAGTTACATGCCTGTAGTGGACGCCCATTGTATTTTTAGATGTGATTTCCCATGCAGATGGTTATTAAATAGAGGCATTGCATTCCCTTGATAATGAACACACCACAGGCACAGTCCAGCTAAAGGCTGGTAGAGCACTCTGTGATAGGTTGGTTACCGAAAAACATGCATATTTGTATCTATTGACCATGCTCCAGTGGGGCAAAAAGACAAGAAAAACAATCAGTTAATATATTGTGGGTTTCATGATGCACCACTGCTCTAATGGGAACGGGGATCAGGCTTGTGGTTAGCTTGCCTACTTGTACACATTAGAGGAGAGTTTTCATCTGAAAGCGCTGTGAGTGACACAAGTGGGGAGAGGTTCAGAGAGCTTTACTCTTGACTGAATGAACCACTGCTGTTTGGAGCTGGTGGTGTGTGGTGGTCTCGCTGAACACCATGAGCTGGTTATTGAAAGCTACTGAAACACCAGTGACCCATGTTATTGCCACGTATAATCCTTTCTACACATTCGTTTTTACTGCCGAAGGTGATAAAGGAGGTGTTTACTAAGAGTTATAATAAAATGACATGTTGAGTGCCCATCTGTCTTTTTTTCTAGTTAAATGTCTGCCTTGTGTTAGATTTTCTGCTTCAATTCACCATGCACACTTCTAGTCCCCATCGACAACCCTACAAAGGATGGCAGGTAAAACAGACAGGCCGTCAGAAATCCTTCAAAGCCTTACCTGTTTCTCAGCATTAAAACATTGCTTGGAAGCAGTACTTTTGTGTCTTAGTGGCAGTGTTCTTGCACAACTTAAATATGCATGACATAACATTGCTCCATCCGAAGGATGATTTCCATCAGTGTACAGGCACCATAGGGTGAGTGCTTTTCTTGGCAAGGGAAACGCTGCATGCATTGTGGAGGGCCATTCCTTGAATTGCTCCTATAAACTACACCATACACAGGAAACTCCTTCCTACAGTGACAGGACTCGGGAATGCCTAAAGTGTAGAAGAAATGCAATTTAGAAAGAGCTCTGATCATATAATGACAGTCACCATATTACCGCAGTGTTCATACTAGTACACTTTTGTACTCTTCTTTCTTGATTGCCTTAACTTTGGGCAATTGCTAGAGGGAATGTGAACCACTTGTCAGCAAAATGGCATCATACAATAATGAAAACATTTCTTATGTGGATTTAATGGTGTCGGAGAACACAATGGGCCTCATTTCGAGTATGGCGGTAGGGGGTTAACGGCACCGGTAAGTATGCCGGTGCCGTTAACCCCCTACTGCCACATTCTGAGGTCCCTTAGCGGGTCCCACCAGGAACTGCTGGTCTGACCAGCCGTCCTTAGTGGGACCCGTTAAGGGACCATGGAGCTAATAACGGGCCCGCTATTTGCGGGCCCCTTATTAGCTCCTTCCCCATTCCCTTTGAGCCCTATGTGGGTTCAAATGGGAATGGGGAATGGTATTCAGAATGGGGACCTACCGGGTCCTCCAAGGTCGGAATCACCTGATAAATCCCCATTCTGTCTACCCGGACACAGGTTTGGAGGCAGCCAATGTGCTAATAGCACCATGGCTACCTCCAAACTCGTAATGACCCCCAATATTGGATAAGTTGAGCTACCAGCTGGTGGTCTCCCACAATTATGAACTAAACAACAAAGTAGTGATGTCCGTTTTTGAACCATGGCAGTTTCTGGAAATAGAATCAATCAAACACAAAGGGCCTAATTACAAGTTTGGCGGCGCAGGAAAAAAGTGGCAGTAATTCTGTTACCGTCACTTTTCCAACACTGCCACATTATAATTTTTGGTGGATTCGTTCCGCTGGTGAATTATATTGTGATATATCCATTGATCGTCAGAGGAAAAGTAGCAGATTCACCTCCAGTTTATTGTAACTCAACAGTTCCAAGTGACAGTAACTTTCTCCATTGACTATGCTGGGTAGGGCTGATTGGAGTTGTAGTCCAAAACATCTGGTGGTCCAAAGAGTGAAACCCTTGTTTATCTGATCCGGAATAGGACAGATAAGATCATTACACAAATACTTTATGGTTATTACTGGCAACAAAGAACATTTGTGCCCAAACAAAAATACCAATGTTTTAAAAGTTAAAATCAATTTTTTATTTGTCTAAATAATAGCACAGTCAACAAGGATAACTACTTTTTACTCCCAAGTTCCAACAACAGGGAGTAAAATAATTTGACCTCAAAATCTTATCTGGAGCCCACATGATGCTTCACATGTCTATCTTTATTCTGTTCCACCTTATTGGGCAAGGTACATGTTTTTTTAGCACTTTCTCAGTTTGTTGGTGTGCTGGCCTTTGAGGTTTCTTATTTACATGGACCTTTCAGCCCAGTACAACAGATTGGTATTCCACCTGGTTCCAGACAGTCTGAAAGTTCATGCAAGGAAATTGAAATATTAAGATCTTGCCCTTAATGATAAGGTGTTGGAGATTCCTTTCTCTTCCAGAAGACCAGCTAAATGTGCACTTTATTCTTGCTGTCAGAATCTGTTTTATCCTTGTGTGTGAGTAGATGGGTTGATCCTTGGAGTTGTGATACTCCCAGGGTTATTGAGTTTATTTTAAGTAGAGCCTCAATATACGGTCTGTTAAATAGTATCCAGAGTCTGACAAGGAGAGACTGGACTGGCAAAATTACCCCAGCACCACTACCAGTGGACTGAGTGAAGTCACACTCTGGTCACATAGAGGAGAGAACCTTCCCTTTATGTTCTCTGTAACATACAAAAGGCAAGATCAGTATCATGATGGATCTCTTTTGACCCTTGCTAGAAGTTTGAACTGTTCCTAAGAGATCCATCTTTACTACCGGGGACTTGGCTTCAACCTGTGACCTCTGGGATCTTAGTGGTGAATTAATCCAACCCGGAAGGAGCTGAACCTATACATTCAAGAATGGATTTTAAGCAACCTGGTAATTATTCACTAAATGGGAGTCAGAGATAAATATATGTTTTGCATACCTTGATAAATATCAGGATAATCAATCAAGACAAACTCTTCCAAGTAGCTGTAATTCAGGAATACCTCAATAATTCCTTAGGAGATCCAGGGACAGGAATATGTAATTTAGAAAGACCACCTAGAGACTTGAATCCTTCTCAAGCCTCTGTTAGATCTGCAGAAGGCCAATTAGCCAAGCAATGTGGACATGCAGACAATAGGAGAAATAAACTGAGCAGAAGAGCGGGGGAGGGAATGCAAGGAGCAGCAGACACCACCATCTCCTATGTCTGGTAACTCACAGACATACACGAATGAAGAATCTTCCCCATTACTGCAGAGTGAAGAACAACTGGAGGGGGGTCACATATTGACAACCAAAAAGTAAAGCAAAACCTAGGATTTTATTTCCAAGCAAAAGGGCCATTGAATTGGAATGAACAAAAGGCAGGGATGCAAGGGAAACACAAATCCCTTCAAGAGCAAACCTGAAAATAACAGAACCCAACAGATATGATATGATGAGTCCTTTAAAACACGCCTGTACACAAGTGTTTCTAGGCGAAGGATACAAAAGGAACAGGCAGGGTTCAGGAGAGCAAAGCAGAAAGAACAATATATATATCTGCATACATGAAACAAACTCTGGAACATCACTGAGCAATATGTTGCAAAGACACCATTTATTTCCTGCTTTCCATGTGTCTATGGCATAATTTCCTATTCTTTCCAAATTGAGGCATGACTTGCCCATGCCTCTTTTCCCTTTGTGGTGACCATCTTGGATTGGAATTGTTACCTAATTCTACTAAAGAATAGAAACACCAGTTGTTTCTGGCTACTTTATGACTAATCCTTTGTTCTGCCCTTTTATTGACAGATTATGTTGCAGATGTTTCAAATTTGAAGACCACTCCTGACCTGAGTAGTGTTCTTACTTTACTGTTCCATTGGTAGCCTGATTTCTAAAGGGTCCAGTGAATGGGCCTAATCACAAATATGGCGGTATTTTAGTGGTCAGTCCACTGAAATACCAAATAATTAAATTACTGTTATCTCCACTTGTTCCTGTGGATCTACCACAGTATTACAAGTGGTGGTAGATGTTGTAAGTCCCCATTTTGTGGAGTTCATAGGACCTCTGCAGAATTACAGATGCTGGTAATTCTGCTGATTTAGCAATTTCTTGGCAGTAAGGTGGAGAATTTTGCTGGAGGAAAATTCTCCACCTTACCTGCAAAGTTGAAGTATGGCAGTTAGGTAATGCAGCGGCAATGCATTGGTAACAGAGTCACTACTGCATTACTATAGCTTTTCCTCTCACTGCCACACTCATAGTGAGGCCCAATGTGTTTTGCTTTAACACGTTTATTATGCAACAATGGGATCTTAATTTGGTCAAAAACGTTTAAATGGATCTCCATGTGGTGCATTTGACTCACCCATACCGCATACAAACTGATGTGAGCTGGCACTGACTCTCTTACCTTCCAAACACTCCCCAGTGCATCAGAAATCGAGACGAGCATATTGCCTTGAGTGCAAGGCATAGCTGTAGGGAGTGTTGGAACATCAGTTGTGCAGTGGAATGCCACTGAGACTGTGGAGAGGTCAGACAAAACAATATGTTGGCTTCTCCAGAGTCCTCCCGCCGCTAATATGCTCATGCCTCTTGAAGACTACAGGTTCACCAAGGTGGATGGACCGGCAGGTAACCAGATCGGTTAAAGAAACACTGAGAATGACAGGCAAGAATTGGCCTGCTAAAAGATGTACTTGGTTTAAGGCACCAGCATGTAAGGGACACAGAGAGCAAACACAAAATCGAGCAAAGTCTTACACTGGAATCATAGCAGGCCAATTATATCCGGTGGCTAATGGCTTTCCAAGGCAAAGAGCGGAGAGACCGCTTTTATAGGCTGCTGCGTATGCGGGTGTGCTGTGTCTTCTGTTTACAGCTGGGTTTGTGCAGGGACACTTAAGAGTTAACCCTTTCCGTAGTTCCAGAGAGTGCAGAGACCCTGGGAGCCAGTGATAGGCAATCATTCCTAAACTAATACATGGCAATGCATTTGAACCAATTATTTTATGTGAACTATGCTTATTCACATGGACACGTGTCTCTTTGGTCATTGGTACCACGATCAGGCGATTGAGATAGTATTAGGATTTTTCAGTGCATCCACCATCAACCATTTTTTCAAGAAACAATGTAACACTCATTGTCAGGCCATTCATTTGAGCCAAAAAAGACTCCTTTGCCCTACCCACCCTGTGATGAACGAGAGATCAAATAGGTCGGGGCTGAATAGTGTACTTACTTATTTACTTGTCAACGACGGCTGAGTTCATAAAGATAGATAACTGTGGTCTTCATTGGTAAAGGGTCCATGCACAGTTTCTAACAAAACGGTCTCAGGCTAGATTGTCATTTGCATCCATTGATACAATAAGTTGGTGAAGGAGTATATACCGATTTGAGGTAACAGGATTATAAATCAAGCAGCTACTTTGATGTTGGTTACAGTTGTGCCAGTGCTGGATATGGGTTAGATCGCAACCTGTTTTTCTACAAAGACTACTGCGAGAGAGGCCTTCTTAAGATTATGTGAAAGGAAAGTATCCGTTAGGAGAAAGATGCACTCTCTTTCAGTAGTTTTCTCTAATGGATTTATTCCTCCCACAGATTACCTATCTCTTGAACTATGCCCTAGGCATAGACTGTACTCCAAGCTTTTTCTTTACTTAGTCACAAGATGCCACTCTGTGGCTCTGTACTGATCCCGCCATGGTATTACTGGAGCCGGATGCTATCGTCCTGATACATAAGTGGAGCTGCACGAGTCCCATGAACTCAGTTTATTCTGCATGGGCAGACACTACTTTACTCCTGGTTTTATCGCTACTAGAGTGACATAAAAAGAGAGTAACTTTTAGGTTAATGCTTGCTTCTCACTATCTGTGCATTATAGTTCCTCCACTTGTCCCGTTGAGCGTATAGGGATCCTTAAGGAGATGCACCCAAGCTGTCATCGCCCGTGTGTTAAGTTCCTGTCCTGGGTCTTAAAGTAAGGGATGGGGTCACGTTGGGAGGCGGGTGGTGCCCCCTACTGAGTAATGCAGGGTCTGGGTCAATATGGGGAGGATCCCCTGGTCTACCCCACACTTCCTTGATTGCATGGCAGGGACTTGTCATGGCTAGTAGACTGCCACTCTACATGACTCATGTATTGCAGGTGCAACAGCATTTACGCACAGAGACACGAGGCCAGCTATACCAGTGCGCCATGCTTCTTAGAATTTTAAAAACATTTTTAAAATGTATTTATGCATTTATTTCAGCGCCCAAAACCCATAGGCAACTAGGTGCTAGTCACAGAAAGTGCATAGTACAATTCGCAAAGTGCAGAATGTCTATTGGTTACAGATTACATAGGTGTTTGGGTGTAAACTGGCAAAGCCTCACCTCATGCTACGGGGGTCTACATCAGGTATGCAGACAAGCAAATGAGACAAGGTAGGTATGAGTGAATACAAACTGGCAAAGCCTCACTTCATGGTGCGGGGGGTGGCTACATCAGGCTTGCAGACAAGCAAAACGTATAAGTGAATACAGACTGGCAAAGCCTCACCTCATGGAATGGGGGGGCCATGTCAGGCATGCAGACAAGCAAATGAGACAAAGTAGGTATGAGTTGCAGTTTGGTAAAATACAGAGGCAGCACTGGGCGGATTGCAGAGCTTCTTTGATGAAAATGCAGAAACAGTCCTTACTGGCTCTTAGCACTAAAAGTGTGGATTCAATCAGCCCCACCCTTTATCCCCAGTCTAAAATGGTGCCAGCCCCATACACTGGCTCAGCCTGTGGGCCTGCACTGGAGAAGGGAGGAGGAAATGATTAAGTTTGAGGGCCGATCAGTAACACAAAGTAGTCATATTTTCTAAATCTAAATCCCACAACTGGGAGAGAGAAGGTCCCTGCCATGTGGAGAGTAGCCTCTATAAAAGGGTTGGGAGTTGGCAGCTGTATGTGAAGAGTCCGGAGGGAGCAGACGTGTGGGGAAGGAGCATTGTAGAGGTGGAAGGAGCGGAGAGGAGAGTGATGTAGAAAAGTGTTCAGAGAGAAGGTGAATTAGGAGAGGAGGTAGGAGACATCGGGGAAAGGAGTTGAACTTGGTGGAGAGAGACATGGTGAGACATAAGGAATTGTAGGGGGTGATACATCAAGAGGGAGAGGTTGTGAGACATTACTAGAAGGTGAAAAAAGAGTAGGGAGAGGTGGTGAGACATCAGGAGGATGAGGTGGTGAAACATCAGGAGGGAGAGGTGGTGTTACATCAGGAATAGGTGAAAAGAGGAGGAGCAGAGTAATACTGGTGGAGCAAAATAACAACCTGGGCAGTCTTAGCCTGGGAGAGACACACCCGGGCATGTTACACTCCAGGAGGAGGAATGAACACATGGCAGAACATTGAGGAGGTGGTAGGAGATGAGTGAAGACAAGAATTCCAGGATGCAGGACAGGGAAATGGGCGAGGTTTCCAAGGAACAAGACTGTTGCATAGTTACAAAGAGGCTAGAGATCAGGTGGGGTTGGGAACCAGTGATGGGTCCTTCAGACCACATATAGAACATCACTCTAGCCGATCTGATCTGACCGGTCCACACACTGCGACAAGCTTTGAGCATGGAATTTGGTGTCTCCAAGCCTCCACCCAACAATTAGCAACATTTGGACAGTGGTAACCTGTGTAAGCAGTGACTCAGGCAAATCAAGAGGGTGCCCAAAGATAAGGAAAGAAATACAGGGCCCACTTAAAACATGCCAGAAAGTTACTGACTGAAACTCTTCTTTTGTTTTTTGTTTATTTCATTTAAATAGAAGCAATCCCTATAATTAGAGTTAAGGTGTAGCAGTTTTGTGTTAACCAAAATGAATCTAACTATTGTCAACCATATTTCCTGCTACATCACTCTCATTGATCACTAGTCAGCTTTGTGATATCTGTAAAAGTAATATCTGTGATAGCTAGGCAAAGTTAATGCCTATCATTATGAAGACAAACCATGCAGGAAGAACTAACAAAACACCAGGAACTACCATTTTATTTTTAAAATTAAAATTATTTATTTGTTTTTAGTCAAGATACAAATCGAGACCTTTACAAATATTTCATAATTCAGTTCAAAAGAAAAAGTTAATACAGACAAAATAGTGCATAAGTAGAACATATAAAACCAGCGCAACAGAAGATAAGTATCAGCAGCAAAGCATAAATAAAACTATCATACACATAATAGTAAAAAATGAGATATATCACATGAGCACATTCATCTACAATTAAAACAGAAATAGTCAAAGTACTAATTTTTCATCTTATTGATTCCAAGATAGTTGGTCTCTTTCAATTTCGAGCGCAATAATTTTAACTAGTATCGTAGTTCTAATTAAGGTGACATTTGTAGCACCCCACATGCATTTCATCCAGATCCATTCTCTTGCTAAGATCGTATTCGCATTAAGAAAGGAGTCTATAATTTTGCATCGAGCGATTTCAAAATAAGTGCAATATAGAAATAGGTGTTTTAACGTCTCTTGTGTTTGATTACAGAATCGGCATGTCAGAGTAAGAAACTGAAGCCTTTTGATACCAATGCTTCAGTCTGACACGTGTATGCAAAAGATCAAGTCTGAATAACATAAAAGTTCGACTGACTTTTGGGCAAGGGCATAATATTAAATACGCCATTCGAGGTACTTGTCGATGCACAAATGTACAATATTCTGTAAAAGAAACATAGGTAGCCATCTTCGTGCAGGTGTCTGCCCAGTCACATTGGTATCATTTGTTCTTAATCTTTTCCTGAAAAAGCTCCAAATCTTCAATTGGTATGTTAATTTTTGCCATAATCGCGGACATACGTTCTCTATAATGGTAAATGGAAGCAGGGTTATTATTAAGTATCATTCTATGTAAAAATGTATATAAGGAGTTTTTAGGTGGATATAACATTTTTGCGAAGTTTAGTAGTAGGCACCAGTTTTATTTGGCAGAAAGGGAAGTGAGCCCCAGTTCATGTCTAACAATTGCGCTAGGCATGGACACAGGTAAGCTAAGGGTATATTTCCACAACTGTCCTTGTAATTGGTCTAGAAGTGGACCCAAGTCGCCCAGATGCAACTCAACGCTATACAACAAAATTGCCTCCACTTTTTTAAAATAGAATTCAAGGACAGGTGTTAGCGAAAATTTACAAATTTTGTGCAAAAGTACCTTCATTTGACATTTTAATGGTGCTGATTTAATTAACAAGGCCTCCTTTATTCTTGTGAATGACGTATTTTTTGTTAGAATAAGCCCAAGGTATGGCAGATTGAAAGAGATTTCGATGGGTAAGGCATCAATTGTCCATACAAAATGACGCACTTTTTTTTTTGTTAGCAAAAATAATTATATTAGATTTTTGCGGATTAACCAAAAGGTTATTGATCCTACAGTATTGCACAAAACTTTCTAGTTTTCCTTGAAGACCAGCCTGCGTGCGGTCAAAGAGCAGTATATCGTCCGCGTACGCTAGGCATGATAAGGAAAGAGTACCTAATCTAATTGGAAATGATTTAGCTTCGTCCCAAATCTCTTCAATATCCGCTAGGTATAAATTGAAGAGGATCGCTGCAAGATTGCAGCCTAGTTTTACGCCAATGAAAGATGGTATACATTGAGTTAAAGAACCTGCCCGATCAATTCTAACTTTGAAATTAGTTTGATAGTGTAACATTTCTATAAGTGTGATGAGGTATTGAGGTACATCAAGTTCACGTAGTTTTTTTCACAATTTCCCTCTAATCACACAGTCGAATGCTGCTTTTAGATCTAATGATGCAACAAAAATAGGGGTGTTACCGGGGCTAATGGCTTGGGCAATGATGTGAGCCAAAATACAAGCGTTGAGAGGGGTCCCCATCCCTTTACGGAACCCTACTTGAAAGGGACGTAGAAGATCATTAGTGCGTGCAAAAGATTCGAGATCTAGGAGAATCAAGGAAGCAAAAACTTTGGCTGCAACATCAATAATTGCTATCGGTCTAAAGTTATAAGGATCAGAAGTTGAACCTTTTTTGTGGATAGGAATTATAATTGATGTGAGCCAGGAACTAGGTACAATTTTAGAACGAAAGATTTCCTAGTAAATACTGTGAAATATTGTAGACCAAAATAAGGGATCATCCTTAATTAAGCATGGTGGAAGCCCATCAGGGCCGGCACATTTTGAGCTTTTTAGTTTGTAAATTGCTGCACATATGCTATTCATATCCCATGGACAGCAATCTGGAATTAAGTGAGTTTCCGGTGGTTGTTCACAAAGGGCAAATTCCACAGGAAGGGCATATTTTGCAAGAAAGAAGGAATACCACATTGCACTGTTGATGCTTGACTCAAATTCACGAGAAGGTTCTTTGTCTATGGATCTTATCATTTTCCAGACCTCTTTCGTTTTTCGGTTACTTAACAAATTAATAATTTTTTGATTTTGCTGGTTTTTCTTTAGTATCCGGATCTCCTTTAATGCATTTTTATAATTAGCGACTATTTTATTTTTCCGATTTAGAAATTCAGTAAGGGCCACATTCGCCTTACACTTAGCAACCTTCCGAAGATCCAAATTTTTCTTTCTTTTAAGAGAAGCCACAACAGTGCAAAACGGTTTTCCCTCCTCGTCGCAGAGCTCCATCTTAGATGATGACGAGGCCATATTTGCCAGGTGATAGGCAATCATCTTATAATTCCAATTTAGTATTATTGCGTTATCAGCGGTGTTACCCCCCAAAGATTTCCAAAGGTCTCTATTCACAAGGGCGGTTAATTTCTTACAGATTGAGATGGACCAGCTGATGAAATGCCCTGGTCTATCAGATTGAATAAGAGACAATTGAGATAGAGGAGGTAATCTATTGAAATACTTTGATATGGAAGTTGTAATAATGGCATGATCACCCAATACGATTTTATTGGAGTTGACTGCAGCAAGTCTGCCCGAGAGCTCTTTTGAGGAGAACATATGGTCAATCCATGACTGAGCGTTACCCCTTTTCCAGGTGAACATTTTATGAGTAGCTGCAGCCCGCACTAGGAAAATGTTCCAGGCTTTAAAAAATGTTTTCTAGACACCTCCTTTAGCTAGGGAAGCCTGGAAATAAGCAGCATTAGCAGTTGTTTTGATAGTATTGGACAAGAAAGATGCATTGAAATCACCTCCAATAAAAACCTCGGCATGAGGAGCTTTGGGGGCCTCACCTAATAGTTCACAGGCTGCTTCAATATTAAACAAGTGAGGGTTCCAATAGAGCGAAATCAAGAGTAAGTTTTCATGCAGACTCACATCAAAGGACACATCACATATAATAAAGAGGTCAGAGTGGTACACATTATTGATGGTAAAGTTTAACCTGGTGTCTATCAATATTGTCAAGCCTCCTGTAGGTCTCCCTTCTACGTCCTTCTTCGCGTGATGTGAGCATGAAACAAAACCCTCGATTTCAATATCCTTTAGGGCCATGGTTTCTTGAATCAAGAAAATGTTAGGAACAAATTCAGAGAGTGCCTTTTCTCTCCATTTCAACAAGTTACTTAAGCCACAACATTTCCATGACATGATAACCAGGTCATGAATTTATGATGTATTTATCGGAGGGGATGGATTAGCGACTGTCTTGACCAAAGGTTCCAACCATTGCAGCCCATTTAGGGCATTTGTAAGGGCAGTAAGATGTTCAATCATGTTTTTGTTGGAGTTTTTTTGATCTGAATTGGCGTCATGAGATTCGGAAGTCAAGATAGGTGGTGGAGGCTGATATTCCATGAAGTCCATAGCGGTTTTTATCTGATCAAAACCAACCATTTCCAGACCTAGAAATGACAGATCACTCTGATGTTCCCAAATTAGTTTTGCAATTATGGGGGATATCGTTTTGGATAACATTCTGTTGTTATTCTCATGTGGAAGTCTGATCCACTCTGTCATTTGTCACCAAATTTCTCAAGGATGGAATCTTATAGAGTGAGTTCATTAAAAAGAATCGATTAATACGAACTGTGCCATTTATTTTGGCATCACTCCTCCAACCAATGTTGTTTTTCATGTCTCCTGAGATGTTTTGAAATTGCTGGATGATTTGGGCAGCTCCCTCTCTAGTAGGTGACTCTTGTGAGAAAGTGTCAACCTCAGTCTCTTCTGTAACTTCAGGGTTTCCTCTAGTCGATTGCTTAGGAGCTATCAGAGGATCATTTAGACCATGTATATTGTTTGCAAAGCTTGGTTTTGCTAAAGCTTGTTTCTGTTACATAGAGCTTAAGGCACTAGGAAGATTCGAAGGAGAATTATGATTGCTCAATTGCGTTTGGTTGATCTGAGTGTCCGGTGGACGCACCCCACATTTGGTATTGATTCGATGTTTGGAGTTGTTTTTCCTGACACTTCGACAGGGGTCACTGCCATTGAACTTGGTACCTCAAGTATCTCAGGTGTGTCCGTTGCATTAGAGCGACACTCTTTGCCTTTACTTTTTATATTTCGCAGGTAACTGTCTGTTTTTTTTAATATAATATCTTTAAAAAACGCAGTAACGTGAGCTTGTATCCTGTTTTCAGAGGTAGGAATTACTTCTGTTTCTAACCTAGGTCATTGTAGTGAGGCAGCCCTCTGTTCTTTAGGAGATCCCACGTTGGGCTTTTGTTTTCCCATTATATTGTCCAATGATATCAAGTTCTTTTGTTGTGGCGATGTAGGCCTCAGTTGTAGTGCAGATTTGCTCTCTTCATTTAGTTCGTTTAGATTCAAGTTTGGTTCGAGAGGACTGACTGGTGATGTTTCTTTGTTAGATGATGGTTTTGATACATTATCTTTTGCGTGTTCCGAAGAGAGTTTTCGCATATTTTTTCTCAGCGGTCAAGGAGCTTCCCTTGTTTTTGTGTCTTCTCTTCAACGACCTGAGATGGTTTTTTTTTGCTCGTCGTAATGCAAAATAGAATTTTTCCTTTATTTCTGATTCATTCTGCTGTGCCTGTTTAAGTGTTTCTTTATCGATAAGATCTATCAAAATCGAGGGACTGTCAGGAATGATTGCAGTCGTATTTGAGTGCAGGGAAGTTTCTCCCTCAACGGGGTACTTCTTCAATATGTTATCTTGGGCTTTAAGTTGAAGCAGATTTGTTTCAACTTGGACAAGTCTATCATGTTGTATTTTGTCAATTTCCAAATAGCTAATTTTTTCAACAGATGAATGAGTGAAATCTTGCATTTCAATATTACCATTTTGCAAAATTATTTGCGCAAAGGTTTTAGGAACTCCATGGAAGAGAAACTGGTCATCTGTGGTTTGTGAACCAGCGCTTTTTTTTCCGGTTGATCAGTAGGATGTCTTAGTTCTTTTTTTATCAGAGCGGCGGCTCTATTGTGACATTCAGAAAGATATACATGACAGGCTTCTTGAGCGAGCATGCAACCTTCAATTTTTGATAACTGTGTATTAGCCTTGGCGATCTTGTTTTTCATCTCCTGCAAGAGTAAATGCGAATATTCGTGGCCACGGTCAAGCAAATGTAATACTCGTGTAAATATTGGTAAGTCATGAAACCTCTGCTCCAGTAGATCTTCATCCGGGATGTCTTGTGATTGAGGTATGTCGGGCGAGTTTGAAAAGTTAAAGATTGGAGCCGGCATATTCAAGGTTCTCTGTTCCACAATAGGATTCAGCATATTAAGTGTATCATCTTCATTTGTGGAAGGAGAACTAGTCACAGGAGTTTGTGTAAAGCTTTTTGCTTTTTTCTCCAGGTCAGAACTTGAAAGATTAAGTAGAATGCCACTTGGTTTGTGAAAATGAACATGTTCCCTCCATGGTCTGTGTGTTGACAGGGGTGTCGATGGCCCAAGAGAGAGCTTTACTCCTTTGTCAAGATCAGACATGATCACTGGGGCGAGCATTGAAATGTCAGAGATCGGAAGGTATTTGTTGTCGTGTATATCAGCAATTATTTTTTGTATATTGCTAGTATGCTCATCAACAGCAAATGGGTCGTTGGTAATGTCCTCGTTTGCTTTTTTTAGAGAACACACCTCCTTAGTGTCCATTAACCCCAACTTAGTTGCTGAGACCATTTTTTGTTCAAGAACATCCTTCATTTCCGTAGAATGGAGTGACATCGAGAGAAAAGATGTTTTCCCATTCAACGACGTCGAGGGACTATTCCTTTTTTTTTTTTTAATTTACATTTTTAGGGGATTCTATGGTGGGAAGCGTTTTAGAAGGACACTCCTTCCGCTTTTTCCCATTTCTAAGTGTAGAATCCATTGATCGTAAGTTCTGAGGATTACAACAAGGTAGAAATAGATTTTAATCTCCACAGAGATCTATATACAGTTTCCCCTTGCGTATGTTCCAATAGGGTCACTAAAGAAAAAAAAACTGAAAAAATCTCAGGAACAAATAAAATTCTAAAAGTGTAACAATGAAATGCCCCTCATGCCAAAAAGCACATCACTCAATCGGATTATAGCGACACCCCGCACCCGCACGCTCACCGCGAACAGCAAACAGTACTTCCGTGTACTTCGCGGTGCGCGGGCGGATGCGCTGGCGTCGCAGGTCTTAAAGGGGAGCAATCCACGTCAGGGTGCCAGGGGGGCAGAGCAACGTGCGGAAGGCACGCCCTAGGAGAGAAAGGAAAGTGATAGCAGTAAGCAGAGGGCATGGAAATTTTATAATTTATGCTAAGTAGTTTCCCTAGAAAAGAAATCAGTTTAAGGGGCGTGATTAAGGGGCAACGTGAGCGTAACTCGAAATCTTTAGAGCAGAGTTATGCGTGACAAAACACTTGGATATATACGTCTGCAGAGTAAGCACGTCTGCAGGGTAAGCGTAACGTGCTTAATTGAAGGATCGTAAGGCAGACAAAGCTAGAAATGAAAGATGAATCATTCTTTGCCAGTAATCCACACGAGGAACACTCGTGCAAAAAGTCACCTCAATTCCAGATTTCCGAGTCAGGCAGGCTGGTGCAACTCGAAAAGACGTCCTCCAAGCTTTCTGAAAGCGATGTCCATAGGGCTTTTCCCAAAGTCAGAGCAAAGCACGAACGTGCAGTTGACGCGACGACTCAGCAGCACTCCAGCAGCACCCCTACACAGCAAACAGTACTTCCGTGTACTTCGCAGTGCGTGCGCGGGTGCGCTGGGGTCGCAGGTCTTAAAGGCGAGCAATCCACGTCAGAGTGCCAGGGGGGCGGAGCAACGTGCGGAAGGCACGCCCTCAATTCCAGATTTCCGAGTCAGCCAGGCTGGTGCAGCTCGAAAAGACGTCCTCCAAGCTTTCTGAAAGCGATGTCCATAGGGCTTTTCCCAAAGTCAGAGCAAAGCACGAACGTGCAGTTGACGCAACGACTCGGCAGCACTCTAGCAGCGCCCCTACACAGCAAACAGTACTTCCGTGTAATTCGCGATACTACAACTACAATACAAAGGGGATTGCTCACATTCTTGTCTGCTCTATAGTTTGTGAACTCTACACGGCTACAGCATTTAGATCCTGTCTATCCACATTACAGGTTGCTCTCTTCTGTGAACGTCTGGGGGTTCTTATTCAGTTCAAAGCATAGGGGGAACCGGGAAAAAGGATAACAGTTGCTGCCTAATTGACACTTCCCATTGCAGGGCAGATAACTCTCAGACATGTAAAGTAAACCAGCACACCTGGACCTTGGAGGGAGCTTAAGTCAGACTAGGGTAATCAAACTGGGGAAAGACGCATATGCATTTGGATTGTTGTAGGTGGTCTAAAATGGACTGAGTTTAGGGCACACATTAGAAATAATCACTCTGGGTCAAAGCTGGTGTCACGCAGTAAGGGACCAACAAAGTACTCAAAATAGAAATAAATGCTCAGACAACCATGATTTATGTAGTTAAACCACTGGATTTGGAGTAACAGTGAAATTAAAGATGGATACAGCCTTAAAGAAGGGTGGGGGTGCAAGGAAAAGTGAATTGTTGCAAGAAATGCTCACAAAGAGTATCCACAGTCTTATCTTATCGCTGCTACAGGGTTACCTAGCAATTGTGGTCACATTGGATGTCTTCAGGGTCAAAGATCTCTGAGTCTCCTGAGATCTTAAACACAACCATGTCCTTTACAGTTTCATGGGTCAGGACTCTTGAGACTCTATTACAAAACCAAATACAGCCACAGGCAAAGGAGAGCCCTCCTGAGATGCAATTGCTGCCTTGCTGGTTTGCTGATGACTGTCTATTTCTTCCTCATCTATTCTTGGTGTATTCTCAGGCTGTTGCCTTTATAGACCCGAGTCAAGGGCCTGCTGCCACAAGGAAACTAGTTAACTCTACTGTCCCTTGTGGATTTCTCCATGAGCCCACTGGATCAGACTCAGCCTTGCTTCCACGCTTGGGCAAGTGTGAATGTGTCCCCTACGTGGTCTTGCTAATGCCACTAGAGCAAGATTTGTGCCTTCTGACTAACTCTCTTCTTAAACTCTTTTATGATCAAATCTATTTTATTATGCGTCATGGGCCCGCCAGTCTCACAAGTCCTAGACTATGACCCCCGGCTAGCTCATGTCATGTCTTCAGGTTTTACCCTACTACTCTTGGGACCAAAGGGTTATCAAATGAACTAGCCCTGTTACCCTGGCTTCTCCCCAGCTTGGGCCTCTCTGGCTAATGCACTTCTCTTACCCAGTCCTCCCTTCTTCTCTAACTCCTTCCATCCTTCCTCCTAATCTTGTCCTTTTCCAACTCCTGCTTTTGCATTCTTTCACCACCTTGCTCCATTTTTTCCTGTTCCACCGTCCCTTTGTCACTGTATCTTTAAACTCCCACCTCTTCCCTGGACAAACACCTGTGTATACTATGTCTCCCCATGTCATTGTATCCTTAATAGCCTAGCCGGGAAATGATGGGGCTTACGATTTGGGCTCAAGGTTCCGGGACTGATTGTGCCTCCACCCCAAGTGCTGTGCAGGGATTTAGTGGATGGCCTGCAGGTCTGTGGGCCGACAAGAAGAGGGGCCACCTTTTTGGAATCAGTTAGCCCTGCCAGATTCCTCCCTGCGCTTTCCATTCCACCTGTGCAGTTTTGCATCTCTCCCAGCCCTTCGTTGTTCGTGGCCCATGCAGTTTCCAGACTCATGCGCATACTATTGTGAACTGTATCTTGTGGTCTGCTATATGGGCCACAAATGTGTGGTTATCATTTCCCTCCAGATTTGACTTCAGCGCACAAGTAGGACTTGTGAACTACAGCAATGTCTTATGGTAATTACTGTACCAATATGCTCCTGTTAACTTCTTCTGGGTAATTAAACTGGATAACCTATGGAGGCATGGAATGGGAGGGAGGCTTTGGGTGATCCTCCTTACAGCATCTCCAGGATGGAACATGTAGCCTTCTCAAGCCCACAGTGTCCTTGTTACCCCAACCCCATACTCACAAATACAATGTTATCACAGTGGCCTGAATTGCGAAGCTGGAGGCCCAGCAAGGCCTGTAATTTAAAATTGAATAAGTAGTCTTCAGTCCAGTGACTTAATCACCTGTCTCCCCTGGTTTCCAATGTTCTTCCAGAGAATCTGTGCAATCAACCGTCTCTCTCTCTCTCTCTCTCTCTCTCTCTCTCTCTCTCTCTCTCTCTCTCTCTCTCTCTCTCTCTCTCTCTCTCTCTCTCTTCCTTCTCTCTCTTTCCTTCTCTCTCTTTCCTTCTCTCTCTCTCTCTCTCTCTCTCTCTCTCTCTCTGTTATGGGAGAGGACCCCAGGGGACCATGCAGCCATGCAGTGGTTGTGCATGCTCTCTCGAATGTGGGTTCTTGATGAGGATTGGTCCGGGGACCCACCTGACCTGCTCATGCTATAGCCACTACTTCACACCTTCTGCTCTTTCTTAGGCAACTTACTGCCTATAGCTCGCCTAAGTAGGTCACTGCAGCCAGAATCTGTAACTCTCAGTGCTGCACTTACACCTATCAAAAGAAGCCACCCCATTTTGTAGGCTGTTACCAAGGGATTATGCCATCAGTCACTCCCAGGGCAAAGCACACCCGAGAAAGACTCTACAACAAGATAGCAAGCTGCCCTGAACCTCTAGTTCTGTTTCAGAGCTCTGTGTAAAATACAAGATGAAACCTGTATGTGGTGTGACGATTCATGGGTTCATGTCACTTCTCCCCAGGTGGGAGCCCTTCCCTGTGAGACTAGGGCAGTGGGCCCACAATACCACCTTTTCGATCTAGGGGTGGCGGAAAGCGGGAGCTCACACGGGGAGACTCCCCTCATGGGGACAAGAACGTGATGAAACTCCCTAACCCTCTTTCCCTTGAGTCCCTGAAGTCTATAAATCTGCAGACAAACCATCTGAAAACACCACTGTATGTTAAAGCAATACTTCCTCCTTTCATCCTGTGAATATTGATACTACCAAAACCAGGAAGACTAAAATGGACTTATAGTGGGCTTTCAAGTAATCTTCAAGGAGTACTGTGAAGAAGATGATTAGTGGAGTTATAAAAACGACTCCTTTTGAAAAGTATAGAAGGTACTGGGAAGAGGTGGCCTCAAGGAGGCATGAAGAATACCCAATGGACACAAAGGACTGTGACACTCCGCTAGGGAGGAACCAACTGGACAGAATGAAAACCGAGACAGGGCCCAATGAAAGGCAAAGCAGGCGTGCAGCCTGGCAGACCCAGAAGTTCAAACCTGGGAGCAAGAAGCAATGTCGGTGAAGCAAACCTCTAGTCAGGAAGACATTGACAGCAGATTGCTGGAGTCTTTTTCAGGCCAACCACAAGCAGGCCTGACTGGAAGCTAGCAATCGACTGATAGTGTGACCTCAAGGAGGTGGACCGGGTGACCCATTACCTGCGCTGATACTGTCTGGCTGTGGACCCCGCAGAGCCGAAGTACGGCAGCAGGGAGCGGAAGGAGAAGCAGAGAGAATGTACCTTGGGAATGCATCGAACCAATAACCCAGTAAGAACTGGTGATGTGGCTCCAACAATAAAGAGGTAACAGGAGTCACAGGCGACCCGGCAGGGGATTGAGGAAGGGTGCTAAATTTAGAGAAGACATTGGGAGTAATCTCCCTCATCTCACTCACTATATGAATTACAAATTGAAAGAAGACCTCGGCAGTGATCTCCCTCATCTCAGTAATTTTATCAAAGGTATTGAAGAGAAAGAAAGCCTCGGGAGAAATCTCCCTCATCTTAGTACTTGCGTCAAAATTACCAAACGGGAACAAGACATCGGGAGTAATCTCCCTCGTATCAATCATTGTATCAAGAGTATTTAAATAAGATTAACCCTCAGGAGAAATCTCTCTCGTCTCAGTACTTGCACCAGAAGTACCATAATAAAAGTATTGAAGGGAAGAAAAGCCTCAGGAGTAATCTCCCTCGTCTCCAGAGTTGGGACAGTAGTATTAAGAGTGAAAATTACATCACTAGTGATCTACCTTGGCTCAGTTGTGTTAAAGAGTCTGAAAGAGAAGAACATATCGGGAGTACTCTCCCTCAACACGCTATCGCCAAAAGAGACATTCAGGCTAGAGAGTGCCATGAGGATAATCTCCTGTGTCAGAGTGTCAGAAGAAGTCAAGGACACTACGGGAATAGTGCTCCTTGTTTTCACCGACAAGAGGATGGGATAGAAAAAAGAGAAATAACTGTGTGTTCGAAACTACTGGAGTTACAAGGGAGTGTGGGAGCCCCTCTACCGAGAATGAACATGAGTCAAATACTGTGTTCTATGCAATTTCTTCCACTCTGCAGGGTCTACAACCATTCTTTAGCTCACTGCACCCGTCATCGAGGAGAAGTATGCGTTTGCATATGAGTCTTTGTCCCACCCACAAGGGCAGCCCAGCACTGAAATACTAGGCACATCTCCTCTGAACAAGAGTACAATCAGCAACCCCAGACACATGTTTCTGCCTAGTAGGGACTCATCAGTGAGGTGTGTGTTGGAAACAATGGGAGTGTTTGACTTTTAAACAAGCCCTAAGAGCAGCCTGGAAAGAAGTGCAAAGGTTGATAAAAACTGTTGCAGGAAACTGTCTAAAGTTAGCCAACAGCTGAATCAGGAGAATGGAGCCATTCTCCTGGTTCTTTCACCTACATTGTTGAATCAGAAACTAAAGCAAAAGGTTGCTAAAACAGCAGCTTAGAGGCTGATCAAGTCGACCTGGAGATAGCAGCTATTGAACTGTGGGACCGGGAGAAGAGTCATTCTCCTGGTATTCTCTACCTGTACAGAACTTGAACTATTATCAGAGACTAATAGAAATACGCCCCTAGGGCTGATCCTATTGCACCAGGACAAGGATCATCCTCCGGCAGTCATTTATGTTAAAATCTTTTGTTAGTGGTAGAGCTAGACTAGGTTAGTTGAACAGAGGATGGACATTTTGAGTTGGACAACCACCCTGATGACAAGCACCCAAGTTCTTCTTTAGTTAGGGAAGGAAAATCCTTTAGAGAAAGTTTGTTTGGCCGCTGTGAGGAGTCAGAAATGAGAGCATGAGATGAAGAGGCCATGTTTTAACAAGAAGAGATTTATTGAAAGGAACTGGGTTGGAAAAATACACATTTAGCCCTATGCTAAAGAGGGGTTTCCCTGCCTATTAACTAAAAACGAAGGATCTGTCTTTGTCAGAAAGTTGTTAACTAAAACTGTCCTTGCGTTAAGAAATTGCCTAATCTGACCCTCACACTACGAACAAAAACACAAAGGGTGCAAGGAAACATCTCTAACTTGATGTTGGCAAAATGTGTTCAAAACCAAAAGTATAAGAATGTCTTAGATGAAAATGTTCTCCAAGGTAAAGACCCTAGGATCCAGAAGTTGATCCCCTTCCTCTGGATTCTTAGGTAGGATGGCAAAAATGTCTCTTTAGATAACAGTTCCCTTGGGTCTTCACTGGACCCACACATTTCTTGTTTAAACCATAAGTTCTGCAACAGTCTTTCTGTGATGTTTCTGATAACTTCAGATCACCTGATATACTCCCCTGCCAGGAATCTCTACATAATTGCAACTGCCTGGTATAGTCCCCTGCCAGGACTTTAGATCATTTGGTATACTCCTCTGCCAGGAATTTTCAATTCAATTTCATCTGCCTGGTGTACTCACCTCTCAGGACTTTTTATTTGTTTCAGAGTTCTTTGATTATACCACAACAGCATATACCGCGTGGTGCTTGGTATATCTATAAATGGTAACACTTGCTGATATCTCTCCCCCAGACTGGCATCTCATACATCTGTTCTTGATTGGGGGTTGCCTGTGTACTTTGCCTTCTACATTCTTCTTATTGGGTGTAGAATTGGTACTATGTTGACTGCATTCAAACCAAACATCTTTCTGCATCAGCAATCTTGTACCAATCAAACTCTTGTTGGTGCGCTTGTCAGAATGCCCGGGGGTCCCCAGCTGCTTTGGGCACACTCACTGGTTCATTCCTGCATCTCAGATCCTGCTCGTGCTGCTGTGGTGTTACTACTTCACCTGCTTTCCACTTTGGAGTGTGCAGATGTTCTTCCAGCATCCTACGCGGCTCTGCAGTCACACGTCGGCTTTTCTTCATGGCCCGTATGGGAGAATGCTGCCTTTTTGAGCGGTCACACCTCAAGGCGCTTCAGCACGTCTCCCAGTCTCTCCATGACTCTCCTTGCTCGTATGTGGCGTCCCTCCTTCTGTCCCAGCGGCCTTCTCTGCTCCTTTAGTCTGATCTATGTGCCCCGCATCCATGAGCCTCGGTTTGGGGTTTAACGTCCTGTCCGGCACAGCTCGATTCACTAATGCGATAGCCATCTTTAAATGTGCTGCACTCTGAAGGCTTAGGAAAACAACCAGTCTGCATGTTGTACTTCAAGGTCCTGTCCGTTTGCACACACCCCCTCCTCCTCCTTGTCTCAGTACTTGAGTAGTAATGGGAGTTGGAGTCCATATGTCATTGCACCTTTAACTCTTAAATGTTCTTTCCTCAGAAGTTTCAAATAAAGGCATGCTAGAAACAAAAGGTGTTGTGTGTTAGTTGTGGGTGTTTGGGTTATA
This sequence comes from Ambystoma mexicanum, assembly GCF_040938575.1. NCBI lineage: Eukaryota > Metazoa > Chordata > Amphibia > Caudata > Ambystomatidae > Ambystoma > Ambystoma mexicanum. The sequence continues at coordinate 1,195,926,994 of NC_090927.1, read as the reverse complement.
TGTGGGTATCTGACGAGAGTGGTGTAGAGAAGAGGTATCTTGATTTAATCTATGGTGGGGGACCGTTAGCTGACACGCCATTAAGGTCTTGGGGTTTAGAGGGCCTCACTAACTAAAGGGGGAATACCATGTCTCATCCGATGGACTCAGGGTATCACCCCAGAGGTTGTCTCCCTCCATGTGATCCTCCCTCATGCAGCCGCCTCCAGGGTCAGGGTCAGGTAGCAGCTGCCGTCCCCTAGCCACACTGGAGGAGGTAATCTCTGGGAAAACAGTGATGAGTCCATCAGATTCATCACACTGCTCAGGTGCAATTTGCAGCCTATTGGTATGGCAATGACAGCACCACACCTCACTTCAGACTGGAGCGTCTGGCGGCAGACCAAACCAACATGAAAACATTAATATGCGACAATACTTATACAGACAACTGTCCATATGACCCAGTGCAATCTACATTAAGAGCAATGCGATCCATATTTGCTAAGACTGGGGTGACACAACCATATTACAAGTGGCTGCCGTTGTGTAAATTCCCGAACTTCCCCACTACCTGGGACATGACTCTCCACATACACTGGTAAAAGGTGGGCTACCAGGCGTTAGGGGCTTTATTCCCAGATGGGAAATGTATAACCTTACAAACCCGGAATGCGGGACATAAGGGTACCACTATAGAAATGTTGTACTTCTATATGCTGAGAACCGCTGCTTCTAAATGGTGGGAATGCTTCCCAATAGAACCTACAGAAAATGAATTCCTCATGTACATATCAACCCCTATGGCAGCCGCAGGCTCCTCTCCTCGTTGTACAGAATGATACTGGGAAAGGTGGGGGTTCAGATATCCAATGCAAGGGAATGGTGGGTGAGGAAATGGGATTGGAATTCTCTGAAGAACAGTGGGGGAAGATGTGCTTCTTGACAACAACGGTATCGATGAATACAAGATTCAAGTTAAAACAATTCAAGGTATTACACAGACTTCACTACACACCTGGGAAAGTGCAAAAAATATACCCAGGTAGTGATGGCAGATGTCCAAGATGTAATGATGTAGAGACTGGAAACATACACATGTTGCGGTCTTGTGATATGCTGCGTGACTTTTGGGGGCATATGTTTGCTACGCTGGCTGAGTTGGTGCATCACCTGCTGGTACAATCCCCCATGAGTGCATTGTTTGGGATATGAAATGAGATACTGGAAAGGAGACTTGGATCCTTCCTAAATATGGGATTCCTCATTGCCAAACATTTGCATACTACAGAGGTGGAAGGACCACAACGCCCTACTGGGGCGGGACTGGCTAAGAGAATTGACATGAGGTGAGGACAAAGAGGAACTGTTTATTAGCACACTGCTGGGCTCGTCTAAGCCGAAGGACAAATGGTGTGAATTCCGAACGTATCTGGCCCAGGTTCAGTTGTTAGAAGCTCCATCAGGGGGTGTAATCATAGGAATGCACAAAATATGCCATATATGTAGACCTTCCTCAAAGCTGATGTAAGATGTCAAATGCCGAGTTATGATTTTTCCTTGTCACCTATTCTGATACTGTATTCCCTTTGTACTTGCCTGCCAAGCAAAAAAAGAATGTAAAAAAAAAAAGAGCGATAGGGGCAAATACGCCGTTTTTCTTATTATTTCAATAAAGATTGGTGTAAACATGCCACCCCTTTATCCGACTCCTTACTACAGCACGCCATATATGGTGTCAGGGTGGGGATCATGCCCAACTAATAGAAATTGGTGTACCCTTCAATTTGGTAAACATACTCCTAGACCCTCAAATCCAACAGTTGCTACAACTGAATATATCCGGTTTATTTTATTTATGATAGGATATGATATGCTATGATAGGTTATTTATAACACGCTAAATACCCAGAGGTTTCTAAGCGTGGACCCAGTGATCAAACCTGTTTCTCTGCGTCGTCTTGCTTCCAAGGCAAGCACTTTGCCCCTGAGCTATCCTCCCGATTGGGTATTTATAATACGCCTATACACAAAGTGTTTCAAGGCACAACCAGACTGTCACGATCCATGCCGCTGACCCCCTCAGGTATAACAGCCCCCTGGCAGCAGTGGGGCTAAAGCCCTTCACACTGGCCACAAGGGCCTTAAAACTCCATTAGAAACATACATGGAGTCAGTCCTGGTGCCTTTGGAGCCAGGCCCATTATCAGGAATAAAGCAATACCAGTTTTGGACCTTAATCTAACATGGAGGCCTATTACATAGCCCAGTTCTTTAGAACCAAGCCATGCGGTCACGTGTTTTGGGTGTTGCTGGGCCATGAACTACTTGGCCTGGAACTACTTTACCCGGGCTATTTAAAACACACCCAAACAGCAGAACACGCTTCGTTATTCTGCACTCCTGCAGCGTAACACTCACCGTGTCCAGCTCCTGCTCATCTGCTTCTCCGGTGGCCTTAACCTGAAGCCCTAGATCTGGATTCCATCACAAGAACAGCATTAGCGAGCAAGATCACTTACCTGTGAAGTAACTGGTTTTGAATCAATCCTGCGCTTCACTTACCTCGTCCATCTCCGGAGTTCGCCGCAACCTCCAAAGGTAAAGAAACAAGGACTGCATTAATAACAATTCTTACCTGGGCAAGCAGCGAGTCCTGGCAGCACCCTGCGCTTCTCTTACCTTGCCCATCTCTGGGTTTCACCACAACCTGCAAGGGAGAAGGAACAAGGCCAGCATTAACAAAGCACTTACCTGGGCAAGCAGCGCTTTGATCGCTCATCACTCCGGAACATCACCGCAACCTGTACAAAGAAGGGAAGAGAACACAGGTTAGCAATTAACACCAATAAACAGTGCAGCGCTCCACGCATCAATAAATTACTGTGGTCTTCGCCATCAGTACGGCAACTCCGAGATCGCAACCGTCCCTGTGAAAACAAAGACACATTGTTAGGGAACAGTGTAGTGGAGCAAGACGCTGAGAAGACAGAGAAAACAGAGGGAAGGAAAGAGACAGAATAAAGACGGAAAAGACATTATAACTCACCTGGAAGACAACAAGCAGAGTCGGAGTCACAGCCGGTCTAGACCCGACATAAGAGCACATGGACCAGTGAAGCAACTAGGTCCACGGAGCGCCCGCACCAACCATGCACCCCTACACAGAGACGCAGGACAGAGAATTCAACGCACACAAACCTAAGGTGAGCAACCTACAATACCTCAAGACGGCAAAGGCTCAATCATCCCGTCAACTCCGATGGGCTTTATTCTTCACAGAATATGATTACATAATCATGTACCGACCTGGATTCCAGAACGGAAAAGCCGATGCCCTATCCCACATGGGTATTGATGAGAACGCATATTCAACCCCAGACCCGGTGGCCATTCTTCCAGGTGACAAACTACTAGGACTTACAACAACGTTCTCTCTGGACGAACTCCAAAAGGAAATTTGGCACCTAATGAACACCGAGGCTCTACAAGACTGGACCACTCAAGGTGAACATTGCACAACAAAGAACCAACTCCCGTATTTCAGAGGGCGTTTATATCTACCAGATACGGCTCTACAAGAACAAGTAATTTCTGGTTATCACGACCCCCTGATAGAAGGACATCCAGGAATTGCCAAGACCCTAGCCAAGGTGAAAAGAAATTATTGGTGGCCGACCTGCCGAAAGGACATTACGCAGTATATCCTGTCATGTGGCATTTGTGCACAGAATAAATCCCAGAAACAAAGACCTGCGGGCCTTCTTCAACCCCTGGAAATTCCACCTGCACCATGACACACACACTCCCTCGATTTCATCACAGATCTGCCTCCCTGTCAAGGGTTCAACACTATCCTAGTGGTTGTTGACCTATTCTCTAAAATGGCCCATTTCATTCCGCTTAAGGGCCTACCAAACACATCCAGTCTGGCGAAGGTGTTTTTAGAGCAAATCGTATGATTACATGGTTTCCCCTCCGTCCTGATTTCTGACCGAGGGAGTCAGTTTGTGTCTAACTTCTGGAGGAAGAGTTGTGCAATTGCCCAAATCGATATTCGTCTGTCCACTGGTCATCATCCCCAAACTGATGGCCAAACGGAGCGGACAAATCAGACACTAGAGCAATACCTATGGTGCATGTTACATCAAGTGGAAGAAAGCTGGAAGTATGTGCTGTGGTTAGCCGAATATGCCTACAACAACTCGCTACACACCAGTACCGGACAGAGTCCATTCTATACCGTATAGGGAAGGCACCCACATACTTCCGAATTAGATACCCCCATGGTCTTGGAAATGCCCGCGGTGAAGACTTTACATACGACCATCACTCAAGCCGTCAAAAAAGGAGCAGACCACTTGATCCAACCCTAAGAAAGACAAAAAAGATTCTCTGATCAACACTGAAGAAAAGCCCCAGACTACCAAGTCGGAGATGAAGTCTGGTTGGCGTCTCGGCACGTGCCCATAAGAGGAACTCGAACATTTCGTCCCAGATATCTAGGGCCCTATACCATCAAGGCTATTATAAATCCTGTGGCAGTAAAACTAGCTTTACCACCAAATATGCAGATCCATCCCGTATTCCACATGTCACTCTTAAAACCTGTTCAGCCTGGAACTCGGGTCAAACCACCACCAAATCCGGTACTGGTTAACGGAGAACCCGAATTTGAAGTCAAGCACATCCTAGATTCTAAGCTCACCAGGTCCAAGTTATATTACTTAGTGGACTGGAAGGTATACGGCCCTCAGGACAGGACAGGACATGGGAGCCTAGCGAGCACGTCCATGCGCCACGCCTGGTAAAACGATTTCATCGGAGCCATCCGACCAAACCAGGGCCAGACGGAGGAAATACCTTGAGAGGGGCCTTAAGGGGGAGTGCTGTCACAATCCATGCCCCTGACCCCCTCAGGTATAACAGCCCACTGGCAGCAGTGGGGCTAAAGTCCTTCACACTGGCTCCAGGGGCCTTAAAACTCCATCAGAAACATACATGGAGTCAGTCCTGGCACCTTTGGCGCCAGGCTCATTATCAGGAATAAAGCAATACCCGTTGAGACCTTAATCCAACATGGAGGCCTATTACACAGCTCAGTTCTTTAGAACCAAGCCATGCGGTCTAGTGTTTTGGGTGTGGCTGGGCCTGGAACTACTTTACTTGGGCTATTTAAACCACACCCAAACAGCAGAACACGCTTTGTGTTATTCTGCATTCCTGCAGCGTAACGCTCACTGTGTCCATCTCCTGCTCATCTGCTTCTCAGGCGGCCCGATCCTGAAGCCCTAGACCTGGATTCCATTACAAGAACAGCATTAGCAAGCAATTCTCCTGTTATAGGCGCTACCCAACGTCTGGCACATAACCAAGCAGAGAGGGGTCCGGGATAGCGCTTAGACCTCCATCCAGTATCGTTGGCACCCCCGTGGATACCAGGTGAGCGTAACACAGACAAGAGGGTGGGGGAACAGTGAGGACAAAACAAAAACGACTACTAGGCCTAGTGACATTCGGAACGTGCAAGTGCAGTAAGAGAAGTGCAGGGGAGAGGGGAAGTGCTGGTAGGGCAGAGGGCCCGTGAGGAGAACAAGTGCCAGGGGAGGCCAGGTGGACAGAGCCAGGGGGAAAGCAGAGAGTGCATGGGAAGGAAGGTCACAAGCTAAGTGCGTGGTAAGGGGCTGGAAGGGCTACATAGGTGCAGGCCCAGCCAGGCAAGTGTGTGGTTAGGGGCCTGGATGTGTAAGTGCAGGCAGAGGCGGGGGGGTCCAGGGAGACCAAGTGCAGGGGTGGGCTGGTGCCCTGGGGAACTCTGATGGAACCAGGCAGCCAGTCAAGAAGCAGACCGGAACATTAGCAGTGGAGGGGGAGAGGGAAGGAAGAAGAGAAAAGGAAGGTCTTGAGAAGCTTGCAGAACTTAAGGAGAGGGGCAGCAATGTCATTTCAGAGGAGCCACCTGCAAAGGAGAGAGATTTACCCCTCCCCCGCCCCCTCCCAACTCTATGCTTGAATAAGCATCTGATCTGCAAAGAGTTGGAGCTAGATGATGGAAGGGCTCCAGTAGGGAGGTATTTAGGGAGAGAGATTTGGATGTAAAGGGGTCCCAGGCCCCAGAAAGCCTTGTGGATAATGCTTGAACTTGATCCTCACAGCAACAGGGAGCCAGTGGAGAGATGTTAGTTCTGTTTTTAAATGGTTCCCTGTTTTGTATATATGCAAGTCCAAAAAATCGATCTGGTGATGGTCCCAATGAATTGTGAACTTAATGTGTGGGCTACGTGCATTGAGCCAAAGATGAATGCCTGAAGTTCGGTGGGGGTACCATCCCAGATGGTACCCCCACAAAACAGGGAACCATTTAAAAACAGAACTCTTCAGAAAACCTACGGATCGTAATACCCTACTTCATTACAGCAGCTACCACCCCATGGGTTTGAAGTATAACCTACCATATGGACTGTTCATACGGATCCGTAGAAACTGTACAGAGGTCGAAAGATACAGGAAACATGCAGAAGATCTACAAGAACGTCTAATCGAAAAAGGTTACCCTCGGAAATCCATAAAACAAGCACAGAAGAGAGCTAGGAATACACCTAGGGAGATCTGCCTCGAAAACAAGCCCAAAAAAGAACTAGGAAGACTAGTTTGTGTAACTACTTTTGGACCATTGAGCCAACTAATTCAGAAAACTATAAAGAAAAATTGGCACCTGGTCAAACAACCAGGTACTCTGAATAGAACACCATGCTTCGCATTCAAGAAAAACAAAAATCTAAGAGATTCCTTAGTACACACATTCATTGAAACACCAAAAAGAACTGAAAACACTCTATGGGATATACCACCCAACAAAGGACGTTTCAAATGCGGGAATTGTGTGGCATGCTCGCTCACTCTACAGAAAAAATCTTTTGAATATAAGAATCAAATGGACGATGAAAGAACACACTAATTGTAACACCAAAGGTGTGATATATATCATACAATGCCCGTGTGAATTATTATACGTAGGCAAAACTATTTGCCCTGTAAAGATGCGCATCTCTGAGCACCGCTCGTGCATAAGGAACATGATAGCTGACAAACCCCTGGTTGAACACTTTTTAAGAAAGCAAACACAGAGACACAGACCTTAGATGGTTTGTACTGCAAAAGGTGACTGCAGCCAAATGGGGAGGGGATCTAAACAAGGTCCTAACCCAACTTGAGCAAAGATGGGTCCACAAATTGGACACAGTACATACAGGACTGAATATATCGGTTGAGTGGAGGTCCTTTTTATGACCCAAGACCAGGTCCAGGCATTTCTTATCATGCCTTAATCCATGCACTTATCATTTCGTACATATATCAGACTAGAAGATACACCATTATGGATCTTTAACTGCTGCACAATTATTTTGCAATACTATAGGAGGTGGCAACATTTGGTATATCATTATGCTTTGTATTGTTCTATCAATGTGGAACCAACCAAGTTTAATATGTGACTATGCTCTATTCATCAGTGGGTCGTATCGGACTATGCTGTTGCTTCTGTTTCTAGATTGTCTAGATTGTTCCACACAGAGAAATCGACCATTGATCATACTCTGTGCGTTCCTTGAATCATGCATTGTATCTATGCCATGCCTAACCAACCATGCATTGTATGTAAGCCATGCCTAATCAATTATGCCTTCTCAGTTTTGTCAAGTGAGTCATGCCAACCTTATTGTTCCCTTCCCTCATTAGACACTTGTCTAAATATGTCCGATTGGTTACCATGGCAACCGTTACCAACAATTGGCCCTCGTCATACCACAATTCCTAATAGGTCTTTCACAGTCACCATAATTGTCTCCCATACTCGGTGGATCCCTGTTGACACCTACAGGACCTTCATGTTGCCATTAGACCATCCCAACATGGCCTCCGATATATAACCATCGGCGTCCTAGCAATGGCGTCCATTACGCCACGTCTTTCGTTTTCCCCTGCTTTGGAGTGACTCAGCCGTCCTTGCAGAGCTCTGCAGAACACAGTCTGCATGCAGCATCGTCCACACGCAGCCACCAGGTATGCACGCGGGGCCGCGATTATTACGATTATAGTTATGTGCTTAGAACATGACACTGACTTAGTGACCTCTTGCAGGACTGTACATCACACGAAGATTTCGCGGATCCCAGTCCTGCATGTGAGGTAAGCTTTTATCTCTTGAACTATAACACGGTGCACGCTTATTTAATGCTGCACGTGTCTTATCAAGCTTTTCACTCATGATTATTCTTGAGGAGACTAATGCCTCCTTTTTCTTGCTCTAGGAGCCCCCACTGGCAATTTCCCAGCTACGGTCCCAAACACGAGTACCTGGTGGAATTTTTTCCACTCAGGTAAGCTGTTTTCCCACCATGATATTATGTACATGGCACAGCAAACTATTAAGTTGACTTGAAAAATTATCTCCACTGGAACTCTCTCCTAAACGATATTCCCTTTCCCTGTTTACAGCACGCCCTCACACAGACCACGTCCTGATGAATGCCGTGATAGACATGAGGCCTATCTAGCCCCCTGAGACGGCAGAAACACCTTGGTGTAGATGCACCTTTTACCTACAGTGTAGCAGCACTGTTTTCACAGAGAACAGCTTTTTTGTTTTGTTTTGTACCTGTTCAAATGCACTTACCTTTAATGCTATGTACTAGATTCTGACAGTTACTGAATTGTCTTTTGTCTTGTTATATAAGCATTCACCGGTATCACTGGTGTCTGCTTCCATGGTCTATATGTTTGTTACAAAAAGTAATGTTTGGTGACAAAAATGTTGGTCCATCAATCAATACCTTTTATGATGTTTGATATAATACAATTCAAATAATCTTTTTAGTAAGATATTATCACTTGAGTGTTTGTGTTCATTTATTTTAGACTACAGGGTACACAGGAGAGCGTGAAGGTGATCCTTCCTTTGACCTATTCAATCGTATCTATATTCATGAATAGCATGCAGGCATTCAGGAATGGGAGAGAAAGAGGAGGCAGAGGAAGGAAGCTTTTAGGAGAGCTGCGTGTCATCTGCATAACATTGGAAGTTAGGAGAGAAGTTTGAGATCAAGTGGGCTAGAGGAGCCAGGTAGATGTTGAACAACCAAGGCGAGAGGATAGACTCCTGAGGGAATCGGCAGGTTGAGAGTGAGATGGTGGAGAGAAAAGGGCCCAGTTGAACCTGGGAAGGTCGGTCCGAGAGAAAGGAGGTCAACCAGTTCAGTGCCAGGTCTTTGCAGTAGCAGCGAGGTTACTATTGAAGTCAGAGAACAACAATTGGTCCCTACCGGCCTTGTTGTCCCACTGACCCCCCCCCCCCGATGGAACTTATAAACAGCTGGTCTCTAAGTCGGGTCTAGCTTGGAAATATGACCTGGATATCCTGGCCGGTGTAATAGATCCCAACTACTGAGGTGACATCAGAATCCTAATCCATAACAATTGGAAACAGGCCTACCATGTTAAAAATCAGAGAGAATATTGCTCAAGGAATCTTAAAGAGCGCAGACTTTGCCGTACCGGTAGAGATCCAGGACAATGATATTACTGAGAGAGGTACTAAAGGCTTTGGGGAGGCCAATATAGTAATATCAGAAAAATCTAAACCTCCCTTGGAAGAAACAGAATTTATTCCTGACTTAGCATTTTCCCAACCTAATGATCCGATCTTAGAGGAAGCTTTCTTAAAAGTTGTTCCAGAGGCAGAGGGCTGGCACAAGGAGTTCCTTTAAAAAAAAACATGGTCTCTTCTACAGAGGAGACGTGACCTCTGAGGGATTAGCAAGCACTCAGTAGTCCCTTGCAGTCATCGTCGAGTGGCCTTAGAATTGGCCCACTCCTATCTTACGCCAGGAGACTTAGGGGGGTAGCGAAAACAAAGGGACTAGTTAACCCATGATTTTACTGGGTAGGCATCCATGCCGGTGCACATCATTTTGTGACAATTTGTGCTCTGTACCAGAAGTCTCCGCCCCCCAACCACCATGGTATCTTCAACCTCTTCCAATTCAAAAATCTTGGATAAAAATGGACATAATAGGACCATTGGAGCCCTCTCAGTTGTAAAATAAGTATATCCTGATCATACTCCATTATGCCACCTGATACCCAGAAGCTTTTCCCGTAAAAAATAACACCTCCCAACAGATCTTAAAACATCTGATCCCCTTTTCATCAAGCGTTGGGTTTCCTATGGAACTTCTGATGGACCAGGGTAGTACTTTCATGTTCAAACTGATGGCCAAGGTAAAGGAGATATTACAAATTAAGACCTTGCATACCTCTGTGTCCCATCCGCAAACAGATCCCTTGGTGAAAAGATTCAAACAGACTTTAAAGAATATCCAAAAAAAACTGGTTGAAGCAGATGGGTGAAATTGGGACATCATGATTCCTTAGGCCATGTTTGCGGTTCGGAAATCCCCACAGGCTTCTTTGGGGTTTTCACCTTTTGGGCTTCTGTATGGGCAGGAACCGAGGGATGTGTTAGACATGCTTTGTGAAACCTGGCAAGCGAGAGAAGAAGCTATTCTCCCAATTTCCCAGACTGCCCAACGCCTAAAGGAACTTATGGCTGTTGTCCGGAAAATAGTTACTAAACATCCGTGACAGGCTCAAGAAATGCAGAAAGCTCAATATGATGGAAAGCTGTCCATTGTTAATTTTCAGTAAAACAAAAGGTGTTAGTTCTGCTGCCTACTTCCGACTAAAAGATACTTTCTAAGTGGTTTGGGCCATATGAGATACTTGGGGGGAAAAAAATGCCTTATAACTATGGTGCAGTAGCATGTTTTGGGCGTATCTATTCGCAGAATGGGATTACCATAATAAACAGTCCCCAAATTACCAGACAGACTCAAAGAATATGACAAAATACTACTTTATCATCAGTTTGATAAAGTAGGGCAATCTGGCAAACAACAAAATGCCGTCCACACACTCACAATGATAGTTTGGTTACACAAAGGCTTTATACCTCAAAGTATGTCAGCTATGACATCATCCTACGTGGTAAACAATAAAACCTATCGGGCTTGGGGATTGGTTAGGGGAACATATCTACTTATAGAGTCTATAAGTGTTAATCATTTTATTGGCTGCTCCTCCTTTAGTAAGCAAGCCTCAAACTTCCCTGTTACTACGTATAACACAGATTATAACAGTAGCGGATTGGCTTATGCAACATTATATGCTCATCGTTGCATAGGCCCTCATGATAGATTGGCACCCTCTCCCAATCTTCGACACTCGGCTCAGTAGCAGCACATAAGCAAAATGAAACTCAAGTGCAGAGAACAATGTCAGACTACTACCCACTTGCCCAATTAGTCAATCTCTCATCAGCCAAGCGTCCAGCCAAGGCCTCTTCTTTGTAGTTGACCTTGCAGACTGTTCTCTGCTTTGGGACTTTACCGGGAGTGTAGGCACACCATTATCTTTGTCTGGAGCTTAAGGAATAGGCCTTGTTTTCGAGTTCTGAATCATGTCTGAGGATATCATGATTTTGTCTATTTCGACCTTTGTTTTAGTGCGATTTAATTAAATTAGGCTGGGTGTCATTACTCCTGTTGACCTCTGGAGACTTGGTTGCTCTACCTCACTTAAGCTTTCTGCGTCTTTGATTGTCCAATACTTGGCACTTGCAGATGTTTTCTTCTTCGCGTAATCTAAGAGAATTATGTCTTGCATACATAGCGTATCCTCTTGACTTCCTTTGTGCCTTTCAATTATTCCTTAATGTGGCATCCTTGATTTCTGGCCAGCAGTTATTCTTTGTTCGTGCATGTATTTGTATTTCCAGCCTCTGTCGGCTCTGAAGCTCTGGTCTCTCTGCTTCGAGCTCTTCGGTTACTATCATTGAGAGCCGGCGACCATCTTTCCAACATGGCCGCTTCAACCATGTTATGTTTTGTACTGCTGCAAGACTCTATACAGCTTATCTACCTTGCGTTTCTGCGTATATACATTCACTACTCACTACTGGTTACCTGTCTTCTTTGTATTTATGGTTTCTTCATACTTGTACATATGTTTACTCTTGTTTCTTCAGTTACATCTTAATTCTTAAGTATTCTATTTAGTTTCCGTGCATCATTGGACCTTCTCCTTATGACATCATTTTGCACCTATTAGATCTTCTTTACAACCCCTCGATATTCAGTGGTGCCTGCAAATCTCCTGCCACCAACTCAGTACGAGGGTTCATTCGATAAAGTTGTCTTAGTGCATAACATCTCTCATACACTCAATGCAGTATTAGGATGATACAGGTCTTGGAAGAATAGCACATGGGCAATGTGTTTGCCTTGGAAGCAAGACGACACGGAGCAACAAAGGTTTGATTCCCAGGTTTGTGCTTAGAAAACTCTGGGTATTAAGCTCATTATAAATTACCTATCATATCATACCTGATGTCATGCACAGCATCTTCCTGTTCTTCATCCAGTATGACAGAGATTAGGGGGCGGAGTCTGTCAGTGACATACACGTCTGCTCCTCCACATTCCCCCCTCTGGTCGAGTCCTCGACCACCTCTTCTTCAACTCTCTATTTTTCTAAGGAATGACTTCTTCGGGATCCATATCTTAGTCACCCCCTCAGGTCACCTGCATTCTTGATATGTTCATCCACACTCCAGGTCATGTGGCAGCACTCTCCAGTTGGTTGACAGAACACCCAATGCTCTACATAGTTCTTTTGATCCTCAGGTTAACAAAACTTTGTTCCTGGGGGTGCTAGAAGACTTTCTTTCAGGTGCTCACGGGTGGTGTTTTCGATCTGTGTGTGCTCATCAGCTGCAGCATTTACATTGATCATTATCTTCATTCCAATTGCTTTCTTTGCTGTCTTCTTGCATTGTCCAATGAATATTCTTATAAGGCAGAAGCCCTGCAACAGTAACACTAGTATTGCTCCAAGTAGTTTGAAGGCATTTGCCAGCCAAGTTGGAATCCATGGGAACAGGGACAAAAACCAATCTTCATCCTCGGTCTCATCTACTTCATCCACCATTTTCATAATGCAGAGGGTGAGAAACCTGAAGGTGTCTCCCCAGCTAGTCCCCGGGGATCAGTCATGTAGGTTGCCAGGACACGGCCATCGCTATTGGATCCAGTTCCTGGGGGTGGACCAGTGAGGTAGGATCACCTGGTTGGGGCTCCTTGGGGAGTGGGAGTGGGACACTGACGGGTGAGACGTGGTATCCCCCTTCTTTCAACACCTTTTCCCCATCCTACCACGTAGGATATTCCAAAACACTGCCCCCCCTTTCCGACACAAACACTTTCGCACAACACGAAAGACAACGCACTAACACCAGAGCCATTTACCTGACATGTCCCAATACAAGGGTCAGACAATTGACCGGAATCACACACACACACACCTTACCGCCCTTTCCCTTCCCCACAGGGATAAAAGGTGGAGCACAAAAACGCAGGACAAGCAAGGAAGACCACACCATGTAAAAGCTAACTCAGCACGGCAATTCAAGAGGAGGAGGGGGACGGCACATAGCGAGAGAGTGACAAGGAGAGAAGTGACCTTGCCCTTTCCGACCAAGGCCAGTGGAACCTCCGCAGAAGGAATCATAAGACCGCGAACAATAGCCAGCTTGTGTTGCAGAAGATGTCAATGGTACATGAGACTCTCCTATGCTAATTACCAACCTGGGTAGAGATGCTTGTCTCTGTAGTACTAACCTTGACTCCAAAGAGGAGAAAGCCAAGTGATTCATTACAGCCGGTGAGTTGAGGGGAGAGTCGATAAGAAACCGAACTGTGTTGAACAAAAAGTAGCCAACGGCTAATTTGAACTTTGAAAGGCATAAAGCAACTATTGATGAGTAAGGGGGGAAACCAGCAACAGACGAGTCCGGCACCGCGTGGATGCTCACGCAGGAAACTCTGGGCAATTACCTGATGGTAGAAACTACCATAACCAGAAGGTCTTGGGAAGAGGCAAAAAGGGGTCAAAGTGGTCATACAGGCGTCTTCTAAAATCCTCTTTACCGTCAAATGTCTTTGACCGATGGATGATTGCGAAGCTAAGGGAAATTAATCCCATTTGGTGAAATTAACGCATTAACATTGTGTTGTAAAAGTTGACAAGACTGAACCCGGCGGAGGGATGCTAACAAGAAGGGGCGTAGCCTGAAGTCCCATGAGCAGTGTGTTAACAGGGGTGAACCCTGAGGAACTGTTTAAAAAGACCTTAAGATTCGTGAAAGCAAGAAGTATTGTACGACCAGGGGAAGTGAATTGTCCCCCTTGTCAGAGGGAGATCCAGGGGTGAAAACTCATCACCCAAAGTCTATTTGGAAAAGGAACTCTTTGTGTGCTGTTGAATACATCAGGCCTTGAAAAGAGACGTAACCATCGAAGAACCTGATAGCTTGTACGAACTGTCGGCTCGTGCTGGGAAAGCTCAAGTGTGTGCTGTGCTCAGGCGATCGACCTTGTCCCGTGCTCAAAACTCTCTAATTAGTTGTAAGAATTTGGCAATAGTTTTTTTTTACTATAGGCCTTTTTTCTTTGACAAGACGCCACAAGAACTGCCTTATTTTTCATTTGATGGTCGAAGCTTGCTCCCATCTTAGATTTAGGTTAGGCATTTTTCCACCCTGCATTTACAGTTTAATAAACACCCTTGAACTGTGATCACTTGTGTCTGTTTTGACTTTTGCCACCATGAGATTCTTAGAAGAGTTGACAGCATAGTTATTGCTTCTATCAGGGTTCCTTTTTCTCCATCATGTGGAGGTGTGAATGTACAGCAAGAAGGCCCGATCTTGGTGCACACTCCTCCTTCCATTGCTGTAATTAAGTCCAGGGCATACCTTTTCTCGAGGGTCATGAGCCTGATTGACACCAGCTCTTTGATCACATTAAATCCTTTTATTGTCGTGTTCATCGTGTGTAGAGGCTCCCACCTAGCGATCTGTAACCACTTGGCGTTTACTGCAGTCTGGATTCTTGGTATGAATATAGCTGTAAATATCAATGCCGATCTGCTGAACAGTTTGTGTTCATCTGGAATGTCATAATAGGCATCTATTGATTTTCCTGCGAAATAGTTCCCCCTCTTATGTCATGTGAGACTAAGTAATCTGTTCTTCCTCAATTGTGCATCCATTTTCAAGAAACTGTCAGTATGGAGATCAGTTTTGGGGAATCGCCAATGCAGGAACATGTATGATCACCGGGGAACACGTTCCTCCCTAATTTGTAGGCAGATGCATATAAGCCTTGGATCCACAGGCCCAATAATGATCCGTTATTGCAGTAGTTCCTCCATTCACCCCTGGTACTTCGAACGTCTGCCTGCATCATTTATTTTCTCCAACTAGAACCAGGCCCTTTGTTCCTGACACATGCTTTATTGGTATTATGGACACCATTCCTGCTTCATTTTTAACCCATATTAGTCATTTGGAATACTTAGCCGATGACTTTAGGCATCCTTCGTTTACAATTTGCACTATTGATACTGGTTCTTTCATCAATAAATGAGGACTGCATGCTAACATTCCTTCTTCCCATCCTGTGCTGGTTCCATATACCAATAGCGGAGGTCTCTCGCAGCATCCTGGCTCTCCTGGTGTTTCATATATGTCTGCACATCCCAATCTCTTAAGTTTTGCAACCATTATTTGTTCTCCATTCATGGATGAATGAATATATGAGCATTCCGCTCAACCAACTTATGTCTTTTTTCATCTTCTGAGTTTTTACGTAAGCATCATATGGAAATGACTTATTTGATCACCATCCTAGGGTTGCCCATCTTCCTTTGAATTGTCCTCTTTTTGTGCACACTGCTAGATGGTTGATGCACTTTGCATCGTGTGCAGATATTTCTCTTGCAATAAATGTTCTGGCTTTGTTCATGGCATAACAGATGAGAGAGCATGCATAGCAGCTTTCATCTGATGTACTCTTCCCTACCTCTCTCATGTGCTGGTACAACATGTTATTTTTTAAATGTGCCAAATTACCAAGATATGAATTTATATCTTCATTATCTTCCCCAACATCTCTTTTTAATCTGGCAATTGGTTCAGAAATATCAGAAAAAATATTACTTGTGCCTCTGTCAGGGATAGAACGAGATGTCTCATTCTCAGATATTTCACTTGAATTATAAAATATCTCACAAAATGTGAAGAGCATAAGAAAATACAACCAATAAGGCAAAATGTAGTTGTAAGAAGTATTGCCATAGTATTTAAATGCACATGATCTCTCTTAGAGTAGCTGGTCTGGTGTGCGGTAGATATACTGGAACATTCCCATTTTGAATCCACTGTGTTCACCTTTTGTTATTTTTCAAATTTGTACTTTTTAGAACGAAAATTGGATTATAATAGCTATAATAACTGCGAACAATAGGACTGTTTTTAGGATTTCCAAAAAATACAACATCTACGTGTCGCCGCAGTGGAGCTGGATATGTTTGTTATATATAAATAAAAACAGCATTCAAAAATGTGTGCAACATATCAGGCAACATAGAATGTGTTATGCAATTTTCATGTCGTGTTTTTTTAATGTTCAATCTACTTTTTAATTCATCTGATAAAGTTCTGGAACAGCTGCAAGTCTATTTATTCCTCTTTAGACTTAAGAAATGTCAATTTTGTCATTCCAAGATGGTCACCGTCTGAGGTAGACGCACTCCTCCGAGCTCCGTCTGAGCGGGAGATCTAACGGAGACATAAGCAGCCCAAAGAAGCCCCCAAGCGAGTCCCAACTTGCGGAATACAAAGAGGAACGGACACGGTCACAGCTGGACCCAGGGAACCGTGACGCAAGCACCGTGGGCAGCTATATCAAAGCTGCACCGAGGGACTCAGACCGGAGCAGTCACCCGGGCCCAAGCCCGCCAAAAGTCGATCCCCAGGCCGACGCGGGTGGCATAGCCGTGGGGAAGGAGAGGCGCACAAACTGAGCCTCAGCAACACACCCCGAGGACGGGGTGAACGGCGGGACCTCCCACGGCCCCCACCAACAGACCTTTTGGTCTAAAGCACCTTGCGGCAACCCACCGTGATACGGCTTCTGGCCTTGGCTGGCTGGGGACCCCCGAAGCGGAGAACATCGCCCTGCGGCTGACTTGCTCCTGGAGGAGCGCACCTAGGCAGAATCCGCTGCTCGCGGCCGCGAACGCAAACCCGAACCCCCCGCCTGCCCGCAGGTGGCCGACGCCGTTGCGCACCAGCTGGAGCGGGGGGCTGCGGCCGGAGGAGATAGGTGGACCGGGGCCACAAGGTCTGATAGCCGCCACTGCCGGCGAACGCACGGCTCT
Source organism: Ambystoma mexicanum (assembly GCF_040938575.1). NCBI lineage: Eukaryota > Metazoa > Chordata > Amphibia > Caudata > Ambystomatidae > Ambystoma > Ambystoma mexicanum. The sequence continues at coordinate 1,195,909,675 of NC_090927.1, read as the reverse complement.
CTGGAGCTGCGAGGAGAGGAGCGCCGCGGTCGGGCCCACTCTCCGGCTGACAAGTAAGGAGGAGGGAGGGGGAACAAGGCATCGCTGAACCGAATCTGTCCCCCGGGCCTACGCCGGAGGGACCAGTGACCCTCATCCCACAGGCATAGACCGTACCCAGAGGAGGGTAGCCGGGCAGAGAACCACAGGCCTGAGCAGCCAAAGCCCCCTAACGTGCTGGACACCCCCAAAAGGCAGCTCCTGGCAGGGGCCACAACTTGGGCCAGGCAAGGGATCCCCCCTGTGGTGTCTGCCCTCCGCCTCCGACTGCGCCTGGGACCCAGACTGGTGCCGACTGACGTGGGCTGGCCCCCCCCCCCACTCGGAGGGCCTGTCATCTGTGGCCCATCTGCTCTACACGGCCCGGCGCTGACACCGGGGGCAACGAGCCGTGGGCGGCCCACGGCCTTGCTTGATCCCGTGCTGCGGGAAGGTCCGGAGACTTCCTACTGTGGCGCGTCCCTGCGGCACAGCGAGCTGCTCCTTCCCATGCACCATCCGGACCCGGGCCGGCGAGACTTCAGATGAGAAGCTGGGGGGCCGCCTGATCAGCGCTGCATGCCCCCTTTTGCCTGCCTACACGGACCCCTGCCTCTCCCCCAGCTGACATAATATCCCCAGGAGAGTGCCCCCCGGGGCCTGCACTACTACTGTTTACCAAGTTGCCACATAGTGAGCACACAAGGTGTGCCCCCAGAGCCGGACATGGTTAAGGGCACGACGAAGAGTCCTGCCAACACCCACGGACTCAAGTACGCAGCAGCGGTGGCCTGGGCTCACAAGTAAGTGGCACACCCAGCCCCACCGCGCCCCCACAGCAATTGCATAACCCTGACATTAGCGGAACGCTAACCCAACAAGAACGCCCCGGCCCACCCAGACAACCAAAGGAAGGGCGACACTGATGGTTCCCTAGCCCCTGCACCAGGGATAAAGGCCCCCCGAACCATGCACCGCTGCACAAAACAGTGCCACAGTCCAACCCACAGCCACCAAGTACGGCAGTCTGCGCAGGGCGCTGGCATCTGATAAACTGCCAGCCTTCGCATGGGTGCACTGCCCCGGACTAGGCGCACCCATCTACACCGCAGTGAAGCCAGAGAGCCCCGCACCGGAGCCCCCCCGGCCCCATCCACCTAGTGACATATCGTGGACCCGCTCCTGTCCTGTGACACTCATAAGGGGGCTCATAAGGGGGCTCATCACCATCTGGGCCGACGCTGGAGCGTGCCCAGACACCCCCTACACACAGAGCCCCAAGGAGAAAGGTGAGGAGAGAGGTGCTGCTGCCCCAGCAGTATATTGGACTCTTGAGGCTACCAGTGCAGTCCACGCAGTGCAAGGGAATTACACCCAGCAGGCCTTAAAATGCCTGGCGGCAGTGGCAGAGACGCTCCCGACCAGCACCAATACCGGGGAGAGGTAAGGAGCGGGGGTGCAGGCTGGGAGAGCGCCCCCTTCTTGAGACCAACAACACCCGGGAGGGTACGGACCCCCATAACTGGGCCCTGCCACCACCTCGGGCCGATGCGGGAGCGCGCCCGGGGCCCTCTGCCATTAAAAATGTGACTATCTGGGGGTACCCCACACTTTGTGATTGGTGCCCTTTGCACCCCGCTGATCAGCCCCAGCTTGGTGTTTGGGGACACTATCATACCCAACCACACGAAATACCGCTAGAAAACCTAATCGGACGGAGCTATCCCTAGCAGAGACCCACGAAAACAAGTGGCAAGAGGCCCACACAGAGTCTCAACGGAGAAAGAACATGATGCCCGGGATTAAAGGGAAAACCCCCCACACAAGAACCAAGACACCGGCGAAAAAACAAAGTTGTCTGCTAGAAAGCTGCTGGAGCACAACACAACAAAGTGCCCCCCAAGAACTTCCGGACTAGGGAGAACCAACGACGCCTAACAATTCCGATATGGCTATAAATAAGGAAAAACTACTTGACTGCCTTAGGGGCATGGAATCCAGGATAACAAACACACTCCAGACCCAACTAGAAACAATGAAAGAAGAGCTGAAGACATCCCTGAAAGAGGTACGACAAGAAATAGACGAACTTGGAGGCAGAGTGGACACACTCGAAAATGGACTCTCAAATATGGCAGAGGAAGCAAAGCAATACAATAGCCTACTAGACCAGGTCGCCAGAGCTACAAATAACCTAGAGATCCAAACCGAAGACTTGGAAAATCGCTCACGAAGATCCAACATCCGGGTCAAGGGCCTCCCAGAGACGATCCAGGATAAAGATCTACCGGACACCATGCAACACTGCTTCAGCAGCATCCTGAACGACGCCCCCCCAGAGAGATTTGAATTTGACAGAATCCACCGAGTGGGCCCCAAAAGGAATGAGCCAGGAGTGAGACCTAGAGATGTTCTTATTGCCATGACCTCCTATAGTCTGAAAGAAGACATCTTGAGAGCCGCACGTACCCACAAAGAACTAACAATCAATGAAGGGCGAATCCAACTGTACCAGGATCTAGCGTTGATCACCCTACATAAAAGGAAGCTTATGCAACCGATCACAAAAGCACTACAAGCCAAACAAATCGCATACAGATGGACATTCCCCTTTGGACTAGCCTTCCCCTGGAAAGAGAAACAAAGAAGGATCAGTACATGCGAAGAAGGCCTTTCATTACTACAAATTGAGGAAGAACAAAGCCAAACCGAAACTAGCCCACAAAATAGCGCACCCATCAACCAAAATAACCAATGGGAATGGTCATCCGAGAGGAAAAAAAGACCTAACAGAGAAAAGAAACTGGCAGGCCCCTTCAAATATCACGAACGAAACACCCTGAAGAAGACACTAAATAAAGAAGCAACTGGAAGAGAAACCAAGGAAACACCTGACCACAGCAGGTGGGCCACCTCAAACTAACCCGAAACAAAACACACCAAAAGACAGAAGCAACAAACATATTACATACAGAAATGGCAGATACACTGATCGTATCGCTAAATGTACAAGGGCTGAACTCCCCCGGGAAACGACGTGCGATTCTCAACAGGCTCAAGAAGATGCCTGCAAAGGTAGCGCTCCTTCAAGAAACCCACCTCTTGAAAACGGATGAAAAAAGAATGCGTAACAAGGCATTCCCACAACAATACTTCGCCTCCAGCGGCTCGAAAACAAAAGGGGTCGCAATACTGCTGGCTAAGGGACTGAACTTCCGAAAACAACAGATGATTAGTGATAATGAAGGGAGATACCTGGGAATCAAAGGAACTATAAAAGGGAAGACCTACACAATCCTGACGATATACGCTCCTAACGACAAACAAGACCGATACATCACTGATCTCCTACTGAAAATAGGGAGCTGGTGTGAAGGCCAAACAATCATAGGAGGGGACTTCAACTGCATAATGGACCCTAACCTCGACAAAACCCTGCCCCCTACGGCAGCCGACCAGAGAAACAGACAGGCGCTGGGAAAGTTCCTCAGAGAGCTAGAAGTAATCGAGACCTGGCGCTTCTTCCAAGGAGACACGAGAGAATACACTCATTATTCTGGGGTACACAGAGGATACTCCAGAATAGACATGATCCTGGTGTCGGCAACTCCAATCCCCCAAGTGACTAAGGTGGAAATTGGAACACAATATATTACAGACCACGCCCCAGTACTAGTTAGCCTGGAAATAGACGGAGGGGAAAATAAGCAACGCCCACCGTGGAGACTCAACGAACTGATCCTGCGCGACGTAGCGCTTAGAGCACACATGGAGGAAACCATAAACAACTATTTCAAAGAGAACGATAACGGCGAGGTTGACTGGACAACAGTCTGGGATGCGGGGAAGGCCTTAATCCGGGGAGAATTCATGGCCCAAGCAGCAGTATACTGTAGGGAACGAACGATACTAACCCGGAGGATGGAACAAGCCCTAAAAGACAGAGAAAAATCACAAGGCCCAACAAACGCAGAAATCCTGGCGAGAGCTAAAGAAGGTTCGTGCCCAACTAGAAAGTCACACTGCGGACGCGATGGCACAGACGTTGCTGAACACGAAACAATCCTACTACGTCCACGGCGGCAAGGCAAATACATTTCTAGTGGCCAAACTAAACAAACAGAAATCCTGTAACTATATAGTTGCCTTAAGAAATGAAAAAGGAGATAAAATCACAAAAGAGGAAGAGAAAAGAGAAATAATGGTCCGATTCCATGAAGAGCTACTACAGGGAACAAACCTAAACGCGACAGACCAAAAATCATACCTACTGGCTACTAACCTACCCCAAATCTCAGACAAGGATGCAGAAATCCTGGGGAGGCCATTCACAGCTCAAGAAATCAATGAGGCTATCTCTTCACTACCAAGGAACAAGACCCCAGGTCCAGACGGCTTCGGAAATGCCTACTACAAAATATTCCGAACGCAACTACTAGGACCCCTCACCCGACTCTTCAACACAATTAGAGACACTGGATCGATCTCCTCAGATATGGCAAGATCCTCCACGATCCTTGCACTGAAACCAAACAAAGATCCCACTGAATGCTCAAGTTACCGCCCGATAGCACTCCTAAACACGGATACAAAGCTATACACAAAGATATTAGCGAATAGGCTATCGCAGATCCTCCCAGATATCATCCACGAGGACCAAGCGGGTTTTGTCAGGGGACGACACACCCAAGATAACGTCAGAAGAGCCATAGATGTGATCGAATGGGGGAGATGGACAAACCAGAAGTTTGCAATAGCTGCCCTGGATGCCTCACAGGCTTTCGACAGCTTGGACTGGGAATACCTACGGATGGTCCTGGAGAAATTTGGATGTGGAACACTATTCAGCAGGATGATCCTGGCAAATTTTCAACATCCATCTACATCATTTCGGATAAATGCCTGCGACTCAAAACAAGTGGAGATACGGAGGGGTACGCGCCAGGGTTGCCCCCTATCTCCACTAATATTTGCAATGGCTATGGAACAGCTAGCAGCAAGATACAGAGGAAACCCCGACATAAAAGGAGTGCAAATCAAGGAGACCCCGCAGAAAATAGCACTGTATGCTGATGATGTGATGCTCTATATGGGAGATACTACAAATACACTACCGAAAGCCGTGGAGACACTGGAAGAATTTGCCACCATATCTGGATTTTCAATCAACTACAATAAATCAAAGGCACTAAACATAACTGAAGACGCAACTACAATAAACTCCATGAAGCAAAGATTCCCCCTGAGATGGGAGGAATACACGCTAGAATACTTGGGAGTTCACCTGACAAAGAAATTCGAGGATTTATATAAATCAAACATCCCCTCTCTCTGGAAACAACTAAAAGCGGACTGCTGAGATGGGATAATCAGGAATTATCGCGATTCGCCAGAATAGCAGCGGTAAAGATGACCCTTCTCCCCCGTCTTCTATACGTGACGAGTTCAATACCCACGACGATCCATCACAGATAATAAAAGAACTTCAAAACGCAGTATTTAAATTCATATGGGCGAAAAAGAGACCCAGAATACAGAGACGCATACTGACCCGTCCCCCGCTCCTGGGAGGCCTGGGGGTCCCAGACCTAGGCAGATACATCATGGCAGCGCACTTGGCCCCCATTCTCCAGTGGGCTAACCCAGAAGACACCAAAGGATGGAGAGCCATAGAACAAGCACCCACACAGATCCCGATAAAAGCGCTCCTAGCACTGAGCCTCAAGGCACGCGAAGCAGAAGGAAAATTACTAGGAACTACTAAAACAGCCCTGAGTAGCTGGGACAAAGCCATGCAAATGAAAAAGATCAAACGAGGACTGGGTCCACTATCTCCAATAGCACATAACATCGACTTCACCCCAGGCCTGAAGAAGAGTTTCGGGAAAGGCTGGAAAGGCGCAGACAACTTGACACTGCAGGACATGTACCAAAACACCGACCCAATCCCATTCTAGAATGCAAAAAGAAATTCGATCTAGGGGAAAATGAAAGGTTCAGGTACACGCAAGTACAACACTGGATCTCCCATCCCTCAGTGAAAAGAGCGGGAACGAGAACCCTAACAGGCTTGGAACTAACAATGCAAGAAGGTGAACCAAAGAAGGGGATATCTAGAATCTACAGACTGCTCGATGGAGCACAACCAACGGACAACCTAAAATATAAAGAGAATTGGGAAAAAGATGTAGGAGAACCAATAACGGAAAGAGAGTGGGACCAAATATGGACAAGAGCTCACAGATCCTCCAAATGTACAGCAATTAAAGAAGCTGCATATAAATTATGCTACAGATGGTACATGTCCCCCCACAGACTACACAAAATAAATCCAGAATATCCCCCAAACTGTTGGAGACAATGTGGAGGGAGAGGAGATCTATTCCACATGTGGTGGACATGCCCCAAAGCAATTACCTACTGGAAGGAGATACTGGGACACATCAAAGACATTACCGGCAGAGAATTACCACTATCACCTAAGGTGGTCCTGCTGGGAGTGGAGGCAAAGGGAATATATGCAGCAGCGGGGCATATATCCACGCTAATAACACACTTACTATCGACAGCATGAATAACATTAGCGCATAGGTGGAAAACACTAGAAGGACCGACAACACCATGGTGGTGGATGAAACGATGGGGAGTAATGGCATTGGAGAAGGTAACTGCCATAAGAACAGAAACATATCAGAGATACCTATCCATATGATCCCCCTTCAGAGACTTTGTTGGAGACAGGGAAGCCCACTTCTACAAACCACGAACCCTCAGAAATATATCGATCACTTAACATCAGAACAGAGAAAGGGATAGAGAATCAGCACGACGAAAAAAAAAAGAGAACAAGGAGGGGAAAAATAAAGGAGAAGAGGGAATTAACTGTGTAACATCTACACCCAAGAACTTAAGTAGGAAAGAATTAGACACTGCAGAGACGCTTATCCACTTGGCCCCCCTTCCAAAAGGAGTAGCGGGGAAGGGAGTGGGGAAGGAAATTAAGAATGAAACGATAAAACTGGGAGGTACCTATTGTATAGTAACAGACAACGAAATTATAATGTGGACTCATAATATCAAAAGTTATACTCTTGCACATTTGTTGAAAGTTAAAATATTTTTACCTCTTCAAAACTGTTACAAAAGTTGTAAAGGGACAGTGGGGAGGAGGGAGGGATGATGAGTTACAGATGAAGAAATTGGAGACAATCTACGCATCAACGGGTGACGTTAACCCTGAATGGAAAGTTGGCCTATGATTTATAACAACAAGGTGTAACGATCATATGTTGTAATTGATTATGTCTCCATTGAAAAATAAAAATGGTTAAAAAAAAAAGAAATGTCAATTTTGTTCCAGATAATTTCTTTTATCCATTGATTCCATATCCTAGCCCTTGCTAGCTGTTCTGGTCAGCATGCATAGCACTTCTTCTCTTGCTTCACTGTCACCAGGTGTCAGAAGGGGTCAGGGTCTCTCCTTTGTAAAGCTTCACATTGTTCAAATACAGCCAGGCTCTCCTTCCTTATAACTTTACAGCTGTGGGGTGACCTCCTCTACTAGGTATGGTCCTTCAAAACGGGTCTTGTTCCAAGTTCTAACAAAATTCTTAATGAGAACTTGGTCTCCTGGGTACAAACTAGGCTGCTTAAGAGAGTTAATTAAATTAATCTGTTGGTTATCTTCCTCAATCTTCTTCCACCCTTCCCTCCGGTTGTTGATCTGTTGAGAAATAAAAGAAACACTAGCGGTCATGCTTGTTAAATAATCATGCATCTCATCACCTAATGCTTTTGCTACACTGTGGGCAACAGTTTTTACTCGAGTGGGAGGAACAAGGGGTACTCTCATGCAGTATCCATTCACCAACTCTTGAGGAGTTAGGTGGTGCTCTGAGCCAGGCTGATTTCTTAAGGCAAATAGAGCAAGGGGTAGGCAATGTAGCCATTTTTTCTTCAGAGTCATCTTTATCTTTGCATTGCTTTCTGTAAGGAGCCTGTTTAACCGTTCACAGACACCATTTGCGTGGAAAACTTTTTTTATGCCTAATAGAAGAACTATTTGTTCAAATAACTCATTTACAAAATGGCAGGACTTTGCACACACCCTATCTAGGAAACACTTCACGCACAAGAAACTTAGCAGCGCATGTAGCATTGGGTGCATGCATGGACCTGCTTTCGATCCATCTGCAAAAGCGACATACTATTACCAGCATGTACCTATATCCATTGCATACTTGTAGCATATCCACATATTCTATATGTAGATGTTGAAACAGATCATTAGGCATAGGCATTGCTCCTCTCACTGTTTGCAAGGTGTGCCCTGCTGTAAATTTCTGACACACCTTCAGTTTACAATAAACTGTGGGTATCGGGTAATAAAATCGCAGCAAAAAATGTCGGCGGTAAAAAAATTACGGTAAACATGCTGTGGTTTGACCCGGTAAAGGTGTACCCCATTATACCATTTAAGGGGAGCGGGGGATGCAGGGGTGTCCCCCGCTCCCTTTAAATGATATAATGGGTCCAGTGATTTCAGGGGTGTCCCCTGCATTCTTTACATGATTGTGGTAGCAAAACCATGGCATTTCTGCCACAATATTTTGTATTCACGCCCATTTTTGCCGCGATTTTAAGACCTGTAACCAAACTGTGCCACATGTTCTAATAAGTTTGGTGTGAACCGGTCTTCTGCAAATGTTGCAGCAAGACTCTCTCTGGTGGTGTGCGCAGGGTATTGAATCTGCTCCAGTGTCACCTTCAATAATGCTAGAGGCATAACTGGCTTTCCAGTGCTATCCTGTCGCCATAAAGCCTCAGTGGGGGATAAAGAACACCCCTGTTTATCCATAGGTCCTGCTCTTCTGTGGGGCTCGACCTTGCAGCTCAAATAACTGTACACCGGATAACATATTAAATCCTTTCTGCATCAGCATGCATCGCTCTGATCCTTTCTTAACATCTTCTAATTCAAAATCAGAAATATTTGGGAAGTATGCTGCTGTTTTTACCCTTTTGTCTGGGTTTTGTCTCCATCAGATATTAGGTCCACCCCTTTAGTATGGGCAGCACACTTGACCACGGTAATAGCCAATGGGAGCTTTAGTACTCTAATAAGCTTGCCCAGTAGAGACGCATGTTGCACTGGAGTGCCGTCTGTGCTGAGAAAACCCCTCCTTTTCCAACGTGACAACCCTGCATGTACGTTTGTGTCACGTAGGCAGAGTCAGAATTACTTCTTCATCTTCAAATCTCGAAGTGTGGCAATAAGCGCCACTAATTCTGCAGCTTGCGCTGAACAATGTGAAGGCAATCTCTCACTTGTCACTACTTCGAATTCACCATACTTCTTTAATTTCACTACTGCCGTCCCAGTATGTCTTTCATCAGTCGTTTGGTCAATATTTGAAGAACCATCAATAAAGAGAACTTCCCCCCTCCAAGAGCATTTTTACTACCATGGGGAATATCGTAAGATTCGGTATACGTTGTGCAGTCGTGTACATAGTCATCCTTTCCTACTGGTTCTGCTATGAATGTTGCTGGATTCACTATTCTACATCTAACAATTTTGAATGCTAGATATGAAATAATCACTTTGTATCAGACGCTCTTTGTGTAGTCAATGTACTTTTGGGTGCTTGACAAATAATGTGATTGAGCATCCCATTGTAATACTGGTAGCTCCCTCAATTGCGAAAGCAGCAGCTGTTAAAGCTTGTTTGCATGGATAATGTAATTTCATTACTGGGTCTAGAATCTCACTATAATAATTTAGTGGTTTGTGTCCATGTCCTAATGTCGTCTTCTGTGTAAGGACTGCTGTCAACACTTCTCCATTTGAATCTGAGAATAAGTAAAACTCTTCACTATAGTCTGGTATTCCTAACACTGGGGTTGTGCAAAACGCCCTTTTTAATCTTTCGAATCCTTCAGTCATGTCGTTTTCCCATACGATTTCACTTTTGCCTATCTGTGCTTCCTTGAGTCTTTTTAAGAGTGGTCGAATATATGTACTGTAGTAAAAAACCCAGGCCCTACAATAATTACATAGGCCTAGAAACTGCTCCATTTCCTTTACTTCTCAGGTTTTCGCAGTTCCCATGATTGCTTCTGCTCTTTCGGGTGTCACTTTTCTCCCCTCTTGAGGGATGAGCTGTAGTATGTACAGGACTACTTCCTGAGAAAATTGTATTTTTTCTTTGTCTACCATGTATCCTTTTTGTGCTAGTATTGTCAAGTCGAGCTGAGTCCTCACTGCACTTTCCTTTGTCTCACTGCACACCAAAATGTTATCCACATACTGAATTATCATGCTCTCAAGTTGTACATTGCCCAAGTCCATCTGAAGGACCCTATTAGAGATTGATGGGGATTCACTACCCCTTATGAAGACAGGTGTGTTTCAGTCACTGATTTCTATACGAAAAGGAAGTCAAATCTTGTGAGTCTCCATGAAAAGGAATTGAAAAGAAGGCATTCTTTAAATCTACAACTGTAAAATGTTTAGCTGGGATGATACCTAATATTGTAGCAGGGTTTGGGACCAAAGGAAACACTGCTTCAACAATATTGTTAAGGAGGCAGAGATCCTGAACAAATCTCCGCAGCCCCCCAGTTGATTTCTTCACTGGGTACACAGCCGTGTTACATGGGGATTCTGATGGCACTAATATTCCTTGCTTTATATAAGTGGAAATGGTCTCGAACATGTTTTCACCTGCTTCTCTAGACATTGGATACTGTTTTGCACGTAGCAGAATTGCTCCTGGTTTAAGTTTGATCTTCACTGCACCTGCTTCCCTCAACAGACCCACATCATATGGACTATTAGTCCACAAGATGCATGGCAGCTTTGTAGAGGAGGTCCCAAATAAAGCCTGCACTCCCATTGCCCATTTTGAAGTACCAGGAACGTTCACACCAAAATATGTGACGTATGATGAGCAAGTAAACCAGCAGAGAGCCGCAGTAGAGCTCTGCCCAGTGCCTATCAGAAGAACAACACATGTTGAAGTACCAAGACCCAGAAAACCATGGACATTAAGGTATTCATTGAGAAAACCCTACCAGCAAATGAGACGAAATGAAGATTGCCTAAGTACCGTCCCGAAAGAAACCAAAAAGGCCTTGATTGAAGACGAATGGTGATGTCACGAAGGCCCAGACGGACTCGCAGATAGAAGATATGATGACCCAAGGATGACACAAAGAGACGAAATGCCATGAATAAGGATATCGTGAACCTAGAAGAAGAGAACATTGTTGAAATGTAAAGAAGCTTAAGCTGTAAGCAGGATGAAGACATTCAACCAGCTAAAGCCTGTACATATGCTTGAAACGGCAAGAAAGCTAAGAAAACAGTGCTGCTTGCTATGCTAAGTAGAAGAATAGAGTGGCAAGCGCCATTATACATAATCTACCTCAAAATGAAGCACAGTATTATAAGTGTGAGTCCACTTTGCATAAAAGGTGAGTCCACTTTGCATAAAAAGCAGAATCAACTCAGGTTACTAGAGGCCAAACAGGACAAGATTCGTATTCCAGCTAAACGAGAAGAGACGGCTGAATCGAAACTCAGCAGAGGCAACTTGCGCCAGGAAGAGCCAAGGTCAGACCAATAGAAGGAACGAACAGTAGCTTCACATAATTGAAACTTAAGAACAGAATATCCTGTCTTTGGAATGTCGAGATAAGGAGGCGTAGGCAGGTGGCCAGCCGAATAAGAATTAAATGCACAAATTGAGAGAAACACAGCAAATTTACGGTGTGGGTAGCACATGACCATCCCAGCTAGAAGGAGCACGGGTTCACACCTATGCTTGGCATCCGCCCAGACAGAGATATCACAACTTTTTGAGACAAGAAGATGCAGTTTCGAGGCCAACCACAGTGAACTAATTGACACATAGCCAATAAAGTAATGATTGATTGAAGGAAGGCCGGGTGAATCAAGGGGCACCCTCACCTGGCTGACAGTTCTGCATCAGTAAAGTGGAAATTTATGCATGGGGTTGATGCCAACCCAATCACAATGGACCAAATAATCTAGGGTCCTATAGATAGCAGAACCAATGGGACGTCGCACTCTTAGTGACGTCTACAGTATTCATGTTCGAAGGGAGGGCTTAGATGCCCACCTGATAGTGTTTATCCAATCCCCTCACTCCGTTATCATATACAGATATAGTACCTATATTAAAGTTACCTTTTCCTAACCAATAGAAATGCATATTAACTTTTGAGTGTTACACGTCAGATTATGATGGGTTTTGAGTATAAATGTCACTGTTTGTATGAAGTTCGTTGGATTTGAAGCAAGGCGGACTATCGCATCACTGCTGATTTCCATGACTCCCCGTTTTTTGTACTTGTCATTAAACGGACTCCCTTTGCCAAACCATTGAGTTGTCCTTATTGATTGATGTTGGAGTAATAAATCTGCACCCCCATCCATCTCAAAGGTGCAGCTATCTCGTTTTAAAGTACTCCTGAGCAAACGTCAGCTCTATGGGCCGGCCGGGGGTCTCCCCAGTACACTTGGTAGCAGAGATTTGATGGTTACCGACTATTGATTATTGATTAAATTAAGACACCTATTGACCGTCGAAATAAAGTAACTCCAGGTTTTCGGCAATATCACGAGTCCTTTGCCATTTAGCTGAGTAGTCCGTGAAGCTCCCCGTAGACAGTGGTAATTTAGAAACAAACCTGCAGAAAGGGCCTGAAGGGACCCGTGTTCCCCACACTTCGCTTCCCATTTCTATGGGCAGCTGGGTGGGCGAAAAGCTGAAGAAGGCGGTAACAAAGGCGGTGATCCCGAGGGTCCAGAGAGGAACCATGTGAACGGTGAGTGAAACAAAAAATTTAATGTTTTGGCAAATAGTGCATGCCTTAGAACAAGTAAAGGGAAAAGGTAACGGAGGGAGGAGAGAAAACAAAATATAGTCACAAGTAGAGAAGACTGTATATATATATATATATATATATATATATTCATATATTCAGTGAAAGAACTTAGTTAAAGGGACGTTCAAAGTAAAACCGAAAACCCTTTGAAATTCGGCAGTTATGGTAAGATAAGCAACCATAACTCGCGCCACCGTGCACTGCTAACACTAACACCCAGGACATCAAAGATGACATCACAAAGTGGCTCAAAATAAACTTTTGCTGATCGACAGCAGAGACAATAGCAAATCGCTGAATATTCACTAAACATTTCATGTGAAATAAATGTACTTTACCAAATGTACTATCCTGCTGTTTACTTTTAAACCACAGTTTCATATTCCGAATTGTGGCGCACTGAGTTGTAAACTGATCTAACACCCTCTGTACCGCAAAGGAACATCGCGTGCCTCAACATGAACTTTTGCGGATCGACAACAAAGACAAATGCAAATTGCTGAATATTCTCTAAACATTTGATGTCAAATAAATGTACTTTACAAAATTTACAATCTTGCTGTTTGCTTTTAAATCACTGTTTCATATTCCGAATTGTGGCGCGCTGTGTTGTGACATAATATGTGTTGTCTTCTGGGTTCTGTGTAAAGTCACTTAGGACTGGAGAGGACTGGGCGCGTTTGATGACGCACCCTGTAACGTCACGGAGAGAGGCGGGGAATATGAATGCTTTGATAATATCAGGCTTAGGGGCGGGAGATATGATGTAGTGTCGCAAAAGCAAGTCAGCCAGGTCAATAGCGCCAGTCATAGGATTATCACATAATGTCGGCGCACACCAGCCGGATTTATTGTTTCTTTAGTGGACAAAAAGTCGGTTGACGCCCATAGGAAATTGTACTATTAGCGGACAAAAAGAGTGGTCTTAAAACACTTTCACCCTGACAACGAACAATACAAACAACGTTCTCAGAACACCCCCATTTTGTGTAATTGCAACCATTTCGGGACACCACAAGTGTTCTTAGAACACATTCAACTAGACAGATTACAATACGGACAGCGTCCTGAGGACACCCCCAGTTTGTGTATTTACGAACAATTAAGTACACCCCGAGTGTTGTTAGCTCATTTTTACCTTCCTTGCGAACAAAAATGACACATACTCCGTCCTCTAAACACCCAACCATTTAGTTTATTTACAAAATGTCAGAACAGCCGTGTTCTCTGCGGACAAATCGAACACAACAAAAACGTCTAGCACATAAAAAACAAAACATTGAACCTATCTCATACTCCCCCACCCTCCCCAAACACTCTTACACACCAACACACGGCACTAAATACAATTTTTTATCCATGTTTCACCGCGCTGTCTGCGGTCGTCCGCGAATGCAAGATGGCGGGCGCCACAGAAAATCTGACGCACTCCACGTCCCTCGCCGTCCAATCAGCGAACACGTCGCATGTCCGCGGACATGACGCAAGGGCATGGGCCAATCGGGGTGCTGTCCGCGGAGCGAACAGGGAAGCCCATCCGCGAAGCGAACACAGATATCACTAATTTTTTTGCCTTACATTTTGGTCATTTTATTAAAAACTACTGGACGGATTTACACCAAATTTGCAATTTGGTGTAAATCCGTCCAGCGGTTTGGCCTGTGGCCGTGCGCAAAGTTTTTTCCCATTATGTCTATAGGAAAAAACACAAGTTTTGGGACCCCCCTTATAACTCCCCCCCCCCGGACGAATCCTCACCAAACTTTGCAAAATAATTCAGAGTGGGCCATATACTTTTTTTGCAAAGTTTGGTGAGGATTCGTCCAGAGGGAGCGAAGTTATAAGCCACCCAAAAAATGCTCTTCCTATGGAAACACCAACTTAACCATAACTACATGATATATATATATATATATATATTCGGTTCTTTCGGTTTTACTTTGAACCATAACGTCCCTTTAACTAAGTTTTTTCACTGAATTTCATAGGTTTTTAGTAGCGCAACTTAACCATAACGTCCCTTTAACAAAGTTTTTTCACTGAATATATATATATATATATATATTTAGGGATAATGACTCGAGAATAATAAAAGTAAAAGGTTACCGGAGAAGACACCCGAGAAGTAAGAGGATTTGCCTTATTCCTATGCCTTAATATAGCGGCTAGAAGAAACGTGTATCCAGAGTCCCACATAATGGGGAACAAATAGACTACTACAACATAGACTATTACAACATTTAAAGACGTCGTGAAAGGGTTACGTTTACACTCCATGAAGGGGTAATGATTAGAGGCAGAGATTTCTGTGTCCAGCTGATGTCCGTCTAGTCTGTCAAGCATCTGTCTTGCATGTTTTGTTGTGACGTCATATGTAAAATATTTTTCTTAGAGAACTGATTTAAATTTTGTGCGATTTAACAGCTGAGATAAAATCGCATGTGAATTGATGTTTTTTGAGTAAAACAGAAGATATAAAATTTTGTGGAAATTTGGATTGGAGCTTGCAGTGTTTGGTGCTCGCTCGTATTGTTAGAAGCTGTTTAAACCACACAAAAGCGTTGACAGGTGTTATAGAAGAGGAAAGGGAACAGATTTAAGCATGGAAGACATGACTCCGTTGGCACACTTATGCAAACAGTTGCCAAAACACGCACCCAAGCTAAAGAAATATAGTACGGAGTGGGTTAAAGGCACCGCCCACAAGATTTGTATGCCTTGGCCACAAAATGGGTCTTTATCTAAAGCCGTTTTACAACATATGATGACATATATTTGCATGCCACATCTACAGTCAAGAAGTTAGAAAAACACCTTGCTGTTTTCGAGTTATGGAAAATGTATGCACAGTGAAAGGAGGAAGAGCCGCCAACAGATTGGATACTTAATGTATGCACAGAGGGGGGTGAGATGCCTACCACGCCACCTGCCCCACCCGAAACGAAAGTTGAAGAAAGTAAGGACGAGGGATTATACCTGTTGAGGGAACTTAAAGCAGCCACGGGGTACAGCAACCCCACATATGAGTCAACCTACAGATAGTAGTGACGAAAATTAAGGGAAAGATAAGCACAAGAATATTACCTCTGCAGTCCCAAGGGACAAGGGGAGACGTGATGACGAAAGAAGAGATCAGGCACAGACAAGTGCATCTCAACGAGGAGAGAGAAGGGAAGAGATGGAAGGGAAGCGAAGACAGAACTGATGAGATAGCATTCGCAAAGGACAAATGGATGGGAGGACACATTTTATTGAAACTCGATGGCAAAGGCATCGATGACGCGAAACAAAAGGAGAGGTTAGATGAGATACGGAGAAAGGAGAGAGAGACAAAGTTAAGAGACAAAAGGATAAGGAAGAAAGACAGACAAGGGTGAGAACAACTATATTGCGAAGAGCAAGAAAAACAGCTTGATCGCAACCCAAGAGCAGCCAACGATCAATACAGACAGAAACAGCAAAGGTTATAAGAAGAGCAAAGGATACGTGAAAAAAGAATAAAGAGACGAAGAGATGAGGAAATTCAAAGGGCAGATGAACGTAGAAATTAAAAGAGAAAGGAAGAAGATAGGGTCAGAGAAGAGGCGAGGAAACGCAAAGAATTCGATGACGATATAGAGCGTAAGCGTAGACAGAGAGAACGCAATCTTGAATATCTGGGGAGAGAGGTTAAAAAACCTGCTCCATTTGTAGACTGGGAAGACAGAGAAGAATTCTTTCCTGCGTACGATTCAGTACCAGGCACATCCACGGCAAATATTGACGTGGACTTCGACACCAGAAGCATCGGAGAAACGATCGATAGAATATATGATGAAATGGGGCTAGAACAAATACCACAAGGGGAGGCGGAAGACGAGCGCCTAGAGAGAGCACCCAGCTCTACGACACTGAGGATGTCACCCGAAGTAGTGGGAATAGGGAACTATTCCTGGACAGATTAGAAATCAGTAGAAACAATGAAGATACAAGGAGTTGGGTGAATTGGGGACAGACAGTGTCCGACTCTGAAAGGGAAGAGCGTGAGGAAAATGAAGAAGGGAGGCAAAATGAAAGTTGACTCCCAAGGGAGAAGGAAATAAGATAGTCAGACACTAGTGAGTCTGCAGCAAGAGCATCAGAATCAGTCACACAGTCAGAACGGCATGGAGAAGTATCTCACGGTCAGAGGGGGTGTCTTCACCTCCCTACGTGGACAGACTTAGGTCCCTATCAGGCAGGCGACGATGTGGGAATATTACCCCTGCCTTAGATAGGAGAATCATGTCGGATGAAAGAGAGGGCTTCACATTCCAATTTCCGTTGCTCTAGAAAGGGGGAATAAGACCGCAATATATCCCATGGCCACACATATATCGAGAAAATCTGAAAAACAAACTTTCAATGCTGACATCGTGAGCCGGAAAATGGATACATGAGTTGGAAAAAATGACAGGAGGAAACACGCTATAGGGCACATCAAAGGTCTCCTGATCGTCATACTTGGTGAGAGATTAGACGAAATGTGGGCACGAGCAGGCTACCCTGGCGTAACCACAATTAATACCTTGCATGATGGAGCACCATTTAACAATTGTAGAGACGCAGTATGGAAAGCGCTACGAGTACTATACCCAGATACTTCTGATATGGGAGCTATAATGACGCAAAAGATTAAGGAGTCTGAAGATCCGTTCATTTATATACAGAATTTCCAAGACGCATGAGTGCTCGAGACTCATAAATCGTGGACGAAATCTATACCTGTGTTTTACCATATACTGTGCCAAGGGCTGCCAGAGCCGGTGCAGAAACAACTGAAGAAATTGGTGGGAATTGAAGCCAGGCCTTGGGCTGAAATACAGTTGACCAATGCACATTATTGTAGGCTGTTGCAGGAAAGGAATTGCAAAAAGGAAGCAACTCGAAAAATTGAGGAAGCGAAATTGGTGCAAAAGAAATTGTCAAAATATGCTCTTGAGGGAGCCATTATAACTAGTACAGCTGAATCAAGCATGCAGCAGGTGGCTAGTCCACAGCAGAATAATCAGGGCAATACTGGATTTTATCCAAAGGGAAGGATTTAGGGGAAGAGGATGGCAGAGCAATCACTGAGGTTTCCAAAACAATCAAGGAGGTTTCCAAAATATGCAAAATGGTAACTAAGATATGCCAAATGGGTAAATTATCCGACCACCGCCAGTTTGTTGGCTGTGCTGAATGACAGGGCAATTGGCGCACATGCAGAAATCAAAGCATGATTCAGAACGGCCAAGGGACAGGAGCAGGCATGGCAAATTCACCTGCAGTTTTACAGCAGGGTGACATGATTTCCAATATACACTAGTAACCACAACCTTAAAGGATATATATATGAACAGAAAGGATACACGAAGGCTCCTGGTTGGTCTTCTCAACCTTCAATGAAGAATCTTCAAGGAAGAATCCTTTCTAATGATTCCACTCACTGTCTGAAGTATTTACAGCCAGTGTGAAGAATCACTTGAAAGGATGAAAAACTAAGCACCGCCTCCAATCTGTTATAAGAAAAACACTTGATAAGTAATAGAACGTTGGCCAGACTTCTCCTAATAACCACTATTATCTGCACTAACCTTAATTGATTAGATGACTTGAAGTAATGTGAAGAACCAGGAATATCCGTATGGATCCAAAGGAAACGACAAGGAAGGGAAGGTTAGTGGAATCTAAACCCGAGCGGAACGAGGGCCGCACTAGAGTCGGGATGGTGCAGTCTGGATAGCTTTCATTGTTCCATGCACAACACACTTTACATAAACTGATAGTTGGTTAGGTTCTCACTCATGTGCAGTCAGTGATTCATCCTTGAACTTAGATGAGTCCAAATAATCTAACATAAGAACCGAAAACTTAAACCCACTGGTTTGTAAAGCAGCTCCAAATCCTGAAACTACTATAACTTAACTTCCAGTCCTCCAACAGTAGTAAAATGAGATCATAGAATTCTAACTACAGTCTCATACCTTAAATGAAAAATGCCTGCATCCGCGGTTATAACAGCTCTTGTGGAGGATTAACTGTAGCTTGAAGTGTAGGTGGGAAGAGATAGCCGTTCTTGTAGGAAACCGCTTCAGACGTGTAGAATAGGAATTGTACACCGCTGTCGTCTTTCACGGCAGGCGACCACGAGGAATGCAGCCAACAGACAACGCGGACAGCAGAGAAGCCTCCGCAATTCTTTCACGTGGAAATAGGCGACCATGAGGAGTGCAGCCAACAGGAAACGCGGACGGCAGGAAACCACTGTGTAAATGAACTGTGCTTAGAATGCACTCGAGGAAAGCCGACGCAACCAGCAGGGAAGCCGCAGTGTCAATATAGAAGTGCTTAGGGAAGCACTCGACTCGCTTAAGCTGGCGAGTACAAAGGAGTAGCCAGGAACAGCCGCTGGGAAGAATACCAACTTGGAAACAGGATACTCCACAAACATCAAGGAATTCCGTTCGGGACGACCGCATGGAATGCAGGAAAGCTTAATCAGAAGCAACTAGCGTTTTGAGAAAAGGACCTAAATACGTGCCTTAGGCACGTGACTAAACCATGTGATTAGCTTCAGTAACGTTTAACAGGAAGTTTGGAGAACAGTCTCCATTTGGTATAGAACGGCTTGGCTGCCATTCTAAAGGCGTAGGGATTCCTTCTACCACCTTTCATAGGTGAGTGCATGACAGTACCATCCCCCAAAGGCCTCTCCACACCCCTCCTTGCGTGGAACCTCCAAAGTAGAAACGGAGCATGAATATTGCTCAATGGTTCCCATGTCCGGTCCTCAGGATCATAACCTTTCCAGTCGATCAAATAGTAGGGTGTGCCCTGTCGTATTTTCATGTCCAAGATCGTATTCCTCCGAGCCTCTAACCTTAACAGCCAAAGGGCGAACAGGTAATCTGGTCTTTGCATCACATGGTTTGATCAAAGAAACATGAAATACTCGATGTACTCTCCATCGAGAAGTCAACTCCAAACCAACAGCTGCAGGATTGATAATTTTGTTAATGACAAACGGACCAACGAACCTCGGCATGAGTTTTTTCTTGCCAGGTATCTTCAGATTTTTTGCTGACAACCACACTTTCATCCCAACCCGATAAACAGGTGCTGAAGTTCTCTTAGCATCAGCGTAACGTTTGGTAGTCCGTTGAGCAAGGATCAAGTGTTGTTGAACTCTTGTGTGCAACACTGTTAAGTCTCTCAATGTTTGTTTTGATGCCGGATTGTCTGACATCAGATCCAGATCCAATGGCATGGACCTGGGATGTTGTCCATATAGTGCAAAAAACGGAGTACTACCAATAGAGGAATGTCTGGAATTATTGTACGCAAACTCTGCTGCAGGTACCATAGATAACCAGTCGGACTGATACTGCAAACACAGGCACCTTAAATACTGTTCCATAGTACTATTGGTCCTCTCAGTTTGTCCATCCGTTTGAGGATAAAAAGAGCTGGACATTCTGTCATCAATCAACAGAGCAGAAGTCAGCGTCTTCCAAAAATGAGAAGAAAACTGAGAGCCTCTGTCAGTGATGATGATGGATGGCAGACCTAAAAAACAAAAAACATGTCGTAGAAAAAGATCTGCTAATACAGCAGCAGTAGGCAAACCTTTACATGGAATGAACAATGCAAGTTTAGTGAAGTAATCCACTACAACCCATATGGTGTTAAAACCACGTTCTAACGGTAACTCAACCACGAAATCCATAGAAATCATATATCATGGTTTATAAGGTACAGGTAGCTTTTGCATCAACCCCATGGGTTTGCCAGGCCTATTTTTGCACTGAGCGCATACAGAACATGAATTGACATAGTCGATCATGTCTCTAGACATGGTAGGCCACCAAAACCATAGTTTCAGTAGTTCAAGAGTCTTCTTTTGTCCAGGATGAGCCGCCATAACTCATGTCCCAAACGTATGGCTCTGGTACGAGTGTCTTACGTAGGAAAGTATAATAACCCTTGCAGAAAAGGAAGACCTTTTTGGATTTCCAAATTTTGTGATTGAACCTCCTGCGGGTGATGTAATACCCAATCTTGCAAATCCTGTTTCAAGGAAGACTGGGCAGAGCAAGTACACACCACATGATTTGCTACAATAAGATGAGGTTCGGTTCTGACCTTGTCGGTACCCGAACGTGACAATGCATCTGCTTTGATTACTTCATGTGAAGGGCGATAAGTAATCTTGAAATCAATCTGCGAAAAGAATGCATGCCACCTGGCTTAACGTGCAGTTAGACATTTCATTGTTTTGAATGCTTGGAGGTTCCTATGATCTGAATATATCATCACCGGATGTCTGGCTCCTAAAAGATGATGGCGCCACTCCTTTAAAGTGTCTTTGATTGCTAAGAGTTCACGCTCTGTCACTGTGTAATTGTTACACCGGGAGTTCGGAAAACCTCTCTCTGGCATCGTTGGCGGCTACAGCCACAGATGAGAGTTTATACCTCCAACATGGAGCGTAAAGCACAGAGGAGCGGTCTAGAGGATCGAGAGAAGGACGAGAGCGCGACTCCTCCTCCCTCTCTGGAAGTGCTATATGAATGGGAGTGGCCAGGAGTACTACGCGTTGCTACTGTTCAAGACAGCTCCGCTCCGTGAGTTATCGAAACTGCGATACGCGCGTCACACTGATCTAAATCAGTTTAGCATTTCTTACTCTCCTTTGCTTACATTTTCCTGCAGGAACTTTCCGCCTTTCCATCCCTATTCTTTCCGACCCGCCAGTTCTGCTCAGCTCAACATTATGGACCAAACCCACTGCAGACCCAAGTAAGCCGTTCCCTTTTTCTACCGAAGCAGGATTCCCGTTCTGTCTGTATTCTCTTGTTCACTAGTTGCTTTCCCTCCTGGCAGTAATCAACACTGGTCGATCTCGTCTCGGCTTGACACTCAATCTCCCAAGGTTCAGCGCGCTAAACCCATACTCTGGTACATTAGCAGGTAGGGCTCTCTAAACATTCGTGCTTCTGTTCTATTCCACTTCTCATATCTCTAAGCATTATTCAAGACCCTTCCATTCTATTTTCTTTATATCTGTAACAGAGCGGACAACATTCCCAGCCACCAGAGACTCTCCATAACACCCCTTGGGATCCTCCCGCAGGTATCTTCCCAATTATTCAACTTTGTGTCACATCAAGGAAATAGGGATTAACAAATAGGTAACTCTGTCCATTCTATTCCCGCAGAACAGTCTGATCGATTAGACCCCAAGACAAACCAACGCGACTCCCTCTTGCAAGACATCTTACTCCAATCGTGAGGGATCGACAAGACCCACCAATCTATCAACATTCCACAACCGGGTTTTTTCCCTCCAAGAGGGTTTCCCGGAAACCCCCTTTCGACACCTGTGTTAAAAGGTGGGACAGGGGGTCTCTGGTAAACTTTCACACTCTCATTTTTTTGCTAAAGGCAAGGTAGGAAATTTCTATTGTTACCTGCAAGGTGTTTTTGTTGTACATTGGTAGTCGTTACAGATAGCAACGCCCACAGAGATTAACGTGTCTGAAATCACTCAAACAGGCCTTGCAGGTGTTAACAATGGAACAACAGATACGGCAATTAGTCGCCGTAATGCAGAATATGTCTGCGGAGGTTCAACAATTGAAACAGGAGAACGCCAGTCTGAGACAACAGGTAGGGCGTTCCGCTCAGAGTTCTGAGGTACCCCCGGGGTTTTTACCAGGAGGGCGCTTTGATGGTAATCCACATGCCGTTAAAAAGTTCCTGGAATCATGTACCGTCCAATTTGCATTCAAGGCGGCATTTTTTCCCACCGATAGGGACAAGGTAGGGCACATGATTGCCCAAATGACAGGTGCCGCTTTGGCTTGGGCCACTCCGTTAGTCACCAACAACAATCCAATTCTCGATTCATACCCTGCCTTTTGTAATAGTGTCCGGAGCATGTTTAGCCGACAGGAGGTAGTAGTGGCCTCTCAAGAGAAGCGTCTGGACTTAAAACAGGGGAATCAAGACATTCTTACTTATATTATGGCGTTCAAAAGAATGGCTGCAGACACCTCCTGGGCCGACGACGCCCTAATGACTCTGTTGAGACGTGGTCTTACGGAAGATTTAAAGGACGAAGTGTCCCATGTTCCTAGACCTACAAACCTCACAGAATATATTGCTTTGGTCATGCAGTTAGATTACCGACCCCAAGAGAGGAACAGGAAAAAACAAAAAGGAAAAGGACCTCAGGCCCATGTAGAGGTATTTTCCTCGCCCAAATCAGGCCCTTCAGATTAACTTATGCATTTGGGAATAGCTAGAGGTCCATTAACACCAGAGGAACGAACCCAAAGAAGAACACTCGGTTTATGTATGTATTGTGGGTCTAATAGCCACACTATTAGGGAATGTACTCTGATTCCTCCCAGAAAACCGGGGCAGGGAAACGCCATTACCCGACCTTAAAAGGGACGACGGCCTTGGGTTCTTCCACAACACCTAGTCCCTTTTCTAGTATCTCTGGCGGATTCTCAGCCCATTCGTCAGGAAGTATAATGATCAGTTTGAATATCACTGTATCCTGGGATAGCACTTCCTTACTTAATGTTCCAGCCTTAATTGACAGCGGTGCCGCAGGCAACTTTATTGATGATACCTGGGCACGCTCTCATAACATCCCTCGTACCCCCAAAGAGATGGCAATACCTGTAGAGAGCGTAGACGGGAGTCCGCTCACGTCAGGACCCATTAAAGATCCAACCTTACCCTTGTTAATGGCGGTGGCTTCGCATCAGGAGAATCTAGAGTTTGACATAATCAGGACAGCCCACTACCCAATCATCTTAGGGTTACCCTGGTTACGACACCACAATCCCTATATCAATTGGGCAGCAGGCACACTTTTTTTTAGGCTCAGAACAATGTGTACAACATCATCGAACAATAAACTCCCCTAAGATAGACCCGATTCCAGATTCAGAGATTTCTAGTACAGTAGTCAACAAGGTTTCTTCCTTGCCTATAGAATATGAATGGTTTCGTCCCCTCTTTTCTCATCCAGAGTACTCAGATCTCCCCCCTCATAGAAGGGATCATTGTGCCATAGACCTGGTCCCAGACACACCCCTTCCGTTTGGCAGGATGTATATTCTCTCAGCAAGAGAGAAGGAAGTATTAAAGGAGTACCTACACACCCAACTAAAGAACGGCTTCATTACAGAATCCACATCCCCAGCAGCCGCTTCTCTCTCTTCCATTCCGAAGAAAGATACATCGGAACTTCGCCCTTGCATTGACTTCCGTGGGTTAAACAAAATTACCATTCCGGACAAATATCCGATGCCACTTATCCCAGATATATTAGAGGCAGTGCAAGGGGCCAAATTCTACAACAAACTGGATCTAAGGGGGGCATATCATCTAATTCGCATTAAAGCTGGCGACGAGTGGAAAACGGCTTTCTGAACCCCATTCGGTCACTTCCAATATAAGGTCATGCCATTCGGACTTATGAACGCACCAGCAGTTTTCCAAAGATTTATGGACCACGTCTTTTTAGATATTAGTCTTCATTATGTTATTGTTTATTTAGATGACATTTTAGTTTTCTCTTCTTCCTTGAAAGAACATCAGTCCCAGGTGAAAGAGGTCTTAAACAAGCTGCATGAAAACCATCTGTATTGCAAACTAGAAAAATGTGCATTCCATAAGACCACCATAGCATTTCTGGGATATATTCTCTCCCAGGAAGGGATTGCTATGGATCCTGCTAAAGTCTCAGCTATCACGGAATGGCCTCCTCCTCGATCTATTAAGGAGATACAAAGATTCCTGGGATTTGCCAATTGTTATAGGCATTTCATTCCCCACTTCTCATTTTATACCAAACCTATAACTCAACTGTTGAAGAAAGGTGCCCCATTCCTTTGGAAAATCAAGACACAGAAAGCATTTGACCACTTGAAGGCTTTGTTTACCCAGGCTCCGATACTAAAAGTACCAGATCAACAACGTCCATTTATTGTAGAATCAGATGCCTCAAAATACGCCTTGGGTGCTGTTTTGCTTCAACTGGACATCCACAACATAGAAAGACCAGTAGCCTTCCTGTCTAAAACCATTTCGCCCGCTGAAATCGATTATACAGTATTGGAAAAGGAACTACTAGTCATCAAACGGGCGTTCGAGGAATGGCGACATCTCCTTCTGGGTGCACGTTACCCTATTGAAGTTAGAACCGATCATCACAACCTCCACTCTCTACAGTATGTGCAAACCTGCAACAGCCGACAAGCACGATGGGCACATTTTTTCTCTCCATATCAAATCAAATTCATCTTCATTCCGGGAAATACAAACCTCAGAGCCGACGCTTTATCCCGAAAAGACCCCCAGGAGAATATCCCATTCCGAGCAGAACCCATGTTCCCAAAGGCCGTCTTTGTTCCAGTGGTACATCACTTCTTACAGACACTAGAGGACAAGACTAAGGACCTGCTAAAGGCAGAACCGGAACTTTGTCTCACTCTGGGATTGACAAGCAGTCGAGGACTCCTGTTCAAAGGCGAACTGGTGTACGTCCCGGACATAACTCTCCAAAAGGAAGTGTTAAGGCTATGTCACGATTCCCAAGCAGCCAGTCACCGGGGAATTGCTAACACTCTCGAACTGATTCAAAGACACTTTTGGTGGCCTTCGGTTCGCTCTGACGTACGCGATTATATCGCGTCATGCACAGTATGCCTTCAGACTATATCTCCCCAGATACCACCCTTGGGAGAAATGGTCGCAACACAGATTCCTAATAGACCATGGCAAATAATCTCTACAGATTTCATTGTAGATTTACCGAAATCCGAAGGCTGTACCACTATCATGGGCACCATTGATACATTGACTAAAATGGCTCATTTCATACCCTTGCCTGAGGTTCCTTCAGCGGCCCTGATGGTTTGCATATTTGTGGAGTGCATTTTTTCTCTACATGGCCTTCCGGATACTATTATTTCAGAGAGAGGACCGCAGTATACCTCAAGATATTGGAAACAGTTTGGAGGTTCCTATGATCTGACTATATCATCACCGGATGTCGGGCTCCTAAAAGATGATGGCGCCACTCCTGTAAAGTGTCTTTGATTGCTAAGAGTTCACGCTCTGTCACTGTGTAATTGTTACACCGGGACTTTAGAAAACCACTCTCTGGCATGGTTGGCGGCTACAGCCACGGATGAGAGTTTATACCTCCAACATGGAGCCTAAAGCACAGAGGAGCGGTCTAAAGGATCGAGAGAAGGACGAGAGCGAGACTCCTCCTCCCTCTCTGGAAGTACTATATGAATGGGAGTTGCCAGGATTACTACGCGTTGCTACTGTTCAAGACAGCTCCGCTCCGTGAGTTATCGAAACTGCGATACGCGCGTCACACTGATCTAAATCAGTTTAGCATTTCTTACTCTCCTTTGCTTACATTTTCCTGCAGGAACTTTCCGCCTCTCCATCCCTATTCTTTCCGACCCGCCAGTTCTGCTCAGCTCAACATTATGGACCAAACCCACTGCAGACCCACTAAGCCGTTCCCTTTTTCTCCCGAAGCAGGATTCCAGTTCTGTCTGTATTCACTTGTTCACTAGTTGCTTTCCCTCCTGGCAGTAATCAACACTGGTCGATCTCGTCTCGGCTTGACACTCAATCTCCCAAGGTTCAGCACGCTAAACCCATACTCCGGTACATTAGCAGGTAGGGCTCTCTAAATATTCGTGCTTCTGTTCTCTTCCACTTCTCATATCTCTAAGCATTATTCAAGACACATCCATTCTATTTTCTTTATATCTGTAACAGACCGGACAACATTCCCAGCCACCAGAGACTCTCCATAACACCCCTTGGGATCCTCCCGCAGGTATCTTCCCAATTATTCAACTTTGTGTCACATCAAGGAAATAGGGATTAACAAATAGGTAACTCTGTCCATTCTATTCCCGCATGCAGAACAGTCTGATCGATTAGACACCAAGACAAACCAACGCGACTCCCTCTTGCAAGACATCTTACTCCAATCGTGAGGGATCGACGAGACCCACCAATCTATCAACATTCCACAACCAGGTTTTTTCCCTCCAAGAGGGTTTTCTGGAAACCCCCTTTCGACACCTGTGTTAGAAGGTGGGGCAAGGGGTCTCTGGTAAACTCACACTCATTTTTTGCCGAAGACAAGGTAGGAAATTTCTATTGTTACCTGCAAGGTGCTTTTGTTGTACGTTGGTAGTCGTTACAGAAATTCCGTTCATATGGATTAAGTTTGCGTGAGAAGAAAGCCACAGAGTGCCCTTCCTTACTGTCCGGACAAACTTGCGACAGGATAGCCCCTACTGCGATATTAGAAGCATCAGCTTCCACAATAAATGGCAGATCGATGTTGGGATGTTGTAAAACCGGAGCAGTGGTAAATGCCTCCTTCAAGGTTTCAAATGACCGCTGTGCTTCTTTGTTCCATACAAAAGTCACCTTAGAACTGGTAAGAGCTGTTAACGGAGCTACCGTCTGCGAGAAAGACTTGATAAATCACATATACAAATTGGCGAATCCTAGAAGGGACCGTAAGGCCTTAGTATTGTTGGGGTTAGGCCAATTCAAAATGGCCTTCACCTTAGAATTGCTCATTCGGACTCCTGTATTGGTAATGTCATAACCCAAGAATTCAACCTCCTGAGTATGAAACACACACTTTTCAGCCTTTACGAACAACTTGTGTTCTCATAGTCTGCTTAACACTTGTGTGACATGATGAATATGTTCTTGGAGTGATGAGGAGTAAATGAGGATGTCATCCAAATAAATGACCACAAACTGATCTAGAATGTCCCTAAAAATATCATTCATAAAAACTGAAAAGTGGCGGGGGCATTACATAGGCCGAATGGCATAACAAGATACTCATAGAGTCCATATCGCGTCTTGAAAGCAGTTTTCCATTCGTCACCCTTGCGAATGCGTACCAAATTGTATGCCCCTCGGAGATCTAGCTTAGTAAAAATGATCGATGAGCTCAATTGGTCTAACAGAACACTGATTAATGGTAATGGATATTGATTCTTTACAGTTATCTCATTAATGGCTCGGAAGTCAATATATGGTCTAAGATTGCCTTCTTATTTCAGAACAAAAAACAAAGGAGAGGCTGTCGGAGACTGCGAGGAACGAATGAAGCCCATCTTGAGTGCCTTATCGATGTATTCCTTGAGAACTGCTTCCTCTTTTTGAGTTAAAGAATAGACTCTTCCTGTGGGGACCTTAGAACCTGGAAGCAGTTCTATCGGGCAGTCATATGGACGATGAGGTGGCAGATGCTCAGCCATGCCTTTGTCAAAAACATTGCGAAAAGTGTGATACTCAGGAGGGACTTGAATTTCCGGTGCAGACACTACTCCAATTATGGATGCTGTGTCTAACAGAGCCGCCACAGACGACTCTCTAACCAATTCTGTGTTTTGGAAGCAATACTCATTGCAGTATGAAGAAGGATACTGGATTTGACCCGACTTCCAATCAATGAAAGGATTATGAAGGCTTAACCAAGTGATGCCAAGAATTAGTTTATACTGAGGTGCGGCAATGACATCAAATATAACTTCTTCAGAATGTCCATTGCATTGGATCACCTCAATGGGAGCGGTTTCTTGAGTAACCAACCCAGACGTAAGGATTGAACCGTCAACCGTGTTAACGGTTTCCGGTATCTTCTTAGTCACTGTAGGTATGGCAGCCTGTTTCAGAAATGACTGATCGATATAGTTGTTAGTAGCTCCTGAATCGATCATGGCCTGAGTTTGTATCTTACCCCTGGGGAAACGTAATTCCACCATTATTGCAATGGGAGCAATCTTACTGGAGTACTCTTTAAAACTCGGTACAAGGATCCCTACTGAGGCCGAGTCTTGGCGTTTCCCGGACGCCTATTTGGTTTCTTAGGACATGCGGCCAACAAATGTTCTGCGGAACCACAATACATGCAGAGATTATTCTTTCATCTGTTCTCTCTCTACGCATTCGAGAGACGCGCACGTATGGCCCCTATCTGCATGGGTTCTGGCTCACTAGGAGCCACAATAGGAGGATCAGACTGTGCCATTGATGGCAAAAACGGTTTCTTTTCATCCTTACGAGCATTTCTGCAGGCGTCTATCTGTAGGATAAGATCAAGAAGTTCAGAAAACCCTGCAGGAAACACCGGCACCGTAGAGATGGCGTCTTTCAGATCCTCAGACAGACCTTTGTAGAAAACAGCTGCCTTCTTCTCATCAGGCCAACTTGTTTCGGCAGTTAGTTGATTGAATTTAGCCAAGTAAGATAATAAAGGTTGAGTTCCCTGCTGGAGATTCAATAACTCCAAATCATTGGCTTGAGTGGCATATCGCATGTCAAAAACCTTACTCATTGCTTCTAATAGAGCGTCACAATCATATAACAAAGGACTGTTATTCTCTAGCAGCGAATTAGCCCATGCCGCTGCTGTGCCACCTAAATAGGACAACACAAAGGCCGCCTTGGTGGTTAAGTCTGGAAATGAACATGCCCTACACAGAAAGTGCAACCGGCACTGATTAACAAAGGTGCGATATGTTTTGGGATCTACAGTGAATCTTTCAGGAGGAGCGAGAGGGAATTGAGTAGGCATCAGCACTTGCACGGATTCCCTTGGAGGTATAGGTGAACCTGAAGCTGAAGCACCTATTGCGGGAATCCCACTACCCTGTGGCAGAACTGCATGCATTGAGTCCTGAAGGACATCTATGCGATGACGCAACGTATCTTGGGTAGTGACCATATCATTCCTTAGATCAGCTATCAGCCTGGTTAAGGCTTCCAGAGGATCTACTACCTATATCACTAGGGCTTCTGATTCTGACATGATTTCCAATATACACTAGTAACCACAATTTTAAAGGATATATATATGAACAGAAAGGATACACGAAGGCTCCTGGTTGGTCTTCTCAACCTTCAATGAAGAATCCTCAAGGAAGAATCCTTTCTAATGATTCCACTCACTGGGCCTCATTACACGGAAGGCGGTAAGGGTTTACCGGTACCGGTAAACCCTTACCGCCTTACTACGAGGTCCCTTTGCGGGTCCTCCCTTAACGCCTGGTTTTTACAGGCGTTAAGTACGGGACCCGCAAAGGGACCATGGTGCTAATTACGGTACCGCAATTTGCGGTACCGTAATTAGCACCTTCACCATTAACATGGAGCCCTATGGGGCTGACTGGCAATGGTGAAGGGGCAATGGTGGATGGCGGAATTAGCGCCCCCACACACCTTGGAATATGGCGCTAATTCCGCCATCCACCAAGGCGGACCCGGTAAGGTACCGGCGGCAGCCATGGCGCTAATAGCGCCATGGCTTACCGCCTTCCGTGTAATGAGGCTGACTGTCTGAAATATTTACAGCCAGTGTGAAGAATCACTCGAAAGGATGAAAAACTAAGCACCGCCTCCAATCTGTTATAAGAAAAACACTTGATAAGTAATAGAACGTTGGCCAGACTTCTCCTAATAACCACTATTATCTGCACTAACGTTAATTGATTAGATGACTTGAAGTAATGTGAAGAACCAGGAATATCCGGATGGATCCAAAGGAAACAATGACAAGTAAGGGAAGGATAGTGGGAATCTAAACCCGGGCGCAGCGAGGGCCGCACTAGAGTCGGGATGGTGCAGTCTGGATAGCGTTCATTGTTCAATGCACAACACACTTTACATAAACTGATAGTTGGTTAGGTTCTCTCTCATGTGGAGTCAGTAATTCATCCTTGCTCGTGCATATGTGAAGGCACATTTTCCTTGTTCGGTGTAGCCATAGATACTCAGAGTTTTACAGGAGCTACCAGTCATGTTCCCTTCACAAATGCCCTTCCAGTCTCTATAGGAGAATGTGAAATGAATGTGCCTTTATTATATTCTCGGCAGATCCCAGTAACTATTTTGGGTCGAGATTTAATGACAAAGTTGAACATGACTATCTCGTTCACGGAGGAGGGCATAGTATGTTCCACCCCAGGCATGCACTACTCAAACGTATGCGAAATGATTAGAGCATACTCAGGACACATAGCCATGAGGGCCATACCAGTAGAGCCAGAAATGTTTGCATATGGTATGCGTGTGCTTATGGCAGGATTGCCAGGCCTCGCAGACAAAGCCATGAGAACCCCTGATGAGTTCCTATTTAGACCAAGAATACCAATGCATGAGGAAGAGGGACAAGTATTTTCCTTAATGATACACACAGCTGCAATACGAGGGAAAGTGGCCTTGGTTGACGGTTATGATGACGAGGGCAGACAATGGTGCGCGATAATTGCTATTGAAGAGGGATATCGAGTGACTGACGTCACCAATGACGATCTGTTTCAAGAACAAGCAGAAATGGGAGTCTCACACTCTGATGGTAAACAAACTGGTTCAATACTCTTATCACCCGTCTCCTCCTCCTCCTCACCTGTTGACACGTCGTCAGATGATCCTTCAATAGATAATTCTCTTCTCTCTCTCCAGCCGGAGTCGGGCTTTCTTTTGTGGATCTTAGGACGGGCTTGTCTGGAGGCCACCTTGCCTTATAGCTATTTGCCCGGCAGTGGGACCTCCAGCGAGCTCACCCCACAATCAGGGAAAAGCCTTTCTGAAAAACCCTGAATGAGAAGGATTGTCCGGATGATGTAGAAGTTATGGGCTCCAGAAGACACCAATTGAGGACAGATGGATTTCCGTACTCTTTGTAAAGGTGACTAAGGAAACTACATCTCCCAACATGCACTGGTAATGTGGAGGTTCCGGCACAAAGACTACACTAGCCAAGAGGTTACAAGAAACCAGCTCAAATGGGTCTGTGAGGCAAGCAAATGGTAAGAGCTTCGAGAATCTGGAACTCCCTGCCGGAATGCAGTTTGCCCAAAGCGATCCGGTAAGGACAAACGTTCTGTGCAGCCTGAAGAGTGAGGTAGGTGGAGTAACGCTAGATCGCGGCACCAATGCTGTCACCGGAGCACAGCATGCACGGTGAGCGCTCCCGAAGGAACGCAGAAAACCCTGCGCAAAGTGGAAAAAAAAATACAAAAAGGGAGGAGGAAAAAAGGAGGAGGAACAAGGTGGGATAAAAAAGCAGAGGGAGGAAGGGATGCAGCAGAAAGGTAGGACGGAACACTCGAACAGCGTGTAAACCCGAAGAAAACACAAGGTTGCAACGCATCGAGTGAACCTTCCGACACGTACTTATACGCATCACACTCAAGGCAGAAACACTAGAATGCTGCATGCGCTTTCACCAAAGTGAAACGGCTCAAAGCTTCTTCCATTGATTCCATAATTTCCATGGACGGTGAATCATGACAGGGAGAGACAATGGTGGAAGTAAGTCTCACCTTTTGGGTAAAGATGATTAAACGAGAAGTACCTCATAGAATGATGTTGGCACTAAAACGTCCTGAATATTTTGATGACGACATAGCCAAAGTGCCTGTCTCAGTGTGGACTACAGGACCCTATAACGTAGGCCTCTTGAAGGGGGTTGGAGAAGTGAAGATTAAACTGAAACCAGGAGCAATTCTACCAAGAGCCCGACAATATCTCATGTCCAGAGAGGCAGACGAGGGGATTTTCAAGACAATCTCTGCCATGATGGGCCAGGGCTTTTTAGTGACGTCAGAGTCACCATGTAATACGTCAGAGTATTGTCATGATGCCTACCCCCGGAGCACCAGGCCAGGCCCAGCACCCCCGGGAGCAGGCTTCATGCCCCCGGGTAAAAGCCCAGCGGCCCCTTATAGGGGCTCTTTGGACTCTGTCCTGGCGCCGTTGGCGCCAGGCTCATGTTGGACATGGCGCCAGGCTCATAAGGAAGGTGTTTAGTGCACTTACCTGATGCAGACCATGCTGCAAGATTCAGGCCTCCCTAAGACCTGAAAGGGACTATTTTTTCATTGGGACTATTTTGCCACTCGGACGTGGCCGGGGAAGGATACTTACCTGGAACTACTTTGGGGGCTATTTAAGCCACGCCCACACAGTAGCTCACGCTTCGCGTTGTTCTGCATCCAAGCAGCTGAACGCTCACCGTGTCTGCTCCTGCATCTGGTCTCCAGCCAGGCCCGCCTCGATCCTAGAACACCTGTAAGGAAAGAAGAGAAGAGAAAGGTGAAAACCAAGAATTTTATCAAACTTCTTACCTGCATCCGGAACCTTCACGCCAGCGTTCCTGAGAAAAGACTTTCATTTAAAAGCACCGCGTTGCTCGCTGCAGCGCCGCGCTTCACTCACCTGTCCTCGGGAGTTCTTCTGGCTCCACCGCGACTGTCTGCACCGGTCGCCACATCTCTGCGCCTAGGGGAGAGAAGAAGAGACAAAATGTGAGCAGAAGGAACATATGAGGAAAGCCTAATTTTCCGCCATAACACTTACCGGTCTTCTGTTGGTGGACCATTCCTCATTTCGGGTCGGCCCCTAAGGGGAAAGGACAAAAGACATTACTGGAGGAATATAAAGACATTAAGAGGGATCCCCGCCATCGCTAACTCACCTGAGTTTACCATCGGCAATTCAATCCCTCAACGCATCGCCTTCATTCTGCACCTGAAATAAAGGACAGATCACAGGTTAGGAAGGCAACAGAAAAGGAGGCTCTACACTTGAACTTTTGTAATCTTCATACTTACGGCGTTCCGCTCGGAAAAGTCAAGTGGATTTTGCCAGCGCCATTCTAAAAACCAGTGAAGTAACTGGATAAACACGCGCCCCTGCACCAGAAGCAGGATGGAGAGTTCATCCTTTCAAACCATAAGGTGAGCTTCAACCGGGGATTTAATTCCCTTTCTCATCTGCAGACGGATATTCCTACGGGCCAGACAAGCAAGATTTGAGTGTCCTGTTCAGTCGGTGTTCCGAGTTCTGCGCATCACGCTCGAAGAGGCCACAGCAACCCAGACTAGACCAGCGCCTCCGTGGGAGTCAGGTGAGCGTTACAAGTTTCCTGTGAAAACAAATAAAGGGGGGTCATAGAGGCTAGTGCAAGACCTAAGGCCAATAAACAATATTGTTGAGGCCGAGGTCCCTCTAGTCCCTAACCCGTCTACAATCCTATATAACATACCCATTGAGGCAAAATATTTCAAGGTGAATGACTTGAAAAATGCATTTTTCTCAATCCCGTTGCACAGTGACTCCCAAGATCTGACATCATTCACATTCAGACAAATGCACCTGAAAAGCACGAGGCTGCCACAGGGGTACTGTGAGTCTCAGTCTATTTTCAACAGAGTCCTGCAGATGGACTTAAGCAATATTTCATTCAAAAGTGTCGTCCTGCAGTACGTGGATGACATCTTAATCTGCAGCATAGCAGAAGAGCAATGCAGGCACGATTCTGTTCAGCTATTAACTACACTGGCTGAAAAAGGATATAAGGTTGACAAGGAAAAGTTACAATATTGTCAACAAGAAGTGCCGTACATAGTCCAGCTGATCTCACATGAAGGAAAGAAAGTGACCCCAGAAAGGGCTGAAGCAATACTTAACACGGCTAAGCCTCACACGATAAAGCAGATGCAGAACTTTCTAGGCCTATGCAACTATGTTAGGGCATGGGTCTTGGACTACAGCTCCTATACTAAGCCTTTACTTCAGGCCCTAAAGAAGGCCCAAATAACGAAAGAAAAGATCGAATGGTCTGAGACCATGGAGGAGAAAGGGTCTGCTGAACTCAAAAGAGCTATTTGCACAGCACCAGTTCTCGGGATTCCCAATTATACAGAGGAATTCTACCTGTTTTCACACATGAATGGCAGCGTTATGACGGCAGTCCTCACACAGAGAAGCACATTGGGGTACAAGCCCCTGGCATACTACAGTGGGAATTTGGACCCAGTAATGAGAGGTAATTTTCCTTGCGAACAAAGTTTAGCTGCCGCAGCATTCGCCATAGAGAAGGCTACAACCGTTGTGATGGGATGCTCAATGACGTTGTACGTCGTGCAATCACTATTTGCCATTCTAGAGAAACCAAAGGGCACACTGACATCTCAAAGAGCTTCTGCTTATGAAGTGATCATATCAAACCCATCGATTAAAATAGTCCGATGTAAAATAGTAAACCCAGCTACGTTTATAGCAGAGCCAGTCGCTGAAGGAGAGCCGATACATGGCTGTGCAAATTATGAAGAATTCTATGATGAAATCCCCAGGGTTAAAGAAAATGCCTTGGCAGAAGGAGAGATCATCTTTATTGACAGGTCTTCGAGGATCGATCAAAGTGACGGACAAAGATATACAGGCGTTGCTGTAATGAAACACACAGCAAATGGAGAATTTCGAGTACTTCTTAGTGCACGAATACCATCTCATTATTCAGCAGAGGCTGCAGAATTATTGGCGTTGATACTCGCCATTGAGAATCACGCAGACCAGGAAGTAACGGTGTACAGTGACTGTCTGTGACGTCAACAGTGCACGCAGGACTAGCGCGCTGGAAAAGGAGGGGCTACCTCCGAGCAGACAGCACGCCAGTGCAACACGCAGCCTTATTGGATAGGCTGATTAAAGCACTACAGCTCCCAGTGGGCATAGCGGTTGTGAAATGCGCCACCCAAACGAAAGGGACAGATTTTATCTCACGCGAAAATCAAGCAGCAGACACAGAAGCCAAGCGTATGGCATCCAAAAGTGAGACGATTATGGAAGCGGAAGTTGCCCATACCAACGAGAGAATGATGGCTGCATGAACGACACCTGAAGCCTATAACAGTCTTGTGCAAACGCAGTTAATGCAACTCCAAGGGGAGGCACCACAGGAAGAGAAGAACCTGTGGAAACGTTGAGGGTGTTCTTTAAACCCCTCTGACAGCTTGTGGTGACAAGACAGCACTGGTAAACCAGTAATGTCTGTAGCCCTATTGAAAATAGCGCTGGAGCAGTTAAATTATCCGGTGCATATGACAAAAGATAATCTAACAGCAATGCTCGCGGAAGACTGGTTCATACCGAATTTAGCAGAGCATGTTGCATTCTTTATGGTGAACTGCATAATCTGCCAGAAATTCACAGCTCGGCACACATTAAAAGTAAAGAGAGGAGTCATCCCAAGGCCAAATGGGCCTTTTCAGCACTTGCATGTCGACTACGTCGATATGATTCAAGTATGTAACGGGTACAGATACTTAAGTGCTGTGGTGTGTTCATTCTCTAGATGGATAGAGGCAGGTCCATGTACACACCTAGACTCTACCTGTGTGGCCAAATTCTTAGTGAGGGAAGTGTTCCCAAGGTGGCCGGTATGCGAAGTCATGAGATCAGATAATGGCCCTCACGTTGTTAATTCAATATTTGAGCAGATAAGCTTGCTGCTTGGTATAAAGCACAAGTTCTCATCGGCGTATCATACGCTTCTGTGAGAAGCTCAACTGCTTGTTAAAAGAGAGGATAGGCAAGTTGAAGCTTACTCTAAAGAAGGGATGGTCGCACTGCCTTCCACTGGCACTGTATGCACTTCGAAACCGACCAGGCTCCGACCATCATCTTACGCCACACGAGATAGCCACGGGAAGAAGAATGAAAACTCCCCTGACACCCCGAGATAGAGCTAGATGTTATGCCCAGTCAACAGGAGACGTTTTAGGGTCTGAAATGCCAAATTATCTGAACTGCATGACATCTTGCCTTACTGTAATTTCAGACCACTGCAGCAGCTACGACGAAAAGGGTGCAGTGCAGCACAGAACACAGAAGGAGACACTGCAACAGACCAAGTTCAAGGTCTACGTGTTCCACTCATCTTACCTGGAGACGCCGTCCTTGTGAAGGACCACACAAGTAAAAAAGTGGGACGAACCAAGATTCAACAGTCCTTTTATAGTGGAGGACTGCACTCCGTCCGCAGTGAAACTACAAGGCAGGAGAGCTTAGATTTTTCTCGGTGATATCAAACCCTACATCAGAGAAGGCCCCCTGCCTGCACTCCAACGAGAGGAATCGACGAGCAACGGGGAAGAACCACAGCATGTGCAGACGAGATCTATGACGAGGAAGAAGGACGCATGACCAGCAAGACAAAGACAAAGAACCTTTTGCAAATTGTGCCTTAAATTGGACACTTCCTCTAAGAAAAAAAGGGGATAAGGACATAAAAGCGGACACTCTGTGCATCCTAGTTGCAGGGTGAAGAAGATAATTGTGCGTATAAGCCACAACATAATCTGTTTATTCGAACTTTGGACTGAGGCACACTTAAGCCTTGTTGAGAGAAGAATATGCCAAATTTTGACAGAGGACACTTACATTAGAAGCAAATACAGTATCCCGACTCAGTCCACACCAAGATCCTATTCGGAATCACATATGGTGTCCCACAGCAGGGCATCACAAAGGACCTAGCCATCTATTTCGACTTAGTACTAAGATCACACCCGTCATTGGTAGGGAGGCTCACGAGTGTCACAGACTTTTTACAAGATCCTGAAAACAAGAAGACAATAAGACAACTCCTCACTGTAATTGCCGAACAACTTATCCTACTCCCTGAGTACAGTGAGACAGAATCAAATGTTCCCAACACAGGTGGAAAAAGATGAGCTTATCAACACACTGTCCTTTCGCATAATCGAAGACTGTCCAACTCTTATCGGAAAAACGACAGACACACTCAGGTTTCTTCGAGATCCAGCACTGAAAATTTAAGCCATCTTTTAAATAAGATCGTAATTCTAGTCACACTCCACGCGACCGGACAGTGCAAACATTGTTTACATCAAGGAAAAAATATATAATCCTGAACCCAGCAAGAAAAGACAGATGCCCCTATCACCAGAAGACAGCAGATTGGCACACAATGTCCTTTTTCGTCTAGTCGCTGACTTTCCAGAGCTAGTGGGGAGACCTATCAATGTTGACGTCCTCACATTCATCAGAAATCCAGCTAATGTCGCACAGATGGGAATGCTCCTGTAACGCTCACCTGACTCCCACGGAGGCGCTGGCCTGGTTCGCGCTGCTGTGACCTCTTCTAAGATGATGCGCAGGGTTCGGAAGACGGACTGGGCCGGGCCCCCAAATCTGGCTTGTCTGGCTCGCAGAACTATCCTTCTTAGGGTCTGGAAGGACGAGCTCTCCATCCTGCTTTTGATGCAGGGGCGCGTTGGTATCCAGTTACTTCACTGGATTTTCGGATTGGTGAGAACCAAACTTGCTTGGCTTCCAGGTAAGTTTTTTGATAAGAGGTTACCCTTGTGTCCATGCATTAATGTACTAATGCTAGTGTCTTTTTCCCCATAGGGGCTGGGGTACGGAATGCCGGGGAACAGGCACTGACCCGAGATGGGAGGTGAAATCCTTGTAGAAATCAGGTAAGTCTTTGATAATGTCTTTTCATTCGCTCATTAACGCTGATGTCTCTTTTTCCCCTTATGGGCCGGGGGCCGGAAATGCCAGGATGTGGCGCAGACCCGAAATGAAGAGGGAATGAATCAACAGGTAAGTCTTAACATGGAGATTTAGCTTTCCTTATTCCCTTCTCTCTCTCACCTTTTGTTCTGGTCTTTTTCTCCCTAGGCGCTGGGGCGTGACTGCGAATCCGGATGATCGCTGCTGAACATGGAGGCGCCCTGTAAAGGTGAGTGGAATGCGGCGCTGCAGCGATCGACGCGATGAGCTTTTAAATAAAAGTCTTCCTTTTCAGGATTGTCGGCGAGATGTCTCCGGGATGCGGATTTAGCAGGTAAGGACTTTTCCTTCTTCTGTTCTCTTCTTCTCTTCCTTTGCAGGTGATCCAGGATGCTGGCAGGCGTGGCAGAAGCCAGGATG
The DNA here is from genome assembly GCF_040938575.1 of Ambystoma mexicanum. Taxonomy (NCBI): domain Eukaryota; kingdom Metazoa; phylum Chordata; class Amphibia; order Caudata; family Ambystomatidae; genus Ambystoma; species Ambystoma mexicanum. Next base: position 1,195,870,909 of record NC_090927.1, on the reverse strand, counting down.
CAGGAGCAGACACGGTGAGCGTCCAGCTGCTAGATGCAGAACAACGCGAAGCACGTGTGGCTGTTCGGGTGGGGTTTAAATAGCCTTGGAAGAAGTTCCAGGTATGTATCCTTCCTCCAATCAGGTATGTATCCTTCCCCGACCACTCCTGGATCGTAAATTAGTCCCACAGGTAAAGTAGTTCCTTTCAGGCCTCAAGGAGGCCGGGATCCTGCAGCATGGTCTGCATCAGGTAAGTGCACCCAAGCACTCCCATAATGAGCCTGGCGCCTATGGCACCAGGACTGATGTCTTTTATGAGCCTGGCGCCATCGGCGCCAGGACACTGTCCAAAGGGCCTCTATATGGGGTTGCTGGGTCCTTCCTTGGGGAGTGGATGTCCGCTTTCGGGGACGCAGGGCTTGAACCGGCTCCCTGGGAATGGGCATCATGACAGCTCCTGCATGGAATAGTGCTTCAAGTGTAACTTTCTAACCATCAGAGGAGCTATCCGAGGAGATTCTAAAAAGCCTTCCGCCGAGGGACAGATCAAGGAAGCAGTGTCAAGAACTTCATTTGTTATATTTGTTGTTCTTTTTCCCTATTTCTTCATACTGATCATAGTACAATATGTCCTCAGGACTGAAAAAAATTCGAGGAGTGGATTGGGAGCTTACTTACTTTGAACATGCACAGTAAAGGGACTCGCTGAAATTTTATTTTATTCGATTTTTCCCATAGTCCAGCAAAGGAACTGTATCCTGAAATAAGAGACAATTTGTCACTCAGAAGAGGGGGGACACTTGTGGGGCACCTGACACTCTTAACACAGAACTCGAAAGACTATATTGGGTGAGGGAATAAAACATTGACATTTGGCGAATGATCGTGATGGGGGTCCAGAGCAGCAACCTGGTCCTCCCACAAGAAGAGAGGCATCCCCGCTTCTCTGGAAGAAAATGCTGCCGCCTAACGCATAGACCCATAATGTACCTATGTATCATATTCATCATTATTTTATTGTCATTAACAATCAGAACTGCATTCTTTATTGGTGTACAAAGAGTTCCAATTTCAGTACACCCACCTAATGATGTACACATGAAACCCACAAAAGCCCCCAGACCTTATATAGTCATTCCATCCCTAGAAGATCTGATGGTGGAGTGAATGAACTTGATATGGATGTGATTAGCAATGATACACACAAACATATGGTAACAAATGAAAAGGAAAGCCGGAGACAGGTTTGGCACGGAATGAATGAAGTAAAATCACTGACAACTACATGCACGCAAACACTGAATGTACACGGAACAGGCCTAGTGTCAATGACTACAGAACCACAAACCAAAGCAGCAGAAAAGAAGAGACTGCCCGCCATAAGAAACTTCACAGTGGATGTTGTGAGAAAACAAGAAGAGTTGAGAGGAAAACCAACAGAAGCAGTCATATCAGAGACTCTCAAGAAACTAAGGGCCAACTCAGAAAAAGTCTTTGCAAGGACACAACTAATAGTAGACTTATTATTTCCAGACATAACCAGAGCAAGGAAGCTGCATGAGGAACTGAAAAACAAACCGCAGAGACTGTATTGCCTAGCATATATGTTCCCACACAAGAGACAAGTACCAGTTCCACAATACAGCCATATACCGGACCAGCATCCGGTTGGTTGGCGTGGCATTTGCATCCAGCAGGGAAAAGATGTATGAAGAGAAGATCAGAGCTGCCAGACTCTGTCCACTCAAATGGCACAGATGAGGAGGCCTGCAACATGGACCGGGATACCTGAAACGCCCCCAGCACACCTGGGAAACAACATTTGGTACCAGCACATGAAGGAAGTTGGAAGACGAAATTGTGAAGGAGAATGCTTTGTTTGCGCACTCCACCGTACAGTATGGGGAAGTCCAAGATCTTTGTGGCTGTAGAAATTGATGTCCCAACAGCACACTGTCTCTCACACACAGCAAAGCAATGTGCAACACCAGAGGCCAGTTCATGGGAAGTGATGCCTCACTGATATGGGCAACTTAAACAGCTTATCCCGATGATGATTATGTCCAAGACATTAAGACAAGAAACAGAGCTCATACTAGGAACCATGTGATCAGGTACGAGAAGCCTGGAGTTAAAGGAGCAGGAATAAGATGGGAAGTAAACCTGAGACTAAATGTCCAAGGAAAAACCCTAGAAGAGGCTCAAATCTGGAAAAACAGAGGCCAAATGCAGATTTGGAGAACAGTGCTTTCACCAGATGGATGGGAGAAAGGAGTAGTGATCTGGAGAGCATGGATGTCCTCAGAGCCTGCAAAGAAGCAATTGAAAATGCACAAAGACTGCAAGCCATTATGGCCGAAACTTGCAAAACTGCTGACATGGGTCGAAGACAGAGGAGGACCCTTACAGATAGTGCCACTAGAAAGCTCAAAATTGTGCTTCAGGAACAAAGGCACAAGGAAGATGGGAGAGAATCAGAACTGTGGACGAATCTTTGACGCTCCAGGAATGGTACATGGAACTGCAGTGATCATGGATCATTATTGGGCATGTGGATCCAAAGCATACATCGGACTGCCGAAAAACTGGGGAGGCATATGCACAATAGTGAATGTCCACATTCCAGCATTGGTGATCCCAAAAAGTTTCCCAAAAGCAGATGCTCACATGAGAAAGAAGAGATCTGTGGATACTCTACAGGAACTGATAACTCGAATGAAGAGAGAAAATTACTTCTCTGCTAAATCAGAAGAAGTATTTCATGCGATCCCATATGAACACAGGCTGTTCAGCCTCACCTCATCAGTGTTTGCGACGCTCTTCGTGCCAAGAATCCAAGTTGGAGTAAATACTAAATGGTTGTAGATAACCAGATGGGAATTGCTACAGACGATCAACACGACCATAAAAGGATTCAATGCAATGAAGGAAGAGTTAAGAACAATCGACTGATGACTCTCCAGAACAGATATGTCCTTGACATGACACGATCACAGCTATGGATGGAGGAGTTTGCGCAAAAATTGGAGAATCATGTTGCACATTTATACCATCTCACAACGAGGAAAATGGAACTTTAACAGAAGCCATTGGTAGGCTGACGAAGCTACAGAACCAGATGATCAATGAAACAGACGAAGTTGACGATGACAGCTGGTTTGGATCACTGTTCTCATGGGTTCCACAATGGATGGCAGATGCATTCAAGTACTGTGGAGCCCTGCTAGTGATGATATTACTAGGATTTTGCGTTATGAAGATAATAATCTCACAATGCCAGAAAACTGCAAAGAAAGCAATAGGGATGAAGATCATGATTGATGTCAAGCCAGGATGGAAGCCCAAAGATCTAACTGATGAAGAAATAAGAGACTTTGTGAAGGCCAGCAGGCATGCACCAGAAGGTACAAAGTTTCTTTATCCCAGGAAACGCCGAAATTTTGTGGGAAGATGGATTTACTGCAGCCCAAATGGACAATGTCAACTGATGACATGGAATAAAGCCGAACATGTAAGGACTGCTGGAAACCTAAAAGGAGTAATAAAGATATGGACTCCAAAAAGACACTTCTTCAAACCATCATGTACAGACCCAGAAGATGAAGAAGGAATGAACCCAGGCGATGGAGTGAAGATAAATATAGAAGAATCGAGTGAATTGCATCCAAAGGAGGAAATGGAAGTGGTCGATGAATCGCCCAGAAGGGGAATGTAAAGGAGGTCCCAAATAAAGCCTGCACTCCCATCGCCCATTTTGAAGTACCAGGAACGTTCACACCAAAATATGTGACGTATGATGAGAAAATAAACCAGCAGAGAGCCGTAGTAGGGCTCTGCCCAGTGCCTATCAGAAGAACAACACCTGTTGAAGTACCAATACCCAGAAAACCATGGACAGTAAGGTATCCATTGAGAAAACCCTACCAGCAAATGAGACGAAATGAAGATTGCCTACTTACCGTCCCGGAAGAAACCAAAAAGGCCTTGATTGAAGATGAATGGTGACGTCACGAAGGCCTGGACAGACTTGCAGATAGAAGATATGAGGACCCAAGGATGACACAAAGAAACGAAATGCCATGAATAAGGATATCGAAAACCTAGAAGAAGAGAACTATGTTGAAATATAAATAAGCGCTTAAGCTGTAAGCAGGATGAAGACATTCAACCAGCTAAAGCCTGTAAATATGCTTGAAACCCCAAGAAAGTTAAGAAAACAGTGCAGCTTGCTATGTTAAGTAGAAGAATAGAGCGGCAAGCACCATTATACATAATCTACCTCAAAACGAAGCACAGTATTATAAGTGCGAGTCCACTTTACACAAAAAGCAGAATCAACTCAAGTTACTAGAGGCCAAACAGGACATGATTCGTATTCCAGCTAAATGAGAAGAGACAGCTGAATCGAAACTCAGTGGAGGCAACTTGCGCCAGGAAGAGCCAAGGTCAGACCAATAGAAGGAACGAACAGTATCTTCACATAATTGAAACTTAAGAACAGAATATCCTGTCTTTGGAAGGTCGAGATAAGGAGGCATAGGCAGGTGGCCAGCCAAATAAGAATTAAATGCACAAATTGAGAGAAACTCTGCAAATTCACAGTGTGGGTAACACGTGACCATCCGAGTGAGAAGGAGCACAGGTTCACACCTACACTTGGCATCCGCCCAGACAGAGATATCAGAACTTTTCGAGACAAGATGATGCAGTTTCGAGGCCAACCACAGTGAACTAATTGACACATAGCCACTAAAGTAATGATTGATTGAAGGAAGGCCGGGTGAATCAAGGAGCACCCTGCACCTAGCTGACAGTTCTGCGTGCTGCTAAGTAAAGTGGAAATTTAGGCATGGGGTTGATGCCAACCCAATCACAATGGACCAAATAATCTAGGGTCCTATAGATAGCAGAACCAATGGGATGTCGTACTCTTAGTGACGTCTACAGTAGTCATGTTTGAAGGGAGGGCTTAGACGCCCACCTGATAGTGTTTATCCAATCCCTTCACTCCGTTATCATATACAGATATAGTACCTATATTAAAGTTACCTTTTCCTAACCAATAGAACTGCATATTAACTTTTGAGTGTTACACGTCAGAATATGACGAGTTTTGAGTATAAATGTCACTGTTTGTATGAAGTTCGTTGGAGTTGAAGCGAGACGGACTATCGCATCACTGCTGATTTCCATGACTCCCCGTTTTTTGTACTTGTCATTTAGTGGACTGCCTTTGCCAAACCATTGAGTTGTCCTTATTGATTGGTGTTGGAGTAATAAATCTGCACCCCCATCCATCTCAAAGGTGCAGCTATCTCGTCTTAAAGTACTCCGGAGCAAACCTCAGCTCTATGGGCCGGCCAGGGGTCTCCCCAGTACAGCTTCTCTAAGTTTTTCTGAAATAATTATGGTTTATTTTATACCAGCACCATTCTCTGTGGTATTTCTCTATTCTCAATTTTCATCCAATAAGTAAGAATTATGGAAAATGCTAGTTCATCGTCTGAATATTCATCTCTAAACAAGTCTTCGTCTGGTCTGTCAGTCTGTATCCTTCCTTAAGGTCTATCACCATTCCCCATGCTCTTCCCTCATCATCTGGCTCATGAACAACTACTCTTTCTTGATTTACCAATGCTGATTCTAGCTCTATGGGAATGACCTGCCCTTCCTCATCACCCATAGGTATCTCTGGTCTAAAGAACTCATCAGGTATTCTCAATATTCTCCCTGTTAGTCCAGGAAGCTATGTGAACAAAATATTTACTTCATACAAAAATATTTCTTGTTCTAAAGGAACCCCTTGTAATGCGTTCTGGCCTGTAAAGGCTAATCTAAATTCTCTCACGTTCATGTCATGTATCCTGGAGTCAAACACACTATGGGCCTCATTACGAGAATGGAGGTAATGAAAATAGGAAGGCGGAATGGTATTACCGGCATCGTTAACGAGTCCGGGCCATTACGACCTGAGAACCCACCAATACCGCCACCGCCCATAACGTGCCCCTTCATACCGACTTGCGCGCGTACAGGCGCCCCTTCGCGGAGGAAATACTGGGATGCCGGTAATAGGAGGACATCACAAGTTACGCGGGCATTCACTTACCGGCATCCCGAAGGCAGTAAATAGGGCCTGCACGACGGCGGCCATACAGGCATCGCGGACCACCCCATAAATATCAACCTGCAGTGAAGGCAACTGCCATAGGTGCACACAATCACCACAGGTGGAGTCAATGGAGCCTATCCCAGTATAAAAAGAGTGCACCCACACACCACACCACAATGATACCACTAGCTGTTGCAATCATGGGGCTGGAGGACATGCCTGTACTGCTGCAACAACACCAACTACAACAACAACCACAGCCACAACAACAGGCAGCACAGAGAAGACGCAGGAGGAGAAGGAGGGTGAGGCAGGCCCAGTAGTACCTCGTAGGCAGCCACCAATCCCTCGCATCAGACCCAGTCCATTCAATCTAACCCCTGAGCAGATCCACACCCTGTACTGGTTGGACCAGGCCACCATCACCACCATTGTGGACATGATACATGACATCGTCAGCCTCATTGAAATACGCACTGCCACCCCCCGCTACTAAAGGTGGTGTCTGTGCTCCACTGCCTGGGCATAGGCACCTATCAGCACACAGTGGGCCACCTGCAAGGTATATCACAACCACTCTTTTCACGCCTGCTGACCCAAGTGCTGGATGCCCTCCTGAAGCAGGCTAGCACCCACATATCCTTACCATGGACTGCCCAGATTGCCGACACCAAAGTAGGCTTCCATGCACTGACAGGCATGCCCAATTGTGTTGGTGCCCTCGACTGCACCCATGTCGAATTGGTAGTCCCTCATGCCATAAAGGCAGTGTACCGCAATCGCAAGCAATAACACTCCATCAATGTGCAGATGGTATGTGACTCCAGCAAGATCATCACACATTGTTGTGCCCGATATCCCGGATCGACACATGATGCCATGGTGCTGCGTAACTCCACGATACCCCGTCACATGGAGCGACATGCTGGACGACGTGCCTGGCTGCTTGGTGTGTTGCCTGACTGGCCCATGGCAGTGCATCAGGGTTGTGATGTGGGGGGATGCATACTCCACCTGGGTAGGGATGGGCGGTGAGTGACCAATGCACTCAGAGCTAAACACTTCTGACCTGAACCTCCCAACCCGAACATGACACATCACTGCCACACATTGGACCAATGCCGTACATCAATGACAACATGTAAGACGCACAACCAGGCCACCATGGGTATGTCAAGCGATGCATGACTAAACATGATTGTTCTGTGCCAATGTGGCTAGTGTGATTAGGCACATAGTAGCATACACTGCAATCAAGGGAGGCAAGACATCTTTCTGCATCCACAGTACATCTGCATCAGCATGCAAGTAAACACCCTGCATCATGGCTGTGAATCCTGAAGGTGGTAGCTCAGAATGACTCACACAGACCTCTTTGTACTCCCATGCAGGTGATGGAGGCTATCCCTTGAAGCAGTGGCTACTTACCCCTGTGCAGAACCAGCCTAACAGCCATGAAGAGGAGTACAATCGGGTTCATACACCTACCTGTGTCGTGATTGAGCAGACCTTTGGCCTATTGAAGGTGCGGTTCCGCTGCCTAAGCAGGTCTGGTGGAGCACTCCTTTATAGGCCTGAGAAGGTGGCAAAGATCACCATGGCCTGTGTCATGCTGCACAACATGTGCATCCGGAGAAATGTACCACTGCCACCTGACATGAACATGCATGGACCGGGTGAGGATGATGAAGATGAAGATGGAGGAGAAGCAGCACCCCTGCCAGTACGTGATGCACAAGATGGCTGTTCTGTATGCCAATCACTGATTGACAAATACTTCTGAACCACAGGGACGTTGATGGATATGTGTCAGTGCTACACTGAGAACTGGGTCCATGTGGACATGCTGTCAAGGGTTTTGACCCATGTTGAATCCTTAGACTGGGTAGATGTGGGGATGAGCTGTCGCCGCCCATTATTCTATCCCAGAACAAACTAAATCAATAGACTGGGTGGATGTGGGGATGAGCTATCGCCTCCCACATTCACGCCAGAATCCAGGAGAACTACGCAGTTGGCACAAGACCACTCCAAAGATACAACCTTCTTGTGGGGGGTTCCACATCACCACTCTACTGTAAGGATGCCATCAAAACAATGTTAAGCAAGGGTCCTATACTATCAAGCAAAAGACCACTCTATTGAAATGCAGTAATTCAAGACAGATCCCAAAAATGGATGCAATACCGATACTCACCACTATCAGAAAGCCGGCGTTTTAAAAGCACCAAACTTTTGTGTAAAACTGAACAAATGAACCGAAACCAGGCCAAGGAAAGACTTGCTAAGAGGTGGATACAATGTAAAACTATATTCTGAAATGACTTGAAGGAAGTAATTATTTAATGTATATGTAAAAATTGTAAGTTTGATTTAAACTGGGAACTAAAGTGACATTTAGCTGAATTCTGCCTGACAACTACCCCCGACAGGAGAAACCTGCTCAGCCCCTCTTCCCAGGCCTGGCTGCATCCTGTTGCCCCACCAAAAGGAGATGACCCCTCGCTGATTAGATTAGGGCAGAGACACAGAACAATGCACTGTCCTGGGCTCAGGCAAATGTTATATTGGGGGGGCGGAAAGTGGCTTCCTCTTGGGAGAAGTGGGAGGAGAAGTGCCTGTGACGTGCCTGTGAGAGCCAGCTGAGCTTGGGGGGAGTGGATAAACCAGTTCTTATACCATGTGATGTGGGAAGCCACACCCCTTTTTGACCAGGGCATAAGTTAAGAAGATAGATAACTCATAGTGCGGACTGGTCAAAATTATATAAATAATATCATTATTCTGGTGATTTTTCTGAGCACGTTTTAAGAGGTATTAGGACCCTGTGGTGTATTCTTGGGGGTTGCTAGCGGGAAATAGGGTCTTACTCCAAATGTCTGCACGTTAAAAATCTGACACTTCATCAATTAATGTCCATACTCCTTGCGCACATGTGTGTAAATTTTGGTAAATGTCCGATATTGGTAAACCAGTCAAAAAGCGCAAAATGTTGTCATTTTTGAATGCAAGCCCCCAGGAAGATCAGAGGCGGACAAGCATGGACCATAAGGAATATATAATGTGTACATGTAATGTCAACCACTTGTGTATCTGGGAAATATGTATTTGAATCAAATATAGATTTGTGGGCAAATTGACCAGGGGAGGATCCTCTGACCCATAAACAGACCTCATCATGATGACAATCCATTTCCTTCCCCCAAACATGGGAGAGGGGAGAATTGGGCCAATGACAAGTAGAGAGGGGCAGGCTTAGTTATGCCACGCACACACCCACTTCCAAAACACATAAAAAGAGACTGCTGGGACAGGTAGAGACATTCAATTCCATTTTCTGCGGGACGCTCTGCCGGGAGACTCCAGACTTCACATCCATCAATCTTCAGAGACTAGAAACTTACTTCAGAACTTAAAGCAAGGGCCTAAACCCACAAACTGAGAACTCTTCTCAGCAGGCCTCAGCATCCTTAAAATCATTTGCAAACTATTCATAGGCGGGCGAGCTGTCTGAATTCTTTTGCCAAGAACTTTTGCCAGTACCCAGAAAGCAGTGTTACATCCAGAATCCATTTGATCCGGACCGGAAAGCAGAGCAGTATCTAGAACCAGAGGCCGCTGTATCCAGAGAGGCTAGACCAGCAGAGCAGAGCTGACCCAGACCGCTGTGAGCAGAACCAGAGATCCGGATCGCTGTGAGCAGAACCGGTGCCTGATTGACCCGCCAAGCAGACAGAACCGCCGCCGGACGTGTTGACCAGATCCGTGACGAGGCCTAGTTCAAATTTATATTGTGAGTACCTAGCAGAACTGTGCAGAACCAATCTCTTAGTTAAAATAATCTAATTCAAGCTATTTTAACCTAAGTAGAACTGCCTCCTAGTAACCCTGTCATCTGTCATTCTAAAGCTGCAAACTGTCACCTGTCATTTTGAGTTTTACTTTAAATCCAAAAATCTACCTTTATTAAATCGTCCGTATCTCTTGAACCGTTTGGGCTAGGAACAAAATTTATTTACTTTCATTTTAAAGCTGTGATTCTAGGCTTTCCAACGAACCTAGAACCGACTTCCTATACTTTTTCTGCAATCGCGATTTACGCACTCGCGAAATTTACCGCGATTTGCGATTTTGGCTCAATTTCTCCACTTGTCAAAATAGCAGCTCCATTCTTTCCTTTGTTAAAAATCCGTTTCCAACCTGGTAATAACTCATAGAGCATTGCTAAAGTGAGCCTGAACTAATACCAACAAGAATCTCTCACTCACCCTGAATCTCTAGAGGGAATTAAAATCAGTTAGCACATTTTCCCATCCATTGCCATCACATTTAAAAGCATTTTGGTCCTGTGTTTCAAACTTCTACCTGTTTCCTCTAAGCTTGCTAGGGGGGAACTGAATTCCGTATTGTACTTGATTGTATTCCTGAAGACTGTGTGTGTTACTTCCATCTCCTTGCATTGCATATAGGGGGGGGGGTGAATTGCGAGAGAAAAAGTGATTACATTGTTGTTGGTTGAAATCATATCAAGTTTATTTGCTGTACTGCATTTCATTCATCATTGCGTTTCCTTGAACCATATGTTCCTATTCATAAGTTACCTCTTGCTGATTACTTCTCATATTCACAAGTGTAATATCCATTATCAATTTATTTATAGAAGTGTGACACATATATATATTGTTTAATTTTTGAAATAAACCTTTTAATTTGCAAAACAGACCTACTTCTTGGCTCAGTGGGGTCAGGGGGATTCTAAGAGAGGGGTGTTATATAAGGGTTGTCATCCAGAGTACATGAACTGGACCTAAAAATATATCAATAAGGGTTTCCCTCAGCATCCCAGACTAGGCATTGACTTAGCTGTAGTGTTGAAAATAGCCAGAGAGCGCTTCTTACATAAGCTATTTGTGAGAGGTGAGTGGACTCATCAGGACCAAACGGTCTGGTTGCAGGCAATCGCGCAACAGGTCACTGAAACAGGGTCAGATAAATGGAGAGATCAGGGTCCCCTACATGTGGCCCTGAGTGAACTATATATGGCCCCTAAAGCCAAAGATGAACATAATAGGATTGCCAGGATAGCGGCATATTTGTACCTATATATGGGAGCCATGCAGGACAAATGTGCTGTAGGCCAAGATCTGGCAAATAGGCAACAGATGGCGTTAGAGAAGGCCCAATCTGATCTGGACTCTTCTGAGCAGAGGCTGCTCAGGAGCCAGGAGTCAGAAAATGACAGCAGACAGTACATCACTAAAATAACGGAGGATATGGATGTGCTGCAACAGGAAAAGGCTGACCAGGATACCAGATTTCTGGCCTTACAGAGGGAGTACCAAGAAGGTTTGGACTCCCTACTGCAGAGCCAGAAAAAGCTGGAGCAACAATTAGATTTCAATAGGGCATGTGCTGAGCAGGTAGTCACCCTGCAAAGCCACCTAGATAGGGAAAAAGAGGAAAGCAATAAACTGATTTTGAAAGACCTGGATACCAAGGCAGAGTTTGACCAGGAGCGCCAGAAAGCTGGTGCCTTCCAAAGGCAAAGGGACGACCTGGCGGCACAGATGCAGGCTTTTAGTCAGGAAAGGGATACCTTAGGCCAGGAAGTCTGCCACTTAAAAAGGAAAATGGAAGAAAATCACCTGGCCCTCCAGGGACTGGGTGACCTCCAAAAAGAACACCAGAACTTGTTAGAGCACACCAGGAGGGTAGAGGAAGCTCTGGCAAGAAAGGAGCAGCCCAGTAGGGATGGGACTCAGGAGGTAACCCTCCTGCAGCAGAGACTGGCCCAGTACTCCAGGACCAATCAGGAGGTACAGAGAGAGAATGAGGCTCTCTGCCAGCACAATGATAGGCTCCAGCAACAGGTAGCAATGCAGGAGAGACTGATAGAGTCTAGTAAGGCCTTAACTGAGGAACTGAAAGCGGAGGCTCTTGCATTGCAACAGGGAACAGGGGCGGATAGAGATGAGGTTCGCTGGGAAAGAGAAACTCCTGAGAAAAACCCCAAAACCAACAGCACCCCTGCTGCTGCCAAGGTGGCTGAGGTAAAGGTCTCCCCTGTTTTAGATTTGGAGATGGGGGGGCCTAAAAAACTGCCTGCACCAAATAATTCACAGCCCAGAAGGCCCTCAGGCCAGTCACAGACAGGGAGTCGAGGAGGTAGTCCCACAAATGGGGTCCCCCGCTCCCCTGACTATGTAAGTCCCCGCTACAAGGGAAACCGACCAATCCTGGGTTATGTGTGGACTCCTCCAGCCAAGCACCTGACCCGGGGAACTTCCCTCCTAACTTCCCCCAGGAGGGCAGAAATTCACCAAATCCTGGGCAGAACTTTTCCCCCAGGTATCCACCCAATTTTCAGCCCCAAAATCATCCATCCTTCTTTCCCCAATTCCCTGAGCCCAGACAACCTAATCCAGGAGAGGGGAGGCCAAGGGTGGAGGGGTACCCAAATCTTCTCAACCCAGGGTATTACCAGAGAAGGGATAGCTACCCTTCCCGGGATCAGCCCAGGGGAGAAAATAGAGCCCGTATCAGCCTGAGCGGGTTTCCCAGTTAGAGCGCCAGGTCCAAAATATGGCACAAGATCTGGGTCACATACTGAGGGCTCAACAGAACCCTCAGATGAGCATGCCACCGCAGAATGTCCCAAACTCTGGACCTGGTGCTCCAGAACAATGACAGGGGCAGTACCCCGATAACCCACCGGTTCCCAGGGAGGAGGCACAAGGGGAAGGGGGGTGTAAAGCCTTGGAGGAAGCTTCCTTCCCAACTTGTAAACAGCCCCTGGAAAACCAGGAACCGGAAACAAAATCTCCTGCCCCTGAATGCCTGCCTCCCAAAGAGCAGAGGGGGGGTGGAGAAACAAAGGACCCAAACAGACCCACTTTGTGGAGGAGGTACAGGTCTTCCAATTTGAGGGAGAGGGATCCTCAGAAGATCCTGGGAAAAGGATCTTCTCCTTCAGAGATGGGGGAACTCCTCCCAAGGAAAAATGGGTCCCTAGGGATGCCAATTCAGACTGGGGAGATGTGGAGACTGAGCTACCGCCGCCCACCATCTCATCCCAGAACCGACAATACCAAATTCCCATGGGTCAAATCCATCCTGGTGACTGCCTCCCAAAAGGCAAGGGCGGCCCAGAACCAGAACCAGGGGGACCTAAAACCGAATCAACAGACAGGGGAGATATGGAGACTGAGCTACCACCGCCCATCATCTCATCCCAGAACCCACAATACCGAAATCCCCTGGTTCAAACCCATCCTGGTGACTGCCTCCAAAAAGTGGGGGGCGGCCCAGAACCGGAACCAGGGGAACCCACAATGGCTCTGATCTCCAGTTGCCAACTTTTTCTTTCAGATTCCCAAGACTCTCCACAGAATTCCGCCCAAATCTCTTCTCTCGCCATGTCCAAAACCAGAAAGTTAGCCCACCAGTTGTCCAAAAATGTGCATTATCTGTGCCCCCTTGAGGAGAAGGAGGGAAGATATTATGCCCCGGTACAAGTAGAGGGGCAGGGTACAATTTCGGCACTGGTGGACACTGGATCCCAAGCTACCCTTCTGTCCAAAAGGGCCTTTGATGAACTAAATGCAGGAAGGGGGGAGAATTACTGTATTCCTCTCACCTCTCTTCCTGGACAACTGCAGAACTTTGACGGGAAGGAAATTCCTTTCGAAGGGACTGCAGACTTGGACATTAAAATTGGGCGACACAAGGTGAAACACCCGGTCATAGTAGTGTAACGCTCACCTGATTCCCACGGAGGCGCAGGTCGTGGCAGGAAGGTGTCTGTGACTCGAAAGGTGATGTGCAGGACTCGATGGGCTTCCGGGGTCGAACCTCTTCGCACTGTGTGACGAACTCGCAGGGTGAGGTTTCTGCAGGTGAAAGAATATAGGGGTTAATGGTCTGGGTTGTGTAAAGCCTCTCTTCCTCTCACTCCCCAGCTTCTCCGTAGAGCCCCCTGGTCAACGTGCTCACCTCAGATAGGTGAATGCTGGACTCTCCATCTGCGTCTGATGCAGGGCGCTGTTGGCAGTTCCTTCACTGGTGAAACATAGGCCTCTTGGACTCAGAGGACCGTTACCGTCGTTAACAGCACGAGCGGTGAGTTTCCAGACACCTTTTTAGCCTTTATAGTCTTTAGAGTCTTTAGGTGCAAGGCAGGACTTCGTATGATGCTTTTCCCCCTTTTGCTTGCAGGACTCTTGTGAAAGATGAAATAAAGCGCCTGGAAATGCGTGAGTAAATGCAAGCGCTCTAGCTGTCTTTTCCCTTGCAGCGTAGTTCGGGTTGAAGAGGCACCGGAGTATTTGCAGACGTTCTATTGTGAAGAGCGATATGAGCGTAAGTAAATACGTGACTAATGTCTCTTCTTTTGTCTTTCAGAAGTTTGTTTGCAGCGCCGGAGTCCGCGGAATGCCCGTGAGTAATGCAATGCTTTTATCTCCGCAGGCGGCGATGCAGCGTGAAGAATTCCAAAGTTCACGGGGTGCCGGTAAGTAATTTGTCTTCACAGGCGAAAATACAGCGTGCCGAAATGACCGCAGCCGATGGATCAGGTGAGTAAGCACTGCGAGTTAAGACTGCCTTGCTAACCTGCTGTTTCTTGTCTCTGCAGGTGCTGCTGTCGACTGGATACAGGAATGGTGAGTATGATTCTTGCAGATTCAGGATCGAAAGAAGAAAGGCTGGAACAGACTGGGTGAGCGTTCTGCTGCAGATGCAGAATAACGCGAAGCACGTTTCTTCTATCGGGTGTGGTTTAAATAGCCTTGGAGTGATGAGGCGTCTTCCTCCACGGCCCCGCCTAGGTAAGAAAAGAGTTCCAGTTCTAGAAGCTTTCCCCATGCTGAATCCAGGGAATGGAGGTGCCCCACCCAGGTAAGAAAGTAGTTCCTGTTCACAGAGGACTTCTAAGAGGCTGGTAAGTAAGCAGCATGGTCTGCTGCAGGTAAGTCCACCCAAACATCTGCA
The DNA here is from genome assembly GCF_040938575.1 of Ambystoma mexicanum. Classification (NCBI taxonomy): domain Eukaryota; kingdom Metazoa; phylum Chordata; class Amphibia; order Caudata; family Ambystomatidae; genus Ambystoma; species Ambystoma mexicanum. The sequence continues at coordinate 1,195,855,827 of NC_090927.1, read as the reverse complement.
CACATATTATGAGCCCGGCGCTTCCAGTGCCGGGACCGATGATTTTGATGAGCCTGGTGCCACCGGCGCCAGGACAAGGTCCAAAAGGTCCCTGTGGGGACCGGCTGGTGCCTAGGATTAGGGGCCTGCTTCCAAGGACGTTGGGCTGGTCCTGGCTCCTTGGAAGCAGTGATCATGACACTACCCCCTCTCAAGGCCCCTCCTAAGCGTGTCTTCTCCGGGGGTTTTGGCTTGTCGGGGTGATACAGATGGAATCTCTTGACCAGACGAGGTGCGTGGACATATTCTGAGGGTTCCCAAGACCTTTCCTGGGGACCGTATCCTTTCCAATCGACCAGATAGTATAATTTAGATCTGGAGATTTTGGAGTCTAGGATGTTCTTTACTTCGAATTCGAGTTCTCCGTCTACCAAAACGGGTTCTGGGAGTTCAGTCAATCGAGTTTCTGGTTGTACTGGTTTTAATAAGGAGACATGGAATACTGGATGTATTTTCATATGCGTAGGCAATTCCAATTTGACTGCCACCGGATTAATTATGGTAGAGATGGTGTAGGGTCCAAGATATCTCGGGTTGAAGGTGCGGGATCCTTTTAGAGGCAGGTGCTTAGTGGATAACCAGACCTGGTCTCCTACTGCGTAGTGAGGGGCCTCTTTACGGTGTCGATCTGCTCCTTTTTTGACTTGAGCTTTAGCTCTTTGCAGATGGGCAGTGGCTTCCTTAAAAGCACGGGTAATTTCAGAGTGTAAATGATCCACAGCTGGTGTTTCGAATTCTTGGGGAGGATCCAAATTAGAGGTTTTAGGATGATGTCCGTATAATAGGAAGAAGGGAGTCTTCCCGGTTCCAGAATGAGTCGAATTGTTGTAAGCGTATTCAGCGATCCACAGAATATCCTTCCAAGGGTTTTCAGTTTGTTGGAGCATGCAACGCAGATATTGCTCTAGAGTCTGATTAGTCCTCTCGGTTTGTCCGTCAGTTTGGGGATGGTGACTGGTTGAAAGTCTTACATCAATTTGGGCTAGACGACAGCAACTTCGCCAAAAGTGGGAGATGAATTGACTTCCCCTATCGGAGATTAAAACCGAGGGAAAACCGTGTAACCGAATGATGTTTTCTAAGAATTCTCGGGCCAATACCGAAGCCGAAGGTAGGCCCTTCAGGGGAATGAAATGAGCCATCTTGGAGAATAGATCCACGACTACTAAAATGGTATTATACCCTGAGCATGGAGGTAAGTCTGTGATGAAATCCATGGACAGGGTATGCCATGGACAGGGAGGAATATCTAGAGGGTGTAAAAGGCCGGCTGGTTTCTCCTTCTGACTTTTATTCTGGGCACACACCCCGCAGGAGATTACAAAGTCTCTAATATCCTTCTTCCATGATGGCCACCAGAAATGTCTTTTGATCTTTTCCATGGTTTTGGTAATGCCAGGGTGACCCTCCATCAGAGAGTCGTGATAAGCAGAGATTACTTGTTTTTGTATTTTCTCACAGGGCAAGTACAATCGTCCTTGGAAATATGGTAGGTCTTGATCCACTGAGAATTCTTTTCCCTTTAATTGCCAGTCCTGCAAATCGGCCGGAGTTAGGAGTGCCTTGACTGCAGTCTTGATGTCTTCAAAGGATTGAGTGCTGACTAACCCCAAAATCCTTTGTTCTGGGATTATGGGTATTGGTTCTGGATTGGACAAATGTTCATCTACTCCCATCCGAGAGAGGGCATCTGCTTTTCCGTTTTTACTGCCGGGTCGATAAGTGATTATAAAGTCAAACTCAGCCAGAAACAGAGCCCAGCGAAGCTGTCTGGAAGATTGAGCTTTGGCCATCTTCAGGTATTGTAGATTGCGGTGATCAGTCATTACGGTGACTGTGTGTCTGGCTCCCAAAAGATAGTGTCGCCAGGCTTTAAAGGCCGATCTGATAGCTAAAAGTTCCTTGTCTGTAATGGAATAGTTGATCTCGGGAGCCGAGAATTTGCGGGACCAAAAGGCTACAGGATGTAATTGGTGTGTGACTGGATCTCTTTGTGATAAAACTGCCCCCATAGCAAGACTAGGAGCATCCGTTTCCACGATGTAGGGGAGTTCTGGGCGAGGATGTTTCAGAACAGGTGCAGAAATGAATTTTGCTTTTAAGTCCTGAAAAGCTTGTTCTGCTTCAGTAGACCATTCAAAACGTTTGTTCTTTTTTAACAGAGCGGTGATGGGCTGGACTATCCGGGAGAATTCAGGAATGAATCTGCGGTAAAAGTTTGCGAAACCTAACATGCTTTGAACTCCTTTTACCGAGGTTGGAGATGGCCACTTGATGATTGCATTGACCTTCTTCGAATCCATATGAACCCCCTTAGGTGACAATATGAATCCCAGGAACTCAACTTCAGTTACGTTGAAAACGCATTTTTCAAGCTTGGCAAAGAGGTTATGTTGCCGCAGTCTCTCAAGAACCTTTTTAACGTGTCTCTGATGTTCCTCTTCAGATGATGAATAGACAAGGATGTCATCAATGTAGACAACAACACACACGTCTATGAGTTCTCTAAGGACATCGTTCATAAAATACTGGAAAGCGGCAGGAGCGTTACAAAGTCCAAAGGGCATCACTTGATATTCGAATAACCCATACTTGGTGCGGAAGGCCGTCTTCCATTCATCGCCTTCTTTTACTCGTACCAAGTGGTAGGCTCCTCTGAGATCTAACTTTGTATATATACATGCTTCTTTGACTTGGTCCAGGAGTTCAGGGATCAAAGGTAACGGGTATCTGTTTTTAACGGTGATTTGATTCAGGGCGCGATAATCTATACAAGTTCTAAGGTCTCCTTCCTTTTTCGGAAAGAAGAACAAAGCCGAGGAAGCTGGAGACTTGGAAGGACGGATAAACCCGTTAGCTAGGTATTGGTCCAGATATTGTCTGAGGTGAAGATTCTCTGGCTCGGTGAGGGCATAAATCCTACTGCAAGGAGGAGTTGTTCCGGGTATCAAGTCTATTTGACAGTCCTAAGACCTATGAGGAGGCAGGGTGTTAGCTTGATCCTTTCGAAAGACATCTTGGAATTCCTGGTAGTCGGAAGGTAATGTAGGAACCTCAGAAGAAATTGCCGCCACTGAAACTTCAGGCCGAGGATAACAAGTGGTAAAACATTCTGGAAACTGAACCGTCTTTGCTCGCCAGTCGATCTGAGGATTGTGTTTCTCTAACCAAGGGATTCCCAGAATGATCTGGAACTGAGGGGCCTTGATCACATCGAACACAATTTTCTCCCGGTGTCCATCTTGGCTTACTAGCGTCACTTCTTGGGTGGCATGCGTTACTGGTCCGGAGGCTATCTCTGTGCCATCCACTGTAGTAATGACGTCCTTTACTGCCTTAGGGACAAGGGGTAGATTCATCCTTGATGCCATTTCACGGTCCACATAATTGCCGATTGCTCCGCTGTCGATGTAAGCTTCAATTGCATGCAAACGATCCGGACGTGCTGGACTAATGAGGACCATGGGCACCACGAAATGCGAGGTCACGGGACAGATCTTAACGCTCGGCAAGAGGACCTCTACACTTGCCGGGCTAGGTCGTTTCCCTGCTCAGAACTTGTGGCACTGGTGTCTGCGGCTCCTACAGCCTTCTTAGCTGGTTTCACTGGACAGTTTCGAAGAAAGTGCCCTGAGTTCCCGCAATGGAGGCATAATTGCAGCTGTCTTCTTCTTTCCCACTCCTTTTGGCTTAAAGGACCTTTCATCCCCCCTATTTGCATGGGTTCCACTGTGTCCGCTCCCTTAATAGGAGTCTGTGGTTTAGAAAACACTCGGGTATCAAATTTAGAGCGATCAGCCTTCCTGTTCTGTAATCTGTGGTCCAATTGGACGACCAAGTCAATATAGTCTGAACATTCTTGTGGAGGATTCACAACTTGAGCTAACACATCCTTGAGCTCTCCACGCAGGCCTCTGTAGAAAAGCGTTATTCTCTTGTCCTCGGGCCATTGAGTTTCCACTATGAGTCTGTTGAATGAGGCTATATAGGTTAAGAGGTCTTGATTACCCTGTCATAATGAAAGAAGTTCATTGTCCAAGGCCTGCCCCTGTGCATGTCTTGCAAACAGTTTCTCCATACTGGACTGGAAGGCCTGGAAATCATATAGAACCGGATCATCCTGGGTGACTAAAGGGATCGACCAATCTGCGGCGCTGCCACTGAGATAAGAAAGCACGAAAGCCACTTTGGTCTGATCTGTTGGGAATGCAGCTGGTCGACATAAGAAATGTAAGCGGCACTGGTTGATGAACACTGCATATTTCTTTGGGTCACCAGAAAAACGTTCTTGCGGAGCCAAGGGCACATTACCAGGTAGATTGATTTGCACTGGATTTACAGATGGTGCAGAAGGATAACTTCCTCCTGGAGCGGGCAGAGGTGTCTGTCCTGCCTGCGTTTGTAGCAATTGCCTAGCGAGGTCCTCTGCTCGCTCCTTGGAAAGTATTAGTTCTCTTCTTAGAGAGCTTGTTTCCTGACGAGCTGCATGTACTTCTGCTCTTAATTCCCCGAGCAACTGGGCTAAGTGATCAGTGTCTGAGGTTTCCATTGCACCTGGGTAGGAGTTTTGCGGTGGGCTTCGCGTTCTGTAACGCTCACCTGATTCCCACGGAGGCGCAGGTCGTGGCAGGAAGGTGTCTGTGACTCGAAAGGTGATGTGCAGGACTCGATGGGCTTCCGGGGTCGAACCTCTTCGCACTGTGTGACGAACTCGCAGGGTGAGGTTTCTGCAGGTGAAAGAATATAGGGGTTAATGGTCTGGGTTGTGTAAAGCCTCTCTTCCTCTCACTCCCCAGCTTCTCCGTAGAGCCCCCTGGTCAACGTGCTCACCTCAGATAGGTGAATGCTGGACTCTCCATCTGCGTCTGATGCAGGGCGCTGTTGCCAGTTCCTTCACTGGTGAAACATAGGCCTCTTGGACTCAGAGGACCGTTACCGTCGTTAACAGCACGAGCGGTGAGTTTCCAGACACCTTTTTAGCCTTTATAGTCTTTAGGTGCAAGGCAGGACTTCGTATGATGCTTTTCCCCCTTTTGCTTGCAGGACTCTTGTGGAAGATGAAATAAAGCGCCTGGAAATGCGTGAGTAAATGCAAGCGCTCTAGCTGTCTTTTCCCTTGCAGCGTAGTTCGGGTTGAAGAGGCACCGGAGTATTTGCAGACGTTCTATTGTGAAGAGCGATATGAGCGTAAGTAAATACCTGACGAATGTCTCTTCTTTTGTCTTTCAGAAGTTTGTTTGCAGCGCTGGAGTCCGCGGAATGCCCGTGAGTAATGCAATGCTTTTATCTCCGCAGGCGGCGATGCAGCGTGAAGAATTCCAAAGTTCACGGGTAAGTAATTTGTCTTCACAGGCGAAAATACAGCGTGCCGAAATGACCGCAGCCGATGGATCAGGTGAGTAAGCACTGCGAGTTAAGACTGCCTTGCTAACCTGCTGTTTCTTGTCTCTGCAGGTGCTGCTGTCGACTGGATACAGGAATGGTGAGTATGATTCTTGCAGATTCAGGATCGAAAGAAGAAAGGCTGGAACAGACTCGGTGAGCGTTCTGCTGCAGATGCAGAATAACGCGAAGCACGTTTCTTCTATCGGGTGTGGTTTAAATAGCCTTGGAGTGATGAGGCGTCTTCCTCCACGGCCCCGCCTAGGTAAGAAAAGAGTTCCAGTTCTAGAAGCTTTCCCCATGCTGAATCCAGGGAATGGAGGTGCCCCACCCAGGTAAGAAAGTAGTTCCTGTTCACAGAGGACTTCTAAGAGGCTGGTAAGTAAGCAGCATGGTCTGCTGCAGGTAAGTCCACCCAAACATCTGCACACATATTATGAGCCCGGCGCTTCCAGTGCCGGGACCGATGATTTTGATGAGCCTGGTGCCACCGGCGCCAGGACAAGGTCCAAAAGGTCCCCGTGGGGACCGGCTGGTGCCTAGGATTAGGGGCCTGCTTCCAAGGACGTTGGGCTGGTCCTGGCTCCTTGGAAGCAGTGATCATGACAAGTAGTGACTCCAGAGGGCACCCCTTGTTTACTAGGGAACGACCTCCTGAGAAGGTTGTCACCCCTAATAGATTGTGTAAACAAGGTCCTCTGGACCCAGACTAGCCGACCAATAAAATTAAAACAGTGTCAACCATGTTAGTTTAAACGGCACCTGCCACATGGTTGAACAAAAATCTGACCAAGTAGAATTTCACTTCCAGAACAACCAAATTCCAGACGTGACAGTAATAGCAGTAGGACAACAGACTGGTGATGGGGGGTCCTCTCTATTTCTGAAAATCAACCTTCCTTCCAGTTTAAGGTGGTATTCCACACTTGAAGGAAACACCCTGAAATTCTTTACCAATCCACAACCAGACATTCCCACCCCAATAGTTCAGAAAGATGTGAAATCAGCTCAGAGCCTGGGTGATATTCAGCAAATTGGAGATCAGTTGTTCATCCCTGTTCAGTTAAATGAGGGGAAGGACTCTGTTCTCGCCTGAGTGTGTGTGAACAACGGTAAGAGCTTCATCAGCGAAGCCATGTTCCGCCAACTCCCAAAAGATCCAGCCATTCCCACATTCAAACTGATAGACAAATGGGAAATGGACCTGGAAGCACCTAATTCCAAACATCTCCTGCCAAGCAGGTGTATGCTCAAAATCTCCATTGGCAACAAGAGCATAGTCCATAATTGTTGGGTAGTGCGAGACGTCACTGCCGCCTTTTACTTAGGCAGTGACATTCTCAATCGCTTTGCCATTAGTTTGGACCTAATAAACTTCAAAGCTTGGTCCCGATTAGCGGATAATCCCATGGGCTTTGATGATCAAGAAAAAGCATTTAGGTCAGCTCAATTGCTACCTTATGCAGTTGAAATTCAGCTTAAAGAGGAAGTCACCATCCCAGAAAGGACCCGACAATTCTCCCTGGAAGTGAAGCTTAAAAGAGGACAAAAATTGAAAAACCCTGATGCTTACATACATCTAAATGCTTCTCTCCAACAGCACGGGTTGGGGGTAAACCCAACTCCATTAGTCAACATAGAACATGACACCATTCCAATAGAGGTGGATAACAGCGACTTAAAGAGTATTACTCTAGCCGCATATATTGGAATGGCGGTTGATGACCGACATTTTCCCATTGATCTAGGAAATTAACTGTTAGGACAAATCCCCAAGGACTGTTTTGACAGTGACAGTGATGACAATACAACACCAGACAGGATTTTCACCCGGCATGGTGGGAACTTCCTGGTGTACACTTCTTGCCCTTATGGTAAAGAAGATGTGACTTGTGACTTCAGGAGGGATGAGGTTATTTTCTAGGTCCATGAGGGCTGCTTTTCCCACCTGAAGCCTCCAGTCCAAATCAGCACTCTGACCAGGGACTTCTCCACCCAGCTGGAGGAGGCCGCTGAGATAGCCAAACCAGAAGTCTTTCCAGGCTTCAGGCAGATGGTGGAAGAGAGGGTACCCTAGCTGATGCCTGCGTGACTCTGGAACAGAAGCAAAGTTGAAACAAGTTTTCTTGGATTTCCAAGATCTCTTTGCGGTAGACTCATATGACTGTGGTCGCACCGACATCCACACAACAACAATTCCCACGGACCCCAGTGTTTGTGAAGCAATATCGCTTGCCTCTCGAATCCATGGAGTCCCTTACTGAAATAATTAAGAACCTTGAGTCCCGGGGAATAATCTGTCCAGTCCACAGCACCTTCAATAATCCGGTGCTGGGAATATTGAAGCCAAACGGCCAGTGGAGACTCTGCGCCGACCTTAGAGAGCTCAACAAACGGGTCCATACTTCCCGATGGCCTCTGCCCTACATTGACCAAAATATGGCCCAGATTCAGGGGTCACAGGTATTCACAGCAATAGAACTGACCAATGGATACTGGACTGTGCCTGTCAGTAGGGAGGACCAATACAAACTGGCTTTTACCTTTGGGGGCCAGCAGTACACATGGACCCGGACTCCCTTCGGATACCTCAACTCCGGCGATGAATTCAACATTTTCCTACATAAGGCCATGCCCGACCTGGGTGCGAGGGGTAACCTGGCTTATGTAGATGATGTCCTCATCAAATGTTCATCTGTGGAGGAACACATAGCGGAGATCCGTTATGTTCTGACGCAGTTGAGGGCCGCCGGAGCAAAACTTTCCTTTCAGAAAGCACAGTGGTGTAGAACCCGTGTTAATTTCTTGGGGCATGAGATTACTCCTCAGGGTCTCTGTCCCCAGGAAAAGAAAGTGGAAGCACTTCAGAAACTGAAAGACCCCACGACTCTGCGGGAACTAAGGAGCCTCCTTGGACTGACTAATTACAGCAGAAAGTTCATTGAAGGCTACGCAGAGATCACTAGAGCCCTGATTCATCTCTTGAAGGGGGGGTGAAGTGGGAATGGGGTCCAGAACAATCCGAGGCAGTAAGACAACTCAAAAGAAGCCTCTCACAAGCGCCTTGCCTAGCTTACCCTGTCAGAAACAAGGAGTTCTTCCTGGAGACAGGGTTCTCTAATACGTGCTTGACGGCAGTATTATACCAAAAGCATGACAAGGTCAATAAAGTAATCTCCTTTGCGAGAAAAACTTTATCCTCTGTGGAGGAAAATCAACGATTGTGAGAAGGCACTCCTGGCAACGGTGTGGGCAGTGAAGAATTACCACCCGTTTATCCAGGGGGAACACATCATAGTGGAGACTCCACACCAGCCTCTGCAATATCTCCAAAGTGACAGAATCCAGGCCGGAAATGTGAGTAATTCCCGAATTACTTCCTGGATTCTGTCAATGCAAGGCTTTCCTGTGGAGGTCAGATATGGCCAAAACAAGAAGAGTCCCCTCGCGCAAGGTCTGGCTGACTTGCATGATTGTGCCAGAGAAAACTGTCTCGAGGACGAAAGTCTAAAAATCAAGGACAACATGGAGGCATACTTCAATTCCCCACACAAAGTCTTTGAAGAAGACAAGTGTGAGGGAATGCCCACTGTCTATGTGCATGGATGCTCTTACCATGTTGACAACAACGGGGAGAAAGAACTGGTGACCGGCTTAGGGAATGCATGGGTGAAGGAGTTTCCAGAACCCTCCGCTGGATACAAAATTGGTCCCCGAAGTAGTGAGGTGGCAGAATTGATGGCTGTGCATCAGGCCATCCTCACTGCTGTCCAACATCAACTCCACGAACTGGTCATAATCACAGATTCGGATTATGTACGGAACGGGTTCGTGGAGCACCTGGTTAATTGGAAAACCAGAGGCATGTTATGTGCTAACAACAAACCCTTGAAACATGGGAAGTTGATCCAAAACATTGATGATCTGGTCACCTTGAATGGGATGACCATCTATTGGAAAAAGATCAAGGGGCATTCCAAAGTAGAGGGACCAGACAAAACTGGAAATGACTTAGCTGATCAGCTGGCCAAAACCAGGGCCATCCAAGGGGATCCAATAGAAATAGAGTCCCTGTTGGGGGAAATCCAAGTCACTGCTATCACTAGGTCCCAGACAAATGCTCACAATGATCTTTCAACTGCACAATGGAGTAAGGAGACCCCTGATGCTGATTTAATTACAGCTCAGAAGGGGGATCCAATTATTGGTAAGTTTTACCAACACCTTGAGGACCCTGAGAACTTTCCCCTGACGGATACCGATTACATTGGGAAAGAGGACCTAAGAGTGTTGATGAAATGTCCAAAAAGGTTCCGAATCCAAGAAGGTTTGCTGGTAAGGAAATCCAACGCTGGCCACGATCAGTGGGTGGTTCCTACCTCATTCCGAAGCCTGATGTTAAGTCACGCCCATGATGCGGCCACCGCCGGTCATAGGGGGTTTCACACAACACTTGAAATCTTAAGAGAGGTTGCATACTGGCCACACATGGGCCAGGACCTCAACCAATACTTGAAGGGGTGTCTTGTGTGTGCACAGTTTCAGCCATCATCCCTCACACAGCGTGCGCCTCTCCAAAAGAGGGGGATGACACTGCCATGGTCAGATTTGCAAATCGACTTTGTAGGCCCTGTAATTCGCTCGTCTAGAGGAAACAAGTATATGTTGACCGTTACATGATTGTTTACCAAGTGGGTGGAATGTCTCCAAGCCCCAAATTGCAAGGCAGAAACAGCAGCTGCCCTGATGATTAACCACATCTTTTCCCGTTTTGGTCTACCTCAAAGGATTGAGTCAGACAGGGGTAGCCACTTCACCAGTGAAGTAATGACAAAGATGTGGGAGATACTGGGGGTCAAAAGGAAGCTACATATTGCTTACAGGCCAGCTTCTTCTGGAGCAGTGGAGAGATAGAACCGAACCATTGTAAGCATCTTAAAAAAGTTTGTGGCAGATTCTGGGCCAAGTTGGGATATCCGATTACCTCTGGTCCTAATGGCCATCAGATCTACCCCTTCATCTGCAACCAAAATGTCACCATTTAAGTTGATGACTGGACGCAAGATGGTGCTTCCTCAACATTTGCTCTACAGGACCCAAGAGCAGACATTGATAAATGCCTCCACAACTCATGAGAATGTGGAGAATTTGAGGAAACACCTCCAACATGCTTTTGCGTATGCTCAGCGGAATCTAGAAAGATCAGCTGATAGCATGAAGACCCACTACGACCTGAAAACCACCAGGAAAGTATACGAGGTGGGGGACCGGGTCTATCTATACAATTTCCAAAGGAACCAGGCCAAACAGCGAAAATATTTGCCTACATGGAAGGGACCATTTGAAATTATAGACAAGATCTCCCCTGTAGCGTACAAGATCCGCATCCCCAAGGGCAGTTTGGCAGAAGGGGAAGACAAGTGGGTACATATAAATCAGCTAAAGTGTTGCCATCCCAGGCACACTCTGCAGCAACTGGAGGAGTCCTCTGCAATACCAGAGGGGACCGCTCCAGATTAATTCAGTTCCGACCTTAAAATATCCCACATGTAGTCTCAAAACATTCTGGGTCTTGATACAATGTCTCCTGATTATGTCTTGTTTTTTAAAATCAGATTGCAAAATGCATTCGGATGTATAAAATGTACATGTTCGCCACACCATTAATAGTGGTGGAAAAATGTCTAGGAATGTGTATTGCCGCTTTTGCTTTATCATCCTAGGAGAGAGGAAACCATGCAGACTGGCCAAGGAGGACGACCGGGGACCAGGAGCAGAGACCCGAGGGGCCCGGGGTACCGCCCAATATTCCCATCAGGACCGGCGAGGAGAACCGATCGATCCAACTGGGTGGAGGAAAAGATGCTGAACTGTGCCATCTACAGAATTGGAACAACATAATGCGGACATACCAGCACAGGGCTCAAAACATCCTTGGCACCCGACTTCCCCTCGACTCGAATCAAAGCGCAGTGGGGCGGGGGGTTTTGTCAAGGGTTTTGACCCATGTTGAATCCTTAGACTGGGTAGATGTGGGGATGAGCTGTCGCCGCCCATTATTCTATCCCAGAACAAACAAAATCAATAGACTGGGTGGATGTGGGGATGAGCTATCGCCGCCCACATTCACGCCAGAATCCAGGAGAACTGCGCAGCTGGTACAAGACCACTCCAAAGATACAACCTTCTTGTGGGGGTTCCACATCACCACTCTACTGTAAGGATGCCATCAAAACAATGTTAAGCAAGGGTCCTATACTATCAAGCAAAAGACCACTCTATTGAAATGCAGTAATTCAAGACATATCCCAAAAATGGATGCAATACCGATACTCACCGCTATCAGAAAGCCGGCGTTTTAAAACCACCAGACCTTTGTGTAAAACTGAACAAATGAACCGAAACCAGGCCAAGGAAAGACTTGCTAAGAGGTGGATACAATGTAAAACTATATTCTGAAATGACTTGAAGGAAGTAATTATTTAATGTATATGTAAAAATTGTAAGTTTGATTTAAACTGGGAACTAAAGTGACATTTAGCTGAATTCTGCCTGACAACTACCCCGACAGGAGAAACCTGCTCAGCCCCTCTTCCCAGGCCTGGCTGCATCCTGTTGCCCCACCAAAAGGAGATGACCCCTCGCTGATTAGATTAGGGCAGAGACACAGAACAATGCACTGTCCTGGGCTCAGGCAAATGTTATATTGGGGGGGCCGTAAAGTGGCTTCCTCTTGGGAGAAGTGGGAGGAGAAGTGCCTGTGAGAGCCAGCTGAGCTTGGGGGAAGTGGATAAACCAGTTCTTCCACCGTGTGATGTGGGAAGCCACACCCCTTTTTGACCAGGGCATAAGTTAAAAAGATAGATAACTCATAGTGCGGACTGGTCAAAATTATATAAATAATATCATTATTCTGGTGATTTTTCTGTGCACGTTTTAAGAGGTATTAGGACCCTGTGGTGTATTCTGTGGGTTGCTAGCGGGAAATAGGGTCTTACTCCAAATGTCTGCACGTTAAAAATCTGACACTTCATCAATTAATCTCCATACTCCTTGCGCACATGTGTGTACATTTTGGCAAATGTCCGATATTGGTAAACCAGTCAAAAAGCGCAAAATGTTGTCATTTTTGAATGCAAGCCCCCAGGAAGATCAGAGGCGGACAAGCATGGACCATAAGGAATATATAATGTGTACATGTAATGTCAACCACTTGTGTATCTGGGAAATATGTATTTGAATCAAATATAGATTTGTGGGCAAATTGACCAGGGGAGGATCCTCTGACCCATAAACAGACCTCATCATAATGACAATCCATTTCCTTCCCCCAATCATGGGAGAGGGGAGAATTGGGCCAATGACAAGTAGAGAGGGGCAGGCTTAGTTATGCCACGCACACACCCACTTCCAAAACACATAAAAAGAGACTGCTGGGACAGGTAGAGACATTCAATTCCATTTTCTGCGGGACGCTCTGCTGGGAGACTCCAGACTTCACATCCATCAATCTTCAGAGACCAGAAACTTACTTCAGAATTTAGAGCAAGGGCCTAAACCCACAAACTGAGAACTCTTCTCAGCAGGCCTCAGCATCCTTAAAATCATTTGCAAACTATTCCACAGGCGGGCGAGCTGTCTGAATTCTTTTGCCAAGAACTTTTGCCAGTACCCAGAAAGCAGTGTTGCATCCAGAATCCACTTGATCTGGACCGGAAAGCAGAGCAGTATCTAGAACCAGAGGCCGCTGTATCCAGAGAGGCCAGACCAGCAGAGCAGAGCTGACCCAGACCGCTGTGAGCAGAACCAGAGATCCGGATCGCTGTGAGCAGAACCGGTGCCTGATTGACCCGCCGAGCAGACAGAACCGCCGCCGGACGTGTTGACCAGATCCGTGACGAGGCCTAGTTCAAATTTATTTTGTGAGTACCTAGCAGAACTGTGCAGAACCAATCTCTTAGTTAAAATAATCTAATTCAAGCTATTTTAACCTAAGTAGAACTGCCTCCTAGTAACCCTGTCATCTGTCATTCTAAAGCTGCAAACTGTCACCTGTCATTATGAGTTTTACTTTAAATCCGAAAATCTACCTTTATTAAATCGTCTGTATCTCTTGAACCGTTTGGGCTAGGAACGAAATTTAACTTTCATTTTAAAGCAGTTTAAAGCTACTCCCTATACTTTTTCCGCAATTGCGATTTATGCACTCGAGAAATTTACCGCGATTTGCGATTTTGGCTCAATTTCTCCACTTGTCAAAATAGCAGCTCCATTCTTTCCTTTGTTAAAAATCCGTTTGCAACCTGGTAATAACTTATAGAGCATTGCTAAAGTGAGCCTGAACTAATACCAAGAAGCATCTCTCACTCACCCTGAATCTTCAGAGGGAATTAAAATCAGTTAGCACATTTTCCCATCCATTGCCATCACATTTAAAAGCATTTTGGGCCTGTGTTTCAAACTTCTACCTGTTTCCTCTAAGCTTGTTAGGGGGGAACTGAATTCCGTATTGTACTTGATTGTATTCCTGAAGACTGTGTGTGTTACTTCCATCTCCTTGCATTGCATATAGGGGGGTGGGGGGTGAATTGCCAGAGAAAAAGTGATTACATTGTTGTTGGTTGAAATCATATCAAGTTTATTTGCTGTACTGCATTTCATTCATCATTGCGTTTCCTTGAACCATATAAAGCATTCTTTCCCACCTTATTCTTTTGTTCCTATTCATAAGTTACCTCTTGCTGATTACTTCTCATATTCACAAGTGTAATATGCATTATCAATTTATTTATAGAAGTGTGACACATATATATTGTTTAATTTTTGAAATAAACCTTTTAATTTGCAAAACAGACCTACTTCTTGGCTCAGTGGGGTCAGGGGGATTCTAAGAGAGGGGTGTTATATAAGGGTTGTCATCCAGAGTACATGAACTGGACCTAAAAATATATCAATAAGGGTTCCCCTCAGCATCCCAGACTAGGCATTGACTTAGCTGTAGTGTTGAAGTGAAGCCGCTTAACAATGCACACAGGGTATGTGGGGAGTTGGGCACTGTGCACTGTCATGAATAAAATAAATACACACGAAATGAACAATGTCCAGGCATTAAATGATTTTTTACACAACGGGTGTATTAATGTAAACTACAGAAAAGTGCCTCACCCCTCCACCACTCACATGCCCTCCCCCTCCCCCAACACACCAAAACTCCCCATTCCCCCAATGAACTCCCCATTCTCCCCAACGAACACCCCCTTATTCACCTATACACCACCAACACCACCTCCCCCACTCCCATTGTTGACGCACACTATTTGCGTGCTTTCTTTATGTTCGGGGGCAGCATTTCGGACTGCCTCGCGCTCCGCCTTGTCAGTCGCACAGGGCTGGAGGGTGCAGACGATGCGGGTGTGGAGGATGGGGTGGATGCCGTAGTGATTGGCATGGCTGGCACTGGTTGTTGTTGCTGTATGTGTTGCAGTATGCCGGTCAGGACCTGCGTGACGGCCCCCAAACTGTCACGCATCATGACCGCAGAGGCATTTATGGCGGCAGTGTTCCCTGCAATGGCCTGAGCGATGTTTCGCCTTGTGTCCTCTCGGTCAGCCACATATTGGTGAACAAGTTCAAGCATGGAGTCCTGCCTTGCCTCCACCCTTGATAGCCGTGCCTCAAAGTCAGTGGGAGCAGCAGAGGTTGAGGGTGCTGTGGCTGGGCATGCAATTGCAGGGCTAGCCTCGGGGCTGGTGCTGAGGTCAGAACTGTGCAGTGCAGGATCCGCCATGGGGCTGGAGAGTGTGGCCTGAGTGTGGGGTTGGGGGGGAACAGGGGCCTTGGGGTGTGTGGACATGCCACATGGATTAAGCCTTCTTGATCCATGTACTCCTCCACTCCAATGTCAATGTCACTCAGTGGGGCTGTGGCTGCTGCCTCACCCACAGAACTTGTTGCAGCAGAATGGGTGCCACTGGCCTCCCCTTCTACTGTTGTTGGCAGCTCTGTGCTTCCAGTCTCATCCGCAGCTGTGGGGCCCTCATGTGCCGGCATGGCCTGTGCACTTGCTCTGGCTTGTACTGGGGGCCGCGATGCTGCCCAAGAGGTGGTTTTGCCAGTGCCAGGTGGTTTGGCCCGGGACGTGGATGGCCTTGTGGCTGGGTCTTGACTGCCATCTTCTCCATCGGTGCCTTGGGGTGGGAGGTAGAAGAGATGCAGGGCATCAGTGATGGTGTTACATTCAAGATGCATTAGATGGTGCTGTGGAGTTTTTCGTTTCTCATGCATTCATATCTTACAGGTGTGTCACACATGGTAGTTTGAAGGGGGGGCATTTTGGCATTAGCCGTGACGTCTCAATTCGGCAATGCTGCATGCCAGGTAAAATGCTGTTGTATTGGGGTTTGTGTGATGTATGACATGGGAATGGTCCCTGTGTGTTGGCTGTCTGTTGGTAATGGGATTGGCACTCAACATGCATTTCAGTGTGGCAGGGTTTGGGTCTCCATCATTGCCTTGCCTAGGTTCTATTCCACATCACTTGTGCTACGTCATGATTTGCCCTACTGGGGTTTGCAGGGTCACTCTGACCTCCATCTCCAGATATTGCGGCACCCGTCTCCATCTCCTCGAAGCCCTCAATCGACTCCATCTGGATGGTAGCGCTGCATGTCTCCTCCCAGCATATTAGTTTGACCGGGGAGTGGGCACCCCCGCCTGTGGCCATGGCCTCCCGACGATTGCTGGCCAGGATGTTGCGTATGCTGAGGCGGAGGTCATCCCACCTTTTCTTGCAGTCTTTACCTGTGCGTGGGGTGGTGCCGACTGCAGGCACCTTGCGGGCTACCTCCTCCCATATCTCCTTCTTCCTCTGCTGCGCCTCCCTTTTGAGGTTATGGGTGTTGATCTCATCAGCATGGGCAGCAAGGGTGTCCGCCAACATGTTTAATTCCTCATCAGAGAAACGCTTCTTGCGCAGGTGGGGGTTGTTTTTCCGGGTTGTCTTAGACATGTTCTTTTCAATGGCCCTGGTCTCTCCTATGCAACACTGGTGGTTTGGGAGGATTGCAATGGATTGTGTTTTTAAAGATGGCCACCGGCGCATTTCCCGTTCCGACGCGATGACGTTACTTCCGGGTCCGGTATTACGAGCCCGGTATTCACATGGTTTTATTACCGGGTCGGTATTAAGGGGTGCCTCCTAGGCGGAGGCGGTATCAGTGGGTCCTGTGATGCCGCTATCGGGGGGTTGGAGGGCCTTTAGTGGCATGGCGGTATGGCCATTACCGGCATGGGGGTTTGCGCGTGCTCACGCACTCATAATCAGCCGCTATTAGCGGCGTCAAACGAGCACGGACCCGCTACTTCCTCCATGCCGGTAATGACCCCGTTTTTAGCACACTTCTCGTAATGAGGCCCTATCCTTTGTCAGTAAAGTATATCGTCATGTTAAGTTTTGTCATCAAGTCACGTCCTAGTATGTTAACTGGTATCTGCTGAGAGTATAGTAGTGGCATTGACACATCATGTTCACCTATAGAAAGTAGTAATTCGTCAGTAAAAGGAACCAAACTTGTGGCACTAGAGAATCCCTGAGCATTCATGGTGATCCCAACCATTGGGTATTTTTCCTGTCGAACACAGCAACAAGTTGCTCTTGTGTCCCCAAGGAACGAACATGTCTTGCCTCCTATCATCACCTATACCCTTTGTTCCTCCTGTAGGCCTGGTGTCACAGATAGTACTGAACACATCAAGTCACTCTGTGGGGCTTCCTATTGTAGGTATACATTCATCCCTGTACCTGCAGAAGGATTCCCTTCTACTACTGGCACACTCCCTATTTTGGGTGTGGAAGCCTGATGAGCCCATTTTTTATTCGCTTTCCTTCTTTCCATTATTACACCGTTCCTTTCTCCACCTGTATGTACTGTGGTTAATGTGCTTTTGTTTGTAATGTCTTTATGGGGGCTTGCCCTTGTGGTGACTGCATTTGCTGTGGGACCTGCTGTGCTTGCTGTATTTGTGGCACACTGTGTGAGATATTGGGCATACTATTCCTGTAGTTCTGTATTGTACTGCACAGAATAGCCCATCCCACCGTCTTGGAGTTTCCCAGTTTTGTTGCATGCCTCCTCTTCTACTTGTACATGTTTGGGCTATATGTCCTATTCTCCCACAATTCCAGCATTGCTGTGGCTGTCCCCCATTAAATCCTCCTGCCCCTTGAGTTTTTTAAAGACTTTATTTAAGTAACAGGTGAACAGGTTACATCCGACACGAAGTTCACACATGACAGGTTGGGACTTAATCTTCTCCGCAGGAGCTGCTGATCCCACAGATCCCATCCGTACACCTCCAACCAAACCTTCCAGAATACAGTTGAGTCAGAAACCCCACGAAAGTGAAAGGAGTAGTGGATAAAATTATAAAAACACAGATAATTCACCGGCAAGCCGATTCAGCTCTGGTTGCCAGGTTCTGCAGCGGAATAACTAGAGTACTTTATTACTTCTATTTTCAGTGTAATCAACTCTCCAGTATAAATGACATGCAAACATACTCTTACCTGTCACACCTCTTCCGATGCCAAGAGGCAAGCCTTGTGGGTTTAGAAATTCTCTTTCTCTTAAGGAAAAAACTCTGGAAGGTTGCTTAGTAAAAGTCTTTATAATTTTCCTGCAATCCTTTCCTAACTATTAAATCTAATAACCTAAACTATCTACATTTACCTTCTGGTGTATGACATGATTTTATAATCTCAGAATTAAAGAGAGATTGAATCCTTTTCATCTGTGCTGAACTCTTGTTTTTGCTTTCTGTTTGACTAAAGTTCCTTGATTCTGCAACTGCACACCAACTTGCTTTCTTACAGTGTCATTTTCCTTATTTGAGTTCCATTCAGTTGGTACTGCTGTTCTAGTTAAAAGCACACATGCTCAATGACTGGCTGCTTAGTAGAATGTAATTAGGGTCAGTTTCCTTATTTGAGTTCCGTTCAATTGGTACTGCTGTTCTAGGTAAAAGCGCACATGCTCGATGACTGACTGCTTAGTAGAATGCAATTGAAGTTAAAACTGAATGAAAGACTCCTGCTGCGTCCACGTGTGCATGCGCGAACACCAAGCTCTTGCGTGATTACTCCCTGTAAAAAGGCCTTAGCAATATGTTTAGATGTAATCTCCCCTTTCACAGAAATAAGATGAGCTGCCTTGGTCAATAAATTCACAAAGACTAACACTGAAGAACACCTCTGATCCTTGGGTAGATCAACAGTAAAGTTCATCGAAATTGTGGGCCAAGGACTTGGTGCAATAGGCAAAGGCAAAAGCAACCCGGAAGGCTTCCCTCCCGCAGATTTAGAGCGTGCACAGATCTCACAGGTCTTAAAGTCTAAAACATCCTGCCTCAACTCCTTCCACCAAAAATGTCTGTTTAGTAACTCCAGAGTTTTTCTCACGCCAGGATGACCGGCTAACTTAGACTCATGACATTCACTAATAATCTCTTTACGAAGTCCCTCCGAGGGTAAGTATAACTTCTCATTCTTAAAAGGAACGCCATCCTTGAAATGACAGGATCTGAAAGCGTCCACTCCAATATTTCCTTCTACGACATTTCCTGCAGAACTCTGCGATAAAACTGCTCCCTTTCATTAGTTACTACAGCTATGAATCACTCAGAAGGAATAATCAGTTCTTCCTTAATCTCGAATTCCTTTTTACACCCAGGAAACTGCCTAGAAAGAGCATCTGTTTTGCCATTCTGCCAAGTTTCTATGATCAGTCAAAACCGTCACTGTATGCCTTGCCCCTAAAAGGTAGTGGGCCTTATTATGAGTATGTCGGTCTGGTAACAACGGTGCCGGTAAACTACCGGCACCGTTGTTACCTGACCGGCATACTCTGAGTTCTGCGGGCAGGTGTCGTCCCTCCCGCCAGTTCTGACCTGGCGGGCGGGACGGCACCCGCTCACAGACTTTGATGGAAGTACCGGCACTGTTGCACACAGTGTCGGTACTTCCGTCCTCCCCATTCCCATTTGAGTCCTATAGGACTCAAATGGGAATGGGGAGTCATTTTTTCTGGTGCCTGGTATTGGGGAATTACCGGGACCGCCTGGGCTGTAATGCCCTGGTTATTCGCCAAAGACAGGTGCCAGAAGAAATCTGTCTCCGGCAGCAGCCCTGCCGTTTTTACCGGCACGGCTACCGCTGGGGTCATAATAAGGCCCAGTGTCTCCATTCTTAGAATGCCTTTTTGTATGGCCGACAATTGACGATATGTAATCATATAATTCCTCTCTGCGGGCAGAGGTTTTTTCAATAAGAATGCCACTCGATGCAAATGGCAAGTTTCTGGATGCCTCTGAGACAAAACTGCTCCAATTTCTAAATTTGAAGCATCCGCTTCCACATAAGACAGTTGTGAGGAATCCGGATGCAATACAATTGGTCCAGAAACAAAACTATGCCTCAATCATTGAAATGCGGCTGGAGCATTACGCAGACCAAAAGGCATCACCTGGTACTCACACAACCCAAACGTAGTCTGAAACACAATTTTCCATTCATTTCCCTTCCTTACTCCTACCAGGTGATAAGCTCCTCCTAAATCCAATTTAGTAGAAAATTGCTGCCCCTTGAATCTGATCCAGCCTTACCGAAATCGAGGGCAAAGAATACCGATTCTTGATGTTCACCTTATTTAAGGCTCTGTAATCGATGCAGGTACGGAGAGTTCCTTCCTTCTTAGGGACAAAAATCAGCGGCAAAGCTGCCGAAGACTGCGAATGTCTACAGAATACTTTTTCTAAATTCTCCTGGATGTATTTTTTCAAGTGATCATTTTCTTTCTCAGTCAAAGCGTTTATTTCCGGCTACAAGGAATATGAGCTCCAGGTTCCAAGCCGAATTTACAGTCAATATCACTGTGTGGACGTAGTTCCTTTGCTTCTTTTTCATCAAATACATCATAACAACCTTGATAGATGCCAGGTAACCTCCCTACCACTGCACCAATGACTGTTCTACCAAAATAACCTCCACTAAGCCTGCTAGCATGTCAGAGGAAGTGCAAGATGTACCTAACTCGGATTTCTCCTTAAAACAAAACTCACTACAAAAATCAGATGCGAACTTCACCACTCTTCTACCCAAGTCAATCTTCGGATTATGGAAGGTTAGCCAAGGCATTCCCAAGATTACTTTCAAAAGAGGGGTATCAATCATTTCAAACACTATTTCCTCCCAATGACCCCCTTGAGTGCTCATAACAGGAACAGTCTCATGGGTAAATGGACCTGAATCTAACTCGGACCCATCAACTGCCCTAACCTGTTCCACCCATTCCTTGCGTAAAACTGGAATTCCCATGTCCTTTGCAATGTTCCAATCAATGAAATTACCTGTGACTCCTGAATGGTCAATTCCCCTTCAATTCCCCCTGCGCTGACAAGGATACATTTAAATTGAGATGAGGCACAGCTGCTTGAATAGTGTTTGCCACCTGCTGTGTCCTAGGACTGGACGACTGAGAAGAAGTCTGTGGGCACCATGGACAGTGTCCTACAAAATGCCCTGTTCTCCCACAATACATACATACATTGTTTTGTCATCTCCTATCTTTTTCCTTCTTAGACAAAGGGCCTCTCTCCTTCCCAGATCTAATGAAGACTCTTGTTCTAACATCCTTGTTGTTAGACTCCACTCTAGACACTTCCTTACTCCCACCGCTGAACTCACTAAACCCTCTACTCTTCTCAATCTTACGCTCACCCAAGCGAAAATCTATTTGAATTGCCAAATTTATAAGTGCCTGACAAGATGTTGGCCTATCCACTATGGTGGCTAGAGCATCCTTTAATTCATCTCTAAGACCCCGATAGAACAGAGGCGTGTTTCTCCTTCAGCCACCCATTCTCCAAAACCAAAGACTTAAATTGCATGATATAACTTACAAGATCCAATAATTCACTGTCGGCTTCCTGTGAAAGCTGACACCTATCAACCAACCTATTGAATTCTTTCTTAAACTGCCTATAATTCTTTAATATATGATTTCCTTGACTAACTAATAACACTAACCAGTTAGATGCTTCTCCTGTGAGATGAGATAAAATAAAAGCTACTTTAGATGCTTCTGTGGTGAATGCTCAGTTCAACACAAAGTGAAGATCACATTGCGTTAAACATTTTTTGCACCTCTTCAAATCCCCCAAAAACTTTCTGGAGAGGCTAGTGGCACAGGAGCAGAGAATTACTTAACCCTCTCTGCAAACCCTACTCCCTGCTCAACCACTTTTGCTCTAACTAACTCTGGTGGCTCAGAAGCAGCATAACTTTCACTCGGCTGAGGAACTTCCTTAGTTTGTAAATTTGAATCTCTAAGCCTCAATTCCTCCGCTCTTATACTTAACTCCTGATTCTCTCTTCTAGTAGACAGCATCTCATCTCTTAATTCTCGAAAAAGATTTTCTAATGACCCCCCAGAGGGTTCTCTGGGATCCATAACAGCTCAGGCAGAAGGTCAACGCGGGCCTTTCATTCTGTCAGGTTGGGACTAAATCTTATCCGCAGGAGCTGCTGTTCCCACAAACCCCGTCCGGACACCTCCACCCCAAACTTCCTGAATACAGTTGAGTCAGAAACCCCAGGAAGGGGAAAGGGATAGTGGATAACATAATAAAAAGACCGATGATTCACTGGCAAGTCGATTCAACTGTGGTTGCCAGGTTCTGCAGCAGAATAACAAGAGTACTTTATTACTTCTATGTTCAGTGTAATCAACTCTCCAGTATTAATGACATGCAAACTTACTCTTACCTGTCACACCTCTTCCGATGCCGAGAGGCAAGCCTTCTGGGTTTAGAAATTCTCCTTCTCTTTCTCTTAAGGAAAAAACTCTGAAAGGTTGCTTAGTAAAAATCTTAATGCTTTTCCTGCATTCCTTTCCTAACTATTAAATCTAATTACCTGGACTATCTACATTTACCTTTTGGTGCATGACATGAGATTATAATCTCAGAATTAAAGAGAGATTGAATCCTTTTCATCTGTGCTGAACTCTTTTTTTTTTGTTTTGTTTTTTTTTTGCTTTCCGTTTTACTAAAGTTCCTTGATTGTGCAACTGCACACCAACTTGCTTTCTTGTAGTCGCAGATTCCTTATTTGAGTTCAGTTCAGTTGGTACTTCTGTTCTAGTTAAAGCGCACATGCTCGATGACTGGCTCCTTAGAATGCAATTGAAGCTAAAACTGAACGAAAGACTCCTGCTGCTTCCTCATGTGCATGTGCGAACACCAAGCTCTTGTGTGAGCCATTCTTCGGAAATTGCCGGAAATAGCAAACAGATCCACGACCAGCAAGCCGTGTTCCCAAGGGGCCATGCGGAATACCCTTTGTACACGGCTAAAAAAGAAAACACTTGAATTCATTGAAGCAAGTCGCTCACCTTGCGATTAAGGTTCTCCCTCGAATTGCTTTGACAGGCACAATGTAAGCTATCAGCTGGGCCCTGTGGGGCTGTTGTAAACCTCTCTCTTCCTCCCATCGCTCTCGTGCTTTAATGGGTATCATATTTTTTTAAATAATACAATCTATTTTGTCATCTCCTTGTCCCCTACTCCTTCTCGTTTCTTCTTCCCTTCTCCTCATCTCCCGTTCCCTTCTTCCTCTTGCCTTCATTGCAATCTATATTCGTTCAATCTTTCGGCTTCTGTTTCTTCACGTTTCTTCTCTTGGATTCTCTCTTTCTATTTTTTCTGTTCTTCATACCACCTTCGTTGTTCCTTTCATTTCCTTCTCTTCCTTGTATGTCCTTTCTCGTTCCTTTTCCTTCTTTTCTCATTCTTCCCTTTCTTCTCTTTCTTTAACATTGTCAATTCCCTTCCTGTCTACCTTCAATAGTATCTGTCAGTGAGAAACCTGAAGGTGTCTCCCTGTCTAAACCTCGAGGATCCGTTATCCAGGTGGCCAGGACACGGCCATCGCTATTGGATCCAGTTCTTAGGGGTGTACCAGTGAAGGAGGATCACCTGGATGGGTGGGTCCTTGAGTGGGAGTGGGACCCCAACAGGTGAGACGCATTATCCCTCTTACTTTGACATCTTTTCTGCATCCCCTCATGTAGGACATTCAAAACCACTGCCCCTCCCATTTTCCAGCACAAACACTTTTGCACAATACCAAGGACAACAGACTAACACCAGAGCCGTGTACCTGACATGCCCCAATACAAGGGCCAGGCAAAGTCAGGCAATTGATCAGAATCACACAACTGACGGCCCTTTCCCTTCCCTATAGGTATAAAAGGTGGAGCCCGAGAGCACAGTACGAGCATGGCAGACAGCACAATGAGACGGCTAATCAGGTGCGGCAGTTCAAGAGAAGGAGAAAGGCGGCGGGAATCAAGAGGACAGCCAGGAGAGAAGTGACCTTGCCCTTTACATCCAAGACCTGCGGAACCTTCGAGGAAAAAAGCCTAAGACTGCGAACAATAGCACAAGTGTCTTGCAGCTGATGTCAACGGTACACAGGGCAAACCTATGCTGATAAGCAGGAGCGAAGGAAGGTCCTGCAACCGTCGTACCTGCCTTGATTCCATTGAAGAAGAAAAGCCAAGCGGTTCATCACAGCCGGTGAGTCGAAGGGGAAATGATAAGTACCAGACTGTGTTGAGTGAGTATTGCAAAGTGGCAAGTTTGAACCAAGATCATTGAACTATGAAAGAACTTTAAACGTGCTAAGGGGAGACCAGCTGCAGAGAGAAACTGGCACCACGTGGGTGCTAACTCCAAAGA
Source organism: Ambystoma mexicanum (assembly GCF_040938575.1). Lineage (NCBI taxonomy): Eukaryota > Metazoa > Chordata > Amphibia > Caudata > Ambystomatidae > Ambystoma > Ambystoma mexicanum. The sequence continues at coordinate 1,195,831,611 of NC_090927.1, read as the reverse complement.
GATTGGTCTATCCCCATCTGAACAAAACTACAGATACCAGAAGGCCGTAGGAAAGCCAACAAAACAGGTCAACGTGCTCATACTGAGGGTCGAGCAAAATCCCTGTACAATCAAAAGACTTTAATCTACAAACTGTGTGAAAGAATGGGAAGTGAATCCTACAGTGAGAGGAAACAAGAGAAGCAAATCCCACCAATCTTGAAGTGAAACGAGAGGCAAGAGTGAACCTGACTGAGGGATGCCAGAGAGAAGGGGCAAGGTTTAAAGTCCCGAGAAGCAGTGTGTTGATGGACGTCAACCCGGCCAAGGGATGTCCACTATGAACTGTTTGAAAAGACTTTGAGAAACTAAGGGAAGTGAAAGCCTGTTAAAGAGAAGAGAAAGCCATAGCAAACCCAGAGGAGGGAGGCTGAAATATGAGAAGGGTCCAAGCCCGACCGAGGGAGATCCAGGGGTGAAGCTGTCATCCAAACTTCATTTGAGAAAAGAACTGGTATATATAATTGTGGAAAACGATACACGCGGGTTCAGCGCCCAGAAGAGGGGGACCTAGGGGTGAAGCCATCACCCTACGTGAACTGTAGCTAACAATTGAGAAGGGTCAGTGCCCAGACGAGGGGGACCCAGGGGTGAATTGGTATCACCTAAATAACTTTCATTTGGTGTAAAGAACTTTTATTTTATTATTTTGAAGACATCAGTTCCTCAAAGGCAAGAGACTTTCAACTGAAACGAGACTTGGCCATCGACGGCCCTGATAGCTGAAAGCTGAACTGTCATCACATGCTGAGAAAGCTCCAGAGTGTGCTGTGCTCCAAGATCCCATCTCACCCTGTGCTCAAAATGTGGGGAAGGGAGACCCAAGCTACTGCATCCTGACATCTTATTTGAGAACACTTCTTTCTTTTCTTAAGAACTGTCCCACACCCTTTTTTGTAAGGATATGGCAAAACCTATCCTTGGCCTCAAGACCATGGACCGCATCTCTCCAGTGCTGAAATCCCTCCACTGGCTCCCTGTGGCTGCAAGGATAAAGTTCAAGACCTCTGCATTGTCTACAAGGCTTTCTGGGGCCTGGGACCCACTTATCTGCAACACTGCCTACCTAAATACTGTCCCTCCCAAGCCCTGTGCTCATTTACCTCCAACCTTCTGCGAGTGAGCTGGTTCTCCAAGCAGAGATTTGGAGGGAGATCTTTATCCTTAGCAGGGGCCTCCCTCTGGAATAGCCTCCCTGCCGCCCTCCGTCTTGAGCTGGATCTCCTTAAGTTCCGTAAACTCTTCAAGACATTCCCCTTCTCTTCTTCCTTCTCTGTCCCTCTACCCTGCTAACTGATCTATCCCTTTCTCCCTCCATTTCTACACAGCTTGCCGACTGGCCATCAGGTGTACCTCAGAGTCTCACAGGTCCCTGCCACCCTCACCAGTCCTCTCACACTTGCCTCTGGGCCTGCACTTGCCTCATTGCTACTGCACTTGGTCAATGACCCATGAGAATGGCATTCTCTCAGCACTTACTCAGTTTCTGACTAACTGGGTGCACTTGGATCTCCCCCCTCTCCTGTACCGTCTGTACACTTGCACGATCTGAACATACCATGCCTTGAAGAAAGTCTGTCTATCTTCCTTGTCTCCCCTCCTTGCATGATGGTGCCACAATGCACTTGGAAAAACTGCAGAATCGTCATCAGACCTATTTGCTGTTATCTACACTGTTAATTGTACTATATGCACTTACTCTGCCTGTGCAGACTTGTATTGTTCAGAAATTCAAGGGCTCTGAATGACTATTGTTTTTTCCCCTTGTTCCCTCCCTCCTTGAGCGCTTTGAAACACTTGGCTTGTGTATAGGCGCTTTACAAATAAACATTATCATACTATACCATTAGTTGTAAGGTTTCGGCAATATGTTTCTAAGCATAGGCCCTTTTTGTTTGACACAATGCCACTAGGACTGCCTTATTTTTCATTTGATGATCGATGCTTGCTCCCATTTTAGATTTAGGTTTAGATTAGGCTTTCTTCCAACCTGCATACAGCATTCAATGTTCAATAAACACCTTGGTACTGTGATCACTTGTGTCTGTCTTACTTGTTGCCACCATCAGTTCCTTACAGTGCTCCTATCCACTCGTTTTGTTCTATCATCATTCCACTTACTTTCTCTATCTCTTTCCTGCCTTCTGGCTTCCTCTTCTATTTCTATCTGTCGGTCCTTTCTCTCCTCACACTGTTTATGTTCATCGCATGTAGACATATATTTACGTTCTTTAATCTTACTTTCTTCCATACTGTCTTCACTGTTTGTAAGCGGGAGGTGCATATGTTGGATTAACATACCCTGCCGCTGCTTTTAATTCCTTTAGAGGATAAATACCCTGTTTGTTTTCTATCGTGCTGTCATACTTAGGAGGAGAAAGAGGAGCTGAGGGCATTACGTCCTCCTCTTTATGCTGATTAGGCAGCCACTCATTCTCTGGTGGTTCTTCTATCTCACTGTGGTACATCTTCCAGAGTTCTAAAATGGCTAACCTTTTCTGTAGCTTCTTTCCCGTGTATGTAGCATGCAAATATGTCATCATGTGTCGCAGCATTGCCTTTGATAATTAACCTTCTTGAGGCCATGGCATAAGTCGTGCCCTTCACCCACTCAGCGTGGTACCTCCTGATTTTAGGTGTATATCTTGGTAATGTTCTGCATAGATATAAAAGGGGAGTGTTCCCCATAATGACAAGTCGCATTTAACTGTCAATACTTGCCAGATTTTTTTGTTTATTTATTTAATTAATCACACTTCAACAATTACTTTGGCCAGCACCATCAATCGCCGCCCATCTCTAATAAATCAATTTCTCCAAAATAATTTCCAAACCTATACAACAATATCCATTTCTATCACTTCATTTATAGTTTTTGTCAATTCGCATTATCCTGTTATTATTTTGATAATTTTAAGAATCTGTTTTATCTTATTTTTTTGCAAATATTATCCCTCCTAGGTTTGATTGGTGCCAATTACTTGCTTTTCTAGGGCTCAAAATATTGTCGACTTTTATTACTATCGTTCTTATAATTTTTAAGATTTCAACTTATTTCATATCCCTTAATATAAAACACGTCAATATATTTTTACACTGATATTTTTCTAAATCCCCCAAAATACATGTGCACACTTTTTCTGTGATTGTCTTGTCTTATCTTCCTAAAAGACGTATAGCATCTCTATTTTACTCCATTTAGAAGTGTGGAACGCACCCGTCCTTGGCTGCAGCCGCAGGGATCCCTTAAATAATACTCTTTTCCAGAGTGTGATGCGATCCCTTCTTCCTCCTTGAGGAAAAGTATCTAAGGTATCTCCTTTTCCCTATCAAATTGTGTTACGTTCTCCCACAAAATACATGCAATATGGCCCTTACCCTTTTATTTGCCACTTTGGATGTTTCTACTTACGTCCGTTATTCAGCTCGAGTCATTCAGTATCAACTCTTCCCCAATCGACCAATTCGCCTTCAGTCCACGGGGCGCCTGTGGGGATCGGACAGGAATTTCTTCAAAGGGGCACCTGCCAACCACCTTAAGTCACACGTGCTATAGTGCTGCTCTCAGCAGGAAACTCTGCGGTCTTCTGGCTCATGGTGGAGAACTTCAAGAATCCAAGGGTCTGGATCCGAACCATCCTCTGCTACCAAATGTGCAGTAGCACTTTTTTGGGCATATCTAAGCGCAGAATGGGATTACCATAATAAACAGTCTTGGACCCAAATGACCGGACAGACTCAAAGAATATGGCAAAGTACTACTTTATTATCAGTTCGATAAAGTGATAAAGTAGGGAAATCTGATCAACAAAGCAATGTTATGTTATGTTAGGTAGATTTATTATGCGCACGTTCACCCAGAGGCATCTTGGCGTGAGAAAAAACACAACAGGGCCACAGCCGACAACGATTTAGGTAAAGAGAACATTTTTAAGTAAATGGCGGAAATCCAAATGATTCTCAGTCTGCTTAAGGTGCAGTGGGAGACTGTTCCAAAGCTTACTAGCCTTTACAGAAAAAGCCTGGCCACCGAATCTCTGGAGGCGGAACGTAGGAACAATAAGCAGGCGATCACCACCAGAGTGCAGAGTATGGCGAGGAATATAAGGCTAGAACTTATCCTGGAGGAATTCAGGCCCAACCTGATAGCATGCTTGGTGACCTAGACACAGAGATTTAAAAAATATGCGCTGCTTCACCGGAAGCCAATGTAGACAACGCAGAACCAGGCTGATGTGCGAGCCATATGGTGTTGCAGTGGCCACCCGAGCAGCCAGGTTCTGTAGCAGTTGAAGCTGATGGATAAGGCCAACCGGCTGAGCCAGATAAAGAGCCTTGCAAAAGTCGAGCCTACTAGAGACAGGAGAAGCCACGACTGGCGGACGAAGCAGAGAAGGAAGAAAAGGTAGAATCTTGGGGAGAACCGCAGCAAGAAGTGTCCAGACTTGACATACTGCATTCAGCTGTGAGACCATAGACAGTGATGCAGACAGGTAGACCCCTAAGTTGTTTACCACCGTCACCGGAGTAGGAAATACACCTAGCGAAGAAGGCCAGAAGGCGGAAGACCAAGAATCTGATGCAGAGGAGGTCCCTACTACCAGGACTTCCGTCTTATCCCTGTAAAGCTTGAGCCAACTGGTACCCATCCAGTTTCCCACGGCTGAGACAACATCCCATTCTGCTCAAAATCTAATCAGAGCAGGATTTGTGTCTCGTCTGCATAAGAGTAACACCTAAACCCATGGGAGCGGATGAGGTACACCAGGGAACAAACGTAGATGTTAAACAACATCAGGGGACAAGGCGGAGCCCTGGGTGACCCCACAAGATATTGAATAGGAAGAAGAAAGAAAAGGAGGCAGAGATACGGACTGGCCTTGTCCAATCTGGAAAGAGGTGAACCAGGCCAGCACAGGGCCTGAGATGTCAATGGAGGCCAGGCGGGAGAGGAGGAGGGGGTAGTCAACGGTATTGAAGCCCGCTGATAGATCAAGTAAAATCAGGGCCCTCACCACCCCCCCCACCATCAACGAGCCTGGTCATGTCCATTACTGATACAAGAACACTCTATGTACCCCTACCAGGGTGAAAACCAGAATGAAAAGGTTCAAGTACTGAAGAAGACTCCAGAAACGAAGACAGAAGAGGAGAGATCAGAGCCTCAAGAAGTTTCATAAAGAAAGGAAGTGGAGGGATAGGACGAAAATTAGAAAGAGTAGAAGCATCCAGGGACGGTTTCTTTAGAAGAAGGTCCACAGTGGTCTGCTTAAGTTCAATAGGAATAACACCTAGACTACAGGAGAGGTTTACTGCCTGAGTCACCAAAGGTATGATCAAGGGCAAAAGATCCTTTAAAACAGATAGAGGAACCGGGTCATACAGGGATGCCAATTTAAGATGAGAGATGGCGGTCAGGACGACCTTGTCTGTAAATACTGGAAAGGAATTCCAGCTGGCGGTTACAGGTGGATTAGGGTCAGTGACGTTCTTACAGGTGCCAGACTGAGAAAGTTTAATATCAGCACGTATGCCAGCGATTTTGGAATTAAAAGTCAGCTAAAGCATTGCAATGAGATTGAAATGGCAGAACAGTAGGAAGGAAACGAGTGGTAGATGAAAAAGATTTGACAATGACGAAAAGCTCCTTCGACTGATTAAGAGCAGCTTCAATGCATGAGTAAAGAAGGGCTGCTTGGCTGTTTTGATCGCCAGATGATAATTCCTAGACATGGAGACAAGTATGGCTTTATCCGGGGGACTATAAGAAGAGCGCCATTTGCGCTCAGCTTGGCTTACCCGCAACTTAACTACTTTAAGTTTGCCAGAGAACCAATGTTGAGAAGGCTGATGCGAACGCTAGTAGGTTTAAGTTGATCAACAGCACTCAGAAGTGCTTGAGACAGAATAGAAAATTCAATAGGGCTGTCGTCGGGGCACTTAACCATGACGACAGATGCTAAATGAGTCATGTCCACATTGCACCAACTTCTCCTAAGAATTGTACGTTTTGCAGGCGGCGACATACGGGTCATAAGGGGCACTGAGAAAGGGACCAGAAAATGATATGTCCAGATGAGTGGATTAAGGGGAAGAACTAACACCCCCAGAATAGTTGAAAAAATCAGGTCCAAGATGCCACCAAGCCGATGGGTAGGTTCAGCCAAATATTGTTTTATGCCGAGGTCAGTGAAACCCTCCAAAAACGTACCAAGAATGGAGCTAGAGGTGAGTTCAGTCTGATGTTAAAATAGCCCAAAACAACTAGGTTTGCTTATTTCAATTGAAGCACAGCGACTAATTCCAAAAAAGGATGTAAAAAGGATGAATAAGACCCAGGAAGGCGATGCACAAGTAGAAAAGGGACCGACTCTAACACGGATATCACCAGACTTACCGTCAGAGATTCCATGTCCAAAGTGTGAGCAAAAGGCACCAAACTAACCCACACTCACAATGATAGATTGGTTACACAAAGGCTTTATACCTCAAAGTGCATCAGCTCTGACGTCATCCTACGTGGCAAATAATAAAACCTTTCGGGTTTGGGGATTGGTTAGGGTAATATATGTACTTATAGAGTCTATAAGTGTTAATCATTTTATTGGCTGCTCCTCCTTTGGTAAGCAAGCCTCCCTCTAACTATGTATAATACAGATTAGAACATATAACATTAGCGGGTTGGCTTATGCAACATTGTATGCTCATCATTGCATGGGCCCTCCTGATAGGTTGGCACCCTCTCCCAAATTGGACTCTCGGGTCACTAGCAGCATGTAAGCAAAATGAAACTTAGGTGCAGAGAACAATGTCAGACTACTACGCACTTGCCCAATTAGTCCATCATCTCTCATCAGCCAAGACTTCTTCTTTGTAGTTGACCTTGCGCATTGTTCTCTGCTCTGGGACTTTAAAGGGAGTGTAGGTAAGTCATTATCTTCGTCTGGAGTTTAATGAATAGGCCTTGTTTTCGAGTTCTGAATCATGTGTGAGGACACCACGATGATGTCAATTTCAACCTTTTATTTAGTACTATTTAATTCAATTAGGCTGGGTGTCATTACTCCTCTTGGCCTCTGGAGACTTGGTTGCTCTACCTCACATAAGCGTTCTGCGTCTTTGATTGTCCATTACTTGGCATTTGCAGATGTTTTCTTCTTTGCTTAATTTAAGAGAAATGTGTCTTTCGTTCATAGCTTATCCTCTTGACTCCCCTTGTGCCTTGCAATTATTCCTTGATGTGGCATCCTTGATCTCTGGCCGGCAGCTATTCTTTGTTTGTGGCAGGACTTGTATTTCCAGCCTCTGTCAGCTCTGCAGCTCTGGTCTCTCTGCTTCGAGCTCTTCGCTTACTATCATTGAGAGCCAGCGTCCATCTTTCCAAAATGGGCGCTTCACCCATGTAATGTTTTCACCCGAGCAAGCTTCCTCTGGTTTAGCTTAGCAGCTGGGCGGCCCTGCAGTGAGTACAATCAGCACCCGGCAGGTGAGCTGCCTTGTGGGCTCTGGTAGGCTGCTGTGTGGAGTGGAGATTAGACTTGTGTTGGGGTGCTGTGTGACAACCTACCCAGTACCCTCCCCCTTTAGAGTCCCCCCGAGCGTCATTCAGTCCAGAGCGGCCGCGTTGCTGATCTGTGCATGTTCGGAGCCGTAGTATGAGGGCTGCAATCTCTGGTTGATGAACTTCTATTCGCAGAATTTGCTCTCAATCGGTATGCAGTAGAGATTGCCCACTCGTGGAAGAAGTCCTGAGCTATTAAATACCAGACTGTGTTTGCCGGTAAGCGTGACAGCCTTAGCTTATAGCTCAAAGGGGGAAGTGACATCGGAGTTGCAACGGCAAAGCCCGGGTGGGGAAGTCTGTCTGCTGTCAGCAGCTTGTTCGCCTCGCGCCGTGCTTGGCAGTCGGGCAATATTGCCTTTCTGTTAATCTTCGTAAAGCTTTTCGCATTTAATCATATTTGCTGATCTGGCTTCTTCGCAAGGGCTGCAGGATGTGGAAGAAACACGATGAAACACTACCTAAAGGATATTGCACTGCATCGAAAAAACGATCACAGGCATTTCAATTCAAACGCTTATCTGTATGTGTGAGGCGTCCGCGCTGCTACCTATTCTGCATATCCCTTGGGCGTGCAAAGCATTTAAGGACTGCCTTGCAATTAAGATACTTGGAATTGCTCAGTCCCGAGCTTTGAGTTCCATCTGCAGACGCTGGCGAGGGGGAGGAGACAGCCTCTGGCTAAGCGACGTCATTTAGGGGTCGCCTGAGGGCGCAACTGTGGTCTCCCCTGCGACCTCTAAATAAAAAAGTCAAAATATATATATATTTTTTAAAAAATATATTTTTTTTTTGTAATGCGAGCTCCTGGGCTGTGGCCAGCACCATGTGGCCCTTTACTTCTGGAGTGTCTGGCTTTCTTGTTCAGCCCTCTTCAAAAAAGAAGACAAATAAGAACAGGAGGGCCACAAGTCTAACACTTTCAGCACTGGCCCTAAATAAAAAAGATTAGGAATACCAAATAATGTGTCTTTCTGGAATTCTATACACTAATTGCTAGACTCACTAAAGGTTTATTTCAGGCACACTTCTGGGGGTGAGTCACTGATTTAGTCTGTTCCTAAACGCCTCAACTAGGCCTTTCATCCTTCTGAGGTCGATAAATGAGTACCAACACAGGCTGGGTGATATTAAGTGTATGTTTTTTCTATATAAAGCGCTTAAGCTTATCATTTGGTCATGGACGTTTGCTTGCATTCACAGTAATTTGGTAATATGGGCCTATACACACTGATCTTAAAGATACATATGGCGATTCTATTCTTGTATGAAATGTACATCACATTATAGTGATATTGTAACCATATTTTTCGTAGTGTACAATGCTGTGTGATGCCACTTCCTGTTTTGTCAACGGGTGTAAGGTCGCGTTCCATCGCTTCCCGCGATATCACTTTGGGGTGGGGTCAAATGGCATCACTTCATGTGATGTCATCAGGGGGTCAAAGGTCATGTGATGTCACTTCCGCTACCCCTGGCATTTTGGTGAAATGACGTCCCTGCTCTGGCTACCTCTCAAGCAGTCGAGTGTGCCTCACCTGGGAGCAGACCCGACTTATGATTTTTAAGGATCTTTTTAAGAATTGCATACTTTTAAAAGTTTTATTTGGCATTCCCCTAAGTCACCCGGGCCTGCCTGGCTCGTATCAGTTTCATTGACTTTATGGACATAGCGGTTTTGTTGGATTAAGGAGGGACTAAGGAGGGCTTCTATACCTGTAAACTGTCACTGTTGCAACTAAGGCATAAAGGGACAGGTAAAGGAAATGGTGAAAAGTAAGGCAAAGGAACGGATGGCAGGCACATTTTGTGCATTATTAAACCAATTTCGGATGTCAATCTGTTAATTACAGAAATCAAGGATTTATTGTTTGATTTGGACGGTTTGAATCCTGAAAAAGAGAGCGCAGTACTTCCCCTCCTGCCCCTCCCTCCCGCCTGCCAGCAAAACCAGAGCCAAAGAATATAATGTCAACTGCTGTCTCTAATTGTGTTCTTTCTGAATTTGATGATTTAATCTCATTTTGTGATTCTAGTGTTTCTAGCAATGCTCCAAGGGTAGGTTCTGGGGCAAGTATTCTAAAGGAAGACCACTTGGCGAAATTTGAAGTGGCAAGACCTCCTTCCAAGAGGGCGTAAAAAGCGTTGTCTTTCAGGCAGGGGTGTTGCTACATCTGTAAAAGATCCGGGGCTACACTAATGTTGGGACTGCTGGGACCCGGGGCTAGTAGGCCTTTTGGTTGTACCCCCCTGAGCTTTTATCTGGGGGTACAACCAAGAGACTCGGGGTTATAGCCCCCTCAACCCCCCTACTAGCAACGTCTCTGCTTTCAGGTCACTAGCAAACATAGGGGTCCAGGGGCAATACTCTGGATCACATCCCTGAGATAGTGGAAATCTACCATCAGGCAGGTGTTACGTGTCCCGCTACTTCCTTGGAGCATATTCCTCCTGTGCTGGTTAATGCCAACACTTCAAGACAACTGCTGGCAAACAAGCAGGAGGGATATAGCACCCTGGAGCGAGATCCCAGGGTTACTTGCGCGATCCCCTTGTTAAACCGCTTTGAACCATTGGCCGACTGTTCCATGGCTGTTGAGTGTTCTGGACCTCCTTTGGATAGGGACCAAAAGTGATGAGTTGTGGCATGCAAAAGACATAGGCCCTCATTACGACCCTTGCGGAAAGCGACTGACCGGAGCGCCACAGCGTAAATAGCGTTTCCGCCATTGTACGAAGGAGCAAAGTGCGGCCCATTCCGACCCATCGGGCACGAGCACCACGCCACGGCGGAAGTGCAAAGTCCGCGATGGCGGAAATGACCCCAAAACGGCCCACACCGCCGCCGTACGGCGCCCTAGGTGCAATACCGCCACCCCACTTACCGGTCACCGCAGTGTGCGCCTACCGGAAAGTACGGTGCCCGGAAATATACGGAAACGGAAGTTAAAACATGGGCCCGGAACGGGAAACATCCCGGCGTACACCTATAAAAACACCAAAACCACACAACCACTAAAATCACTACCCTGAAACACACCCCAACCCGTCAACCACCCTAGCGAAACCACGAAAAATGGGAAAAGTAGCGAAGAAAGCGTGCGACCGCAAGCGGCAGGTCCACTTCTCCCGTGAGGAACTCACCGTGCTAACAGAGACCCTCCAGGAGAATGCAGCCGTCGTCTTCTCCACGCAAATGACCAGGACGGCACTTGCAAACAAGAAGGCCATATGGGCTCTGGTGGCACAGCGGGTAAGTGCGGTGGGGACCGCACCCCGCACCCCACAGCAATGCCGCAAGCGATGGGACGACCTGCGGATACGCGTCCGCAGCATACTCTCTGCCAACCGCAACATTGCCACAGCCACCGGGGGAGGTCCTGAATCACCCATCAAGTTGACCCCCTGGGAAGAAATCTGTGCCTCCACCATCGGAATGGAGAGCATAGAGGGAGTCGGAGGGATGGAGAAAGGAGTGCAGACATCCGAAGATTCAGGTAGGAGGGCCAGATAAAACAATGCCAAATCCACAAAGTCCAACCATGTGAAGTACCATGCGTCCACATAGTGCAACAGAAACACATGTCCAGGAGAACGTCCACACACATCGGCCTGAAAGCGCACGTCAAAACCCACAATAAATACATAAATAATTAAAAACCCCTAATACACGCACTACACGTGCAGCAGGCACACCCTAACTGCAGGCTGCCAAACAACTGCACCCTCACTCCACACACAAATCAAAGCACCTCCAAGACCCCGACCCAAATCACCCTCAGGTACCACCCCAATGCATGTGATACAATGCCATTCCAATTCCCACTGACCCATCAATAACCCTCGCCCTCCTTTACTCCACCACAGGGTCCGATCCAAACGACGAGCTACAGGACACCCCTACCAGCACACCTGCAAAGAGGGCCAAGACCAACGGCCAGAGACCCTCCACCTCAGCTGCACGCATCAAGACACGGCAGCAGCACAAATCAGGTGGCAGCACAGAGGAGGGAACATCAACAGGCACCCCAGCAGCCAGCATGGCCACAACACCACCACCACAGGTCCCCCCAATGGATGCCACAGAAGGCACTGCCTCTGGTGGCAGCAGCACCATAGGTGACACCCCATTGATGGCAGCATGCTCGGACACAGAAGACGGGGATGTCGAGGTCAGATCCATCCATGACCTGTCCCAATCCCCCTGTCTGTCCCCTCCCGTACAACATGAGGATACCACGCAGGTGCAGCCACAAGACGACGACTGGCCATCCCCCACAAGCCCTGTGGCAAGGCAACATGAGGACAACAGCCCCTCTGTGACACCACCGCAAATGGCCATGCCCCAGCAGAGGCAACAGTCCCTCGACAAGTTAATCGTCCAACAGCAGCAAATGGCCACACTCCTCAAGGGCCATGCCGATGAATGTGGGGGCACCAAGGCAGACATAGAAACATCAACAGAGACACTTAGGGCAGAAATGGAGAGAGGTACAGAGACGCTAAGGGCACAAATTGAGAGTAGCACCGAGAGCCTGAGAGTCCAAATGGAGAGTAGCACCGATAGCCTGAGGGGGGAACTGCATGCGACGTCCAAAGACGTATGTGCCGAACTTGCCGCAGTGCGCCGTGTGCTCACTGAGCTCTCGCAAACCCTTAGGGACATGCATGGACGTGAGCAGGCAGACACATCATCCGTTGCAAGTTCCGTCCAGGGCAGCCCCCAACGTAGATCTGGAAGGAACCTGCGCTCCACAGGCAGGGGTGCCCCTGATACCCGCAGAGGGGGCATGCAATAGCGACAGCCCACTGACAATGAGCATCTTTGGACACTGGTGTTCGGGTGGGAGGTAGGAGGGTGGAGGGGGTGTGTTGGGCTCACTTGGGTGGCGGGTCGATAGGGTGTTCAACATGATATCACATATGCCATAAAAAGTGCACGATCAACCAATGAGAAGTGTGGACATTGATCTTTGTGTACTAGGCCATCATAGGCGTACAGTCCATATTGTGCATGTCCCAGACACACGCAGTGCCACGAGTCCCGTGTCCATGCATCAGCCACCAGGCGTGAGTGCTAGAAGCATACATCAATGAGATGCTGACGAATGTCACGGGCCTCCGGTGCCTCGCAGACTCCATGAGGTGCTGCCACATCCCCACCCTCATCATGACCATCATCAGGTGCTTGCAGTTCTGCGTCAGGGGGCATGGGCACATTTCTACGTACGCACATGTTGTGGAGCATGACACATGCCATCACCATCTTTGCAACCTTCTCATGGCGGTACAGGAGTGCCCCGCCAGACCTGCTGAGGCAGCGGAAACGAGTCTTCAGTAGGCCGAATGCCTGTTCTATGACTACACGGGTACGTGAGTGGGCATGGTTGTAGTCCTCCTCATGCTGGTCCCGTGGGTTCCGGACTGGTGTGAGGAGCCATCTCTTCAGTGGATATCCAGCATCACCTGTATGTGGACGAGAAACGTATGATGTGGAATGCCATTGATACGTACGCACCCCCCCCCCCCCCTTCCTGGCAGGTCATTGACAATTCACATACCCCACATCATCATGCATGTAATGAGACTCACCGAGTAGCCAGGATCTGTTCCCTGCGTGTCGTTCCATGTAGCGTGGTATTGTAGAGTTCCTCAAGACCATAGAATCATGGGTTGATCCAGGGAATCGGGCACAACAATGTGTAATGATCCTGTTGGAGTCACACACCATCTGTACATTCAGGGAATGAAATTGTTTTCGGTTGCGGTACTGGGCCTCCATGGCATGTGGGACGACCAATTCAACATGGGTGCAGTCGATGGCACCAATGCAACCCGGTATGCCGGCAAGTGCATGGAATCCCACTTTTGTGTTGGTAATTTCCTGCTCCGAGCGTGGTAGAGAGATGTAGTCGTCTGCGTGCTTCAGGAGGGCATCGAGCACTTGCAATAGTGTCCGTGAGAACAGTGGCTGAGAAATGCCATGCAACTGTCCGACTGTGTGCTGGTAGGTGCCTGTGGCCAGGAAGTGGAGTACAGACACCACCTTCAGTAGGGGTGGGATGGCGGTTGGGCTATCTATCATGCTGACAAGGTCAGCCTGTGTCATGTCCACAATGGCGGCTATGGTGTCCCGGTCCAGACGGTAGAGGGTGTGGATCTGCTCATCAGTGAGGTTGAACGGATGTGCTCGGAGGCGTTGAATTGCGGGCTGCCTGCGTGGTGGTAGTGGCTGTGCTGGTGGGCCTTGCTGGCCCTGCCTTGGCCTCCTCCTCCTCCTGCGTCTCCTCCGTGCGGCTGGTTGTAGTTGGTGTTCGTCTACTTCTTGGAGTCGGAGCACTTGCAGTGCTATCAGGTCCCCCAGGGCCAACATCGCGAGTCCTGCCGGTAGCATTTCGGTGTGGTTGTGGGAGGAGACTGGCTGTGCAATTTATGTGTTTTCAGGCTGTATGGCCTCCACCTGTGGTGATTGATTCCACCTGTGCAAACTGCTCTCCCCTTTGGCCGAGCACGTCCCGCGCACAACGCTGCAATTCGGGGAATTGTATCTTGCTATTGCAATCATGTATTAGTACCCGATGGCCGTGTAAGATTGGTTGATATGTTCATTCTGCTGTGGTCCCATTGTTTCACATACTATCTGTGCAGTCGCGAACAGACTTGTGAGGGGTCAGTGGGACGTAGTACTCGAGTAACGGTGGGCCCTCATGCATCACTGTACCGAGTTGCAACGACGGGCGGGGCGTCCCATTCGTGGGTGAAGGCAGTTGCCATTTTCACACACAGCCGCACTCGATGGGATAATTAGTGATTTCAAACGGCCACAGATGCCTTTTCGACGTGATGTTGCAAATGAGGAATTCGAAGGGCGGCGCTTTCGGTTTCCAGCTAGCGGCGAGGAGATGGCCACAGGTCTGACTGCAAATGTAACGTTCTATTGTTCTATGTCCTTGAGACAGGGCCCATGGCGAGGGAGCAATGATTGATATGAATAGTTTGGGATGCGCAATAGCTACGTGGGCGATGAGGCCGTCCGTTCCCAAATACATGTCACTTCACAACACTGGAATTACGGGCTGGGGCACTGTGGATTTAGCAGGCTGCATAACGCACAGACTCAATGGATGTTTCTAATGTCATGTGAGTAATTATTCAGGCATTTTGATCCCGGGATGAGGGAATGATGGATGGATGCATGGGCAGGTGATTTGATACAGAGTTTGCCATGTACAGGGCTTCTTGGGATCTATCCGCCTCCCCTACGCTATGTGATGCAGGGCTGCCATAGTGGGACCATCGTCTATCTGGCCTTGTTGAGCCCTCCCTGTCTCGAGGCGCCCTCAGACACTCGTTTGCGATGGTGTTTGCACCTCGATATAGATGGTTATGAGTCGCAAGTGGTTTTGGGGTGGTGATGTTCCTTTGGAGTGGGCTAGCATGCATATGGCTGTGGATTTCGTGTGATCATTGAAGTGAGTTGTTGGTATGTAGTTCTGATGGCCATTCTGTTCTTTTTCTTTTCTTTTGGTTGACAGGTATCTCCTCCCCTTTTGCCACTGCCATCTGTATGCCACTCCTGCAGATGGATTTTACTCCCGACACCTGCTGCTTCGTGTTAATCAGTGGAGCAGCATTACGATCTTATGGGACGATCGCCAATGGCCCACATGCCCTTACGCAGTACTGGTGGCTCGGAGCAACATTTCGGCCTTTCAGCTGGACTAGTGCCTCCCCATTGGGACGGCCCTGCGGTTCTGTGCGCTTCCATGTTGCCTTTTCGGACGTGAATGTGGCTCTGTGTACCATGGGGGAACAGGGCGACACACAGGTAGTGGCTGGTCATTTCTTGCGGAAGCAGCCCACAATGGTGATTGGTGTTTTGGATTTCATGGCCTGATGGCTGTATGTGCTTGGTGATTTTGATGTGCATAAATATCTATTCTGATTTGGCCCGTGTAGCGTTTTTCTTTGCAAGTGATGTGGCATATGCCTATTTGGGGGGCGATGTATTGTGAGGAGATCTGCATTGGGTTCCAGCTTCGGGGTTTAGTTGCGTGGTACTGTGCTGTGCGCGTTTGCCTACGAAGCCCAGTGAGGTCAGGGATGGGGGCTGCCAATATGCCAGTTTGAATGTTGTCATGCTCAGGGGCGGGGGATTGGGTTTTGTGTAACAGATGCCGGTCAGCCAGGTGGACTGGTTGAATGATGTGGTTTTCGGTATATTGCTGGTCACAGGTGCCTGTGTTTGCGTGCGTTTCTTGGTGGGGGACTGTGGTCATGTCCATTGGGATGGCTTCTGTATTCGTGCCATCTGTGCCCTGCAGCTCCCATTGGCCCCTGTTGTGTTTCTTTTGTTCGTTGGCATGCATGGGTGACTTGTACATTTCAATGGTTGCATTGTGGCTTCATTGCACCTAGGGGGAGTTGTACTTTGTGGGCAGGGAGCGGTGTACAGGCACTCAGTGGGGCCGTTTACGGTTGATTCGCGATGCCGTACTTCTCGCCATGGCGGAATGGTACATTCCGCCATGCCTGATGGCGTTAGGTACATGTCCGCTAGGGTCGGAATTGGCGTACCGTTGCACCATGGTGGTGTTTGCGGTTTGGCATGGCGCGCGCGCGCGTGCTTGGTGCAGTTAGCGTTGGCGTTCACTACGGTGTCGCTAATGGCTTCGTACTTTGCGGTGACGGGTCATAGTCGCACCGAGCGCTATTCGATGGCGGTATTGCATTTCCGCCATCGTTTTTCGATTTCCGCCAGGGTCGTAATGAGGGCCATAGAAAGCCCCTCAGTGCAGCACCCCTGAGAAGGGAAAAAGGTGCCTGGCCTTGCATGGCAGATTACCACCAACATGTGAGGTGGGTGTTCAGGCTGGTCCTCCAGAGATGGGAAGTGCCACTGTGGATAATTTCAAGTCTGCGGTTGTAACCGGGGAACAGGCTATTGAGCCAGTTCGAGTGGCCCCTTTTATCAAAGTTCTTGACCAACTGTCCTGCCTGGTGACCGAATTTAAAGCCATTAAGACTCGGCTGCCTGTCATGGTAGGGAAAATGGGCAATTTAGTTGACGGCTGTTCCGTCAGGTCTTCTGATGGCAATGTTCAATCTGCTCCCCTCTCCATTTCTACTACTAAAGGGTCTGGCCTCTAGGGTCTGTTTGGCTCAGACAGGGGTGTGAATAATGTGACCAAGTCCAGAAACTCTTTCAGTACTATATCCCATCCGAGGACGGGCTTGGCCATAAATAGGGGACAGACTAATGACACAGTGACCCCCCCCCCCCCCTCTGTCAGGAACTAATTTAATTCCACTGAGAGAAACGCCCAGAATTTCAGAGTGTTAACCTTCATCCTGGCCACAGTCGAATTGATGAGGAGGCATTTGCGCCTTCCATAGTGATGTTTAACGGTCTAAAGCTTCCTTGGAATGCTTTTGAGGATCAGGATGGATTGAAAGACAAATGTATTTTCTGGATCCGAAATGAAAGGGGCTGCTACTCCATTATTAGAGGTGACATTGTACACTGCATCAGAGGCTGTCTTAATTGAAAGTACAACCTTTAAACAAAATAAACAGATAGGATGTAACTGACGTCGAATTGTTAGAGGCTGATAATGTATTTGAGCCAGCGAAGAACGTTAAGATAGTTAGTCCAGGGGCAATGACGAAAGAAAACAAGCAGCACCACGTGACTCCAAATTAAAATGACATATGCAAGGTGCACAAGCAAGATCACGAGCGGGGCGACAAGGTAGTAGGTGGTGCAACTGAGTTTAAAACTATCATGCAAAATCACTCAACAAGCCAGCGACTCCCGCTCATCCCCCGTTTAGCAACCAGCAATGGTAAGCCTCCCGGTGAAAAGGGCCTGGGGACTAGCTTGGGTATCAATCTAACAGCAAACTGTGAGGCGAACACAGCTAACAACAAAATCAACAGCAGTGACAAGATAAATGTGAATAACTTGGAATGTAGTGCTGCAAATGAGATTATTAGAGGAAAGGCCCGTCTTTCCAAAGTTAATCCAAAAGAGAATGCGGAGCGCGACCAACATCTTGTTACAAGACTAAAACGAGGTGTAGCAGAAATGAGAGAACAAATCTACGTCGCTGCGATTCTCCTTTGATGAAAGGCACCAAAATAAGGACGGCTGTAAATACATGCACTCCTGTTGAAGCACCTAAAGGGAAACCACAACAACTTAAGTCCCTTAAATCAGTATAGCGCTCCAAGCCCATGGGCAACTAGGCGCTTTTCTTGACAGACAACACGCAGAGCGAGTTGCAGTGGTTACATAGTTGAGAGATGCCACAGTTACAATGTTGCCAGCAATACAATACAATACAGGGTGGTTACATCATTGCGAGTAGCGGAATTTACATTGTTGCCAGCAATACAGAACAGCACAATGTGGTTGCATCGTTAAGAGTAGGAAAAGTTAAATGTTGCCAGCAATAAATACAATACAAATTGATTATGACCTGTCAGGTTATGCTACTTGGTCATTATACTATGTGGAATTGCAGGTATAAGTTAATTACAGTGAGGCAGGTAGCATAGACACGATGCAGTACAGAACAATGATAAGGTATATACATTGGTGCAAGGTACATTGAGAATATGAGGGGTTAGCAAGGAGTTCTTTTGCAAGCTCCTGGGTGAATAGCAAAATCACAGCTGGCAAAAGATATGCTTCTAGGCGCCAGGGCGACAATTTTGCCACTCGGCTTTAAACTAAGAGAATATAACCTGCAGAAAGGACATCACAGCATGTCAAATCATAAAGTCACCACAACTACCTGCAAAACCTCCCCAGAGAAACAGCAAGAGCAAAGAAGATCCACAAATTTTGACAGTAGATAAATAACCCTGACCGTCACTCTCAACAAAAGAACGGGCCAAAACAGGGAAGTGATTAAAAAAAATGCAAGTCATAACACTGAAGAGGAATCCGACAACTGGACCTGGTCACCCAGAGTCTTGGCAAACAAGACGACTTATTAGCTAGAAGAAAAATGGACCAAAAAACTTGGAACCCTTCTGTCATGTAATACTAGAGGGTTCAAACACTTATTTTGAGACAACTCAGCAAAACTGGGTGAACATGATGTAATATGCCTACAAGAGACATGGCTGCGTGAAACACCCACAAGAGATGGATGTGCAACATTCTTAAATCCAGCCCTAAAAGGCCAACGTGGAAGACCATACACAGGCTGATGATGATAAAGAATAACCCAGGCTTCACGATCGTGAAAAATGAAAATCTAAACCCCTTCATCCAGGTAACGTTTCTACAACACGCATACACAGATGAGGACTTCCCTTTGAATACGGTGATCCTAAATACATATTGGAACCCGACCATGATCTCAAGAAAAAAGTTAATCACAACAGTAAACACCACATTAGAAAAGTGCTACATGGCTCTTACAAACCCCCATCTTCTGATCTGCAGTGACTTAAACATAAAATGGTTGGATGAGGGAGGAAATCCTAAAAAGTTCACACATGTCATGACTTTGTATGTTGTGCAAAGAAATCAACTCTAGCACCAAGAATTAACCCAAAGGAATTGCTACATGCTCAATGGATACTGGGGATATCCCAGGGAAAACAACATGGAAAAGACAGAATACCGCCCCTACCATTTACTACATTTGGAGTTCGAGAAACTTCATCCACAACATCAAGTGATTAGACATCTTACCCATGGTTGAGAGTGATCATGACGCAATGTGCTTGACATGGAAGCTTTGGAATAAGAAGCTAAAGACTCATTTGCCGACCAAAATATCAGTAAACCAAGGAAAGAATTGCCTGAAGTTCACCCATAAAGATGTTGCGACAATAACTAAAACATACTTGGATCGGTTATAAGAAGGAAGCACAGGATCATGTTATCTTCCGCTACTAGCCTGTTACGATGTGATTCAAACAGGATTGAAGCATCCCTACCTGAAACCCAAATATCAATATAGTGCGTTAGCAGCACAATCAAAATGCCTGAGAGAAGATATCACAAAGATAAAGAAATTGCATACCCGAGTTGAAAACTGCAGCCATCAAAAAATGGAAACAGCGCTATCGTAATTGGGTGACTGCGTTTAGACTAGTGCACGATCAAGAACAAGGTGAGGTAATGCTTAAGGCAATCTGCTGGTCGAATTCAAGAGACACCTGGTCCCTTCTAAACCAGACAACTTTACATCAACAGGCTATCTTGAGTCACAGGGTCACGGAAGGACAATTGGTAGAACACTTCACCAGAATCTTTAAAGACCCAAATCAAAAGACGGAGAGCAGCGGAACAAAACTCAGTCTGCATGGCTAAAACCTACCAAATGGATATAAGGGAGGCAATTAAAAAACTGAAATCGTCAAATGCAGCCGGTCCTGATGGGCTAACAAATTATATTCTACAAAAAGCCCTGAGAGCCTGGGCAAAACTCATATCCAAAATGTTTGACCACATAACAAAAACTGGTGAGCTACTTCCATGATGGACAACAGCCATCATTGTCCCGATTTTCAAACAAGGAGACAAAGCAGAACCAAGAAATTACTGACCCATCACATTATTGGACGTAATCGGGAAACTACTAGCAGTAAATATCCAGAAATAACTTGCACGTTGGGCCAACAAATCAAACATCATGGACCAAAGACAGACAGGATTCACAAAAGGGATAGGAACAGAGCTGAATCTATTCATTCTGAATGTTTTAAAGATTCAAACAATAAAAACCAAATCCAATCTACACCTGGCATTCATTGACCCTCAGCAGGCATTTGACAGTGTAGCCAGAACTAAACTCTGTGAAAAACTGTCTGCATCAAACTATCCAGAGGAGCTTCTTCGGGTCACCAAAGCTTTCCACACCAATACCTCCATTCGAATAAGGCTAAATAACACAGGAGAGCTATCTTCAAAAACTGAAACAGAGAAAGATGTCAAACAAGGTTGCCCACTAGCGGCTATGTTATTCAACCTGTATCTAGCAGACTTGCCAACAGCACTTAGGAATGTAGACAACTTGTCGCCAAAAATCAACAGTCTAGATATCGTATGGATCATATATGCCGACGACTTGGTGCTCATAGATCGAACACAAATAGGACTCCAGAGTAAATTGAAGTAACTGGAAAAATACATGCCAACTAATGAGCTAACGATAAAAAGTAAGAAATCTAAAATCATAAGCTTCTTACACGGTCTAGAAAAAAAAGGAATGGAGACTAGGGAATGGCATACTTGAGCAAGTTGATTCCATGAGAGGTTTGGCTATTCAATTTAATAAAAAATGTGGACTAGCAACATGGTCAGACATGCTAAAATCTCAAATAAAACTACCATCTTCACAAGGAGCGATAGTACATGTTCTTTATGGGAAATTCTCAATGATACTCATACTCACTTTCTATAAACAGAAAGTTGTACCAACAGTGACATATGGTGGAGAAACTTCCTTAAGTATGATGTGAACCACATGGAACTTACTTGAAGGAACCTTTTGGAAAGCTGTACTCCATCTACCGAAAAGTGTACCAGTGAGTGCTAATAGATGCGAACTGAGATTCCAAGCCTTACACTCGATAATATTACGTAAATGTTTATCCCTTCTCAGGAAATCTCCATGCAAGATTCAGCACCTCTGTATCGAATTCTATTTAAACCAACAAATGGAATTCATGCTTGGCCCTTAGATGAATGGCACAAGATTTGTTTGAACCACCAGTTGGGCACTCATCTGGAGACCCTAATTGTGATCCCAGGTGCAGTGAAAAGAAAGCTACAAAATAGAGATTGGATTGAAACGCAGAAACAAACCAAAATCTCTACTGTTGTTTCCAAATGAGCCGCGCAGGCTGAACACTTTACCGAAATATCTTCAGAAGTTCCCTAGTCGACAGCATCGTAATCGATTTCTACATCTAAGGCTCAATCTATACCAAACGAAAGAGATTATGTTTAGAAGGAAACAAAGAGATTGGCCAGATAATCACTGTCTCTTCTGTAATGAAGTTTCAACCATCGAATTGATCAAACATTTACTGAGTGCTCCGGGCTAACGACACAGAGAACACCATACCTAGAAAAGTATATTAGTTCACTATCCATAGACGAATGACGGTGGTTATTACTGCTTGGTGAAAATACGGCTCGTGTACGTGCAGGTATAAAACTTTCTAGACAAAATATTGGGAACATCCAAATGTGGCTAAAGAAGCAAAGTTTTGAACAGGACAGACGAAAGGAAACATGCACAAGCAATGCATTAGATGTGAATGAAACAAGAGAACAGGGATACATAGGATAAAAGTAATATCCAGGCTTTGAATGAAAAGTCGATAAAGTTGAAGTTATGAATGATGTTTTCTTTTAAATGTGTAAAAGAAAATTTGTAATAATCTGCAACACAATACAAATAAAACATATTGGAGGACCCGGATATAGCTTAGAACATTACCTGTCTAAGTGCATCAGCAACTGCACGAATTCACCGCTTGACATAAATGCACCCTGCACTTTATATAACCCCCTCCCATTGGTCAATCCAACCCACACAACAAGCCTAGCGACTCGCGTGCCTGCCCCGGCTCCCTTAGTCCTCCAGAGCCAGGTGAGTGCAGCCACGTGCATTTTAGTCGCCTAACCACCCTTCCTGGTGGCATCTGTGGTCCCCCTGCCCCCTCGATAGCCCATCCGCCTCCCATTCTCTCCCCGCATCCATTTCCTTATTCCCCGGCCCTCCCCGCCTCCCGCTCCCGCCCACCCCCTCCCATTGGTCAATCCAACCCACACAACAAGCCTAGCGACTCGCGTGCCTGCCCCGGCTCCCTTAGTCCTCCAGAGCCAGGTGAGTGCAGCCGCGTGCATTTTAGTCGCCTAACCACCCTTCCTGGTGGCATCTGTGGTCCCCCTGCCCCCTCGGTAGCCCATCCGCCTCCCATTCTCTCCCCGCATCCATTTCCTTATTCCCCGGCCCTCCCCGCCTCCCGCTCCCGCCCACCCCCCCATTGGTCAATCCAACCCACACAACAAGCCTAGCGACTCGCGTGCCTGCCCCGGCTCCCTTAGTCCTCCAGAGCCAGGTGAGTGCAGCCGCGTGCATTTTAGTCGCCTAACCACCCTTCCTGGTGGCATCTGTGGTCCCCCTGCCCCCTCGGTAGCCCATCCGCCTCCCATTCTCTCCCCGCATCCATTTCCTTATTCCCCGGCCCTCCCCGCCTCCCGCTCCCGCCCACCCCCTCCCATTGGTCAATCCAACCCACACAACAAGCCTAGCGACTCGCGTGCCTGCCCCGGCTCCCTTAGTCCTCCAGAGCCAGGTGAGTGCAGCCGCATGCATTTAAGTCGCCTAACCACCCTTCCTGGTGGCATCTGTGGTCCCCCTGCCCCCTCGATAGCCCATCCGCCTCCCATTCTCTCCCCGCATCCATTTCCTTATTCCCCGGCCCTCCCCGCCTCCCGCTCCCGCCCACCCCCTCCCATTGGTCAATCCAACCCACACAACAAGCCTAGCGACTCGCGTGCCTGCCCCGGCTCCCTTAGTCCTCCAGAGCCAGGTGAGTGCAGCCGCGTGCATTTTAGTCGCCTAACTACCCTTCCTGGTGGCATCTGTCGTCCCCCTGCCCCTCGGTAGCCCATCCGTCTCCCATTCTCCCCCCGCATCCATTTCCTTATTCCCCGGCCCTCCCCGCCTCCCGCTCCCGCCCACCCCCTCCCATTGGTCAATCCAACCCACACAACAAGCCTAGCGACTCGCGTGCCTGCCCCGGCTCCCTTAGTCCTCCAGAGCCAGGTGAGTGCAGCCGCGTGCATTTTAGTCGCCTAACCACCCTTCCTGGTGGCATCTGTGGTCCCCCTGCCCCCTCGATAGCCCATCCGCCTCCCATTCTCTCCCCGCATCCATTTCCTTATTCCCCGGCCCTCCCCGCCTCCCGCTCCCGCCCACCCCCTCCCATTGGCCACATCAAGGGGACTTCCATTCATAGCCAATCTCCCCAGGGCAGCCCCTGCCCGGCAGCCCCATCGGCTAAGGACCCCAAGGCAAAGGATGGCTCCAACTAGACGGCTCCAGATCGTATCTGCAGGTATCCGCAGGAGAAGCAAGAAGCCAACAACAAGTAAGTGTGGCAAGGGCAGGGCCAGAAGCAACTACTTCAGGCCATACTACCCTACCACCCCTCTAACACAGCATCAATCCCTCTATAGTTAAACTCGGAATCCCAGCATTGCATTGTTCCCAATTGCATTTAGAAGTTGCGTCCAATAGCCTCTCTGAGGAAAGTTGCATTTAGAAGTGTTCCCAATTGCATTAGCAGTGTTCCCAATTGGACCTAGGTGTTGCACCCAATAGCCTCTCTGAGGAAAGTTGCATTTAGAAGTGTTCCCAATTGCATTAATAGTGTTCCCAATCGCATTCTGAAGTTGCGCCCAATAGCCTCTCTGAGGAAAGTTGCATTTAGAAGTATTCCCAATTACTTTTAGTAGTGTTCCCAATTGCACTTAGTAGTGTTACCAATCGCATTCTGAAGTTGCGCCCAATAGCCTCTCTGAGGAAAGTTTCATTTAGAAGTGTTCCCAATTGCATTTGGGAGTGCTCCCAGTTGCGTTTGGAAGTGTTCCCGGTTGCGTTTGGAAGTGTTCCCAGTTGCGTTTGGAAGTGTTCCCAGTTGCGTTTGGAAGTGTTCCCAGTTGCGTTTGGAAGTGTTCCCGGTTGCGTTTGGAAGTGTTCCCAGTTGCATTTAGAAGTGTTCCCAATTGCATTAGCAGTGTTCCCAATTGGACCTAGGTGTTGCACCCAATAGCCTCTCTGAGGAAAGCTGCATTTAGAAGTGTTCCCAACTGCATTTAGAAGTGTTCTCAACTGCATTTAGAAGAAGTGTTCCCAATTGCATTTAGAAGTGTTCCCAATTGCATTTAGTAGTGTTCCCAATTGCATTTAGGTGTTGCGCCCAATTGCCTCTCTGAAGAAAGTTGCATTTAGAAGTATTCCCAATTGCATTTAGAAGTTGCACCCAATAGCCTCTCTGAGGAAAGTTGCATTTAGAAGTGTTCCCAATTGCATTAGCAGTGTTCCCAATTGGACCCAGGTGTTGCGCCCAATAGCCTCTCTGAGGAAAGTTACATTTAGAAGTGTCCCCAACTGCATTTAGAAGTGTTCCCAACTGCATTTAGAAGTGTTCCCAATTGCATTTAGAAGTGTTCCCAATTGCATTTAGTAGTGTTCCCAATTGCATTTAGGTGTTGCGCCCAACTGCCTCTCTGAGGAAAGTTGCATTTAGAAGTGTTCCCAATTGCATTTAGAAGTTGCGCCCAATAGCCTCTCTGAGGAAAGTTGCATTTAGAAGTGTTCCCAATTGCATTAGTAGTGTTCCCAATCGCATTCTGAAGTTGCGCCCAATAGCCTCTCTGAGGAAAGTTGCATTTAGAAGTATTCCCAATTACATTTAGTAGTGTTCCCAATTGCACTTAGTAGTGTTACCAATCGCATTCTGAAGTTGCGCCCAATAGCCTCTCTGAGGAAAGTTGCATTTAGAAGTGTTCCCAATTGCATTCCGAAGTTGCGCCCAACAGCCTCCCTGAGGAAAGTTGCATTTAGAAGTGTTCCCAAATTGCATTAAGTAGTGTCCCCAATTACATTTTAATAGTATTGCCAATTGCATTTAGGTGTTGCCCCCAATAGCCTCTCTGAGGAAAGTTACATTTAGAAGTGTTCCCAACTGCATTCTGAAGTTACGCCCAATAGCCTCTCTGAGGAAAGTTGCATTTAGTAGCGTCCCCAATTGCATCTAATAGTGTTCCCAATTGCATTTAGGTGTTGCGCCCAATAGCCTCTCTGAGGAAAATTGCATTTAGAAGTGTTCCCAATTGCATTCTGAAGTTACGCCCAATAGCCCCTCACAAGAAAGTAGCTGTTAGAACTGCCTCCACTCGTATTCAGATGTCTTATGTCCCCAATTGCATTTAATAGTGTTCCCAATTGCATTTAGGTGTTGCGCCCAATAGCCTCTCTGAGGAAAATTACATTTAGAAGTGTTCCCAATTGCATTCTGAAGTTGCGCCCAATAGCCTCTCTCAGGAAAGTTGCATTTGAAGTGCCCCCACTTGTATTCTGAAACTGCGCCAAATAGCCTCTCTAAGAAATTGCATGTAGTAGTTTATTAATGTTCCCAACTGCACTTAGGAGTCGCGCCCAATAGCCCCTCAGACGAAAGTTGCATTTAGAAGTGTTCGCAATTATACTCTGAAGTCGCGCCCAATAGCCTCCCTAAGAAAGTCGCATTTAGAAGTACTCCCAATTATATTCTGAAGTTGCGCCCAATAGCCTCTCTGAGGAAAGTTGCATTTAGAAGTGTTCCCAATTGTATTCTGAATTTGCGCCCAACAGCCTCTCTGAGAAAATTGCATTTCCTATGCGATCCTATACATGGGAAAGCTGAACTTAGAACTGCATTTAAAAGCTGCATTTAGAAAGTGTGTCCAACTGCCTCTCTGTGGAAAGTTGACCTTAAAAGTGCACTTAGAAGTGTGCCCAATAGCCCCTCAGAAAAGTTGAATCCAGAAGCGCATTTAGAAGCTGCTTCTAGAAGTGTACCCAACAGGCTAATTTGTGAATCTAGAAGTGCGCCCAACAACCTGTCTATGCAACTCTAACTTAGAAATAACTAACAGTATAAGTGCGCAATGTAGAATCCAAAATGGTGACTACAAAGTTGATTTAGATCCATGCAAAACACCGTCCCTGTATAAAGGTGAATTGAAGAAGTCCACCACTACCGTGCCCTACTCAATCCTATCAGTATAACCAACAGTACCACTGTATAATATAGAATCTAAAACTATGACTAATAATCTAACACCCCCTCTAAGCAAATAGAATCTAGAGGCTGACCGAATATCCTCCTTGGGGACAAACGAACTTAGAAGTGTACCCAATAAACTAAAATAATCTCGATCTACAACTCTAACTAGAAAAGCACCAAATAAACCTAATACCATCTTTGAGCAGTTGAACCTTGAAGTGTACCTAAAAGCGTGTCATCACCGATCTTAGAACTACAATCAGAAAGCCCTCCTAAACCAACCTTAAAGCTTACACCAATCATGAGTGCACCCACTCCACCAGAATCAGTCAGAAACATCTCCCATGGACCACCCCCTTCCTCCGATCTGTCTTCCTTCCCATCCCGCCCCTCCCAAACCCCCCCACCCTCTCCCTCACTCCCTGCCTTTCCCCTCTCCAAACACCAAGCCAAGGGAGCACGATGGCGAACCACCCACCCTAAAACCACTCATCCCCTGAACCCCACCCCCGACCCACCAGCATTTCCCATACCCGCTCCCCTCTCTACCATACCTAGCACACCCCACCCTGCAATCACCCACCTCCCGCCCTCCCCTCACACCCCTGCCACCCTCCCCCCCGACCACACCCTTTCCCCTCCCTAAAAACTGCACGGCTAGCCCTAGCAAGAACCGAAGCTGCCTCCTGCTCACCCTCCGACCCCCCTACTCTCTCCCACACACCAGTCGCAGCAAAGAAACTAAAGAGGAAGCGTTCTTGGTCCCCCTCAATCTCCCAGCACTCCTCGCCTCCCCTGTCTCGACCCATCACCTCTATCCCGCAATCCCCTCCTTCCCCCGTGGCTTCTCCCTGCCTGAAACCCCTCTTCCTCGATTTCTCATCAACTCCAACTGAAACTCCTAACCGCCAACATCCCTCTTTCAAACCCCCCAACCAAAACCTGACCATCCTATCACACGCAGCCTCCCAACCCCACTCGAACCATGCCAATCTCACTGCTCGCCCACTATTCCCATCTATCATCACCCACCCTACCCCCTTCCGTCCACGCCCCCCATCACCGCCCCGTCCCGCTCCAGCACCGAGACCATCCTTAGCTGCCGATGTGAACTGCATCCTATTTAACGCCCGATCAGTAGCAAAAAACAGACATTCCATCTTTGACCTCCTCACCTCTGCCACACCAGACCTAGTTTTCATCACTGAAACCTGGTTCTCTGATGACTTCGGCCCAATCGCTAATGAAGCCATTCCTCCGGACTACTCCCTCATCCCACTGAACCGTACGTCCAGGGGAGGAGGGGTAGCATTCGTCTTCAAATCCCTCTTCCGCGCCTCAATCATCGACAACCAACCCTCCATTCCATCCTGCGAATCGCTCCTTGTTAAACTATCCCTCTCCCCTTCACTCTCGTACAGCTTCCTAATAATCTACAGGCCCCCTGGCTACGATAGACACTTCGCAAACAACCTTTGCGATTCCATCTCCACCCTCCAACTAAACCATCCCAACCTCACCCTTCTTGGAGACTTCAACATATGGCTCGACATCCCCACCAACCCCATGACATACTCCCTGATTGACGGTTTAGATGCAATTAATCTCCAACCCCACATAAACGGCCCGACTCATTATAAAGGACACACTCTTGATGCCATCTTCAGCTCCAACACACTGATTCATCTAATGCCGCCCACACCTATCATCTGGTCCGACCACTTCATTCTCTCGTTCGCCATCCACTCACCTGAACCCCTTCCCATACTCGTATCTGAACCTCCGAACATACGCAAAAGCTGGAAGAAACTAATAATCACCCCGGACCTAGCCGAGGCACTCCTCCAGTCTCCACAACTTACCTGCCATCTCTACAACCAACTAACCCCTGAGGCCTTTGATTCATGGCTCAACTCATCCCTGATGCGCCTGACCCCCTCGTGCAAACCATCAACCCGACTTGGCCTTTTCCCCAGATGGTTCACTCCTGAGTTAAAGAACACTAAACGACAATACAAATACCTAGAACGCAAATGGCATAAAGAGAAAACCCCTGACAGCAGGACCACCTTGGACCTGTATCGGTACAAAGCCGAAATCCGGAAAGCAAAAAAAGCCCACTACAACTCACAAATCCTAAACTGCAAAAACCCATGCAAAGAACTTCACAAAATTATCTCCGAATTCACCAAACTGGCATGTAACACAACCATCCCGACCGCGTCACAATCGCTATGTAACTCACTTTCCCTCCACTTCTTCTCCACGGCCATCGAAAGGACAAAAACTCTGACCACCAAACTGGCTCTCTTACAACCACCAGGCAATCCTCAGCCCGTACCGGCCAGCCCACCAACTGCGACCCCTACGCAACCAACGTTCGAATCCTTCAGTCCAATATCACCAGAACAATTTCTCAAACTCCTATCCGACCGCAAACCATCTGGATCACCACTGGACCTTTGCCCAGCCACAACCCTTAAAGAAATCTTTGCCTCCACCTGCGCAGGAGAACACGCAAGATCTATCATAAACGCCTCCCTTTCTTCCGCTATCTTTCCAGATGCATTCAAATTGGTGCACATCAAACCTCTGATTAAAAAACCCTCACTCGACCCTCTCGAGCCAAAAAACTACCGCCCCATCTCTAACACCAGGTTCCTTGCCAAACTCATTGACCGAACAGCCTACTCCCAACTAAATGCCTTTGTTGAAGCCAACAATCTCCTAGACCCCGCCCAATCAGGATTCAGATCTTGCCACGGAACTGAAACCACCCTAACCTCGATCTGGGATGACCTTAAAATGACTGCTGACTCTGCAGGATGCGCCGCACTAATCCTTCTCGACCTATCAGCCGCCTTTGACACGATCAATCACTCAATACTCCTTGACCGCCTCCACTCCCTAGGAATCCGTGGAACCGCCCTTAAATGGATAGCCTCATTCCTCAAAGACAGGCACCAAATAACGACACTCTCCAACTTTACATCACAAGCCCGACCAGTTGACACAGGAGTCCCACAAGGAGCATGTCTATCCGCCCTCCTGTTCAATCTCTACCTGATCACCCTCCCACCAATAATTCATGCTCACAACATCCTGTGTTACAATTACGCAGATGACACTCAACTAATTCTAAAATTCCTAAACGCGAAACCTAACTCCCAACCTGACCTGACCTCTTGCCTCCTTAACATCAAACGCTGGATGACCCAAAGCCACCTCCTGTTAAACCCCTCCAAAACAGAAATCATGGTCTGCGGCAACTCAGATTTTCTTCCGCACCCACTACCCTGGCCACCCGCCATGGGCAACTCACCGACCCCCTCTAACACAGTAAAAAATCTTGGGTGCACCCTAGACTCCGACCTAACACTCTCGCGCCAAGTCAACAATGTCTCAAAGTCCTGCCACTACCACCTCAAAAACCTTAGGCGCATCTTTCCATATCTCTCATTCCCCAACAGAGTCTCCGCGGTCCAATCAATCGTCATATCATGACTGGACTATGGTAACCCCCTTTACCTCGGAATTCATGCCTACCAACTGAATAAACTACAAAGAGCACAAAACGCAGCAGCCAAAGTGCTTCTTGCGCTCGGTCCAAGGGACCACGTATCCCCATCCCTCAAGACACTGCACTGGCTTCCGGTAGCCCGTAGGGTGGCTTTCAAAACCCTATGCCTCACCCATCGAGCTCTACATAAAACTGGACCCCATTATCTTCAAAAAAAGCTAATACCTTATCACCCTACCCGCACCTTTAGATCAAGCTCAGCCGGCCTCCTAGTAATTCCTAAAACAAACTCAGTCAGGTTAGGCGGAGCATCATTCTCAGCCCTTGCCCCAACCCTGTGGAACTCGCTCCCACCCCACATCCGCCTAACTCAGGACTTAACGGCCTTCCGCAAACTACTGAAAACCTGGCTCTTTCCCTAAAACCAACCGGCCCCAAACCAGCATCATCACAATAACACCGACCTAACAAACCACCAAAAAAAAAAATTAAAAAAAAATAAACGGCTAAACTAACCAGATTGTAACCTACACTGACAAACAGAACTAAAACGAATAAGGTAGATCTAAACAGGGAAATGATTAAATAGAAAAAGAATCACTGAATAAAAGGAAAGTGGAGAGCGGATGAACAAGGAGAGCGGATGAGCGTGGAGGGCACGAGTGGATGAGTGAAAAGAGCGAATGAGTATGGATGAGTAGAGATGAGTATGGATGAGTGTGGAGGATAAATGCTGTTGGCAGATGAGCCTGGAGGATGGTTGAGTGTGGTGAGCGGATGAATAATAAGAGCAAATAGATGTGGAATCGAATGATTGTAGAGAGCAGCTGAGTGTAGAGAGCGGCTGAGTACGGAGAGCGGTTATGTGTAGAGAGCAGAAGGACGTGCAGAGCGCAAGATCGTGCAGAGCGGAAGAGCGCTGAGAACGGAGGCACATATAGAGCGGAGAAATGTGGGGAGCGACCGAGTGGGGGGAGCGACTGAATGTGGGGAGTGTATGAGTGTAGGGAACATATGAGTGTGGGGAGCGTATGAGTGTGGGTAGCATATCAGTGTGGGGTGCGTATGAGTGTGAGGAGCGGACGAGTGTGGAGAGCGGACGAGTGTGGAGAGCGGACGATTGTGGGGAGCGGACGATTGTGGAGAGCGGACAAGTCTAGAGAGCGGACGAGTCTGGAGAGCGGAGGAGTCTGGAGAGCGGAGGAGTCTGGAGAGCGGAGGAGTCTGGAGAGCGGAGGAGTCTGGAGAGCGGATGAGTCTGGAGAGCGGATGAGTCTGGAGAGCGGATGAGTCTGGAGAGCGGATGAGTCTGGAAAGCGGATGAGTCTGGAGAGCGGATGAGTCTGGAGAGCGGATGAGTCTGGAGAGCGGATGTGTCTGGAGAGCGGATGAGTCTGGAGAGCAAATGATTGTAGCGCGCATGAGCACGTGGATCAGATGAGTGTAGAGAGTGGATGAGTGTCGAGAGCTGATGAATGAAGAGGGCGGAAGTATGTGGAGGATGAGAGAGCGGAGGAGAGAATAGCTGAGTGTGGGAAATGGCTGAGTGTGGGGAATGGCTGAGTGTGGGGAATGGCTGAGTGTGGGGAATGGCTGAGTGTGGGGAATGGCTGAGTGTGGGAATGGCTGAGTGTGGGGAATGGCTGAGTGTGGGGAATGGCTGAGTGTGGGGAATGGCTGAGTGTGGGGAATGGCTGAGTGTGGGGAGCAGAGCGTACGAGTACGCAGAGCAGAAAAGTGTGTGGAACAGACAAACACGTAGAACAGAGCCGACGAATACGTAGAACGGATGAATGAATGGATCGGACGAGCACGATGAGGAGAGCGGTGTACATAGAACGGACGAGTATGTAGAGCGGACAAATGTGTGGA
This sequence comes from Ambystoma mexicanum, assembly GCF_040938575.1. Classification (NCBI taxonomy): domain Eukaryota; kingdom Metazoa; phylum Chordata; class Amphibia; order Caudata; family Ambystomatidae; genus Ambystoma; species Ambystoma mexicanum. Next base: position 1,195,799,806 of record NC_090927.1, on the reverse strand, counting down.
ACAGATGAGAAGGTGGAGCAAATGAGTGTATGGAATGGATGAGTCTGTGGTGCCGATAAATATCTGGAGTGAGTGATTATGGTGCCGACAAGTGTGTGGAGCGGGTCAATACGTAGAACGGATAAATTTGCAGAACAGATGTGTGTATGTCTGTGTGTGGAACGGACGAATGGGTGAAACGGACAAATGGGTGGAACGGACGAATGGGAGGAACGGACGAGTAAGTGGAGTGGACGAATACATGGAGCGGATCAGTACGTAGAGCGGATGAATTCATAGAACGGATGAATGAAGGGAGCGGACGAATGTAAGAAACCGACAAATACGTAGAGCGGTCGAGTAATATATCAAGCAGACGAGTAGTATGTTGTGCCGATAAGTGGATAGACCAGATGAGTGTGTGGATCCGATGAGCATGCAGATTGAACGAGGGTGTGGACGGGTGTGGATGCGAACGAGTGTATGGAGCGGACGACTGTATGTAGCGGACAAATGTATGTAGAGCGGACGAGAACATGTGGTGCGGATGCCGGTGTGGAGCGGATAGCTGTGTGGTGCGGATGCCTGTGTAGAGCGGATGCCTGTGTAGAGCGGATGCCTGCGTGGAGCCGATGCCTGTGTAGAGCAGACCGGATGAGCGTGCAGACCGGATGAGCGCATAGGCAGACTGGAGTGCATGCGCGGGGAGGACGGGAGTGCATGCATATGGAATACATGAGAGCATGCATGAAGCACACTGAAAATGAGGGATAGACTAGAGCACGCAAGACGAACTATGAACGTGCGAGTGTGTACCTGATTGCATAAATTGCGTGACGTACATAATATGCATTGGTATGCGGGAACATTTGAAAGAACATATATCATACCACACCCCACGCCTACTCTCCTCTTTACACCACCACTCAAATAGAACACAGGGATACTATGACACCATTCGGTATAACTGTTCTCATATCAACATCTCCCGCTCACTCCCCATCACTCTAAGTAACCACCGCTGGTTTAACACCCCCAGCCAGGCGTTTCTCCTCAGGCCTAACGCAGCCACACTCGAGCTGGATAAATTCTGCCAGAGCGAACACATTCTCCTGACCTCTCAACCACCACACCTACCGCTAAGAAGCAGCTACCACATTAACTCCACACCAGCTGCACACATACCTTGTGCGCACACGCACCTTTTGACTCTCTTCACCCTCTCTACTGACCCGAACTTCGGTTCCCAAGGGCGTTAAACCTACCAGCACCTTCAGACCATACCAATGGTATATAAGGCGCTATATAAATGCAAAATAACAATAACAATAACATCAATTTGAGAGCCTGTAATGGGAGATCAGCCAAGGATCAGCCGGCTAGGATCACCTTTCATGCCCACAATGTTACCTCATTAATTGATTACCTGCCGATTTCGGGCAAGGATTGGGTTAGGCTGAGGGATTTTATGATTGGAGATTGGTTAGAGAGTGACCACTACCCTTTGGAGTTCAAGATCACAAGCAAACCAGGGGAGATTGTTGATGTTAGAGCGTCCCTTCAGGCCCATCCCTTGGAGCTGCAGGGACATTCCCGCAAATCTATCATATGTGCAGAGGTGTTGAAACAAGTCCCTAAATCTGAGATACACGCGTCAATAGTAGATCATTTGTTGGTCATTTGTGATGAGCAGACAAATGACAGACTATACTGGAAGAGTATGTGAAGTGAAATACCAATCTAACTCCCTTAATCTCAAGTAGTCCTAGAGCCATCAAGGACCGGATATTATTTAAGCCAAAATGGTTCGACAAGGAATGCCGTGCAGGAAAATGGAAAATAGAACTGCATATAAAACAAACAGGCCAAGTGGACAAATCTATCTTACGCGGCTCAAGACTCAATTATAAGTTGTTAATCATGGAGAAAAAAAGGAAACATGTGAGGGAGAAATGGTATTTATTGACCAATGCCATGAAGTCTGGAGATGTGGGTCTCTTTTGGAAGATGGTGTCAGGGAAGGAGTTAAAGGGGGATATGGGTTTACACTGCATAATCTGGGTGGACATTTGGGTGCAGCATTTTTCCAGCCTATACAGAGCTGGTCCCTCACAGGGTTTCATTTTGGAAACCAGGAACCTACCTTCCAGCTCTAATCTAGGCTTTTCGGTTTGTGAAGTAGCTACTGCCATTAAATCACTTAAAGACCATAAAGCTGCAGGCCCAGTCTTAATTCCAGCAGACCTTTTTAAGGATGAACCAACAATCTGGGCTACGGTTCTCTGCAAAGTGTTTAATACGATCTTTGCTAGTGGCGAGATACCTAGTTCATGGCGGGAAGCTATCATAGTTCCCATCTATAAAAAAGGAGGTAAGGATCAACCATCAAATCATCGCCCAATCTATCTTCTGGATGGTGCAGGGAAGCTCTTTGGGAAATTATTTACATGCCTTCAATTGGGTAGAAGAGAAACATGTGATAAGTGACCTTCAGGCTGGGTTGGCTTGTGATATATACCCTGCACTTTTTGATGCAGACATGCAGTGCTACCTGCTACCTCTCCAGCTGGACTTAGAACGGCACTGGCCATATTCCAAAATAAGTGGAAGTCCCTCAGTTTAAACTTAAATACAGAGAAATCAAAAGTGATGATTTTTAAGCCTTCCTTGTTGAAAAATAGAGCTATTTCCTTCACCATCAATGAGGTTGCTATCGAGCAAGTTACACACTACGATTATTTGAGTGCTTTTTCAAGACAACGGGGGTGGGGTGGACAACTTGCCAGGTCAATACTCACTCTTGAGAAGTATTGCAGTGGTATCCTTTCATTTTTTTTACTCAAATGGGAGTGGTGCAATCAGGGGCGTTGCTAGGGGGGGGCTAAGGGGGCTATAGCCCCTAATCTTTTGGTTGTAGCCCCGGATAGAATCTCAGGAGCTACAGCCAAAAGACTACCTAGCCCCCAGTCCCAACCTTTCCGACATCAGCTTAGCCCCGGGTCTTTTCCAGACCTAGCAACTCCCCTGGGTGCAATATCCCCAGTCCTTGACCTACTGAAGGAACAGGCCCTGCCAGCAGCCCCGTATTGGGCAGAATTGTAGGGCCGTACCAACTTAAATAACTTGGTGCCTGTGAGAATACATTTCTTAAAAAACTCTTATTGCTTCCTGTTAGTGCACCATCTGCGATCCTTAATTTGGAACGTAATCATTCTTCAGTAATTCCCTACGCATTGTCTAAACCTGTCTTACATTGGATAACGGTATAGAGTTCAGATGATCCATTAAAACAACGTGAAGGGCAGTGACATATTATGAGCCCAGCGGGCAGAAAAAGCCTCAAATGACTTGCGCACGTTAAAGCAACTCTTCAGAATCTGGATTTATCGGACCTCTGGGAAAACCCAAGTTCCCTTGCCATTCAGGAACCTAAGCGGCTGAAAGTCCTTCTGTCCCAAAAAGCCTCGGAAAATGTAATTGTGAACGTTGCATCACCAAAGTTGGGGCCAATCTATCTGGAGTTCAACCTAGAGAATGGTTTTAATGCTTATCTAGATATAGTCTGCCCGCCACTCGAGAGATCTCTATATCTCCGGTTTAGGCTGGGCATTTTACCGGTGGCAGATTTTGTTTTAACTTGGAGCCCAGGCACATCTGCAAGGCGCCCTTTGTGCAGCAGTTTCAAAGAAACATTAATGCCTTTTATGTTGACCTGTGAAAAAACCCTTCATTTGAGACGTCGTACTTGTGTAACTTTTTTATTGATCAATGAATCTGTCGAGCTGTTTCTGCAATACATTTTTTAAAACCATGTTTATCGCCACATGTAACCTATGTAACTGCACAATATATTTCTAGGGCATGGTGGCAGAGGAACAGGGCCCTGACGCAGGACGGGGGGGGACTGGGATCGAGTGATGTATTTGTTTAATTAGCTCTGTTTGTATTTGCCTTCCTGAATGTAGGTTTTACCATGTTTACCTCTGTATTATTATCTTGACTGTTGCACATTTTAATCTATGGCTGTGTTTCTAAACCAATTTGTGGAAAGTATGAATTTTACGTGGATCTTTTTAGCTTTTGCACAATTTTAAGTCATGCTATACTTTTAGAATGGAATTGTTTGATTTTATGACCTTTTATTGCTCTTTAGCCGAAATAAAGTATTTGACTGACTGTTATGTTTTCTACTGAAGCAAGCTTCCATATGGCTCATTGAATTTGCATTTCTGCGTATATGCATTCACTACTCATCTGGTTAGTTGTCTTCGTTGTATATATGGTTTCTTCGTACTTGTACATATGTTTACTCTTGTTTCTTCAACTACATCTTTATTCTTAAGTATTCTTATATCATTTTAGTGTGTCATTGTATCTTCTCCTTATGACATCACTTTGCTCCTGTCAGATCTTCACAACTCCTCGATATTCACTGGTGCCTGCAAATCTCCTGCTACCACCTCAGTACGAGGGTACATTCAATACGGTTGTCTGAGTGCATAATGTCTCTCATACACTCAATGCGGTATTGGGATGATACCTGGTGTCATGCACAGTATCTTCATGTTATTCATCCAGTATGACAGAGGTGAGGGGGCGGAGTCTGTCAGTGATGTAAACGTCTGCTCCTCTACATTATCCCATCTCCCAACTAGATTGGAGAATAAAAACCCAGATCTACCACGTAAATCTTTTAAGAGCGGAAGGTGGATTCAGTGGAACATCTTCTGTGACCATGGCCACATTATTGACAGATGTAAACGCTGAACTCTGAACTTTGGTTTCCCCTGATTTAACATTGGAACAATGGGGAGATATTCAAAATCTGTTGTCGCAGTTTCCCAATGTCTTCAATGAAAAATCTGGGACGGTTAAAAATGTTATGCACCAAATCAGGACCCCATCAGGAAAGGTGGGGAATTTAACACCCTATTGGACCCCGAGGCTAGGAAGGAAACAATCCTCAGGGAGGTAGTTAGCATGTTGGAGGCAGATATCATCGAGCCGTCGGAGAGCCTTTGGTCCTCGCCAATAGTCATAGTCGCTACACCAGATCAGGCATGGAGGTTTTATATGAAAACTAAATTCCATCTTCCAGTTTGACAATAATCCTATGCCTAGGATTGTCGATATGAGTGACAAATTGGCGCTGGCTAAATACATCTCCACGATTGATCTGACAAAGGGCTATTGGCAGGCCCAGGTAAACCCCTCCGACAAAGAAAAAATTGCTTTTCTACTGCCTGGGGGTTGTTTCAATTAAAGGCCATTCCTTTTGGACTACATGGGGCCCCAGGAACCATTCAAAGGGTTATGGACAAGATATTACGACCCTTTTCCCTCTTCTGCAGGGCATACCTGGATGAAAATGTAGAGCCCCAGAAACTTAGATGGGGAAAAACAAGATCAGGACAGCTTTCACCTGTTAAAACACATACTCTGCAGTGAGCATGTTCTTAAGGTACCCAATTTTAACAAGGAATTTATCCTGCAGATGGACACATCTTAGGTAGGCCTTGGCGCAGTGCTGTCACAAGAGTATGTGGGATTTGAGCGCCTCACCCTGTACATTGGCAGGAAACTCTTTTCTCGTGAGAAGAACTATGCCACTATTGAGTTAGAAGCGTTAGCAATACATCAGGCTATAATATACTTAAAATACTACCTCACAGGTCGCATATTTCAGTTAGTGACTGACCATTCCCATTTAACTTAGCTAAATCTGAGGAAAGATACCAATACTTGCATTACGCATTGGTTCTTCAATCTCCAACTATATTGTTTTTCTATGGAACATAGAACAGGGAAGGAACAAGGGAACGTAGACTACCTGTCTAGATGGCCCCTATGTGCAGATGGGGGAGGCAATGCCATTAGGGGAAAGGTATGTGGCAATTCATGGGATCACATCACTTCCCCCCAGGGAAGAGCCCTCCCCTAAGGGTGGCGGAAAGCTGGATCTCACTGGGAGTGACTCCCGTTCCGTGATGGAACTCCCAAACCCTCTTGTCCTTGAGTCCATGAAGTCTATAAAATCTGCTGAGAAACCATCTGAAAAGTACTACTGTATGTTATGGCAATACATTTGGTTACTTTTTACAAAGTGCTTACTTCGCTCAGTAACCGCTCTTCCCAAGTCATCCTGGGCCCTTTCTCCTCTCCTACTTCCATCTCCACCTCTGGTGTCCCCCAAGGCACTATACTCTCCCCCTGGCTCTTTAACATCTACCTTGCTCTCCTTGACTGCCTCATCTCCTCTTTCTCCTCTAACTTCCAGTGTACGCAGATGACAAACAGCTCTTCTTCAGACTCCCTGCTGGCCCTCTTGCACCCTCCAACATCCCTGACTGCCTATATGCCACCGAGCCCTGGTGCACCTCCAATTATCTCTGCCTCAATTCCTGTAAAAATGAAATGCCTCCTATTGGGATCCCTGCTCCCTTCTTCTTCCCTTCACTCTGGCCTTCCTCCATGGGCTCTTCCCCTGCGCTTTCAACTGAAGCCAGAAATCTTGGGGTCATTTTCAACTCCTCTCTCTCCTTCCTTCCTCACACTCAGGATATTATCAAGAAGTCCAACTATCAGTTCTTCCTTCTCAAAGGAATTCTACCTTTTCTCACTTTCCCTCAGGCTCAATGTGACCCAAACCCTGGTTCTCTCTAGCCTTAGCTACTGTAACAGATTCCTCCTTAATCTTCCTTCTTTCACTCTGTGACCCCTCCAGCTTATCCAGAAAAGGGCAGCAAGACTTATCCTTGGCCTTAAGCCCAGGCCTCGCATCTCTCCTGCACTAAAAAGTCTTCACTGGCTCCAGGTTGCTGCATAGATTAAATTCAAATCCCTCTGCATCATCCACAAGGCCGTCTGGGCCCGGGGACCACACAATCTTCAACTTGATCTCACAAAATACTAAATACGCTCCCTCTAGACTACTTGACTCCTTTGTCACAAACTCTTTGTGTGTAAAGTGTGTTGCTAAACAGAGGGCAGGGGTTCGCTCACTTTCTTCTGCGGGCTCCCTTCTTTGGAATAGCCTCCCCCTACACCTTGAGCAGGATCTTCTCAAATTCCGGAAGATCCTTAAGTCCTTACTATTTTCCTACTCCTTCCCACCCTCTCTCGTCTGCTAATCCCATAGTTGCTGATTTGGTGTTCTTAGCCCTTATGCATCCTTGGGGCATTGACCTCCCACACCAATTCTTCCCAGCTCCTGTCTATCCACAGCACTTTGTATTTGCACTCCCTCCACTGTTTTGGCTAGCACTTACACCTCCCACGACCCAGGCCGTGTAGCACTCAACATTCCTAGCACTTCGTCTATGGCTCACCCACAAGCTCTGACTCCCCAGCACTTACCCCCTCTTCCCTCTCCTTTCTGCACTTTCACGTTCTGAATACTCTCAAGGCATAGCAGGTTTGTCCCTCTCCATCTTCCCCCTCTGCTCTTAAATATTGTATTGTGATGTATTTGCCACCCTCTACCTCCTTGCCCTGTGGGCTCTTTGAAACAGTATTTTCTTATTGATACCACCAAAATCAGCAGACTAAAATGGATTTACAGTCTGCTTTCAAGTCATCTTCAAGGAATACTGTCAAGAAGAAAAGTGTAGCTATACAAACTACTCCTAGAATGTGCTGGGAAGAGGTGGCCTCAAGGAGGCATGAAGAATACCCAATGGGCACAAGCAAAGGACTGTGACACTCCACTGGGGAAGAACCAACTGAACAGAATCAAAACAGAAAAAGTATCCAATGAAAGGTGAACAGGCGTGCAGCCTGGCAGACCCGGGAAGTTCAAACCTGGGAGCAAGAAGCAACGTTGGGAAAGCGAACCTCCAGTCGGGAGAATGCCTACAGCAGATTGCAGAAGTCTTTTTCAGGCCAACCACAAGCAGGCCTGACTGGAAGCTGGCAACCGACCGACCAACGGTGGTGCGACCTCGAGGAGGTGGACTAAGTGGTCCATTAACTGCGCTGGTACTGGCTGGCTGGGGATCCTGCGGAGCACAAGCACAACAGCAGGGAGCAGAAGGAGAAGCAGAGAGAACGTAATTTGGGAATGCATCGCCCCGATACTCCAGGAAGAACTGGCAACGTGGCTTCAACCACAAAGAGGTAACAGGGCTCACAAGAGGCCCGATATGGGATTGGGGCAGAGTGCTGAAGTTAGAGAAGACATTGGAAGTAATCTCCCTCGTCTAAGTCGCTGTATAAGAAGTACCTAAATGAAAGAAGACATCAGGAGTTATCTCCCTCGTCTCAGTAATTGCAGCAAGATTATTGAAAAGAAAGACGACATTTGGAGAAATCTCCTTTGGCTCAGTAATTGTATCAAAGGTATTGAAGAGAAAGAAAGCCGTGGGAGTAATCTTCTTCGTCTCAGTACTTGGATCAGAAGAACCAAATGGGAAGAAGACATCAGGAGTAATGTCCCTTGTCTCAATGATTGTATCAAGAGTATTGAAAGAGGACAAAGCCTAAGGAGACATCTCCCTCGTCTCAGTACTTGCACCAGAAGTACTGAATGGAAAGAAAGCCTCAGGAGTGATCTCTCTCATCTCAGCAATTGTGATGAAAGTATTGAAGGGAAGTATAGCCTCAGGAGTAATCTCCCCCATCTGCAGAGTTGGGACAGTAGTATTAAGAGTGAAGATTAGTGATCTCCCTCGCCTCAGTTGTGTTAAAGAGACGGAAAGAGAAGAACATATCGGGAGTATTCTCCCTTAACTCTATCACCAAAAGAGACATTCAGGCTAGAGAGTGCCACGAGGATAATCTCCTGTGTCAGAATGTCAGAAGAAGTCAAGGAAGCTATGGGAATAGTGCTCCTTGCTTACACCAACAAGAGGAGGGGAAGGAAATGAGAAATAACTGTGTGTTGGAAACAACAGGAGTGTTTGACTTTTGAACATGCCCTAAGAGAAGCCTGGAAAGAAGTTGAAAGGTTGATGAAAACTGTTGCAGGAAACTGTTCAAGGATAGCCAATGGCTGAACCAGAAGAAGGGAGTAATTGTCCTGTTTCTTTCACCTAAATTGTTGAATCAGAAACTAAGGCAAAATGTTACTAAAACAGCAGCTTGGAGGCTGATCAAGTAGATCAGAAGGAGATAGCAGTTGTGTAACTGTGGGACCAGGAGAAGGGAGTCATTCTCCTGGTATTCTTTACAAGTACAGGACTTGAACTATTATCAGAGACTAATATTCAAACATAGCTTTATTCGGCTATTAAAACCATAAAAGCAACAACACAACACACATTGCATATACAATAATAAAATAATAAAAATTGATCAACATCATGTACATTAAAAACCAGAACCACCATGAGTACTTTCAAAACAGCATAACAGAGAGGATTTAAAAGTTAAGCACAGCGATCTAAGAGTATTTGATCCTCTTAACCAAGCTCTAAAAACTTATTTTGATAAACTAAACTGCATTGAAATCATTCGTGGTTTTACAGAAAAGTACAGCTGCAGCATTCAGTCTAACATCCCTCAGCCTGAAGAGTGGCAACAAATAACATTCCCTCAAGTCACTATAACCTGGGCAAAACAGTAGGAGATGGGTTATCGATTACTGAGGTGATCCACAAACCTTAAATTGACAATCATTAAGATGTGACCACTTAGCTGTGAATGTAGCCAGCTTCAATGTGCTGTTACACAGCTGGATATATAAAGTTTGTGTGCATCCAGGACCAACACAATCTAGATAAGGCTCAAATCTCTCTGTTGGTTTTAGCTCAATATACAAAGAAGCAGTATTCAGTTTGATACAAGCCTGTCTCATGTTATTTACGGTTACTTCGTGACACTGTTTTTTCACCATCTCCTTTACACCAGTAGTCGGGGAAAAGAGCCCAATCCCGATACATTGAACAAGCTGATGATCGCATCTGTGTATTTAGCAAATTCAAGTGTGCACTATATTATTGTCCAATATAACAGTGGTTTATTTGCCAATACCGCAGATATTGACTTTAGGTCACATTCCCACCGCAGACTGGCCATAGGTGCTCCTTTTGGTTGCAAGAGTAAAGCTAATAAAAAATTGTTGTCAACTACATCTAATGGGACATTTAAACGGTGCCCCCACAATTTGGCCCCGTACAGAGTTGCCACCCAGCCTTGAGATTTGTACAATTTTTTTATGTAATAAAAGCAACAAACTCCTCCACTGTATTTCTCTAAAGTCGCCACAGCCTTTGTGTGGTGAGCCGACCAGGTAAGATCCTCAGAGAACCTGATCCTCAAGTAGCGATATGAGCTCACCTGTTCCAATTTAATTTTCTTGCTGTTCTTTTGGGCAAAAAACATCACTTTGTTTTTTCAGAATTGGGCACCATGGACCGTTCCTTGCTTTTTCTGACAAAGAATTGCAGGTTGTGTCTCGGACTCATAGGTGTAGTTGATAATAACACTGCATCATCAGCATAATAAAATGCGGGCGCAGGGAGCCTATCCTTCCCAAGTTTTGGTGGGTCGAGGCTGCAGACTAACAGATCCTTGATGATTACATTAATATATGTACAAAATGGGAGGGGGGCAGTGCACACCCCCGGCGAAGCCCCCTCAGAGACTAATCGAAATACGTTCGGGGCTGAGGGCTAATCACATTGCCCCATCGAGCGGTACAAAGGAACAGAATATGATCATTTTCTCCAGGAGAGAAACATTGTTCGATTATTGTACTCATTAATACCTTCATCAGCTGGGCAAAGTATCTGAATATGACAGGGTTTTAACAATAGCAAAACAAAAGAGGTGATAACTGGAAGGTTTGGAAATAATCTTAATCTCTGGCATTGCTTTGGGCAACCCTCCAGACCAACGTTCTTTGCCTGCTAAGCCATTACAAAAGGGGAAAGACCATATGCAAATCAGCCTTGGTCCCTCGCTCCAAAAGGGGCAGTCCAGCCCAAACTGATTGGTCACATTCCTTCTGCATTAGACGACAAGCATCCCCAGACATGTTTCGGCTTAACAATGACACTACTTTAATAAGTAAAGGCATTTACCGAAAATGATTTCTACGGTGGTAACAAACACAAATCTTGCATGTATCAAAATAAGCCAGCTGGAACCACAGCAGGTTCATTGGCCAACATTCTTGCACTGTCTTGACTATGTTGCTACTGAGGTCTCATCCCCTCAGCATCTCCTTCTAGGCCTCCACACCATGTCCCAGAGCAACTGGTGAGTAACAATTTAGGGCACCGCGAGCAACATGTTGCTCCCGAGCTACACATTGGGGATCACTGCACTAGAAGGAGCATAATGGACAAATAAGTGGCATGCATACTCAACTTTCCTTTATTAAATAATTTGCATGCGCTGCTTTTTGTACAAGTGAGGTTTGTGTTTGATGCCACCATGCATTATATTTATCAGAAAAAATTATTTTAGTGTTGCCCATATTTATTATTACACAGTGTCTTAGTGGAAAAGTGGTCATCGTTTGATACTCTGCCCCTCTGACACGTGTATGATAGACAGAAAAGGTAAATGCATGCCACATTTTCCATAGTTAATTTGCCCTATATTCAAATTCAATTAAGTTACTGTTAATAAGTTTAAATTAACAAGCCCATTAATGAATCGAAATACTTACTTAACAACACGAAACCCCTCTCTGAAGTGTTCCTCAAATGCTTAAAGTTTTGACCCATGTTTGCCACTAAGTCTTGTGTAAAATCCATTTTGGGTAGAGAAAAGAGGCTCCAAAAGCATTAGAAAATATCATTTGTATTCCTAACCACTTTTTCACCAATGTAACGGGCCTAAGGAGCTTTAAAATGCACTATTTGCCATTTCATGCCAAAATAATTCTTAAGAGGTACCCTCCCAAGCCGCAGTGAAGTGAACTTTAAAGCCTACCATGAAATGACCAGTATTACTCAATATTTATTTAATTGTATTTCTCCATTAAGTTAGCAACATTTTAAAACATGTATCATACTTCATAACATTCAAATAGACCAAGCTCAAAATAAAAAAGCAGCTGTAACATATTCAAACAAGCTAAATATAGAATCCTCATCATTATAATTCATTATATAAAACGGCTTCAATGCATGTCCACACGTATGCAAAACAGAGAAACACCGACAAATTAACAGAAAATTAATCAAATTTTCATAAACTGCTATTTTGCAGGTACATTTTGTGCTTCCGCCTGCACCCCTTCTTACTTTAATGAGGGGTGGGTAAATGTAAATGTACCATTAGTATTAGCCTCCTGCATTCTGGGGATCTTATTTCACAGATTTCTCCTTTCCATCTTGTATGTGTATGTACGTCTGTATACAAAGCTAAAGAGGTTAGCCTATGTTTATTTTGCCCATTAGACAAGTTCTTGGTTTAAGAGCTATTTTGAGTTGACTTAATGTGCCAACTTTAGTTATAACCCATGCCCTATCCAAATGGACAGTACCTTACAACCCACCGTACCACAAGTATTTTTCTTTACCAGGGGAGACTGCAATCGCACTAACACTGACATTCACTTCATCTTTATAATTGGCAGAAAAGACCAGCTGTGTTTTTAAAAAATAAGTATAAAATCTTAACTGGCCTCACACCTTTAAACTGAACATCCCCAATTCAGCTCATAAGGTGCTACTTGGTGTATCTGCAAGGAAACCTGCTATTTGGCAAATTCATTTATTTTGCAACCCCTCCAACATAAAACAGTTTGAGTCATCCTAGATTTTACTGCCAATAAATCATGTTTTGCATTATATTCCTCCAATCAGAATCTCCAAACTTGAAATAAAATTGTAAAAAGCCATTTAATCCTTAATGATGCCCTTTCAGCTGTATTCTTTAAATGATTGACCCAAGCACCGCTCTTTGAGAAGAATAGCCTCAAATAAAAATGAGACTGCCCCCTCATCTCTCATTTAAAAACTAGCTACAAGGTTTCACCCTTTTCACGACCACCATCATTTTTGTTTTTATCATATTTAATTTCAAACTATAGTTCCCAAAAATGTAATTTGTGTTTAGCAGGCCCTGTAGGAGAGCTACAGGGATTAAGTCCAACATAGCTGTGTGTTTGGCATTAAGAAGCATGCTATCAAATGCACCCTTCTGAGAGGGTGGATTAACTTTCTAGAAGTACTAGAAACAACGTCTGAAAAGAATAAATTGGGGCCAACTGACATCCCTGCTTTTCACCTTTATTCGTGGGGTAATACAATGTAAAATTACCTGATCTTGTATATCGGCAGATGCTAAGATGTCTGCATATCACAGTTGGATATGATTTAATAAAACATTAGGGACCCCAATAAAATGTAAATTGCGCCATACTATGATTCAATCAAATTCTCCAAATCTGAAAAAAGCCCAAAATAATCTCCCTCCCTTAACCTTACCATATTTCTCCATGATGGTGCTCAGAGTGAAGCAGTGGTCCACTGTACTAAGCCATCCCCTAAAACCTGTTTGGGAGGGCTTCAAGATATTGTTACTTTGAGTCCCTTCCTCCAGTCTGAACAACATACATTTGGAGAATATCTTACTGGCAATATCCAGTGAGGAAATTGGCCTATAACCATGGGGGTGCTGGTGGTCCAAGGACTACTTGTCCAAGGAGATGGCATAATACCTGTCTCGACAACTGCATTAAACATAAAACAATTTGGTGTCCTTCAAAAAAGCTCCCATTGTTTCTCAAGAAATGTCTTTTTGGTCTTTTGGCAATTTCTATATGTCATTTTGAAACTATAAATCTGACCAGCCATGTGCACACAACTCATTAAATCAATCATGGTTCAGTTTTCTTTTAGAGATTCTGCATCCAACCATGGGGCCTCCCTTTCTATAACTTGGACCTCTTGAACTTGGGGATGCTGTTTGCCAATAGCTCTGTCCCAGATTGTTTCAACCAAAGACTCAAACTAGCACTTTCCTTTGTGGCCTCTAAACTGTTTAACAGTTTTAATAGAATATCTTAATTTATTGTGATTTAGTAATTGTTTCCAATTGCTCCTTGTCGAGATTAGGCATTGCCAACCAGCCCCTCTGGCTGTCGGACATCTTTTTTTGGTGCCTACCTTGGCCATTGGAAAATTAACTTGAGAGTATAGTGTTCACTCTTTGTTCAATCAGAAATGCAGAATTTCATAACATTTCTGAAGAAAAAACATTCCACAATACAGTAATCAATGACTGTGCAACACTATTGCTGATCTTGTATGCTTAGGAGTGCACTGTTTGCCACTAAAGACCCAGAAAATCCCCAGGCAGAATCCTAAAGAACACCTGAAAATCAGTGCTCCATTTGTGATCAATTCTACTGTACAAACATTTGCACTACATTTCTTTAAATTATTTTGCTTGAGAACCTAAAACCCCTGGTAATGTTTATTTATTCCTACTATATTTCTGAACTACTTGACTGGTCTGATTTGTTTAAAAATGTAGTACTGATCAATATCTTCACCATTTCCTGTAAACTACCACTTAATGTCAAATGAAGTTAAAGACCATGCAAATTTACTTTGCTGGAATTGCACGTGGTCTAGTTAAATATTATGTACTGCAAATTAAATTGTTCTATAAGCAGTCTTAAGTTTATTACATTTCTAACTTGTGTTGCAATCATTTGTCCACCAATTCAGCACTGATATGTTCTTTCGAAAAATGGATGTTGCTCACCATTTCATTTGATCTGCACATTTTGCTCATTGCGGCCAAAAGGTTGGGAACCCCTCCTCAAAGGATGACGCAAGCCCATTGAAGAAGCTGAGAGAATTGCAACGACAAGCATCTACCGCCGTCTGCCTTAAAGGACATTCTCGAGCCAGTTGAGTTCCTCGATCCGCAAGCGACTGCAATGCTGACCGCGTTCAAGCCGCAGTTGCTGAAAGAAACCTGAGACATCTCGATCAGTGCTTCAGAACCGTCGATCAGCACTGAGACAATAGGCCTCATTACAACATTGCCGGTCTGGAAACAACTGTGCCGGTAAGCTTACTGGGACCGTTGTTTCCAGACCGGCAAAGTACAAGTCTGCCGGGCGGGTGGGTGCCCTCACCACTCCTATAGAGTCCTATTGGACTCCATGGGAATGGGGAACAACATTTTACTGGAGCCTGACTTCCCGGCCGCCGGGGGTGGAATCCCTCAGTGTTACCGGCAAGTCAGATGCCGGTAACTGTTTACAGGTCCAGCGGCTACCTGCCGGTTTTACCGGCACGGTTAACGCCAAACCCGTAATGAGGCCCAATGATTCTTGACCCTGAGTCGCCGTGAAGGCCAACCTGCTGCCGTTCATCAAGCTTTGCTTGCCGAACTGTCTTGCCGCCTGATACCTGTCACTAATTCCCACCTTGAACTCTGTTGCAGAAGCCTGAAAAGCACACTGAAGCCGACTCGACCCTGTTGAGCACCAAGAACACCAACAGCAAAAGGTGCATTGTGGTTCTGTTCCACTGGTCCTTCCCAGAAGCCCTCTAGAGACAGTTATTTTTCCTATGCTTTATTTATCATTTTCTCAATTAATATTACAATTCAGAGCAAACTTCTGGACATCAATCAACAGATCAACCAATCAACAATTTCACCAAGAATAACAATAAAAGTGTCACCAGTTCCAGTGATAGCAACGTGTCCCAGCATAATCATAATAGTTTGATGTGTCGAAGAATCTGTGGCTTGTGGGTTCGATGTTGATGGTATCCCAAGAATTGAACTATGGAAAACCAGGCCACATAGAAGGCTTGATAAATGTCAGTAAGACTAGCTGTTATTTACTCCAAGGCCACTAGTGTCCATACTCTAACCCACCACTGATCAACTATCGGTCCTCCAGGTAGTTTCCGGGAGCTAGCTAGTGTCAGCCTTGTGGCCAGCAGAAGTTGCGTTATCATTCGCACAGTCTGGCCTCTCATTGGGTAGCCAACTTCGTCATCTGAGTCCCCCAAAATAATCACCCTTGAATCCAATGGGAGAGCAACCCCCCTAAGATCTCTTATATGCAAGAGGATCTCCTTCCAATATATTTGAGAGCAAGGACAAGATCACCACAGGTGCCCTAATGCTTCTCTCTCCTCACACCTGCTCCAGCACCTATCCGAGATCTTACGGTTGATTTTATGCAGCCTGCTCGGTGACATATACCACCTACATAAGATTTTATATACACATTCCTTCATCCCGTACACTGAGATGCCTTATGGGCTCTCTTCCAGATATATGACCAAGCTTCAGGCTAAATGTCGCTTCCCAACTTGGTCTCCCATTTCAAAATGTAAGGTAGTTTATCCAAATCCTCAGATGGGTTGAGCAGTCGGTAGCAACTGGCGGAACTTTGTAATGAGGCCCACCGTAAGAGTGAGGGAAATCCATTTAGGCTCCCTCGTCCCCTTGGAGCTGACGGTATTGAAACCTTTCACCTTCATCTATGGCAAACTTAACCTTACACTACTCAAAAGTCAACGAGTCCGGACCTGCCAGCATATGGACCAATCTGAGCTTTCCACAGGTCTCTCATGCTGCAAAGGACTGGACCCCCATTGCAGGACTAAATTCTGTGTTTTTGAGCACTGAGGTCTGTGGGCCCAGCCCCAACAGGATCCTCAGCATCGAACGCCACATGTCCCAGTACCTAGGAGAAACCTTGGTGGAGTTTAAGAGGTTGCCTCTATCCTCTCAAACCCTAGGTGTAAGAAATGGGAAATTTTCCAGAGGAATAAATGTCACCTCCTGTTCCAGTTCTACCCACCTTTTCCCTCCACCACTGTCCAGTCGAATAAAGAACCAACCTGGGCCGCTTTGAGATATTATTTAAGAGAGGGGATCCCCAACCTTCCCTGCCAAGAAGATCTCATCAGTACCTTTCTGCACACTCTGGTTCTCCTCCACCCCCAAATAAAATATAAAATCCTCCCCTATAATTGGGAGAGGCTTTTCTGGAATCCTGACTGGCAAGGCATTGAAATCTTATAGCAATTTGACCGCTGCCACCCTCCCTAGCCAAGAAATCTGTTGGTGCTCCCACCTCCCAAGGTCCTCCTCGCATTACCTAAACAAGCCTGGGAAGTTTGCCTTATATAACATGTTAGCACTAGGTGTTAAGGGGTTAAGTAGATATTTTATCTTGTCTGACACCCAATAAAGGCGAAGGGAGGGAAGTATGTCTTGTATTGCTTCGTCTCATTCCCCAATGCTCATATCCACTGATTTCCAATACTTAATAGAGAAGCCGGAGTAAGCACCAAAATGCTCAATTTCCTCTAGGACTCGGGGGACAGTCCGCATCAAGTCAGTTAGTAAAAGGATGACATGGTCTGCATATAGCCCAATCTTATGCTGACCATTCCCTGTAATAATTCCTGAGATGCTGCAGTATTTCCTTATTAGTTGACCCATGGGCTCCATGGCTAAGGCAAATAGTAATAGCGACAAGGGGCAACACTGTCTAGTTCCCCTCCTAATGTTAACCAAGCCTATATAAATCTTATTTAACTATCTGTGTGGATGGAGCCACAAAATTGGAAAACACCAGCCTACAGAAGTGCGGCTCAAAGCCATAAGCGACTAGTACCTTCTTCAAATAGGGCCACACCAGGCTATCAAAGCCTTATTTGTGTCTAAGGACAGCACTACTGCCTTCTGCAAGCTCCCACCTCTATCAATTTTAGTGCCAGCTGAATGTTATGAAATGCTGATCTGCCCCTTATGAAGCCTATTTGATCCCTGTTAAGTAATTTTGGTAAGATCCCGGAGAGCCTATTAGCCGGCAGCTTCGTAAAAATGTTTGTCACAGTTAGGTAACGCTATAGGCCTGTCGGAATTGCATTCTACTGGGTCCTTCCCCGGTTTCAGAATAAGTGAGGTCCTTGATTCCCCCATTGTACCTGAGACCCGCCCACTCACCCCAAAGGAGTTAAACAGCTTCACCAGCGGAGGAACTCATTTGGCATGAAGGGAATTGTAAAACACATTGGGGAAGCCATAAGGGCCCGGGGCTTTATTACCCGAAAGGTTCCTAATAACTGTGCCAGCTTCCAGAGCTGATATCGGGCTTTCAAGCATAAGCCTATCTTCCAATATTTTAGCAAGCCAGTGTAGATCAAGAGGATTCCGGACTTCCCCCTGAGTTGGAACCATCCACCCCCAAAACTCAGTATAATAGGACTCTATTATTTGATCTTTGACTAATTCGTCCCAGGAAAGAGCTCCTTCGTAGTCTTGCAGGGCACCAATTCTGTTGAGTGATACTGGAGCATGGTCTGAATGCAGCATGGTTTCATTTTCTACAGAGTTAGTGTTACCCACAAGAGTGGTTGCTGTCAGAATCAGATCTATTCTAGAGAAAGACTTGTATACTGATGAATAGAATGTAAAGTCACGTTCCTCCTGGTGATGAAACCGCCAATACTCTATTACATCCAGCTCCCTCAGCATGTTGTTGATGACCTTAATGTTTCAGAGTTCTACTGGGGAGGCCGGGATGTCTTATCTATAAGAGAATTAATGACACAATTAAAATATGCTCCCATGATCAGTTCACCCTCCTTGAACTCTAGGATAATAGGGACCCGGTCCTGGACAAATTGGTCCTGATTTTCATTCGGCCCGTACAGCCCCACTATTGTCAACAGCAAACCCTCTAGAGAGCCCTGCAGGGCCAGGTATCTCCCCTCCGGACCCACCTTAACATCTCCCACCCTAAAAGTGAGCCCTCTTGCCAGCAGAATACCCACCCCCCTTCTCTTTACCCCAGCACTGCTAAAGTAACCTCAAGAGAACCCTCTGCATTTAATTCTCTTCTCATTCTGGGGCAGCAGGTGGGTCTCCTGAAGGATCGTAATATCCCACTGTAATGTCTTTAGACATCCCAGGATTGTCTTACGTTTCGTGGGGGAATTAAGGCTGTGGACATTCAATGTACCCATCTGCAGTGCCGACGTTCCATTAACAAACTAAGCTGAGCCAAACATGCTATTGATATATCCACACAGGGCGGCCACCCAAATACATCAGCCCACCCCTTCCATGTCACCTCAACTCAGATTCTGGTGTACATCAAACTTGTATTACCAACAGAAAAAGCAACCACAACAACAAAGAACAACCCTTTAGGGGTATAATTGAGCAAGGTTACAGGATTCTCCCCCATGGAGGCTCTTCCCACATGCTCAAGGCTACCCAATCCCCTCCCTACCTTCATGACCTGCCCACCTCCTCCTCCTCCTTCCCCGAGAGAACCAACCAACTTTCTGCCATCAACGTGTTACTCCCCAACAGTACATGAGCCCACCTAGTTACCAGACATCAGCACGGTGCCGCCTTAGACTTCATCAA
Organism: Ambystoma mexicanum; assembly: GCF_040938575.1. Taxonomy (NCBI): domain Eukaryota; kingdom Metazoa; phylum Chordata; class Amphibia; order Caudata; family Ambystomatidae; genus Ambystoma; species Ambystoma mexicanum. The sequence continues at coordinate 1,195,780,507 of NC_090927.1, read as the reverse complement.
CTCTGCAACGCAGCCCCCTCACAAGGTGCCATCTCAGATCAGTGGCATTTATCAAGTCAAAAATGCTTGGGCGCCAAGGTGTACTCTCCAGTTGCACTCCCTGGTTATTCAATCTGCTTTTGCCTTTGCCAGCTGGGCCACACTGCCAGGGACGATTCTTCCCTGGACCCGAGGTGGGTCAAAATGACCCTCTTGACTCTCCGTCTCACGACCTCTGTCCTTCTCCATCAGAGCTGCTGCATCCTCATCCATGGTCACAGAGTATTTTTTCCTGTTTACCTTAAAAAGCAGTTTACACAGGAAGCCCCACCTGTAAGGGATGCTCCTATCCCGCAGCCATGTCGTAACCACATTTAGTTTCTTGCGCCTGTATGGGGTGGCCTGTGAGAGATCCTGGAACAGCACCAGGTTGGATCCTCTGAAGTGGACCTCCGGCTTTAGGCTTTTGGGCCTCTTGCATCACTCGTTCCTTCTGGCCCTAAACATGCACCCTTCTGAGCACGTCAGGGCACAGGCCATTTTTAATCTATAACGCTGTATACACCCGGTGCATACGATCTAGAATTAGCTCTTCACCCTCTGGCAGTTGTGTTATGGAGCCAAACAGGTCCTCAACATAGGAGTGCAGATCCTGATCCTGAATCCGCTTGGGGATTCCTCTTATTCAGATTTTATTGCTCCCTCCTTGAACCCTAGGATACACAGGTCTTGGACAAATTGGTCCTGATTTTCATTCGCCCTGTACAGCCCCCTATTGTCAATGAGAAACCCTCTGGAGAGCCCTGCAGGGCCAGATATCTCCCCTCGGGATCCACCTTAACATATCCCATCCTAGAAGGGAGCCCTCTTGCCAACAGAATACCCACGCTCCTAGAGCAATTTTCGGCATCTACGTGCTTAACCACAACCACCTCCAGTTGCTGCTCAAAAGCTGCTGATAGCACAGATTTCTTGTGGGCCTGCTTAGTCGCCATACCAGCCAGCTCTTCAATCCGTGATTCTGCCCCAGTCGTACGAATTTTAAGGTCCTTGGCTGATCGCGACAGCTTTTCTTTGCGCCCGTGAATTTCTTGTGTGAGTTTATATGTGAGTTTATACTTTAGTTCAGCCAGCATTGCTTTTATATCCACCTTTGTAGCTGGCGTCCCAGGGGCATCCCCTCCCGGTGCGGGCAACGATGCCAGAGGGTGGACTTGGACACTACCCTGCAGCTGGGGTTTCCTAGTGCACCCTTCTTGAGTGGCCAGCATCTGTTTAATGTTCCCGGTGGCAGGCTCCCTGAGTTGTCCACCACCCAATGCCATCACCTCTCAAGCTGGGAGAGGGGTGAGGGCACCCAACTCTGCGTGCACCATGTCAGGTACCTTCATACTCGGAGGGCTCAGAAAAGGATATCTCCTCAGCGATCGCACCCTGCGGCTTTGATAATGTGTCACAAGGTACTACAAGGGGCAGCGCCACTTCCAGGCCTCAGTTATGGACCGTCACAAAGGATCCCTTCAGGGCCCAGCACTATCATTCATGTCAGCAACAGCTCCTTCCAGCATTCCCACCAGATCATGCCGGTCAGGGGAACATACCTGCTTGCTCACCATGGAGGCTGCCCCCAGGCTGTCCTGTGTGCAGGGCCCTCTGTCCCAGAATCAGGCGCTGAGACGAAAAGACAGACAGACAGGGCCGCCTATTCAGGCATTTGTAGGCAGCAGGGCAGATCTCCAAAGGCCCGGTCTCAAAACATGCCGAAATACCCAGAGACAGCGCGGGCTTCCCCCATCAGCTCAGAACCTCTCCAACTGCTCCAAGCTGGAGGAGTGCCGCCACTCACGAGGCAGCTCTGCCGCCACAGCAAGCGAGCTCTCCCCACACCGGGAAAGCAGGTCTCCAGTCCTCCTGTCTCGCAGAGCTAGTTGGCCACAAGGTGGGGCAATGACTGGGGGTCAGGTCGGGATTCCCTCCCACTCAGGCACTTTCCTCTGTCGCAGGTGAAAGGGATCTGAGCCGCAGTCACCGGGTCTCCTCCATCCCATGCAGCCCACAGGCAGCTCCACCCTTAACCTCTCACCAGTCGGCGTTGGCTCCCAGCTCGCACAGACTCTGCTGGGGCTCTGTTGATAGTTTTCCACATTAGGGTCCTCCTCCAGCCCTGCCGCCGACTGTGAAGTCCCAAGGGGCTGCCATTTTAGCCTTGCGGGCCTCGGCGGACCACACAGCGGGCTCATGAATAAGGCAGCGGAGCCATTCTAGCTTCGTATATGGGAGTCTGGACTACTCTAGAAGCAAATTCCCCCCATATCAGATCTCGGAAGGGGGGATAGTGATTGAAAAGTTGTTTTCACGGCCTCAAGCAACGGGAGCTCATGGCGCCTGCATCTGCTCCGCTTTCCTCTTGGCCACGCCCCGCAAGACCTTTTAATACTCTTTTTCCACTTTTGCTGAAGCCAAGAGAGCTTCTGAAACATTGTGGTTATTAACCATACCAACTATCTCCTGTCAGTATCCAGAGTGCATACCTTTTTCCTTCGAAGAAACTGGGCCTCATTATGATACTGGCGGTAGCCGTGCCGGTAAAACCGGCACAGCTGCCGCCAGTATCATTTTTTTCCGGGGGTGCCCGCAAATGGGCAATTACCGGGTCATTACGGTCTTGCTGGACCCGGTAATTGCCCATTTGCGGTGGCCAGAAAATATTCTTCCCCATTCCCATTTGAGCCCGTTTGATAGGGCTCAATGGGAATGGGGAAGCCGGATGCACCAGCACCCTTCGTGAATGGTGAAGGTGCATCCGACATGCTCTGCTCGCTGGTGCCAGTATGCCCACAAAGTCAGACCTGGCGGGCGAAAAGGCACCCGTGAGCAGAACTCGGAGTTTTCCGGTCTGGTAGTAACGGCACCGGTAGCTTACCGGCGCCGTTACTACCAGACTGGAAAACTTATAATGAGGCCCACTGTCTGTATCTGCATTCCTTTACGAAGTGGGTTGTATTTAGTAGTGTTATTAGATTGTATGCTTGTTTATTCCAATCTGTTTGGAATCATTCCCGTGTATTAGAGGTGTGGGGCTGATTTATAGTTTAGAAACTGATATTCACCCCTGGACCACTTGTACCCCAGAATTTGATTCATCACAAGCCGGCTCAACGCTGAGCAATCTAGCAGGACCTTTCAACCCTCTGCTTTGGTGTCTGTTGTTCTCTGAACCGCTGTTCGACTTTGTTTGCAAATGCACCATCAGAAATGCATTGTTGCCTTGGCTCAAACCATGAAGTACAGCTGCCTTGTCTTGCTCGAGCCTCAGTCCGAAGCACCAGCTTCTTCATCGTTGCTCCTGTAAGTCGATCACTGTGACCCTAGTGTTCCCCGAACAGCAACCTCTGAGTGTGTGCATTGCAACTGTATTGTAATTGTAATGGGTTAATTATAACGTGCTTAATACCCAGAGGTTTCTAAGCACGAACCCGGGGATCGAACTTGTGTTGCTCCACATCGTCTTGCTTCCAAGATGAGCGCGTTGCCCCTGAGCTATCCTCCCGAGACTGAGTGGCATAGAATGCACTTGCCTGCACATCCTGGTACCAGCTCACTGACGTTGAACTGCGACCTCTGACTGAACCTGGGGATTGCCTGATCTGCACAGCACAAGTAGACTATTTGAGACCAAAGCCACCTTACGTCCTAACCAGACTCGACGCCAGCTTGCCCCTGGGCCATCGCGACTGCTGCATTCTCGACCTGAACCAACACTGCGATCAGTGCTGAAAAGTCTGGTTGAGTGCTGCCGAACCACCAAGAACTGCAAAGAGGGTACTATTGACTGCTAAATGCCCCATGGGCCTTTTTTATGCCCTAGAGACTGGTTAGGCCACTTTGAACCCTTTTTGCACAGAAAAACATATCCTTTTTCATTAAGAACATTGTTTCTTTTGCTTGCCTTTCACCCCTGATTCATTATCCAGAGTGCTGCATTTACTATCTTTGCTTATTCTGTATTATTTCCTAAAGGGTGGGTTTTGTAGTATTTTTCTAGTTAGTTATTATTGTATATGGTTTGTTTAATTAAGGTGTATATATTGTTATAGAACCTTGATTGGGCATTCCTTTATTTTGGACTGTAATACTTCACTGTGTGGGTTGCAACTGAACCATATTCACACCCTTCTGAGGAGTATAGCCTTCCCTGAACCCACTTTACCACAAATGCGAATGAGGTATATCTCTTGACTGTGCCAGTTTTACCATTATGATTGTGTTGGCTCTTCATTTGAAGAGGTGTGAGGGCTGAGTGGGCGTTTTAGCCTCTACTCATCCTTATACTCCTGCAGAGCAGAAGTCAGTTCGTCACATCATCACATATGGATCCCTGAGGAGGTGTGTTGTGGACTCACTCCAGAGTCTCCCAAAGGTCTTTGATTGGGGGCATTTCTGAATTGCTCTGGATGACCATTAATGTTGGAGCCTACCCAGTGCTGGAGGCAAACTTTGCTCATGTTTGCATCCCATCAGGTGAGAGGCACTATAAAAGGAAAAATGGAGTCCTCCTCTCTGAGTTCAGGTACGGTGGTAAAGCATAAGGGTGAACTTGCCATGAAGCAAGACATATGGCACAATTTTGCAGAAATAAGAGTACTGCGCACAGAGGCGAAAGCATCCATAGCTGAACTAAGAGACAGAGTTGAAAGGTGGAGGATAGGCTGGATTCTTTTGAAAATTATCAGCTGGCAGTGGACATATTGCGATTAAAATATTACGCGTGACTGGCTAAATTGAAGGCACACAATACTGACTTTGCTCTCAAGCTGGATGATGTGGAGAACAGAGAGACGCAGAGTAATCTGAGAAACTTTGATGTCCCTGCGACGGATGGTGAGAAGCCGGGCCAGGTGGGAAAGACAGGAAAGGAAATTGTGAATGTCCTATTTCCAGAGGATGGAGGTTCGATTTCTGACTCAATTGGGTGCTCCAAGGAGGGAGTACAGTGAAGAGACTGTGAGGAGCCAGGAATTAGATGCGGACACAGAGAACTCATATTTGTTATAGACTTTTATTGAAATGACAAAAGCGTTAGAAAATGTTTAAGTGTCCCTGATCTAGGAGGTATTTCCCTGCCTCAACCAAAACTAAGGCCCTTCAAGTGTGAAGATGTCCAAAGCAACAATTTCCTGTGTCTGAAATCCTATCCTAGCCATCACTTTCTAAAACTAACTCTAATGTGTTAAGGTTGTTGTCTTTAGTTCAGAAAGTGCACAAATGTTCAAGTTCAACAAAAGGTATAGCTCCAACAAAAATTCAAAATGGATAATGTTTACAATTCCAGAGGAAATTACTCCCTTCCACAGGATTCTCTGCACCAAAACAAAAGTTCAATAGAATAACCAAGTTCTTTATAGTTTAAGAGGATAACTTGTGTTGCAACTCACTTCAGGGGAAATGACTCCCTTCCGCAGACCTTTTTCCACATTAGATACAATTCAAATCTCAAGGGCATGGGTCTTCTTTCGGATTCTCCTTCCAAGATAACACAGCTTGGGTGCGGGTCTCTGACTCACAAAACACCTGATATACTCCACTGCCAGGTCTCTGGTATAGCTCTTTACACAATTTTGAGTGCGGGTTCCAGACCCGCAAAACACCTGTTATACTCCCCTGCCAGGTTCTCTTGTGCAGTTCCCTATGGGTGTGGATGCCAGATCCACTCTTCACCTGGTATACTCTCCTGCCAGGACTTTATGTAACAATCTCTCTTTCTCATTCAGTACAAGGGGGCATTGGTCTTCCCCAAGTTACCTTATGGCAAAGTATTGTGATGATGAAGATGACACTGATTCCAATGAGGATTACTCTTGCACCTACTCTTGGCAACCAATTCAATCTTTCAGGGTTTCTTTGCCTTCAGTTTCAGCTTTCCCTTATCCCCACTGAGTTCAACGAAAGCATCTGCGTTCTCTCAATGCAACCATACACATTCGGGTACTTGCCTCGGTATCTGCTGGCTTCGAGCAGCTTTCCTCAGTTAGCATCACGGAGCGTTCTGGCTCCTTGTATTGGAACGAAGCCTGTCCTGGCTTCCAGTTACCTCTGCTCTTCCTTCTTCTTCTGGTAGTCTATTGGTCAACTGGTCCACTTGCATACGTGGTCGGTCCGGAGCTCACCGCAGCACTTCGCTCCCTGTCGGTTGTGCTCTGTAGCCACAGCTCTTGGTCCTGTGGGCCTCTAATCACCTTAACCGAAAGCAGTCCCACCACTTAAGAAACAAGTGCACATTTGTACAATCGGCCGGCAGGAGCTAGGTGATTCTATAGAGTCAAACTAACCAGAGTCTCTCTGAACCACACAATTTGACACATTATATACATTTTTGCAGTTAAACCATTCCCATAAATGTTATTACAATCCACCCACCATATTTGATTGATCAAAACCTATACAAAGGAAATCCAATCTTTCTCCAGTTCACCCGTTCTCGTTGGTCACGTTTATCTTAACTAACCATCTCCAGCTCATGTGTACAACTGTCACGGATGGCACTCTGTCAAGAGTGGCACAGGGCACCCAGGTAGGGTTTGGGTGGTTATGCTGAGGTAATATGGACAGATAAGTACACACACAGTGGGAAGTAAAAACAGATCAAAGAGTAGGCAAGTGTAGCAGGGAAATAAAAGGTACAAACAAACTGGATTCCCTCTTGGGGTGTATGCAGAAATGGGAAAAGAGTGTTCCACGGACCTTATACAAAACTCCAGACTTCTGCACAGTTTGCTATAACAGAGGCCCATGCTGTTTGCTCATGGCTGGGAACAACAGCTGTGGGTGTCTGTAACACAGAAACGAGACAAGGGACAGAGGTTGCCTGCCGGAAACCAACAGTCAAGCTCTGTACAAAGGGATCGACATACGATACAAGAGAAGACAAGCACAGAAAAATCCAGGGAAAAGGAAGTCGATGAGCAAACTAGCAGAAGGAAATGAAGGGAAAGCAGTATAACTGGAATGGACAGGGATCAAGAACAGAGGGTTGAAAACAAGGAAGAAAGCAAGGGAGCAGCAGCCAGGAAACAGGGGGGGCTGCAATAACCAAAAGTACTAAATGCAGGTAAGCTGTTGTGGACTGCAGAAGACTGTAGGGTGCAAGGTAGAGAACTCTGAGGAGCAGGACAGCAAGGAGCGAGCCCAAAGGAGCAGGGCTGGAAGGAAGAGAGCCCAGAGGATAAGGGCTGTAGGCAGCGGAGAGAAGCAGGCTGCAAAGCAGGAAGCCCAGAGGAGCAGGGCTGTGAGGCAGGGAGCCCAAAAGGCTAGGGCTGTAGGCAGCAGGGTGTAGCAGGCTGCAAGGCAGGAAGCCCAGCGGACAAGGGCTGTAGGTAGAAGGCAGCGGAGGATGATCGGCTGCAAGGTAGGAGCCCGGAAGACAAGGGCGGTAGGTAGAAGGCAGCAGAGCGTGATCGGCTGCAATGCAGAGAGCCCGGAAGGGCACTGGATCAAAATCAGGAGAACGCAGGAACAGCATACAAAATTCGTAGCTTGAAGCAAAAAGGTGCTGGAAGGACTCTCAATGCAAGAGACTGAGCTCCTGCAGGCAGCAGCTTTTATACTGCCCTGCCCAGCACAGAGGCAGGCTAATTGGCCGCACCTGGATCAGCACACCTGAATCCAATCTGCCTCCTCCCTCTCTGGTCCTGAGCTGGTGGAGGCAGCGTTGATCCCTAGGGCTTCTGGGGATTGTAGTTCCGATGATGACGAATTGGAATGGCCAGAAATATATAGTTATAGCAAAGTGCATTGTGGTACGTGTAGTTAGTTGGGTACAATAAAAAAGCACCAAAGTCTCGCAAATGGGAAATAAGGTCCAAAAAGTGAATAGGTGTTGTTCAGAGAGTTTTCTGTAGATGAATGAATAACAATTCATCCATAATGGTCGCCAATGTGTGCGCCCATGGCGCAGGCATGACACCAACATACCCTCTTTTAGGATTTGTCCGTGGTAGGTCATGACATCATCGCACAGTTACAAATTCACATACACACATAATTTATTACAAGTCCCAGCTGGCTTGAGACTTCCTAACCCTTAACGTAATTGCACATGGTTTGCAAGAGTGCTTCCAATAATATGAGGAGGGGACGAATAAACAGGTTCTCTTTGAACTGGCGATAACCATCTCACCCACCCCGACTTGCTGGCATCATTGGAACATTCTAATCTAAGCTTCTACCATTTCCACAATCATGACCTCCAGTTACATCCTGAGAAAACAATAGAAAACCATAAAGTTACGGTAAACTGTGTCCTCAAGCGTCTCTTCAACCCAAGTTTATTAATGGTCAAAACAAGCTCCCATGAACTTAACAGATTACATTTTCCTTCTGCGATACTGCCAAGCTATAAAACCACTCGGCCTGGCCCTTTGGCTGACCATCTGCTTAATGTCGTGGTTTACTCATTACCTTTCCTTTGGCCTACAAACCCTGCAAAACCAGTTTTTCCTACTCACTGTGAATTCGCCTTGCAAACCCGGATTACAGAGTTTAACCAATTTATGAAAAGAGCACACTGCATATAGATTTGTAAATTCCCCATGTATATAATATCAGTGCATGCATGTTTTAAAAACGACTGCGTCCTATTCACAGTAGTTTCTTCATGACAAATCCCATTCCTCGCATGCGCATTATAAAGCTCCTTGTTGCCCAGCTGCTAGGCATTTTGTGGCACTGCATACCCAGATTGTATTTATATTTAATTGGCGATTTTGACCCCTCAACAGTCTCATCTACTTCCTGGTGTGCCTGACCAGCCAGGAATGTTTGGGTCATCTCCCTTCCTCACCGCCCCACCCACCTGCCTTTGGTATACACTCCCAGAGTGGGGCCCCGTCTGCTCTGCACTGCACCCTGTGTTTCTCGTCATTTTCCAAGCCGACGTTTGGAAAAGGAAGGTCTCTCAATTTTCTCACAGCAACTGATTTAAATTCCCGCCTGTAAAGCGTCTTGGACCAATCGCATTCTTCACAACAATTGACTGCACATTATTGTTCGCACTCTTGCTCATTGCAGCCCTCTTCCTCATCTCAGTTCATGTTGTTTCATAAGGTGTAAGATGTTTGAGTTCTGTCAACAGTTTTTACAGGGTGTGGAGAGGGATTGTCACAAAATGCCTTCAAGGCATAGGGAGTGGAAGGGATATCCCTAAAAGGAAAGTGGGGATACCATGTCTCATCGGATGATGCCTGTCCATTCCTCTGAGGGTCGCCTCCCCTCATGTGATCCTCCCTCGCATAGCCACCCCCAGTGTCAGGATCAGTTAGCAAGTGCTGTTGCCCGGTCCCACGAGGAGAGGCTACCTCTGGGAAAAGAGTGATGAAATCATCAGATTCTTCATAGGACCCAGGCTGATCATTCTGTGCTGCCATTAATACTCTAACAAGGACCAAATTCTGAACAAAATAAGATGAAAGGAATTCCTGGAATTCAAAGACAGCAAGTTCTGCATTCTCCAAGACTTTTCATCATTACCTCCCATGAAAAGATGGCAATGTCGCCCCTTGACCTGAAAGTGGGGAATATCAGGTAACAATGGGATTTCCCATTTTCCCTGATATTTGAGGTAGAACAGGATTCATATGCCTTATAGGACCTGGAAAGAGGTAACCAAAAGGTTAACTGTGGCGAAGGATGGAGGGCAGTGAGAAACGACGGCTCTGCAGGCATCGGTCCAGCCGAGTGGTGTGAGATCTCTGTGGTACGAGAAAGTTTAAAACGCTGAACACATCAGCCAGGCAGACCCAAGAAGACAATTTAGAAATACTCTTAAGGTCTAGACCTGCCTCCTTGTGTGTCAGTCGCACCCTGAAGGAGATTATGGTTGGTTTTGTTTATTTTTCTTGATATTATGAGGAACGGATTTAGGGGAGGTTTGATTTGTTTAGGAACAGATTATGCCAGAAACATTCAAAAATACACTGGGGGCACTTTTTCAGCCTGGGAAATCGGGACAGGATGAAGGGCTTGAAGTGGGAATGGGAATAATCCTGATCCTAGATATCGTCAGAACAGAATTTGTAAAGAGATGGATGAGGTCTTGTTAAAAAGTCGAAAAGGCCTTGTCCAAGCACAGGCGGCAAATGGCCATGGGGCGCTGGGAGGCGGGTTCTAGATGAATAAGGGGGGAAATGTATTTGGAGGGGTGTGGGGTTGTGGGTATTATGCCACAGGGTGTTTAAGTACACTCCAGAAGGGGAAGGAGGTTGTATTTCAGATGCACCAGGGGTTTGGATATTTAAGCGGAAGAATGGGGAGCTACTAGACAGGCGGGCACCTAATGTGCTAGTTTGGATACTATTGTATCTCTGTATGGCTCTGAACAGATATACAGTAGGCTCATTGAAAGTAAAGGGGATGAATTTGCCAATTAAAAGACCCTTGCTTTACTAAGGTATTCAAAAGGATTTTGTTTTATGTGCTGTTGGTGCAGGAAATCCATTGTAGGAGAGGGCCATATGGGAATCAGGCAACAGGGCTTTTTATTGGGCATCTTGTGAGCTAAAAAAGGGTTGGGTGGGTTTGGTTATGGAAAAGTGTTTTCGAGTTTAGGGAGTCATTATTATGAACCTTTTGGAGGTGTAGGTTGTTGATTTGGATGGGGAAGGTACGGGGAGGGGGCCCTAATCACATTTTCTTGTGGTATATTTACCCAACCAGAAACAGCCTGTTTTCTTCGGAAGGCACTGATGAAAATTATAGAACATGCTAAAAGGGCATTGCTAAAATGAGGGTATTTGAATATAGTGTAAGACATCAATGTAGATAGATGTACAGTTGGAGTGGATCCAAAGGAGAGTGGGTTGACTTGCTCCAAGGAAGTGCAGGATATGTTGTGGATTGTGTGCTGATTCATGGTTGGACGATTTGCAACCCCAGGAAGAAAGAGTTTACCTTCTTATCTCATCCCCATCGTAGCTACTCCAGAATAGATTATATTTTGGTGAGTGAGGATCAAAGCGACCGCTTCGAGATGGTCCAGATACTTCTGGTGACATGGTCATATCATGAGACATTAGTGGCCTCTATGGATGTGCCAGGGAACGAATATTGTTTTTCTTTGAGGCCAAGAGAAGATGAGGAGATCCCATGGTATTGTGTGTGGGGCTTCGAAAGACACATTCAGGGAGCTCTAGACTAGTGAAAGGGTGAAGTGCAAAATGATACTGTAAGGGTGCATATGTAAGACTCGTACACAAAGGTGGCATGGGGGTCATTATATGTTTGCCGGTATCCCACCGGTAATTGGGACCTGGGATATTCCAGGTTGCAGAAAGGGCAGCAAATCCCAATTCCCATAAGACTCCATGGAGGAGATTGCTGGTATTACCGGAACCAGTAATACTGGTGCCAGCAATACCGTCTGATTTTTACCCATGGGGGCCAGATTTACCCCCATCTCTTGGCTGGGGGTAAATCAGTGACCCTCAACCAGCAAACCTGTACTTTTGTGGTGCAGCAAAAGTGTCGGTAACGGAATTACTACAACATTTACCTGCATTTTTCCAACACCGCAAAAGTTATAATGACCCCCATAGTTTTGGTTATAAGCTTTTATTTTATTTATTTATTGACAGATATAGTTTCCAACTTAAATGAAACTTTACACACATAGAAAATCCAGAAAACAACTCCATTAGCCTAACATAGAAAATAGCAAAAATCAAGTCTCATACAAAACATATAATAGATATAAACAAATTCTTAATACATAGCTAAAACAGTTAAAGACATTGGGCTTCATTACGAATTTGTCAGTCCGAAAAACAACGGTACCGGTGAGCTTTACCTGGCGGGCAGAACGGAACCCGCTCACAGACCTTGACGGATGCATCGGCACTGTGGCAAAAATTACTCCGGGGCACAGCTACCGCCAGAGTCATAATGAGGCCCATTATGTCCCTTATTAACAAAGCATTTTCAAAGGGGTTTTTAATGCACCAATGGCCCAGGGGCATCGTGGCGCTGTTGCAGGATACTTCTCTTGAGCGGACATACAGTTTTCATGGTTATAGCAGACAGAACAGAAACCGTATGGATAAAACCTTTCAAATCCACTCCACGAGTTAACGACTGTGGAGTACCACAAGCATCCTCACTATCTCCACTATATTTCAACATCTACCAGACCCTGGTCATCAGAATCTTCAAAAAATACAACGTTACATGTTACAACTACGCAGATGACACTCAGATCATCTACAAAATCAAAGACACCGATGCCGACCATTCAACCCTTACCGACTGTCTAAAAGAAGTATTCGACTGGATGGATGCCAACAACCTGAAAATCAACCCAGGAAAGACAGAAATCATGATCGTATCCAAAGACCAAGAGAACGAAACCACCATCCCATGGCCTACGGAAATGGGAAACGCACCGACACCATCGAAGGTAGTAAAAAATCTGGGAGTCCTAATGGACAACAACCTAACCGTGGAGCCACAGATAAATGCAACAGTGAAGAAATGCTTTTTCCTCCTCCGGACGGCAAGAAGAATTCTACCTTTCCTCTCCTTCGCACACAAAACACTCACTATCGTCGCCCTAATCATGTCTAAAATTGACTATGCAAACATCCTCTACCTCGGAATACCTGAATACCTCCTGAAGAAACTGCAACAGATCCAAAATGCAGCAGCAAGACTACTCCTCAAACTATCCAGAAAAGAACACATCACTCCTGCCCTAAAAACCCTAGACTGGCTCCCAGTTAAACATCGCATCACCTTCAAAACAATGTGCATAACGCACAGGGCAATCAGCGGACAAGGAGCAGAATTCCTACAAAAGAAAATAACAGTCTACAAACCAACGAGACCCCTCCGATCGAGCAACGAAATCCGCCTGGAACTCAAACCATACCTCAAGAAAAAACTTGGAGGCACCTCCTTCTACCACTTAGCCGCAAAAACCTGGAACAACATCCCAAAGGAAATAAGAAACACTGAAGATCACCTAAAATTCAGGAAATCACTAAAAACCTGGCTCTACAACACCGCAGACTAAACCGGAAAAAGGAAACTGGTAAAAAGGATAACTAAACCGGAAAGACACGGACATCCCTGACCGGGTAGAGTAAAGCCCACGGCAGCTGGACGGGTGACATCGGATAGACAGGAACACAGGCGGCACGCACGGAGACTGAGTCAACTAACCCAGACAATCCCACCAACACTCTCGCCCGCCCCGCAACTTAACTACCGCCAGGTACCACGCTGGTGTGGAATTATCGAGACACTGGCAATCTACCCACTACCGGAGAGGTTGTCATTAGCAGATGCACTGGCCACTAGAGTCTAAATGGAGGATAAGGGGAGCCATGAGAGAGCATGTTAAACGTGGGGACTAGAGGAGTATGGAACCTGTATGCCAGTCAGACCCAGATCAGGACAGAGCCGCAACAGGGGAGACTACGCAAGCCGAGCGCTTCAATTCAGGATAGAGACGCAAAGTAACCAACACTACTAGCAATTTCCCTTTCTGCATACATCTCTCAAATTCCAAACCAAACACAACCAAAACCTACAGCACAACAAACCGCACAAACTTCACTACATTGCAACAACAAAACAAAAACACACATAGCCTTGCACAACAGTACATGACGACTACTGGCCGCAAACACCCCAGGCCCAGCCAACGGACCCACCGGGCTGAGGCCGCCAACAGCACATCACTGCTCTCTTGCACTTTTCCTGCTTCCTCCCACTAACTCAACCTCCCCTCCTCTTTCAGAGCCGCCAGAGCGCCAAGGGACCACTACGGTGGTGATAGTGCACGGTACAAATGTCCTTTAACATTAACATTAACATAGCGTCAAAACAGTATACAAAGTGAGGGACAATGTACTTGTTTAGGATGGCAGACATATGCAAGTCGAATACAGTGAATTAATACAGTAGTCGCGGTACAAGTATGACACCCGCTGAAGTGGATGCTGGGCTAGTGGAATAGTTGTGTTTTGAGTGCCTTCTAGAATCGAGTGATGGAGAGCTCTTTTCTGAAGGCGGGTGGTAACGCATTCCAATTCTTGGGGGGGCTAGGACAGCAACGCTGGAGCCTCCTGCTCTGAGTCTTTTATACGTTGAAACTCTGAGCTGGTTATAATGTTGGGTCCGTTTTGGTCTATTTGAAGTGGCTCTGTGAATGGCTTCTGATAGGTATGACGGGGCCATTTGAGATAGGCAAGCATGTGTTATGGAGAGAGTTTTAATGAGAATGCACTCTTTCGCTGGGAGCCAATGGGCGTCTTGTCTAGCCTGGGAGATGTGCTCTCTCTTGGGAATGCTGAGGGCTGCTCTTAGTGCATTGTTTTGTGTGGTTTGTAGTTTATTCATGTTTTTGGAGGAAGTGCCTAGGAATAGTACGTTCCAGTAGTCTAGTTTAGCTCCCACTGTGGCCTTGCTATGGATAGGCAGTTTTTAGGTGAGAGGTAAGGTTTGACAGCATTAATGATCTTAGTGGTTAGTGCTGTGGAGGAGGCAATCACATCACATTCACTTGGCGAGACATGGAGAGAGTGGATTCTAGGAATACCCCAAGGGTTTTGGCAGCTGTTGCAGTGGTGATGGTTGTATTGTCAATGTTGAAGGATGCGTATTTGCTATCCAGTTTGCTGAGGACTTGTTTGGAACCTACCAGTAGTATTTCCGCCTTGTCCCCATTGAGACAGAGACCATTTGCCGCCATCCAGGCCTCGATGATAGAGTAAATCTTGTTTAGTGTGGCTGCATCTTGTTCATAAGAACCAGTTAGTGGGAGAAGAACCTTCGTTTCATTGGCATAGTTAGTGTAGGCTATGCCGAGATCATCAAGGTCATTGAAGAGGGGGAGAGTGAAGATGTTGTAGAGGGTGGGTGACGTGCAGGATCCCTGGGGGAGTCCGCAGTGGATGGGGGTGGGGGTTGTGCTGTCCTAGTCAGAGAATGCTCTCATGAGTCTTCCTTCCAGGAAGGAGGTGATCCAAGCAGTGGCTTGTTGTGAGACATGTGCTGCGTCTTTAAAGTGTTTGCAGAGAGTCTTGTGATCCACAAGATTGAAAGCAGTGGAGAGGTCAAGGAACAGGAGCAGTGCTGGTTTGCCTTTATCCATGGTGTGCTGTATCTGCATTTTGAAGTCTAGTAGGGCGGTCTCTATCTCGTGGCATGGCTGAAAACCTGATTGCCTCTTGCCCAGGATATTTTTATCTTCCAAGTAGTGTTGATTTTTTTGGTAGGCAGCCTTATCTAGTATTTTTAGCAGAAAGAGGACGGTGGTAATAGGTCTATAGTTGTTTGGTTGGTCTGGATCAAGTGATGGTTTCTTCCGGAGAGGCCGAACCCAGGATTCTTTGAGGGTTGTGGGAACGATACCTGAAGAAAGCAAGACATTGATAAATGCCATGAGGAATGGGGCTAGAAGTTCTCCGCAGTCTTTGATGAGGCCTGCGGGGCAGGTGTCCCCTTTACATGAGGAAGGTTTGATTCCTTTCATGAGTGCTAAGACTTCGTTTCCGTAACATCTCTGAAAGAGAATGGTTGGCTATTATTTTTGTCAAGGTGATTGTTTGAGGCAGGGTGAGTGTTGGCTTTAGGTAGGGCATTGAGGTGGGCTTT